>NC_139549.1:2233467-3433467 GCF_965153285.1 Podarcis tiliguerta
CTCTTCCGACGCAGACGTTGACCCCTCTGACTCCTCCCACTCTCTTCGGCGGGCTTTAGGACTTGGCTCCCTACCCGGGCTGCCCCCCGTGCCGCCCTCCTGTACATTTGAAGTTGGCGCGCGCGCGCGTTTAACTTTCCTGACAACCGTTTCCTCGCTCCCTGACGGGGGTGTGGTCACTCCTGCCTCATGTTCTCCCGCTGCCCGCGCGCCACCTGATCCCGATGCCTGGGACTCCTCCCCCCTACTGCACTCTGGGGGGGACGCTGGTCCTGATTTCCAGCTGCTGCTCTCTGAGTCCCCTCTGGCCCCTTCTTCCCGAGGTGTCTCCTTGGGCACTCCTCTTGCCCTGACTATGGGGGCCCCTTTCTGTGAATCCTCCGAGTCACTGGAAAGACTCAGAGAACTCGGATTGCTGTCATCGCTGACATTTCCTTCGGACTCCTCCCCCTCGCTCTCCATTTCCTCCCTCTCCTGTGCCTCTGCTCCTGAACCCCTGACAACATCACATAATACATACAGAAAGGACTATATCCTGTTCTCACGCTTTCTCTCAGACAGACCGTGTGATTTCCACTAATCACAAAATGTAGCCTTGGTGGAGTGATTTACTAACACACCTTCCTTATTTCTAGCCCCTGTTCCATGTTCTGGTTCATTGGATTCATGATCCTGGCATTGCCATAACAGCTTCATGTTTTCTCCAACAAAAGATAATATTCGCCTCATCATGACCTACCCAATCCCTCCTGTAAAAACTCCTGTTTGGGAGAGATATTTCCCCAAGGCTGTTTCCCATTAGAAAATAAAGCTGGGCTGGATTAGCAGACATCTTAAGCCGGTTGGCATTCCAGTAAAGAGTAATTTTGCCAAAATTATCAACCTTCACCTTCCAGCTAATTTCCTTTCTCGCAGACCCAATGAGCCTAAGCAGCAAAAAGGGCATTTATGTATTTTGTCCTCCTTTCAGATGGGTGTTTGCTGTAAATAAAGATTGAATAGAAAACAGGAATTGCCAGAAGGGAAGTAATGTGATATGGTGATGTTCCAGAAAAATCAGTCCAGCTATTATTATATAAAACAATATCTGGCAAAATATTTCCTAGGAGGCAGGCGTTGTGTGTGAGACAACATTTAATAGCAGATATACAGCCCTCTTTTTATTTAAGTACATAACCCGTGTTAAAAAAGTAGATCAGATGAAAATATCAAAGAGTGTTCCTGCCACAATAAAGCAGTGATGACAACCATCATTTAAGAGCCATCATTTAAGAAAGACAGCAATGAACTTCTGATTCATCTCTTACCAAACAGACGACTCGAATCACAGCTACAAATGCTCTTACACACAGATAAGTAGAAAGAGATGCAATCAACTTAATAGCAAAAATAAAAATGGGTGTGTTCCAGTGGATTTTATAAGAATATAATGTAATATACACACTTATCTTCTATCCCATACTTTCTAGGCACGGGTTCACACTTCCGCAGTCAGTGCCTGGGTCTTGTTTGTTTGTTTGTTTGTTTGCCCTGCCACTCTGGGCGGCTTCCAACAAAACACTAAAATACAATAACCTATTAAACATTAAAAGCTTCCCTAAAGAGGGCTGCCTTTAGATGTCTTCTAAAAGTTTGGTAGTTATTTTTCTCTTTGACATCTGGTGGGAGGGCGTTCCACAGGGCGGGTGCCACTACCAAGAAGGCCCTCTGCCTGGTTCCCTGTAACTTGGCTTCTCGCAGCAAGGGAGCCGCCAGAAGGCCCTCAGATCTGGACCTCAGTGTCCGGGCAGAACGATGGAGGTGGCCAAATGTATCTTGCTTGCAATTACCTTGAGCCTGTTCTCTGAGGGAGTCAATTTTCCCACTTAAAATGTGATCCAGAATTCAGCTAACCTCAGAGTCCTTGAAAGAATATCATGGGCTTGACCTTGTCAAATAAATAGCATTGATCTGCCCGTAGGTAATTAAATGAGTAGGGAAGCAGAGCAGTGAACTCTTTTGAACAACCAAAGAAATGCATACAGAAAATAGTAATAATGATAATAATGGCCAAGATGTTCTACTTTTTCATTTTTCAGATTTTTTAATTGAATTTTAATAATAATAAAACACACCAATAGGGAAAAGACGTGTGGTCCGTAATTGGAAAGGGTCCTGTAGTCTGAATTAAAACAAATAGGATATTTTTTACATTTTAGCTGTTCTTGTTTTTTTATAATAAAAAAGATAAAAAATAACCTTGGAAAGATGGGATGCATCACAGTGATAGTGGTGGTAACAACAACAACCATGAAACTGCTGCTGAGACTCTTTGCCAACATTACATTCTGAAGGGACTTAAAAATAACAACAATGGGCTTTGAATAAAATTAACTTTAACACTGGTTTGGACATTGTTAGTGCACAAAGTAGTACGGGAAGGTGAGACACAAACAGGAAATGTAAAAGTCAAAACAGGAATGCACTTTTCCCTTACACAAATGTTATCAAAATGAACCCCTCATGTGCGTCTTGACAGAAAATAATAATAATAATAATAATAATAATAATAATAATAATAATAATACATTTTATTCAATTTAAAATACTGGTTAAAATGCAATTTAAAATGCAGCCTTATTTTAAAGTAGCTGATAAAATATAGTGTTGTATCAGTTTCCTCTTTTATCAGTTATTTATCAGCTGGTTGGCTGCCTTTGACCTTCCATCCCATCCCAACCCAACCCAACCCAACCCAGACCAGACCAGCAGCATTCACATAATAACATTCTGCAGTGTGATGGGCAGCTGTCTACCACCCAGATATCCTAGCCAAAGGAAACCCATTGATGTAGCAGCAAGTTACAGCAAGGAGAGGTCCTCTCTCCTTCTCCCACCCAAGAATATGTGTCCTGCTCTCTTGACTTTGGTTGACTTCAAGAGCCTGAAGATGGGAACCCAAGCTGCATCGCTCGTCTCATTCTTGTGGTTTCTCAAAAGTGACAGCTTGACCACAGGATGAGTGTAGACACAGAGACAAGGACAATACAGTGGTACCTCGGGTTACAAACACTTTGGGTTACGTGTTTTCAGGTTGTGGACCGCGGGAAACCCGGAAGTACCGGAAAGGGTTACTTCTGGGTTTCCCACTCGCGCATGCGCAGAAGTGCCAAATCACGTCATGCACTGTGGCATTCGTACGGAGCCCCCGGTCGTCTCATGGACTATTGACCCGTACCCCACTAATCCGCTGCCACCAACCAGGTCCTCCCTGGTAAAATCCCTTCAGTCTCAGTCAGCTTTTCAATTCATAAAGAAGAGTGTGTTTTATTTCAGACACAAACAAAACTTTTACAGCATTCCAAACAGTGTTCCTCTTTACTTTCTTAGTCTTATGTTCCTCTCTCTATCTCTTCTACCTCCCCACACTCAAGGACCCACGGCCCTAACTGTCTCTCTATTACCAACTGCCTTTCCCAACCAGCCAACCCATGAAACCCAACCAACTGCCCACCCACAACTCCCAACGAACTCCTCTCAGAACTCCTCCCAGAACTGGTTTTATAAACCCACTGACTCCATCCCCCTGGGTCCTGTCTGTGCAACCTATTTAACTATTTCCCCTCCAGCACTCTCTCATACAGTGGTGCCTCGCAAGACGAAATTAATTTGTTCCGCGAGTCTCTTCGTCTAGCGGTTTTTCCGTCTTGCGAAGCAACCCTATTAGCGGATTAGCGCTATTAGCGGTTTAAGGGCTATTAACGGCTATTAAAGGCTTAAGAGATTAGCGGATTAGCTGCTAAAAGGCTATTAGCAGCTTAGTGCCTTAGAAAAAGGGGGTGGGGAGCGGAAAAAAATCTCAAGAATCGCAAGACATTTTCATCTTGCGAAGCAAGCCCATAGAGAAATTCGTCCTGCGAAGCGCATTGAAAAACGGAAAACCCTTTCGTCTAGCGGGTTTTCCGTCTTGCGAGGCATTCGTCTTGCGGGGCAACACTGTATATGTTAACGTCACATGCACGTGCGCAGACACGGCGCTGCAGGTTACAAACACTGCGGGTTTGTGTCTCCATCATGGATGTGTCTCCATCACGGATTACGTCCACAACCCAAGATTCCACTGTGGAGACTTTAAAAAAAGACTGGGAACCGTTTATGTTGTATTTACAAAAACACTGTAAAGAAGCGGACTTTGCGTAAACACTTACAATTAACAAAAACAAACACAGACGCTAAGATGTAAGAACTGGAAAATAACAAAGTGTAAGATGTAATTTTGGGGGGGGGAAATATGGTACAAAAATGATAAGAATTTACCATTCCTTAATTTAACGACTACAATATTAAGGTAAAATAAAAGAAGCAGGAGAAACAAACATTTAAAGAACCAGAAAAGGAAGTTGAAGGAAGTCACGGGGGGGGGGGAGAGATTGGGATTTCTCCCCCCTCGTTATTTGTGATTATGATGAATGTGATGAATATAAAATTGTAAAACATAATAAAAACTATTTTTTTTAAAAAAGTGTAGACAAGCCTCTGGCCTTTTGATGCAGCAGAGTCTCGCTCAGGTGCTTCCCAGTGGAGCATCTACTTTAGGGTTACCAGATGTCTCCGGTTCCTGGGGACAGTCCCTGGATTTGCAGATCTGTCCCTGGACAAATTCCGTTCCTGGAATATCCCCAGATTTCCAAATCTGTCCCTGGGAAATGTGGCAGGGTCAGCCTTAGCAGCCTGGAGCCAGCCTGGTAGCGCAGTTGGCTCTGGCTGGCTTCAGGAGCTGCTCACTGCCGTGGCACCCACCATTTTTCCTGTGCCACAACAGCAAGGAGCTCCTGAAGCCAGCCAGAGCCAACTGCACTACCAGGCTGGCCCCTCCTGGGCAACGGCTGCCCGCCCGTGACTCCCAGGCCTCCCCTGATCTGTTAAAACAAAGGGGGAAGGGGGAAGGGGGAAGGAGATCAGGGAAGGCTTGGGAGTCACGGGCGGGTGGCGCGCTGTTGCCCAATTTTTAAATAACTCTGTACATTTATGTTTCACAGGGTGAGAAAGAAGGGCTTTGCACCTTTATACAATATGCAGGTGGGTTTAGGCTTGGGGTCTTTTGCCTCACCATCCCCACTACTGACTCCCTGTTGCGACTCAGCTTAAAAAAAAAGTGTCCCCGGATTCATTGGAAAAAACCTGGTAACCATAATCTACTTTGCCAGTGTGGAGAGAGGATGCTGGACTAAATGGGCATTTATTCTCATACAAGAGGGATGTCTTTACGTTCTTATATTTTCCAGAACATGAACGTCAAAAAAGGAGGTGAGAATTCTTCTTTAAGCTCTGAATTCATGCCTTATCTCATCATACAAAACATCTAGACATTACCAGCTCTCAATTTCTTACTCTTCACATTTCTTCTTTACCCCATAACCCATTTCTGCTAGTCTGTATCCCACTTTTAACAACTCCTGAGGCCTAGAACAGCCTTCCATCTTCTAACCTCCTTTCAGAAAGCCGTGTTATATCAAGTCAGACTATTGGTCCATATAGGCCAGTATTGCTTACACTGGCTGGCATCAGCTCTCCAAGGTGTCAGATAGGTAGGGTATAAATAAATAGATTATTATTATGGTGGAATCCACATTCCCATTGGTGAAACATCCATTGGACAGTGAAACCAAAACTGTCAATCTGTTCCCTACATGAACATTGTAGTTCAACAATATCTGGAGGACCACAAATCCCCCATTATTGGTTTAGATGATGAGCTAACCTGTCATGGCCCAATGGAATAATTCATATTTCCCTCCTAACACAGGTCCACTTGACACAGTATGTATAAGAGGAGAGAAGTGCCACTGGGAACATCACAAGCCAGTTGTGAAAGCAGCAAGTCACCCCTCTGTTATCTCCTGCATGTGATAATGAAAGGTAACAGGCCTTTTGACATAAAAGCTCAGTTTGACTACCATGGCTAACAGAGACGAAGATGTGGCCATTAATCTGCTTAATTCCCTTTTAAAGCTATCTAAGACTTTGTCAAATCCCTTTTCAAAACCACCAAAGCCAGTCAGAAGCAGTGTTTAATCTGCTGCTAAGATTAAGATAGCTAAAAACTGGGGAAGCCTATATCTCCTACTGTATCCAAATCTGGACTATAGTAACTATGATTAAACTAACTTATTAGAAAACAATACATATAAACCAGCCTAACAGGTTTATGTGAAAATTGACATTTTTGTAAAGTTTCGGAACGATACATTTAACGATAAACTTTATGTTGCTTTCGGCCTATTGTAATATCATGAGTATTTATCAAAATACTCATCTATTTAAAAGCAACAACAACCCTGAAGCCACATCCTGTGGTGTTGAGTTCCACAGGCAAATAATGGGTCATGCGAAGAAGAAGCCCTTATCCATGTGCATAGTAACATGTTGTTCCACCTTTGGCTGCAGATGTTCCCAGCTTGCCTTGCTTTAAAAGGGCCACTTACCAGCGGAACAATATTTCTGACCCTTGCTTGATATTTTCACCTGGGTTTTGCACTGCTGTGGCCCAAAGGATTGGCCTCCCTTTCTTGAATACTTCTGGCTGGTCTTTGTGGAGTAGACCGGCCCTCCCTTCGTCATACCACTTGACCACTGTTGCTGGCCCTTGCTTGCATAGCCAGAGCTTCCCTTTGTGAAAGAAGACTGACTTGAACATTGTTGGCTACAGGGGCCTCCTTTGGTGATGCACTGTTGACTCGCACACTGTTGGCCTCCTTTGGTCGCGCACAGCCAATCTCCTTTCGTTGCACATGCCGGCGAACACTGGATTGTGCTCTGCTGGGAAACCCACTGCCCACTGCCTTTCGGAGTGCACTGCTGTGTGGTTTGGGCGGCACATGACTGCTGGCAGCTAAAAGTGGCCGATTTGCACGGGGAGCAGCAGGTCTGCTGGGTGTACTGTGAAGAGCTGAGCGATTTCTGCTGTGGCGGATAGCATTGAGGTGGCACACACTTCTGGCCCTGTGGGCAGCAGACTGGGATGCATGGTGCGCCATAGGTCTGCGGAGAGCAAGACTGGGTGCTTTGAGGTTCATAGCATGACTGCGACTGGGGAGAGCATGGCTGTATGTATTCTGGTGCATAGCTCTGGGGGCTCTGTGGAGCGTAAGGGGACTGGAGGTACCCAGGTGTGCAGGAATCTTGCCACTGGGGAGAGCATGGTGGGATGTATGGCTGCCGGCTCTGAGGTCTGTGCCCTTTCGTGCCTTTGATGCCAGTATTCTGTTGGCAAATAGGGGGCGGTAGGCATGGCTGCTTACACTGCTGCTCGTAGCAATACATCTTGGGGGGCTGGTGGTTCAACAACAGGCAACCTGGGAGAGAGAAAACAGGAGACGGTCAGAACATACAGTTGCAATTGGAATTATGCCCATTGCAAATCAGACTTATTATTAAAACGGGTGGACTTCTAGCTATTTGCAATGAGCAAATCAAACAAAAGCAATTGAAATAGCTCAACGCAATGGATGCTTCAAGTGGTTCCCTTGAGCTACATGCTTTGAGGCAATAATGATTCTAACTACCAGTTTCTGGTAGTTAGAAACTACCAGAATGGTAGTGGAGGAGAATGGTGCTGGAGGAGACTCTTGAGAGTCCCATGGACTGCAAGAAGATCCAACCTCTCCATTTTGAAGGAAATCAGCCCTGAGTGCTCACTGGAAGGACAGATCCTGAAGCTGAGGCTCCAAGACTTTGGCCACCTCATGAGAAGAGAAGACTCCCTGGGAAAGACCCTGATGTTGGGAAAGATGGAGGGCACAAGGAGAAGGGGACGACAGAGGACGAGATGGTGGGACAGTGTTCTTGAAGTTCCTAGCATGAGTTTGACCAAACTGCGGGAGGCAGTGGAAGACAGGAGTGCCTGGTGTGCTCTGGTCCAGGGGGTCGCGAAGAGGCGGACACGACTAAACGACTAAACAACAACAGGTCCCCAACCCCCCAGTGACTTCCCTCAACTTCCTTTTCTGTTTTTTTTTTTTTTATGAATTATCTCTCCCTGCTTATTGGTTATTTCTTATCCTTTAAGATTTTAAAAATAATTATTATTCTCTTATCATTCTAACATCATATTTCTATTTCTAGATTTGTTTTGTTAATTGCAAATCAAACCCTGAAAGTGAGTCCATTTCTTTACATTGATTCTGTAGATATATAACATAAATGGTTCCCAGTCTTTCTTAAAATCTCTATTGTCTTTATCTCAAAGCCTTTCCATTAATTTTGCTATTTCAGCGTATTCCATCAGTTTTCTTTGCCATTCTTCCTTAGTTGGTATTTCTGTACTCTTCCATCTTTGTCCTAGCAGAATCCTAGCCGCAGTTTTATGTTCTTATGAAGATTCCAGCTCAGTCCTCCTCTCAGCTTTGGGCAATGCTCCAACCATTGCAGCACACTTCTTCCTTTCCCTCTCTTCCTGTGTGGATTTCCACTTTTCCTCCATATCTGCATATATTCGCTTCCCTGTAGGGTTGGTGTGTACACCCCCTGCCTCTGCGAAGTGGAAGAAGTTGAACAAAGCCATGTGCATCACCGGCATGACAGTTCAGATGCTGAAACCCATTGTTCTATTGTTCTGGGAATGGGTGTCAAACCCTGCAAAGGAATGCAAAATGCCCACTCGTCCTATATCCTGTTTTGCTGACCCAGGCAAGCACTGAAGCTGGAGATTTGTGGCCTTAGTTTGCCTACCCATGGCTTAATGATTTGGAGATTCTCAGAAAGCATGAATAACTCTCCAATTTCTCCAAACCAGGTACATCCACAACCCTGCACCCTTAGCTGTCCTTTGAAAGACAGTGGGAAGAAAGTACAGTGGTACCTCGGGTTAAGTACTTAATTCATTCCGGAGGTCAGTTCTTAACCTGAAACTGTTCTTAACCTGAAGCACCACTTTAGCTAATGGGGCCTCCTGCTGCCGCTGCGCCGCCGCTGCACAATTTTTGTTCTCATCCTGAAGCAAAGTTGTTAACCTGAGGTACTATTTCTGGGTTAGCAGAGTCTGTAACTTGAAGCGTATGTAACCCGAGGTACCACTGTACAGTGGTCCCCTGGTTCTCAAACGCCTTGGTACTCAAACAACTTGGAAGCCAAACACTGCAAACCCAGAAGTGTTCCAGTTTGCAAACTTTTTTCAGAAGCTGAACGTGCTCCATTTTGAATGTTAAGCTTCCGATTCGAATGCCACACTTCCGATTTGAGTGTTATGCTGAGGTCTGTCTGTTTTTGCTATTTATTTTGCATTTTTGTGGCTCTCTTTTCTGTTGTTTTTGTGACTGTGTGGAACCCATTTCAGCTACCGATGGATTGTGTGACTGCAGTACATTGTTCATTGCTTTCATTAAAAGATCAATGGTTTCGTTAGATAGTAAAATTCATGTTAAATTGCTGTTTCGGGGGTTGTTTATAAAAGTCTGGAATGGCTTAATCCATTTTGCATTACTTTCTATGGAAATGTGCGCCCTGGTTTTGGAATGCTTTGGTTTTGGAGCGGACCTCCGGAACAGATTAAGTTTGGGAACCAAGGTGCCACTGTAGAATGATTAAAGATCTTCTAAGCTAGGAGCTATCCACCACATGGTGGCAAATTCCTATATTATTTTAATTTAAAGTTCTCTCTCTGCACCTTAATGGGGTTTCCGCCCCTAATATCCTCCATCAACTCTTTCCCAACCCACAAAACCCATCTGCCATTAAGTGGGGAAGGGCCACAGCTCAGTGGTAGAGGATCTGTCTTGCATGCAGAAGGTCCTAGGGTCAACCCCTCTCATGTCCAGGAAGGGCCAGGAGAGACTACCTGTCTGAAACCCTGAAGCGCTGCAACAGACAATGCAGAGGATGGTGATATAATAGCACAATGCAAAGTCACAGGAAAATATATCACCATGGACCACAATAAGCAGTATAGATAAGCAGACAAATATAGACATAGTCTTTTTCTTTACAATCTCTCGTGTATTTCATAGAAGGAACATCAACTTGTAAGTCAAGAACCTGGACGCTGTTCTAATAAACTCAGCATTTATTCCCACAAAGGGGCTTAAAAATCAAGTCTAAGCAGTAAACAAGCAATAGCTTAGAAAACTGGACCAATCTGTCTCTATATTAATATTTCCCAAGGGAAGAACAGAAAGAGGCTCTTCAGTCTTCCTAACAAATAGAGAGAGCCTTGAACGCCTTGGCTCCCAAACAAATTGGCTCCCAAACAATTGAAACCCAGAAGGGAGTGTTCCAGTTTTTGAACGATTTTCAGAAACTGAACGTCCAGCGTGGCTTCCGCGGCTTCCGATTGGCTGCAGGATGCTCCTGCAGCCAATCAGAAGCCACACTTGGGTTCTGTTCGAGAACAGAGGTACGACTGTATTTCAAATCTACCCTGAGAATTGCTTGATGGATAACACCCTAAATCATGAAGAAATATATTAATATAATTCCATTGGTTGGGTTAAATATATTATATGCTGGAGGGCAAGCATGAACGAGAGAGAGAGAGAGAGAGAGAGAGAACTATCAACATTCTGTCACACACCTATGTGACCAAGAAGCAAAACTCAGGCTATGTAGATGAAAGAGGAGATGCCATTTTTAATGCCTGAAGACGCCAAGGCCAGGGAGAAAACTTATTCCATCACCACCCATCCCCAAGATCATTTTGCAGCATCCAGCCCTTACACCAAACTCACCCTATTGACTTATCTATCTTATATATTTTCCAGGGTTTATATACAATCCATTATCATAAAAACTCAATTCGGTTTACAAGAACTTTTTGCCACTACCAATGCATAATCGGTTGGACAAGCTCATTTGCCTTGGGGCTACTCTCAGAGGAAGGAACCTCTGTCTAAGGCATGAGTGTGCATAAGGAAGCAGACCCATCTGATTGTGGCTCTCATTGCAACTCCAGACAGACATTACAAAGTCAAATGGAGCAGAAATATCATTTGGGCGGCTCCACGCCTGCATTCAACAGTCTGCCTGGCGCAGAAGAGCAATTAAGAGTAGAGGAAAGATCACACTTACCCTGCTCAGTGGAGAGAAAAGGAGGAGAGGAGAGCAGGACACACAGACCAGAACAGAGGAGCAAGGTGAAGGGGCAGAGAATTTATGCAGTTTCCTGCAACGGTCTTGTGGCCACGAGGCAGAGATGATTGCATGTGCAAATGGGATTCCTCTCAGCCTTACACAGACATTTTTACCTGCTGCTGTAGACCCAGTGACTCGCCAAGAGAGAACGTGGAGCCCAACTTGTGTTGTCGTTAATTATCATGTTACGGCTAATTGGCAGGTGCTGCGGAGGTCACACCCTGCAGCTGTTTAGCAAGAGGCAGGAGATCAAAGGCTTCCAGACAATGGGACTCCATAAACAGCCCAGACAAACATTGGCGGTTAATTTACTCATTTATCTATCAGAATTGATTGCTTTCATAGAATCATAGAATCATAGAGTTGGAAGAGACCACAAGGGCCATCGAGTCCAACCCCCTGCCAAGCAGGAAACACCATCAGAGCACTCCTGACATATGGTTGTCAAGCCTCTGCTTAAAGACCTCCAAAGAAGGAGACTCCACCACACTCCTTGGCAGCAAATTCCACTGTCGAACAGCTCTTACTGTCAGGAAGTTCTTCCTAATGTTTAGGTGGAATCTTCTTTCTTGTAGATTGGATCCATTGCTCCGTGTCCGCTTCTCTGGAGCAGCAGAAAACAACCTTTCTCCCTCCTCCATGTGACATCCTTTGATATATTTGAACATGGCTATCATATCAGCCCTTAACCTCCTCTTCTCCAGGCTAAACATGCCCAGCTCCCTTAGCCGTTCTTCATAAGGCATCTGCTTTCTGTAAGTCCTACTCAGAACAGACCCACTGGCATCAACGACCTTAAATTAGGGATGCCCATGGGTTTGACTGGGGTCAAACCTGAGTAGGACTTAACTGGAAAATATAACCCTAGAGGTGGTCTAGAGGTGGACACCAACCCTAGAGATAACCCTAGAGGTGGTCACCAACTTGGATGGCTTTAGAAAGAGGATAAGATAAATGCAAGAAAGATGGGGCAATCCATGGCTACTAATCCTGATAGCTAAGTTTTGCCTCCGCTGTCAGAGGCAGTAAGCTCCTGAATGCCCATTGCTGTGAAACACAGATGGGGAAAGCTTCTGTTGTACCCAAGTCATTCTTGTGGGCTTCCCATCAGCACCTGGTTCGCCACTATGAAAACAGGATGCTGGACTCAATGGGCCACTGGCCTGATCAAGCAGGAGTGTTGTTATTGTAAAAGGTAAAGGGACCCCTGACCATTAGGTCCAGTCATGGATGACTCTGGGGTTGCGGCGCTCATCTCGCTTTATTGGCCAAGGGAGCCGGCGTACAGCCTCCGGGTCACGTGGCCAGCAGGACTAAGCCGCTTCTGGCGAACCAGAGCAGCGCACGAAAACGCCATTTACCTTCCTGCTGGAGCGGTACCTATTTATCTACTGGCACATGACGTGCTTTCAAACTGCTAGGTTGGTAGGAGCAGGGACCGAGCAACGGGAGCTCACCCCGTCACAGGGATTCGAACTGCTGACCTTCTGATCAGCAAGCCCTAGGCTCTGTGATTTAACCCACAGCGCCATCTGTGTCCACTGTTATTGTAGACCTGATGAAATCAATGGACCTTTGTTTACTATGTTGATTGATTCCAGTGTGCCTACTTTGAGTAGATACAACCACTATGATGTGGTTGCAAGGGCCAGTGGGCAAATTTGGGGGGCAGTGGGCATATTTTGAGAAACTGCTCTGACCACCAGTGACAAAATAGCTCCCATGGGAGTGTAGTTGCCCAAGAGACTGCCTTATCCTTTATACACCCTGTAGATCACCGCTGTCTGCAAGAGAGCATCTCCTGCAGTTTCCAAAGATTTCAGAAGCCCGGTATGCAACAACTCACAGCAGGGCTTTTAGTGTGGCTGCCCCTGTTCTATGGAACAGCGTCCCTGTCAAGAGATAGCAGGCACTGACTATCTTTGTTTTCTGGAAATGATTAGAGATATTTTCTGTTACGACGGGCTTTCCCAGATGGATTAACAGAACTTAGAAGAAAGAGCAAACTGTCTCTCGTGCTATTTCCTGTGACCTTTCCCAGGACATTCTAGTGGGCACCTTGACTCCCATAGCTGACACATTGTCAACCCCTGGTTTATTGTGTTGCTGTTTTTTTTTAAAAAAAGTAGTTTAATTTGATAGATACCTTTGAATGGTTTGTATCCTGAAAGGCAGGATATTTGGTATTCTCACAACAGGGTAAATTTACAAGAAACATGTGCAAGCAAAAAGAGGGCATTCTTCTTCTTCTTCTTCTTCTTCTTCTTCTTCTTCTTCTTCTTCTTCTTCTTCTTCTTCTTCTTCTTCTTCTCCTCCTCTTCTTCTTCTTCCTCTTCTTCCTCTTCTTCTTCTTTGAATTTATATACCGCCCTATACCCAGAAGTCTCAGGATGGTTCATAGAATAAAATCAAAATATAAAACCACAAAATACAGTGGTGCCTCGCAAGACGAAATTAATTCGTTCTGCGAGTTTTTTCGACTTGTGAATTTTTTCGTCATGCGAAGCACCACTGTGCATTGACGGTTTCCCATAGGAATGCATTGGCAGTTTAAAAAAAAAAAGGCGCAAGACGTTTGCGTCTTGCGAAGCAAGCCCATAGGGAAATCCGTCTTGCGAAGCAACTCAGAAAACGAAAAACCCTTTCGTCTTGCGAGTTTTTTGTCTTCCGAGGCATTCGTCTTGCGAGGTACCACTGTACACAATCAAAATAAAATCAATAACCCAATAACCTCCTGTGCAAGAAAACCAACAACCCACATTTTAAAAGGGCCTAGGATGTCAATCAAATCAAGTAAAGGAACGTTGTTGCCTGGCACCTAAAGGTGTATAATGAAGGCGCCAGGCAGACTTCCCAGGGGAGTTCCCTACATAGAACACATTGCAATAAGCTAACCTTGAGGTTACCAGAGCATAGGCAACAGTAGTTAGGCTGCTCTCTTGTGCCACCTTGAAGAGACATTATTCCGTATGCTAAATTGGGGTTACAACTTGAGTTTCATGCCCTGGCAATTATGCGGGGACATCAATTTGTTGTGCTGCTGTGTGCCAACCATTTTTGGCACATTTCGCATTCAGATGTGAAGCAATTTTTCCAAGAAGGGGAATGAAAGCATGCTTGGCTTGCCGCCATCATTCCTTTGCTTCCCTGGAAAATTCCAGTCCACTGGGATCGTTTTGTGAAGTCTGCTGGGTTGATCAATGGCAGACTATGCCAAACCAATCCAGTAGCTGCCCTTTGTGCATCAAAGAGCAAGAAGTTTCAGAACTGTTATTTTGGTTGTAATACACTATAATGATAATAATAATAACCTAGAGCTTATTCACAATTTGAGGGTAGAGGGACTGTATTCCTTGTTGAGTGAGGGATGGCAAAGGCATCTGGATAATCCGACAGTTAAACGGCGTTGAAGTAAGTCATTGAGGAATGTGTTTGCTCTGGTCTTCTCCACATCTATATAGCATGGTTAGCCAACATGGTGATCTCCAGAAGTTAATGTAACATAAGAAAAGAGCTTGCTGGAACCGGTCCAATGACCCATCTAGTCCAGCGTCCTGGCCAAGCAGGAATGGGAAACTCTTGTGGTAAGAATTTTAAGGTCTTAGATGGATAATAAAGGTAAAGGTAAAGGTACCCCTGCCCGTACGGGCCAGTCTTGACAGACTCTAGGGTTGTGCGCCCATCTCACTCAAAGAGGCCGGGGGCCAGCGCTGTCCGAAGACACTTCCGGGTCACGTGGCCAGTGTGACATTGCTGCTCTGGCGAGCCAGAGCCGCACATGGAAACGCCGTTTACCTTCCCGCTAGTACACGGTCCCTATTTATCTACTTGCACCCAGGGGTGCTTTCGAACTGCTACGTTGGCAGGCGCTGGGACCGAACGATGGGAGCGCACCCCGCCCCGGGGATTCGAACCGCCGACCTTTCGATCGGCAAGCCCTAGGCGCTGAGGCTTTAACCCACAGCGCCACCCGCGTCCCCAGATGGATAATAGATGTTCATAAATGTACCAACCAAGCACGTACATAGATCAGCACAGGAAGACCGACCTGAAACCATTTTTGATTCCCAAACTGACCAAATGTTTTCTCCACAATGAGGGAGGGGGGTTAGGGAGCCTTCCCATTGTATCAGGAATTGAGTAATCAGCATTTTAATGGGTGAAAGACTATCAGGAAAGGCAATCAGGAAAGGCAGTCAGATAACCTGGCAAACAGGAAAAACAACATTCAAATTTCTGTTTTAGACCACCTTTTCTGCGATGTAGGTATGATGTTTGTTGGGGGGGGGTATTGGGTTACACCCCTTCTGTGTTGTATGTATGATGTATGGAGGGGTGGTCTTAAGCTCCAATGCAGGTAATTTAAAATGTCTATATAAGGGCAGGCACACCTTGGTTCTGGGTTCCTCCTCCCTCCTGCGTGTGGTGAGTGAGGACCCTGTTGCAACACATCAATAAAGATCAGGCTTACTAGTTGCTTTGCTTCTCAATAGTCTCTGCTTGGCCTCTGTTATTTTCTCCTACCAATAGGGAACCTACATAAGGACTCAATATGGGCTCTTGGATACCCCATAAGGGGAAAAGGGCAGATTTTTGTTTACAACACTCTCAAGCAGGACTCAAGCACAAAGGCACTCTGTCCCCTCCTGGTATTCCAGCCTGGACACCGAAGTTCAGCTCCGAGGGCCTTCTGGTGGTTCCCTCACTACGAGACATGAAGCTACAGGGGTCCGGCAGAGGGCCTTCTGGGTACTGGTGCCCACCCTGTGGAACGCCCTCCCATCAGACATCAAGGAGACAAACAACTATCTGACTTTTAGAGGACGTCTGAAGGCAGCCCTGCTCAGGGAAGTTTTTAATGGTTGGTGTTTTGTTATGTTTTTAATATTTTCTAGAGAGCCGTCCAGAGTGGCTGCGGCAACCCAGTCAAATGGGTGGCTTATTATTATTACAGTCGTACCTTGGAAGCCAAACAGAAGCCGTTCCAGAAATCTGTTCGACTTCCAAAACGTTCGACTTCCAAGGCACGGCTTCCGATTGGCTGCAGGAGCTTCCTGTAGCCAATTGGAAGCCGCGGAAGCCCCACCGGATGTTCGCTTCCAAAAGAACGTTTGCAAATGGGAACACTCACTTCCGGGTTTGTGGCATTCGGGAGCCAAAATGCTCAACTGCTAAGGCGTTCGTCAACCAAGGTACGACTGTATTATTATTATTATTAAGCATTACTGCCTCCAACCATGGAAGCAGAGTGTAGTCATTGTGACTGCTTGCCGTTGAAAGCCTAATCCTCCATGGATTTGCCTAATTACCTTTTAAAGTTGCTGGCCATCACTGCTTTCTGTGCGAATGAGTTCCATAGCTTAACGATGTGCTGCATGAAGGAGTACATTCTTCGTTTGACTGCAACTCCCAACATCCCTTACTTTTGACCACTTTGGATGTGGCTGATAGGAGTTCTAGTTCAACAACATCTGGCAGTCCAGAGGCTGCACTTTCATGCATTAGCGTCTGCCATGGGGCTGTTGTTGTACACCAGCCTGAAATCTTTTGATAAGGGAAAGTATAGAAATTGAAATAATAATAATAATAATAATAATAATAATAATAATAATAATGTCAGTGGCTGACTGAACTAGGCCAACACTACTATCTCTTAGAGGGGACGCGGGTGGTGCTGTGGGTTAAACCACAGAGCCTAGGACTTGCCGATCAGAAGGTCGGCGGTTGGAATCCCCGCGACGGGGTGAGCTCCCATTGCTCAGTCCCTGCTCCTGCCAACCTAGCAGTTCGAAAGCACGTCAAAGTGCAAGTAGATAAATAGGTACTGCTCCGGCGGGAAGGTAAACGGCGTTTCCGTGCGCTGCTCTGGTTCGCCAGAAGCGGCTCAGTCCTGCTGGCCACATGACCCGAAAGCTGTACGCCGGCTCCCTCGGCCAGTAAAGCGAGATCAGCCCCGCAACCCCAGAGTCAGTCATGACTGGACCTAATGGTCAGGAGTCCCTTTACCTTTGCTATCTCTTAGGAAATTCTACCACTCATCTCAAAAAAGGAATTTATAGTCCAGAACACATGTGGGGAGACCTTTGCTGCCCCCCACCGTCCAATGTTTTGGGTCCAACAAGCAACACCCCTGACCTTTGTCCATACTGACTGGAGCTGAAGGCATCCAACAACATCTGCAGGGCACTACTTAGACCACCACTGCTTTTACATGTGCAGGTGGAGGTGAGATCTGAAGAAGAACAGGAAGGAAGTGCTTGGCTGTTGACCCACAACCAACAGGCCGCTTCCTCCCTCCTCTTATTGATGCTATCTGAGTGGTATGGTTGCCATGTCCGTATGGCTTCATCCCAAGATGCTCTGGTTTGGAATGCAAGGGCCACGTGGCTCAGGAGCTGCCATTATCTCATGTCACGACGTGAGGCGCAAACCAAATCATTAGGTTGCATCAGCCGAGATTACAACACTGGCACATGGAGTATATTGCCAGTTAAGATCTGCAGCTCTTACACCAGCCTACTGATGAACCTGAGGGACATCTGGAGTTTGAGCCAGGAGCTGTTTCCCTTGTGTCCTGCTTGAGGGCTTCCAAAAGACATCTGGTTGGCCACTGTGGGAACAGGATGCTGGACTAAACAGGTCCTCTTTGACCTGAACCAGTGAGACTCTTCTGATGTTTTTAGGTGACAACAAAGGGATGGGATGGAGAGAACAAGAGAGAAGCAAAATAATGTGCAATTCCATTCAGTTCCACACATTTCAGCTTCTTGCCAGTAGATGACAAGGACACTGAAACAAAAAAAATGACTTTGGGCTCATCCAGAGTTCCTTTTCTGTTGCATTTCTAGACACAGATCCAAGCTTCAAAGCACTGTGACTGAGCACTCCCCACGCCAACACTTTCCCCATGGAAACCTGCTCTTTACTGGTGAATCAGAGCAAATTGCAAACTGCAGTAAACCGGAATTGCCATTTGTTCTGATCCAGTGTTAAACAGCAGGATTTTGCAGGGAAAGTGTTGTGGCAAAAAAGGGGGGGAGCACTTGGACACAGTGCTTTGCCTAGAATTGCAGTATACAAGGTAAGTGTAGATGAGCCCTCTGTTTGAGAGTTTCTTAGAGGCATCTGGTTGGTCACTGTAAGAACAGGATGGTGGATTAGATGGGCCATCAGCATGATCCACCAGTTTTCCCTTATGTTTTGATGGGTCTGTGACTTCTGTACACTGTGGAATGTGTACCACGCCCCAGCACCCTCTTCAGACACAAAAAGGGACAGAGATGTGAGAGACCAGCCCATGGGACAGGCAGATGGTGAGAGCTGCAGCTGCTGTGATCACTAGGAACATAGTCATGTAAAAGTTCAGGCCATTTATCCATATTGCCCAATTGCTTTTTCTTTCTCCGACTGAAAATTCATAGGAACATAGGAGGCTGCCTTAGTGAGTCAAACAACTGGTCCATCTAGCTCAGAGCTGTTGACACACTTGGAACACTGTGTCCAGTACTGGGCACCACAATTTAAGAAGGGTATTGGCAAGCTGGAACTTTTTGCAGAGGAGGGGGACCAAGATGACCAAGCGTCTAGAAACCAAGACTTATGAGGAACGGTTGAGGGAGCTGGGTATGTTCGGCTGGAAAAGAGGCGACTGAGAGGAGATATGATAGACATCTTCAAATAGCTAAAGGGCTGTCACATGGAAGATGGAGCCAGCTTCTTTTTTCCTGCCCTGGAGGCTAGAACATGAAACAATGGAAAGGAAGAACTTTCTGACAGTGAGAGCTGTCTGACAGTGGGAGATTGTGGACTCTCCTTCCTTGGAGGTGTTTAAGCAGAGGTTGGATGGCCATCTTTTATGTATGATTTAGCTAAGATTCCCGCATTGTAGGGGGTTGGACTTAGGTGACCCGTGGGGTCACTTCCAACTCTACAATTCTTTGGGTCTATGTTTCTATAAGTCTATGATTCCATGACGCTGACTTGCAGCTGCTTTCCAAGGTTCCAGAAGCAGTCCTAACCAGCCCTACCAGCCCGGGATTTTGGGATCTTCTGCATATAAAGAAGATGCTGTGCCACTGAGTGACAGCTCATGCCTGCAAATGTTTGCTTACACTGTGCCATTGCTAAATAAATTGCTCTATCCTTGATATGCCTGTTGTCTTTGTCCATGGAGTTTTCTTGGCAGGGATACTGGAGTGGCTTGCCGGTTCCTGCTCCAGGTGGATCACGTTTGGTCAAAACACTCCACTATGACCTGTCCATCTTGGGTGGCCCTGCAGTGCATAGCTCATAGCTTCTCTGAGTTACTCAAGCCCCTTCGCCACCACTGTTCAACCATCTCGTCCTCTGTCGTCCCTTTCTCCTTGTGCCCTGAATCTTTCCCAACATTAGGGTCTTTTCCAAGGAGTCTTCTCTTCTCATGAGGTGGCCAAAGTCTTGGAGCCTCAGCTTCAGGATCTGTCCTTCAGGACCTAAGTGCTCACTGGAAGGACAGATCCTGAAGCTGAGGCTCCAATACTTTGGCCAACTCATGAGAAGACTCCCTGGAAAAGACCCTGATGTTGGGAAAGATGGAGGGCACAAGCAGAAGGGGACGACAGACAATGAGATGGTGGGACAGTGTTCTCGAAGCTACCAGCATGAGTTTGACCAAACTGTGGGAGGCAGTGGAAGATAGGAGTGCCTGGTGTGCTCTGGTCCAGGGGGTCACAAAGAGTTGGACACGACTAAATGACTAAACAACAACAACAACAATCCTTGATATGCCACCCTTTCTGAACATAGCCACCTTACACCAAGTCAGACCAATGGTTCATCTAGCTGAGTGCTGCCTACACTGGTTGGGAGTGGCTCTCCAGGATTTCAGACAGAAAGCCTCTCCCAACCCTACCTGGAGATGGGAAGGATAGCACCTGAGACCTTCTGCATATAAAGCAAATCTCTACCACACAGCCACTCTCCACATCCAACCAGAAGTCTGCTTCATGTTTGGTCAGCAGTGTTGGCTATTTTTCTGAGTCATGCAAAGTAGTGATGCAGCAGTTTCACCCTCAAAGCCCTAGAGATGAAGTAGGCTCCACACACAAGATGTCGACGATGGCCCTTTACCTGCAGGATGGCAAACAGTATTATTTGTGCATATCAAGTCCGATGCAATGCGTTTCTCTCCCTTGAGCCCAAGAGAGGGTTTTCCTGCTTCTTGCTTCCAAAACTTCTTCAAAGCAGTCCATAAATTATAGCTTGTCTGTCCTCACCAACTACTCTGGGCAGCGTGTTGGAGTCGCCACACTCAGCAAAACAATGGCAAAAGAGAGCCAGTGTGGTGTAATGGTTAAGAGCGGTGGAGTCGTAATCTGGTGAACCGGGTTCATTTCCCCGCTCCTCCAAATTCTTCTTCTTTTTCTTCAAAAGAACAACCAGCCAACGTCTAACTCCCACCCCTCTTACCACTACCTATGACACATGCATGCTCACTTTTAAGAGAGCAAGCAAACTGACAATGCAATGATTCAGACTTTCTGTGTCCTTAATTAGAGTAACAAGATTTGCAGCTGTTACGTTACATAGGTTCTCTTTTACCCAGTACACTTTATTCTTTGCAAAGTACATTTTCTAACAAATACATTACCAGTACAAATACTAAGAAGCACGTTTCTACCAGCTGGGTAACTTGCAAAAGATTTGCTTCCAGCTCAAGATACCATCTGCAGTAACCCTACTGAGCATTAGGGACCACAGCTGTGGAGGCAGGAAGAAGGATGGAGTCCTGCAAGTCTTGGAGGTTGGAGTTCAGTGGTATGACATCTGCACAGCATGCAGAGGGTCAGAGGTTTAATTCCCAGCATCTCCAGGTATTCGCTACACTCAGTGGCACAGCCTCTCAAGGATTTCAGCCAGAGGTTTCTCCCAGCTCTATTTAGGGATGCCAGGATTGAGCCGGGGACATTCTTCACGGAAAGCGAAGGCTTTACTACTGAGCTTTGACCCTTCCCCATAGAGGGAACAATCCCTGTGCATTTTGTAGTTTTGTGGCATCTTTTTTTTGTGGCTGTGTGGAACCTGGCATGTTGAGATTTAGCCAGCAGTCACGAAATTAAAAGACAGCTGCTTCTTGGGAGAAAAGCAATGACAAACCTAGACAGCATCTTAAAAAGCAGAGACATCACCTTGCCGACAAAGGTCCGTATAGTTAAAGCTCTGGTTTTCCCAGTAGTGATGTATGGAAGTGAGCGCTGGACCATAAAGAAGGCTGATTGCTGAAGAATTGATGCTTTTGAATTATGGTGCTGGAGGAGACTCTTGAGAGTCCCATGGACTGCAAGAAGATCAAACCTCTCCATTCTGAAGGAAATCAGCTCTGAGTGCTCACTGGAAGGACAGATCCTGAAGCTGAGGATCCAAGACTTTGGCCACCTCATGAGAAGAGAAGACTCCATGGAAAAGACCCTGATGTTGGGAAAGACTGAGAGCACAAGGAGAAGGGGACGGTGGAGGATGAGATTGTGGGACAGTCTTCTCAAAGCTACCAGCATGAGGGAGGCAGTGGAAGACAGGAGTGCCTGGCGTGCTCTGGTCCAGGGGGTCATGAAGAGTCGGAAACAACTAAACGACTCAACAACAACAACAAGAGAAAAGGAGATCAGCCAGTGTAAGGCAGTTCAAAGCACAGCTGAGCTTCTGAGCAAACCATGAGAAGCAGAACTGTGAAAACGCCCCTGAGAGGGGAGTGACAGAAGGTGATGAGATGTCCTTCAAGATCTGAGAACATCAGCTGCCACCGCCCTTTTAATTGAGAAAAAGGGATCAGCAACTTTGGAGTAATTGAAAATTATGATGCAACCTCATAACCTTGGGAATCCGGATATCCCAGTCTGGCATCAACTACCAGGTCTGGAGAGAAGGTGGAGCCAAAGAACTTCAGTATTTAAAAAGTTCTTGTTCTTGTATTTGTTTAAAAACCAAATTTAAAAATGCAGTGTTTTTTTAAAAAAGATAAAAACAAGTAAGGATCCCAGCTCTGTGGTCCAATGGGAGTTGTTGGTTTAGACAAAAAGTAGGAGTTGATATGGTGGAAGATTATAAAAGTGATCCCTAGCCTGGAGAAAGTTCATAAATAAAAGGTTTTCTCCCTCTCCCACAACAATAAAATTTCTGGACATCCAATGAAGTTGAATGCTGGAAGATTTGAGACATATAAAAGAAAGGACTATGGAACTCACTGCCACAGCAGGTAGTAGTGGCCACAAACTTGGGATTAAAAAGAAAATTAGACAAATTCATGGCGAAAGCTATCAATAGCTACTGGCCATGATGACTATGATCTGCCTCCATGGTTGGAGGCAGTAAAGGTAAAAGGTAAAGGATGCCTGGACAGTCAAGTCCATCCAAAGGGGACTATGGGGTTGTGGTGGTCATCTCGCTTTCAGGCCAAGGGAGCTGGCATTTGTCCAGAAGACAGCTTTCCAGGTCATATGGCCAGCAGGACTGAACCACTTCTCATGCAACAGGACACCATGACAGAAGCCAGAATGCACGGAAACATGACAGAAGCCAGCATGACTAAGCCGCTTCTGGTGAACCAGAGCAGCGCACAGAAACGCTGTTTACCTTCCCGCCGGAGTGGCACCTATTTATCTACTTGCACTTTGACGTGCTTTTGAACTGCTAGGTTGGCAGGATCTGGGACAGAGCAACGGGAGCTCATCCCGTCGCGGGGATTCGAACCGCTGACCTTCCGATCGGCAAGCCCAAGAGGCAGTAATGCTTCTGAATACTAGTTGTTGGAAACCACAGGAGGGAAGAGTGCGCTTATGATCAGGTCTTGCTTGTAGGTTTCCCACAGGTATATATAATAATAATTTATTATAATAATTATAATAATAATTGGGTTTCCCCAGTCACACTGGGCGGCTTCCAAGGAAAGATTAAAAATACAATAAAACATCAGACATTAAAAACTTCCCTGTACAGGGCTGCCTTCAGATGTTTTCTAAAAGTCAGATAGTTGTTAATTTCCTTGACATCTAATGGGAGGGCGTTCCACAGGCAAGGCGCCACCACCAAGAAGGCCCTCTGCCTGGTTCCCTGTAACTTCACTTCTCGCAGGGAGGGAACTGCCAGAAGGCCCTCAGAGCTGGACCTCAGTGTCTGGGCAGAATGATGGGAGTGGAGACGCTCCTTCAGGTATACAGGACCGAGGCCGTTTAGGGCTTTAAAGGTCAGCACCAACACTTTGAATTGTGCTCGGAAACGTACTGGCAGCCAATGCAGATCTCTCAGAACCCGTGTTATGCGGTCTCGGCAGCCGCTCCCAGTCACCAGTCTAGCTGCCGCATTCTGGATTAGTTGTAGTTTCCGGGTCACCTTCAAAGGTAGCCCCACTTAGAGCGCATTGCAGTAGTCCAAGCGGGAGATAACCAGAGCATGCACCACTCTGGTGAGACAGTCTGCGGGCAGGTGGGGTCTCAGCCTGCGTACCAGATGGAGCTGGTAAACAGCTGCCCTGGACACAGAATGGGTGGGCACAGTAAGAATAGGATACTGGGTTAGCATGGCACCAGGTGACCAAGCAGACCTTTATCTCCTGATGCTCAAATGAAGCTGCCCCTGGGTATCGTCTCAGTTTGTGGGAGGGGAACATGAGCAAAACTGCCCCTTGAGTCCCAAGCTTTTGGCATGACCATGGCTTACAAAGCAATGACGTGCATCCAAAGAGAGACAGAAACAAAGTGATACTCTGATTTATTGATCATTCTTTCAGAAGGAAGGGTAGATTAAATTACAGAGTTTATGATTACGCTTATTGGAAGCAATAAATAACACTGGATGGGGGGAAAAGATGAAGGCACTGATGTAGTCATCATGTGTTCATCCTGAGATAACTTAGTAGAGTCGAGATACATCTGCAGACGGAACATCAGGGGTGGGTCAGAGTTGCGGTACTGAATTTTATGGAGGCAAGAATGATGCTAAAGTTCTCTATAGATCTCAGTGGAGCTAAATGGGGTCCACCTTGCGGATTGAACTTTCATCTGGGGGGAGGTGGACGGTTCAATCAGGCGTCATCTGAACCAGGAGTCACTGGAGGAGCGTGGGGGGAGCGCACCGCCCCAGGGACCATGATCCCAGTGGGCTGCCATTGCGGCTGCCCCCCCACCCACGCTGGATGCTCCGCCCCACAGGCAGCACACCACACCCTCAGGATGCATACCAGCCCTGCCCCACCTGCTCTCCACCCTCCGGTGCCAGCCCCCGCCACAGCCAGGAGTGTGTTGCTTCTTTGAGTATGGGGATTTGGGGTCTGTAGGAGTCAAAACCTTTCACCTGCATATTCCCTGCCCCATCAATGCTCCCCTTGTATGCTCACAACAGCCTACTTCATAAGTGAGTCTTTAAATCCTTCAGTTGCATCCAATTGGCTCTCCCACTGCACCTGGTTCCCAGGACCAAAAAGACTTGTGGGCTGCTGGATGGAATGGATTGTAGTTCCTTCCTCTGACCAGCAGGTAGAGCCAGGAGGACGTTCTCCTTGAAGTACAGGTTCCTCTGAGCACTTATTCCCAGTGTGTTGTGGGAGACAGAGAACTTACCTCATGGAAGTCTCTCCCATGTCACAATGGCGGTCTTTGGATCTAGCCAATGAGGGTGGTTGAAAATGGGGGTTCTACTAAGCATGTGAATGGATTTGGTCACCCGTGCAGATCAAAGATCACCTCCAAGCAACCACCAATCACACAGGCCACCAATGAAGGTGCGAGTGGATGAGCCACTAAATGATTTGTGGGACCAGTACCTTCAGGGAGTAGTTGCAAATTTGGGTTATATATCTACTGCTTCGTCTCAGGGCATTCCTATCTGTGAAGCAGGGATTCTTCTAGACCTGTGGTCCTCCAGATGTTGCTAGACTCCAGCTCCCATCTTCAGCTCCACCTGCTGATCAGAGGAGCAAAGGACAGCTGCTGCTCTGGGCTCCTTTGGGATATACATGTAATTAAAAAACAAATCTCCAAGAGTTGGCCAATCTGTCTGGGGCTGTTTGAGTCCAACAATAACTGCAGAGCCACAGAATTTCCTGTCCCCATTGTAGACCACACTTAGGATCATGAACCAGCATTTGCTAGGCCTCACTCTGGATCAATGGATTAATGGAGAGGATCTGGTGTGTGGCCTCTGTATTATGGGGGGTGGGGAGCTGGAGGAAGATGGTAGAGGGTGTTTTATGAAATTCTAAGAATCTGCTTGCTCCAGTTTAACAATTTGAAGCACTCTCTTATCATTGGCACTATCCATCAGTCTCAAGGAAGATGGGAGACATAGAGCAGAACCCTCTGGAGGCCCCTGGGCAAGTTTTCCAAAGGAATCCAGTTAGCCACCATGAGAAAAGGATGCCAGACTAAACGGGCCATTGGTTTCATCTGATGTTCTGATGCTCTGTCTCCCCTCCTGCACAGTGCAGAGTCTCGTGACAGGGAGGAGAAGGTGGCTACAGAGCTGGGGGAATAGGGGCAGGACACAGCCTGGTGCAACCTTTGTAGGTGAGATCAGATGCATCCGTCCAGATGGAGTGCATGTGTGTGTGTGTGTGTGTGTGTGTGTGTGTGTAGCAAGACCATAAGGCAAGAGAGTGAGCTCACCCTCAAAAACCTGGCTGGAGGGCTGTGTCAACTTGTTGGGACGTCTTCATAGCTTCTTTGCGGTGATGGACCTCTTGCCCTGCTCATGTTCCCTGGAATCTTGACTTCTGCATCTTGCACTTGCTGCTGATCCCATACTCCTATTAACCTGAAGATCTCTTCCTTACTTTCCAATTAAGAGTCATTGTGTGTTGAGAAAGGAGTGTGGCAGTTGATGGCACCAGAGCCAATGGCAGGCAGGGCCAACTAACTGTAGTTTTCCCCCCATCCTGCTCCTTTCCTCAGTGCTGAGTTCTGCCAAGGGCAACACTGAAACTACAGAGGAGGAAGGTGAGCAGCAGTGCCACCTCCTGGACTGGATGCAAGGCAGGAGGCAGGCAAGTGGGGTCTGGATGAGGGCAGACTGAGATTTGTGGGGCAGTGCCCCATTTGTCCTAACAGATCAGTCTCTGCTATACCCTCCAAATCATGGAGAGCTATTGCAACAGGAGTGAGGCAAAGCTAGCATGCTTGTACATCCCTCACACATTTATTTAATGCCTGGCAAGGGCTAAAGTCTATTCAATTTATATGCAAAGTTCAAGTACGTAACAGAGAAGCATAGCAGCCAATTGCAACAGCTGTAATTTGTGATAACAGATGTTTTCACTATTATTATTTTTTAATGTTATCACCACTGCTACTGCTACATTTGTAGTGTAACACCCCATAGAAGACATTCCTGATCTTGACTGAGTCCTAAAAATGAAACTTATTTAGGCCACAATTAAGAGTGGGAGGGGGGGGGACTGGTCTTGACCGAGCTCAAAATGAACACAATAAGTTATTTCCAGGCCACCACTGATCTGTCAGTCTTTCAGGTGCCCCAATACATTTGCTTGAATGGGATAAGTTTCAACAAGTAGATTCTGCTAATACAAATTTATCCACCATGGACACTAGAGGGAGATAACGCATCACACTCTGAACTGAACATCAGTGAGGTCAAGTCACACCTTGTTCATAGGTCTCTTCAAAATAGACTTACTTTGGTTGTTGGGTAGCCAGGTAGCAAAGCAATATCGGACTAGTTTTGGTGTAAAGTTTCCCTACTCAAGGAGTGTTTTGGAGAAGATCCTGTGAAAGAGCCCATTATGAGAGCTTTTGTAGTGTAGGAGAGGCAGTGTGGTGCAGGGGTTAGAGTGTTGAGACAAGGACCTGGGAGATCAGGGTTGAAATCCCCACTTGGCTACATGACGCCACCTGAGTAACCTTGGACCAGGCCCTGCCTCTCACTCTAACCTACCTCACAGGTTGTTGTGGGGGTTTAAATGAGGAAGGGAAAAACCATGTATACCACCTTGGGCACTTTGGGGAAAAAAGTGGGGGGGGGGGAGAAGAAGAAGTCATCAAATAGAGGGGGAGAATGTTCTCCACTTTGCTATGCCAAAGGTGGAATCTTGCATTTAGTATCAGATTCACACAACCCACTGGCTTGCATGGGTTTTCCTATGAGTCTCCTGCACTGGACAGCTCCATGAATGGTCTGTCCATGGAATCTCTTTCCCCATCCCCAGCTTCCAGAAATCCCACCCCACAGCACTGCCTTAAGAAGATGGCAATAACAGAAAAACAGTTGAAGGAACACCTAAGGAGAGGCAATCAACCATATCAGAAATCATAATGTGTGCATTGGATCTCTGTTGACTTTCCCTTGTAGGAGAACTACTTTGGGGGCCACTGGGATGCCTGCTTCTTCTGCTGGTGCTGGTGCTGGTGCTGTTCCACAGGAGGAGGAGGCTGGGTGTAGAGGTGGCCTTCAGCTTCTTTAGGAGAAGGGAGAGGAGGATGTGTTGGCTTCAGGGACTCTTGGCTCAGAGCACGGGGCAAAGCTGGAGTATCCTTGTGCTCCTGCTGAGTCTGGGGTGGAGCCTCCTTCTCCTTTCCTGATGGAGGTCCCTGCTTGGACTCTGGATTATCTTCCTTGACCATGTCAGATGTTGGAGGCTTGTCAGATGGCTCCTTCCTTTCTTGGGGCTCCTTCTCTCCCTGGAGCAGATCTTCTGGTTCTTTGGTTTCTGGGGGGTCACGTTCCTGGTCTTCTTCAGGTTTGTGGAGCAGTTCTGGTTCTAGGGTGGGTTCTGGAACCATCTTGCTCAGGGCACGGGGCAGGGCAGGGCTCTGCTTCCGCTGCTGATGACTTTGCTCTGCCGACATCTTCCAACTCTTATTTCAGCCTGGAAGAGGCAGCAACAACATTTCATAAATACTGGTAGTAAAAAATCTTGCCACAATGAGCAAGCAGGGCAGTGCAAATCATGGATAGCTGCACCAAATATTTTCCAAATCTGTTTTTTGAGGGGCTAAAAACTTGAAATATCAACATGGTGGTTTAGTTAGTTTAGTTTATTAAATGTGGACATCACTCCCACCATCGGCAACATACCCACAAAACATCTCTAAGTGATTTGCAACCAAGTGAAAATGCAATAATAAAATGACATCAGGATTGTTCTAAAAAAAGTATTTGAGCCTATTTCTTGCTTATCGTTTAATTTTTATTTATTTTTATTTTTTACTTACTAAATTTGTATATCACCCTATACCCGTAGATCAGTTGTGTTCTAGTACACACACACACACACACACTATAGTGTTGGGTTTCTTTTATACTCGGTTTCAATTTTTTATTTGATTTTATAAGTCACTTGGAGTCATGCCCCATGAAAAAGCAATTAAATAAAGTAAAAATAATAATGATAGATCTAATACAATGCTAGTCCCAGTTGGAGCTGATTGACTGAAATTAACAGACATGAATAATAGGTCAATTAGTTTTTATGCACACACTCCGAGTGGGATATGAAAGAATTAACAATTAGTAATCAATCATTAATAATGAATGGTTAATAATACTAAATGTCACAATACAACAACATGTCGTTGGTGCTGCCCACAAATCCTAGAAAGCAGAAATCTTTTTGCCCAGAGTCAAAATGACAAGCATGTCATGAGTGTGTGTGAACATGTGCTACTAACAGAGACTGTATCTCCTAACAAAATAACACACACATACATTTCTTTTATTTTTGTTTCCTTATATTTCTATCCTGCCCTTCTTCCATGCAAGTGCTTCCCAGGTGGTCTCCCATCCAGGCACTGACCAGACCCAGCCCAGTTTAACTTCAGCAAGAGGATAACCCCATCTGCCTTCAGACCAATACCTTAAGATATCTGAATATCCACCTGCCCACCCCTGAACCACCTCATCGGCCAAGTTGTTGAAACACTACATCTTCCTCTTTCCTAAATTAGTCACTTAAGTGATACCAACCAGTCAGGGATCCTAGAGCGAACAGGGTGATGTCACAGTGCCGTGCAACCAACTGGTTCGGCAGAGCAATGACATATCTAGAGGCGCTCAATCTGGATCAGCCCAAGCTGATCTCAGTTCCCCGTAAGAAGCTGATTTAACTGAGTCAGACTTTGGAAGGTGGTTCTGAAACTTAAGTTGCTGAGAAGCAGAGCTACCTGGATTATGGTTACCAGACGTCCCCATTTCCCGGGGAAAGTTCCCAGATTTACAAATCTGCCCCTGTACAAAATCCGTCCCCAGAAGGTCCCCAGATTTCATTTAATGTCCCCGGATTTATATTTTAAGTGTTGTAGATTTATTAGCAGGGAATGAATGTTGTGTGATTGGGTCAATGGCACAAGACACATTATATGGGGACTTCTGGTGAGGCAAAATGGGGGGTGCCACAGCAGTGGGCAGCTCCTGAAGCCAGCCAGAACCACCTGCGCTACCAGACTGGCTCCGGGCTGCTGAGACTGCTGCTTCTGAGGGGGAACCAGGGACGCCCAGCGCATCAACTGGGGGAACCACTGACAAACCCCCATGACCCAAATTGAGCTGGGAGCGAGAGCGCCCAGCCACCTGGCCGACTGCCCAGCGGCACTCCAGGGCCAGTAAAAACCCCGGAGCTGATGCAGGGAGAAGGAGGAAAGGAGAAGGAGAAGGAAGAGAGGAAGAGGAAGGAGAAAAAAGAGGGGAGCCCCGACCTTGCCACCACCACCGCTGAGGAAGAGAGGTAGGAGAGCACTGGGAGAGCAAGGACACGTGGCCAAGCCCAGGCCCACTCCACGGCAGATAGCGCTCCAAGAGATCGGGCCGGGACCCAGAGGAAGGCCGCGCGACAGAGGAGACCCAGAACAGAAGATATTACTTCTTAATTTTTTAAGGAAAAAAAATTAATAACTTTCCCCCCTCTTTTTCTCTCACACTTGTGCAGAACCGATTTCCAGTGTCACGGACATGAGAAGAAGCGATTTCTGGAGAAAAAATGGAATCAGAACCATGTGGTGATTTCTGGACCGTCCGCGGGCCGGATCCAGAACCCATTCAGGCCAGAACCGGCCCACGGGCCTTAGGTTGCCGACCTCTGCTCTAGCCCACCTCTCCAGAACCTGGTGTGCTCCTCACTGGACTACAACTCCCATCATCCCCAGCTATTCTAGTCAATGGTCAGGGATGGTGGGAGCTGTAGTCCATCATCATTTGGGGGACCCAAAGTTGAAGAGCGCTAGTCTAGTCCACCTTTCCACAACCCGCTGCCTTCCGAATGTCACTGGTCTACAACTCCCAGAATCTCTGAGTGTTGGACCGCTGGCAGGGGCTGGTGGAAGTCAAAGTCCAAGAATATATGGAAGGCACCAGGCTGCAATGACACACTGTTGGATTGCTCCCTTCTCCTCCCCATTTGGTTGTCCAAAGTTGACCTTAGAATAAATGGCAAAAGGTAGTATATAGCATCATACTTACCCAAACCCTCAAGTCAAACTGGGAGTCCTTTGTCGCTGCAAAGCTGTTTCTGGAGGGGAAGATAAGAGACTGGTCCTTTTTATATAGTTTGGGGTTTGGGGTGCCGTTGCAGTGAGTCAAACATACCCTTTTGCTTCGGAATGCATTGCAGCCCCATCAGCTCATTCAAATTATCAGTTTGGGCCATTCCAAGGACAGAAAACTCCCAAGTGTGGCATGTTTAGAAAACTTAAGTCTCTGAGTTGCACCTTTGAAAAACCTGCCTCGCCCCACCCAGTAGTTCCCCCACCACCACTAAAACAAAAACCACCACCCAACAGTCCTAGGTCTTCTTTGAAAACACACACATATTTTTAATTATTCAAAGAGGCTGGAAGGAATAAACAGTATAAAAATAAGTTGAGATTCTTGTCATGAGAACATCAGAGGAACACCCGCCACTCAAAGGTTTGCAGAGGTAGACCATCTCTAGCCATGGAGGTTCCATTTAACTAACATGACTTGCTTGTTTGTTTCATAAAGTTATTATACCATTGTTTTCCCAGTAGTGATGTATGTAAGCGAGAGCTGTACCATAAAGAAGACTGATTGCTGAAGAATGGATGCTTTTGAATTCTGGTTCTGGAGGAGACTCTTGAGAGTCCCATGCACTGCAAGAAGATCAAACCTCTCCGTTCTGAAGGAAATCAGCCCTAAGTGCTCACTGGAAGGACAGATCCTGAAGCTGAGGCTCCAATACTTTGGTCACCTCATGAAAGGGGAGGACTCCCTGGAAAAGACCCTGATACTGGGAAAGATGGAGGGTGCAAGGAGAAGGGGATGACAGAGGAGGAGATGGCTGGACAGTGTTCTCGAAGCTACCAGCATGAGGGAGGCAGTGGAAGACAGGAGTGCCTGGCGTGCTCTGGTTCATGGGGTCACAAAGAGTCGGACACGACTAAACAACTAAACAACAACAACACCATTGTAGAAAAAATGGGGAGGGACCTCAGTGGCAGTCCATGTAGCAGCCTCCAGATGTTGTTAACCTCCAACTTCCAACATGCTGGCTGGTGTTGATGGAAGTTGGAGTCTAAGAACAACATTTGGATGGCACCACATTGGCCACCTCTGGGGTAGACAGAGCGGAGTGGGGTGGTCCTGTGGACCAAGTCATTAGGAGTCAGCCGACTGTGTTCTTATGTTCTACCCCAACCCCAATAATCTCTTCTCTCCAGGGGTCAGCAAAGCTTTTCAGCAGGGGGCTGGTCCACTGTCCCTCAGGCCTTGTGGGGGACCAGACTATATTTTGAAGGGGGGGAAATGAACGAATTCCTATGCCCCACAAATAACTCAGAGATGCATTTTAAATAAAAGGACACATTCCACTCATGTAAAAACACACTGATTCCCAGACCACCCGTGGGCCGGATTTAGAAGGTGATTGGGCCGGATCTGGCCCCTGGGCCTTAGTTTGCCTACCCATGGTTTAGATAGCCTAAAAGGCCCCTTGCAACTCATTGAGTCCATGGCCACATTCACACCATACACCGGAAGCCCTATAATACCATGTTGAAGAGTCATGGCTTCCCTCAAAGAATTATGGGAATCATAGTTCATTAAAGCTGCTGAGAGTTGCATTAGGGCATCTGGTTGGCCATTGTGAGGGCAGGAGGCTGGACTAGATGGACCCAGCAGGCTCTTACGTTCTTAGGTAAAGGTAAAGTTAAAGGTAAAGGTAAAGGTACCCCTGCCCGTATGGGCCAGTCTTGACAGACTCTAGGGTTGTGCGCTCATCTCACTCTATAGGCCGGGGGCCAGCGCTGTCCGGAGACACTTCCAGGTCACGTAGCCAGTGTGACAAGCTGCATCTGGCGAGCCAGCGCAGCACACGGAAACACTGTTTACCTTCCCGCTAGTAAGCGGTCCCTATTTATCTACTTGTACCCGGAGGTGCTTTCGTACTGCTAGGTTGGCAGGCACTGGGACCGAACGACGGGAGCTCACCCCGCCACTGGGATTCCAACCGCCGACCATGCGATCGGCAAGTCCTAGGCGCCACCCGCATCCCTTAAATTGCTGCAAAAACCTATCTGCTCACAGAGCTGCAATTCCCTGTGTGGTTTAGCAATCAATCCCTCTTCACAGGGAACTCTGGGAATTGTAGTTTTCGGCGGGGGAATAAGGGTCTCATAACAACTTTCAACAAACTACACTTCCCAGAGTCTGTTGCAGGAAGCACAGAGAGACTTTGTATTTGTGGTCAACCTCAGGTGGAAGACATGATCTTCTGTTAGCTGCCCCTTATGTAGAGACCCAAGAGTTCTCTTTCTGAGGCCTCTGTCCACACAAAGCAAGCAAGCACACCCCAGCAGAAATACAGTGGTACCTTGGTTTAAGAACAGCTTAGTTTATGAACAACTTGGATTAAGAACGCTGCAAACCCAGAAGTAGGTGTTTTGGTTTGTGAACTTTGCCTTGGAAGCAGAACATGTTGAGTTTGTTCCATTTGTAAATGGAGTCCCCTGCTGCTATGGGAAAGCACACCTTAGTTTAAGAATGCTTTGGTTTAAGAACGGACTTCCAGAACAGATTAAGTTCGTAAACCAAGGTACCACTGTAGATTGGTTTCTTTTGAGTGACAATGATAACTTTGTAACACAGAGAGTTACCTTCTATGTACAGTGGTACCACAGGTTACAAACACCTCGGGTTACAGACTCCGCTAACCTGGAAGTAGTACCTCGGGTTAAGAACTTTACCTCGGGATGAGAACAGAAATCGTGCACCGGCGGCACAGAAGCAGCAGGAGGCCCCATTAGCTAAAGTGGTGCTTCAGGTTAAGAACGGTTTCAAGTTTAAGAACAGACCTCTGGAATGAATTAAGTTTGTAACCAGAGCTACCACTGTACTGGTTGGGGAAAAATCTGGAAAAGGGAGCTAGATAACGCTGCTTTCAATGGTTGTGGCGATTCAGAGGTTTAATCTGAAATGGAGCTGGATTTGCGTTTGTTGGCATCTCTGGAAACTTCTCTTACAGCATGGATGTTGGCAATTGGATTTTCAAAATGCAAAATAGTATCAGAATTGCAGCTGTCAGAGATGTGCCAGGGAAGCTGTGTTTTAAGACTCAAAGTCTTTGCAGGTTTTATATTATGGATGCAAGTTCTGTATTATTTTATTAATACCATTGCTTAATAGTGTTTATCTTGACCTTTGGCTAAAACAATAAACTTACGAACTGGGGGAGGGGAGCCTTTTAAAGTGGGATCACAGCACTTTAAATGTAGAGTGTGAATGTGATCTATGATTCTAGGATGTTGGGCCAGATCTGATCCTGGAAGGCTACTTTAGTGTTGATGCCGGGACTTGGGCAATCTCCCCACGATTCTGTGTGTCTGGTTCTTTCTACGCAACAATGCTAGACACCTTACGAAACAGCACCAAGCTTCTCCTGTGACATAACTCAAGTTGTCTTCCGGCCTCCACTTCCTTTCGGCCTTCTCACTCTTTCTCTGCAGACCTCTCCAGATCCGCGTTCCCTTAGGGAAGCCATGGACTGGGCAGGGAATGAGGTGCTCCCAGCCCTGGAATGAGCTTCCTTGTAACCATCTGGAGCTGTGGAACGAGATTTTCCAGGGCGCGCCTCACTCTAGATTACTTGATTATGGGTTGCCCTCTTCTCCTTTTTGTTATTATCCTTGACTTCTCCCCACCCTTTCTTGTCCTCATTTGTTCAACATGCCTTCAAGGTGCACACACCTGCATTCCACCTGTTGTGGCTCATCCTTTGGACCAGATTCCATTTCTCTCTGGCACTGTGTGCACCTAGCAAAACTAGACGGACCTGGCCATGAGGAAGCCACGTGCATTTTAATTAAGCTTCTGTGGCAGAGACCTTTCTTGGAGATTTGTCAGCCGTCTACTTCTGTGTCCTTGCCCACACATGACAACACACACATTAAGAGCAGAAGGAACTGGAAGTAATTGCTTTCTAAAATGAACTTTTGGAGCACTGGTGTGTATATATGAGAACAAAGGAAGAAGCTGCGGGATCCGACCAGTGGCCCATCTGGTCCAGCAACCTCTTCTTACAGTGGCCAAGCAGATGGGAAGACTGCAAACAGGCAAAACAGCAACTCTCTCTACCTGTGATTCCTAGCCATTGGTACTCAGAAGCATTCCAACAGTGGAGGTAGAACGTAGCAGTTCTCAAATTTAAACAAAAAATGCTTACAAAGATGCACGTATTAGTGGGAAGTTTTCATTAAAATGAATACCGTATTTTTCGCTCTATAAGACGCACCAGACCTTAAGACACACCTAGTTTTTGAAGGAGGAAAAAAAGAAAAAAAATATTCTTAATTTCAGAAGTCAGAACAACAAGAGGGATCGCTGCGCAGCGAAAGCAGCAATCCCTCTTGCTGTTCTGGCTTCTGGGATAGCTGCGCAGCCTGCATTTGCTCCATAAGATGCACACACATTTCCCCTTACTTTTTAGGAGGGAAAAAGTGAGTCTTATAGAGCAAAAAATATGGTATATTAGTGAAATTGGGATGCGGATGGCGCCGTGGGTTAAACCACAGAGCCTAGGACTTGCTGATCAGAAGGTCGGTGGTTCAAATCCCCATGATGGGGTGAGCTCCCGTTGCTCGGTCCCTGTTTCTGCCAACCTAGCAGTTCAAAAGCACGTCAAAGTAAGTAGATAAATAGGTACCGCTCCGGCGGGAAGGTAAACAGCGTTTCTGTGCACTGCTCTGGTTTCCACATGACCCGGAAGCTGTACGCCAGCTCCCTCAGCCAGTAAAGCGAGATGAGCGCCGCAACCCCAGAGTCGGCCACGACTGGGCCTAATGGTCAGGGGTCCTTTACCTTTACTATTAGTGAAATTAACATTCAGAACTTCAGAGCATGGGAAGTCACCCAAAAGATACATAATTTGGCATGGAATATTTGGCTTTTTTGTTGTATTATAATTTGGAATGTTTTAATGTGGTTTTATTGGATTGTTAAAATGGAAAATTTAATAAATATTTTTTAAAAAAGAAATTAACTTTCGGAAAATAATTGCATTATTGAAACCCTGCCCAAAATTCTGGAGAGTCACAGCTAGTGAGTGTAGACAATGCTAAGCCAGACTGAGAAATGGTCTGACTTCGATAAAGTCAGATTCCTATTTAAATCATACTTTTTTTTTTCAGAATCGTGAGATCTGGAATCTTGCTTTTTTAAAAAAAAGGGAGGGGGTGGTCTGACTCAGGATAAGGTAGCTACCTTTGATCCTGGGAAGAGCTGTAGCTCAGTGGCAGAAAGTCCCAGTATTTTGCATCTCCAGGCAGGGCTGGGAATGTCCCCTGTCTGAAACCCTAGAGCAGTGGTTCTCAACCTGTGGGTCCCCAGATGTTGTTGGACTACAACTCCCATCATCCCTGAGCTCTGGCCTTGCTAGCTAGGAGTGATGGGAGTTGTAGCTCAACAACCTCTGAGGACCCACAGGTTGAGAAAGGCTGCCCTAGAAAGCCACGGCTAGTCAAGGTAGACAATCCTGAGCCAGCAACCTTCTGACTCAGGATAAGGCCACTTTCTACTTCCCTGTACTTTTCCCACATTGGTAAGGTGTTCCACACCTAGAATTCAAGCACCTGGGAGATATTACGTTGTGATTGCAAAGAAACCAAACTTATCTCATAGAACTGTAGAGTTGGAAGGGGTAACAAGGGTCCTTTAGTCCAGCTCTCAGGAATCTCAACCAGGTCAAAACATGGCCTGTGTGGGTTTTATAAATACAGTACTGGCTTCCAAAAACCAGAGGGAGTGCTTGTCTGCAGAATGCATGACAGAACAAGCCCTATTGGCTGAGAGGGTATAATTACGGATGCCTCTGAGATGTTCTCCAAGGAAGAACCAGTCTGACTCTCACAACTTTCCATGATTGCTCAAGCTCAATGCCGTGTCAAAGCGTCTTTTGGAGATGGAAGGAATTCCAATGATCCCATTCTGAGTTTCCCAAATGGTGTACTGGGAGCACCTGTGGACCTCCGTGCTGCAACCCACCCAGAGCTTTCCCATTCTCCCACCCACCCACACTGATTATGACATGGCCTTTTGGCTGGATCAAAGCCTGCAACGGCATGGAGAGTAGGGACTGTCTTCTCTGTGTGGAAAAGACCAGAAGAGATCTTGAGGGAAATTAGAAAGAGAGAAAAACTATTTCTCTCCCTCCAGCCCCTTGTGTGTTTATTCCTTCACATAACTCCCCACTGCCATCCCTAAACACTCACCCCAATCACTGGTATTGTCTTTTAAACTAAACTCTCAGCTGAGAGAGGAAGGAAACCCACTCATTTGCAAACGAGATTCACTTTGAGCCTTTGTGTTGCCTAAATGGCTCACCCCCAGACTCGCCCCTCAAAAGGAAATTACCTGACTTAATTAGTTTCTAACACATGTTGATTCCAAGGGATTGGAGAGTTGTCTAATACACAGTTTAAGAAGTTTGCCTAGCTTGATCAGCCTTTCACACATGCTAATTCCAGAGGATTAAAAGCGGCTAACACACATCTTAATACACACGGGTCTTAGTTACATTCTAACACTTGGGGAGTCTGATACATGGTCTTAACGCTCAAGCCTTAATGAAATGCTAGCACCTAGAAACCTATAACATTATCAAGAAAGGCAATTGTTTCACTGTTCATGAATGATCTGATGACCTAAATAGATGGCTGCTGTTGCCTGATGCAACCTGGTGCAAGATCATGAATGTTATGCGTCTCCTCCTGGGGACCAGATTTGTCCAAGGAGAAGGTGAACGAGTTCAGTGTGTGAGACAGATGCAATCCTGTACACACCTCCTCAAGAGTAACCCCCATAGAAATCAGTGGATGTTGACTTCTGAGTAAGCACCAGCAGGGCTGGGCTTTAAGCTTTTCTGGGGATCTGGTTTCTCTGTTGCCGCGTGGGAGGGACAGGAGGAAGAGGAAGAAGTAGTGAAATCCGAAATGTTACTCATTTTTAAACAGTATTTATTGAGTCACCATAGAATCTCATGGCATGCTATCGTAAAGTCACAAAGTCATGGTTGGTTGGCTGGTTGGTTGGTTGGTTAGTTAGCTAGCTAGTTAGTTAGTTAGTTGCGTGTGTAGGTCCCCAGGCCACCCCTCAAATAACTTCACACATAACATGTAATTTAGTTTTGGTTTTGGGGCACTATTTTGGCCACAACTTTATTAAAATACAAAATCAGTGAGTAGTTGTTTAGACATTGGTTATGACTATCTGTCCCCCCGCCTGGGACAGAACTGACATCCCGAGGTCCGATCGGTAGCCAGTAGAAGGGAAAGTCAAACTTGGGGGTCATTTGAGCTAAGCGTCGGACCCACGCCACTCACCCCAGCAGCTCCCCGAAGGCTTGCCGGCCCGGTCCTATGACAAGGGTTCCCATGACAGGGATTGGGCAGCCCTGGTCCCATGACAGGGATTGGACGAAATCGTGGCAAGCCCCAGGATTCCTTTAGCGGAATTCCCTTCAGCGCAATAGGAGGGGCAGGCACAGCCTATCCTGACCCCTCCACCACCAGCATATTATAACCAATGCCTAACCGCAACCTTACAAGTTGTGACAAATTGCTGAGTAGTAGGCAAAAACCAAATGGCACAGCCAATCACCAAATGGCAAAATTCCTACTAGGCCCCTGCGCCAAGGCAGACGACCCCATGACAGGCAAAGCAAGGTCAACCGGAAAAGAGGGCGGGTGGGCGGGTGATCCGATGCACTCTGCAAAGAGAAAGAGAAACCAGAGTGCACCAATATTTAAAGACTATGGTCCCACCCACCCACCCAATTTGCATCATACAATTTGCCCCAGCAACCCGGTTATCCAATCACAATGCCAGGCAACAACTATTAACCTGCCTGGCAACAAGAGGCCTGGCCCGGTGGCCTACACCGCAACACGTGCTCTCATTTATTGGAGAACACGCTTTATTGCATCTATATCTCACCTTTTTCTCCAAGGAGCTCCAGGTGGCACACATGGTCTTCATTTATTCTCACAACAACCCTGTGAGGTAGGTTAGGCTGAGAGGCAGTGGCTGGCCAAAGGCCACCCAGTGACAGCTTCATGGCCAAGAGAGAGAAACCCAGCCAGATGGGCAGGGTATAATTATTATTATTATTATTATTATTAATCACATCCTGGTCTCCCAAGTACTAGTCTGATACTCTAACCACTACACCACACTGGTTATGACAGGGGTGAAAGAACTGGTCATCGTTCAGTTAAGGTTGTGTGCTTAGGAACATTGGGTTGTAGCCCACAGTCTTACTCAGAGCCAACCCACTGAAATGAATAGACAGGACTCATTTCAGCTAATTTCAATGGGTAGAACTTAGCTGGAGACAACTAAAGATTCCGTTCTTCATTGACGGACAAAATAAGCACAAACAGTGGTGCAGTGTTCAAGGGGAACAAGGGGTTGAAGACACGTTACGATATTATTATTATTATTATTATTATTATTATTATTATTATTATTAATCATAATAATAATAATAATTCAATTTATACACTGTGCTATACTAGGGGGTATATGTAGCAAGGTCCCTGTCTCCACTCTCTTACAGCCACCAGATCAGCGTGAAAAGGAACCTTTTTAGTCACTAAGAACTCTTCTCGCCCTTTGTGCCGAATAGAGCCCATTCAACTGAAAATAGTGGAATCAGTCACAAAGGATCGGCTCTGAGGGCCACTCTGGAGCAGGTGGAGGGGAAGAATAAAGCTGCTGAGGAACAGATTTTCTGTATTCTCCAAAGCTAAGCCTTTGGGAACAGCGGAAACTCAAGGTGCTTCAGCTTCAAGAGAAAGGCGTGCAAGTTCTGGAACGTCCACACAACTCTAGAAGTCACTCCAGAAGTCGATGTTGAAGAACTCCAAATTGTTTGCCCAGGAATGTGCAGAGAACATGGCAGATTTAGCAGAAAGGGAACACGAGGAGTTCTATATTGAGTGTTGCAATGCGTCCCCATTTGTTATTATTGTATAATAGCGTAATTATAAGATATAATCATATGATCTTGGAAGGTTAAATAATCTTAGAAGGGGTGTGTCAGATAGATAGATAGATAGATAGATAGATAGATAGATAGATAGACAAATAAATAAATAAATGTGTTTGTTTGTTTGTTGTATTTATATACCATCTCTTCCTCCAAAGAGCTCAAGGTGGCGTATGTGGTTCTCCCTCTTCTCATTTAAAGCCCCACAACAACCTTGTGGGGTAGGTTAGGCTAAGAGACAGCAGCAGCTGTCCCTTGAAGTCGCACACAGTTTCATGACTGAGAGGGGATTTGAAAAAGCAGAGACATCACCTTGCCAACAAAGGTCCGTTTAGTTCAAGCTCTGGTTTTCCCAGTAGTGATGTATGGAAGTGAGAGCTGGACCATAAAGAAAGCTGATGGATGCTTTTGAATTCTGGTGCTGGAGGAGACTCTTGAGAGTCCCATGGACTGCAAGAAGATCCAACCTCTCCATTCTGAAGGAAATCTGCCCTGAGTGCTCACTGGAAGGACAGATCCTGAAGCTGAGGCTCCAAGACTTTGGCCACCTCATGAGAAGAGAAGACTCCCTGGAAAAGACCCTGATGTTGGGAAAGACGGAGGGCACAAAGAGAAGGGGACGACAGAGGACGAGATGGTGGGACAGTGTTCTCGAAGAGATCAGCATGAGTTTGACCAAACTGCGGGAGGCAGTGGAAGACAGGGGTGCCTGGCATGCTCTGGTCCATGGGGCCACGAAGAGTCGGACACGACTAAATGACTAAACAACAACAACTCTGCCCAGGTCCTGGTCCAGCACTCTATCTACTACACCACACTGGTTCTCACCGGTTGCTGTTCTGAATGGTCCCTTCACTTCTAAATTTTCCACTTCTCCTCAGAGCCTGAATATTGTCTCTGGAGCAGCCGAGATTCAGCAAACACAGCAGCTGCTTGGCGCTGCCAGAAATTAATTGCCTTCACCCACTGCTGAGCAAAAAGTGTTTCCCCCCATTCTGGCATTCCCATTTCCCTAGGAAGCTGATGTCACTCAGTTGGAAGCTTGACCAGGCGCCCTTCACAGGGGTGGCCATGGCTGCCCCACCCAATTCATCTTGCCTGTCTTGTTTCACCGGTAGGTACATTTGCAAGTCACCTGAGAGTTTTCTGTATGCGCTGGCTTCAGGCCGAGCAATTGTGCAACAATGCATTAGTTCAGGGCAGGAATGAGTAACCCATCAAATAAATTACTCCATCAGGTTTCTCATAGGGCAGAACATTTACATTTACGGCTATGGTGGCGCACCTAACCTATGCATTGTCTGTGTTATCATACCATGGGCATGGGGACACAGGAGAAAATCATTCATTCATGGGTATATGAACCCTAGTCTCCTTGGTCCTAGTCCGGCACTGTAGCCACTCTACTACACTGCCTCAAAATTCACATATCAATGCATAAAAAAAGAGACAGAAGACGCTTATGAATAAACTGGCACACACACACTTTGATTGACGAACACATGAATTAGTCTCAACTGTTCAACCCAATTAGAACATTCCCTTTCATGGTTATCACAAAACGGTGTACATTTTGTCTGCGCTAGCAGTAATTCCCCATAAACCAACAAATGCTGACATTCATTCAATCAGTCTATCTCTTTATTGCAGCCAATGACCCATACCCAAACAGAACCTTTGAACCAGGCGTTTACCCAGGTTTGGGTTCCTTGGAATGAAGGTCAGTGGAGACGGTGGTGTCTTTAGAATATAGGGTTTTATTTACACATATATACAACCTGGATGGGACGCGGGTGGCACTATGGTCTAAACCACAGAGCCTAGGCCTTGCCGATCAGAAGGTCAGCGGTTCGATTCCCCGCGATGGGGTGAGCTCCCATTGCTCAGTCCCAGCTCATGTCAACCTAGCAGTTTGAAAGCACATCAGGTGCAAGTAGATAAATAGGTACCACTCTGGCGGGAAGGTAAATGGCGTTTCTGTGCGCTGCTCTGGTTCGCCAGAAGCTGCTTAGTCCTGCTTGCCACATGACCCAGAAGCTGTACGCCGGCTCCCTCAGCCAATAAAGCGAGATGAGCGCCGCAACCCCAGAGTCATCCGCAACTGGACCTAACGGTCAGGGGTCCTTTTACCTTTATATACAACCTGGGCATAGGGTGGTCTCACAGCCTTAACACCCCCAACGGATTTTGCTTCTTTTTTGGTCACAGCTTTGGGTGCAACACAGAACAAGCCCATCTCTGTGCCTCCGGCTTCCAGCCTGATTCCAGCTCAGTTCAGCCACGTGACTTGGCTATTATTCCACTACCTATCAGCTGAGCCATTAGGCTAGAGCAGCAATGTCCAACCGGTCGACTGCGATCAACAGGTAGATTCCCTGAAGATCGCGGTTGATCACTGCCGATCGCGGGCTAAATATTGATCTTGGGGGAATTGTTGAATTCCTGTCTCTGCCCCCGCCACCATCTCTTTGTCCTACCATCGCATAAATTGTGCACTATGTTGTCGTATGCTGCCGACGATTGTGGAAGCGTTAGTAGGCTTCAGCGCCTCCCTCCCCCAAAAGCTGAACAACTCTGCCCCCACCACAAGAAAACCTCAACAACTGTGGGCAGTTACAGCCAGGTTCTTTTATACTGGGAAGAGATCATCATCTCTTGAGAGTTGGATGTGCCTTGGCTAGAGGTAACCATCACTTAGTTGTACTTTCAGCAACCTGGCTCATTCTTTTGGGATGCTGATGAGGACATTGAAGTGGCCAGTTGAGATCATTGTCTTACAGAGAAACTTGTCTGACCCATTTGTCAACTTCCCCTATTAGATTCTAAACCTCTTTGAGCAGAGGACCCCAAGAATTGAAAGAGGGCTTCATCCAGACTGAACCCACAAACCCACAACAATAACACCAAACAAAGCAAAATAGGGAACCACTACAATAACGGGTGGCGCTGTGGTCTAAACCACAGAGCCTAGGGTTTGCTGATCAGAAGGTCGGCAGTTCGAATCCCCACGACGGGGTGAGCTCCTGTTGCTCGGTCCCTGCTCCTGCCAACCTAACAGTTCAAAAGCACGTCAAAGTGCAAGCAGATAAATAGGTACCGCTCCGGTGGGAAGGTAAATGGCATTTCCGAGAGCTGCTCTGGTTCGCTAGGAGCAGCTTAGTCCTGCTGGCCACATGACCCGGAAGCTGTACACCAGCTCCCTCGGCCAATAAAGCGAGATGAGCGCCGCCACCCCAGAGTCATCTGTGACTGGACCTAATGGTCAGGGGTCCCTTTACCTTTACAATAAAATGACTAAGAAGTGTTTCATGCTATAGAACATCAGACATGGAAAGTAAAATTATAAGTTTACTAAAATTAGTCCGTGGTGAGTTTTAAAGGTAGCAGTAGAACCTTTAGCCATCCTGGAGGAGATGTGTGTTTTGATCTGAAAGGAGTTTTTTAAAAAGCACAAAATGCATCCAGTCATTTTGGGAATTTCAATTAAAAATGAGTTCATTAAAAATCTTACGTATAACACGATAAAGAGAGCAATGTAGAAGAACAGAAGATATTGATTCTAACTCTCCAGATTCACAGAGGCATTTATGTTGATAATATGGAATTTTCCTTCACCGCCATTGTTGGAAGAACATTTAAATGTGCCAGAGTAAAGATTGTATCTGAACTGAGAGCAAATTAAGATTGTTTGCTGGTTTACAGGGCTTAAATGCCCTGTCAATTAGCATGTTGCTGGATGTTAAGCCTAGATCATATGGGCATTTAGCATCTGAATATTGCTCTGACCAATTCATTTCCCATAAGGAATGTTGACATGGTTATTTGAATATTTATGCTCCTCTTCCGCTTCTTACATTGATATTTACACTCCTCTTCCTCTAATGAGATCAAGAGAGTTTAAATGGCCCTTCCGTCTTTTAGCCTCACATCAATATTATGAGTTAGGATAGTCTACAAGAATTTTCCAATGTCTCTGAGTAAGCTTTGGTTTTTTTAGTAATTCCCTGAGCCTTGCTCTCCCTTCTCCTATGCTCTAGGGGCCATGTGATAATGCTTCATGCTTAAGAACATTAGGAGAGCTAGGCTGGATCAGGTCAATGGCCAGTCTAGTCTAGCAAGCATTCTGTTCTCACTGAAGCCAAACAGATTCATGCTTAATGCCTTTTCATTATTTTTTAGGGAAGCCAGTGGGAAATCTCAAAATTTACCAGTAAATCTCAAGACTAACTGAAAGCTCTTGGTTAACTCTCTGGTGATTTCAGAAACCCTATGAATTGACTGGCAATTCCTTAAAATATTTAGAAAGCTAATGTACCAACGCTTGGGTGTCAACCACAGCTTTAAATGAAACGGAGAAAAGCCACCATCTGAAAAAGAAATCAACAACCCTGGTTTGTAGACATTGTAAGTCCTACTCTGAGTAGGACCTTTGGAATTAATGAGCTTGCCTAGCTTAGGTTCATGATTTTCAATGGGTCTGCTCTGCCTAGGACTCAGTTGGAGACACCCCTCAGTGATAAAAACCTTGTCAGATTTCAAATACTTGTAGATGTTTGTTTTATATCACACGCATGAAGGCTAAAATCAGAAGTGGTTTCAGAGTAGCACAACTGGTTTGTCCACACTGGGCACCATGCTGCAGGGGGTGCCACAACAATGCCATAGAACAGAGTGCAAGAGGTGTAGGGGCACACAATTTTATCGTCAGACGGGGCACCGCTAAAATTTGAGAACCCAAAGTCCACCACTGCTAACAGCAGACAAACATTTTGGTGCTGTGGCACCAGCTCAAATGCTGTTACCCATCAAGGAAGGGGTTAAGTTTACTGCATGTACTGTATTAAAAGAAAATATTATGAAAATGATGTATAGATGGTACTTAACCCTGGTGAAATTAGCAAAGATGTATCATACAAATGATAATTTATGTTGGAAATGCAAAGAAAAAGAAGGTACTTTCTATCATATGTGGTGGATGTGTCCTAAAGTGAAAGACTTCTGGGAAAAGATAGATAATGTGTTTTTAAAAATGTTGAAAAATACATTTGTTAAGAAACCAGAAGCCTTTTTAATTGGAATAATAGGATTGGAATTGCCCAAAAAAGATGTTAGATTATTTTTGTATGCCACTACAGCGGCAAGACTGCTATTAGCGAAAAATTGGAAATCTCAAGAAATACCAATGGTAGAAGGATGGCAGATGAAGATGTTGGAGTTTTTGGAGCTGGCAGACCTGACTGGAAGAATCCGCGATCAGGAAGAAGAGGAATACCAAGAAGATTGGAAGAAATTTAAAGATTATCTAGCTTAGTAATATAAGATAGTTAGAAAATACTTGAAAGTATCTGATAGGCCTAGGACTGGAATATGAATGTTGTATAGTAATATGGATTTAAGTCAAAAAAGAAAGGAGATGAAGATAGTTAGTTGAAGGAGTTAACTGTATTAGAAAGAGGATTTTGGAGAACTGCTAAAAAGGAGATACAATGAAATTCAGTTAGGGGGGAATCGAGGAAGTCAGACTACAATGAAAGTTAACTTGGATTTCAGAAAGTAATGACTGTTTTTACTCTTTTTTCTTTTTTTCCCTTTTAGTATTGTAAGATGTTTTGTTTTATGTTTTTACATGTTAAATTTGTTATAAATGCGGAAAAGCAATAAAAAATTTGATTAAAAAAAAACATCAAATGCTGTTACCCATCAACATTTGACGCCTGAAGCCTAATGTTGGGGCCGGCCCTGAAAAGGCAAAATACCGTATTTTTCGTTCTATAGGACGCACATTTTCCCCTCCAAAAATTAAGGGGAAATGTGTGTGCGTCCTATAGAGCGAATGCAGGCTGTGCCGCTAAGCCCAAACCCAGAACAGGAAGACGGAGCACTGCGGAGCGCTCCGTCTCGCTGTTCTAGCTTGGGGATGGCTGCGCGCACAGCCTCTCCAGGGCAGCGGGGTGCCTTCACCCCGCTGTCCTGCAGAGGCTAGCAAGGCTGTTCCCAAGCCAGAACAGCAAGACGGAGGGCTCCGTCTCGCTGCTCTAGCTTGTGGGGATGGCTGTTCTAGCTTGGGGATGGCAGATTCCCCCACCGCCAGCCTCACAAGCTCTGGTGAATGTACCGTACCTTGAACGCACCTTGTTTTAGAGGGGGAAAACAAGAAAAAAAATTTTTTCCCTGTTTTCCCCCTCCTATGGTCCGGTGCGTCCTATGGTCCAGTGCGTCCAATGGAGTGAAAAATACAGTATTTTGTGGCCAACGCAATGCAGGTCAAGCTTGGGTTTCCAGATATTACCTAGGAAATCAGCTGCAGAACGTGAGTGTAAGTGCATTGGTAGAACACAGAGAAGTCCAATTCAAACATTATGTCCTCGCGTGATCACTAGTGGTGGGATTGGTGTGCTAGCTAGAGCTTCATTTTGTCCCCAGTCCCGAGGAACAGAACAATTGTAGACGATCTGTTCCAGTGCTAGGATTTTTAATCAGTTCAATCCATCATTGATTCCATTCTGGAAAGAAGTTTCAGGCAAATGATCCACAACCGTCAGCATTCAATAGACACCTGCTTCCTGTCTCTTCCTCTTGTTTTCCTAATTCAGAGTCTGGTACGTCCTGTCTGGGAGTTGATTCGGGCAAGGTAAATATCCTCACGCAAAAATGCCACAACGGATATTGTCGGCTGATTGGGAACACTGTTCAGCTGGGCTTAATTAATCATTGTGCAAACTCAGAGGCATAAGAAATGCGTCGTCTGCACCGACTTGCCTAAAGGGGACGGGTGATGTTGTTGACTCAGCACGAATCTGTGCTGCGCTCATGGGCTACGTGGGAAGCTGGTTGCAAAAGCTGAAGGAATGCATCTACAAGCAGATACGCGGCAAAACGCATTTCTGCCCTTATCGCCAGGTGAGGTCATTGTTTATCTCCTAGTATGGAAAAATGCAAAACACTCTTTGCAAACGACATTAATGAAGATGCATCCGGGTCGCGTGCCTGTAGCCATCCATATGAATATGTCACAGCGCTACAATTCCCATCACCCCAGACCATGTGACTATGGTGGCTGGGACTTATGGGAGCACAACAGTCTCTTGGAGGGGTTACATACTCCCCACCGCTTGAGATACAACAAGGAGAAAGCAAAGGGGGGGATTTTGGAATGACGACCAAACAGTAGCAATGGTAAACAATCGATCTCTTTATTACAGCCAATAACCAGTACTTGGAAATTAGTTTGAACTTGAAGATTCCTTCTCAAAGTGAGAGAGTTTGATGGAAGAGGGAAGCAGAATTCAGACTGGGTGGATGGCTGGATTGCACACACCTCAGTTATTTCACAGAATAATAGAATCACAGAATTGTGGAGTTGGAAGGGACCCTGAGGGTCATCTAGTCCAACCCCCTGCGATGCAGGAATCCTGACCACAGCTGTCCCTTGGTGGGCTCAAACCACCAACCTTCTGGTTAAGGGCCAGATTCACTGACCAATTGTGCCAATATAGAGAGAGAAAGAGCAAGAGAGAGAGAGAGAGATGAAAGTAGAGTCATACCTCATCTTATGTTTGCTTCATGTTACGTTGTTTCAGGTTACATCTCACGGTGACCCAGGAGTACCGGAAAGGGTTACTTCTGGGTCTCTCTGCTCGTGCTTCACGCATGCGTACACGTGCCAAATCGCGCCACGCACCTGCGCAGATACGGCGCTTCCGGTTGCGCTCTTTTCATGTGGCGAATGCGCCTCCAGAACGGATCCTGTTTATATATATATATATATGATATTTATTAAATTTTTCCAAAGATACAAAAAAAAGCACAAAAACTGCAAAACAAGTTATTCAAATACTGAATAAACAAAAAAGAGAAAAAAGAACAAAAGAAATAAAAAAAACAAAAACCCAAGAATGCATATAAAATACCCCCTTCCCCACCCCACCAACACAAAAATTAAACTAATCACAAAAACAAAAACATTCAAAACAAAACAAAGAGAAAATTCCATTTTTCAAATTCCATCTTTCATAACTTGGTTCTTCAGCCTCCTCCCACCTCCCTCTTTGTATTCCAGTTGTTAATCAAGTCAGCAAATTCCTTCCAACTTTCACTGCTTATTCGCTTATTCACTTTAACCCATTTAAGCCTTATTTCCGGAACGGATCCTGTTTGCAACCAGAGGTACCACTGTAATGAAAGCACCAGAAAGCACTGAGGTTAGTTTATTATTATTATTTATTATTTATTTGTTAAATACAGTCGTGCCTCGGCTCCCGAACGCCTTGGGAGCTGAACATTCCAGCTCCTGAATGATCAAAACCCAGAAATGATTGTTCCAGTTTTGCAAAAATTCTTTTGGAACCCGAACGTCCAACGGGGCTTCCGCAGCTTCCGATTGGCTGCAGGAGTTTCCTGCAGCCAATCAGAAGCCATGCTTTGGAATTTGAACAGACTTCCAGAACGGATTCTGTTTGACTTCTGAGGTACGACTGTAGATTTATAATCCATCTTCCATCCAAGGAGTTCAAGGTGACACACACCGTTCTCCTTCTCCTCATGCTATCCTTACAACAACTCTGCAAGGTAGCTTAAGGATCATAGAATCATAGAATCATAGAGTTGGAAGAGACCACAAGGGCCATCGAGTCCAACCCCCTGCCAAGCAGGAAACACCTTCAGAGCACTCCTGACATATTGTTGTCAAGCCTCTGCTTAAAGACCTCCAAAGAAGGAGACTCCACCACACTCCTTGGCAGCAAATTCCACTGTCGAACAGCTCTTACTGTCAGGAAGTTCTTCCTAATGTTTAGGTGGAATCTTCTTTCTTGTAGTTTTGATCCATTGCTCCGTGTCCGCTTCTCTGGAGCAGCAGAAAACAACCTTTCTCCCTCCTCTATGTGACATCCTTTTATATATTTGAACATGGCTATCATATCACCCCTTAACCTCCTCTTCTCCAGGCTAAACATGCCCAGCTCCCTTAGCCGTTCCTCATAAGGCATCGTTTCCAGGCCTTTGACCATTTGGGTTGCCCTCCTCCAAAATGGATGGGAGACTGTGACTGGCCCAATGAGTTTCATGGCTCAGTAAGGATTCCGACCCTGGTCTCCCAAGTCCTTTTCCAGCCCTCTAACCACTGCACCACACTGCCTCTGGAATGTACACACTGGACATATCAATACTGCATGGTCTCAACCTAGAGGACAGAATCATAGAATTGTAGAGTTTGAAGGGACCTTCTCAACTAAAGCAGCTTTGAATTGCATTCGTGTTTTTGGCTGCTGCTGCATTGCTTGGCCTCATTTAACGAAGGTGCATCTGAGCTCTTATATGAGAGCAAATGATGGCAGCAGAAGCCAAAGCTTTTTGGTGTAAGAATTTAAAATGGGGGAGGGGGTTGGACACTGTAATAAAGACATACACACCCTGTCCTTCACCAATACAGAAACAAGCAGGGCAGGATACAGCCCACATAATTAAAACAACCATTCCAATCATAGAATAAACAGCTCATACTAAAATAAACCATCAAACAAAGTAGCTAAAGAAACAACAGAGATTATGAAACAATAATCAAATTACAAAACTCAAAATGCCTGAGAAAATAAAAACATCTTCACCCAACACTGAAATTAGTAGTAGTAGTAATACTTATTAAACTTATTTGTCACTTTCTTACAAAAGCAGCTCAGAGTGACTCACAACAATAAATAAACACATAGATTTAGCCTTTAGAAAAATCTAAAAGCCATCCTATTTTTAAAAGGCAGGGTTTAAACACTCTGCATACTCAATGAGGGTGCAGGTAATTAAAAGCCAATGGCCTGGTGGGAAAGAAATGTTGTTGGGGTTTTTTTACTGATGCCTGAATTGATCTCTGTTTTTAATCTTCTTGTAAGGTTTTTATGGATTCATGATTTACTGCTATAAACTACATGTAACATAAAGGAACCCCTGACCATTAGGTCCAGTCATGGCCGACTCTGGGGTTGCGGCGCTCATCTCGCTTTACTGGCAGAGGGAGCCGGCGTACAGCTTCCGGGTCATGTGGTCAGCATGACTAAACCGCTTCTGGCGAACCACAGCAGCGCACGGAAATGCCGTTTACCTTCTCGCCAGAGCGGTACCTATTTATTTACTTGCACTGGTGTGCTTTCGAACTGCTAGGTTGGCAGGACATGTGACATAGTGCTATTTAAATATTTGTATAAATAAATAAATGTAATGATGGTGCCAGGCAAGTCTGCCTGGGAAGAGCATTTCACAAGCAGGGAGTCATCAATTGCCACCTCTAAGACCTCCCATGGAGCGAGGCTCTCAGATAACAATCAAAACAACTCCATTTGAGCCCATTGCACATGTAAAATACCCTTTTCTAACCTCTGGTGTCCAACCTCTAGGCATCAACTCCCATCATCCTTGACTGTTCACCGGGCTGGCTGGGGGCTGATGGGACTTGGAGTCCAGCAACAACATCTGGAAGGAAACATGAGGTTGAGGGAGGCTGGAATAAGGAGAGGGCATTTCACTGGTTATGTGTCCAGATCCAGGTTGGGTCAAGCCCTGGGATCACCCCAGATTGGACTGGGGCAAATTTGAACTATTAGTGCATTGTGATCTTGTGGTTACTAGGTTACGAAACTAAAGTTTGACAGGCTGAGATGGTGGTTTTCTACAGGTAGGCAAAAGGTATTCCACATAGGTCATCTTAGGACAGTCATACCTCATGTTACATCCGCTTCATGTTACATTCTTTCAGGTTACATCCCACGGCCACCCAGAAGTACCGGAAAGGGTTACTTCCAGGTTTTGCCACTCGCGCATGCACAGAAGCGCAAAATGATGTCACGCGCATGCACAGAAGTGGTGGATCGCAACCCGCACGTGCGCAGACGCACCACTGTGGGTTGCGCTCTTTTCATGTTGCGAACAGGCCTCTGCAATCAGAGGTACCACTGTACAGTTGCTTAGCAGTTACAACAAGACCTGGGAGGCCATAATTCAAATCCCCACTCAGCCATGAAGCTCCTTAGGTGTCCCCGTCTCTCTTGCCCTTACCTTTCTCACACGGTTGTTGTGGGGAGGAAATGTTGAGTGGGGAGAACTATATGTGCCCCTTAAACTCCTTGGGGGAAATGGGGGTGTAAGTATAATTAATTAATTAATGAACAAAACACTCAGACCTGTCACAAATCTTCCGTGACCCTATTTTCCAGGGACTGATTTACAGAAGCCATCACGGTTTCCAATTTGATCCTGGAATGTCCCTCTTTTCTTTAGGATGTCCCTATTTTCAAAGAAGAAATGTTGGAGGGTAGGGAGTTTTGTGACTCCCGAGCCAAAGAGTTAAGGAACTATGCAACCTATAGAAGATATCTGAAGGTAGCCCTGTATAGAGAAGGTTTTTTAAAAAAATGTTTAATGTTTTATTATATTTTTACATATGTTGGAAGCTTCCCAGTCAGATGGGCAAGGTAGAAATAAATTATTATTATTATTATTATTATTATTATTATTAGTCAGAGTGAGTGGAGGGAGAAGGACCTCACTGGGGACTCAGACAGATGTTGTTTTTGTCAAGATGGGGGGCCTCCATTGCCCCCCCCCAATCCTGTGGGCAGCTGCCCACCTGCTGCTCCAGGAATGTGCTGGCTCCACCTTGCGCTCGCTGTGCTACTTCTTCATAGCTGTAGATGCAGGTGCCACTGTGGTCTAAACCACTGAGCCTCTTGGGCTTGCCGATCAGAAGGTTGGCAGTTTGAATCCCCATGATGGGGTGAGCTTCCGTTGCTCGGTCCCAGCTCCTGCCAACTGAGCAGTTCGAAAGCACATCAAAGTGCAAGTAGATAAATAGGAACTGCTGTGGCAGGAAGGTAAACGGTGTTTCTGTGTGCTCTGGTTTCTGTTACGGTGCCCCGTTGTGCCCCAAGGAGAGGGACCGCTACTGGTGCCACGTGGAGCATGACAGCCCAAAGGAGCATCTGGACATGGCCTGGGAGGAACCGGTCAACCTGGGGCTCATTGTGGGAGCCATTTTGGGTGTTGTGGCTGCCATCCTGCTGGCATCTGGGATCATCTTTTGCACCTGCTGGAAGTGGAGTGAGAAAGCAGCCTACAAAGCCGCCTCAATAAGCGACCAGGGGTTTGCCAGCTCTGCCAGGGCTTCATACCAGTCTGGTGTGTGGGATGAGACCAGAAGGAGCCTGCCCAAAGTTTGCTGTGAATTACAATTGTTCAGAGCTCGTACTGTCCTTTCATGCTGCTTATGATGTTCCTTAACTCTGGCCCTCGCCCATCCATTCTGACTCCAGACGTAACTTGAATTTGAGGATAATCATGTTTTTCTGATGGATTTTGGCCAATTTTTCTTTCCAGCTGATTTTCAGAAATGTGCTTGTATTAATCAGAAATGTGACAGATATACGCAGCTAAAAGCTTTTAAAAGAGATGAGGAGATTGAGCATGACTTGCAGTGATTTTGATGGTATCCTGGCTGTCTCTGAGTGCAGATCAAGGTCATTGAGCCTGAGCTTCCATGGCCATTGCCCAGAAGATATGTTCTATGCTTATGATCATATTTTAGTCTCTTGCTAACTATGCTGTTTTAAATGTGCATTTTATACTTGACTTCCTTGTTTTCCTTTGATTTCTTTTGTTACCTTTTCTGTGTTAAATGTGCATTCTGTAGTTGACCTCCTTTGCAATGTTTGGTTTTGAAATCTTTGAGATAATATTTTAGTTTCCTGCTAATTACCGGTATGTTACCTTGAATGTATATGTTGATGTTTAATGTGCTGTTAACCGCTTTGAGATTTTTTTCATAAAAATATAAAGTGGTATAAACATGAAATGAATGAAAACCAATTAAGATTTATATTTATTTATTTATTATTATTATTATTATTATTATTATTATTATTATTGAATAGGACATCCCTGTTTTCATCAGAGAAATGTTGGAGGGCACGTTGTCATTCTCCAAACATACTCATGAATGTCGCTCTGTTCACTAGATGCAAAGAGACTTCAAAACTATGTTCTTCTGCCTCTCTTTGGAGAGATTACATGCTTTGGATCTGTCACAGCCTCAAGACATGAGCAGGCTCCTATAGAGAGAGATGCTCTTTCAGGTAGTTGGGTCCCAAGCCATTAAGGATTGACAGTTCATCCAGTTAAACCAGGCTGGTAGCGTTTTGGTATATTGCTGCGCGGAAGACATTAACACAGAAGCCACAAAATGCCCATATCAGATCAGATCAGAGTCAACTGTTCTCCTTCAAAGAGCAGCTGGCCCCAATCCCTGTGACAGGTCAGAAAAAGGACATGGGAGAAAGGTTCAGCCCTTTTTTTTGTTTGACCTGAAGTAACAAATGTTGCATTTAGCTTCTGTGACTAAGACCTGCTGAATGCCCTACCCTTTCATGGATTGATAAAAACCTCCTTAAAGCCATCTGAGCTCATGGTTGTCACCATACCTTGTAGCAATGAAACCCTTAAGTTCATGAGAACATAAGAGCCCTCCTAGACCAGGCCAATGGCCCATCTAGTCCAGCATCCTATTCCCATGGTGGCCAAGCAGATGCCTGTGAAAAAACCCCCAAAAAGACCACAGCACAAGAGCCCTCTCACCTTCCATGGCTTCCAGAAGCTGCTATTCAGAACCATTACTGCCTCCACCTGAATAAAATAAAATGCACATCCCAGAATAATTAGGACCCAAATGGAAGTAGTGTCGCAAACCATTTTGCCTATGACTCCACAAAATTGTCCTACCTGAAGATGCACAAATCATCTTGCCTGGAGCTTGAAGAACCATTGGGCTTGGAGCTCCACAAGCCATCTTCCCCGGAGCTCTATGGTTTCTTGGTGGGTGCTCCATACAGCGGTACCTCGAGTTACAAACGCCTCAGGTTACAAACTCCACTAACCTGGAAGAGTTACCTCGAGTTGAAAAGTTTGCCCCAGGATGAGAACGGAAATCGTGTGTCGGCGGTGTAGCGGCAGCAAGAGGCCCCATTAGTGAAAGCATGCCTCTAGTTAAGAACAGTTTCAGGTTAAGAACGAACCTCCGGAACGATCTGTGTTCGTAACTAGAGGTACCACTGTAACTGGAAAATTACATTGATAGGCTTTGAGACCTATCACAGGGTTTACCTACAAAAATAATGAACAGGTGGTTCAGGTTAACTGGGAAAGACAACTGACTTCTGATGGCATTTGACCATCTGAACCCAAAGTGTACTCATTAATGGTTCCTCATAACCCTGGGAAAAAATGACAAGTGAGGTGCCGCAGGGTTCTGTCCTGGGCCTGTTGTTGTTCAATGTCTTTATAAACGACTGGGGTGAAGGAATTGAGGGGATGTTCATCAATTTGCAGAAGACACCAAACTGGGAGGGGTAGCCAGTGCTGCAAAAGACAGAATCAGGATTCAAAATGACTGTAACAGATTGGAGAACTGGGCCCAAATTAACATCATCATCATCATTATCATCATCAATTTATTATTTATACCCTGCCCATCTGGCTGGGTTTCCCCAGCCACTCTGGGCAGCTTCCAACAGAATATTAAGACACAATAATCTATTAAACATTAAAAGCTTCCCTAAACAGGGCTGCCTTCAGATGTCTTTTAAAAGTCTGGTAGTTGTTTTTCTCTTTGACATATGACGGGAGGGCGTTCCACAGAGTGGGTGCCACTACCGAGAAGGCCCTCTGCCTGTTTCCCTGTAATTTGGCTTCTGGCAGCGAGGGAACCACCAGAAGGCCCTCAGATCTGGACCTCAGGTAGAACGATGGTGGTGGAGACGTTCCTTCAGGTCTACTGAGCCGAGGCCGTTTAGGGCTTTAAACGTCAGCATCAACACTTTAAATTGTGATCGGAAACGTACTGGGAGCCAGTGTAGGTCTCTCAAGACCGGTGTTATGTGGTCTCGGTGGCTGCTCCCAGTCCCCAGTCTGGCTGCCGCATTCTGGATTAGTTGTAGTTTCTGGGTCACCTTCAAAGGTAGCCCCACGTAGAGCGCATTGCAGTAGTCCAAATGGGAGATAACCAGAGCATGAACCACTCTGGCGAGACAGTCTGTGGGCAGGCAGGCAGGGTGTCAGCCATGAGGGTGGGTGACCTCGCCGCGCCACCCCCCACCCCCGCTCACTGCACAGGTGGCGCTCCCAGATGCTTGCCGCGCGGGCGGTTAGCCCCACCTCTGCGTCGCTCTGGTTGTCGGGGCAGGTAGCTCCGCCCCGGCAGTGGCGTAGCGTGGGGGTGCAGGGGGGGGCGGCCGCACCGGGCGCAACATCTGGGGGTTAGGGTTAGGGGGCACAAATCCACGGGTTAGGGGGCGCAAATCCATGGGTTAGGGGGGGCAAATTACTTGCCTTGCCCCAGGTGCTGACAACCCACACTATGCCACTGCGCCCCGGGTCTGTCACGTGGAAGGAACAAGCTTTTCTCCTACTCTGGAGGGTAGGACTCAAACCAATGGTTTCAAGTTACAAGAAAGTTGATTCCAACTAAATGTCAGGAAGATCTACTCATTCCCAACCCAATGCTCAAAGTCTAGTTGGGATGGAGAGAGACCAGCCACTTCATCTTCTGTGATTGTCCCATTATCTGCTCTTTTTAGATGGCAATTGGGATGTGATTTGACCAAAATTAATAAGTGGGTTTATTTAACAGCCCCCACCATCCAATTTCTCCCAAATAAAATTGAGCAGTGCCCCCAACTCTGTGATGGAGCCCAGCAATGTTTCATTAAGGACAAGCAAAATAAAAGCCAAATACATGAAGTTACATAAAGACCAACTACATTAAATTAAATGATGGATAGATTTGATCCAAGGTGGGAAGAGTGCACCCAATTATTCTCTCCCAATTATTCTGTCTCCCTCTGCTTCTGAACACATTGTGAACAAGGGGTGTGACTCTTCCACCTCCAATTCTCCAACTGGGAGAAGCTGGTCTGCCATAGAATGCATCCCCCAGTCCTTGTCTTCAGACCATTCCTTGACACTGGGGAACTCTGGGAACTGTAGCTCTCTAATGGAAATAGGAGTCGCCTAACAACCCTCAGCCCCCTTAACAAACCACACCTCCCAGGATTCTTTGGGGGAAGCCACAACTGTTTAAAGTGACATGACATTGTTCTAAATGTATCACGCAGAGGGGGGTCTAATTTAGGTCCACTGATTTCAATGGGTCTGATTAGGACTTAGTTGGACACCACCCAGACTCAGCTGACACATCCGTGAAGATTGTGACCTCTCGGGGATTGGGGTGTCTATTTTTAGAACATTGGCCACGTATCTTAGTCAAGGAGGAGATTGGCATGAAATTGCCCGCAGCCATCGCAGAAGCAGAGTCTAAGAAAGGAGTGGCATGGGGGAAATGTAGAAATGCATGATGAGCCTACTCCATTGTGTAAGGATGGAGTCATCCAGATTTACACACTGTATCCGGAGGCTGGGCTTCAGTAGAGGATAAAAAGCACTTGCTGTTCCTGGAGCCACTTAATTCCTTCCAGCAGCGTCTCAGTGACCAATTGGGTAAGTTTCTTTCAGCTGACACTAAGGAAATGCATGGTGGTGGTTGTAACTAGTCAAAGCAGTAGTAGATATATCTTTCATGCTTTGGGCAAATCTGTTTTAGATAAGACTGTAATAGTAGCGTAATACCAGCAAGGCTATTTCCAAAAGCCTTTTTTTCTGCTAACCATAAAATGTAGGGCTGGTGTTTCTCCTCAGCCTCATAGTACTCTACTACTCCTAGTTGTACTGCTACTACTAGTAATGTTAGTGTTAATGGGCTGTATCCAATGCTGTTTCTATGTGTAGACCCACTGAAAGCAATGGACTTTGATCCATTGGTTTCAATGGGTCTACTCTAGCATTGGAGATGCAAGCCAACATTTCAGCCGTTCCTATGGTAGTAGGAGACAATGATTTTTATTGTTTCTCAATTAATTAGAAATATTGTGTTTCTTGAGATCCACCCCTCAAGCTCCGAAAGTTCTTTCCTGGCCCCCTGCAGATTATCTGAATACAGCTGGCTGGTGCCATTCAAATTATCCTAGGAATATAATGACAGGGTGAATAGGAACTTGGATGAGGTGCAGAAGATGGGGAAGGGCTCATAACTGAAATTGCATAAAGTGGAGAGCATCCTCTAAAAGGTCTCCAAATGCCCGCTTTCTTCTCCTCTCCTGCTCTCTCCCCAGTCCAGACCAAAATACCTGGAGCTGAAGCTCTGGGTTGTCTGAAGGTTGGAGGACACAGGGAATATGTGCTACTGCTGCTGCGCTACCCTGTACATCAGCTGTTAGGCGGGGAGGCTGAGCAGCCTAAACAAAACCCCACTGCACCTCAGGTCTCTTCAGGGCTTCCTCCACCCTCACTGACGCCCTCTTTGGGCTCCAGGGAGGGTCTCCTCGTGAGCCACGGGGACTCTCCAGCTCCCTCCTGCCATTTCTGGGTTTGAATTAAATTATTTCTCAGCACTTCACACATATGCGGTCATGTGTGAGTTGACCATACGTAATTTGGGAGTCACCTGTATAATGCTGTCTGGATTCTGACTAAATACCATGAAGAACTTTCTGACAGTAAGTGGTGTTAGATAGTGGAACCGACCCCCTCAGGAGGTTGTGGACTCTCCTTCCTTGGAGGTTTTTAAGCAGAGATTGGATGTTCATCTGTCACAGATACTTTAGTCAAGATTCCTGCATTGCAGGGGGTCGAACAAGATGACCCTCATAGTCCCATCCAACTCTGCAATTCTATGATTCTATGTATTATTGAATTTACTGCTGGCTTTTCACCAGTGGATCCCAGGGCAGGTTACAACCATTGAAAAATGAGAAATTAAAAGCAGCTAAAGCAGACCCCAGTCACAGGAATAATAATAATAATAATAATAATAATAATAATAATAATAATAATTTATACCCCGCTCTTCCCGGTTCAAAAACCAGGCTCAGGGCGGCTAACAACAAATTTAAAACACTTAATTGATGCAATAAAAAAAGCATAAAATACAGTACAAAACGTGAATAACAATAAATTCAGAATTCAAAAACCAATTTAGGGGGGAAATCCATCAATAAACATTAGATGATCACCAGGGCTAGCTGGCTAAATTCGTCCGATTTGAGCCAGCGAGGAGACCAGGGGAAAATTAGCAGTGGGATCCCAGAGCGGGTAGTCTTAACAAAAAGGGGAGGGGGAGGGAAGGAAGGATAGGGGGGTGGGCCCCGAAAACACACAACCGAGTGGTCAAAGGTCGGGGCAAAGAGGTGTGTCTTCAGCATTCACCAAAAGCTGAACTGAAGGTGCCCTTCTTTGGGGAGGGAATTCCCCAACCTAGGAGCTGCCACAGAGAAGGCCCTCTCCAGGGTCACCAACACCCTGAATTTCTGAGAGTGGTAGAACTATGAGATGGAGCCCTCTATTGATTTTAACAACGTGGAGGGTTTGAGTAGGTGTTGGCTTTGGACTGCGCTGGAGATGTCAAAATACCTGGGGCGTTGCTCCTCAAAGTAGCTTGCCATTACGTCAGTGTTGTGAATTTGTCAATGCCCCTTGTCCCTTGTGTAAGTCTTGCTAATTGCTCATCCTCCCACAGTCGCTAGTTATCAGGAACAGTCCCAATTTACATATTCAATGTATTGGGTGGAACATGTTCTTCCTTTTCCTTCCATGGGAAGAATGATTGGGGGAAATAGCAGGAAGAACTTAACATGTTTCCTAGTTCCGGTGGCTAAAGCTGCCATTTCCCAGGTCTTTTCCCCACCCCTCCAGATCTTTAGGAGTTAAATTCTGGGGGTGGGGTGGGGGGAAAACACTGGGTTGTATCTAACATTAGGAACACTACTTGTGGACCCCTTGAAATTAATGGACATGATTACTGAGGTCCATTGATTTCAATTAGTTTTATCCAGTGTTAGGTCTACTGAGAGTAGAGCCATTGAACAGGATGGACATGACTAGCTTAAGTCAATTAATTTCAATGGGTCTATCATGTAGTTGGATGAAACTCATTATTCCCTTGAAATACATCATTGATGTACAAAAGAGAGGACCTTCTTTGTGCTGGCTCCCAGATTCTGAAATATCCTCCTGGGGGGGGGGATGCCTGTTGCCAATACTATGCTCCTTTCAGCACCAGGTTAAAACTTTTTAAAATTTCTCAGTCATTTTAGATTATGCTTTTATTAGTTGATAAGATAGTTTTATTCAACCTGAGTTTTATTGTTTCGATGTTATTATTTGCATGACTAACTTAGACCCATTAAATTCAATGGGTTGTATCCAATGTTAGTTGTACTCAGCATAGACTCTTTGAAATCAATGGATGGACCTTTGTCTTAAATCTTTGGAGAAACTTTGTCAATAATTGTAGACATACAAGAAGCAAGGCAAATGGTTTAGATGTGTGTGTGTGATGGTATTTCTGAATGACAGGTGAAATCCATTCCTTCTTACCTGCAGGCTTTCTGGAACATCAGTAGAAATGGCATCATTCAACAACCAGCAGCAGTGCAAACAGGCAACCACCTTGCCACCTGCACTGTGCAAAACAGCACCAGAACTGTTGCCATGTCCTCAGCCAACACCATGTCCTCAGGAGAAGCCTCCATGCAAGGAGACACCAGTAGTGGTCGTCCCAACTCCTTGCCCTCAGCCAACACCGTGTCCTCAACAAAAACAGCCATGTAAGGAGCCACCAGTAGTGATTTGTCCAACTCCATGCCCTCAGCCAACACCATGTGAAGAGAAGCCTCCATGCAAGGAGACACCAGTAGTGGTCGTCCCAACTCCTTGCCCTCAGCCAACACCATGTCAAGAGAAGCCTCCATGCAAGGAGCCACCAGTAGTGGTCGTTCCAACTCCTTGCCCTCAGCCAACACCATGTGAAGAGAAGCCTCCATGCAAGGAGCCACCAGTAGTGGTCGTTCCAACTCCTTGCCCTCAGCCAACACCGTGTCCTCAACAAAAGCAGCCATGCAAAGAGCCACCAGTAGTGATTTGTCCTCAGCCAACACCATGCCCTCAGGAAAAGCCTCCCTGCAAGGAGACACCAGTAGTGGTCGTCCCAACTCCATGCCCTCAGCCAACACCATGTCAAGAGAAGCCTCCATGCAAGGAGCCACCAGTAGTAGTTGTTCCAACTCCTTGCCCTCAGCCAACACCGTGTCCTCAGCAAAAGCAGCCATGTAAGGAGCCACCAGCAGTGATTTGTCCAACTCCATGTCCTCAGCCATGTGAAGAGAAGCCTGCCTGCAAGGAGACACCAGTAGTAGTCGTCCCAACTCCTTGCCCTCAGCCAACACCATGTCAAGAGAAGCCTCCCTGCAAGGAGCCACCAGTAGTCGTTGTCCCAACTCCATGCCCTCAGCCAACACCATGTCAAGAGAAGCCTGCCTGCAAGGAGACACCAGTAGTGGTTGTCCCAACTCCATGCCCAGAGAATCAGCCTCCCTGCAAGGAGCCAACCACTGTCCCATGTTGCCCACCTGAGGCAAAATGCCCACCCCCTTGTGATCAACAGCAGAAGAAGCAACCTTGCCATTGGCCTCACCAGCAGAAGTAAGCAAGCATGAGAAACAACAACAACGGCGCAGGAATTCAGTATGATCAACACGTCCAGCTCACAACCTGCAGCTTTCAATATACCTCATCCTTTTTGTTTATTTAAATTCCTTTAAAAACCCTTCTGTTATTATATTTGCTATGTTGTTCTCCATATGATAATAGTAGTAAGCAGCATAATTGCCACCAGCAAGTTACATTTACATTGCTTCAAGAGGAAGTGTTTTGGAATTAGGCTGTCAAATTTGGCTTTTGGTGGCGATGCAATGATGTCTTAGTTTCTTCCTTCTTGGGGCTGGCCCTGGTGGACGCCTCAGATGGCAAAAATTCCTCCCATTTCCCCTGATTTACCCAATGTAGCATGGTGCTCTCTTCTGTGATGGAGGACATTGTCCTGTTGTCAGTACTGAAGTAAAATTCAACTGTTAGTTTGGTTGGATTCTGTACAAAGGATAGGAGAAGCCATCTCATCCTTTCCTGGGTATCCCTGTTTCTTCAATATTTATTATTGCTTAATGATTATTTTGTTGATCATCCAGTTCTTAACATAGGGAAGACCCCTGCCGCATAAGTCTCATCCCACCTTGAATGGTGAAATGAATACCAGTTGCTGGAGAATAGGTGTGGAAGAGGGATGTTGAACTCATGCCCAATTGTTGGCTTCCCTAAGGGATTTGATTGACTAGTGTGGGAATCAGGGGGCTATACTAGGTTTGATCCAGCGAGGTTTTCCTTACATTCGTGAGCAATCCCATTTCCTGCATGTACTTTTCCTTATCCACCCACCCCAAATGAATAGTAGGCAAATAGCGAGGACTGTTTCTATCTTCATTAAATACATCCTTATTGAGATGTTGGCAGAGAACGTAATAATCAGAGCTTCTCATCTGAGGCGACAGAGCTTCTCATCTGAGGCGACACAAAAGAAATTGTTCCCAGTGATGCCCGAGTATTATTTTACTGTGAATTTAATTAAGGTAATTGACACAAAAGGAAGCAGATTTTATTGGATGGCTTTTGTGCCATGATTGCGAAGGAGTGATCATGGCCTCACCAGGAAGCTGATGACATGTCCCAAATCTTACTGTTTATTATGCATCCGTCTGTATATTCTTCTGGGATTAAATGGATTGTTCCTAAATCTCTGAACTTCCGAAATACAAATAAAAAGCCTCAACATGATTTTGAATCTGGAGATTTGTTTTTGGTGGGGAATATGACTGTATGAAGGGCAGTATAAAAATGCCTAAATAAAATAAATTAAGAATGTGCAAAGAAGGCCTTCCTCAATCCCTCCAACAGATTCCAACTTGGGCAAAACTTTTTTCTCCCTTTTGTTTTAAGAAAAGCTCAATTTTTCACTTCTTGACATATGACAACCCCACTGTTTGGACAAGGTCACAATCATTGGTATAATAATTGGTTTAGCACCGCACTGATGCCAGCAAACATTAGAGGGGAGGGCTGTAACTGAGTTACAGTCTGTTTTGCATGCAAACGGCTCCAGGTTCAATCCTTGGCAACTCCAGGTAAGGGCTGAAAAGGGCACCCTGCCTGAAACCCTGGAGAGGCCCTGCTAGTCAGAGTAAACAATATTGGGTTAGATGGAGCAGTCCCTACTTCAGTATTATGCAGTTTCCCATGTCCCAATCAACCCCAGCCAGTATAGCCAATGGTCAGGGATGGTGGGAGTCCTTGTGAAAGGGGAGAATCTGCAAAATGGAAATTTCACCTACATGTTTCCTTGGTCACTTCATGATGCAGCTTTGCTGGCACCAAAGCTTGCACATCACCATGCGGGGATAAGCATAGTCAACAGCATAGGGAAGTGTGGAGAAGCAAGGTGGGTAGCAAGGTGATATCCCTCTTTATCACTACCCTAAGGAGTCTCAAAGTGGCTCACATTCTGCTTTCCCTTCCTCCCCCACAACTAACACTCTGTGAGGTGAGTGGGGCTGAGAGACTTCAAAGAAGTGTGACTGGCCCAAGGTCACCCAGCAGCTGCATGTGGAGGAGCGGCGAAGCAAGCCCAGTTCACCAGATTACGAGTCCACTGCTCTTAACCACTAAACCATGCATAGGTGTGTTGTGTAGATCAAATAGTATGCCTCTCACCTATGCTTACCTAAGCTTCTTGGAGGAAGAAAAATCTCTCCCTCTCTCTCTCTCTCTCTCTCTCTCTCTCTCTCTCTCTCTCTCTCTCTCTCTGTCTGTCTCTCTCTCCCCCCCCCCAACTCTGTCTCTCTCTCTGTGTACATATGAGTGTCTTACTAATTGCTCCCCTCCCCCAGCCCCCTAATAACAGCTCACACTTTTGAATACGACGGTTCCCATTTCTCTGCCCCATCCATCTTGGGTTCAAGGAGGGGAATTGCTGCTCATGGACAGATAAGGTTATTGGGTTGCTTCCATCAAAGACTTGTTTCCCTTTTCCTCCATGATATGGTTACATACAAGAACAAAATAAAAGTTGGTTATAGACAACACAATACAGACAATACGCTGGTAGGGTGCTTCTTCCGTGGTACACCTCTAAGCAAGCAGAGAATCCTGTTATCCCCTGCATCTTACTTTAGCTGCATCCAGCAAATTGGGGAATTGGTGCTGATGGCCTTTTCTTATAAGAATTGGTCTAAACTTCCATCAGCATAGGCCAGAAATACGGGCATTCCTTCAGTCTTGTTATATGTGGTCTGAAAAACAGCAGTGTGAGGTTGCTCCGTACTGCAGCCCTACCTAATACCCATTACATTCCTCCTCCTATGCTGTTTCCTTATTTTTATAAAATATCATAGTTTAGAAAGATTTAAGAGACTCGGAGCAACTGTGTCAGTGTCAAAAGGAACCAAGAGATGTTGTATTGCGTGTCAAGGCCCCCAAGCCACCCTCAGGAGAATAAAGACACAAGGACACAGAATTTTAGGTTAATGGGCAAAATTTAGGCCACAGCTTTATTGGTTACAGAATGTGAGTGGTATTGGCTTAGGCATTGGCATCAACAGACTATATCTGACTCCTGCCCGCCTTGCAAGAAGTCTGGTAAGGGTAAACCACCAGTAGGGAGAGCCCCACCAATGCAGATTGACTAGAACACCCCTGGGTTCCCGATGGGGTCATGGCATGGCCCTAGCTCCTCCCCGGGCTTCGGACGAGATCCACACCCCCAGATTCCTTTAATTGTTGTTGTTTAGTCGTTCAGTCGTGTCCCACTCTTCGTGACCCCATGGACCAGAGCACGCCAGGCACTCCTGTCTTCCACTGCCACCCGCAGTTTGGTCAGACTCATGTTTGTAGCTTCGAGAACACTGTCTAACCATCTTGCCCTCTGTCGTCCCCTTCTCCTTGTGCCCTCCATCTTTCCCAGCATCAGGGTCTTTTCCAGGGAGTCTTCTCTTCTCATGAGGTGGCCAAAGTCTTGGAGTCTCAGCTTCACAATCTGTCCTTCCAGTGATCACTCAGGGCTGATTTCCTTAAGAATGGATGCGTTTGATCTTCTTGCAGTCCATGGGACTCTCAAGAGTCTCCTCCAGCACCAGAATTCAAAAGCATCAATTGTTCGGCGATCAGCCTTCTTGATGGTCCAGCTCTCACTTCCATACATCACTACTGGGAAAGATTCCTTTAATGGAATACCCTTAATCTTGGAGGGGCAGGTGATGGCCGTACCTCCCCTCCCCCACACAACGCTATTCCAATGCCTAACCGCCAAACCTTACAAAGTTGTGGCGATTGCTACGAGGTAGGCGAAAACCAAGTGGCCAGTGCCGATTTGCCAAGTGGAAAAAGGCCAACGGCGACCAACCAAAGTCCATAGCAAGGCCAAAGACGCTACCTGAAGAAAGGGTGAGAGGGTGGGAGATCTGTGGTGTGAGCCTGAAAGGGAAGCCTCAGAGTCGCACCCTGGCTTAAATCAGCCCCGGCCACGTCCCCAAGCGACCTGATTGGCCGCCTGGTGACATGACATGGCCAGGGTCTCTCCCAACAGGACGTGGGACACTGTCCCACCCCCACGCTGAGGCGGGAGGAGGCTAGGTGGCCCGACCGCAACCCGGCCCCAGCCGGAAGTGGACCCAATTTATTACTCCAGTCCTGGATTTCTATCAACTCCTATCATCTCTTACTCTCCTGATGAAAACCGGGAGGCGAGAGTGTGGTGGCAAAGGAAGAAAGCTGACAACTGGCTTCTTCGCTTGTGCTGGGCTCCAGGAAGACTCCGCCGAACTACCCAAACCTGCTCAACCACTAGATCTTCCAAATTCTTAATTGCATCTCCCTGTCTTTCTAAGAACGGGCAAGTATGGACAACGATTCTTACATTTTGGCTTGAGAGATGCCTAGCCTCTTAAGCATTAAGCATAGCAGTATTAATTGCTTTGCACAGCATCGTTAATGGATATAGGCCAGGAGTTCTCAAACTGGGCAATAGAGCCCCAGGGTGGCTGCGGGGTTACCTGAGGGAGGTACTAAGAGGGCAGCAGGGGATGCCGGAATTAATAATAATAATAATAATAATAATAATAATAATAATAATAATTGTCAGAGGTTCAGGAGCAGAGGCACAAGAAAGGGAGGAAATAGAGAGTGAGGGGGAGGAGTCCAAAGGAAATGTTAGCGATGACAGCGGTCCGAGGTCTCTGAGTCTTTCCAGCGAATCGGAAGATTCACAGAAAGGGGCGCCCATGGTCAGAGCAAGGGGGGGTGCCTAGGGGGGCACCCCAGGAAGAAGGGGCCAGAGGGGACTCAGAGAGCAGCAGTCGGAAATCAGGACCAGCGTCCACACCAGAGTGCAGTAGGGGGGAGGAGTCCCAGGCATCGGGATCAGGCGGCGCACTGCCAGCGGGAGGACATGAGTCAGGATTGGCCACGCCTCCATCGGGGAGCGAGGAAACGGTCGAGAGGAAGGTTGAAGGCTGGGCGCGCGCGCCAAGTTCAAATGTACAGGAGGGCGGCGCAGTTGGCAGCCCGGATAGGGAGCCAGGTCCCAAAGCCCGCCGAAGAGAGCGGGAGGAGTCAGGGGGATCAACGTCAGCGTCAGAAGAATCCAGGAAGGAAGGGACCCCGGGGGGTAGCAGGACCCAGAGGAGAAAGGAGAGACGGAGGAGGTGGAGTAAGGCTAGAATCTTAAACTGGTGTACAGGGGGCGGAGATTCAGATGGAGCTTCGCCGGTCTAAACCCTAGACGTAGAGCTGGGGCGCTCCGGCTTGAAAATGGAAACTGTACTTCAATAAAGACCTTTGTACATTACTACCGGCTAGCGTTGGTCCTCTGTGAGCTGGGACCTGGAGCCAGCTCTGACAATAATAATAATAATAATTTATTATTTATACTCCACCCATCTGGCTGGGCTTCTGCAGCCACTCTGGACGGCTTTCAACAAAATTTTAAAATACCGTAATGCATCAAACATTAAAAGCTTCCCTAAACAGGGCTGCCTTCAGATGTCTTCGAAAAGTCTGGTAGTTGTTGTTCTCATCTGGTGGGAGGGCGTTCCACAGGGCGGGCGCCACCACCAAGAAGGCCCTCTGCCTGGTTCCCTGTAACCTCACTTCTCGCAGTGAAGGAACCGCCAGAAGGCCCTCAGAGCTGGACCTCAGTGTCCGGGCAGAACGATGGGGGTGGAGACGCTCCTTCAGGTATACTGGACCGAGGCCGTTTAGGGCTTTAAAGGTCAGCACCAACACTTTGAATTGTGCTCGGAGATGTAATTGACTACCAGACTTTGAAAAGCTGCTTTGAAAAGCTGCTGGATCAAGTTCATATTTTATTATTTTTTAATTAATTAAACTGAGTAGTTTTCACTGGATTTTGAAACAATGTGCAATTAGTTGCTACTGTTAGGAATTTGCGTTATTATATTCTTTAGTGGGTCATGCAAGCTGCTATTCTGGGTAGGGGAAGATGCACCAGAGATGAGTTGGGCAATGGCCAGAGGCCCTTGGCAGAGTAATACCAGCAACAAAATGTCCTCCCGGGATCAAATGACCAGCAGATTGAATTGTTAAGATCACAGAAGGGAAGGTTATCCCTAGCAAAGATTTGGTTTTTTGCTCTGGTATAAAGACGTATATATCCTTCAGAATACAGTGGTACCTCGGGTAAAGTACTTAATTCATTCTGGAGGTCCGTTCTTAACCTAAAACTGTTCTTAACCTGAAGCACCAATTTAGCTAATGGGGCCTCCTGCTGCCGCTGCGCCACCGGAACACGATTTCTGTTCTCATCCTGAAGCAAAGTTCTTAACCTGAAGCACTATTTCTGGGTTAGCGGAGTCTGTAACCTGAAGTGTATGTAACCTGAAGCGTATGTACCCTGAAGCGTATGTAACCTGAGGTACCACTGTATCTAGATTTATTGCTAAGCTTCTATAAATCCGTGCTATGAAACTTCAAGTGGGTTTGGGAAATGATATATCCAGTGTTTTTTTCTGGGGGGACGCAGGGGATCCTGGTACTTTTGTGAATATTGGTACTTTTGTCCATATACTGTATTTATTTTTCCCAATTTGAGCTATAAAATGGTGGTTTTCTTGATTAAAAATGAGAGTACCCCTAAACGTGTGTTTTTTTAGGGAAAAAAGCACTGGATTTAATCATTAAAGATTAAGGAGCAGAAATGTAAATCTCTATTATTGTTATTGTTGTTGGTGTTATCTGCTAAAACACAATAAACTAACTGACTGACTGACTGAAATGATGTCTGTGCTCTATGGAGCTTACAGAATTTTCATAGGCAATTTTTGCTTTTTGGAAGAGTGAGGAAGTGTTTAGGTACCCTGGATGTATCTCCACGGACACCACCCTGCGCCATAAGTGTACCTTCTTTCCTCCAGGGTGTCTATAATTTATCATCTGCTTGGGCACCAAATTTGGCACATAGCTGTAAATTTCCTGCATTTGCAAGGGCTGTGGGTTAAACAACAGAGCCCAGGACTTGCCGATCAGAAGGTTGGCGGTTTGAATCCCCGCGACGGGGTGAGCTCCCGTTGCTCAGTCCCTGCTCCTGCCAACCTAGCAGTTCGGAAGAACTAAATGCAAGTAGATAACTAGGTACCACTCCGGTGGGAAGGTAAACGGCGTTTCCCTGCTGCTCTGGTTCGCCAGAAGGGGCTTAGTCCTGCTGGCCACATGACCCGGAAGCTGTACACCAGCTCCCTCCGCCAATAGAGTGAGATGAGCGCCGCAACCCCAGAGGCGGCCACGACTGGACCTAACGGTCAGGGGTCCCTTTAGCTTTACCTTTAGACCAGATGACCGCTGAGGCATCTATGATTCTAGGATCACTGACTGCACATCATTGGGTGCTGGGATATGAGGAATGTGTGAAATGGATGGAACATGTGTAAAAGGTAAAGGTAAAGGACCCCTGGATGGTTGAGTCGAGTCAAAGGTGACTCTGGGGTTGTGGTGCTCAGCTCGCTTTCAGGCCAAGTGAGCTGGCGTTTGTCCACAGACAGCTTTCTGGGTTATGTGGCCAGCAGGACTAAACCGCTTCTGGTGCAACGGAACACTGTGACAGAAGCCAGAGCACACAGAAATGCCATTTACCTTCCCGCCACAGTGGTACCTATTTATCTACTTGCACTTTTGAACTGCTGGATTGGCAGGACCTGAGACAAAGCAACGGGAGCTCACTCTGTTGTGGGGATTCGAACTGTTAACCTTCCAATCGGCAAGCCCAAGAGGTTCAGTGGTTTAGACCACAGCGCCGCCCGTGTCCGGAGCATGTGTAGTACCTGATCCTTCACATAATAGGGGAGAGTGGGAGAACGGTATAGAGTTGAAGTCTAGCTAAGGCCACATTCACACCATGCATTTAAAGCACGATGATACCTCTTGAAGCTGTCATGGCTTCCCACAATCAATGAGAAATATAGTTTGCTAAGCATGCTGAGAGGTACTAGGAATCTCATATTCCTCTTCCAGTGCTACAATTCCCAAAGATTCCTCTGAAGAGGGATTGGCTGTTAAGCCACCCTGGGCATTGGGCTGGCATTGCAAGGCTGCAATGGCAATATAGGAATTTGCCTTATACAGTGGTGCCCCACAAGACGAATGCCTCGCAAGACGGAAAACCCGCTAGACAAAAGGGTTTTCCGTTTTGGAGGTGCTTCACAAAACGAATTTGCTATGGGCTTGCTTCGCAAGACGAAAATGTCTTGCGATTCCTGGGTTTTTTTTCTCCCTCCCCCCCTTTTCCCCAAGCCCCTAAGCCGCTTAACAGCTGATCGCTAAGCTGCTTAACAGCTGATCTAAGCCACTTATCAGCTTATCTAAGCCGCTAATAGCCTTTTAGCAGCTAATCCGCTAATCCCTTAAGCCTTTAATAGCCGCTAATAGCCGCTAAACCGCTAATAGCGCTAATAGCACTAATCCGCTAATGGGCTTGCTTCGCAAGACGAAAAAAACCGCAAGACGAAGAGACTCGCGGAACGGATTCTTTTCGTCTTGCGAGGCACCACTGTACTAAGTCAGACCATTGGTTCAGTTGCCTTCACTGACTGGCAGGGGCTGCCCAGGGTTTCAGACCTAGAGATGCCAGGGATTGTGGCCTGAGACTTTCTGCATGCAAGGGAGATGTTCTACAGCTGAGCCACAGCCCTTTCCTAACGTTGGTCTAATCCAACAAGGCTCTAATGTTGTTGCTTTTTCTTAAAATAATAATAATAATGAATAAATCAAGTAAAACTTCTTAGCAAGTCTCCACATATTGCTACCAGCTGAAACCTCTAATGGTTCAAAAGGTCTGAAATACCTTTAAATCGCAGACACTTAACATCAGTTCAGTCAGCGACCTAGCTTTGTTACGAATGCTGACGGAGTGGATCAGAATCAGAGGAACTGTGGGATTGGGTGTGAGTGTTGACAAATAAGATGTAAAGATCCTTCTGGGTCTGGGGTGCCCTTAAGTCCTTTGGCGTGCTTAGAGTAGCTCTTTTGATGTGGCTAAAGCTTCCTTTTGGTGTGGTGAAAGCCACCATTGGGTGCATCTAGAACAGTCCTTTGGTGTGGCTACAGTATCCCTTTGGTGTGCCTAGCATAGCTGTTTGGTATGGCTAGAGAAGCACTCTGGTATGTTTAGAACAGCCCTATAATGTTTCTAGAACAGTGCTTTGTTGTGCTTAGAACAGCCCCTTTGTTGTATCTAGAACAGCCCTTTGGTGTGCTTAAAAGAGTCCTTTGGTGTGTCTGCAGTGTTAGAATTCCTGTTCCATGACTGCAGTCATGGGATTGTTGTCTTTCACATGACAGTATATATTTTGACTCCACAGAGTGGGAAGTGACGGAGACGGGATGTTTGTATTACTGTGTTTTGTGAAGTGGGACTATTGTCCTCTTTTTCTCTTTGCTGTCTGATGCTAGAGAGAGAGAGAGGGAGCCATGTTGCAGTGCTCCGTGTGTGTTTATATGTAAATAAAGTAGATTAGCCAAAATTCTGAGTTGCTGAGGTCTGTCACGCAAGTTGTGAAGACTCTGTGGATCCCTAAGTGTGCCGGTGTCTGTTGGCATCGGTTGCTGTGATGTTCGGGCTGAAGAAAGCTTTTGAAGCTCCCGAACGATCGACCAGGAGGGAGGGAACATGCCAGTCGGGCATGTGTCTCTGCCAGTGTCCTACTCGAGTGTAGGATGAGCCCCTGAAATTCAGAAGCCCTTTGGGTTCCACACACATGAAACCATACCATACCATATAACATGCACATGAAATCAACCTAGCAGAAGGAAAATAGGTCTGTGCTGAATGCAAAGAATGACACAGAGAGCGAAGAGACACAGATGTGGGCAGCTGACTGCAGGAAGCATTTTATTGATATGCTTTCATTTCTGGAAGACTGCATTGGCTATGAGGGATAGAATCATAGAATCGTAGAGCTGAGACGGACCCAAAGTCCAACCACCCTCAATGCAGGAACCACAGCTTCAGCACTGTTTCCCTTGTTGGCTGTCTTGATGGTGCTGGTGGTGCTGGTGATGAGAGCCGCCATCCTTGGCTGACTGGCAGTGGCCTTGGCTTCCACCACCGGACCCGTGGCAGAAGCTCTGTGAATCCACCTGCCCTTGGCATGGATTCCCAGGGCACTGAGGTTCAACCTGCCCCTGGCACGGGTTCCCAGGGCACTGAGGTTCAACCTGCCCCTGGCACGCTGGCACTTGGACCGTCTTCCCGCATCCTGAAGAGGGAGCCCCGCAGGAGATCGGTGGGCAGGAAGGAGGCTGCTTGCACTGCTGTGACATCTTCTTCTGCTGATTTCGGGAGACCTGAAATGAAACCAGGCTGTAAGTTCCAGCAGCGCTCAGTCACAGGCAGTGATCTATGTCTTGACATAAGTCACCTTGGAACTAAGGGTCTCCTTGAGGAAATGAGTGAGCCCGGGTTATTTTGCAACGGGCCCCAGATCTCCTGCTTACTCCCCCTTGGGGAAAGAAATTAAATTCTCTTTGTTTACAGTGACCCCCCCCCCAGCCACGCACTTGTAAAGGGCCATAGCTCAGCAGAAAATCATCTGCCAAAGCTGCAGAGGCCCAAGGGTGGAACAGGGGGCCTTCTCATGGAAAGCTGGTCTCCATCAGCAAGCTATGGTCTTTCCCTGAAAAATAAAGCTCACCCACACTTCCACTTGCCCCACCACTTTCCTTATGAAAACATGCTCTTTACCGCTGAATCGGAGCAAACAACAGTCAAGTTTTCTGCGGAATGATGTTTGCTCCAGTCCAACAGCAAAGAGTGAGGTTTTCCAAGCAGAGTGACAGGGCACATAGAAAAGCTCTTGGAGCCCTAAATTAGGTTCTAATCCTCAAGGTTCTGAAAAAAGGAGCTGATTTAAATAGGAAGGCAGGGCTGTCTTAAGCATATGTGGTGCCGGGGTGCTAAGATCTGCCAGGTGCTCCCCCCCAGTCCCAGGCACACAGGAGGGCAGAGCTGGCCGGCTGCCTCAGCATCTCGCTGGATTGGTCACCCCCGAACTCGCGATGCAGAGCCACCCGCAGCAGAAGAGCCCGCCACCGCGCTCCGACCAACTGGCGGACTCTTCCTCGGACTCAAATCTCGGGCCCCAGATTCTTGGCCTGGCGTCCCTGAGAGCCTGGCACCCGGGTGCCCCGCACCCCTAGCACCTATGGGTAAGACAGCCCTGTAGGAAACTGCCATATACCAAGATAGAGCAGTGTGCCGTCTAGCTCAGCATCAGCCACACGGATTGGCAGCAACTCTCCAAGATTTCAAGCCAAGGGTCTTTCCCAGGCATTGCTGGGGACTCCACAAGTTGAACCGGGACCTTTTGCATGCAAAGTAGATGCTGTACGTTGGGTTACTGTGTTCTGTGCAAAATTCAGAACTTCCGAATCAAACAAGCGAAAAGGACAGTGGTGGGTTTGCAATGTAGCAGCACAGCTTCAGAAACCAATTCTAGGGATGGGGGGGGGGTTGGAGAAGTGGAATTGCTTATTAAACCAGAAGGAATCCAACCTTTACAATTCATGCATTTCTGAATTTTGCAATGCCAAGATCTCCAACAGCAAAATGCGCACAAAAACATAAATAAATGTACACAAGGAAAGTATTTTGGTAAAAATAGGATATGAAAAAACATTACATTGGCAGAAAATGCTTGCAAATACCTACATACAAAAATTGACATATTAAGAAAAATGCACACCGGAAAGTGTAGGGATTTTCATGTGATTTAAACGAAACGAAATTTCAAACTGGTGCAGAAAAAGTGGTGGGGGGGGGATGAGAAACAGAGAAACCAAAATCAAATATTCATCTATCCCTAAGCCATTGTGTTTCAACTATGCAATGCCTTTTGAGAACTTTTCTATTCCAACCGGCCTATGCAGACAAGTGAGAAGACATCTGAGCTCATTTCTGCTTCTTCTACTTCTATGAAATAGCAGTATATCTATTTTTAAAAATAAATAAATAAACCCAGGGAGAAATTCGGGAGGAGGAGAATTACAGACACATTATTACTCAAAAGTAAATGCTCTATTTTAGGAGTAACCACAGCTTAGTAAAGTGGTATTGTTCTCTCTCCTGAGATTAAGATTCAGAAAGTCATAAGTTTCAGAAACTTGCATGGTGCCTCCAACTCTGGCCATGCTCTCTTTTCCTCCATGAAATGGCAGGAAGACGCAGACACAAAGTTTCCCTTTCCTTATCAGCACAGGGAAGTTAAAGCCAAGAACCAACTTACCCGACAATATGCCAACACAGGTGAGTTGAGAAGGAGAGCTGGGTGCTTTTCCGAGTGAGAAAAAGAAGGGCTTTATATAGGCCCTGTAAGCACCGTCTCATCAGGAAATGAGGATGACACTGGTCCTACAAGTCAATTGAGATTGACACATGGAGAATCCACCCTTCTGACATTGTCAGGGCCTTTTTCACCCGATTCTCTACTTTTTCCAAGAAGAAAAGAATAACGAGGGGCACCACCCTTTGCAAGAACAACATGTCCAATTTAATTCATGTCTTGAAAGATCCCTGAAGAAAGGGCACATGTAGGATTTACAACCCCGCCATCCTGTCTGGCACAGGACTCATGGGCAGAAGAACCATCCCAGTGCTGTCAGAAGAAGGAACTTGATACATTCAACTGGACTACTCCCAAAGTGTGTGGCTTGCGGTGGGGTGCGGAATAAGGGATGAAATCAGCACTAGTCCTGCTCAGAGTAGACCTGATGAATCCGAGGTTCATGAACTTCAGTGGGCCTAGTCTAAGCAGAACCTAGCTGGAGACTACCCTGAGAGAGTATAGCTGCTGGGTGCTCTCTGGGGCAAACGTTGTCCCATTTCAGAGTGCTTGAGTTAGGGAAGACATCTTCAGTTTGCCCAAGCTTGGGAAGCAGAGGTCAGAATAAAACTGCCTGTCTTCTCATGCATTTATACATAAATCTATGACGCAGTCTGTTGGAAGTGGTGGAAGTGCTCCAGGGAGCAAATGAATTGTTTAAGAACTTAAGAGTACCAAGTTTTGCAGTATTCAGACATTTTTAGTTCAGAAAAGGATTTGAGAACCTTTCGTGTTCTTATGCCCTGGTGGTAGTAATAAGCAGGATTAAAGCCCAAAATGGTGAAGAATAAAAGTAAGGAGGACCGATCCTTCCTTCCTCCTTCCTTCCTTCCTTCCTTCCTTCCTTCCTTCCTTCCTTCCTTCCTTCCTTCCTTCCCTCCCTCCCTCCTTCCTTCCTTCCTTCCCTCCCTCCCTCCTTCCTTCCTTCCTTCCTTCCTTCCTTCCTTCCTTCCTTCCTTCCTTCCTTCCTTCCTTCCTTCCTTCCTCCCTCTCTGTTTTCTCTCCTCTCTTCTCTCTCTCTCTCCCCTTCCTTCCTTCCTTCTTCATCTCTCTCTCTCCTTCCTTCCTCCCTCCCTCCCTCCCTCTCTCTGTCTTCTCTCCTCTCTTCTCTCTCTCTCACCATTTCTCCCTCCGCCACCCCTTTCTCTCTATGTGTCACCCATTTCCTTTTTCTCTTCCTGCAACCCCTTCTCTCTCCACCACCACCCCCAACCCTGCAGAATGACTGCCAGTGACAATACTGAGCTAGATGGTCTGGCTCAAGAGCATATAAGGAGAGCCCTGCTGGATGGGCCAGAGGTTCAGCTAGTCCAGCAGGCTGTTCTCACAGTGGCCAGCCAGATACCCCTGGGAAGCCTGCAAGCACAATCTGAGATGCAACAGTGCTCTGCCCACCTGTAGTGTCCAGTCACAACAACTGGAATTCAGAAGCATCACTGCCTCTAACTGTGGAGGCAGAGTATAGTCATCATGGCTAGCAGCCTTTGATGGCCTTGCCTTCCATGAATTTGTCTAATCCTCTTTCAAAGCCATCCAAGTTGGTGGTCCTCATGTGTTCTATAAAAAAATGACTTACTTTTATCTGTTCTGAATCTTCCAAGGTTCAGCTTCACTGAATGTCCATGGGTTCTCACTCCATGGCACACATGGTTTCATTAGTTCCTATCATGTTACATCTTACTTGCCTTTAAAAGGTAAAGGTAAAGGGACCCCTGACCATTAGGCCCAGTCGTGGCCGACTCTGGGGTTGCGGCGCTCATCTCGCTTTATTGGCCGAGGGAGCCGGCGTACAGCTTCCGGGTCATGTGGCCAGCATGACTAAGCCACTTCTGGCGAACCAGAGCAGCGCACGGAAACGCCGTTTACCTTCCCGCCAGAGTGGTACCTATTTATCTACTTGCACTTTGAGGTGCTTTCGAACTGCTAGGTTGGCAGGATCAGGGACCGAGCAACAGGAGCTCACTCTGTCATGGGGATTCAAATCCCCAACCTTCTGCAAGCCCTAGGCTCTGTGATTTGGACCACAGCTGCACCTGAGTCCTTTCTACAAAGTGGATAAAGGTAAAGGTAAAGGGACCCCTGACCGTTAGGTCCAGTCATGGACGACACTAGGGTTGCTGGGACCGAGCAACGGGAGCTCACCCCATTGTGGGGATTCGAACCACCGACCTTCTGATCAGCAAGTCCTAGGCTCTGTGGTTTAACCCACAGCGCCACCCGCATCCTACTTGCCTTTACTCTAAACTAAAAAGTCCCAAATGATGTGACCTTTCCTCATCAGGGAGTCATTGGTAATTTCTTTTCCCAACTCTACAATATCATTTCTGAGGGCCCAGGGAGATGGTACTATGTCCGTTCAGTGGCATATCAAGTTTTAAAAGGATCTCAGCTAGCCAGCACTGGAGAAGACCTCTGCCAGGTGGGCATCCTTTAGCAGATAACCATGTGGGGACAAGACTCCCAATATTTCCGATACCAGCAAAAGTCAGCCATGACAGTTTGCTGCAGCATTATCACCTGACATGACCAGACCCCGTCCTCATCCGTTGTCCTCTCCCAAGCAGGTTCTGCTCTCTCATAAAATTGGGAACATTCTCATAGAAAAGGGTGTTTGCTACAGGAAAGGGAACATATCCTTCTCATAAAACTCTATCAGTGACAACGGGGTGGATATGAGCTTAAATCACTGGAGAGTCACATCACGTCAGACTTAAATCACTGGAGACTCACATCTCTTTCCTTCAGTGGTCAAGAGACCTATAAAAGATCTTCCCTTCCCAGCTTTCACCAACAAGTCTTCTGCTTCTGCCTTCTTCGATCCTTCTCAGTGGACCGTGTTGGGTAAGTGGACTACTGTTTCTATTGCTAAGAGATTCTTGATGGCTGCCATCAGTAGAGGGCTGGCATATCTTGCTGGGAATACCTACCAGCTTAGACAATGCTAACAGAGGAGTCGGCAGGTTCATGGAGGAGAAGGAAGAGGAGATGTCTCTCATCTCTTAACCATGATGCTTAAAGATCAACTCCATGTCATGTATACCACTCAGTTCCAGAATCTGGGTGTATCCCTTGTGGAGAGGACTGCCAACTTCATGTCTCTCAGGGTTCAGCCCTTACAGAGACCTGGAAGCTGAGGTCACTCCCTCCAAGAGTGGGAGTGTTGGGTGCAAATATCCCTTCCTCAGGACTGGAGGTTGCGTCACCAGCTGATTGGGTATGGAGAAAGTGGATAGGTATATGTTTTTCTCTCTACAGTGGTACCTCGGGTTACATACGCTTCAGGTTACAGCCTCCGCTAACCCAGAAATAGTGCTTCAGGTTAAGAACTTTGCTTCAGGATGGGAACCGAAATCATGCTCCGGTGGCGCGGCAGCAGCAGGAGGCCCCATTAGCTAAAGTGGTGCTTCAGGTTAAGAATAGTTTCAGGTTAAGTACGGACCTCCGTAACGAATTAAGTACTTAACCCGAGGTACCACTGCATCTCATGGATATACAATGAAGCTGAATGTTGGAAGATTCAGGATAGACAAAGGGAAGGCCTTCTTCACCCAGTGCATGCTTGAAGTTCTCTCCCACCAGAGGTAGTGTTGGCCACCAACTTGGATGGCTCTGAAAAAGGATTGGACACATTCCTGGAGGAGATCTGTCAGTGGCTATCAGTGACTCCCTCCATGGTTGATTGGGTTTAAAAGAGGATTGGACAAATTCATTGAGCAAAGGGCTATCAGCTATGATGGCTATATTCTCCATTCACTGTTGGAGACAGGATGCCTCAGAAAAATTCCAGTTGTTGGGAATCACTAGTGAGGAGAGTGCTTTTCCACTCAGGCCACTGTAAGGACAGAATGTGGGACTTGATGGACTATTGGGCTGATCCAGCATGGTTCTTCTTATGTTCTTATGGAATCCCCAAGTCCAGAGGCAGTCTATCTAGATTCCTAGGATCATAGGGTTATGTGGCCACTGTGAGAACAGGATGCTGCAGAGATCTTTGGTTCCTGTGGAGGCACATCACTGATCATTGTGGTCTATAGGGCACTGGATTAGATGAAGTCTACTGTCTTGCAACCAGTCCAAAGTGGTTGCCCAGACTATCAGCTTCTTAGCCTCAGTGTTGACTTTGTTGAACGCATCAGGGAGGTGGATGGGGACAATATTAGAATTAGCTGGTGCGGCCTGTCATTGGCTCTCTGGTGCTCCCTACTGTTGGGCTCCCTGCCTTCCACCCTACAAGCCCCAGTGGGCCCCTGCCACCACAGGGCCCAGGGATTAAAGAGATATATGCTTTTAAAAGTCCAGCTGAAAAAAGTTGCAAGTTGCTTTGCGGCATTAATGGTAGTCACTGGAATAATTGCAATCAAGACACAGAGAGAGAGAGGGGGGGGGAGGAAGGAAGGAAGGAAGGAAGGAAGGAAGGAAGGAAGGAAGGAAGGAAGGAAGAAGGAAAGACTTTTGGTTCCACCTGCCATTGGCTTTCTGACTCCCCCTACTGTCTCCCTAAAGGGACGTAGGTGGCACCGTGGGTTAAACCACAGAGCCTAGGACTTGCCGATCAGAAGGTTGGTGGTTCGAATCCCCACGACGGGGTGAGCTCCTGTTGCTCTGTCCCTGCTCCTGCCAACCTAGCAGTTCGGAAGCACGTCAAAGTGCAAATAGATAAATAGGTACCACTCTGGCAGGAAGGTAAACGGCGTTTCCGTGCGCTGCTCTGGTTCGCCAGAAGCGGCTTAGTCATGCTGGCCACATGACCCGGAAGCTGTACGCCGGCTCCCTCGGCCAATAAAGCAAGATAAGCGCCGCAACCCCAGAGTCAGTCACGACTGGACCTCAGGGTCAGGGGTCCCTTTACCTTACTGTCTCCCTGCTTTATACCCCACCTGTCATAATGGGCACTAGCCACTATTGGCTTAGCTTCAATGTTGTCCTTGTAGAACTGAACAGGGAGGATGGGGACAAAACTAGGACTTCCTTGGTTCTCATTGACTCTGGTTACCCCAATTCTTTGGGCTCCCTGCCTTCCACCCCACCAGTCCCAGTAGGCACCAGTCACTACGGGTCAACATGGAAGCAGCGAATGATTGCTTCAGTTCTGCATGCTTAGCTTAGATAAAGTCTGAAGCCAGCGGGAATGGAACACAGATGCTTTATATCAAATCCATCTACCTAGGAATATAAAATGAGCCTGCTGGATCAGGTCAAAGACTCAGGTACCCAGTGTTTTTTTCTTCTAGAAAAAGAGCTGCCGGCACTCACCATGAAGCTGTTACAGTAACTACCACACTTTTCAATAACAAAATAGGTGCGGGCACCACGTGCCCTTGAGTATCTCCTGGGGGGAAAGCACTACAGGTACCCAACTATCATGTTCTCTCAACACCTCAGTTTTGTCTACATTGATGGTCAGCTGTCCTCTAGACTACCTGGAGATACTGGGGTTGAAAATGGTACCTTCTGCATACAAAGTAGGTGCTCTGCGGCTAAGCTACAGCCCTTGCCCTGTAAAGAGTAATATTCCAGTCCTCATGGTTCATCATCATCATCATCATCATTTATTGATACCCCGCCCATCTGGCTGAGTTTCCCCAGCCACTCTGGGCGGCTTCCAATCGAGTGTTAAAAACAATACAGCATTAAATATTATAAACTTCCCTAAACAGGGCTGCCTTCAGATGTCTTTTAAAGATAAGATAGCTACTTATTTCCTTGATATCTGGTGGGAGGGTGTTCCACAGGGTGGGTGTCACTACCGAGAAGGCCTCTGTCTGGTTCCCGGCAACCTCACTTCTTGCAATGAGGGAACCGCCAGAAGGTTGGACCTCATTGTCTGGGCTGAACAATGGGGGTGGAGATGCTCCTTCAGGTATAAAGGTCCACTTTAAATATGGATATAGGAAGCTGCCTTGCACCAGCTTAAACCATTGGTACAGCTGGCTTGACATTGTCTGCATTGACTAGCAGGGTTTCAGACAGGGCCATTCCCAGCTCACCTGGAGATGTTGGGGATTGAACATGGGACAGGTGCTCTACCCATTCAGCTCTAGGTACCCAACCAAGGCCTCAGGCACAGGTCTTTCCTCTCTCAACTTCAGATGAACCTGAGACCTTGCATGCCACAACATGTACTCTCCCACAGCAAGCTGCTAGGCCCTCCCTAGCTCATTTTTGTCCTTGCTTGGATGAGCTTAGGCAGGAATTCAGGTCCCTGGGCTCCAGAGATAATGGGCATGCCCCAATTTATGGATGTACCATTAACTGGGAGTGGCTAAACTTAGGGCATGCCATGAGGTTAGGTTGCTTCCAAAGATTCCAGGATTAATTCTGCAAAGCAGTACATCATTGTGATGGGGCGAGGGAGTTCCAATGCAGTTTCTTCTTCGTCTTCTTCCAGGTCAGCCTACAGTCAAAGACAATGTCTCATCAACACAAGCAACAGTGCAAACAGACCCCTGTGTGCCCACCAGGGCCCTGTGGGAATCCTGCAAAGGCCAATGAGCCTCAGTGGCATGGGTCAACTGGCTATCACTGTCACAGCTCAACTGGATCTTACGGCCAAGGGTCAGGTGGATATGACTGTCACAACTCAACTGGATCTTATTGCCAAGGGTCAGGTGGATATGACTGTCACAGCTCAACTGGATCTCATTGGCAGGGGTCAGGTGGATCTCTGAGCCAAGAGCCAGGGCAATGGCCATCTGGGAAAGATTGTGACGACCAAGTTCCAGCCTGTCACCCTCATGGCACCCAGTCATACTAAGTTACCTTCACAGAGTCAGCCATCAAGAGGTAGAAGGCACCACAACTCCTGAAGTCAACATCATGACCTCCTGTTCTACTTCATTAGCCACAGAACTCTATTATTTCCTATGAAGCTGATTTCATGCATATATTTATCCTGGCAAGTCACAAAGGCTACTTCAGACCACACAGCTATGAGAGGTGGAAGGAGATGGGAGTGCCAGGCCATCTCCATTGGCTCTGCTGAATGACCAGCAACTTCTGGCTCTTCTCCATTCTCCCCACCTCCAGTTATTGCTGCTTATTACAAAATCCCTGTAACTGACTTCCCGAGCTTGTTTTTTCCTTCTCCCTCCCAGACCCTTTTCCTTTTGTGACATGTCTCTTAGACTGGGAACCTGAGGGCAGGGAATGTCTCAACACTGATATTTGTAAGCCCCTTGGGGGAGGGGGTTACTAAACATCTGGATAAAATAATAAGCCTATCAAAGAGCTGTAACTACCAAAGCAGGGTTTTCTGAATCTGGTCTTTCTTTCTACACCTTCCATGTTGCATCTGCAATGATGCTTGGCTTCCTTATGTACCTCAGCTAACAAGAGATTAAAGTACCACTATAAGCATTCAATTTGACTCCATGTTTTCTCATTGACTCTGTTGGCTCAGCTTAAACTCATTATGTTTGTAGTCTATGCATGATAACTTTGGTGCAGAATTTGCATGCAAGCTTTACCCCCACCTTTGTCCTCACCTGTGTGGACAATAACATCTGGAGAACCTCAGAGTCCTCAAACCTGTCCTGGACACATGTCCCAACCAATCAGGGACCATATTTTAAGTGCACTTACAGAGGTGTAAAACAAGGATGGAAAATCCTTGACCTTTAGGTGTTTGTTGGACTCCAACTCCCATCAGATCCCAGCGAGCATGGCCAATGGGCATAGATGATGGTGGGAGTTGAACAACATCTAAGTGGAGCCAGTCAGGTTGCTCACCCTGCTCTGTTGGGTGATAAATTTTGGAATTAGAATCCAGATGTGGTTGGACTCTGGGGTCCATCACTCCCAGTTAGCATGGCTAAGAGTCAAGGATGTTGAGAGCTGCATATGGAGAGCACCAAACTGGAGGAGGCTGGTATAAACTATGACATATCTCAATGGCAGAGCATCTGCCTTGCGTGGCAAGTTCCCACCTCCCCCCAGTAGGAATAAAGACACATGACACCGTATTTTAGGTTAATGGGCTAAAATGGGCCACAACTTTATTGGTTACAGGTGATGAGCGGTATTGGCTTAGGCATTGGTCCTAACCAACTATCTGGCTTCAGCCTGCTTGCTTGAAGACCAGGAAGGGTTAACACCAGCAGGGGGAGCCCTGTTGATGCACATCAACTAGGAACTCCCCCAGGGTCGCCACTTGGGGGCGTGCCTTGGGCCCTCACCTCCATAGGCTTCAGACAGGGCCACGCCCCCCCAGAATCCTTTATCAGACTACCCTTCACTATCCGGGGGAGGTGATGGCACTTCCTCCCCCTCATCCATCTACATAACAATACACATACCAACTCTGGGGTCCATCACTCCCCACTAGCATGGCTAAGAGTCAAGCATGTTGAGAGATTCATCAGGAGAGCATCAAACTGGAGGAGGCTGGTATAAACTATGACATATCTCAATGGCAGACGGTCTGCCTTGTGTACCAAAGGTTCCAGCTTCAATCGGCGGCATCTCCAGGTGCCAGGGCTGGAGTCAGGCGTGGGTCAGCAACAAAACAATGAATCACCCAAGGCCAGTGAAGATAACTCTTTATTCAAGGAAACAATTCACCGTTCAGGTCTAGCGATCTCAGCAACTCTTTCCAGGAGGTCTTGCTCTGCTGAAGCAGCTGTGATGCCTGAAGGTCCCCATTTTCCCAGTGTCCACTAGAATTCGTCATCTCCAGGGTCTTTCCCACGCAGTGCCAGGCTGTGCCTGCACACAACCACCCTCTGCTCTGCCTGTTTCATATCTCAGCATGTTCTAGGAGACCAGGGTGAAGGGGAGCTGGTCTCAGCAGCAGGAGGAGACTCCCTGGCTTCTTCAGCCTCCTGTCCCTCTGTCTCCTGGCTCCACCCCTCTCCAGCCCCCCGCTTCTGCCTCGAAGTCTGAACTGTGTTCTGCCACAGCCTCTTCCTGCTCACCAGACCCTGTCCTCTCTTCTGCTTCTGACATCTCCTCCTCCCAGTCCGCTCCTTCTTCTCCCTCTGACCACTCATCATCGTCCCACCACCAATCCCCTGGCTCTGAGCCTTCTTCCCCTGAGGGTTCCCTGGCCTGTGCCTCCTACCACTCCTGGGCATCCAGCCAGCTTATGACACCAGGTAAATCTGAGAGAAACAGCTGTCTGGAACACTGGAGAGATGCTGCCAATTGGTGCAGACAATATTGAGTGAGATGGGCTGACGTTCTAATTTCATAAGGAAACTTCTGATCTTTCTCTTTGCACCAACCCTTTATTCAGAACCTTGAAGGCTGCCAGCTCTATCCCCAACAACTCTAGGTAGAAGTGGGAAAGAGTCCTGTCTGGAACCCTGGAGAGCTGCTGCCAACCAGTGTCAACGATGCTGAGTTAGCTGGACCAGCGGTGTGGCTCAATATAAGGCCGTTTTGTTTCTTCCCTCCATCCTCCAACACCTCAAGCTTATTGCACGGCCCACAGCACCTGCCAACTGAACCTGCAGCCTCAACCTCCCTCATGGAAGTGCCAGTCCCATAGCTCCTAAGGAAGACATGGAGGAGATCACCCTCTCTTAGGATCTGCTATTCACAGATATACTGCCACTGGAGCCAGAGGCTCCATGAGAGTCACCTTTTCCCCACCCCTCCAGCATTGAAGCACCTTTAGGTAACCTGGGAGGTTATGCCCCTGAATTTAAAAAAATAGCTCCTTCCAATTATCTGTCTGGAGAAGCTGCAAACTTTTGATCCTCCCCCTGGGCTAATAGTTGCAACTGCTCTGGCATGTTGGAACAAGATGGGCTGCGAAGGCGAGTCCCGGTTGCTTTGTGCTCTCCTCGTCCCCATCAGTCCATGAACCCCCAGAAGAGTTATTTGGCAAAGATGACAAAAACACACCCAGTCCCTTTCTGGCTAATTGCTACTCTACCTTGGGAATTAAAAACAAGACAAAACACTTAACATAGATCAGACTGCAGCGAGACACAATGAATTAGGAGGAGCAGTAAGGTAGTTTTAAAAAACAACCTCATTTGAGGTTCTTCACTCATGAGAAGCTGCTCTGTACCAAGTCAAGTCATTGTCTGCTGAGCTCATGCTCCTTCCCCTCAAAAGAATGCAAGTCCCCAGTCCTCATGGTTCTGATTTGAATAGAGGCACAGGAAGTTCCGTCTATACAGAGTTAGACCACTGGTCCGTCTCCTGCAGTGCTGCTCACACTGACTGGCAGTGGCTCTGCAAGGTTTCAGGCAGGGAGTCTTGTCCAGCCTGACCTGGCAATGCCAAGGTTTAAACATGGGACCTTCTGCATGCAAAGCAGCCCATAAATACTTTAGTAAATGAAAGCCTGTGGGGTAGCTTAGTCAGTAGAGCACGGGACTCTTAATCTCAAGGTTATGGGTTCAAGCCCCTCAATCTTTGGGCAAAAAGATTGCCGCATCTCAGGGGGTTGAACTAGATGACCCTCAGCAGCAGCGCCAATTGATTGAGGGGGGCCGGCATCACACACACGTGATGTAGGCTTGTGTCATCGTGTGTGCAACATGCAATATGTGCTTGGGAGAAGGCCAGATGCTGCACCATGCTCTGCGGTCGGGAAGAGACAGGTGGCCCAATCACTGGAGCACCCCGCAGCTGGCATAACAACAACAACAACAATTTATTTATACCCTGCCCATCTGACTGGGTTTCCCCAGCCACTCTGGGCGGCTTCCAACAGAATATTAAAATACAGCAATCCATCGAACATTAAAAGCTTCCCTAAACAGGGCTGCCTTCAGATGTCTTCTAAAAGTCTGGTAGTTGTTCTCTTTGACATCTGGTGGGAGGGCGTTCCACAGGGCGGGTGCCACCACCGAGAAGGCCCTCTGCCTGGTTCCCTGTAACTTGGCTTCTAGCAGGGAGGGAACCGCCAGAAGGCCCTCGGAGCTGGACCTCAGTGTCTGGGCTGAACGATGGGGGTGGAGACACCACTCCACACCCATGCGCCAGAGCACCCAGCACATTAGGCTTCCCAAAAAAATATCAAGGGGGCCCAAAACAGCTCAGCCCCCATTATTTCAGTCCTCGTGGTTCTGAACAAAGTGCTGCTTGAAAGAGGAACCAGGAAGCTGCCTCCTATCAAGGCAGACCAATGGTCTAGCTACTTTAGTATTGTCTGCCCTGACTGGCAGTGGCTTTCAAGGATTTCAGGCAAGGGACATTTTGACCCTACCTGACGATGTCAGGGATCAAACCAGAGGGTTTTATGCATGACTAGTAGACATGCCACACCTTAAGCCAGAGCTCTTCCCTTTCCACGTTCTTTACCTTGAGTGACAAAGAGCAAAGTCATTCTTGGCCCTGAGGCAGCACAGTGATTAGGAAGAAGGAGAGTCCCTTAAATTTGGGAGTGAGATCCCTCTTGTGGCTTCGTCTTGCGCCATTCACAGTTTTTACTTGTGCTGCTCAAAAGTGGGAATGCTCACAAGGAGGGCATGAGGGACACGGGTGGCGCTGTGGTCTAAACCACAGAGCCTAGGGCTTGCCGATCAGAAGGTCGGCGGTTCGAATCCCCGTGATGGGGTGAGCTCCCGTTGCTCGGTCCCTGCTCCTGCCAACCTAGTAGTTCGAAAGCACAAAGTGCAAGTACATAAATAGGTACCACTCTGGTGGGAAGGTAAATGGTGTTTCAGTGCACTGCTCTTGTTTGCCAGAAGCAGCTTAGTCATGCCAGCCACATGACCCGGAAGCAGTACGCCGGCTCCCTCGGCCAGTAAAGCGAGATGAGCGCCGCAACCCCAGAGTCGGCCACGACTGGACCTAATAGCCAGGGGTCCCTTTACCTTTACCTTAGGGCATGAGGAGGTCTTGGGGGGGGGTGTTACATTAACTTTTGAGGTGGCTAAAGTGTCTGTGGTAAGTCTCCTTGCTTGCATCTAACAAGTCTCTGTGGTTTGCCTTCCACAGTCCATATTCCTACAGTACGGAATATCCTGTAGGCAGTCAGAAGTAATAATAATAATAATAATAATAATAATAATAATAATAATAATAATTGTACCCCTCCCATCTGACTGGGTTGCCCCAGCCACTCTGGTCAGCTTCCAGCATATATAAAAACCATAATAATGCCATACCCTCCAAGTGTCAAGATTTTCCGGGACAGTCCTGGAATTACAAAAGCCATCCCGGCTCCTGTTTTGATCCTGGAATGTCCCTATTTCCCCTGCCGGTGCTGCAACCTCTGAGCTCAGGGAGGGGAATGAAGCAGCTCTTTGTGCTGGACCCAGAGGTAACCTGAGTAACGCGGTCCAAGTCCAGTCCCGAATCCAAGGGTTCTGTGAGGAGTCAGTCCGACAGGGCCAAGGCAGGTTCCTTGCAAAAAGCAACACTGCTCCTGCAACCTGGGGTGAGGTCCAGCAGCCTTTTATCTCTGACGGGATAACGGCCGGTCCTGATCCCCCAGTGACTCATCTCCCTGTTTTGCCCGAAGGCGAGCACTCCTCCTGCAAGTACTCAGGTCTCTCCTTCTCTCAGACCTCAGTCTATGCAGCATGGGAGATGTAGGTGGGTTACTAGACCCAGGGGCTGCCTCAGCCCCCCCTGACCCAACCGGTAGTGGAGCAGCTGTAAGTGATGGCCCAGATGGAGGCAACGAGGTCATCCCCGCATCTGGAGCCAGGGCAGGCTCAGGCCCCTGACTCGGCCCAGCTGGTGCTTGTTACAGGGGAACCTGTGCAGACTGGGGCTCTTCAGAATCAGGCCCCAGACTAGGTTCAGATGCCGCCTGAGGCAAAGGATCCGACGTGAGACTCCTCTGGGTCCGAGCCCAAGTCCCAGGCCATCACACTCTTATCCCCAGCAACGGTTGTGGCTGCAAGAGAGAATCCTGCTGCCTCTCTGTAGCCACTGCTGCTTCTCCCTTGGGCAGCTTGTAGCAGCTGTTGGAGAGCGGGCAAGGAGGCGGAGAGGCTCGCCGCCACTGAGGCCCAGCCCCACATGCCGCGCCGGCTCTGAGGGGCAGGCGGAGGGCAAGGCCGCCCTGGGTGGGAAGAAAGGAGTGCAAGGAGTCTTGGTGGTTTCTTCTTAAATGCTTTGTGCATCCACAGCTAATCTTGCTCCTTTCTAATTGATTTATCAGTGTGTTTTATTTATTTAATTTGTAAACTCACCAAAGAACAAAATACAACAAAATCAGGCTTAAGGGGTTCTGCTCAGGATAGTGGAGGGCGTATGTGCTGTGTCCCGTTGGCGCAGTGGTGGTGGAAAAAGAGCCAGTGTGGTGTAGTGGTTAAGAGCGGTGGACTCGTAATCTGGGGGACTGGGTTCGCGTCTCCGCTCCTCCACTTGCAGCTGCTGGGTGACCTTGGCCCAGTCACACTTCTCTGAAGTCTCTCAGCCCCACACACCTCACAGAGTGTTTGTTGTGGGGGAGGAAGGGAAAGGAGATTGTGATAGGCTTGTGAAAGGAGATTTGAGACTCCTTAGGGTAGAGATAAAGTGGAATGTCAAATCCAAACTCTTCCAAACTCTTCTGATAGGAAATGCTTTGTGAGGAGGTAAGGGGCAAAAATGGGAGGGTCAAGGAGGATCTAGCTGGGAGAAGGAGTGAGATATATCCCTATTTTCATCCGAGGGATGTTGCAGGGCATTGAATACAAGAACATTAGAAGAGCCGGGCTGGATCAGGCCTATGGCCCATCTAGTCCAGCATCATGTTCTTACAGTAGCCAACCAGATGCCTCTGGCACAAGACTCGGGCGCAAGAGCCCTCTCTGCTCCTGAGGCCTCCAGCAACTGGTACTGAAAAGCATCGCTGCAGCTAGCGAAAGCGACACGAAGAGTAAAAGGCCAACCAAAACAAAAAGTCTATAAGGCTTGGGGAATCTTTAAAGAATATTTAGAAAACTATGGAATAAATGGAAACATCTTGACAGAATTAGACTGACCCCTGTATTGTATAAATATAAGTTCACAGGGAAGTAAAAAGAAATTATATACGAAATATGTAACTGTGTGGTATAAAGTATTGGATAGATAAAGTACAGTGAGATTAATTGGAAGTCAGTTTTAAATTTCTTCTCTATAAGTTTTATAATTGTGTTCCATATCAGGAGTATATATGATGATAGTTATATTAATCTTCTTGTATCTTATAGTGTGGTGGTTTGTTTGATTCTCCTGTTATTTGTTTGTTTGATTGCATGTTTGTTTACTTGTATGTAGGTCTGATTTCTCAGAAATGTATTTATTTTAAATTAATAAAGATATATTTAGAGAGAGAAATAAAAATGAAACGAAAAGCATCGCTGCCTCGGACCGTAGAGGCAGAACAGAGCCATCCAGGCCAGTAACCATAGATAGATCCCATGTATTTCTCTTATCCTCTTTTAAAGCTATTCAGGTTGGTGGCCATTGCTGACTCGTGTGGAAGGTGAGTTTCATAGTTTTTAACAAGAGCATTGGTAGTTATCTCTAGTGCACTGGTAGGAATGCTGAGAGCACACAAGCAATGATCCGCGCAGCCTGGACACTGGCAGTAGAAGGAATGGTGTTCTGGTTTCATGACACTTCCATTAAAGAGTTGGTTGTTGAATAAATATTTGTGTCCCACCCCTCTCGTCTGTAGATTTTGACATGTCCAAACATGGAGCACAACTGTCTCTCCCTACCCCTTTCTGGTTCAAATGTGATTGTTTTTCAGGAGGACATTTAGATCTGATCATTGTGGGTTGTTATTATTATGGTGCTGGAGGAGACTCTTGAGAGTCCCATGGACTGCAAGAAGATCCAACCTCTCCATTCTGAAGGAAATCAGCCCTGTGTGCTCACTGGAAGGACAGATCCTGAAGCTGAGGCTCCAAGACTTTGGCCACCTCATGAGAAGAGAAGACTCCCTGGAAAAGACCCTGATGTTGGGAAAGATGGAGGGCACAAGGAGAAGGGGATGACAGAGGACGAGGTGGTTGGACGGTGTTCTCGAAGCTACTAGCATGAGTTTGACCAAACTGTGGCAGACAGGAGGGCCTGGCGTGCTCTAGTCCATGGGGTCACGAAGAGGCGGACACAACTAAACAACTAAACAACAACATTGTGGGGTAGTCATCACAGCAAATGCTCTTAACTTTTTTCTTTCTTTTTTTTTAAGTCCCGGAAATTTTGGAGTCATCATGACATCTCATAGCAGAGAATCTCATCAATCAATTAAACTGCTACCAGTTCTACCAGAAAGGAGACAAAAATATTAATTTGGAGATCTAGGTTTTGCCACAGAGTATAGCTTTTTATTTATTGCGAGGCAACGCTCCAGGTTTTGAAATTCTAGGAAGGGAACATTGTGTATAGTTGCACTGTACATAAACCTCCCCCTTGAGTGCATGCAATAGCCCAAGTGGGAGGAACAGCCGGTAACTTAGACATCCCAAGAAAAAGGTGCAAATATTAAATATGGCAAAGGGCCAAGCTTTTGGGTTCCCTCTTCCAAGAGACAAGATATGAGGTGCAATTTGAAAGGCCAGGTGGCAAAGCCTGACTGATGTCACACACAACTCTGGAATTCTGTTCCTGGGTTCTGGGGGGATCTTCCAGTGGCAGCCTCAGCATCATCAACAAGGGCCTTGCTTAGCGCATGGATCCACCGGGACACACTTTGAAGAGCATGAGCCGACGGCGACTGGGATGCACTGTGGCGGTGCACAGACTGATTGACATGGATCGGGGCACTTTGTGGCGCATGGAGCCACCACCTGTGCGCACGGTGGGGCACAGACGGAGGGGCCGCACGGATCCACACATTTGGGTGCACATACATCGCCGCACTTGGGAGCGCACGGAGGGGCGCAGACAGGAGCACAGGGGTCTCCGCCAATCTTAGCGCATGGACCCGAGCATGGTGGGGAGCAGACGGTCACGGACTGGCCAGGGGACTGCTGGACGATGCTCGGGCCACAGGGCGCTGAACACGGGCAGACGTCTCCACATTTCGCAGAGCCCTTCTGTCCACAGATTGGGGGCGGGAGGCAGGGCTGCTTGCATTGCTGGAATGGGCAAGCCATCTTCAATGGTCCTCAGGAAAGTCTGTGGGGAGAAAAGCAAGAGAGAACAGATTCATGCTCCAGGCTTCACCCTTTTGGACATTGGGGGGACCTGTCCCTCAACCCCCAAATTTTTTGGAGCTCCTAAAGGACTTAGCCCCCAAGAGCTGGTGCCCCTGGTCTTTACATGTCCCTGTTACCTTCAGCTATGGCAGAAGACACTCATCAGTGAAGAACTAAGATTCATTTCAGATCCTTTTCTCCTTTGCTTACTTAAAAAAAAATCTATTTCCATCTCCCAAGGTCCACCAAGACTCAAATATGGACATATTTAAAGGATCCAAAGTTCCCTTTCTTCCCAGGAGTTTATATATCACATTACAGTGGTACCTCAGGTTACATACGCTTCAGGTTACAGACTCCGCTAACCCAGAAATAGTGCTTCAGGTTAAGAACTTTGCTTCAGGATAAGAACAGAAATCGTGCTCTGGTGGCGCGGCAGCAGCGGGAGGCCCCATTAGCTAAAGTGATGCTTCAGGTTAAGAACAGTTTCAGGTTAAGAATGGACCTCCAGAACGAATTAAGTACTTAACCTGAGGTACCACTGTATTTTACTTTAGAAACTTGCATCCCACCTAATTTTTTAGAAAGAAAACTCAGTGTGGTTCGCTAATCCAAACCACACCCATGATTAGAGGTATATCCCAATTTCCACCCAAAAGGATGACCAATCTATCTGTCTGTCTCTGACTGACTGTCTACCTATCTCATTGCAGACTTGACAGAATTACTATTTCCACTGCTTTGAGTTAATAATTCATATGTGTCATGTTGTTATTCATTCTTGTGATAAATGACAAGGAAAATTAAATGATTAGATAAGGTGAGACTTCTAGTTGAGCAATTTTGGAGAACGGTCACTCGGAACCCACCCATAAGAAACTGCTTGCACCGGCCACCAACACCAGTCTTCCCTACACTGACTGACAGCAGCTTCCTGGGGTTTCAGACAAGGAGTTGTTCACAGTCCTACCTGGAGATGCTTCAGATTGTATGTGGGACCTAAAACCAGTTACTCTACGCCTAGAATAAGATCCCAGTCCTCATGGTTCTGAATAAAGGACTGATTTAAATGGGAGCATTAAAAGATTCCTTATATACTAAGGTTACCAGATTTTTTTTCAAAGAATCTGGGGACACTATATTTTTTTAAAAGAGAGAAAAAAGTTATTAAAAAAAGTTTTTGTTTTTTTAAAAAAAGAAGTAATATCTTCTCTTCTGTGGGCAGTTGGCCGGGTGGCTGGGCACTCTTGCTCCCAGCTCGATTTGGGTTGCTGGGGGGGGTCAGCGGTTCCCCCAGTTGACATGCCAGTCATCCCCGGTTCCCCCTCGGCAGCGGCAGTGGCAGTCTCAGCAGCCCAGAGCCAGCCTGGTAGCGCAGTTGTCTCTGGCTGGCTTCAGGAGCTGGTCGCTGCCGTGGCGCCCGCCATTTTGTCTCTCCAGAAGTCCCCATATGATGTGTCTTGTGCCGTTGAACCAATCACGCAACATTCATTCCCTACTAATAAATCTACAACACTTAAAATATAAATCGGGGGACATTAAATGAAATCCGGGGACGGATTTTGTATGGGGACAGATTTGTAAATCCGGGGACTGTCCCCGTGAAACGGGGACTGTCCCCGTGAAACGGGGACATCTGGTAACCATATTATATACCGAGTTTCCCATTGGTCCATCTGGTTCACTCTTGTCCATCCCGATTGGATCTCCAGAGTTTCAGAGAGGAGCCTGCCTGCAGATGTCAGGGGATGAACCTGGGAGCAATGCAAAGGGTTATGCCCTGCTATTCAGCTACGGCTCCTCCAAGGACACAAGAAGATTCCCTGCTGCACCAGACCAAAGGCTCATCTAGTCCAGCATTCTGTTCTCCATCCAGCAGCCAATCAGATTCCTCCAGGAAGGCCACAGGCATGGCATGAAGGCAAGAGCCCTCCCTCAGTGTACATAAGACCATCAGAGAAGCCCTGCTGGATCAGGCTGAAGGATCTAGCCCAGCAACTTCTTCTCACAGCAGCCAAATGCCCCTAAGAACCTAGAAATCTAAGACTGCCTCTGGACCTAGAGGTTCCATACGAACATCAGACTACTCCTACCACTGAATCAGGCCCAAGGTTCTAGCACAGCACCCCGTTCTCACAGCGGTCTGCCTTCAAGCCCACAAGCAAGCAGAACACGAGCACAACAGCACAAACGCTTCCTCCAAGCCGCCTCACGCAGTTCATAAACCATGGGAGCAGGGGATACAAATCAACACCATGCGCTGAGAGACTCACCTAAATGGATCGCCAACCAAAAGCCACAGAGAGTCAGTTCAGGAGTAACAGCGAGCAAGCTGGTTTTATATGGTTTCGTTCAACTGGGTTCCGGAAATGATGCACCCCGAGGGGGTGAAGCATGCGTTCCTCCCACACAACTCCAAATTGCTTGTTTGGGTTGCTATTTACTCAGGGAAACCTCCCAATCTTAAGGGCTACCACATGGCCACAAGCTTCCTTTTTTGTGGGAAGGGGGAGGAATTCCATGGAATGTCATGGGGCAAAGGAAATACAGTCGGGCCGAATTGCGGGAAACATGCTGGGAGGAGGAAGATGATGATGATGATGATCCTGCCTTTTTGCCAAATTGGGACTCAAAATGGCTTACACAAATTGAAACAGCACAGATAAGATAACGAAGACGTACAAAAGATGGTTGATAGGAAGTAATTAAACTCTAATAGAACCTTATTTAAAAAACCCACATTCATTAAAACACAGATAACAAAAGCAGCACGGTACTATTAGAAGCCCTTTAATAAGAAGAAACTTGTTCCCCAAAGTTTGTTGGAATAAAACAGTCTTCCCCTGCCAGTGGAAGGACAACAAGGAAGGAACCAATCTGGCTTCTCTAGGGAGAGGGTTACGAATCCTGGGAGCAGCCATTGAGAAGGCCTTCTTCTGCGTCCCCACCAAGTGGGTCTGTGAGCGTGGTGGGACTGAGAGAAGGGCCTCCCCTGGAGATGTCAAAGCCCAGGAAGGTTTGTATGAGGGGGTGTGGTCTATCAAACAGCAGGGACCTCAGTCGTATAAGAAGAATCCAATCCAAAGACAGTCTTCAGTCACACCATACTTTGAAAGCACTAGGGTGGCACTTGAAACAGCCATGGCTTTCTCCCAAAGAATTCTGGGATGCATGTGAAATGTGGACCACTTATAAACACCATCTCCAACTCCTCAAAAGATTCCATCAACAGTGTTTCCGAAAAAATTACACATTACTTGGGAAGACAGGTGAACTAATGCCAGCGTACTGGAAGAAGCAAAGATCACCAGTGTTGAAGCAATGATTCTTCAACATCAACTTCGTTGGACTGGTCATGTTGTGCAGATGCCTGATGATCGTCTTCCAAAGCAACTACTCTATTCTGAACTTAAAAAATGGAAAGTGAAGTGCCGGTGGACAACAAAAGCTGTTTAAAGATGCTCTCAAGGCAAATCTTTTAAAATGTAGTATAAGCACAGACAATTGGGAAACACTGGCCTGCGAGTGCTCCAGTTGGAGAACAGCCTTTACCAAAAGCGTCGTGGACTTTGAGGACACTCAAACTGAGGATGAAAGGGAAAAACATGCTAAGAGGAAGGCATGCTTGGTAAATCCACACCGTGATCAACTCCCACCCAGAAATCTATGTCCCCACAGTGGAAGGACGTGTGGATTCAGAATTGGCCTCCACAGTCACTTACAGACTCATTGTTAAAACCATGTTCATGGAAGGCAATCTTACTCGGTTACGAGTGATCGCCAAAGAAGAAGAAGTTAAAGGTGTTGAGATTTGTTAGGACACCCTTATTTCCCACAGAAAGCTACAATTCCCAGAGCTCCCTCTGAAGAGGGATTGGTTGTTTAACCACTCTGGGAATTGTAGCGTTTTGAAAGGAGAGAACATAAGAAGAACTCTGCTGGGACAGATCTAATCCAGCATACTGTTCTCACAGTGGACAATCAGATTCTTCAGAAAGCCCACAGATAGGGCATGGAGGCAAGAGCCCCTCTCTCCTTGTCACCCATATGGTCATAAAAAGCAGCCTGATAGATCAGACCAAAGGTCCATGAGGTCTAGCGTCATCTACTCACAGTGGCCAACCAAAATAAGCCCCAGAGCAGGACCTGAGCACAACAACAAGTCTCCCCACTTCTGATGCCCCATAACTAGCATTCAAGAGTATCCTTCCTCCATCCGTGGCTGGAGAACATCAGGGTTAGGATCCAATAGCCTTATCCTCCATGAACTTTGATAGCCTTATCCTCTATTAAAGTCAACCAAGCTGGCAGCCATCACTGCAAGACTCCCCCATCACTGCAGCTGGGTCTGGCTCAAGAACCATCTGGCCCAGCATCCTCTTCTCCCAGTGGTCAATCGGATGTCCCAATGGGAAGCCCATGAGGAGAGCCTGAGCACAACAGCAACACTCCCCTACAGAGGTTTTCGGCAGCAGGTATTCAGATGCATATAGCCTCTGACAGAAATAGAACCTAGCTCTCAGGGCTGGTGCATCTATCTCAGAGATTATTCCATAAATGGAATGGGATGGACTGTTGAATGAACACTTGCAAAAGTCTCTAGGGCTGGGGATAAAGTGATTTGTTCCTCCCAGTGTGTGCCCACTTCTTTCATTTAAAAAGAAAACACAAGTCACAACTGTCATATGTGCTCAAAAAATGTGGGGGGCAGCATGGAAAGAGCTATTCCTTTCATGCTCTCCTTGAAGGCTTCTTGAAGGCACCTCGTGGGGCACTTTGGGAAGAAGAATTCTGGATGGGATGGGCCTTGAGTCTGATCCATGATGGCTCTGCTAATGTTCTCCTCCATTTCTGCCTACACCTGGTTTTATTTGCTTAATTGATGGGTGAATGGGTAAATGGATGGTTGCATATTTTCCTGAATTTTCTTCTAAGGAGCTCAATGTGGAATACATGCTTCTTCCCCTCTTCATTTAATCCCCACAGCCAGTGAGCTTCACAACCGTGGGACTGTAAACTCTGGTCTCCCTGGTACAAGTCCAACACTCTAATAACTGCATTCCTATTGCCCATTTTAAAGTATAAGTGCTTTTCACTGAAACTCTGAAACACAGGGGAGGAAGAGAAGGATGCTCGCAAAAATTATGATGGTAGGCCTGACTAATGCATGGCCAAGAGCTTTCCAGCTATCACCCCATCACTCTTGTGATGCTGTCACTACAAGCGCAAAACACAATTAACTTCTGAGTTCACCCAGAAAACATCTTGGAAATGCAACATTTTTGGTGTGCTTCCCAAATTGAGCCAATTATGTGATTTTATCTAATGTGCAGTGATGGGGATCTGGGAGGATACTAAATTCCTCGGTAGTTAGCTGATAATGGGGTGCACATTCCATCCTCGGTGGTGATAACAAGCGAAAAGCCCTCAAAGAAGATGAGACATTTCAGTCATTCATTAAGAAACTGGAATTTGATGAGCAACCTCTGCATCTGAAGACAATGACAGGATACCTCCAGGGCTGAAGCAGCTCCATCTAGCCCAGTATCCTGTTTCCCACAGTGGACAGCCAAGGCTCACACGCATAGGAGCACGAGAAGCTGCTTTATATCAGGTCCACTCCTTTGTCCATCTGACCCAAAAGTCATGGATTAAGATGCCCTCAGACTCTCCCCACCCAGCACCTGAGTGGGCCTCCTCCAAGATGCCACTGATAGCATAATGGGATGCAACACCATGGGCTTCCCATTTCTGATTTACACTTCTGGAAGTGATCCCTGATTGGTTGGGACATGTGTCCAGGAAGAAGAAGAAGAAGAAGAAGAAGAAGAAGAAGAAGAAGAAGAAGAAGAAGAAGATATCCCGCTTTATCACTACCCTAAAGGGTCTCAAAGCGGCTAACAATCTCCTTTTCCCTTCCTCCCCCCCAACAAACACTCTGTGAGGTGAGTGGGGCTGAGAGACTTCAGAGAAGTGTGACTGGCCCAAGGTCACCCAGCAGCTGCATGTGGAGGAGCGGAGACGCGAACCCGGTTCACCAGATTACTAGTCCGCTGCTCTTAACCACTACACCACCAGGACAGTGATGGGGAACCCAGTGGCTCTGTGGATGGTGCTAGACTCCAGCTCCCATCCCCCTTGCCCATTGCCCACGCCAGAGTTGAAGTCCAACAACATTTGGGTAACCGGTTCCACATACAGCAAACAATGCAAGGAAGAAAGGTGCTTAAAGGTAAAATGAGCCATATGGCTTTATGAATGAACACTTGCAAACGTGTCAAGGGCTGGGGATAAACTGATCTGTTCCTCCCAGAACAGAATAGCAGTAGCAATAGCAATAGTACAGTGGTACCTTGGGTTAAGAACTTAATTCATTCCAGAGGTCTGTTCTTAACCTGAAACTGTTCTTAACCTGAGGTACCACTTTAGCTAATGGGGCCTCCTGCTGCCGCCGCACGATTTCTGTTCTCATCCTGAAGCAAAGTTCTTAACCCGAGGTACTATTTCTGGGTTAGCAGAGTCTGTAACCTGAAGCATATGTAACCTGAAGCATCTGTAACCCGAAGTACCACTATATATCATTTGTAACCCACCCATCTGACTGGGTTGCCCCAGCCACTCTGGGTGACTTCTAGCACATATAAAAACATAATAAAACATTAAACCTTAAAAAGCTTCCCTAAACAGGGCTGCCTTCAGATGTCTTCTAAAAGTCAGGTAGTTGTTCTTCTCTTTGACATCTGGTGGGAGGGCGTTCCACAGGGTGTGCGCCACCACTGAGAAGGCCCTCTGCCTGGGTTCCTGTAACCTCACTTCTCTCAGGGAGGGAACCACCAGAAGGCCCTTGGAGTTGGACCTCAGTGTCCGAGCTGAATGATGGGGGTGGAGATGCTCCTTCAGGTATACAGGAGATCTTTTGATGAAGGCTGGTATATAACTCAAATAAACAGATCAACAATGTAGTAGTTAGTGCGTTGGACCAGAGATTGGGAAGCCAGGGCTCCAAACCCCACCCAGCTATGAACCTCACTGGCATGGCCTTGGCTCAGGCACTGACTCTCAGTCTAATCTACCTTGCAGGGTTGCTGTAAGGTTAAAATGGGGATAACCATGTGCACCACTTTGACTTCCTTGGGAGAAAAGACAAAAGAGAAATGGAAGAACAGCAATAACATTATGTATTTCTGGCAAGGTTTTTGTTTTTGAACTTTCACTCAACACTCACGTGTGCCAAGTCTACGCAGTACAAATTTGCTCAAATCAGATATATCCAACTAGGCATTTAAAGTGCTAATTAAAAAGAGTTTCGCAGTTAGTCAGGATATAATTAAGACTCTCTTTTTTAAAATGAAATTTGTGTGTGTGTGTGTGTGTGTGTGTTCCATACACCTAGTTAATTCACTGAGGTTTTAAAGTGCTTGGTTCAGTCATTCTGTATTCACAGCAGAATATAATTCGTATTCATATTGCCTTAATTTACTTTGCATGATTACTCCTTGGAAAGCCGCATCTGTTCCAATCTGCACTGGAGCTTGCTGATTTATCACTTTAGCTGCCCTGTTTAATCTGTGCACTATTTTTAGATGGCTACTGTTCTAAGTGGGATGCGGGTGGCGCTGTGGGTTAAACCACAGAGCCTAGGGCTTGCCGATCAGAAGGTCGGCGGTTCGAATCCCCGCGACGGGGTGAGCTCCCGTTTCCCAGTCCCTGCTCCTGCCAACCTAGCAGTTCGAAAGCACGTCAAAGTGCAAGTAGATAAATAGGTGCCGCTTTGGCGGGAAGGTAAATGGCACATAGAGCACATTGCAGTATTCCAAGCGGGAGATAACCAGAGCATGCACCACTCTGGTGAGACAGTCCATGGGCAGGTAGGGTCTCAGCCTGTGTACCAGATGGAGCTGGTAGACAGCTGCCCTGGACACAGAATTGACCTGCACTTCCATGGAGAGCTGTGAGTCTAAAATGATCAACATTTCCCTTGCTCTCTGACTCTCAGAGCTGGGCTGATCTGAGGGCTGGGAAGAGAAGTGACCACCTCAAAAATCCCAATATACCCATGGGCCTAAAACATTGGTGACCCCTGCTATAGAGGGATTCTCACTGTTCATTAATTTTTGGAGAGAGAAAGACCTGGGAAATATCCCACCATGCATCTCTTCCCCCTATGTTGCAACTGCATATATTAATGTAGTAATCAGAATCTTTAAAATGCTGCATATATTCATGTATAACAATGCTAGCTAAGGCAATGTCAATGGAAGATAAGCAATCATCGCAAGGACATGACCCTGTACCATATCTAATGTATTGGTTTCTCTGTCTCTCTTTTTTCAATTAGATGTACTAATTAATAAAATAAAATAAAATAAATACAGTGGGAGGGTGTGATGTGGAGCTCAATTAGTTTCCAGACTCAATTCAAAGTGCTGGGTTTGACCCAGAATGCCTTATGTGACCCTGACACCTCAAGGACAGCCTCTCGACACATCAACCGATCTGAATATGGTGCTCATCACCTGAGGCCCTTCTCCACATGTCCCCTCCAAGGGAGGCATGTGTCAGGGAACTGCCATCAGTGTCCGAGGGAGAGAGCAAGCTCCGAAGGGATCCCAGAGAGCGTCCTGGGAGTGGGAGGGGCAGCCCATCTTCTGGGGGAGAGAATCAGCGTAGCTCCAGTGGAGAAGGGGGGCAGATGGGGGAATCGGCGAGGCGATCCCATGACTCCTTGCTGGGGACCAGCGGGGAGAGAAGGGATCCTCTGCTGCCCACGCCCACCTTGCGCAGAAGGCTTCCGCGCAGGGAGAGTAGGCAGAGACTGGGCGTCAAAGAACTTCTTTGCTGGAAGAAGTTTAAGAAATGCCCACTGACGGATTCTGCCAGTGATTGAGACGGTCACGGGCGAGTGGCTGCCTGGACAGGAAAGGTTCACTCAGGCAACCCAGCCAGACGTTGGGACAAGCTTACGCATGAGCAACCCCTAGAACCATTACAGCATGGAACTGGACTTATCAGTGGTGGCCCCCTTTTGTGCCCTACTCTTCTCAGGGAAGCATGCATGGTGCCGTCATGGTTTGGTCTTAGGCACCAGGCTAAGACATTTTCATTGACCCAAATCTTCCGTAAGAACATAAGAAGAGACAGGGCTGTTTTATGCAGCACCTGGGTGCAAAGATCTCCCTGGCGCCACTCCCCCCCCCCCCCCAGGTTGCTCAGTCCCAGGCATGCAGGAGGGCGGAGCTGGCCAGCCACCTCAGCATCTTGCTGGCTTGGTCACCCCCGAACTCGTGGCGCAGAGCCTCCCACAGCAGAAGAGTCCGCCACAGCGCTCCAGCCGACGAGTGGACTCTTCCCCAGATTCAACTCTTGGGCCCTGAACTCTTGGCCTGACGCACCTGAGAGCCCAGTGCCCAGGTGCCCCGGACCCCTAGCACCTAGGTGTAAGACAGCCCTGAGAAGAGCCCTTCTGGATCAAACCAATGGCCCATCTAGTCTTCTTCTCCCAGTGGTCCACCAGGTGCCTGTAGGAAACCTTCAAGCACAAGAACAACTCTCCCAGCCCTGTCATTTCAGCACATGGTAAAATTTAAGTCAGCCTTTATTATAATGCTCATTTCTTTGTAGGGTGAAGTAAGATTTCTCCCGATTGTGTTACTGAAACAGGACATTGAAGAATTTTGCATAGCACATTGTGTGTGTGTGGCTGTTAATTGATGTTATCTGTCTGTATTTTGTCTCATTAAGTCACTTTACCTTTTGCATGAAGTGAGTAACAAATATAAGGAATATTGGTGTAATATAAATCTGAAATCAAATACAGTGTTCGGCATGCGCACGATAGCCAATGTGCACACCGTTTTTGGCCCTGGAAGGGGGTGGAATGGGGGTGAGGTGGGGCAGAATGGGCTTACACTTGCCCCTACCAAGATGTGTATGGCGTGTCAGAATGCAATCCCTGCGCAAATGGGGAGTAGTAGCCTGTACTCTGATTGAGTATTTCTGGAGCATGATACCAAAGCTAACATTTATTTTTATTTTTATTTTAAGGAGTATTTGGGAGTATTTTAAATAGCATCTCAGAAGTATTAAAGAGTATTTTTAAAAGAGTTCCTTGGGAGTATTAAAGAGTATTTTTAAAAGAGTTCCTTGGGAGTATTAAGGAGTATTTTTAAAGAGCTCCTTGGGAGTATTAAGGAGTATTTTAAAGAGTTCCCTGGGAGTATTAAGGAGTATTCTTCAAAGAATTCCTTAGTAGCATTATGGAGTACTTTAAAGGAGTATCTGAGGAGTATTTCAGAGCGACTTTCAAAGAATACCTCAGGACTATCTGTGAGATTTTTAAGGAGTACCTCAGGAGCGTTCAGGGTGCACTTAAGGAAGTATTAAGGAGTATTTTTATAGGAATACTTCGGGAGTGTTTCATTCCTAAGATATACTGCAACAGGAGGCTTGGCCTGGCATATCTACCATTCTATTTAATTATATCCTTAAACCACAGTGATGTCACTTATTGGGACTGGAATGAGCTTTGCTCCCCAGAGACGCTGACGGTGCCCTGAAGGCGCTTACTGCTCATTTTATATTAGGAAACATTTTATCATGTTGTAATGCCAATTATCCACAGCTCCATCTCACTTTAATTAGGAGCACACAAACATCAATCATCTGCTTCCTGGTATCACCTGCAGAGTGATGGATTTTTTTCCCCAGCAAGGAAAATGTAGGGATTGTACTACTGACTTGGTTATGTAGGCCTCAACTCCACAATATGTCTCCACTGTGGAAGGACGTGTGGATCCAGAATTGGCCTCCACAGTCACTTACGGACTCACTTCTAAAACCATGATCATGGAAGTCAATCTTACTCGTTTATGAGGGATTGCCAAAGAAGAAGAATATGTTTAAAGCAGTATCACACAACAGTCATGGCTTCCCCCCAGAGAATCCTGGGAACTGGAGCTTGTTGAGGGTACTGAGAGTTGTTAGGAGACCACCCCTTATTCCCCTGACAGAGCTACAGTTCCCAGAATTCCCTGGAAAGAGGGACTGACTGTTAAACCACTCTGGAATAGTGGGGTCTCCTAACAAATCTCAGCACCTTAACATAGCAGAGTTCCCAGGATTCTCTGGGAGGAGACCATGACTGTTCAAAGTGGATTGATACTGCTTTAAATGTATAGTGCAGATGGGCTCTACTTTCCTTCTCCCGCATACGGGATATTAACACAGATATTGTTTTGTGCAACTGAAATGTCCCAGATATAATCTCCAGCATCTTCAACTAAGGCTGAGAGATACCCATGAGAGATACCGATGGTCTGACTCAAGGCCACTTCCTACGTCCCTATTTAACCAGCCCTTTCTGCAGAACCATGAGGACTAGAGTCTTGCTTTATTTTCAAGGGAAGTACCAGCTGAGGTGAAACGAGAATGTGCTGCTAGGCCACTGCGTGACCACAGGGCCGCCACATCCCTTTTCTAGGCCATGTGGCAGTACCCATGAAGTGGCAGTGACAAAGGGCAGGTTCTGGTGAGATCTTGTGAGATCATGCAAAAAACCCCATATGATTGTGTGCACTCCACAAGATCTTACAAGATTTGGTGAGATCTTGCCAGAAGCTGGCACTGCAGCCCATGCCATCAGAGGTGTCAGAGGTGGGATGGATGAGGCACCAGCCAGGGTGCTGGTCCTGGGGGTTCCGCTGACCTCATAGGTGGCCTTCTTCAGGGAAGTACCATAGCTGTGAGCATAAAGAATCATAGCTGAGAGCATAAAGAATGTCCCAAGTTCAACTCTCAGCTAACTCAGGTAAAACAGGGGAAAGACTCCTTGCTGGAACCCTCAAAAGCCGCTGCCGTACAATGTGGACAATACTGAGCTGGTGTGAATCGGTATAACACAACTTCTGGTGTTCTTGAATCCTAACCAAATGCCACCAGCTAGATTTGTTGTTGATTAGTTGTGTCCGCCTCTTCGTGACCCCCTGGACTAGAGCACGCCAGGCACTCCTGTCTTCCACTGCCTCCCACAGTTTGGTCAAACTCATGCTGGTAGCTTCGAGAACACTGTCCAGCCATCTCGTCCTCTGTCGTCCCCTTCTCCTTGTGCCCTCCATCTTCCCCAGCATCAGGGTCTTTTCCAGGGGGTCTTCTCTTCTCATGAGGTGGCCAAAGTCTTGGAGCCTCAGCTTCAGGATCTGTCCTTCCAGTGAGCACTCAGGGCTGATTTCCTTCAGAATGGATCGGTTTGATCTTCTTGCAGTCCATGGGACTCTCAAGAGTCTCCTCCAGCACCAGAATTCAAAAGCATCAGTGATGGCAATGGTTGTGTTTCGTAGCAACAGCAACATGACCATCAGAGGAAACCTCCCTGGAATGTGCCTACTGATGCAAAGGGGCTGAGGAAGCCACAAATGCATCCTGTATAAATATTAATAGGAAAGCCAAGATACCAGTCCTCTCCGTCAGTTTGTTTTATTGATATTTGGGGATCGGCATCCTTGACTCCTGTTTAATTTGCCAGCCCCGTGGTGTGGCTCACTCACCCTCTGTGTTATTTAGAACCTGTATAAACATTCAAAGGCAAAGCATTTCTATCTAAACAGATAATGAGTTTCTGAACTGCCTAGGGCAACATCTGCCTCAAGGCTTTTCTGCCTGTGTCCCAACAGGACATTCCTGCCTAACCCGAACCCTTCCCAACCTTCTGTTTTCTGTCAATGTTTGAGCCTCAAGCTCCGCTGCCTTGCAGGATATCTTCAGGAGAAGAAAAGCCTAAGGAGGAAACCCTATAGATATGTGGTGGACTTGTAGAAGGGTAAAAAAGTACAGTCATACCTCGGGTTGCGAATGCTGTGGGTTGTGCATTTTTAGGTTGTGGACTGCACCGAACCTGGAAGCACTGGAATGGGTTACTTCTGGGTTTCAGCACTCGTTCATGCGCAGAAGTGCAAAATGATATCAGGCGCATGCTCAGATGCAGTGAATCGCGTCACACGCACGCGCAGACACGGCGCTGCGGGTTGCGAACGTGCCTCCCACACGGATCACGTTCACAACCCAAGGTATGACTGTATTGGGAAATAATCCATAATGAATGGGGGGGGATGTTTAAAAGTACTTTCCCCCAAAAGCCAGAGTCCTTTCTGTTGAGGATAATTCAGACTGAAATTCCCAGGTGTCAAAAAAGGTTTTTTACGTATGTTGCTACTGCGACCTGTGTTTTGTTAGCCCCAAAATGGAAAGCGAGCGAGATTCCCAGCCAAAGAAGAATGGCAACTGAAGCTGGCACAATATGTGCAGCTTGCAGACTTAACATATAGAATAAGAGAACAAGAAGAACATACGTTTAGAGAAGATTGGAAAACGTTGATTGAATATATGGGAAATAACTGTGTACAGGTGGAAATGTGAGCAGCATTAGGATAAATTCAACAGTGTAAATAAGTTTTGGTGGATGCAATCATGGAATACTGAATGGTATAGTTTTTGTAAAATAGACAGGGATTTATGCAAAATGAACCATGGAAAGAGCAGAAGGATGTAAAATGAGTATTTTAAAATGGGAAACAGAAAACTTAATTTTAAAAAGTGTGTGTGTGTGTGTGTAGTAAACCCAGTGCCAGATTTATGTATAAGCTAAACAAGCTATAGCTATAGCTTAGGGCCCCACTCTTTTGGGGGCCCCAAAAAAATTAAGGGGGGGGGAACTGGATGTAAATTTCCAAAATATAAGATAAAAAACAAATAAAATAAAGCCTACATACAGCAACAGTGTTTTCTGTTGTGTAGGCTCCTATGATGTAAGTCATGGGCCCCGCCTGCTAGCTTGCTCCCTAAAATATCACTGGTTTGCTCATTTCTATATATAGGGTGCCTGCATTCTGCATGGACTTTGCATTCTGCATGGACTTTTCAAAAATTACTGTGATAAAATACATATTTTGTTATGTGCAAAAGCCTTTAGTTGCCATTAGGTCCATAAGTGACCATGTAGCATATATTCAACACAAAAAACAGTGACCGTTTGTTGTTGACAAAGTACAGCTGGACATGTAAAGGGCCCCATTATCTTCAGTAGCTTAGGGACGCATCAAACCTAAATCCGGCCCTGAGTTAAACCCTACACAAATCCAGAGTAGAGTCCCTAAGTCATTTGGACAGCGCCTTATATTTTTTTCTCCTGGCAGCTCCTGCTAGTGTCAAACATTCTGTTCTGCTTTCCTTTCCATCACATCAGTGAGGCTGAAAGGGGAGGCGGTCTTGTCATCTGGGCAGCCCAGGACCTCCAGACACACGGACCAGGCTTCTGCCCCAGGCAGGTCACTTGAGTGCTGCTAATGCAGCCGTTTGACTTCACCCCTTGAGTTGCACTCCATTGTCTCTTGAGAAAGGCAACAACTATTTCCTGTGACAGCTCATCAAGGATGAAATGCATTTGGTCCAACTTCAGTGAGGTTGAAAAATGTGAAAATGCCGAAGTCACACACCCTGCTTTGAACAAGGGTGTCTAGTCAGGGTGGGAAAACCATCTGACCGACTCAGTTTCCATTTAACTACCTAATTCCCACTGTGTGTGACAAGGTGGAAGTCGAAACATAGCCAAACTTTTGAAATGTGCATGTCTCTGGGTTTCGCAATGTCGTCCTCCAGCCAAAAAAGTGCATATACGACTAGGGCGAAGAGTGCCTATTAGTAAACATAGAATATAAATGTGTGTGTGATAATATAAATATTGGGTAAAATACATTAAGAAGAAGAAGAAGAAGAAGAAGAAGAAGAAGAAGAAGAAGAAGAAGAAGAAGAAGAAGAAGAAGAAGAAGAAGAAGAAGCAGCAGCTATATTAGGTAAACCAAAATATGCATATTAGGGAAATACGCACTAAAACGTTCATGAATTTTCATAAGGACTTTAAAAAACAACAACAGTGCTGAATTTCTGCCTGGAGTTTTGGTGCTGAGAACATAAGAAGCGGCTGCTAGATCAGGCTAATGCATAGCTGTCAACTTTTCCCTTTTCTTGCGAGGAATCCTATTAGGAATAAGGGAATTTCCCTTTAAAAAAAGGAAACGTTGACAGCTATGGACTAATGGCCTGCCTAGTCCAGTGTCCAGTTCTCACAATGGCCAGCCAGTTGCTTGTGGTAAAACCTGCAAGCAGGATTCAAAAACAAGACCAACTCTCCCTTCCTGTGATTTCCAGGAACTGGTCTACAGAAGCATCGTTCTGGCTGGAGCGAATGGGAACTGGAGTTTAGCAATGCCTGGGGAGCCACTGATTGCCCATCGCCAGCTTGTAACAAAGAACATGGAACAGTGGGACGGTTGTGTTCCTCTGTATCTGGAAACCAAGCCACTAGAAGGATGTTGTTGTGGGTCCTCAGAGATGTTTTGGCAATAAAGGGACATCTGAAGGGTGACATATGCACAGCTAGGCAGGTGAAACCTTCAGAGAGAGGCTGTTTCCATCCTTTCAAATTATATCAGGGCTGTTTGACAGCAAAGCTATAATGGCTTAATAACCATACCCAGCCCCATCCTTTTAGACCTCATTACAGATACTCCGGTTTATCTCCATCTAAGGTCTCCAGGCATTTCCTATTACCTCTTTTCTTCTCTCCCTAATGCTCTCGTTCTCTTTCCACATCAGGCTTCCCCAACCCGGTCTCTCCAGATGTTTGGATTGCAAGTCCCATAATACCTGCTCCGGCTAAGAACATAAACATTGACCTGGATCAAGTCAATGGCCTGTCTAATCCAGCATCTTGTGTTCTCCCTGCGGCCTCTCAGATGCCTCTTGGAAACCCACAAAATTGACCTGAGCTCAGTAGTTCCTCTCTCATATCCTCCGAGGGTCCTGTTTTCCAGGGACAGTGCAGGAGGACGATGGAGGGTGTGTGTGTTGTGTCCCATTAGTGTCATGGTGATGGCAATCGCCCTTCTTCTGATAGAAAATGCTCAGAGGGGGGACAATGAAAAATGGGGATTCAAGGAGGGTCATTTGGAGGGGAGTGAGAAATGTCCCATTTTCATCTGAGGAATGTTGGAGGGCATGCTCTCCCAAGATTCCTAGCAACTGATATTCACTGCTGCTTTTGACTATGGAGACAGAGCAGAGCCATTGTGGCCAGAAGCCTTATCTCCCATGAATTTGTCCAATCTTCTTTCTTTCTTTCTTTCTTTCTTTCTTTCTTTCTTTCTTTCTTTCTTATGTGTTAAATAAATTTATTATATATAAATATATTCCTCTCCAAGTCCTTAGGATTATTTTCCCCTTAGGCTGTGAACTAACAAAGCAATTCCTTGCTTAGTTTTCTGTTGTTCTTTTTTTATTATACGTATATTTTTGGTTTGACATATTTAAGTTTACAATCAAAGCACAACGCATCCAAAGTCACATGATTCTCCCAAATCTCTGGAATTTCCACCTTCCCTTCCATGGGACCTGTTATTAAAACTTTTATACTGCATCTTTTTTATAACTCCGTTGTATCCATAGTTCTCGTTACATAGATCAGACCTCTCCATTCTGAAGGAAATCAGCCCTGAGTGCTCCCTGGAAGGACAGATCCTGAAGCTGAGGCTCCAAGACTTTGGCCACCTCAGGAGAAGAGAAGACTCCCTGGAAAAGACCCTGATGTTGGGAAGGATGGAGGGCGCAAGGAGAAGGGGCGACAGAGGACGAGATGGTGGCACAGTGTTCTCGAAGCTACCAGCATGAGGGAGGCAGTGGAAGACAGGAGGGCCTGGCGTGCTCTGGTCCAGGGGGTCACGAAGAGTTGGGCACAACTAATCAACTAAACAAGAACAAAAACATTTTAAACATTTGCCTTTTGGCGGTTCCCTCACTGCAAGAAGCCGAGTTACAGGGAACCAGGCAGAGGGCCTTCTCAGAAGTGGGGCCTGCCCTGTGGAACGCCCTCCCACCAGATGTCAAGGAAATTAACATCTGACTTTTAGAAAACATCTGAAGGCAGCCCTGTTTATGTTTATGTTTAATAGACTATTGTATTTTAAGATTCTGTTGAAAGCCACCCAGAGTGGCTAGGGAAACCCATCCAGATATGGCGGGGTATAAATAAATTATTATTATTATTATTATTATTATTATTATTATTATTATTATTATTACCTTTCCCACTTCCAACATTCAGTTTCATTGGGTGCCCATGGATTCTAGTGTTATGGGAGAGGGAGATAAGCTTCTTTCTCTTACTCACATTTTCCCTGAACTAAATAGCCTCTAAATAACCTTTCCTCATCGGGGAGCCATTCCACCGCCTCCATCATTTTGGTTGCCCTTTTCTGAACCTTGGGCCAAGGGGAGTTGCAGCCCCAAGCATCCAGGGTTGGAGAAGCCTGTTGTTGACACAGAACGATACGACTAAGGCCCTCCAGCTTCAAGGCTCCTCTAATGTCCTTAGATAACCCACCACCACCTGCCACTGTGAGTGGTGCAAACCGCAGACAGGTTTCCCCACATCTTCTGCTCTTTGTGAAAATTAGGCTTGAAAGGTTCATTCCCTATGTTGAAATAGGACTTTAATTTCCTGGGTTATCTCTTTTTTTAACCACCCTGTCCCCAAAGGCAGGGTATTAACCTAGCAATCAAAACGTTCTAAGGAAACGACAATTAAGACAACATATGCTAAAAGATGCTTTTGTGGCATGCTGGTCAGCTGAACGATGGAATGCGCTGGAACAGATAGACTACAAAGCACACCCTCCAACATCTCCCCAATGAAAACAAGGACGCCCTAAGGAAAATAGGGACATTCCGGGATTAAATCATAAACCAGGATGGCTTATGTAAACCCGGAACTGTCCCTGGAAAATAGGGGCACTTGGAGGGTGTGCACAAACATTTTGCAACGAGGTTTTGATGCTCACTGCCTAGAGCATAAGACAGCGAGTTGGGTATGAGATGTGAAGCTAAAAAGCTAATAACGTGCAATTCATTAGGCATGCAAATGCTAGACAATGGACAGAGACCACACACAATTAAGAATGGAATGCACTCAGTTTTCATACTTCAGATAAGTTGCTCCCAAGAAGCATTTTAGGGGAATATTAAAAAATGGCAGCTATATTTTAAAGTTGGCCATGATCAGGGGCATGGGAAGATCTGTAGCTCAGTGACAGAAGGTTCTAGGTTCAATCCCTGGTGGGGATGGGGAAGAAATTCAGTTCTGATCTATTGGCAACTCCACCTAAGTTGCACTTTGCAAAACAATATAGCAAAATTCTCCAGGCAAGTAAAGTGTACTAGAACATATCCGACAGCAAAGTGTGCATATCAATGCAGATACTTGTGAAAATTGAACCCAAAATCCATTATAATAGGGGAAATTGCTTTGCCAAAAAAGTACCATACGTTAGGTAAAATTGCATAGAAAAAAAATTATATATGGGGGGGGAATGCACTAAATTGCTAGAGGATTTTGTTGAAGACTTTTTCTATCAGCATATGAATTGTTATGTATATATTAATGTGTGACAAGCATAGAAAAATGTTTTTAAAAGAAAAGAAAAACCCATAAGGGAATTCATTTGAATTCTGAGCTCTTGGGTCCGTGCCCTTATTTCAATATTATCTATTGCTCCCTTCTGTTAAAGATCTGAAATGGTTCTTTCAGCACATGTCTAGCTCATAGTTGCACTGCATCATCAGTTTTGTAGTCTTACCGGATTGCTTATAGTCGCACTGCATCATCAGTTCTGTAGTCTTAATGGATTGCTTATAGTTGCACTGCATCATCCGTTCTGTAGTCTTAATGGATTGCTTATAGTTGCACTGCATCATAGATCCTGTAGACTTAAGGCAGCACAAACAGCTATGCTTTCGTATAACAGTGCTTACAGAATGCTTGTTTTACAGGTGAATGAATCAACAAGTCCGAACGTAAAAGTGTCTGCGTAAAAAGTGTACAATGGACTGAAATGGTATTCCATGCCACAGGATGGATCTATGATGGGATGCTAGCAAGACTGAAAGGTAACAAAATTAGCTGCTCAGCCCATCCCTAGGCTGCAATATAGGAAGCTGCCTTAGATGCAAACAGACCCTTTGTCCATCTTTCTCAATGATGCCCACACTGACTAGCAGGTGTTTCAGACAAGGCACTCCCAACCCTACCTGGCAATGCCAGAGACTGAATCTGGGATGTTCTGCGTGTGAATCACTGAGCTACATCAAAATAACTCAGGCATGCTCACATCCCACATTCAGGACCGGACCACTATAACGTTTGTGGTAAATGTCACAGAACGGAAGGGAGAGCCAGTGTGGTGTAGTGGTTAAGAGCGGTAGTCTCGTAATCTGGGGAACCGGGTTCGCGTCTCCGCTCCTCCACATGCAGCTGCTGGGTGACCTTGGGCCACTCACACTTCTTTGAAGTCTCTCAGCCCCACTCACCTCACAGAGTGTTTGTTGTGGGAGAGGAAGGGAAAGGAGAATGTTAGCCGCTTTGAGACTCCTGAAGGGGAGTGAAAGGCGGGATATCAAATCCAAACTCTTCTTCTTCTTTCCACAAATTCCAGAATGTCGAGTTTTCGTGAGGCAGGTTGAGCAAACATAATAGCGGATTAATAAGTCAACGAGATAAACTGTTGTTGTTTTCTTCTTCTTCCCACTTCAGGACCAAAGGAATGCGTTCCCTAATTTGCCAGCAGCCAACAGCATTGAAAGGAAGATTCTTTTTAATGACAAGTTAGAGGGGGGAAATTGCAGGAAACACTGCCGGATAGGACACTATTATTTTTCCACGTAACGTGGCATCACTGCAAGGCTTGGAAGCAGTATATAAGGTCTCCTTTCCCAGTTGTTATCAACCTGCTGGACTGTTAAGTCATCTATTCTAGAAGGAGCACAGGGTAAGTAACATTTCAACAACTTTAACAGGGAAGGGTCATGGCTTGGTGGCAGAACATCTGCTTGGCATGTAGAAGTTCAATCCCCAATTGTATCTCCGGGTTGGGCTGACAATTGTCCCCTGCCAGAAACCCAGGGGAACCATTTCTAGTCATTGGAGACAATACTAAGCTATATGGACGAAGGGACTCAGTCGAAGGCAGATTCCTTTGTTTCTAGGCGGATAATCCTTTGGACCTCTAGATATCATTAGATCAGCCCCCTTCTGCAGAGGCAATTGAATCGACTGAATTAATTCAGCTCTGTAATTAGATTTGTGTGAGAGTTCATCATCATCATCATCATCATCATCATCATCATCAAACCTTTATTGGCATCACTTACAAACATTCAGAATAAATTGGCCAGTGAGATCTCGTCGCCATTTCAACAGTACAGTCATTTGCCAAAGGGAAGAGGAGGCGAGAATCTATTTCATCTCTGTGGGTCTCCAGCAAGGGCAGGATCCTGTGGCGTATTTTGGTGGCAAAAAAAATCAAATAGAGGAACTTGGCTACTGTCTTGGTGAGCTCCTGGTCTCTCCCCTGTAATAAGAAGTGTATAACCTCAGTCTCTGGTTTCCATGTTGGAATACATAGATGGTCTAGAAATTGTTAGCGGAGATCATCATACATTTTACATTTAAGGACCATGTGAACTAGAGTTTCCACCAGGTGGGCATCACATGGGCAGATCCTACCTCCTTCTGCCATACCCGCAAACCTATCCCAAAGGAGGTTAGAAGGATTAGAATTGAACCTAGCCAGCGAAAAGGGTCTTCTTTCTTGTGGATTGAACAAAAATTGTAAATAATTAAGGTTAAATTCCTGTGCCCAAGAGAGTCGAAAATAAAGAGGGGGACATGTTTTTTCTGCAGATGAGATTAGTTCCTGGCAATCTATGTCTGTGGGAGAGTTGTAGAGCTTCTGCTTTGTGTCACAAGTTCAATCTTCTGCATCTCATAGAATCATAGGAAGGATCCCTGAGGATCTTCTAGTCCAGGGTTCCCCAAACCTGGGTCTCCAGCTGTTTGGGGGCTACAGTTGGAGGATGGATGGCGGCTAATGGATTGAGGTTGAATCCTGACAAGACAGAAGTACTGTTTTTGGGGGACAGGGGGCGGGCGGGTGTGGAGGACTCCCTGGTCCTGAATGGGGTAACTGTGCCCCTGAAGAACCAGGTGCGCAGCCTGGGAGTCATTTTGGACTCACAGCTGTCCATGGAGGCGCAGGTTACTTCTGTGTCCAGGGCAGCTGTCTACCAGCTCCACCTGGAACACAGGCTGAGACCCTACCTGCCCACAGACTGTCTTACCAGAGTGGTGCATGCTCTAGTTATCTCCTGCTTGGACTACAGCAATGCGCTCTATGTGGGGCTACCTTTGAAGGTGACTCGGAAACTACAACCAATCCAGAATACAGCAGCTAGACTGGTGACTGGGAGCAGCTGCCGAGACCAAATGTACACTGGCTCCCAGTACGTTTCTGAGCGCAATTCAAAGTGTTGGTGCTGACCTTTCCAGCCCTAAACGGCCTCAGTCCAGCATACCTGAAGGAGGGTCTCCACCCCCATCGTTCAGCCAGGACACTGAGGTCCAGCTCCAAGGGCCTTCTGGCGGTTCCCTCCCTGCGAGAAGCCAAGTTACAGGGAACCAGGCAGAGGGCCTTCTCAGTGGTGGCACCTGCCCTGTGGAACACCCTCCCATCAGATGTCAAAGAGGTAAACAACTACCTGACATTCAGAAGACATCTTAAGGCAACCCTGTTCAGGGAAGTTTTTAATGTATGACATATCAGTGTATTTTTGGTATTTATGGAAGCCGCCCAGAGTGGCTAGGGAAACCCAGCCAGATGGACGGGGTACAAATAATAAATTATTATTATTATTATTATTATTATTATTATTATTATTCAGTTTCCATCTTCCCTGGCCACTGGTCCTGCTAACTAGGGATGATGTGAGTTGTAGTCCAAAAACAGCTGGAGACCCAAGTTTCGGAAACCTTGATCTAGTCCAATCCCTTGCGATGCAGGAATACGAAGCTATCCCTTATGGGAATCGAACCTGCAACCTTGGCGTTATCAGCCCCACACTCTCACCAACTTTGCTGAAGGGCTGGAGAAGATTCCCCTTCTAAAATCCTGGCACGCTGTTGCCGGTCAGTGTAGAGAAGACTGAGCTAGAAGGGGCAATGGGCTGATTCATTTCAAGGCAGCTTCCTATACTGTGTCCTCCCTCCTCTGCCTATGTGCTAAATGTTTTGCGACATGGGGGAATAATGGGGAGATTTATTACTTGCTGAGCAGCAATGCCCATCATTGTGATTGCGCACGGGGTTGTGGGGTTTGTTTGTTTGTTTGCTTGCTTGTTCATTAAGAATTGTATCCCATGGGATGTTGGACCATGACAGATCCAACAGGCTCTTTGTATGTTTCCCCTCCTTCTACAGTGTGGACTTTGCTAGTTGCCTTTTCATGGGGCTGTGCAGGTTTTATATACAGTGGTGCCCCGCAAGACGAATGCCTCGCAAGACAGAAAACCCACTAGACGAAAGGGTTTTCCGTTTTGGAGGTGCTTCGCAAAACGAATTTGCTATGGGCTTGCTTTGCAAGACGAAAATGTCTTGCAAGTTCCTGCAGGGTTTTTTTCCCTCCCCCCCCCCCTTTTTCCCAAGCCGCTAAGCCGCTTAACAGCTGATCGCTAAGCCGCTTAACAGCTGATCCACCTAAGCCCGCTAAGCCGCTAATAGCCTTTTAGCAGCTAATCCGCTAATCCCTTAAGCCTTCAATAGCTGCTAATAGCCGCTAAACCGCTAATAGCGCTAATCCGCTAAGCCGCTAATGGGCTTGCTTCGCAAGACGAAAAAACCGCAAGACGAAGAGACTCGCGGAATGGATTCTTGAGTTATGATTGGGTTCGGGGTGGTCTCTAGTCACCTTCCACAGCCTTTGGCTTTTGGATCCTGGGGGGGTGCATGCTATGGGCCTGGCCAGGGGCATCTTGGATAGCAGGGGCAGGGTGCATGTGTCAATGTCACATACACAAAGCTCAGTGCCGTTCCAATTCTGGGTGAACCCAGAAATAATAATAATAATAATAATAATAATAATAATAATAATAATAATAATAATAATTTATTATTTATACCCTGCCCATCTGGCCGAGTTTCCCCAGCCACTCTGGACGGCTCCCAATCGAGTGCTAAAAACAATACAGCATTAAATATTAAAAACTTCCCTAAAGAAGGCTGCCTTCAGATGCCTTTTAAAGATAAGATAGCTGCTTATTTCCTTCACATCTGAAGGCAGGGCGTTCCACAGGGCAGGTGCCACTACCGAGAAGGCCCCCTGTCTGGTTCCCTGTAACCTCACTACTCACAATGAGGGGACCACCAGAAGGCCCTTGGAGTTGGACCTCAGTGTCCGGGCTGAACAATGGGGATGGAGACGCTCCTTCAGGTATACAGGACCGAGGCTGTTTAGGGCTTTAAAGTTCAGCGCCAACGCTTTGAATTGTGCTTGGAAACGTACTGGGAGCCAATGTAGGTCTTTCAAGACCAGTGTTATGTGGTCTTGGCGGCCGCTCCCAGTCACCAGTCTAGCTGCCACATTCTGGATTAGTTGTGGTTTCCAAGTCCCCTTCAAAGGTAGCTCCACAAGAGTGTATTGCAGTAGTCCAAGTGGGAGATAACTAGAGCATGCACCACTCTGGCGAGACAGTCCGCAGGCAGATAGGGTCTCAGCCTGCATACCAGATGGAGCTGGGAAACACAGAATTGGACACATAATTGACCTGCACCTCCATGGATAGCTGTGAGTCCAAAATGACTCCCAGGCTGCGCACCTGGTCCTTCAGGGGCACAGTTACCCCATTCAGGACCAGGGAGTCCTCCACACCCGCCCACCTCCTGTCCTCCAAAAACAGTACTTCTGTCTTGTCAGGATTCAACCTCAATCTGTTAGCTGCCATCCATCCTCCAACCGCCTCCAAGCATTCACACAGGACCTTCACCACCTTCACTGGTTCTGATTTCAAAAAGAGGTAGAAAACATGTCCAGGGGATGTCTGTATGTGACACAAACCCATCTGCCCAGATGGTTATCACTGAGTTAACAGGCCATGCAGATTGTCTAATTTGTCTTCGTTCAAGATGTGCAGAGATTAGGACTTTCCATATGTAAGTCTTGGTTGCAATGATGGCAGTGTTGGCGATTCCTTCTTAGATTATACCTTGCGCCTTCCTACAAAGGAGCCCGGGGCAGCCAATATATCAACAGTAATACAATTGAAAGATAGCCTTCTAAAAAGAGTATAAAACTCCTAAAAGCAAGCATATACTCTCAAACTAATAATTTCAGGGTTGCCAGGGACTGAAGTCTCAGCAAACAGGCAAGTTTTTCAATTTCCTCCTAAATAACACTGTTGTGTACCAACTTGCTAATAATAGGCTTAAGGTGGACTACAATGACCAGTTGCTTGAATCTGCAAGAGGGAAGAGGGCTTTGGTGTTTGGGTCCTCCTTGGAGGTTTCTCACAGGCATCTGGTGGGTCCCTGTGAGGACAGGATGCTCGGATAGATGGACCATTGGCCTGATCCACGAGGATTCTTCATATGTTCTTATGTATGTTAATTTAAGATCTACAACGAGGATAGCTGATGTAGTTTCCCCAAGAGGTTGTTGGCTTCCACCTCTCAGCATTGCTGATAATCACTTGTGCCAAAGGAGTCCTGCAGCATCTAGAACCATGTGGGCTCCCTGCATCAATTAAGGAGATAGAGGAAGAATAGGAAAATAGGAAAATTACCAACTCATTGATACTGGGCCAAAAGCAAAGGCTACAGGGGCTGTGAGAACACTAATTGCCAAAAATTGGAAAAGAAGAGTTTGGATTGATATCCCGCCTTTCACTCCCCTTCAGGAGTCTCAAAGCGGCTAACAATCTCCTTTCCCTTCCTCCCCCACAACAAACACTCTGTGAGGTGAGTGGGGCTGAGAGACTTCAGAGAAGTGTGACTGGCCCAAGGTCACCCAGCAGCTGCAGGTGGAGGAGCAGGGAATCGAACCCAGTTCACCAGATTATGAGTCCACCGCTCTTAACCACTACACCAACAAAAAAAGAATGGCAGGATAATTTACTGGAGTATATCAAGCTGGCCAGACTAATAGAGTCAATTAGGGGTCAATCCAAGCAAAAATTTCAAAAAGAATGGGGGAAATGTAGAGAATACCTTAAAAAGCAGTGTCCCCAAATTAATACTTGGACTTGTTTCAATTAACTTCTATAAGATGATTTGCAAGATGACCTGGAAGAAAAGAAACAAAGTGAGGTTTGGCCGAAGGGGGCGGCCTCCTTCCCCTGGCCCTTGCCCCACCCCCCGCCGGCCATCCATTGTCCTCCCAGGCCAGGGACGGGACGATAGCCAGCCTAACCCAGGCAGAAGGCACTGGGCCAGGTAAGCCCGGCCGGTGTTGCAAACCCCGCCCACCTGTTGGGAAGGGAGGGCGGAAATTGTGATACGTAGGTTTTTAAGTATTAAAAAAGGAGTAATGATAAAGTATGAAAGAGACAGATTACTAGAAATGAAAAAGAAAATTGTGTCAAGGATGCAGGAAGTCAAATGGAAGAAAAGAAGAATGGAAATAGGGTATACATATATTGTTCAGTATTCTTTTGTTTGTTGTTCTTTGTTTTGTTCTGTTTTTTTTCATTTTATTTGTGTGTGGTGTTTGGGAGGGGTTTATTTTGTTGCTGTTCTTTGCTATGTGTTTATGTTGTAAATAAATTCAATTAAAAAAAATATTTTTTTTAAAAAAGAAAAGGCTGCAATCCAAATATTCGTTCGCCTGCAAATAAGTCCACTTGGATAACTTCCAAGGAGGCATTTATGGGATTGCGCTAAAAGGCTGCAACTCTTCAGAGACTTTCCTAGGAGTCTCTTTCCATAGGGCATGTCTTTGGAGAAAAGTAGAACTGCACCACAAAATGAGTGATTGTTTGATTTGCAAATGATTGCGTCAGTGTCTGGCTATATACAGGACGTTTCCATTGGTCTCTAAAACTGAGCTCCTTCTTCCTTTCAGGTTCTTTGTACCACAACCACCCAGGAAAGAAAGATGGAATTTCTTCACTCGTATCCAGAACTCATCGATGTCTCTGGGCCCATCTTGCTGGACACTGGCACCACTGTCCTGATCAAGCAGAGCCCTGAATGTCTACCTACCAAGGCTCCTTACTGCATCCAGCCATCCCACGCCCAGTCCATCCACATCCCGCCTTCTAAATATTTTGACCCCTGCGCGAAGTCCTGTCACTCTCGGTGTCTGACCCCCTGCAAGTCCATCTGCAGCCCTCAGTCCTGCGGAATAGGCCCTTCTAAATGCGTTCCCATCTACGGCGGACCGCAGTGCGTCTCTCCATGCTATCCACTCTGCAGGCGTCCCTGCTTGCCTCAGTGTCTCCCTCCGTGCCGCCCCATCTGTGGGTATCCGTGCCAGCCTCAGTGTGGCCCTTGCGGCCAGATCTGTGTGAGACCGCAGTGCGTCTCTCCATGCTATCCTATCTGCAGAAACCCATGCCTGTCCCCATGCTTGTCTCCATGCCGACCCATCTGTGGCTATCCATGTGCCCCTCAATGTGTGTACCCCAGGCCAGGGATCTGTCTGCAACCAAGCTACCAGTATCCTCAAATCTCCTGCGGGTATCCACCCTGTGGTTACCCGTGCTGCTCTCAGTGTGGGCGGCCATGTCCTTGCGACAGCCTAGATCTCTTTAACGAAGGCTACTAAGGTTCGCATGTCTCTCTCTCCCCAACCCCATTCCATTTCAGTATTATTCCCCGGGTTTGCTCTGCCATCGCTTGCCTCCCGTCTTAATGTGGAGAATCTCAAAACCGAATTTTGCAAGCAGTACACGGTTGCCTCAGTATGTGCCTCCCCTCCCTCCCTAAAGGCTTTTGATGTGCTCCAGGAGCACACCTGTTCATTGATAGCTTCCTGGTGCTTTTTTTTAAAAAAAACCAGATCATAAAATTGCATCAGGATTCCTCTTTCTCTTGTCTATTGCCCTGAGATTTTGTTCAATGCTCAGGTGCTCCTGAATTTATCAATGACCTGTAAGAAGGGGGAAAAGGACAAACTTCTTTGTATTTATGGGCATTGCCTTTTAGCCTGACAAAGGAGCTAAATTGAAGCACAAGCCTGTTGGTTTGTTTATTTAATTAATTTCTATACCGCTTTATATTTTTCATGAGAAATCTTAAAGCGGTTTACAGCATATTAAATTGATAAAACATAAATTGAACCATCTTAAGAAAGTCAAATATAAAATGTACAGTCAAAGCAACATAGCAGAAAACTAAAACTAATGTTGCTAACTAAAGTTGCAAGGCTCCATGGCAACTTGAAGTTATTCGCACTGCGATCCTATGCCCAGATTCCTGGGAGTAACCTCCCCTTGAACTCAATAGGACCAGAGGGGAGGGCAACCTCCAGCCTACATGCCTAACCAGGTGCTCTAGGGCAGCCTTTCTCAACCTGTGGGTCCCCAGATGTTGTTGAACTACAACTCCCATCACCCCTAGCTAGCAAGGCGAGAGCTCAGGGATGATGGGAGTTGTAGTCCAACAACACCTGGGGACCCACAGGTTGAGAACCGCTGCTCTAGGGCTCCTCATCCCAGCCAAGCCATGACTACCTGTTCTACACCTGATGCCCTATATGCCATCAGGTGAGGGGCCTTCAATGTTAAACCTCAGAGTCAAGAGGCACTGAAGGCTCTGCTTCTCCAGCACCAACTACCAGCCAGTTGTTGCGGCTTGGGAAGTGCCACAGGCCTGACATCATTTCCATGTCATTGTGATCATCGTGATGTCAAATGATTGGCAGGTGGGCAGCCCATCACACCTATCAAAGTTGGCCTGTGTGGAGATAGGGATCTTGGGCTTGAGGTATAAGATTGCACTGTCCGACCAACAAAACCCAGGGAGAAATTTGAATGGGGAAGATTTGGCAAGCACCCCAATTTAAGCAATCAAATGATAATCTTTGTCTCATAGCATGCTGATCTGGCCAAGAGCCATTTGTCTCAAGTGGTTCCCATCTCTTCTAAAGTGTCCAGTCCTTGACCTTCTATAATTAGGGTTGCCATATTTTGAAGAGCAAAAAAGAGGACACATTTGCCGACTTCTGCTTTTAGCTATGGATCACGATGGTGACACTCATTTTACATAGCCATGAAAAAGAGGACGTGTCCTGGAAAAAGAGGACGCATGGCAACCCTACACACCTTTTAAAACAGCAATGGGTGTGTTCAGAATTATTCCGGTTTGAGGGTGGGTGAATTTGTGGTGGGGTAGAGGCCAAGTTTCAGCAGATTCTCTCAGCTCAGGTTTTCTTGCAAAACTCTGGATTCATAAGGTTCTTTCCAGCTAAGTCCTACTCAGAGTAAGCCCATTGAATTAACTGGGTGTGGTCAAGTTATACCCACTGATTTCAATGGGTCTATTATGAGTAGGATTTAGCTGGGTGCAACCCCAATTCTAATACGTTTATTTTGCCACTTTCTCTGCTATCTGCGGGTGAGCAGTGAATAAGGATACGCCCAATATCATCTCTGCTACCAACACCTCCTCCCCACAGAAAGTTCAGTGTACAGCTATTTTATCCCATAACTGCTGTCATACTAGAATCCAGTGTGGTGAATTGACCTCAGGGTGATTTCTTTGATATTCTGTGCTGGTGATGGGTTCAATATTTCAGCTGTTCAATGTCTGGTTTCATGATCTTGTTGACTACTGTCTACTCTGAAAGGACCTGATCCCTTATGGCAGTGCTTCTCAAACGGTGGCCCGGGAACCATCAGTGGCATCAGACCACTTTCAGGTAGGGCTTGGGGTCACAACTCATTCTCCCAGCTTAGTGGTGCTATAGACCTTTCATTTAACCGATGGCGGTACCAGAAACTTCTCCACGTGGCATGGAATGGAGGTCAGAAGACCGAGAAGCCCAGGGAAAGGGAGGCGAAAATGCAACAGGAGCTTTTGATAGAAATTAGGCAGGTTAAAGGTTAATGTTTTTAAAATGATGGTGAAGGTGATGATGATAAACTGGGAACATAAAAGAAGGAACTAAGAGAGGGAAACTGTTATAGGGAGAAGAACTGAATGTAAAAGGAAGAGGGATGAATTAAACTGGCAATTTGGTGGGGTATAATTTAAGGGTGAAAGAATAGGAGGAGACATGATAGGAGATGACTACAAAATACTTGGGGTGGGTGGGAACTGAAAATATAAAATAAAAGCCTTCTGCACTCAAAGCAGGGGTAGCCAATGATGTTATGAACTACATCTCCCACCATCCCTGACCATGCCAGATGCTGGCTGGGGTCGATGGGAGTTGGAGTCCACAATATTTAGAAGGGACCCAATTGGCTGCCTCTTCCTCGGCGCTTTTTCATCAGCCAGTGATGTCTTATATGTGAAGGCTGAGTCCCAGTAGACCTTCTGAGCCAATATTTGTTGGAGGAAAGCATAATATCCTGGACACAAGGCAATCCTTGTGGCAAATCAACTAGCCAAGAGTGAGTAGATGTCCATCCAGTGTCATGTTTTGAATTGCCAGCTGGTCATGCCAAACTCCACTTCCATCTGCCACCATTTGGTGACCAGCTCCACCCCTGCACTGCCATTTTGTGACTGGTGGGTCTCATTTTCAACCCTCTGAAGTGGGCCCCAGGGCCAAAAAGTTTGAGAAGCCCTGCCTGATGGGTGTCGGACTTGACATAATGATTTTGCTGCTGGTAGATCTCTTGTTCTGTTCAAGAAAAAGACCAACCATTAATTGCCTCTTCTGAATCTTTGGGTAGGGTTTGACTGATGATTTGCTGGTGATGGGTCGCTTCTGTTACAAATCTGTGTGCATCAATAAAACCTGTTTCTTCGCATGTTCCGTCTCAAGCAAATTATTTATTTTAAAGTGGGGGAAAGGGCAGCTTACAATGTAGCTGCAAAGGAAGCCCCCTTATACCGAATCAGACCCATGGCCCCTCTACTTCAGTATTATCTACAATGGCTGGCAACAGCCCTCTAGGCATTCAACCCTACCTGAGATTGGAACTGGGACAATCTGTATGTTAAGCAGATGTTTCACCACTCATCTATGAACCTTCCTTGTAGCATAGGATAATAGGACATTGCCTTATATTAAGTCAGGCCATTGGTCCATTTGGGTTAATATTGCCTACACTAACTGGCAGTAGCTCTCCAAGGTTTCAGGTTTGGCTGCCCTTGATCCAAGCGTTCTAAGGAGATTCCTGTTGCCCTAGCAGAGCTATAATTCCCAGAGTCCCCCAGGATCGATTGCTAAACCACCCTGGGAACCGTAGCTCTGGGAATGATTCATACTACCCTCCAAAAGTGAGGTAGAACATAGTCATCATGCTTATGGTCACCACTGAATGGCACCATCCATGAGACATATGAAGTTCCACATGTTCTGCAGAATGGGGAAGAAGGTGGGAATTCTTGGGGAGGGTGGACCCCCCCAAATAGCCCACTAAGGATGGAAAACTATAAATAGATCTTTTCATCCTTCAACGAAACTGGCATAAACATATATTTTTTCCCCATGTGCCCATCAGGTCCTTATGAGAAAACCACTCCAACCATGTAGCCCAAGCAGGCCAGTCTATGACAGTGAGGCAGAACCTGGAGGCCACATTTCTTTCTGGCCAACCTTCTGAGGTCCACATCCCAGCAGTCAGAAGGACCAGTGGCAAATATGGGCAGAGCAACAACTCTCATGTTTTCCCTTGGTGCTACAGGGTAGCTTCATATATCCCTGTCTCTGTCCTCCCTCCAAGCCATCAAGAGGCATGTTTCATCTTCAGGGGCACATCCCAGCCAGGCAGAAATATTCAAGGAGTTGGTGCAGAGCAAGGTCAAGGGGTGTGTCTGAAAAATGGGTTGATTGGGGACCATTCCAAGGACCAGGCACAGAGAACCGGAGGGTCTCATTCCCCACCGCACACCTGGGGCCGTTGTCCCCCACATCTCTTCTACTTCTTCACCAAAACACCCCTGACCATCTCTTAACATACTTGAGGAAAAACCAATGATCACAACATCTGAATGAATTGCAAATGTTTTATTTCAGCCAAAGCGGGAGGCATGGGGGGGGGGGCAAATAAATAAAATGGCCCATCAGGCAGATGTCATACAAAAGGAATCGCTTACAAGGTGGAGCACAGAATGCCTTGCAGGTGGGACTAAGATTACTGGATCCCTGAGATATCATCAGAGAAGTGAGCTGCGTGGCAAGGTCCAAAGGGGTCTTATCAGGGTGAGCTTCTTCAATCACATAGGCTTCCTAGCTACTGTTGGAGAACAGGACAGTCTTGAGCACGACTACTCAAGAGTCAGTCCCACTGTGCTAACTTTCCAAAGTAAGTGGGTCTGCGACAAGGACAGACCAGTCTCTCAGTCTCTCCACTTCCTGTTGCTACAGCAACTAGGGATGCTCAATGAGTATGTCATTTTCCCATGCATCTTCTTAAAGGTAAAGGTAAAGGGACCCCTGATCATTAGGTCCAGTCGTGACCGACTCTGGGGTTCCGGCGCTCATCTCGCTTTATTGGCCGAGGGAGCCGGCGTACAGCTTCCAGGTCATATGGCCAGCATGACTAAGCCACTTCTAGCGAACCAGAGCAGTGCACAGAAACGCCATTTACCTTCCCACTGGAGCGGTACCTATTTATCTACTTGCATTTTGACATGCTTTCAAACTGCTAGGTTGGCAGGAGCAGGAACCGCGCAACGAGAGCTCACCCCGTCGCGGGGATTCGAACCGCCGACCTTCTGATCGGCAAGTCCTAGGCTCTGTGGTTTAACCCACAGCGTCACCCGTGTCCCTCCATGCATCTTCTTACCCCGGAATAAATATTTTTCACAATTTCCCCTAATGCCCACATATTTATATGCTATTTTCACATGTTAGGCACAGTTTTCCCCAATGCACACATGGCAAAATACAGAGCAGCGCAGATTTTGCGGGAGAAACGTGTTTCAGTAAAGAAGTGACGGCTTTAAAATCCAAACCAAGCTGGAATTGCAACCCGAGGCTGCTCGCATCTTATACAGAGATGGGGCATAAGAATGTAAGCATGGCCCCTGATGGGTATAGCAATTTTGTCCAGTGTCGTGTTCTCACAGTGGTCAGCCAGATGGGGAGCCGACCGGCAAGGCCTTGAGCGCAATGGCAACTCTCCCTGCTTGCAATTCCCAGCAGCTGGTTATTATTCATTGACAAACTGCTTCTGGCGGTGAAGGCAGAGCCTAGCTATTGAGGCCAGCAGTGAGGCCAGGGAGAGGGAGAGCAAAAGAAGCAAGGAGCTTAGGAAGCAGGTGCCAGGATTCCTGATAGGTAAGCAGGTGGCTGATGTTGCAAGCAAGCAAGGAATGACTGGATCTTTGGTCCTGCAGCCATGGAGAGGTCTCCATTAGTGGTAGCTCTTCTGCTTGGGCTTCTGTTCCTCCTGCTGGTGGTGGTGCTGGTCCGGCTTGGGCTTTCCGCAACTGGTGGGCTTCGGAACGTGATGGGTCTCGTGATGGGTCTCCGTGCCACAGCATGGCGGCTTCTGCTGGGGTGGTGGGTGGTGGACCACCACGGGGGGCACATTGGAGTGCTTCTTCTGTTGCTGTTCCTGGCCGGACATCCTGGAAGGGCTTAGGCAACGCTTTGAAAGAGAGAAGGAGGAAATTTTGTTAAGAACGTAGGGAGATCCCTACTGGATCAGGTTGAAGGGGGTCCATCTAGTCCTACAGCCTGTTCTTCTCATAGTGGCCAACTGGATCACCCACTGGGAAGCTCACAGAGCCCAATGTAAGCCCAACAGCAACTCCTCCTGTGGTTGCAAGCAAGTGCTATTCAGGAGCTTAACTGCCTCTGATGGTGTCACAGATGCCCTGGACCTCCATGAATTGCTCTAATCCTCTTTTAAAGCCACCCAATTTGGTGGCCGTCGCTAAATCTTGTGGGATTTTTATTAAGCCTCATCAAGTCCTTTTTAGTGATGGCTCCGACATGGTGGAATGCTCTGTCCCATGAGACCAGGGCCCTTCAGGATCTAACCTCCTTCTGTCGGGCCTGTAAGGCAGAGCTATTCCACCTGGCTTTTAATTTGAATTCAGCCTGATTTTTTATTTCCCTTCTTTTCCCTCCCCCTCCCCTTTTATGAAGACCACCCGCTCTGAGACCCCACAGCTAATTCTCCCCTGGTCTCCTCGCTGGCTCAAGTAGGTTCAATTCAGCCTGCTAGCCCTGGGGATTATCGAATTGATTTTTGAATTTTATTGTTATTCATGTTTTTATACTGTATTTTATGCTGCTTTTATAATTAAGTGTTTTAAAGTGTTTTAAATTTGTTGTTAGCGGCCCTGAGCCCGGTTTTTGAACTGGGAAGGGCGGGGTATAAAAATTTATTATTATTATTATTATTATTATTATTATTATTATTATTATTATTATTGAGCCCCTTTGTAGACCTCCCTTTGTAGGTTTTATTTACAATTCAGCGATATTCAACTCTTGTGAAATAAAAAATAAAGGAACCCTCAGAAGCTGTCTTATACCAAGTCAGAGCCTTGGTCTGTCTTGCTCTGTACTGTCTATGAAGATTGGCAGAAGCTCACTGGAATTTCAAACCAATAGTCTTTCCCAGTTGAAGCTGGGACTTGAACCCAAGACCCTCCGCAGATGCTCTCTAGCACTCCCAAGTTGCGAAGCTTCACAAGCTTCGAAGAAAAGAATTGCAAAGCCGTAACAGTAGCAACACGTTTCGTCAACTTGAAATTATTTTTTCCTCTTGTCTGTAGGATATTCTTCAAACGCCAATCAATTTATCCCATGCCTTCCAACCCCTCTCTAGCCATTTATTTTGGAAAGACCAATGGAAGATTCTTCCACAACTTTCCACCACCATGGATTATTATTCTCATTATTTGGGGTGAGACGGGCTATAAGGCTAAAGTGCCCGTTCTCAATAAGAGGTTTTCAGAACCACCCTGAACTTCACCTCCTACTCTGGTCTTCTACCGGTCCCCTTGGCCCATCCTCATGTCCTCCTAAATCAGCCTTTCTCAACCTGAGGGGGTCCCCAGATGCTGTTGGACTACAGCTCCCATCATCCCTGAGCTCTGGCCTTGCTAGCTAGGGGTGATGGGAGTTGTAGTTCAACAACATCTGGGGACCAACCGGTTGAGAAAGGCTGTCCTAAATGAACTACTTCATTGTTGTCCATGGTGGGATAAAGATTGTGACTGACTGCACCCGTGAAGCTGAATGTTGGGAGTTGTTGTGGAGGCATCTCCAGCAGAGATCTGGCAAATCAAATTTGCCAAACAGTCATGTAGTTCTATAATAGAGACACACAACCTGCAGGTCTCCAAAAGTTGCTGAAATCCAACTCCTGACACCACTGACCATTGGACATGTTGGCTAGGGCTGATGGGATTTGGAGGCTAGCAACATTTGCAAGTCCTGGCTTCTATGCTCCCTGCTTGTAGAACAACATAGGGAATGCCTTGCTTGGCCCTGAATGAGCTGGTGGCTTCCAACGGTTGTCAGACTCCAGCTGTTCCTAGACTCCAATTCCCATCATCCCTTGTTGGCCAGGGCTGATGGGAGTTGGTGTCTAGCAGCATCTGAAGGTCCACAGATTCCACACACACACCCCTTACTGTAAAATAACACAGGGAATTTAAGAATAGCCTTGCTTGGTCAATGGCCCATCTAGTCCAGCATCCACACAGTGACCAACTGCCCCCCAAAACCTAGGAATCTAGATAGACTGCCAATGGCCTGGAGGTTCCATAAGAACTTCAAAAGAGCCCTGGCGCATTGGACCAATGGGCCATCTATTCCAGCATTGTCTACCCAGATGCCTGTCAGAATCCCACAAGCAGCACCTAGGTACCAGAGCCCTCTTTCCCCCTGCAGTTTCCAGCAACTGGTATTCAGAAGCAGAACCAAATTCTGGATTGGCCCCACATAACCTGATGACCTCCAGATGTTGCTGGACTCCATCTCCCACCACACCTGATCAGTGGCAGTGGCTCATGGGAGCTGAAGTCTAGCAACATCCGAAAGGCACCAGATCCCTTCCCCCCTATGGCAGTGGTTCTCAACCTGTGGGTCCCCAGATGCTGTTGGACTACAGCTCCCATCATCCCTGAGCTCTGGCCTTGCTAGCTAGGGGTGATGGGAGTTGTAGTCCAACAACATCTGGGGACCCACAGGTTGAGAAAGGCTGTTCTATGGCAAGGAGTTTGAGCTCAGCAGAAGAATCAGTTTCCCCAGAAGTTAATGACTTACCTAGTTCAGTCGAACTGCAGTAGAAATCAGAGAAGACGAGTTGATGAAGTGCAATCAGAAGGAGAGGGCTTTTATAGGAGATCTGGAGTCTCAGCTCCTGGCAATTAATCGCTGAGGGATGCAGATTAGGGTGCCTTGGAGGTCTCATTATCTTGAGTCACCTGACCCTATCTGCTTTATCTGACTTCTTTACATAATATATTTGCAACCCTCTGGGGCAAATGAATATGCAAACATCTGGCCTATCCCCCAATGGGAGGTCATGCTTTTCAAAGTCACGAGCCTCAAAGTCATATCATTAATTATTGTTGTTGGAAAGTAATTGACATCATCATTTGGTGCAAAATCAAATTAAGTCTTCCATATCCTGCCAAGCTAATGGTGTGTTAGTGATTTTGGGGGTACATGCCCACCAGATCTAATCTGGGACCCAGTTATACGTGAAAGTAGTTCCTATAATTTTCATGTGAACTGGACTTGAATTCAGCTCCCTTTGCAGGTTGTTTTTAATTCAATTCAACTATAGTTTTAATTCAATACATTCTATATGTTGGGGTGCCTGACTTTGGTCATTGTGTTTTTACCAATCTGAAAAGCAATAGTGTTGTTTAAGCTTAAATATCATAATTGCTTGGGGAAATCACTTTTTAAAAAATGCTTATATTCATGTGTATGCGTGTGTGCTGTTAAATCACATGCAGACCACACATTTAAAGCACTATGGTGATATTTTAAACCAGGATTCCTCAAACTCAGCCCTCCAGATGTTTTGAGACTACAATTCCCATCTTCCCTGACCACTGGTCCTGCTAGCTAGGGATCATGGGAGTTGTAGGCCAATAACATCTGGCGGGCCAAGCTTGAGGAAGCCAGCTTCAAGCAGCCATGACTTCCAAGGATTCTGGGAGCTTTAGTTTATTAAGGGTGCTGAGAGTTATTATTCCCCGTACAGAGCTACAATTCTCAGGGCAGTTTTATGATGAAGCCCTTGTCAAAGGGAACTCTTGGAACTGTAGCTCTGTGAAGCAGAAGCAGGGGCATAGTTGTCAACGTTTCCCTTTTTTAAGGGAAATTCCCTTATTCTGAATAGGATTCCTCGCAAGAAAAGGGAAAAATTGGCAGCTATGAGCAGGGGGCCTCCTAATAACCATCAGCAGCATGCCTACAAAACTACAGCTCCCAGAATTCTTTGGGGGGAGCCACGACTGTGTAAAGTGGTACCACAGTGCTTTAAAAATGTGGCCTTGGGTATGTATTATACTTTAGCAAAACAGATTGCATGGCGAGTTCCCTCCTCCCCCCAGTGGAAATAAAGACACATGGCACAGATATTTAAGGTTAATGGGCTAAATATGTCCACAACTTTATTGGTTACAGGTGAAGAGCGGTATTGGCTTAGGCATTGGTCCTAACAGACTATCCGGCTTCAGCCCATCCACTTGAAGACAGGGAAGGGTTAACCACCAGTAGGGGGAGTTCTGCTGATGCACATCAACTAGGAACTCCCCCGGGGTCACCACTTGGGGGTGTGCCTTAGGCCCTCATCTCCATTGGCTTCAGACAGGGCCACGCCCCCCAGGAGTCCTTTAATGGACTACTCTTCAATATGTGGGGCAGGTGATGACGATTCCTCCCCTCTTCCATCTACAGAACAGTACCAATACCAATGCCTAACCGCCAATACCAAGGAAGTTGTGACGATTGCTACAAGGTAGGCGAAAAACCAAATGGCCAGTGCCAATTTGCCAAGTGGAAAAAATTCCTACCAGGCCCCTCAACGGCGACCAACCAAGGTCTATAGAAAGGTCAAGGAACGAAAACCTTGTGGGGGGGGGGGGACTGGAGCAACTGGAAGCGGCAAAGAGGGAGATCCCCGGCCACCCCTGCATTAAATGGAGCAGGCCACACACCCCAGGCCAGCCAATTGGCTGGCCAGGGGTGACGCGATCGGTGATTCCCTCAATCGCGCGGAGGCTGAGAGCCAGCCCCAGCGCGCATGGTGGGAGAGTGAAGCCCGCAACCCCACCTCCTTTTTCTAAGTCGGACGCGGCTTTCTAAAATTCTGAAGGCTGAGGGGAAATGCCAAGAACCAGGTGAACGAATTGTAATTTGAACCATGAAATTAACTAGAATTCCTTTTTGAAGGAGACGGACTTGAACTTTTTGAAGAGGGCGAACAGGAACAGGAACTAATTGCTTTCTAAAATGAACTTTTGAAGCACTGGTGCGTGTCTATATATAAGAACAAAAGAAGAAGTTGCCGGATCAGGCCAATGGCCCATTTTGTCCAGCATCCTGTTCTCACAGTGGCCAATGGGAAGTCTTCAGAATTTGCACAATTTGCACCCTTAGTCATTCCTTTGCTGTTTTCATTGGAGCAGGTTGTGGAACCTGCAGGTGTAGCTTCTGGGCCAAGGCCAATGACACCATCACCTCTACCGGAAGGATAATTCAAGGTGCTCACCTCGGTGTTTAAAGACCTAAATTACTCAGGTCCCAAATATCTGCAAGGCATATCCTTCCCTATACAGTGGTACCTCTGGTTACGTACTTAATTCGTTCTGGAGGTCCATTCTTGACCTGAAACTGTTCTTAACCTGAAGCAACACTTTAGCTAATGGGGCCTCCAGCTGCCGCTCTGCTGCCAGAGCACGATTTCTGTTCTCATCCTGAAGCAAAGTTCTTAACCTGAAGCACTATTTCTGGGTTAGCGGAGTCTGTAACCTGAAGCGTCTGTAACACAAGGTACCACTGTAGACCCTCTTGGGTGCTGAGATCAGCAGATGTAACCCTCTTGGCAGTTTCTCCACCCTCATAGTACAGTCATACCTCGGGTTACAGACGCTTCAGGTTCTGCGTTTTCGGGTTGCGCACTGCGCCAAACCCGGAAGTACTGGAATGGGTTACTTCCGGGTTTCGGCACTCGCACTTGCGCAGAAACACTAAATCATGCTTTGCGCATGTGCAGAAGTGCCGAATCGCAACCCATGCATGCACAGACACGGTGCTGCAGGTTGTGAACGCTGCAGGTTGTGAACGTGCCACCCGCACGGATCACGTTTACAACCCGAGGTTCCACTGTATTGGGATAGTGGGGTTTTAGGAGAGGGCATTCTCTGTGGCAGCCCCTAAGTTGTGAAACTCCTTCCCACAAAGGTATGTCTGGCACCTTCTCTATACAGCAAATAATGAAGACTCACCTCTTTACCCTGAATTTTGACCCCCATTATTTTTATGATCGTAAGTTGTTTTAGACAGTTTCAATGTTATGTTTTAATTATGTTTCTATGTTACTGTGTGTTTTGATTTAAGATGTTAATTTAATTTGACATCTAAGATGTTTTAATTCATCTTAGAATGAAGGGCAGGTTAATAATAATAATAGGACTTAGATTTGTCCACCAAGGTGAGCCAGGCCTGAATTCCAGTGGAGAATTGGGTTCTCCTCTTCATGGACTTACTGGGGAAATAGCCAAGTTCATAATTCAAGCCCCAACCCCAGTTTCAAGTCTTGGCGCCATCGCTGCTGTGGACCCATCCCAGGAAAAGCAGCTTCTTTGGGATTACACACATTCCACATCGAGAAATCATGCATAACTCTCCAGATATTGCCTGCATGCAATATGATCTCAGTATGAATTAAATGCAATTGTTCTGCAATAAACTGCTTATGAATCAGTCTAGCTCATTAGAATGTTTCCTTCAGCATTAAAAAACAAACTCACGCATAACTACACCATGGGTCTGCCCAGCGAGATGATATAGATATTTAAAGTGGGCCTGGGTGGGAACTCTAAATTTGCATGTTTTTGGTTTGCAGATTTCCAGAGGTGAGTCTCCAACTCAATAATCTCTGGAATAAGATGCACTGGTATTCTTTTCTGCTTTGACCATGTCAGCTACGAGAGAGAGAGAGAGAGAGAGAGAGAGAGAGAGAGAGAGAGAGAAAGAAAGAAAGAAAGAAAGAAAGAAAGAAAGAAAGAAAGAAAGAAAGAAAGAGGAGTGTTTTCTTGACTGGCACCCATGAGGTAATCATAGATATCTCCCACCTGGAACCCTGGTGAGTTACTGGCAGTATAGAGATAATTTATTACGGTCGGAGAACAGCTTATAAAACACACTTGGAGGTACAATCCCAGAAGGAAAACAAACATTTAAAACAATGTACAACAATAAATTTAAAATTTATAAATGCGATAAGCGTATAGACACTTAAAACTTTAAGATAAGCTACCACAGAGAGATGACCCAGAGTCACCCATGGAACCGAGTTTGGGGATTTTCTTAACGAACTAGTTTGGGTCGGGGGATGGTCTGCGCCTACAGATCTGTACACAGAAACTGGCGACCATTCGGGTCGTCTTATGATCTTTGCCTAACAGGAAAAGGTCAATTTTTTTTCTTTTCTGGGAGGTCAGCGAGCCTCACCAGCAGGGGATCAGTGGTCTCACTACGTGCCTCTTCATAAAAGGGACATCTAAAGAACAAGTGCTCTGGGCTTCCTATATCCCCCAATGAACAGGTGCAAAGTCTCTGAGTTTATGGGACTTTTTTAAAGGATCCTTCCAGGACCGGCGAGGGCAGAGCCCAGCTTCTGGCGCTGGCAGTATAGATGGATGATACTGAACTAAATGGACCAAGGCTCTGACTTGCAATAAGGCAGATTCATGCATCCATATATTTTTAGCATCGGCAGGTAAGTTTGGAAAATGCTTCCTGCCTGGAGAGCCATTGCCAAGTCAGTGTCAACAATACTGAGCTAGACCTGCACAAGCGATGCTGACACAAAAACCCACACATACATTAAGCAGAATAGCTAACTCAGGGATGATGGGAGTTGTAGTCCAACAACATCTGGGGACCCACAGGTTGAGAACTGTTGATTCTGGTTTTTAGAAGACACCTGAAGGCAGCCCTGTTTAGGGAAGTTTGTAATGTTCTATTGTGCTTTTAATTTTGTTGGGAGCCGCCAAGAGTGGCTGGTGAAACCCAGCCAGATGGGCAGGGTATTATTATTATTATTATTATTATTATTATTATTATTATTATTATTAAGGTCCGTATAGTAAAAGCTATGGTTTTCCCAGTAGTGATGTATGGAAGTGAGAGCTGGACCATAAAGAAGGCTGATCGCCGAAGAATTGACGCTTTTGAATTATGGTGCTGGAGGAGACTCTTGAGAGTCCCATGGACTGCAAGAAGATCAAACCTCTCCATTCGGAAGGAAATCAGCCCTGAGTGCTCACTGGAAGGACAGATCCTGAAGCTGAGGCTCCAATACTTTGGCCACCTCATGAGAAGAGAAGACTCCCTGGAAAAGACCCTGATGTTGGGAAAGATGGAGGGCACAAGGAGAAGGGGACCACAGAGGACGAGATGGTTAGACAGTGTTCTCGAAGCTACAAACATGAATCTGACCAAACTGCAGGTGGCAGTGGAAGACAGGAGTGCCTGGCGTGCTCTGGTCCATGGGGTCACGGAGAGTCAGACACGACTGAACGACTAAACAACAACAACAACAATTATTATTATTATAATAAATTCATTGCTCTGCCCACTTCCCCCCTCCCCCGGCCCTTCCCATTGCTATTTTTCAGGCACAGTCCCTGATTTAGAGGAGCCATTCCAAATTCTGATTTGGTCCTGGAATGTCCCACTTTTCCTTAGGATGTCCCTATTTTTATCAGAGAAATGTTGGAGGGTATGGAGTTATCTGACCCCTGAGCCGTCTGAAGGCAGTCCTGCATAGGGAAGCATTTTAATGTTTAATTATGTTTTTATATATGTCGCTAGTCACCCAGAGTAGCTGGGGCAACCCACTCAGATGGGCTTGGTATAATATGACAATTATCATTATGGAATGGGATGTCCCTATTTTCATTGTAGAAATGTTGGAGGGTATGGGCTTGTGGCCCCCGGAAGGTTGCAGAGAAGGAAATGTGGCCCTTCTGCTGAGAAAGATTTCTTCTTCCAGACAGAAGGTCTTTGTGAGCATTAATGCAGAGACATCACCTTGCCAACAAAGGTCCATATAGTTAAAGCCATGGTTTTCCCAGTAGTGATGTATGGAAGTGATAGCTGGACCATAAAGAAGGCTGATTGCTGAAGAATGGATGCTTTTGAATTCTGGTGCTGGAGGAGACTCTTGAGAGTCCCATGGACTGCAAGAAGATGCAACCTCTCCATTCTGAAGGAAATCAGCCCTGAGTGCTCACTGGAAGGACAGATCGTGAAGCTGAGGCTCCAAGACTTTGGCCACCTCATGAGAAGAGAAGACTCCCTGGAAAAGACCCTGATGTTGGGAAAGATGGAGGGCACAAGGAGAAGGGGACAACAGAGGACGAGATGGTGGGACAGTGTTCTCGAAGCGACCAGCATGAGTTTGACCAAACTGCGGGAGGCAGTGGAAGACAGAAGTGCCTGGGGTGCTCTGGTCCAGGGGGTCACGAAGAGTCGGACACGACTGAACGACTAAACAACAACAACAACATTCAATTATTTTAGGATTGAAGAAAAACAACTCTATAAAAAGGAAGGAGGTTGATAAGATCATTACAAATACTGAGAAGGCATTTTATTTCTCTGGCTTCGCATCTCACCTATAATTCTTGTGTGTCCGCTGTGAACAGTTCCTCCAGAAACATTACCCAATTGTTCAGGGTTCCGTATGGCTTGTTTTTCAGAGTTCATGGGTTACGCAAGCCATGCTAAGGTGCATTGAGTGATATTCCTTTAACTGCCAGCAGAGGAAACTGTTGCCTCATCCTGCCACAGAAATTGCTCTACTTAAAGCAAAGACGGGTGCGGACCCTGGCACCATCTAGTGGTTGTCTGACTGCATCTCCCATAACTGCCTTCACCAATGGTCAGGGATGATGGGATCTGCAATCCAGCAGGTTTTTGAGGACAGACCATCCAAGTGTCCCTATTTTCTAGGGACAGACACTGATTTAGAGACGCTGTCCCAGTTTCTGATTTGATCTTGGAATGTCCCACTTTTCCTCAGGATGTCCCTATTTTCATCGGAGAAATGTTGGAGGGTATGGAGTTATCTGACCCCCCAAACCATCTGAAGGCACCCCTGTATAAAAACGAAGCTTTTTAATATTTAGTGTTTTATTATGTTTCTATATCTGTTGTTAGTCGCTCAGAATGGCTGGGGCAACCCAGTCAGATGTAGGGCAGGGTATAAATATGAAAATTATTATTATGGCATAGGACCTCCCTATTTTCATCAGATAAATATTGGAGGTTATGGGAGGACCACAGACTGTAACCCTGTCAGCAACACTATAAATTAAAAGTATGTTACATTCTTGAATACTAAAGGGAACTGGAGTTGTCTCCATTGCTAGTCCTACTCAAAGTAGACTCACTGAAGCTAAGAGGCATGACTAAGGAGGCTTTCAGACACGGCGATCATGGTATTAGCTTTCCTGGTTATAATGCTAGAACCAATTTGCAATGTTTCCTTTATGGTGGTGGTGGGAGAGCTGAAAATGCCAATATATTTCACATCTGGCAACCCAAGGCACCACTCTGGTTTCAGATAGTACATGGGTAAAGGTAAAAAAAGGACCCCTGACCATTAGGTCCAGTCATGACCGACTCTGGGGTTGTGGCGCTCATCTCGCTTTATGGGCCGAGGGAGCAGGCGTACAGCTTCCGGGTCATGTGGCCAGCAGGACTAAGCCGCTTCTGGCAAACCAGAGCAGTGCACGGAAATGCCGTTTACCTTCCTGCCAGAGCGGTACCTATTTATCTACTTGCACTTTGACGTGCTTTCAAACTGCAAGGTTGGCAGGAGCAGGGACCGAGCAACGGGAGCTCACCCCGTCGCAGGGATTCGAACTGCCGACCTTCTAATCAGCAAGTCCTAGGCTCTGTCGTTTAACACACAGCACGTCCCTTAGTACATGGGTAGACAAGTTTAAAAAGCCCAGGACACAAATTTTCACAGCCCTCTGGCAGCTGTGGTGGCACATTTACCAGAAGTAATGTGTTTAGCATTAGCTCTGGAATTGTACACTCAATTCTGAGCAAATTAAGCCCCCTAGACCCAAATATCAGGATTCCCCCTTCCCTCCAAAAAAATCATAGATCCATAGAATCACAGAATTATAGAGTTGGATGGGACCCCCCCTCAAAGCTCATCTGGTTGAACCCCGGAAAATAGGATCATAGAACCTTCATCTCCCCTTATTTGTTTTGACCACATCAAACAGGAAAGAAAACAAAATGTTCAGAGTGTGCTTTACATTTCAGAGAGAAAAACACCCACTGGATTTGGTTCATGATTCACCCTGTCACTAAAGAAGAAAAAATGATAAACTGTCTCCTCTGGGTCTGAATGTTACATATAATCGAGTGCAAGAAGTATCAGGAACAGTAACAAATGTACTGTGTAAACAGTACATGGGAAATGGTGTGTGTCCGCCCAAACTGTGCCCCAATAACAACAACAATAATTTTATTATTTATATCCTGCCCATCTGACTGGGTTTCCCCAGCCACCCTGGGCTGCTGCCAACAGAAATAAAAACATCTAACATGGAAAAATTTCCTTTTACAGGGCTTCGTTCAGACCTGTTCTTCTTTTCTTTTTTTTAATTCTTTTTATTAGGTTCCTTTTTAAGACAAAACCATACAAAATAAAAAAAACAGGAACACACAAACAAACAATAAATACAAAGAGAAAAAAGAGAAAGTGAGAAGATTGTTCAGACCTCTTCTAAAGGTTGTATGATGACTTATCTCCTTGGCATCTGATGGGAGGGCGTTCCACAGGGCGGGCGCCACCACCGAGAAGACCCTGTAACGTCACTTATTGCAGGGAGGGAACCATCAGAAGACCCTCAGAGCTGGACCTCAATGTCCAGGCAGAACGATGGGGGTGGAGACGCTCCTTTAGGTCTACTGGGCCGAGGCCATTTAGGGCTTTAAAAGTCAGCACCAACACTTTGAATTGGGCTAGGAAACATACTGGGAGCCAATGTAGATCCTTTAGGACTGGTGTTATATGGTCCTGTCGGCTGCTCTCAGTCACCTTTGCACCCACATTTTTCCAGGTTAACGAGGCAACAGATGGATCTTTTCCAGAAATCAAATAGCACAGGAATGAGTGTTAAATTTGTGCTATCTCCAGAAGTGTCTTTAATATCAGTGCTCAAATACCAATAGTCCTGAGCAGGGGTCAGCAAGGTTTACCTCACCTGGGCCGGTCCACTCCAGCAGAGATCCCTCTGTGGGCTGGATTGCACATGCGTATGAGCTCTCTCTCTCTCTCACACACACACACACACCCTGCAATTTCCGGCAACTGTGTAGATGTGATTTTCGGTCCCCACGCACAGATGCGCTTTTCAGCGCTGCAGAAGCAAGTCCCCATGCTGCGCTGTGCCAATTTAGCACAGTGCGTGGGGACTCAGTGAGCGGGTGGCTCAGTTCGGGGGCGGCTCATGGGCTGGTTAAATGGCCCTGTGGGCCGCTTGTGGCCCATGGGCCTTAGGTTGCCTATGCCAGGTCCTGCGCATAGTTGTAACTACCAGAAAAGGGGAGGGGAGTGCAAAGCAGATGAAAATGTACTACCATATTTTTCGCTCCATAAGACGCACCTAGTTTTTAGAGGAGGAAAACAAGAAAAAAAAATATTCTGAGCGCAGCAGCGGATGTATGGTTTTTGTGGTTCATGCTGTAGCCACAGACATGTGATCTGATGGTGAATTTGGGGTGACCCAATGTAAAATTCCTGAGGACCCATGTGGATCCATGCTTTGTAACCACATTTTTGCACCATTGCAGCCCCGGGAAACAGTGGGTGCGTGATTTTTTTTGTGCAGGATGTAGCCATGGACATACTATGTGATCTGATGGTGAATTTGAGGTGAATTTGGGGTGACCCAATGTAAAAGTCCTGAGGATCCATGGGCTTTTACCTCCCCCCTCCGCTAGCGTCCCTTATCTCTCTTCCGATCCCACCGATCAGCTGTTTCCTTTCAACACTCCCTTCCCTCTTGTTTGCCTTAGTGTCTTTTCCTCCGCTGGAGCAGTTTTTTGCTCCTTCTTTTCTTCTAATTTCTCTCTTTATTGCTTTAGTCTTCCTGTTTCCCCCCTTTGCAAGTCTGGTGTCTTTACCTCTCCCCTCCCAGGCAGTCTCCTTTATCTGTAGCATCCCTTATCTCCCTCCCGATCACTTGCCCGATCAGCTGCTTCCTTTCAACACCCCCTTCCCTCTTTCAAAAAAAAAAAAAAAAAAGCATGATCTGCTTTTCACCCCTGGGCAATTCGGCTCCAGGGACCAACATTCCCTCCATAAGACATTTCCCCTTACTTTTTAGGAGGAAAAAAAGTGTGTCTTATGGATCGAAAAATACTGTATATCCTGCGCAAGAAACACCACACAAATCAGCTTAATTTGACATGTTTTTATTCATGTTGCAGAACTCGGCTTTCACTAGCCGACGAAGTTGGGTTACATTGCTGACTAAATTTGATGAAGCTTCACAGTCCCCAGCGCCTGGCCTGCCAGCCGTTCGCCCTTTTCACAAAAGCCTTTTGTGCTTTCAGGCGATGCCAGCATCTCGTTGGTTATTTACACTTAGGGGTGCAGGGCTCCATGCATTTGGTGGCACACTTCTTCACACATTGGGGAGCGCAGGGGGGTGCACAAGGCGGAGCACAGGTTGGGGCACATTTGGGGCCACAGCCTGACCCACAGGCTGGAGCACATTTGGGGCCACAGCCTGACCCACAGGCCGGAGCACATTTGGGGCCACAGCCTGACCCACAGGCCGGAGCACATTTGGGGCCACAGCCTGACCCACAGGCCGGGCCACATTTGGGGCCACAGCCTGACCCACAGGCTGGGCCACATTTGGGGCCACAGCCTGACCCACAGGCCGGGCCACATTTAGGGCCACACGGTGGGCAGCAGGTCTTCACACACTGTTGAGGTGCGCATGGTTGACACGACTTCACACATGGAGGTGGCAGGCAAGCCTGCTTGCACTGATGCTGATGGCAAGACATATTTTTGCTGCGCCTGGAAGCCGAACCCTGGAAGACAACAGAAAGACACGCACATGTGGTGGGAATGTGGAAAAACCAGGAAGTTTGGGGATGAAATACATAAAAGAGATGTTAGAAACCCCATTCACAAAACAACCTTCTTATTAGGGATATTGTCAATTGAAATTAAAAAAAAAGAAGAAGTAAGATCTCTCTTTATGTATGCAACATCCGCAGCTAGAATTCTAATTGCAACGTGGTGGAAGAATGAAACTATACCTACAAAATCAGAATGGCAAGTTAAATGGTAAGAATATCTGCAAATGGCAAAAATGAGAGGGAGGGTAAGAGGATATTCAATGCAAAAAGTAAACCAAGAATGGATTATATTTAAGGAATATCTGAAGAACTACTGTGATAGCAAAAACCTCCTAGCAGATCTTGAATGAGCTTCCTGCAGCCAATCGGAAGCCGCAGAAGCCACGTCAGACGTTTGGCTTTCAAAAAACATTCGCAAACTGGAAAACTCACTTCAGGGTTTGCGATGTTGTCGAGCCAATTTGCTCAACAACTAGGGTGTTCAACTACCAAGGTACCACTGGGCAGGATTGCCTTGAGATACCTTGGGGTCGGATAACTCCATACCCTCCAACATTTCTCCAGTGAAAATAGGGACGTCCTAAGGAAAAGTGGGACATTCCAGGATCAGATCAGAAACCGGCTTCTCTAAATCAGGGATGTCCCTGGAAAATAGGGTCTACCATAACAGCTTCTCACTTTTTCATACAGAGTCCCAAATTCCCAAGGAATTCCCTTCTGTACAGCGTTTCAACCTGTTACTGAAAATTCACATCCATGCATCTAACACCTTTCTTAGAACAATGCCTCCCTCTTTCTTCCCTCCCACCACTCAATATGGCGCCACTTCCTGCTTTCATGAAGATCCCGGTCACTTGAATGCCCCTCAGAGAATGTTTCACTGTTTCTCCACTCCTCAGTTGATGGGTCTCCCATGAAGAAGGAAAGTTGGGTGGGGTAGCTAAGGGAACGGGGCCTGTCTATATAATATAATAATATAATAGTTTATTATTTATACCCCGCCCATCTAGCTGGGTTTCCCCAGCCACTCTGGGCAGCTTCCAACAAAACACTAAAATACAATAACCTATTAAACATTAAAAGCTTCCCTAAACAGGGCTGCCTTCAGATGTCTTCTAAAAGTCTGGTAGTTGTTGTTCTCTTTGACATCTGATGGGAGGGCGTTCCACAGGGCGGGTGCCACTACCGAGAAGGCCCTCTGCCTGGTTCCCTGTAACTTGGCTTCTCGCAGCAAGGGAACTGCCAGAAGGCCTTTGGCGCTGGACCTCAGTGCCTGTGCAGAACGATGGAGGTGGAGGTCTATGAGACTGCCACCATGACTGCGATGGGTGCTAAGGGGTCATGGGTGCTGAAGAGCATCTATTATGGTCCCTTGGCTCTGCTTGCTTTGTTCAGCCACTGGTCTGCGTCCCAGAAAAGGAGGCATGTGGGTTTGGGCACTGATGTAGAAGAAGTCCCAGTTTTCATCTGAGCAATGCTGGAGGGTTTGTACTGCTGAGCTATGGCCCTTCTTCCAGAAGGAGACAAGATGCTAGTCCTCATGGTTCCCATCCCTATCTGGAGATGCTGAGGGCTGGTTCCAGCACCCTCTGCATGAAAGCAGGTGCTCTACAGGTGAGCTACGGTCCTACCCCGTCAGACGAAGGACATCTTCAGGCACAGATAGCTTCGAAGCATCTTCAGACAGCCCTAAAAAGGAAGGAAGCAGCAAGCCCAGGATGAAAATTACTTACCAATGCACCCACCAGGACCAAAGGAGGAATACAGTGAAGTGTGGTCTGGAGCCAAGGGAAGCGAGAACTTTTATATGCTTCCCAAGGCTCCTAAAAAAAGAAATGACCCATTGGTTGTGCAAGAAAACCAAGCCGGTGACTCCACTGCCAACAAGATCACAAATGATTCCTAGGAATTATGGAGTGGAAAATATTAACCTATATGCTTGGGCACATGCCTTTGGAAGTACCTCAGAGACCTGCTCCACTGTGCCACGGAGATATTGTAATGCAATCCAACACCTGCAGAGATGGCGATGATCACAAAAAGTCATTTCCCTCTTGCCCTAGTTTTGAAAACACACAGCTCCCATGAGGTTGGGGTGCTACAAGTAAACTATGCTATGCAATATGGAGATCTGAACATGACTATCAGTGCCTTGGGATGTGGGTGGCACTGTGGGTTAAACCACAGAGCCTAGGACTTGCCAATCAGAAGGTCAGCAGTTCAAATCCCCGCGACGGGGTGAGCTCCCATTGCTCGGTCCCTGCTCCTGCCCACCTAGCAGTTCGAAAGCACATCAAAGTGCAAGTAGATAGATAGGCACCGCTCCGGCGGGAAGGTAAACGGCGTTTCCGTGCGCTGCTCTGGTTTGCCAGAAGCGGCTTAGTCCTGCTGGCCACATGACCTGGAAGCTGTACGCCGGCTCCCTCAGCCAGTAAAGTGAGATGAGCGCCGCAACCCCAGAGTCGGTCACGACTGGACCTAATGGTCAGGAGTCCCTTTACCTTTATCAGTGCCTTCTTCGCATGAAATCATGTAATGAACCATGCTTGGGAATTATTTCTGCAGCATACAAGAAGCATTATATTGAGGAAATCTGATTGCAAAAAAGTGGGTGTGTTACTTTTGAGTTTGACGATTGAAAGAATACTGGTTTATACAAGATAGAATGGTTGGCTCTTAAGGAATGAATATTATATGTAGCTGCAGGACAGAGAGCCGAAAGTCCTTTATTCTTTTATGTCGTTTTTCTTTCCCTTTTCTCTCCCTTTCTCTCTTTTTTAGTTGTCTCCTTTTCTCCTTTCTAAGTAGCTCTTTTAGTATATTATCAAAAGATACTTTGTAATGTGTGTGTATTTGTGTATATCTATGAAAAAGTATCAATAAATAAGTTAATAAAAGCTTATTAATTATTATAAATAGAATTATTATATGTGTGTGTTTTATACACAGACAGACAGACAGACAGACAGACAGACAGACACAAAGTGGTACCTTGGTTTTTGAGCTTATCAAAAGCCGAATGTTTCAATTTTCGAACGCCGAAAACTCGGAAGTAATTGCTTCCATTTTCGAACGAGCCTCAGAAGTCAAACAGCTTCCGCTGTGCGTTTTCCAAATTTTTCCCAATTGAACTTGCAGCCAGCCCTTTGTGCCTCCGTTTTCGAAAGTTTCAGAAGTCGAACGGTCTTCCAGAACAGATTACATTCAAGAACCATTTGCCATTGTATATATAATTAACTTATGAATGAGTTAATAAAAACTAGGTCCCTTTCCCCTGTGCATCAAAAGCACTACAGCACCACTTAGAACAGCCATAGCAGTTGTAATTCATTAAGGGTGCTGCGCGTTGTTCGGAGACCCCCATTTTCATCCCAGAGCTACAAACACAGAGTGGTTCAACAATCATTCTGTCATCCCAGGGAACTCTGGAAACCGCAGCTCTGTGAGGTAGCACAATGGGTCAATGTTTCTAGCTGTTAACCAGAAGGTTGGTGGTTTGTTTGTTTTTTTATATATAATATTTTATTAAGATTTTCACATAAGAAAAAAGAAAAATACAAAAGTAATAAAGAAAAACAATTAAAAACAATTCAATTTTCATAATATGTCTTGCATTTGCTTGCTTCCCGGACCTCCCCACACCTCCCCTCTTTGTATTCCAGTTCAATTTATTTATTCAGCAAATCCTTTCCCTCTACCTTATCCTTATCTTGGTCTTAATATATTATGCCTTTAAGTTTTCATCTGTTAACATTCCATTTTTCCATATTCCTTCGTCCCGTTGTTACTAAAAGCCCCTTAACCTCAATCCAACATCATTCTAACATTCGTTGATTTTATAATATTTCTGTAAATAGTCTTTAAATTTCTTCCAATCTTCCTCCACCAACTCTTCTCCCTGGTTTCGGATTCTGCCGGTCATTTCCGCCAACTCCATATAGTCCACAGAAGGTTGGTGTTTTGAGGCCACCCAGGAAAAGCTGTGGGCAGGTTCCTCCATTGCAGAGGTTTGGGCCAGATGATCCTTGGGGCATCTTCTACAATTCTATGATGATGGTTTAAGGGTCTCCTAACTACTCTCAGCATCCTTTCCAAACCACAGGACTCAGGACACTTTGGCGAAAACCATGACTGTTCCAAGTGATATCAAGCAGATTTGAATGGGCGTTTTATGTTTGGTCCTGCCCAAATTGGAATCATAGAACTCTCGAATCGGAAGGGACCCTGAGGGTCATCTAGTCCAACCCCCTGCATTGCAGGAGTCGCAGATGAAGAATCCCTGACAGACAGCCATCCAGACTCTCCTTAATAACCTCCAAGGAAGGAGAGGCCACCATCTTAGAAGGGTGTTTCCTCTTACTGTAGTTCTATGTTGCTCTTGTATTTACACAAAAAGCCACCTGCAGTCCACATCTGATTCAAAACAAATGACAATCAGGTTCTCTGCAGGTGGATCCTTGCTCTCATTCAGCAGTTAACAGCAGATTTTCCCAGGGGAAATGGTGGGACTAAATAAAACCACTCCAGACTCATGTCTGGAAAGCACGGATCTGTGCCTACAGATCACAGCACTAATTGAAATCTAGATGAGCCCTTAAACAAAAACACACCCTGAAACATGCAACATTCAGATTTGGCCACATCTTGCCTCCTAATTACGTCAAGTCAAACCCCCCTGGGTGGCTTGGAACTGAATCTAGAGAATCTATGGTTTCTGCTCTGGAATCCACAATGTCCAGGTGTCGTTTCACAATCCACAGGCAGTAACACCAATGCCCCTCAGATGATGAAGCTCTTTTGGGTTTTCTATTCTGGGCCTCTGGCTTTTAAGCACAGCAGATGATTAAGCTCCATGCATTGTGATCGTCCAGAAGCGTCCTGTATTTAAAGGGCGGCAGGGGAACCAGAGAGAGAGAGAGAGAGAGAGAGAGAGAGAGAGAGAGTAGACGCAGAAGAGCGAGTGAGGAATGTAGGTTTAACACTCAGCCAGGGAACTAAAATTGAGCCACATGGAAAAATAACACAGAATTATATGTTCCTTCTCCGTCTTCATGCGAAGGTGTTATTAAGTTGGAGAAGAGCCCTTAAGGACTCTACAGTGGGGCAAGTGTGACAGCAGAGTGGCTATTAGGATGGTGTCCTCATTTTCCGTCCATAAAAAGTTGGAGGAACTATAATTATTTGGCCTAAGATGTGCTGGAGAAGGGCGTGTCCTCGTTCAAATGATCAGGTTGTGAATCCACGCCTGGGAAGGTCTGGAGCTCAGAGGTAGAACACCTGCTTTGAGTGCAGAAGGCCCCAAGTTGAATCCCTGGCATCTTCAGGTAGGGCTGGGAACGTCCCTCATCTGAAACCCTGAAGAGGTTCTGCTGGTCAGCTTTGACAATACAGAACAGGACGGACCAGAGGTCTTGATAGCGACAGTGGTGAGCTACATGGACCCATCACCTGACTCTGTATGAGGAAGCTTCCTCAGCCAATATTTAAATCAGCCCTTGGTTGAGAACGATGAGGACTGGAATCTTATTTCATTTTTAGGGAAGGACCATACCTCAGTAGGTCAACACCTGCTTTGCCTGCGAAATAAAATCCTGAGCCATGTGGACCCATGATCTGACTCCGTATAAGATATCTTCCTATGTTCTTTTGGGAAAGGGCCATAACACTGATTTGTGGGCAGAAGGTCCCAGGTTCCATCCCTAGTTAGGGCTAGAAGAGATATGTGCCTGAAAGTCTGGAGAGCCACTGCTGGTCAGTGTAGACAATATAGAAATTGATGGACCAATGGTCTGACTTGGTATAATGTAGCTTCCTAAGTTCCCATTAAATCACCCCTTCATTCAGATCATTGAGGGCTAGAAACTTAGTTTATTTTTTTGCTGGACCAATGGACCTCCGGCTTGATCCAGCAGACTCTACATATGTTCTTCTCAACATAAAAGGCTGACTATGTCATAAATTCTGTTGGAAGGCAGATGAGCAGAAGGATATGGTATTGGTCGTAGCATTCAACTTCCAGAAACACCTCAGCTTTCAAGTTCCTAGTCCTCCTGGGTGCCAATTTCTGCTTGAACGTGTTTGGGCAAAGCAGTCATGCACAGAGGACACCTGGCCAGTAGATGGCACCTGTGGCAAGAATATGACAAACAGAGGAAGCTCGTCATCAGTTGTGAAGTTTGTGGGAAGCTATGTTGGGGCAGAAGAAGCTGGTTACTGTGAGGGTGTGCAAGGTTTTTATACAGTATTCTGACCGGTGCAATCCATCAGTGGTGTAGGACTACAGTATAGGGCAAGGACTAAGGAGATTCAAGGTCAAATCCCTTCGCTTCCATGAGGCAACCGGGTGACCTTCAGACAGTCATACTCTGAGCCTAGCCTACCTTCCAAGACTTGTTGAGGATTAATTGGATGAGGGGTTAGGAGTGAGAACAATGAACGTCATGAGCACATTAGAGGAAGGATGGGTGAAAAGTGCCACACCCTTAAACAATGGTTAGGACCATATCTCATATTCACCTCTGCCCAGTTCTGGTCACCAACCACAGTTCAAGAAGGATATTGACAACCTTCAAATGTGTGCAGAGGAAGGTGACTGAGATGATAAAGGGCCTGAGAACCAAGCCTTATGAGGAACAGTTGAGGGACATGGGGATGAGAAAAGAAGACTGAGAAGGGATATGATAACCATCTTCAAATATCTGAAGATCTGTCATGGAAGATGGAGCAAACTTGTTTTCTGCTGCTCCAGAGAGGGTGTCACGGTCCGGTCTATGGGCGATCGGAGTCCCGGCTGAGGACGTCAGGACCGGGGGCAAGATGGCGGGGTGGAAGCAGGAATGAGAGTCCAGAAGCTAGGGGTCCGAGGGTCAGGAAGCAGGGAGTCACAAAGTCAAGGGTCCAAGGGTTGAGAAGAAAGGAGTCACAAAGTCAAGGGTCTGAGGGTCAAGAAGCAAGCGGTCAAGGGAGCAAGGAGTCAAGGAGCCAAACGCAGCAAGGCAGGGAACGTGTTGCTGTGGCAAAGAGCCGAAGGGAAATGCTGACCTTATATCCCTTCCCAGCTCTTGCCACCAGGTGCTGTGAGTTACCAATCAGCCTCACCTGTACGGCCGCACCTTGCTTCTCCAGAACAAACTTAGGAAGGCCCCAGTCCTGCAAAGCCCTACTGGTCCCAGGGCCTGGCTCCTGCATGCACTCTGTTGGGGGGGACCCAAACCAATGGATTCAAATTGCAAGAAAGGAAGTTCTGACTAAACATTTGGAAGAACTTTCTGGTGATAAGAGCCGTGGAATGGACGCCCTTGGAAGGTGGTGGACCACCCTCCTTTGGAAATTTTTAACAGAGGTTGGATGATCATCTGTCAGGGATTCTTCAGCTGTGATTCCTGCACTGGAGGTGGACTAGATTACTCCTGGGCAGTCCCTTCCAATCCTATATGATTCTATGTGTAACCTTTTGGGTGTGAGGAATCCATTGCCACCGGAGAAAGCCAGCAGTGTTTATTGAATTCCTTCTCATTTCCCCCAAATCCTCTAGATCATGGATGGGTGGGGAGCTCAGGCTTGGGGTTCCTCTAACAACACAGGCATCCCCAAACTCGGTCCTCCAGATGCTTTGGGACTACAACTCCCATCATCCCTAGCTAACAGGACCAGTGGTCAGGGATAATGGGAATTGTAGTCCCAAAACATCTGGAGAGCCAAGTTTGGGGATGCCTTCTCTAACAGGCCCTCTCTCCTAGACCACATCCCTCTGCAAACCCAGCTTTGCACCCTCCCACTTGAATGTTTTCGGCTTGTTGGAATGCAGCCTTCAATTCCGATAGTGCTTCTTGCCTTGTCCGGGGAGAACAATAGAGTCTCGGAATTGTAGAGTTGGAAGAATCATATTGAAATAAAAAAATTAAGGTCTTATATATATAATAAAGGTTCATAAAGGTACCAAGCTAGAACATACATAGATATGGGGACCACATGTCTGGAGCAGCACAGGAAGACCACCCTGAAACCATTTTGACCCTCAAACTGAACAAATGTTTTCTCTGCAAGGAGGGAGCGGGTGAGGGAACCTTCCCATTGTCTCAGGAATTGGGTAATCACCATTTCAAAGGAATGGGCAGACCACCAAGAAAGGCAATCAGATAAGGCATTATCAGATAATCTGGCAGACAGGAAAAACAACAACACACTCAAATTTCTGTTGTAGACCGCCTTTTCTGTGATGTAGATATGATGTTTGTGGGGGGTGGTCCTGAGCTCCAGGGAAGGGAATTTAAAATGTCTATATGGGGGGGGCACACCTTTGTTCTGGGTCCTCCTCCTACTCCTGTGTTTGAGGGGAGCACCCTGTTGCAACAGATCAATAAAGATCAGGCTTACGAGCTGCTTTGCTTCTCAACATTCTCTGCTTGGCCTCTGTTATTTTCTCCGATCGATGGAGAACTTGCAAAGGACTCTATAAGGGCTTTTGTGTCCCCCATAAGGGAATAAGGGCAGATTTTGTTTATTACAATAGAACTGTAGAGTTGGAAAAGACCCCAAGAGTCATCTAGTCAATGCCAGAAGAACATAGAGAGGGGAGTTTCAGTGTTTGTGTGTGTGTGTGTGTGTGTGTGTGTGTAGGAAGTAGCCTGCTGTACAAAAGGTAATAATATCATTTTGTTGCTTCACCCCCTTTAATTCACTGGCCTTGCCTACCCAAGATGTGGCCCCTGGAAGGTTTCACAGAAGGGAGTGTGGCCCCTGAGCCACAAAGTTCCCCCTGTTCTGCCTTCGATGCCAAACCTTCATCCCTGCTTCAGATTTCGCCAAGGGCGACTTTTGACGAGACTTACCGGGACATCTCTCTGCTAAGGCAGATGGAGGAAGACCAGAGAGTCATGCAATGCCACAGAGAACAGATTTTTTTATTTGATACACCTTTACATACATGGGGTGGGGGTGGGGGGAGATGCTTTGCAAAGGGGAAGACTCCAAGCAGAGTGAAACTGAATTTCCAAGCACAGCAAGATCAACTTTCCTCCCAGAAATTCTCATCTTGACATTACTTTCTCGGAATGCTGACGACCAACAGTCAACATAGATCATGCTTCATATTGGTGTCCGCACATCTGACATTCCATGATATTTCATCCCAGATTATTGCTTTTCCTGTTTAATTCGACAGCTGATCATTAACCGTATCTGATATTTGACGTGTAATGGCATTTGGCAGCAGAGGAGCAAATTCTTTGCATGCAAGATAAATAAATACCGTATTTTTCGCTCTATAGGATGCACGTTTTCCCCTCCAAAAATGATGGGGAAATGTGTGTGCGTCCTATGGAGCGAATGCAGGCTTTCGCTGAAGCCTGGAGAGCGAGAGGGGTCGGTGCTCACAGACCCCTCTTGCTCTCTAGGCTTCAGGCAGCTATCCGCAAGCCTTTGGAGCCCGGCAGGAGCTCCCGCCAGGCTCCAAAGGCTTGTGGATAGCAGTCTGAAGCCTGAAGCCCGGGGAGCACTCCCGCTGTGCACCCTGGGCTTCAGGCAGCTATCCACAAGCCTTTGGAGCCGGGCTCCAAAGGCTTGCGGATAGCAGCAAGCTCCGGAAGTGAAGGCGAGGTTGCACGCAACCTCACCGCCGCTCCCGGACCCGTTCTGGGGGCTGGGGTCGGGGAAAGCTCAGGCTTCCCCCGCCGCAGCCCCGCAGCTAAAAACGAAGCCAAGACAGCGAGCGGGATCCATAAATTTACTTTATTTCCCCCCCAAAAAACTAGGTGCGCCCTATTGTCCGGTGTGCCCTATAGAGTGAAAAATACGGTAAATATCAGGTTCGGTCTGTGGGTAAGGCTGAGAATCTCCTTTCCCTGAATCCCTGGAGAGCTGCTGCCAGTCCGTGTAGACAAGACTGAGCCAGATGGAGTCCAACAATCTGACTTGATGTAAGGCAGCTTGCAATTAAATCAGCGCTTTAGTCAGAGCCCTGTGGGTTAGAATCTTACTTCGTTTTTTAGGAGAAAGAACATAGCTCAGTAATAGAGCATCTGCTTTGCATGCAGAAGGACTGGGAAAGACTACCTGCCTGAAACCTGGACAACGCTGGTCTGACAGAGTCTAAGACAGCTTTCTCTGTTCTTATGTTCCCATGCATCTAGCAATTAAGAAAGATGGCTCAAATAGCGTACATGAACCAGCTATTACTTCAACATTACATGGAATGAATGCAATTGCAGAGGCCATCTGGGAAACCTTACACACAACGGCATTTAGCATTTTCCTGTGGGAACTGACACGCAATTGTGTTTAGCATTTCATGACCAACATGCAACAGCAAATAGGATTTAATTATATTCAGAAAACTGATATGCAGGGGCATGTAAAATCGGATGGCACCCGCACAGGAGATTTCATACCTGGTTGTTGTCCAGGAGCCACTGAGATCAAAAGATGCCAGCAAGCCTAAAGCACTTAAGATTTCAAGAACTGGAGTTAAAATGTCAGAATTTCGCATGCCGAGTCATCGACAATTCCTTTCTTATCTTTCAGCTCTCAGTCCCAGGTTCACCACCGATAGCCCGTTCACACAGCTGCTCTCTCCAAGTGTCATTGATACTTCCTCTTCCAAGAGAAGGCGCAGAATTCTGTGTGTTGTCATAAGCAGGAAGGAATAGAGCGAAAGGTTGAAGCTGAGAGAAGGGACACACCATCTGGTATATGCAACACGGTGTGGGTCATGTACGGATCGATCGCGAATCCAAACACCGATGGTCATGCGCAGCGCATTAACAGCACGTCGGCTTGCAGCAGGTCGAAGAGCAGCAGGGTTGGACCTGGACTGGCACCGCACAGACCGTGCTGCAGGGACTTGCGCAACAGGTCTGGGGCACCAAAACAAGCCTGCCACATCCACAGGGGCAGCGCTGAATGCAGACAGGGATGCAGGTCTGCGCCTGGCACGGTGATGCGCAGACAGGCACGCAGGTCTGAGCCTGGCAAGGGGTGGCACAGACAGAGGCGCAGGTCTGACCTTGGCAAGGGGTGACACAGACGGTGCCCTGGCAGGGTGCCGCAGCTTTGACGCCACCGCAGACGCTTTGGCAGGGTGAGGCACACTTGGTGCATGGGTCAGCGCACTTGGTGCATGGGTCTGCGCACTTGGTGCATGGGTCAGCGCACTTGGTAGCGGCCACCTTGACGCCGTCGCCGCAGGAGGTTTGACAAGGCGCTGTGCACACGTCGGTGGCGCACTTGGTTGCGCCACATGATGCGGTTCCGCACTTGACAGTGGTCCCTTTCACGCAACATGGGGGTGGCGCGCATGGCTGCTTGCACTGATGAGTCATCTTGTCCGAAAAGGAAATTGTCTTTACCTGCAGGACAGGGAAGGGGGGAAAGAGACATTATAGGAATTTGCTGGAAGAAGAAGAAGAAGAAGAAGAAGAAGAAGAAGAAGAAGAAGAAGAAGAAGAAGAAGAAGAAGAAAGCTTGTGTCACATCCACACAAGCATGGTTAAACTGTGGAACTCACTGCCACAGCAGGCAGTGGGTGTCCACCACCTGCATTGCTTTAAGAGAAGGTTAGATAAATTCATGGAGGAGAAGATAAATGCATAGATAGGTTAAATGCTTACCCCCAAATCTCAAAGGACCAAATGGACAGAGAGGCCAGGAGGAAATGAGGGAACAAAGAAGCACAGACTCTTTTATACAATACCAACCAAGCCGGGATCCGGAAACAATGAGCCCCAGGGAAGCCAAAACCTGACATTAAGAACTCAGCCTTGCTCTAGCCATTAATCCTCAAAATTGTTCCCTTGCATCACAATGTTTAATGGAAAATCTTAATTTGATGGGAACTACCCACCGGCTTCCAGAAAGGTAAGTATTTGCTGGTTTTGATTTCTGCATCGTTCTTCCTTTCTGGAGTCAAAATAACCCGGCAGAGTATACTAGAAATGAGGGATATAAGCGGCCCTTCAGATGCTGCTAGACTCCAACTTCCAGCAGCCCCAGAAGCCACTGTTAGAAATTAGCCGGCGCCAGGTGCATTTTGCAACAGGCATGGAGGTCCCTGGATACAAGGTTGGTGATGGGGGAAAGCAAAAGATCCCTTGGAGAAGGATCTGAAATAATTCTTGAAGCTTGAATTTGTTTCATTCTGGATTGTTTGACATTTTAATGTGCTGTAACCGGCTTTGAGATTTGTTCTTTAAAATATAAACAGTATAGCAATAAAATTAAGATGCTGTTTGAAGATTAGATTATATACCTGAGTTTCTAACACTGCCAGCAGTCAGCATGGCCAATGTTCAGGGGTGTTGATAAGGGTTGCAATCCAACAATATCTGAATGGGAACAGGGATCCTTGCAACAGACTGGTTTTTTTAATTGAAATTGGGGCCTTGCATGAACTTCTTTCAAAACTTCAGTGTTCCAGCACAGACGTTGGAACAGACAGAGTCAGGCCATTGGTCCTCCTAGCTCCCAGTCTATAAACGGACTGGCAGAAGCTCTCCAGACATTCCCAACCCTACCTGAGGATGCCGGAGACTGAAACTGGGACCTTCTGCATGCAAAGCAGGTGTTCTACCACTGTGATCCTTGGAAGGATAGAGAGTTGACAAGTACTGAGTCAAACCCTTGGCCTATCAAGCTCAGTATCACCTACGATAACAGTCAGTGGCTCTCCAGGTTTCAGACAGGCTGTCCTGCCCAACCCAACCTGGAGATGCCAGAGTTTTGAAGCTTGGACCTTCTACAGGTGAAGCAAGCACTGAGCTATAGACTCAGTAAGATCCCAGTCCTTCTTATTCTAAGGCAGTGTTTCCCAAAATTGGGTCTCCAGTAGTTTTTGGACTACAACTCCCATCATCCCTAGCTAGCAAGACCAGTGGTCAGGGATGATGGGAACTGTAGTCCAAAAGCAGCTGGAGACCTGAGTTTGGGAAATACTGTTCTAAGGGCAGACTTACGTAGGAAGCTGCCTTCTACTTAATCAAATCATTGGTCTATCTAGCTTAACATGGTCTACATTGACTGGCCTTGGCTCTCCAGGGTTGCAGGCAGGGAGTCTTTCCCAGACCTACCTGGAGATGATGGGGATTAATCTGGGACTTTCTTGATGCAAAGCAGATGCCCTACCACTGAGCTATGGAGCTCCCCCATTGCTTTTAGTCAATGTTCAGGAATGCCATTCTGGAGTCCTTCCTAAACTGACCATGACCAGAGACTATAATGCCAGGTGAAGACTGCCATGCCCACTGTAGGAGCCACAGACTTGGAAAGGTCTAGTTCATGGGGCATCATTGTCACTTCTCTTCCCCTAGACCAGGCATGGCCAAACTTGGCCCTCCAGATGTTTTGAGACTACAATTCCCATCATCCCTAGCTAACAGGACCGGTGGTCAGGGATGATGGGAGTTGTAGTCCCAAGACAGCTGGAGGGTCAAATTTGGCCATGCCTGTCCTAGACCAACACACTCAAATGATCAAGTAAAAATTTCCACTTATCTTTATTATTGTAACCCACCAAGAAGAGCTCTGCTGGATCTGGTCAAAGGTCCACCTAATCCAGAGTCCTGTTCTCTTAGTGGGTCAACAAGATGCCCTAATGGGAAGCCCTCAAGTAGGACCTGAGTGCAACCTCACCTCTCCCCGCCTGTGATTCCAAACAACAGGTGATCAGAAGAAGCATAATGCCTCCAGTTGTGGAGGTAAGAAATGACCATCATGTTGAGAAGCCCTTGATAGGCTTATTATCCTCCATGGATTTGTCTAATTCTCCTTCGAAGCCATCCATGTTAGTGACCCTTTCTACCTTTTGTGGTAGTTTAGATATGCACTGTCAGATGATGAGAACAGTGTCAGAAATGAGAACAGAAACTGCTGCAATTCACACGTTCATCGGCGGCTAGGAAAGGAAATCACACAAGTGTTTATCGTCACCACCATCATCGTTAAATGCCTTTCAACACATGTTCTCAGACCCAGGTCACAATGTAAAATACAACATTAAAAATAGTGAAAGATAAATTACAATCACAACTGGTTGTTGTTGTTGTTGTTGTTGTTAGTATGTCACCCCAGCCACTCCTAACAGAATATTCAAAACAAAACAAAACATCAAACACCAAAAACTTCCCTAGGCAACAGGGCTGCCTTCAGATGTCCCCTAAAAGTCAGATAGTTTCCTTGACATCTGATGGGAGTGCGTTCCACAGGGCAGGTGCCACTACCGAGAAGGCCCTCTGCCTGGTTCCCTGTAACCTCATGTCTCACAAATTTCTATCTACCTATCCATCTATCATTTATCTATCTATATCATCTATCATCTATCTGTATCTATCTATCATCTATCTATCTATCATCTATCTATCTATCTATCATTATCTATCTCTATCTCTACCTCTACCTCTATCTCTATCTCTATCTCTATCTCTATCTCTATCATCTATCTCTATCTCTATCTATCTATCTATCATCTATCTATCTATCTATCTATCATCTATCTATCTATCTATCTATCTATCATCCATCTATCTATCTATCTATCTATCTATCACCTATCTATCATCATCTATCTATATCTATCTATCTATCTATCTATCTATCTATCATCTATCTATCTATCTATCTATCTATCATCTATCTATCTATCTATCATCTATCTATCTATCTATCTATCACCTATCTGTCATCATCTATCTATATCTATCTATCTATCTATCTACCTATCATCTATCTATCTATCTATCTATCTATCTATCTATCTATCATCTATCTATATCTATCTATCTATCTATATCTATCATCTATCTATCTATCATCATCTATCTATCTATCATCTATCTATCTATCTATCTATCTATCTATCTATCTATCTATCTATCATCTATCTATCTATCTATCATCTATCTATCTATCTATCAATCTATCATCTATCTATCTATCATCTATCTATCATCTATCTATATCTATCTATCTTTCCATCTAATCTAATCTAATCTATCTCTGGTTACCTTACCCTATAAGATTGAAGCCCAGCTGACCACTTCAATTTGTGGAACTGGCACCATTACAGGAGACATGCATTTGTAAAAAATAAATAAATAAAAAATCAATCTTTTAATGTGGCAGCACCCACACTTTGGAACTCCCTGCTTATTGACATCTGGCAAGCACTTTTTCTGTACTTTCTCAGCACCTGATATAAATGTTTGTTTGCTTGTTTGGGCAAGCCTATCCAGATGTGTAGAATGTTGGCATGTGTTTCACTCTGGCGCCCAGGTTTTGGAAACCCCATCTCTGACTGGACGGAAAGGGAAAGTTTGGATGCTTAGAGAAAACTCAATCCCAATGCAACGCAGAAGGGTTCTTAAGAGGACAAGCGAAGCGCCATCACTTAGATAAGGTATGGCCCATATACACCAACTATGTAAATACAAGTGGCATTGATGTAAGACCTCCAGATACTCAAGTTTACTAAGGGATGGTTATGTTCTGCCTCCACAGCTGGAGACAACATTAGACAGCATCTTAAAAAGCAGAGACATCACCTTGCCGACAAAGGCCCAGATAGTTAAAGCTATGGTTTTCCCAGTAGTGATGTATGGAAGTGAGAGCTGGACCATAAAGAAGGCTGATCGCCGAAGAATGGATGCTTTTGAATTGTGGTGCTGGAGGAGACTCTGGAGAGTCCCATGGACTGCAAAAAGATCAAACCTCTCCATTCTGAAGGAAATCAGCCCTGAGTGCTCACTGGAAGGACAGATCCTGAAGATGAGGGTCCAAGATTTTGGCCACCTCATGAGAAGAGAAGACTCCCTGGAAAAGACCCTGATGTTGAGAAAGATGGAGGGCACAAGGAGAAGAGGACGACGGAGGACAAGATGGTTGGATGGTGTTCTCGAAGCTACCAGCATGAGTTTGACCAAACTGCGGGAGGCAGTGGAAGACAGGAGGGTCTGGCGTGCTCTGGTCCAGGGGGTCACGAAGAGGCGGACACGACTAAATGACTAAACAACAACAACAACCAGTTGCTGGAAACTGCAGAAGAGGAGAGAGCTGCTCTTACGCTCAAATCTTGCTTCCTGGTTTCCCACAGGGGCATCTAGTTGGCCACTGTGAGAACAGGATGCTGTACCAGGTGGCCTATTGGCCTGATCCTGCAGGCTCTTCTTAGGCTCTCGTTATTTTAGAACGAAGGTGCCCCGTAGCTTTTTAATGAATGCTTCAGAGATTTCTGTAGGGCTGGCCGGTTGATCACAGGTAGCAGCCGAAACCTCCAGGTTGGCCTGTGATGCAGCTATGTTGTCAACTTCTGCTTTACTCGGTGCGTGTCAGAGTTGAGCAACCCATTTCCTGCAAGAAGAACCAATAAATGCCATTGCCTCTGTGTGGAGCAAATCTTGCCAGGATCCTTCCCTCCCATAATTCCCCTTCCTCCCACCCAAACACCCACCCCCGGACCTTTTGCTCGGTGTTGGTTGTTTTTAATTCCGCCTCTGCGTAATTTCACAAAGTCCCATTACGAGCTATTAAAAAATAATTAAGCTTCATCCAGCACCGACTTGCAGACAGGCAACACCTACCTCTTTGCGGCCAATTTCCTTGGTGGAATCCATACGTTTGCAGCCATAGGAAGACAGGAATATACACATGGAGATGTTGGGTGCACAGATAGGAAGGAAAGGTGTTGGGAAAGCCACTTCTGAGCTAGGGAGGAGGTGCGGTTGCGGGCTTCACGTCCCTCCCCCACACTCACGGGGGCTGGCATCAGCCCCCGCGATACCAGGGAAATCCTCGGACGCGTCATCCCCGAGCCAGCCAATTGGCTGGCCCAGGGGGGCCGTGGCCTAGCCGCATTTAGGTCTGGCGCGGCCAAGGGTCTCCCTCTTTGCCGCACTGCAGCCAGACAGGTTTTCCCTTCCCTCCCTCCCGTTAGGCTAGGCTCTCTGATGTTGCTATGGACTTTGGTTGGTCGCCATCAAGGGGCCTGGTAGGAATTTTTCCAATTGGCAGATTGGCCCAGCCACTTGGTTTTCGCCTACCTCGTAGCAAACCGTTAGGCAGTTAGGCATTGGTAGGGGTATTGTTCTATTGTTATGCAGATGAAGGGGGGAAGGAAGCACCATCACCTTCCCCCAAACATAAGGGTAGTCTGTTAAAGTATTCTGGGGGGCGTGGCCTTGTCCTAAGCCTATGGAGGTGTGGGCCCAGGGCACGCCCCTAAGCGGTAACTCCGGGGGGAGCTCCTAGTTGACGTGCCTCAGCAGGACTCCCCCTACTGGTGGTTAACCCTTACCGGACTTCAAGCAACCAGGCTGAAGCCGGTTAGTTCTTAGGACCAATGCCTAAACCAATACCGCTCAATTCCTGTAATCAATAAAGTTGTGGCCTAATTTGACCCATTAACTCGAATTCTTGTGTCTCGTGTCTTTATTTCTGAGGGGCGAGACGGGAACTCGCCACGCAAGTGATGAAAGAGGGAAACTCCTGCTGCTCCATGAGGTTCTCCTTCCAGATGTTGCTGAACTGTAACTCCCACTAGCCACCTGCAACCATGGCTAATGGTCAAGGTTGGTGGGAGTGGGAGTTCATCAATATCTGGAGGGACAAAGGTTCCCCAAACCTGGACCAGATGGACGTGATCAGGGATGGAGGATGCCAAGTGAACTCTGCCTGGTCCTCAGAAGTCTATAATTTAGGAATGTAAGATGAGCTTGTGGCCAATGGCCCATCTGGTCCCGTTCTCTCAGTGGCCAACCAGAGGCCCCAATGGGAAGCCCACAAGCAAGACATGAGCACAACAGACATAACAGCAGTTTTATTGCATTAGCTCTGCAGTGAGCCAACTTTGGGACGACTTCACCCCTAGCCCTCAGGAGGTCAAGATATAAACCAGAAAATAACCATCCTTTGATGATTTGCACCTTTCTGAATTCTGTAGGGCTGGTGTCAGATGCTGGGGGTGGTTGCTCGTGAGTAACCAGGCAGGACTCCGACCTGTCTTTTACAGGTTTTATGGTGCAAACTATTTACAGTGCAGATCCACAAAGTTCATGTACGTCTTAGTCACTTGCAGAATCTGGGAGTGGCCCCTTCCGGCTTCTCCCCCAACATAAGAACTTCGTCACCCCAAGCCTCCACCTCCCCTCCTTGCGTTTCACCCGTCTGCGCAAGCTGGGCGACGGAAGTGGCGTGCGTTCCTCCTGGCCAGCCTGGCCAGGTGAGGCGCTGGGGCTCTCAGCAGCGTCCTTGAGCCCTTTCCTTGCTCGGCTGGCCCCTTCCCTCTCTTCTCCACTTTCCCCACCGCTGGAAGAAGAACTGGTCCTCAGGAGTTTCAGAGGCTCTCTGTATCCCAACGGCCCCCCTGCCTCCCTCCCCTGTTCCGATGAGAGTCCCCTGACAGCAGATCTATGGTCAAGTAGCATTGTAGATGGCTTGTTCCACCTCTCTCAGGGTGGTGGTAGCCCAGGGGGAGAGGGCCTTCCCCTAAGTTGTAGGACCTGGTATGCCCTGCGGAGGAACATAGGTCCACAAATGACAACATTTTGGAGGTCCCAAGTCACAAGGTGGTTAGGTTGGTCTCAACTAGGGCCAGGGCCTTTTCAGCACTGGCCCCGACTTGGTGGAATTCTCTGTCACAAGAGATTAGGGCCCTGCGGGACTTGACATCTTTCCGCAGGGACTGCAAGACAGAGCTGTTCTGCCTGGCCTTTGGTTTGGACTCAGTCTGGCCCTTATGTTTCCCTCCCCTTATTGTTTTTTTTTTCCCTATTATGTTTTTATTGCAATTTTACTGGTGTTAGCCGCCCTGAGCCCAGCTCTGGCTGGGGAGGGCAGGGTATAAATAAAATTTTGTTGTTGTTGTTGTTGTTGTTGTTGTTTGCCATTAACACCTGAGATGTGTATCTCCAGGCCCCACTGAGTTTCTGCAGCTGTAATCTGGTTCTAATTCTGAATTTTAAATTGTTGCAACGCACCTCTTTACTGCAACGACAATGACTACTATTAATAATAATAATAAACAATAATAGGATAAAGTTGCACTAAAATTCTGCTGATCTTCACAGGGACCTTTTTAAAACAAAAACCTCAAACTGGTGTGGAAATAGGCAGAACAAACTATGGTTGGGGAAAGGAGAAGCTGAAATAGACCATTTCCCTGGTCAGTGACCCTATGCCTTTGTATGGGAACATGGAAGGGAATGAAGATCGGCTGAATTAAGACACAATCGAAAGCTATAAAATAAGTACCGTAATAGCTGTTTGATTTACCTGTCACTTTAATCCATTATCTAAATATTACCATCATCTCCGTTTATGGGGATCTACGCCTTCCCTAATAACCAAACCCATTAACAGAGCTAAAAAAAACCACACCACACCTTGCTTGCATCCAGAGAGCAGGTGCTGGTGATGTGTCAATAACTCCCTGTTGTGACAGGCATGTGTCAGTAACAGTTAATGAGCAGCTGGAGCTCTGTTATTAGAAGAAGTCAGGAAGAGGTAATGGGTTCCCTGCCTGTCTCCTGATGCTTAATCATGGCGTCTGGAACCCTGAAGGCCTGGCTTTTAAGGACAAAGTGAAGCAGGAATTCCAGGTGGAGGAGTCACAGCTGTTTCCACAGCTGGAGCAGAGACTTTGGAAACAGAGTTATTACTCCCCAAAGCCACAGTGGAGTTAGATTTCATAGTGTTTTCAATGTGCTTACCTTGCTGTCTTATAGTCCCTATAGTTAAAGCTCTAGTTTTCCCAGTAGTGATGAATGGAAGTGAGAGCTGGACCATAAAGAAGGCTGATCGCCGAAGAATGGATGCTTTTGAATTGTGGTGCTGGAGGAGACTCTTGAGAGTCCCATGGACTGCAAGAAGATCCAACCTCTCCATTCTGAAGGAAATCAGCCCTGAGTGCTCACTGGAAGGACAGATCCTGAACCTGAGGCTCCATGACTTTGGCCACCTCGTGAGAAGAGAAGACTCCCTGGGAAAGACCCTGATGTTGGGAAAGATGGAGGGCACAAGGAGAAGGGGACGACGGAGGACAAGATGGTTGGGCAATGTTCTCGAAGCTACAAACATGAGTCATGAGTTGATGCATCCCTTGCCTTCTGGGGAATTCCCCTTCCTACAGATTTTAAACTATATTATGAGGCGTCCTGTCTCTGCTGGCTCCAGGAATGGATAATGTTGAAAAACATAGGTATTTTAGATTTGGAAGGACATGACAATAGGTTTGGATGGCATGCATATTTATGGAATGAAAAAGCAAAAGTACATAAAGGATTTCAGAATCATCTAGTAAGAAAATCAATTTTTATGGTATAAAAAGAACCTTCCTTTTGCATTCTTGAGGCTCATGCATGATTCAATTTGGCAAATGCAAATTAGTCATTTCCCCCTCTCGTCTAACGCAGAGACTTCTAAAACGACATTCCACCTCTTCAGAATGAATAGTTGTTATGGGGAGGAGCCCTAGCTCAGGGAGGGCATTAGTAAGAGCCTGGCCGCTGGATCAGGCCAATGGCCCACCTAGTCCAGCATTCTGCTCTCATGGCAGCCAACCAGATGCCTGTGAAACCTGCAAGGGGCGTTATATGTCAGGGATGTGTATACCTGTGAAGAGATCCAAGATTTAGAACCTCAAAGCCAAAGTGAGAGCATTTGGGTCAAAATTAAGGGAGAGAAGAATAACAGTGACCTCATTGTGGGAGTTTACTATAGATCCCCAAGCCAAACGGAGGACATAGATGATGCCTTCCTGGAACAGATGGCCAAGCATGCAAAAGGAAGGGAGATAGTAGTAATGGGGGACTTCAATTACCCAGATATTTGTTGGATGTCAAACTCAGCCAAGAGCATAAGGTCAAACGGATTCCTCACTGGCCTTGCAGACAACTTCATTGTCCAGAAAGTGGGAGAAGCAACAAGAGGAACAGCCATTTTAGATCTGGTCCTAACCAATGTCGATGACCTGGTTAATGGGGTAGAAGTGGAAGGATCATTAGGCGCAAGTGATCATGCTCTTCTGAAGTTTACTATACAACGGAAAGGAGCAGCCAAGCATACTAGGACTCAATTTCTTGACTTTAAGAAAGCCGACTTCATAAAACTTAGGGAAGTGCTGGGTGAGATCCCATGGACAGTAATACTAAAAGGAAAGGGAGTTCATGAAGGCTGGGAGTTTGTTAAGAGGGAGATAGTAAAAGCACAACTTCAGGCAATACCAATGAGACGGAAACATGGAAGGTGCCTAAAGAAGCCAGGGTGGCTATCTAAAGAACTTTTAACTGAGTTAAGATTAAAAAAGGATGTGTACAAAAAATGGAAAAGGGGGGAAACCACCAAAGAGGAATTCAAACAAATAGCCAGCACGTGTAGACACAAAGTCAGAAAAGCTAAAGCACAGAATGAACTCAGGCTTGCTAGAGAGGTTAAAAGCAACAAAAAAGGCTTCTATGGGTATGTTCGTAGCAAAAGGAAGAACAAAGAAACAGTGGGGTCACTCAGAGGAGAAGATGGTGAAATGCAAACAGGGGACACAGAAAGGGCTGAACTCCTCAATGCCTTCTTTGCCTCAGTCTTCTCCGATAAAGAAAACAATGCCCGACCTGAAGAATTTGGAGGAAATGATTCAGCAGAGGAAACACAGCCCAGAATAACTAAGGAGATAGTACAAGAATACTTGGCTAGTTTAGATGTATTCAAGTCTCCAGGGCCAGATGAACTGCATCCAAGAGTATTAAAAGAACTGGCAGATGTGATCTCAGAACCACTGGCAGTCATCTTTGAGAATTCCTGGAGAACAGGCGAAGTCCCGGCAGACTGGAGGAGGGCAAATGTTGTCCCTATTTTCAAAAAGGGGAAAAGAGAGGACCCAAATAATTACCGCCCAGTCAGTCTAACATCAATACCAGGGAAGATTCTGGAGCAGATCATTAAGCAAACAATCTGTGAGCACCTAGAAAGGAATGCTGTGATCACCAATAGTCAGCATGGATTTCTGAAAAATAAGTCATGTCAGACTAACCTGATCTCATTTTTTGACAGAATTACAAGCCTGGTAGATGAAGGGAACGCAGTGGATGTAGTCTACCTTGATTTCAGCAAGGCATTTGACAAGGTGCCCCATGATATTCTTGTAAAGAAGCTGGTAAAATGCGGTCTTGACTATGCTACCACTCAGTGGATATGTAACTGGCTGACTGACCGGACCCAAAGGGTGCTCATCAATGGTTCCTCTTCATCCTGGAGAAGAGTGACTAGTGGGGTGCCACAGGGTTCTGTCTTGGGCCCGGTCTTATTCAACATCTTTATCAACGACTTGGATGATGGACTCAAGGGCATCCTGATCAAATTTGCAGATGACACCAAACTGGGAGGGGTGGCTAACACCCCAGAAGACAGGATCACACTTCAAAACGACCTTGACAGATTAGAGAACTGGGCCAAAACAAACAAGATGAATTTTAACAGGGAGAAATGTAAAGTATTGCACTTGGGCAAAAAAAATGAGAGGCACAAATACAAGATGGGTGACACCTGGCTTGAGAGCAGTACATGTGAAAAGGATCTAGGAGTCTTGGTTGACCACAAACTTAACATGAGCCAACAGTGTGACGCGGCAGCTAAAAAAGCCAATGCAATTCTGGGCTGCATCAATAGGAGTATAGCATCTAGATCAAGGGAAGTTATAGTGCCACTGTATTCTGCTCTGGTCAGACCTCACCTGGAGTACTGTGTCCAGTTCTGGGCACCACAGTTCAAGAAGGACACTGACAAACTAGAACGTGTCCAGAGGAGGGCAACCAAAATGGTCAAAGGCCTGGAAACAATGCCTTATGAGGATCGGCTAAGGGAGCTGGGCATGTTTAGCCTGGAGAAGAGGAGGTTAAGGGGTGATATGATAGCCATGTTCAAATATATAAAAGGATGTCACATAGAGGAGGGAGAAAGGTTGTTTTCTGCTGCTCCAGAGAAGCGGACACGGAGCAATGGATACAAACTACAAGAAAGAAGATTCCACCTAAACATTAGGAAGAACTTCCTGACAGTAAGAGCTGTTCGACAGTGGAATTTGCTGCCAAGGAGTGTGGTGGAGTCTCCTTCTTTGGAGGTCTTTAAGCAGAGGCTTGACAACCATATGTCAGGAGTGCTCTGATGGTGTTTCCTGCTTGGCAGGGGGTTGGACTCGATGACCCTTGTGGTCTCTTCCAACTCTATGATTCTATGATTCTATGATTCTATGACCTGAGCACAAGAGCCCTCTCCCCTCCTGCAGTTTCCAGCAACTGGGGAGACTGTGGCTCAGTGGCAGAGTGTCTGCTTTTCACACAGAAGGTTCCAGGTTCGACTCCCCACATCCCCAGATAGCGCTGAGAACATCTAAAGTCTGAAAAGGCCCTGCCATGCACTGTGCAAAGCACTAAGCTAAATGGACCAGCAGCCTGACTCAAGAGACAGCAGCCTCTCTCTGTTCCTTCGTGAAATGGTTTTGAAGGCAGCCCAGTGCCAACAACCATCCGGCAATGATGAAAAATCCATTTCTCTTCAAAGGGTTGGGAATCTCTTAAAGGAGATGGGGGAATTTATGGGTTGCTATTTAGGGATGGGGGACACGGGTGGCACTGTGGGTTAAACCACAGAGCCTAGGACTTGCCGATCAGAAGGTCGGCGGTTCGATTCCCCATGGCGGGGCGAGCTCCCGTTACTTGGTCCCTGCTCTTGCCAACCTAGCAGTTCGAAAGCGCGTCAAAGTGCAAGTAGATAAATAGGTACCGCTCCGGCAGGAAGGTAAACAGTGTTTCCGTGCACTGCTCTGGTTCGCCAGAAGCGGCTTAGTCCTGCTGGCCACATGACCCGGAAACTGTACGCCAGCTCCCTCGGCCAATAAAGCGAGATGAGCGCCGCAACCCCAGAGTCGGCCACAACTGGACCTAATGGTTAGCTGTCCCTTTACCTTTATTTAGGGATGGGGACAAGACCTGTGATTCAGTTCACATTTAAAGACAAATCTAACTGAGGGCTCATCTAGAGCTCCACTTGCCCATCAATCTTTGCCCAGGAAAACCTGCTCTTTAGTGCTGAATTGGAGCAGACATCAACTGGGTTTTTCACAGATGGATGTTTGCTCCAATTCAGCACTAAAGAGCAGGTTTTCCAAGGGAAAGTGGTGGGAGAAGGGAAAACTGTTCAGACCTTTACCCAGGAAGCATGGGACACACAGAAAACCACTTGGACCTGTGTTTTCCACGCTCGGGACAAATGGAAGTTTGGGAAACCCATAAATAATACACAAACCTAAGCACCACCAACTTTTGACATGTTCATCACTTTGAATTTTGCAGTGTAGCCCTCCAGCCAAATAATGTGCAGAACCATGCATGCGCTGGACTAAAGCATGCATAAAAACGTGTATAATTGTGAAAATGCACAGTGTGTTGCCATATGTTTGGCAAAAATGCCTACAAACATAGATGTATTAGCAGAAAGGTGCACTAAAAGGGTGCTGTATTTTCACAAAGACTTTTTAAAATGTAAGATGGTGTGGAAATGTGGCTCTTAAGATTGGGGGAAATGAGAAGCTGAAATGGGCAGATTTTGTCATTCCTCATTAAGAGCAACTTATAAGATCACTGTACTTTCTTTTTTACTTACTTACTTGCTGGCAATCCGTATTCTTCCTCCCAACCCCCAAGCAGCAACAATAGTTATGCCAGGAAGAGAAATAAATAACTAACATGCCCCAGCTATCACGTGCCAAAACACCATCACGCACCCCACCAAATTAAGAGGGCCACACTGAAAATATGGAGGCTAAGAAGAAAATTAGGAGGTGACGTGGGGTTTGACTCTGTAACCATACATTTCCTTTTGTCCTTGGGCTCCTTCCTTCCCAGAGCATCTCCTTGAGGAACCCATAAAAGGAAGGGCTGCTCTTTAAGTCTCCCTACTCCTGCCGGGTCTCCGTTCCACCTGTCCTGTCGCTCAAGCAGGTAAGTTTCAGATTCTTGAGATCCTTCTCTCTCTCTCTCTCTCTCTCTCTGGCCTGCATGGTTATTTCTTCTAGTGATCCTCCCAAGGTGTATTTCAGGTCAAGGACCTTTTGGCCACATCATACCATTCCTTCAAAGCAGTTAGACCACTCTCACCACCACCACCACCGAAGGATTCTGGGAACTGTAGTTTTTTAAGGGTGCTGAAAGCGGTTAGGAGGCACCAACCCCATTCCCTTCACAAAACTACAATTCCCAGAGTGGTTTAACGGTGAACCCCTCTTCTCTGTAGCAGACTGCTTTAAATGTACAGTGTGGGGAACCTTCCTCCTATCCAGATTTTGGTGAACTGCAGTTCCCAAGCATGGCCAATGGTCAGGGGTGATGGGAATTGTAGTTCATGAACATCCAGAGGGCCAATGTTTTCTTGTACCAGATTAAATGTCTAGTGCAGATGTGGCCTATCTGCAGTGTTATTTTTCTAGAAAAGGAGGTGCCGGAATTCACCATGAACACCTCTCTTGTAATAATAATAATAATAATAATTAATAATAATAATATAAAGGTAAAGGTACCCCTGCCCGTACGGGCCAGTCTTGAAAGACTGTAGGGTTGTGCGCATAATAATAAATAATTAATAATAATAATAAATAATAATAATATTTATGCCCCACCCATCTGACTGGGTTGCCCCAGAACAGAATATTAAAAACACAACAAAACATCAAACATTAAAAACTTCCCTAAACAGGGCTGCCTTCAGATGTCTTCTAAAAGTCAGAGAGCTGTTTATTTCCTTGACATCTGATGGGAGGGTGATCCACAGGGAGGGCACCACCACTGAGAAGACCCTCTACCTGGTTCCCTGTAACTTCCTCGCAGTGAGGGAACCGCCAGAAGGCCCTCAGAGCTGGACCTCAGTGTCCGGGCAGAATGATGGGCGTGGAGATGCTCCTTCAGGTATACAGGGCCAAAGCCCTACACTTTGAATTGTGTTCAGAAATGTATTTGTTCTCTTATAATGGCAATGGGAGGAACTGAGTTCCAGTGATTTCCGGCGGAACAAAAGCCCTGCCTCTCTGATTGGTGGAGGTGATGCCACAATGATTCTGCATGATTTATTTAAGCATGTTCTTGTTCTTCACCCAATAAAGCTCGTTTACTTTTGCATTTTTTAAAATCACCCCAAGACAATCCCTGCCTCCAGGAGACATGGTGCAAAAGGAAAGAGGGAAGGGGAGGGCAAAGGAAGATGAGAAAGCTCAGGCAACGCTTCGTGGAGTTCTTACAGAGACCTTGAATATGACCAGCCAGATTTGAAACTGTTTGGGGAAAGAAACAGTCCAGTGGAGCTGATCGTTCAAGCCTAAGGAGCAAATCCTTTTTTTTTTTTTTAGCTATGAAAGTAGTTCAAGATGGCTACACACAACTCTCTCCCTTCCGGCCTCTGAAATCCCATTAACTGTGCGGTGGTTTGAATCGGCTGCTTGACATGTTTTGTTTTGTTTTCCCTTATCCTAATTCCATATTATATGGATTAGTGGCAAGGGCGGAGGCTTAAATGGCTTTCATGAGGAGAGGAACAGCTGGCAGCAAGGTGTGGGGAGGGAGGAGGTGGAAAATGAGGCAGAATTCCTGGGGGGGGGGATGTCAGTCGGTGATAGCAAAGGAGAAAGAGGTTGAGCACCAGGTCAAGAGCTGGAAGAGGAAAACAACAAGGGTGCCAGTCAGCCGATGAGAGCCAGGTGCTCTGAGGGACTAAGCCGAATGATGGAAGATTCAGGAGAGATCAAAGCGAGGGCTTCTCCACGCAGCACAAAGTTAGACTGGGGAACTCCCTGACACAGGAGGGAGTGATGGCAGCCAACTCGGAAGAGGAGTGGACGAATCAGGGGAGGAAAGGGCTACTGATGGCTTCTGGCCACGATGGCTTCGTTCCACCTCCGTGGTTGGAGATAACAGTGGTTCTAAATACCAGTTGCTGGAAGCAGCAGCAGGAGAGAGTTCTGTTGCGCTCATGCGCTGCTTGTGGGTTTCCCATTGAAGAATCTGGTTGGCCAATACAGTGGTACCTTGGGTTAAGAACTTAATTTGTTCCGGAGGTCCCTTCTTAACCTGAAACTGTTCTTAACCTGAGGTACCACTTTAGCTAATGGGGCCTCCCACTGCCGCTGCACCTCAGGAGCACGATTTCTGCTCTCATCCTGAAGCAAAGTTCTTAACCCGAGGTACTATTTCTGGGTTAGTGGAGTCTGTAACCTGAAGCGTCTGTAACCCGAGGTACCACTGCATTAGAACAGAATGCTGGACCTGATGGGAAATGGCCCCGATCCTACAGGGCACTTCTGATGTTCTTTAAAAAAAAAAAAAAAGTAAAGGACCCCTGACCGTTAAGTCCAGTCGTGGACGACTCTGGGGTTGGGGCGCTCATCTTGCTTTACTGGCCGAAGGAGCCGGCGTTTGTCCGCAGACAGTTTTTCCGGGTCATGTGGCCAGCATGACTAAGCCCCTTCTGGAGAACCAGAGCAGCGCTGGTTTAGACCACAGCGCCACCCGAATCCTTAACTTCTGGTGTTCTTACGACACCCAAAATAGGGCAAAAGTGCTTTGCATAAAACTGGCACGCACAGATTCATATGCATCGATGCAAATTTTGGAAGTGATGACTATAATTGAAAATTAAATGCTATTCATCTCACCGCAGTGGGTGACGCTGCGACTGGGTGACCTTTGTTCCATCTCAGATCTGGTGTCCTAATGATCACTGTGAATTCAGTTCCCCACCCTTTCAGGCAAGGGCGAAAGCTCAGTGGTTAGAGTATCTGTTTCACCTGCAGTTCTTGGTTAAATTCCCGGCATCTCCAGGTAGGGCTGGGAGAAATCTTTCTGCCTGAAACCTTGTAGAGCTGCTGCCAGCCTGTGTAGACAATACTGGGCTGGATAGACCAATGGACAGACTCAGTATAAGGCAGCACCCTGTGTTGCACAAATGGACTAAAACAATGGCAGAAGTTTTGCATTTTAAAACGCCGACAAAGATAATAATAATAATGATGATGATGATGATAATCATCATCATCATCATCATCATCATAATTTGTTATTTATACCCCGCCCATCTGGCTGGGCTTCCCCAGCCACTCTGGGCAGCTTCCAAAAAAATATTAAAATACTGTAATACATCAAACATTAAAAGCTTCCCTGAACAGGGCTGCCTTCAGATGTCTTCTAAAAGTCTGGTAGTTGCTGTTCTCTTTGACATCTGCTGGGAGGGCTTTCCACAGGGTGGGGGCCACCACAGAAAAGGCCCTCTGCCTGGTTCCCTGTAACTTGGCTTCTCGCAGCAAGGGAACCGCCAGAAGGCCCTCGGCGCTGGACCTCAGTGTCTGGGTAGAACGATGGGGGTGGAGACGCTCCTTCAGATATACTGGACCGAGGCCATTTAGGGCTTTAAAGGTCAGCACCAACACTTTGAATTGTGCTCAGAAATGTACTGAGAGCCAATGTAGGTCTTTGAAGACCGATGTATAATGGTCTCAGTGGCCGCTCCCAGTCACCAGTCTAGCTGCCGCTTTCTGGATTAGTTGTAGTTTCCGGGTCACCTTCAAAGGTAGCCCCACGTACAGCGAATTGCAGTAGTCCAAGCGGGAGATAACCAGAGCATGCACCACTCTGGCGAGACAGTCTGCAGGCAGATAGGGTCTCATCCTGCGTACCAGATGGAGCTGGTAAACAACACACCCTCCAACATTTCTCCAATGAAAATAGGGATGTCTCATTCTAGTATTATTATTATTATTATTATTATTATTCCCTCCGTCTGACTGGGTTGCCCCAAGCACATATATAAAAACATAATAAAACATTTAAAAACCTCCCTATACAGGGCTGCCTTCAGATTTCTTCTAAAGGTTGTATAGTCCTTTATCTCCTTGGCTTGACGGCATCACATAATTCCATACCTTCCAACCTTTCTGCGAGGAGAATAATAATAATAATAATAATAATAATAATAATTTTATTTATACCCTGCCCTCCCCAGCCAAGACGGGCGGCTAACACCAGATATAAAAGCAATTGATTAAAATACAACTTAAAAAACAAGATTAAAATACAACATTAAAATAGGGATGTCTTGAGAAAAAGTGAGACGTTCCGGGATCAATTCAGAAACCAGGACAGCTTCTGTAAATCCAGGACTGTCCCTGGAAAACAGGGAAGGTCTGCAGTTGCAAATACCTGCAACTTATGGGAACTTGCTTGGGGGAAGGGTGATGATGGGTAGTTAAGCCTACAAGCACAGAAGCTGGCGGTGAAGGTTCAAAGCCAGGGCTTAGCCCTGACTGGGCCCAAAGCCAATTCGTTGTGGTTAGTGTGTGGGCGGCTTGATTGACGGACGGAGGACTGAACATCGTGTCAATCGGCAGAAGGCATTAGTTTCCATTCTTAATGGCTTCGGAGTGAACCAGCGACTCCAGTCTTGCGAGCAACCAGGCAGTCTTTTGTCTATGCATGATCCCAAAGTGGCCAGTCAGATACCCCATGGAGGAAATCCCTTGAGCAGGACCCAAGCAGAGGACCACCTTGCCCTCTTGAGCTTCACAGCAACTGGTATTCAGAAGCATTTACTGCCTCCAGCCATGGAGCATAACCATCATGACTAGTAGACGTTGATGGCCCTCTGAATTTCTCCAGTCCTCTTTTGAAGGCATCTAAGCTGGTGGCCATCACTGTGGCAGGGAGTTCCGTAGTTTAAGTGTGTACTGTGTGCAGAAGGTAGCGGGGCCTGTCCTGTGGAACCCCCTCCCACCAGATGTCAAGGCAATAAGCAACTATCATGCTTTTAAAAGACATCTGAAGGCAGCCCTGCTTAGGGAAGTTTTTAAATGTTTAATGCTGTGTTGTGTTTTTAATATTTGGTTGGGAGCTGCCCAGAGCGCCTGGGGAAACCCAGCCAGATGGGCGAGGTATAAATAATAAATAAATTATTATTATTATTATTATTATTATTATTATTATTATTATTATTAGGGTTAGGGTCCCGAATCTCCTAACGTTCAGTTTCATTAGATATCCACAAGTTCTCGTTATATGAGAGAGAGAAAAATCCTTTCCTCTGTCCCCCATAATTTCATTACTTCTATCATGTCAAATCTTGCTTGCCTTGCCTCTCAACTCTAACGTCCCAAGTGCCAACACATTTCTTCATGGATCAAAGTCCTTTTTCTTTTTCTTACCTCAACCAGGAAACAAAAAATCAGCATGAGAATCATGTCTAGGTGTCAGGGACGCCTGAACCTCTCCTCCTGAACCTTCCTGAGAACAGGAGGACAGAATAGAGTTAGAACAGTGGTTTGCAGAAGGGCACAGTTCAGAGGCTGCAGAGCGGAGAACCTGGGAAATATCAGAAGAGGAACAGGAAGAAGAAGCACTGGGGAGAGACAGAAGACAGACTCAGTGTCCTTGGAAAGCATTCCTGACCCCGACCCCTCTCCCAGCATGGGAGAGCCAGCATGGTGTAGTGATTAAGAGTGGTGGACTCATAATCTGGTGAACCGGGTTCGCTTCCCCGCTCCTCCACATGCAGTTGCTGGGTGACCTTGGGCTAGTCACACTTCTCTGAAGTCTCTCAGCCTAACTCACCTCACAGAGTGTTTGTTGGGGGGGAGGAAGGGAAAGGAGATTGTTAGAGACTCCTTAGGGTAGTAATAAAGTGGGATATCAAGTCCAAACACTTCTTCTTCTTCCCAGGACCAGGTGAGCATTGAGGGTAGCGGAACAGAAAGCTCAGAGGCAGAAAGCTCAGATTAGCTGATACCGGGGTGGAGAAGAATAGGGGGGGCGTAGGGGGTGGGACTTTACTTGGAACAATGCCAGACTGCATTCCTTTATTGCTCTCTGTGAATTATTGAATAAATTGCTTGGCAAGAACTTTTGTCGTTTCACTGCTTCTTGGCTGCCACCGTGGGAGGGATCTGAATCCCTGAAGCCTGACACTAGGTTTGGAACCATATAAGATCTGGATTCTGTTTTCTTTCTCCTCTTTCAGGTCAAAGTGCCGCCCCGAAAGAATGTACCAGACCAAGCAGCCCTGCCTGCCCCCTCCGATTGGGGCAACAAAATCCACAGACGCCTGCGCCCCTCCGTGCGTGAAGACATGTGCAGTTCCATGCCCAAACTCGTGCCCTGCTAAATGCATGGAGGCATGTGCCGTTGGGTGCAATCCTGGCTTTGTGCACAAACCAGAAGCCTCATGTGCAGCCCCGACCTCACCTGAATGCACGGGTTCATGTGCCCCTCCATGCGCTGCTGCTTCTGAAGCACCATGCTCAAGCCCTCCTTGCACAGATGTCGCCCAATGTGAGGATGCAAGTGGGGGCCCAAGCCCTTCCATCTTTGAGGCCCCAATCCCAGTTCTCTGCTTGGATCAATGCGCCACAACCGGAGAGCCTCCTATCAGCAGTGGCGGTAAAACTCCACCCCCGCTCCCCTGCATTTCTCCAGGCGCCTGTTTTGCTACCTGCATTGATCCATGGGCTGCAAGTCCTGACTGCGCAACTGCATGCAGCACGAAATGTGCCACGAAATGCTGCGATGTGTGTGATGCCTCGAAAGGTGCTGCCGGCATGAAATGTGCCACAAAATGTGCCGCGTCGGTCCCATGCGCCACGGAATCCACCATCATAACCCCCTGCGCCACGGAATGCTGTGATGGGTGTGATGCCTCGAAAGGTGCTGCCTCCGTCACATGCGCCACAAAATGTGCCACGTCGGTCCCATGTGCCACAGAATCCACCACCATAACCCCCTGCACCACAAAACACTGCGATGGTTGCGGTGCCGCCTCCGTCAAATCTGCCACGAATTATGCCACGTTGGTCCCGTGTGCCACGGAATCCTCCAGCTGGTACCCCTGTGCCATAAGATGCTGCGATTGCTCCGCGGCTTTGAAAGCCGCTGCCTGCAAAAAATGTGCCACAAAATGTGCCACCTCGGTCCCGTGTGCCACCAAATCCAGCAGCACGACCCCTTGTGCCACAAAATGCTGCGATTCCTGTGGTGCTTTGAAAGGCGCTGCCACCGTCACATCCGCCACAGAATGCAACACGCCGTGTGCCACGAAATCCACCAGCACCATCCCCTGTGCCGTAAAATGCTATGCTTGCTGTGCTGCTTTGAAAGCCGCTGCCTCCAACAAATGTGCCACAAAATGTGCCACGTCGGTCCCATGTGCCACGGGATCCACCAGCACAACCTCTTGTGTCGCAAAATGCTATGCTGCTTTGAGAGCCGCTGAGGCCATGAAATGTGCCACAAAATGTGCCGCGTCGGTCCCATGTGCCACGGGATCCACCAGCGCAACCCCTTGTGCCACAAAATGTTGCGATTGCTGTCATGCTTGTAAAGGCTCCACCTCGGTCCCGTGTGCCACAAAATGTGCCACGTCGGTCCCGTGTGCCACAAAATGTGCCACATCAGTCCCGTGTGCAACATCTGCTGGCACAACCCCCTGCGCTGCAAAAGGCTGTGAATATTGTGGCACCTGCGTCCCCCAAGTGATACACACCTGGGCCATGAGATGTGGGATTCCATGCTCCAACGCATGTGCCTGTGGCTCTACCAAAGGTGGGGTTTCGTGTTCCACATCGTGCCCCTGTGAGGGATCCTGCAAGAAGTAACTGCGCACATGAAGTCATCAAACATCTCTACAATTGGGAAAGGGGTGCATCACTGAGCAATGCGTCCTCTGAGCTGGTTCCTAGTCTATCCTGTCTTGTCTGTGTCCTGTGGAAATCTTAAAAGCATGTTCACATATATTATGCTCTCCTCTACGTTAATTTACCTCAATTCTTTGCCTTTCAAATGTGTACCTTATCAGTTATTTGCTAAATTTCTATCTTTCTGCAGCAGTGGTATGCAATGCACTGATGTGCCCAGATCTATCTTACGTTGGGGTGGTCCAATCTTATGCAAGTTTTCTTCCAAGTATTTATATTATTTGTGTATTTATTAAACTTATAATAATAATAATAATTTATTATTTGTTCCCCAGCCACTCTGGGCGGCTTCCACAGAGACCAAAAATACACTAAAATGTCACACATTAAAAACTTCCCTGAACAGAGCTGCCTTAAGACGTCTTCTGAATGTCAGGTAGTTGTTTATCTCTTTGACATCTGATGGGAGGCCATTCCACAGGGCGGGCGCCACTACCGAGAAGGCCCTCTGCCTGGTTCCCTGTAGCTTTGCTTCTCGCAATGAGGGAACCGCCAGAAGGCCCTCGGCGCTGGACCTCAGCGTCCAGGGAAGAACAATGGGGGTGGAGACGCTCCTTCAGGTCTACTGGGCCGAGGCCGTTTAGGGCTTTCAAGGTCAGCACCAACACTTTGAATTGTGCTCAGAAACGTACTGGGAGCCAATGCAGATCTCTCAGGACCGATGTTATGTGGTCTCAGCGGGTGCCCCCAGTCACCAGTCTAGCTGCCGCATTCTGGATTAGTTGTAGTTTCTGGGTCACCTTCACCTAAATTGAAGGAAATGAATAAAACAAACTGATGCAGAAATGTGGAGAAGCAAGTTTCACTTGGTTTCCATTTCTCGCCTTTCCAAGCTTCAGTTAAGCTTGGAAAGGTGAGAAATGGAAACCAAGTGAAACTGACCACCCCTGAGATGAAATTGACCACCCACTAGAGATTTGCCAGTTCCTGAGGTGACAGTCATGGACAGAGCAATCCTAGCTGCCCAGTCCTCTTTCAAACCATGCCTCAAAAGTTGAGGAGCAGCCACCCCGATCGCTTTTGTAAGTGGCTGCAGAGTTTGGATTCTGCACTTGCCTATAGAGTCTCCCCCTCCTCTCTCTCTCTCTTTGACATCTGGTGGGAGGGCGTTCCACAGGGTGGGCACCACCACCAAGAAGGCCCTCTGCCTGGTCCCCTGTAACTTAGCTTCTCGCAGTGAGGGAACCGCCAGAAGACCCTCGGCGCTGGACCTCAGCGTCCGGGCAGAATGATGGGGGTAGAGACGCTCCTTCAGGTCTTGTGCTGCCTCTCAAATGTTCTACAGACATTATGTCTTACCCTTCCTCTCAAAGGAGCTCAGTAGGAATGTAAGGAGCCAGCTCCAACCTGTCTCTGGCACAATTGGTTCTGTTTCCATTCAGCTGCAGTTCGGTTTCCTCAAAATGCTGCTTTATTTCTCTTGCCATCTGCTGTGAAATGTAATTTACAGAGTCATTGATGTGATGTATGTAAATTGTGAATTGGACGTGATTAATGGTGTGATCATTTCCACCCCGTTCATTCCAGTGCAAAGGGCAAGCCACTTAAACGGGGAATGGGGGTAATCAATTACATTTCGTGTGCTGAATTAAAACAACAACAGCCAAGCCAATTGGTGATCTCTGGATTGATTCCAATATAAGCAGTCACCCACAATTTCCAATGGAATTATCTGACATCCCTTTTCCTAAATTCTTCTGCGTTAAGCGAGCCTCACTCCCTGATACATAGACATAAGACTGTGGTCTTAAATTGTTTCTACGGACATTCCATTTCCCAAGGGAACTCTGGGAATTGTAGTTTTAAGAGAGATGGCCTGGAGAATTCTCATCACACTCATCATCTTTCGGGTAGAAGTCACAGCTGGGCCAGAAAACAGCTATATGCTTGGAACACAAATGTACTCTTGTGTATGTTTTAAGGTGATGTTGGGGGCAAATCTGTCTGAAGTGTAGTCTCCTTGTCCTCTACTCCTCGTTTCACCTTTCAACTGTACACATATGTTTAATAAAACAACTATTTGCCATTTATAGAGAACTGTTGTGCTTCTGGATTTTGTCCTCTGTTCTCCAATCCCTTCAGTGTAGAATTAAAGAATCAAAGACTTGGAAGGCTCCTCAGATGTCTTCAAATCTAACCCTGGAACACATGAAGAAAGAGGGGGAGAGAGAGAGGGAGAGAGAGAGAGAGAGAGAGAGAGAGAGAGAGAGAGAGAGAGAGATGGAGCAGATGGATCTGTTCCAGCAGCACTCCTGATAGGTTGGACCAGGCATAGGCAAACTCAGCCCTCCAGCTGTTTTGGGACTACAACTCCCATCATCCCTAGCTAACAGGACCAGTGGTCAGGGATGATGGGAATTGTAGTCCCAAAACATCTGGAGGGCCGAGTTTGCCTATGCCTGGGTTGGACCATCCACTTCCTCCTGAGAATCTCTAACAAAGGAGAGCTCATTACACACACACACCCCCAAAAAAAATACATTTTACTGAATCTTAATAGCAGCAAGCAGGTTACATGAAAAAAGAAAAGAAATGGTTTGTTTGTTTTTGAAAACGTTTTCGCAATTACCAGCAAAGAAGTATAAAATATAGCTATGGGGTTTACTGAGTCACTCATGAAACATACCAAGAAGAAGAAAAAGATGTGTGGTCTGTAATTACACATAATGAATCAAAACAGACTTCACAACCTCCCGAGTTAGCATTTCCCACTGCCGTCCTAATGCTCACAACGTGTGTGTTTCTTCTTGTAATTCTAAGACTGTCAGAAGAGCCCTGGTGCAGGATCAGGCCCAAGTCCCATCTTGTTCTCACAATAGCCAAACTGATGGCCAAGTTGGAAGTCCTGCAAGCAAGACCTGAGGGCAAGAGCAACTCTCCCCACTGGTGATTTTCGGCAACTGGCGTTCAAAGGCTGAGTGCCTCCAATGGTTGAGGTAGAACATGGATAGGCAACCTAAGGCCCGGGGGCGGGATCAGGCCCAATCGCCTTCTAAATCCGGCCCATGGATGGTCCAGGAATCAGCGTGTTTTTACATGAGTAGAATGTGTGCTTTTATTTAAAATGCATCTCTGGGTTATTTGTGGGACATAGGAATATTCATTCTTTTCTTTTTTCCAAAATATAGTCCGGCCCCCACAAGGTCTGAGGGACAGTGGATTGGTCCCTTGCTGAAAAAGTTTGCTGATCCCTGAAGTAGAGTATAGCCATTATGGCTCATTGGGCTTGTGGTCGGCAACTGTGAAAACAGGATGCTCGACTAAATGGGCTGTTGGCTTGATCCATCAAACTCTTCCTAGGTTCTTAAGTAGAACATAGCCATTGTACAGTGGTCCCTTGGTTCTAAAACACCTTGGTACTCAAACAACTTGGAACCCAAACGCTACAAACCCAGAAGTAAGTGTTCTGGTTTGTGAACCTTTTTCGGAAGCCGAATGAGCTCCATTTTGAGTGGTACGCTTCCAATTTGAGTGCCACACTTCCGTTTTGAGCGTTACACACTGAGGTCTGTCTGTTTTTGCTATTTATTTTGCGTTTTGTTTCTGCGGCTCTTTTTAGTTCATTTTTGTGACTGTGTGGAACCCAGTTCAGCTACTGATCGATTGATTGTGTGACTGCAGTACATTGTTTATTGCTTTCATGATATAGATCAATGGTCTCGCTAGATAGTAAACTCCATGTTTCGGGGGTTGTTTTTAAAAGTCTGGAACAGATTAATCCATTTTGCATTACTTTCTATGGGAAAGTGTGTCTTGGTTTTGGAACGCTTTGGTTTTGGAACAGACTTCCAGAATGGATTACGGTAAGTTTGAGAACCAAGGTACCACTGTAGCTAGTCGACACTGAATTCCATATCCTCTAAATAGGGCTTAGGTCTATGGAACCACCAGATCTCATCTTCCACCTATGAATACAGTTCTGCTTGCTTTGGTCTTCACAACATCCACCGCAACCTAATTCCATGGGATTGACTATATCAGCCGCTGACAAAGAGGCATCACAACAACAACAAACTGCCTCCAGGCCTTCAGCTTACACATTTCCACCACCTTCAGCCTTCAAGGTATCCTCCACCCTCCGGCAGTTATTTACTTCACAATAAAAATAAATAAATATGTTGAAATACTGACAGCTAGCCTCCCATTCTTTTGATCTCACAACAGCGCATGTAGGGCTGTAATCAACATGAGACCTACTCAGAGTAGACCTGCTGAAAATAATCAACATTACTTTTTTTAAAAAAATCATTTTTATTTGATTTTACAAATACAAAATTATAAAAATTCAACTATGTATCCACATATATCTCCATGGGGTCCCATATTGAACATTTACAACTGCATCTTCTTCCATACTTTTATATCAATCCATATTATCCCTGGTAATTGTTACACTACCAGTGAAATCAAAACCCTGCCAATGTTTCCATCTGCTTGCAGTGGGTCTCCTAAGAAACTTATAAATTTTCCCCATTCCTCACATGCATGAATTTCACCTGTCCCTATCTAGAGGACGCCACAAAATTTTATTATTTTATTTATTAAATTTGTATACCACCCTATATACACGGGTCTCAGAGGGAGCAAGTAAGGGCAGCTTGGAAATCCAGAGGCTATGAGCCTCCAGTTAATACTTTTAAGTCTTCCATCACTCATTGTCCCACATAAACAGGAAAACACCCAGGTAGGTCTTCAATCTCTGCTTTCAAGTTGCAGTCAACAGAGCAATTAGCCTCATCTAGGAAAGCCTTTGATAACAGCCGTCAATCTACAGACGTGTGTCTTCACCGTGTAGCAGCGGGGTGTTAATGCGACAAAGTCCTGAGCATGTCCCAAGCTTAGACTAAGAGCATCATTTGTTTAAGGCAGGGGTAGACAACTTGGAGGCCTCCAGATGTTGCGAGACTACAACACCCCCAGGCCCGGCCCCAGCCCCATCCCCACCTGCTCTCCGCCACTGTGTCTGTGGACAAACTCTGGCTCCCTCGGCCTGAAGCGAGATGAGCGCCACAACCCCATAGTTGCCTTTGACTGGACTTAACCATCCAGCGGTCCTTGACCTTTTTTTAACCTTCCTTATGTTCTTATAACGGGACGCGGGTGGCACTGTGAGTTAAACCACAGAGCCTAGGACTTGCCAATCAGAAGGTTGGCAGTTCGAATCCCCACGACTGGGTGAGCTCCCGTGGCTCGGTCCCTGCTCCTGCCAACCTAGCAGTTTGAAAGCACAAAGTGCAAGTAGATAAATAGGTACCGCTCTGGCGGGAAGGTAAACGGCGTTTCTGTGCGCTGCTCTGGTTCGCCAGAAGCGGCTTAGTTCTGGTGGCCACATGACCCGGAAGCTGTACGCCGGCTCCCTCGGCCAATAAAGCGAGATGAGCGCCGCAACCCCAGAGTCGGCCACGACTGGACCTAATGGTCAGGGGTCCCTTTACCTTACTATGTTCTTATAAGTGAAAAGGTTCTGCAAAGAACCTTCATCTCAGTGGTATTTCTGCTGCAAATGGTCTCTCAGTGGGTCATTTTTTTGGGGGGCGGGATCCCACACCTTTCCATGGCTGAGGTCTGATGTGAAGGTCCTTGTCTGCAGAAAATATCCCTCTTGGCATTCTTGCTGAAGAACATGTTTTCTTATTTGTCCCTTGCTAATTATTGTCCTCTGAGTTGTTTGTCTTCCCCAGACAAAATTACAGCTGTAATTTTAAGATGCAACCTGAAATCTGACTTGCAGATCCCTGATCCAGATGTTGCAAGGAAATGTATGAATTTCCTTCGCTGTGCTTCTTTGCGGTGATTCATTCTGGTTGAAAGCTAACTGGGAGCTGGATTTGAGCTTGGACTTTGCTGTCACCTGCCTTCCATTTTCTCAAAAGTCCCCGCCCGCCATGGAAGAGCATCCATTTTCCCTCCTCATTCTTAGAACACTTGTACACTGTACAGAGTTTTGAGTTTACCTTCTTGTTGCAAGTTGGCTGAGGGCGGCATGGAGGCATCTGGAGAATCTGACAAGAAAGAACGAAACAGAAAGCAGGATGTCCTACATCCAGAATGGGAAAATCAACACAGCAAATTCAGTCAGCATTCACTGTTGTTGTCTTCAGTGTGCAAATGCTACATAATTGATTACAACCCCCTCCCAACACAACACACACACACACACACTTTGCATTGTATTTCCTTTGCATTGAAATGAATGGGTTTCCATGTTGGTGGGAGAGAATGCCAATTTACATAGCAAGATACTGATAAGTCATTTGCTAAGAGTCTCCCGTTTAGTTGTGGCTCAAGGCTGGAAGGACGCTTCTACGTTCTCTATTACGAACTGGTTTAACGAAGCTTTCTTTATAGCCACAATCTCCTAAGATTAATATATACTTTTATAATCAACATTAGGAAGTGGAGACCGCAACGACCATTTGCCAGATGGGATCTATTGATGATTAAGCCTCATTGAATAAGTTTGATAAAGTTGTAATAGTGTATATAAATGAAGATGTGGAATACTTAACATATTAGATTTCCAACGGTTGGGTATCATTGTGATTAGGTCTCTTTAAGAGTATTTAATTCTGATTGCCTGCACCTGCCCCGTTGCAGGGATTACTCCTATATTCTTAGTTTCAATGATCATTGATATGGAGTGTCTCTGACTGGCAACTTCTGCGTTCCTTTGAACTACAGTGGTACCCCGCAAGACGAATGCCTCGGAAGATGAAAAACCCGCTAGACGAAAGGGTTTTTCGTTTTCTGAGGTGCTTCGCAAGACGGATTTTCCTAAGGGCTTGCTTCGCTAGACGAAAAAGCCCTGCCTCTCCTGTCATGGCGACGGTCACTGCACGCTCGCTTCCCCGCTCCTCCGGCTCCCTCCCACCTTCCGGCCGACCTTCCGACCTTCCGGCTGCCTCGCGCCGCTGCCCACCGCCCTCGCGCGCTCCCCTCAGGAGCCGTTGCCGCGAGCAGCCAGCGTTGCAGCCGGAGTCGCGCTCCTGAGCCCCGCCGCCCTCCAGCAGCCGCGTGGCGCGGTGTCCACAAGGCGCGGGTGAGTCCAAGGACCGGCTGCGGCAGCTGCCCTGCTTCTCCCCGCCCCTCCCCGCCGTGGTGCTTCGCAAGACGAAAAAACTCGCTCTATGAAAAAACTCGCAGAACGAATTAATTTCGTCTTGCGGGGCACCACTGTATTTCGGCTGAAAAAACCTACTGAAAAATCTCCTGGAAACCTTGTCGCTGAAGAAGCCCAATGGGCCAAAGAAGGGTGTATCCTGAGAAATGGTCTATCATCAGCTGCCTTATTTTTACTAAGTAGCTCTGTTTGTTACATCGGACTATGCAGAAGACAAGTTCGTTTGTTACACTCTTAAGACATAGGACGATGCAGAAGGAAGATATCAGTATGAAATGTCATTGCCAACAGAAACTATACATTGTAATCGTTGGACTTGACAAGCTTTGGACTTGACTGTCCTTGGACTTTACAACAACAAAAACATATAGAAGGTTAATAGTAATATGATATGTTATTGCCATCAGGAGCTGTGCTTTGCAATTTTTTGATATGACGATTAAATTACAGTTTTATTATATATAATGTCACTTTACAGCCAGTTACATGTGTGTTGTGGTACTCTTTATAGCCACGTCAGAGAACCGTTCATAACAATATTTTAAATGATTATGTAGGAGATGAAGAAGAAGAAGAGTTTGGATTTGATATCCCGCTTTATCACTACCCAAAGGAGTCTCAAAGCGGCTAACATTCTCCTTTCCCTTCCTCCCCCACAACACTCTGTGAGGTGAGTGGGGCTGAGAGACCTCAAAGAAGTGTGACTGGCCCAAGGTCACCCAGCAGCTGCATGTGGAGGAGCGGAGACGTGAACCCGGTTCACCAGATTACGAGACTACCCCTCTTAACCACTACACCACACTGGCTCTTTGGTAGGAGAGGGACCTCCTGGTAGATCTCTCCTTTATGCAGTTTCTTGGTCTTTTTCTCACTCATGCCCACATCTCCTTGTTTATTTGCTTTTTCAGGTTAAAGTTTTACAATCACATATTCAACATACATCTGTCTCCTGAGAAATCTCTATGTGGGACAAGAAGCTACAGTTAGAACTGGATATGGAACAACTGATTGGTTCAAAATTGGGAAAGGAGTACGGCAAGGCTGTATTTTGTCTCCTTGCTTATTTAACTTATATGCAGAATTCATCATGCGAAAGGCTGGGCTGGATGAATCCCAAGCCGGAATTAAGATTGCTGGAAGAAATATCAACAACCTCAGATATGCAGATGACACAACCTTGATGGCAGAAAGCGAGGAGGAATTAAAAAACCTTTTATTGAGGGTGAAAGAGGAGAGCGCAAAATATGGTCTGAAGCTCAACATCAAAAAAACGAAGATCATGGCCACTGGTCCCATCACCTCCTGGCAAATAGAAGGGGAGGAAATGGAGGCAGTGAGAGATTTTACTTTCTTGGGCTCCATGATCACTGCAGATGGTGACAGCAGCCACGAAATTAAGAGACGCCTGCTTCTTGGGAGGAAAGCAATGACAAACCTAGACAGCATTTTAAAAAGTAGAGACATCACCTTGCCAACAAAGGTCCATATAGTAAAAGCTATGGTTTTCCCAGTAGTGATGTATGGTAGTGAGAGCTGGACCATAAAGAAGGCTGATCGCCGAAGAATTGACACTTTTGAATTGTGGTGCTGGAGGAAACTCTTGAGAGTCCCATGGACTGCAAGAAGATCAAATGCATCCATTCTTAAGGAAATCAGCCCTGAGTGCTCCCTGGAAGGACAGATCCTGAAGCTGAGGCTCCAATACTTTGGCCACTTCATGAGAAGAGAAGACTCACTGGAAAAGACCCTGATGTTGGGAAAGATGGAGGGCCCAAGGAGAAGGGGACGACAGAGGATGAGATGGTTAGACAGTGTTCTCGAAGCTACAAACATGAACCTGACCAAACTGCGGGTGGCAGTGGAAGACAGGAGTGCCTGGCGTGCTCCGGTCCATGGGGTCACGAAGAGTAGGACACGACTGAACGACTAAACAACAACAACATTCAACATACAACATAAAAACAAAATTCTGCAGCATCTCCTGGACTTCCCTCCTCCCCTATGTGGGTCCTGTTGTTAGTCGTTTCCTCCTTCATCTTTTATAATACTCCAAATCTTTTACATCTCCATAATGTCCAAAATTTACCATTACACTACAGTAGTACCTCAGTTTAAGAACAGCCCTATTTATGAACGATTCGGTTTATGAACTCCACAAAACCGGAAGTAGTGTCCCGGTTTGCAAACTTTACCTTCGTCTAAGTACGGAGTCCGAACGGTGGAAAGGCACCGGCGATGGGAGGCCTCATTAGGGAAAGCGCCTCAGTTTAAGAACAGTTTTGGTTTAAGAACAGACTTCCGGAATAGATTAAGTTTGTAAAGTGAGGTACCACTGTACAAGTGTTATTCCAATCCTACTAACGATTTTAGCTGTTTACAATGGCTTTTAAGATAAATTTTATTTTTTCCCCAATCCTTATTAAAATTTTGGTGTTCCTGATTTCTGATTCTTCTTGTCATTTTTGCCATTTTGGCATAATCCATCAACTTAATCTGCCATTCTTCTCTGGCAGGAACTTTATCTTCTTTCCATCTCTGGGTCAATAACATCTGCGCAGCCGTGGTCACATAAATAGTCTTTTCTGCTCCGTTGGGATTTCGGCACCTAGAATTTCTAAAAGAAAGGCTTCAGGGTTTTTAAGAAAAAGTTACTTTAAACATTTTTGTTGATTCATTATGCAGTCGTACCTTGGGAATCAAACAGCTTAGTTCCCGGACGTTTTGGTTTGCAACATTCGGGAGCCAAAACGTTCGGGAACTAAGCTGTTTGACTTCCAAGGTAGGACTGTATAATGAATTGGGGAAAAAATGTTTAAAATAACCAAATCTTTCTTTCTTTCTTTCTTTCTTTCTTTCTTTCTTTCTTTCTTTCTTTCTTTCTTTCTCTCTCTCTCTCTCTCTCTCTCTCTCTCTCTCTCTCTCTCTCTTTGGTGATCACTCGTAGCCAAGTAAGATTGTCTTCCATAAACACGGTTTTAACAATGAATCCATAAGTGACTGTGGAGGCCAATTCTGGATCCACACATCCTTCCACAGTGGGGACATTGGTTTCTGGGTGGGAACCTCTTTTGTTGACCACCAGCGTTACACTTTCCATTTTTTAAGTTCAGAATACAGTACAGTGGTGCCCCGCAAGACAAATGCCTCGCAAGATGGAAAACCCGCTAGACAAAAGGGTTTTCCGTTTTCAGAGGTGCTTCACAGGACGAATTTCTCTATGGGCTTGCTTCACAAGACGAAAATGTCTTGCGATTCTTGAGGGTTTTTTCCGCTCCCCACCCCCTTTTTCTAAGGCACTAAGCTGCTAATAGCCTTTTAGCAGCTAATCCGCTAATCCCTTAAGCCTTTAATAGCCGCTAATAGCCGCTAAACCGCTAATAGCGCTAATAGCGCTAATCCGCTAATAGGGTTGCTTTGCAAGACGAAAAAACCACTAGACAAAGAGACTCGCGGAACGGATTAATTTCGTCTTGCGAGGCACCACTGTAGTTGTTTTGGAAGATGAGAATCAGGCCTCCGCACAACATGACCAGTCTAACGAAGTTTATGTTGAAGAATCATCGCTTCAACACTGCTGATCTTTGCTTCTTCCAGTACACTGATATTAGTTTACCTGTCTTCCCCAGTGATGTGTACAATTTTTCATAGACACCTTTGATGAAATCTTCGAGGAGTTGGAGATGGCGTTTATAAGTGGTCCATGTTTCACAAGCATACAGTACTGTTGGTACTACAATAGCTTTGTAAACAAGCATTTGGGTTTCCCTGCGAATGTCCCGGTCCTCAAACACTCTGCACTTCAGTTGGGAAAAAGCCACACTCACAGAGCTCAGGCGATGCTGGATTTTGGCATCAATGTTGACCCTTGTGGAAAGTCCAGGTAGAAGAAATGATCAACACTTCCCAAAGTTACTCCATTGACTTGAATTTGTTGCCCTGCAGAGGGGTTGTTTTGTACTTCTTGGTGCAGCACTTTGGTTTTTTTGGATTAAGTCCAAATTCAGGTTTGGATTAAGGTCTCAGCTGAACCCGACACACAGCCCTAGTTTCTACTATCTGCATTTAGCCCCATCCTGGGGTTGATCACAGCAAGGTATGACAGAACATTGTGGAACGCCAAGAATTCACGTATCGGTTCCAACCGGTACTTGACACAATCACATACTGGTGGAAACTCATATATTCACAAGCATCTTGTTTGCTGCAGTGTATGCTAATTAAGGGTTATGGGGAAACTCGTTAGGGGAACTCAGGTCCAGCTGATTGCTCCGACACCTCTAATGAGACAGTCAGAATGGGACAGAGCACCTGATTTAAGTTTTAATCAACATCAAAAGCCCTGGGTTTGTGAAACAGCTCTGGGGCAGAAGAAAGATGAATCTTCACCTCTTCATTAAAGACTTTAGTGATACAGTAGCTCCATGATCTGAGATGCCCAGGGGTCACCTGGATTCTTATTTTAATTACCGCCATTTTTTTGTTTGTTGTGTATGGTTGTTTTTTAAGAATACGTAGGTCACATTCACACCATGCATTTAATGCATGACGATACCACGTTAAGAGTCATGGCTTACACACACACACACCCCAAAAAAACCGGGTAGCTGTAGTTTGTTAAGGGTGCCGAGAGTTGTCAGGAGACTCCCCCTTCCCTCCCCAATCTCCAATTCCCAAAATTCACTATGCAGAGGGATCAGTACATTTCCGAGCGCAATTCAAAGTGTTGGTGCTGACCTTTAAAGCCCTAAACGCCCTCCGCCCAGTATACCTGAAGGAGCATCTCCACCCCCATCGTTCTACCTGGACACTGAGGTCCAGCACCAAGGGCTTTCTGGCGATTCCCTCCCTGCGAGAAGCCAAGTTACAGGGAACCAGGCAGAGGGCCTTCTCAGTAGTGGGGCCCTCCCTGTGGAACACCCTCCCACCAGATGTCAAAGAGAAAAACAACTACTAGACTTTTAGAAGACATCTGAAGGCAGCCCTGTTTAGGGAAGCTTTTAATATTTGATGTATTACAGTATTTTAATATTTTTTGGAAGCCACCCAGAGTGGCTGGGGAAGCCCAGCCAGATGGGCGGGGTATAAATAATAAATTGTTGTTGTTGTTGTTGTTGTTGTTGTTGTTATCAGTTGTTAAAACCATTCTGGGAATTGTAGTATTGGAAGGGGAATGAAGAAGAAAGAGAATGATGTACACCATCTTGAGCTTCTTGGAGTGAAAAGGTGGGACTATAACTAATAAAATCATAGAATTGTAGATTTGGGGGGAATCCCAAAGTTCATCTAGTCCAACCTCCTGCAATGCAGGGATCACAGCTACAGAAGCCCTGACAGATGGCCATCTAACCTCCAATAAAGGAAAATCCACTACCTTCCAAGGGAGTCCATTCCACTGTTGAACAGCTCTTGCCACCAAGAAGTTCTTCCTAATGTTAGTCAGAATCTCCTTTCTTGTCCTTTAGAATCTATTGGTTCAGATCCAACCCTCTGAAGCAGCAAAAAACCAAGCTTGCTCCAACCTCCATGGGACAGCTTTTTAGATATTTGAAGGTAGCTTTCATATCTCCTGTCCGTCTTCTTTTATCCAGGCTAAACATACCCATAACTGTTCCTCATAAGGCTTGGTTTCCAGACCCTTCATCATCTTGGTCACCCTCCTCTGCTCAACTTCCAGCTTGTCAATAACCTTCTTTTTTAAAATAAACAGAGTTCTTTACTCCTGCTCCTCCCCCCATGAATAACAAAGACAAATTTACAGATTTGTCTATCCTTAGCAGAAGGCAGAGCAGAGCAAGGAAATAGGGATACACAATAAAAAGAGATGGAAACTAAGCATTAAATCCATAACATGTCAACTCAACACTGGGGACTTGACAGCCTCACATTAGTCAAAATGAGGCATCAGCTTCAGGCAGAGGATTTTGAGAGCTCATAAAAGTACCAATTATTTAATCTGCTTTTATTATTATTATTACTCTTATTAGCAACGAGCGGGTTTTCCCCTTTCATTCCCTGGTTCCCTCTTCCATGTCTTCCGCTCCTCTAGACTGAACTTCGATTAAATTGGTGTTTGTGTTTCGAGGAAGTGAAAGGGGGAGGGGGGATTTATTCCAGAATCGAAAGAGAGGCGGTTTTCCATGAACTTTTGTTCCTTCCCTATATTTGACTTTCAGAACAGGCATTTGCCGCTATAGAAAAGAAAAGAGGCCACACTTTAAACAATCATGCCTTCCCCCAAAGGATTCTGGGAACTGCGTTTTGGGTGCAGAGATTCATTAGGAGAACCCCCTATTCCCCTCCCTGAGCCACAGATCTTAGAGTTCCCCAGAGGATGGATGGATGGATGGATGGATGGATGGATGGATGGATGGATTGCTAAACCACTTTGGGGGTTATTGCTCTCTGGGGGGAATGAGGGGGGTCTCCTAAGAGCTCTCAGCACCTTTAGCAAATGGCAGTTCCAATCAATTACTCTTTCCAGGGAACTCCGGCATACATTCCAACATCACATGGCCCAAATCTGGGTGCTCTCTTCTGGGGCCACACTTCCACGTGAGTCGCGTGACCTGTGTGAGATCACAACCCCCCCAAAATGCCTTTATCGCTCACAGTGCCCCAAAAGTGTGCCAGGCCCCCCCCCCAAAAAAGTGCAGCCTGAAATTGTGCTATATCGCAGCAGTCATTTTGATTGCTGTCCTCTTCTGAGAAAAAACAGGGTGTCCCATTTTTTTCACCAGGGCAGTTGACAGCTATGCTCTGGAGATCAAGCTTAGATCATGTTGCTTTCAGTGTCTACAATATGTTGCCCGGGAGCCACTCTAGCCTTCTTGCACCCCAGGGGGATGAAGGGCCCAGGTTTTTGGAGGGGGGCTTGTTTCCTTATAGAAGGAGGGCTATCCTGAAGAGTTGGGGCTTATCCACTGTTCCTTTTCCTCCTGGTCTATCCAGGCACAGTCCTTGGTTTAAAGTTCCATGTCCGAGCACACTTCTTTTCGCTTGGGAGCTTTCCCTTCAAAAATCCACTCTTTAAAGCTCAATAGGAGCAAACATCAATCCGTGGAAAACCCGAATTGATGTTTGCTCTGATTGAGTACTAAAGAGCATCTTTTCACAGGGAAAGCTAGAGGAGCAGGGAAAACGTCGGGACACAGAGCGTTAAAATGCAGGCAAAAGTGTGGCTTAGTCCATAGTGGAGAGTATCAGCACATGTCTGATCAGTGTTGAAAGCAAAAGAAGTGTTGAGATGATGGGCTTCAGGTTATCAAACCAAAATGTCACAATTTTATGAGCCAATGTTTTGCTTCTTAACAGTGGATTGATTTCATAGCAAGTTTGTCTCACAAAGGTATGGTGGGAAGTTAACATGTCCCACCAATTTCGATGGGACTTATGGGCAATGAACTTCATTCAAAACCAATCCATTGAGATGGGTCAATGAGGGGACCATTTGATAGACAATGAGGGTGATGGTGGGTGGCAGTGGGGTGTAAGATAATTCTGATGGACAGGAAACAGGAGTGGAAACTGCTGGCGTTGAATAAATACACACCAACAATTTATTTGTAAATAGCTCCATGTCTGGAACGGAAACTAATCCAACGCATGTGATTGGTATTCACTGTTACTCTTGCTCTCAGTCTGCAAACGATATGTACAGTGGTACCTCGGTTTATGAACAGCCCAGTTAACAAACTATACGGTTTATGAACTCTGCAAAACCGGAGGTACGTATTCGGGTTAGCAAACTTTACCTCGGCCTACGAATGGAAGCCAAACAGTGGAAGGGCACTGATGGCAGGAGGCCTCATTGGGGAAAGCGCATCTCAGTTTAAGAACAGACTTCCGGAATGGATTAAGTTCGTAAAATGAGGTACCACTGCAATCGATTATGTTCCTCCTTTGCATTGTGCTTCCTTTGCGCTGAAGTGAATGGGGTGGAATAATGTAACAACATGTTTTAAAATGGATTGTACCCAATGCTACCCCAGTCAGAATAGACCCATTGAAACAAATAGAACTTAGGTCCATTGGTTTCAATGGGCTGACCCTTAGTAGGCCTTCGTTGGATAAAGCCCATAATTAATTGTGTGATTTGTGCAATTTGAAAAGGTAAAGGACCCCTGACAGTTATGTCCAGTCATGAACAACTCTGGGGTTTAGGCGCTCATCTCACTTTACTGGCCGAGGGAGCCAGCGTACAGCTTCCGGGTCATGTGGCCAGCAGGACTAAGCTGCTTCTGGTGAACCAGAGCAGCGCACAGAAACGCCGTTTACCTTCCCACCGGCACGGTACCTCTTTATCTACTTGCACTTTGACTTACTTTCAAACTGCTAGGTTGGCAGGAGCAGGGACCGAGCAACGGGAGCTCACCCTGTGGCGGGGATTCGAACCGCCGACCTTCTTATTGGCAAACCCAAGAGGCTCAGTGGTTTAGACCACAGCATCACCCACGTCCCAACTTGTGCAATTTAACCACTATTAATGCAGCATTCTGTGGAAGGTGAACCGCAGTGGAATGGAAACATTGATGCACTTACAAACTTAGTTGGTCTCTAAGGTGCTCCCGGACTATTTATTAAATTTTTATTTCGCCTGCGTCAGACCAACACGGCTACCTACCTGAATCTGGGGCAAATCTGTTAAACACACGCAACAATAAGAAACATTGAAGCTTGTGTTTAAATATAAAATTGGGTTGATTGCAATCAACCATCTAAGGACAAGGATGGAGGCCGGAAATCAGAGGAGAGTAAACAACACAAGACCATGTCCCATGATCAGCTTCCCTTCAAATTAAGAAAATTCCATTAAATATAATGAGACTTGGAAGCAATTGACGGATGAGTGGGTATAGCCAGCTGGAATTCATAGGGACGTGTCTTTCCCCCGGGCACCTCGTTTCCGGAGTTCACATTCCTAGGAACCATATAAAAGGGATCCGATCCCAAAGTTGCCCATTCTGCTTTGCTCCTCAGCTTACCTTGACAACCAGAAATAAGGTAAGTCTCCCAATTCTGCTAGAACTTCTCTTGGTGGATATCTACCTTGGGGACGCTGCTCCACACCTTCAACGTTGACCATGGGAGGATATGGATGGAGCAGATTTTGGGGTCTTTTGGGGCTGAGTTGATGCTGGCAATGGAGAACATCCATGGATGTGTGGGATTTTGGGGAGGATAATATATTGCAGTCCGCCGGCTTCCGAGCCTGGCTGTGAAGGAGCTAAGCCACCTTGGCTCCCCAAATCCTCATTTGACTTAATAAAGAAGAGATTGTGAGGTAAAGCCCATAGCTTCTGGCAGAAAAATCAGGTGTGCAGTGTGATTGGAAAAAGAAGATCTGGATTCCCTGGAGGTTGAATCCTTGGGGAAGGGCCATAAGCTCAGTGGCTGAGCAGGTGCTCAGGTCTCCTCTTGTCTGCAGCCCTGGAGAGCCACTTCTGGGCAGTGTAGACAAAACTGAGCTAGATGGACCAATGGGTCTGGCTCAGTACAAGGTCCTATGAGGCTATTTATTCAGCACCATGAGGGATGGAATATTGCAATCATCTTTAAGGGAAGGCCATAGCTCAGAAACAGAGAACTACTTTGCTCAGAAACAGAGAACTACTGGGTTGAATCTCCCAGGGAAAGGCTCTCACCTGAGTCCCAGGAGACCCACAGCCAGTCAGTGCAGACATGGAAAGTGATTCAGAAATGAGATGGAATAAGTGCATGGCGGTCAATCTTGAGCTTTAAGTAGGAACACATTCGGCAATTGTACTTCAGAAATAATTTCGGAAACAAGGGCTTACAGAAACTTATCTGATCTACACAGAGATTATGTTGTGGCTGCTTCTTTGGCATGGGTTGCCTGCTTTAGACTCGGTTTTAGAGCAGACCAGAAGAATAGAGGGATAATAAGGAGCTCAGTGGGTGTGGGGAGGAGAACATAAGAAGGCAAGGATGAAAATCTTCAGGGATACATTCCACGGCACTTAAAAGACTAAGCCCCAAAGCAGAGCAATTGTGGGCAATGAGAGCAGCCGCCTAGATCAAAGGGAGAGTTTAAAGTGGTTGGGAAGAGTTGACACCTCTTGCAGTTGCTGGTGCCTCTGGGACAATTTCATCAAAAGTCAGTGGTGTGAGAAGAAAGCCTTATTCATATCTAACCTGAAGATCGGCTGCCACTCTCCCATTCCAGACAGCGGTTATTTAGCCTAGGGATGGTCAGATCAGGGTATTAATCCCAGCTCATGTCAATTTTGAAGGAGTTGATTCAGAGATCTTGGCCTTCCCAGCTTGTATTTGATCCATGCATTTAATACATGCTTCCCCCAAAGAATGCTGCGAGCTATCAAGGGCGCTGAGATTTATTAGGAAATCCCCCTTTTCACCTCACAGAGCAGCAATTCCACGACTGGTTCAACAACCAATCCTTCTTCCCTGGGAACTCTGGGAATTGTAGTTCTGCAAGAGGAATAAGGGCCTCCTAACAACTCAGACGGGGTGTGGGTGGCGCTGTGGGTTAAACCACAGACCCTAGGACTTGCCGATCAGAAGGTCGGCGGTTCGAATCCCCGCGACGAAGTGAGCTCCCATTGCTCGGTCCCAGCTCCTGCCAATCCAGCAGTTCGAAAGCACGTCAAAGTGCAAGTAGATAAATAGGTACCACTCCGGCGGGAAGGTAAACGGCATTTCTGTGCGCTGCTCTGGTTTGCCAGAAGCGGCTTAGTCCTGCTGGCCACATGACCCAGAAGTTGTACACCGGCTCCTTTGGCCAATAATGCGAGATGAGTGCCACAACCCAGAGTTGGCCGCGACTGGAGCTAATGGTCAGGGGTCCCTTTACCTTTTTTAACAACTCAGAACCCTTAATAAACTACATTTCCTGGGATTCTGTGGGGAAAGCCATGACTGTTATTGTAGTAGAAGAGTGCTTTAATGTCTGGTGTAGATATGGCTCCATTGTGCATCTGTGTTTTTTAAAAATAATCTGCACAGAAATCTGTACATCAGTATGTATTTTATTACAAAATTCGTCTTGAAGACCTATTATATCTCAGTGATTGCACTGAGAAATATTTGACAGCTTAAACCTCTGCATACTTTGAGATCTATTTGACACCTGATAAATAGATGGTACAGATATAGATACAGATGTTAGGACCTACTCTGTTCTCCTGCTGGTAAATAGTTCAGACTGAATATACTGTTGCATTTTGATGTCGGTGTAAGCTGCCCTGGGACTTTAGGGTGAAAGGCAGAAAAGAGATCCGTATCTCCACCAAAGGAGAAACAGGTTAACCATTTACAAAATTGAGATCTATGCAAAACAGGAATGACAAGCCTTCAGCTGCCAATCTAGACGCTGCCCAGCCCCCAAGCAATTGCTATTGGCTCCCCAGATGATTTTGGTAACACTGCAAAACTGCGGAGATTCTACCCAGGGCTGTGATAGTGTACAGAGTTGCTTGGACAAGCTCTTTGGGCTTCACTAACCTTTTGCCCCCACTCTTTCTGGGCACAGAGCCATGCTTTAAAGCTTTGTGTCCAAGCCCCTTTCCTGCCCCCCACCCCCAGAGATTTCCCCTCCAAAACCTCTCCTTAAAGCTCCATCAACAAAGAGCAATTCAGCTTTCCCATCAGTTGCCATTTGCTCCTATTGTACTTTAAAGAGTGGTTTTTCACAGGGAGAGCAATAAAATTGGCACTCAGATAGGAAGCTTTGGCATGTGGACCATGCCTACAAAGCATGAAGGATAAGCAAATGTGGTTAAGCCCTATCTGTAGGGTGGGTATGGTGAGGAGGCAGCTCTCATCTGACCTCCGACTAGTTGCATTGCTGCAGTTTACCAGAAAGTAGAGGGGGAGAGGCCTTGTGGGAGGGAGTAGGGCTCGGCGATAGCTGGCTTTCAACATGGTGATATATCACCAGCTAAACATTGTGATACACCAATACATCACGATTTCTGGAATAAGGATGGAACTATGTAAAGGGACGTGGGTGGTGCTGTGGGTTAAACCACTGAGCCTAGGACTTGCCAATCAGAAGGTCGGCAGTTCGAATCCCCGCGACGGGCTGAGCTCCCGTTGCTTGGTCCCTGCTCCTGCCAACCTAGCAGTTCGAAAGCATGAAGTGCAAGTAGATAAATAGGTACCACTCCAGCGGGAAGGTAAACAGCATTTCCGTGCATTGCTCTGGTTCGCCAGAAGCTGCTTAGTCATGCTGGCCACATGACCCAGAAGCTGCACACCTGCTCCCTTGGCCAATAAAGCGAGATGAGTGCCACAACCCCAGAGTCAGCCACGACTGGACCTAATGGTCAGGGGTCCCTTTACCTTTATGTAAAGGCATCGTCTGGCTTCATGGTTTTTCCCGCATAGTGACTTTTGCACAGCACACTCATTAGGCAATATTGATACATCATCAAAAATTGGTTTGAAGCCCACATTGTGATAATGGTTTCATAACATTCAACATGGAGATATATCGCAAATCACGATGTGTGCCTGTGCTATGTAAAAAAAAGATGGTCATCGCTTATTATTCCTGCCACCCCTGCTGCTCTGTACTATAAAATCCCAGTTCTAACAATATGTTGTAGTTTTAGACCCCTAAGTAGGAGCAGTTTCCAGGACATGACCTCGTTCACCTCTGCATAGTTGCATCCTTATTTCAGGCATTGTGATATATTGGTATATCGTGATGTTTAGCTGCTGATATATCATGACATTGAAAGCCAGACTTTGCTCAGCCCTAAACACATCACAATTCATAATATAGCGCCGGGTCAGAAATTGTGAAACAGATATCAAGAGATGGACTTCAAACCGGTTTTGGCCCAGTCCTAGCAGTGATGTCGGTGCAGTGCTAACACGCCACCAGGAGCATCAGACTGGCTTCGCTGGCGTGTTTGCACCGCGCCGGCCTCACTTCTGCCTAGCTGCTCCTCTTCTACCTCCTGATAAGGAGCAGTGATGCAGCCAGATAAGTGCCTCTTCCGCATTGGCTACTGAGCTCTGTGTGTGCAGGGGCTGTGATGTGGAAGTGTGATGTGGGGTTGTGAGAGACTGCGAGGAGGACGCGCCCAGTTTGTGGCCATACCCACCGCAGGCCTGCAGCCCCCAGGGTTGTTGCAGTGGGGCAATGGGGACTTCCAGTGGAGGAAATGTTTTTTTCCTGGCTGTAAGGACTTTTCTCTCTCCTTCCAGCTCTCGACCCGCCAGGATGACTCACCAGTGCAAGCTGCCTGCCACGGCCCCACCAACCTGTGTGAAGGGAGTTGCGGTCTGCGCTGCCCCTCAGGCCACCAAAGGGGTTGCAGTGTGTGGGGCAGCCCAGTCGCCTTGCTCTGCCTGTGCTGCTACGCCTGTCACAGTGTGTGGGATACCGCAACAGACCGCCTGTGGGACCAAGACCATTTCCGTGTGTGGGGTACCGCAGCAGACCTCCTGTGGGGCCAAGACCATTTCCGTGTGTGGGGTACCGCAGCAGACTGCCTGTGGGGCGCCAACACTGACTGTGTGCGGCCTGCCACAGCAGACCACCTGCGGTGCGTCAACACTCACCGTGTGTGGTCTGCCACAGCAAACCACCTGCTGCGGTGCGCCGGCGCTGACTGTGTGCGGCCTGCCACAGCAGACCACCTGCGGGGCACAGGCCACATTGGTCCCAAGCTGTGTCTCATCTCCCTTAGTGATCTCCTCAGGATGTGGATGTGGCGGGGTTCCCTTGAGCGGCTGTGTACCGGTAACACTGAATCTGGTGCAGCCCACTTGCGTCGCTGCCGCGCCCTGTACCAGTGCCAGCTGCTGTGCCGCTCCTGGATGTGTGTAGAACCCGGGCACATGGCAGCGATGGGACTGATGGATGAGGAATTGACGAACGGATCGAAGAGTAGCATGGGGCGAGCTGTTGCCTGCCTTTGCTATGTTTAACAATGACTCGGGCTCTCTGAAAAATCCCCTAATCGTTTCATTCCTAACTTTGTTCCTCCTTTCTCTCTTGGTATCATTTTCTCCTATCCTTTAAAGGCAGGGGTGGGCGCACATTTGCCCTCGGCCTCATTCCATGATGGCATGGGGAGCCTAGAGGGAGAGAGGGAAGAAGAGGGGGTCAGGGAGGGAGGGAGGGAGGGTCATAATAATAATAATAATAATAATAATAATAATAATAATAATAGTCTAGGCGACTTACAACAAAACACTAAAATACAATAACCCATTAAACATTAAAAGATTCCCTAAGCAGGGCTGCCTTCAGATGTCTTCTAAAAGTTTGGTAGTTATTTTTCTCTTTGAAACCTGGTGGGAGGGCGTTCCACAGGGCAGGTGCCACTACCGAGAAGGCCCTCTGCCTGGTTCCCTGCAGCTTCACTTTTCTCAGGTAGGGAACCGCCAGAAGACCCTCGGCACTGGATCTCAGTGTCCGGGTAGAAGGATGGAAGTGGAGACGCTCCTTCAAATATACTGGACCGAGGCCGCTTATGTGTAGTAAAGGTAAAGGTAAAGGGACCCCTGACCATTAGGTCCAGTCGTGACCGACTCTGTGGTTGCGGCGCTCATCTTGCTTTACTGGCCGAGGGAGCTGGCGTACAGCTTCCAGGTCATGTGGCCAGCAGCACTAACCTGCTTCTGGCGAACCAGAGCAGCGCACGGAAACACCGTTTACCTTCCCGCCGGAGCGGTACCTATTTATCTACTTGCACTTTTGACATGCTTTTGAACTGCTAGGTGGGCAGGAGCAGGGACCGAGGAACGGGAGCTCACCCCATCACGGGGATTCGAAGCACCGACCTTCTGATCGGCAAGTCCTAGGCTCCGTGGTTTAACCCACAGCGCCACCCGCGTCCTCAAAATGTGTGAGAGGGGTGTAAAAAAAGAGGGGAAGGGGGTGTAAAAAGAGAGAGAGAAAGGGAAAAGAGAAATGGGTTATCCAAACGAAAGAGAATGGGATTTCAAGGAGCAAGGGAATGTCATAAAATGAGAGAATGGGTGTCAAAAGAGGGGGGCGGACAGAAAAGATTGCCGGCTCACCAATTTTGATCCTGACCACCCAGAATTTAGCCCCACCTATCACTAGCACCTGCCTCAAGCAGATTACTTCTGTAGGAATGTGGTCCTCAACAAACAAACGAAAAGGTTCCCACCCCTGCTTTTAAGGAATAAGGAAATGGCCAGCTATGACCTTTCGGGGTACGCCAGGCCTGCATAAACCCCTTGGTGTTGGATTATTCCACTTTCCCCTGTCTAGATAATCTTTTCTCTTCCTCCTTGCTTAAAAAAACACCAGCAAATAAACGCTACGGTTTTGTGGCACCAAAAAAAAAAGGGATTACCATTGTTGTGTTTATCCATCTCCTTGCTGTATATCTTCCTATATGTTCGGTCAGAGAATCGCAGAGATGGATGAAATGGAGACAGAAAGTCACGAAGAATTCACTAGGAATGAATTAGGTCTTTTGCGGTGTCACATCAAAGGTCAGGGAAGCATCCTGGCAACGTTAGCATCATCTAAAAATGAAAAGAGCAAGTTTCTACCTCCAGGGTACACAGAAGGGGTTTCGAGGGCATGGAAGCGTTTCAGAAATCAGATGTGTTAGTGCATTTGTGTGTGTGTGTGTGTGTGTGTGTGTGTGTGTCCTCCATATCACATGCCAAAATTCCAGATCACCTAAAGAGGAGGACTTATAGCTTCCTCACTCGGGAAGCATCTCCTCCTATTTCCAGGGATTTAAAAGGAAATCAAAACCACATTGTGAAAGTAAAATGGAAAGCAGGGACCAAACAAATCACATACCCTTCAACTGTCCTGGAAAAATAGGGACATCCCATTTTTTTTCCTGCGAGAGCATGCTGGCCGTTTTAGTGGCTGCAATATCACCCCAAAAAAACAACTTTTTCAGGGGCACAATCTCACACCTTTCCCCAAAAAGTGCTTTATCAGGGCTGCAATCACACACAAATCATTTGACTCACCCCGGAGTGTGGCCCTGGAAGATGGCACCCTGTTTTTTTGTCACGATGTGTTGGAGGGTATGAAATCATTATCCCAGAATGGTGGTTTCCATACTTGAAGTGGGTTTGGAGGTATCCTTGGAAATTATGTTATCAATTACCACAGCATCTGTCACAGATGTTGACCTTTCAAGGACCTCACTGAGCAAAGGGTTGGGCTAGATCAGTCCTTCAGCTTTTGAGTGACCAGGTCGCAGTGGGTCAGAGCTCCCATCATCCCCCAGTCGCCTTAGACAATGGTCAAGGAAGACAGGAGTTGTAGTCCAACAACATCTGGGGAACCAAAGTTTCTTTATTTATAAAAAAATATGTATACACGGGTTGTCGTTGTTGTTTTAAAAAAGAAAAGCATCAGAGCAGTTTACAACAATTAAATGTAGAGCCCCACAATAAAAACCATATACATTTGTTTAGAATCAGAAATCAGCTCTCAGCTATGGAAATGTGTGTTTTCTTAACTGCCTGCATAGACCTGGCAGAATAGAAAAGCTTTTAGCAAGTGTCTTAAACACAGAAAGTGTCTGTTCAATCTCTGTTGGCAGAGTATTTGTGTGTTTTTTTTTAAAAAAGATATTTATTAAAAGTTTTTTTAGTTACAGGAAAAAAAGTATAAAAGAAAACAGAAACAATTAAAAATTTAACAAACAATACATCAAAAATAAGAAAAAAGAAAAAGAAAAAAGAACAATACATCAAAACAGCATAATAAAAAGAAAAAAGAAAACACATCCAAATTCCATATCACTATCTTTCATTTACTTGTTTCCTCGACTTCCTCACACCTCCCTTTTTTGTACTCTAGTTCAAATTAGCTAATTCAGCAAATCCCTTCCCTCTTTCTCAATTTTTTGTTCTATACTTTGTCTTCACCTAATCTAACTTTAAATTTTCCACTTTAGCCCATTAACAATCAGTTTTTGCTTAATTCTTTATCACATTTCTGCTAAAACCATATAACTTCATTCCAGTATTCTTCTAACATTCATTGTTGGCAGAGTATTTGACAGCACTGGAGCCATGGCTCCAATGGCTTAGTTTCTCATTGTTGCCAAATGAGCTGTGCCAGCAACACTCCTGCTAATGATCTCAGTGACTGAGTAGTCCCTGGAGTATCCTGCACTTAAGTTGTTCAGGGTAATAATATTAATAATAAGAACAATAAGAATAATATACCCCACCCATCTAGCAGGGTGACACCAGCCACTCTGGGCAGTTTCCAACACATAAAAACATAACATCAAACAACAAAAGCTTCCCAATAGAGCTGCCTTCAGATGTCTTCTAAAAGTCAGGTAGTTGTCTATTTTCTTGACATCTGATGGGAAGGCGTTCCACAGAGCGGGCGCCACCACCGTGAAAGTCCTCTGACTGGTTTCCTGTAACTTCACTTCTGGAACCGCCAGAAGGTCCTTGGAGCTGGACCTCAGTGTCTGAGCAGAACAATGGGGGTGGAGACACTCCTTCAGGTATACTGGGCCAAGGCCATTTAGGAAGAAGAAGAAGAAGAAGAAGAAGAAGAAGAAGAAGAAGAAGAGAAGAGTTTGGATTTGATATCCTGCTTTATCACTACCTGAAGGAGTCTCAAAGCGGCTAACATTCTCCTTTCCCTTCCTCCCCCACAACAAACACTCTGTGAGGTGAGTGGGGCTGAGAGACTTCAGAGAAGTGTGACTGGCCCAAGGTCACCCAGCAGCTGCATATGGAGGAGCAGGGAAGCGAACCCGGTTCACCAGATTACGAGACTACTACTCTTAACCACTACACCACACTGGCTCCCAGTTTAAAGGTCAGCACCAACACTTTGAACTGTGCACGGAAACATAAATCAACACAAGGACCTTGAATCTGTCTCAGCAGTAGGTGGGCAGCCAGCACAGCTGTTTTAACAAGTGTCACATGTTCTCAGTCATATGCCCCCAGCTTGAAAATTCAGAGAGCTCCTGCCAGTAGACAACCCTATGCTATATGGACCTGCTATAAGAAAGGTTCTGCAGGCATTGGAGGGTCCTCAATAATATAGCCACCACCGGAGAGAACTCTCCCCGAAGTTCATCCCTTACAACGATGCCAGACACACTGGAATGCCATGTCCGCAAAGGAATGACAACGGGATTATGATCATGAGTAATCTCTGTTGCCTAACGACACCTTACGCAAATAGGAGAATTAACTAGATGAGCTTGTGGTTGTTCTGAGTATTATTGGCGTGATCTCCTGGGCCAGGAAACGATTAGGAAAGAGGCTCAGTGGTGGAATTTCAACCCTTGATCTCTTTCCTACTGTACTTGTTCTGACAGCTCCCAGCTTCTGGAATACTAAGCCACAAAGAATGCATGAAATGAATAGCCACCTAAAGGGAGCAGAGTTTTGCACCCATGAGGAACTGTCTTCTTCTTCTTCTTCTTCTTCCTCCTCCTCCTCCTCCTCCTCCGAATTTATAAACCAAATCACAGCCTGAAGTCATCCAAGCAGTGGGCAACAATGCATAATATAATATCTCCCAGGACTTTGGCTAATTATTAAACAACCTATGGCCTTTTAAACTATGGTGGTTTTTGTTTGTTACTATGTTGTGCATTTTTGTCTTTTCATATTGTATGCCACCCTGTGATTCTCAAATGAAGGGTGATATAGCAAATTAATAAATAAAAATAACAGGAGGAGGAGGAGGAGGAGGAAGAAGAGGAGGAGGAGGAAGAGGAGAAGAAGAAGAAGAAGAAGAAGAAGAGGAGGAGGAGGAGGAGGAGGAGGAGGAGGAGGAGGAGGAGGAGGAGGAGGAGGAGTTTGGATTTGATATCCCACTTTATCACTACCCAAAGTGTGACTAGCCCAAGGTCAACCAGCAGCTGAATGTGGAGGAGCAGAGACGCGAACCCAGTTCACCAGATTACGAATCTACCACTCTTAACCACTACACCACAAAACTCTGCCCCAACCTGTGCCAGCTGGTCATTATAGGGACAACTGTTTAAAATTAGTGCCTGAGTTTTGATTTTGATTTTCCTCTCCCCTCCTTCTCCCTTTTTCTTTGAGTGTGGTGTTTTTTAGATTGTAAGCCTATGAATAGGGGTATTTTGTTTGATTGCACCAAATGCTCTAGATAAATTAAACAAATAAATAAAACACGAAAAGTACAAGTTCTAAAAATGTACAAACACAATAAAACAATTTCTACATGTTCTAAAACTCAAATTAGAGATAGTATGGAATCTGACATCTTCATGAATACTTTCACAAGGATGGAGAGTTAGCATTTTCTTCACTGGTGATCAATTCACAAAAAGGGATGCATTTTTTGAAAGATTTCATTGAAGTAAATAAAACAAATTGCTCCAATAAAAATTATAGAAGTACAACAAAGCACAGTATATCCAAGAGAGACTTAATATTAGGTTGGTAAAGTATTTTAAAACCATTAGGAAAACAGAATCTCATTCTACTATGGAGAAGAAGTCCTGTGTGTCTGTACTTGTATAGAGAGGAAAACCTCACCAAACAGCATAGAATTTTTCAGCATCTTCCAAGCCTTTGGCACCACCTAATTCGTGACTTTTTTTTCCCCCAGCTAATTCTAAACTTCAAAAGAATTTTTATACCCAAGTGAAAATTGCAAGGTTTTCCATTTGGGGGCAACGGAGGTTCTAGCTGGTGCCAACATCCAGGTCAAGAGTATCTGAGAGCTGAAACCTTTCAAGGGGTCGTCAATTTTGGTTTTTCGCAGATGGATGTTTGCTCCAATTGTGAGCTAAAGAGCAGGCTTTCACAGCGGAAGCTCCAGAGGGGAAGAAAGGCTTCCGGGTCATGTGGCCAGCTCAGGCTTTGAGCTTTAAGGTGAAGACCATGCCTGAAAAGAAAAGAGGAAAGCTAAGTGGGAAAGATAACCCCTTGTGGTGATCTTGGAAGGGGATCTTTGAGTGTTTGGAGATACATCAAAACCCAAATATGCCATCATTGTTCAAAGGTAAAGGGACCCCTGACCATGAGGTCCAGTGGCGGACGACTCTGGGGTTGCGGCACTCATCTCTCTTTACTGGCCGAGGGAGCCAGCGTACAGCTTCCGGGTCATGTGGCCAGCATGACTAAGCCGCTTCTGCCAAACCAGAACAGTGCACGGAAACGCCATTTACCTTCCCGCCAGAGTGATACCTATTTATCTACTTGCACTTTGAAGTGCTTTCAAACTGCTAGGTTGGCAGGAGTAGGGACGGAGCAACGGGAGCTCACCCTGTCACAGGGAATCGAACCGCCTAACTTCTGATCGGCAAGGCTCAGTGGTATAACCCACAGCGCCACCCATTCATTACACACACACAAAAGCACACTTTCCTGTAACACAGTGTTTCACAAACTTGGGTCTCCAGCAGTTTTTGGATAACAACTCCCATCATCCCTAGCTAAGACCAGTGGTTAGGGGTGATGGGAATTGTAGTCCAAGCTTTCTCGAACTTTGGGAAACACTGCTAACCCAACATTAAAGTAAGCAGCAATTCAGTTATCTTGTAGTATTGGCCCCAAAGAAAAAAGTGTAAGTTTACTTTTGTGTATATATCCTCTACATTTATTATGAAAGGAAGGGTGTCAGGGAAAAGAAAAGATCTCTCAGTATACCTGAAGGAGCGTCTCCACCCCCATCGTTCTGCCCGGACACTGAGGTCCAGTTCCAAGGGCCTTCTGGCGGTTCCCTCCCTGTGAGAAGTGAGTTTACAGGGAACCAGGCAGAGGGCCTTCTTGGTGGTGGCGCCCGCCCTGTGGAACGCCCTCCCATCAGATGTCAAGGTGAGAAACAACTATCTGACTTTTAGAAGACATCCGAAGGCAGCCCTGTTTAGGGAAGTTTTTAATGTTTGATGTTTTATTCTGTATTTAATCTGTTGGGAGCCGCCCAGAGTGCCTGGGGAAGCCCAGCTGGATGGGCGGGGTATAAATATTATTATTATTATTACTCTCAAAATTGTCCTACAATGGTAGAACCTTTTCTATGGGTGTACAGTTAATATTCCATGAATGACTAGGAAAGCCTCCTTAAACAAAAGCATCTTCAATGGGCACATAAACATCAGGACATGGGGCACGTGCCTCATCCCGGCTGATAATTTATTCCAGACAATTTATCCCTGGCGATTCAACACTAAAAGCCTTGTTTTTCGGTTAGAACTAGCCCTGTTTTCAGCCAGGACTAAGAACACCTCTGGTGTATGTGTCTCGTTTAAGGAGCACCGTTCCCAGGGAGAGGCAGTACCTGTTTTGAGTGTTTGCACATAGACCACATTCCCATCAGATATCATCGCAGGACGGGTTCAGATCCTGCCAAGGGGTGAAGCAGAAGGACAGATCTTGGTAGCTTTAGTTCAGCTGAGGGAAAACAAAAGAGGAGGAAGAAGACATTTATTGACTCACGCGGCATCCGCCATTAATTAATTGGAAAGATGAAAGGGCAATGGAACTCCTTCCCATTTCCATTGTTTATCCTCTTTGGAGGTGACTGGGCAGAATTCCATCCCAGACACCTCACCCTCCCAGATTGACTGATCTGTCCTTCTTGGCTCCAAAGGTAACAATAATGACTCAGAACCCATTTATTAAAACACAATAAATCTCATTTTATCTCTCTCCAGGTGATCATGACAACATTGCATTCCACCAAAATGTTAACAGCTCACGATGAGATCAAGAACTGGGAATTCTGGAAAGATCTTTTTGAACGTCATTATTATTATGGGCTTGCATGGCATCCTGTGCCATCCCTATGGGCTCTGCAGTGTGCCCTGTCCCTATGGACGCCGTGAACCCCATGCTGCGCGCCTCGGGGGCATGGCGCCCATAGAGACGAGACGGGGCGTGTGGCACCCATACAGGACAAGAAGGGGTGCACAGTGGCCATAGAGACGGGGTTCATAGTGGGGCCTCAGCCGCTCTACAGCTGGGAGGAGGCAGCAGGCAGACAGCGCAGAGCCTGCGGGCACCAAAACGTGTGGCTCGTGAGCGCTGCAGGCCCCGCCCTGATAAGTGCCGCCCGCCATTTTGTCACACACACCCCGTCAGGGTGACACCTGGGGCAAACCGCACCCCCCTCACTCCCTTTCATAGGACCCTGTCTGGCACCCCTTTCGCTCCCACACTTTCCCTCCCTCTTCCCGAAACTATACTCTGTCACTCAGTCTGACAGCCTCTTTTGCTTGGCGAGTTCTCACCCCCCCCCCCAGTGGAAATAATGGCACATGAAACAGTTATTAAGGTTAATGGGCGAAATAAGGCCACAACTTTATTGGTTACAGGTGAAGAGCAGTATTGGCTTAGGCATTGGTCCTGACTAACTATATCCGACTTCAGCCTGTTCGCTTGAAGTCTGGGAAGGGTTAACCACCAGTAGGGGGAGTCCTGCTGATGAACTAGGAACTCCCCTGGGGTCACCGAAAGGGGGTGTGCCTTAGGCCCTCACCTCCATTGGCTTCGGACAGGGCCACGCCCCCTGGAATCCTTTAATGGACTACCCTTCAATATGTGGGGCAGGTGATGGCGCTACCTCCCCTCTTCCATCTACAGAACTATACCAATGCCTAACCACCAATACCAAGAAAGTTGTGAGGATTTGCTATGAGGTAGGCGGAAACCTAATGGCTGGTGCCAATTTGCCAAGTGGAAAAATTCCTACCAAGGCCCTTCAACGGTGACCAACCGAGGTCCATAGCAAGGTCAAGGAACAAAAACCTTGTAGGGCGGGAGGGTGGGAAAAGCAGGAACAGCTGGCAGGTGGGAAAAGAGGGAGGTCCCCAGCCGCGTCCTGCTTTAAATAGGGCAGGTGACACCCCCAGAGCCAGCCGATTGGCTGGCCAGGGGGTGACGCCACCGGGAATCCCCCCAATCAGTGAGGGCTGGGTTCCAGCTGCCACGCGTGTGGTGGGGCCATGATGCCCACAACCCCACCTCCTCCGTAGGGCAGAAGTTGCTTTCTCTCCCTCCTTCCTGATGTCCCCTCTGGCTTTCATTCTGACATTCCTGGCTCCACTAGGAGATGCTAGGGATTGAACTTTCTGCATGCTCCACCCCTGAGCTACAGCCCTTCCCCTGCATTTTGCTTCTGGAGTAGAGGCCAACTCTCTCTCTTAGATCTGGATGGACCTGGGTTCTCCCCTGGTAGACCTCCATCCACACGTTGGGACCAGTGGTCATCAGCTGCTAGTGGATCACAGCCTGGTCCAAGGTGGGTCACAACAGGAACATGGCTGCCATGTGGATATATGGTGGAAGATGAAGAAATGGGTCCCCAGATTGGTTAAAAGTGGGTCTGAAGAGGTTGAATATGCCTGTTCCAAACTTTGGAGCTTGTGATCAGTACCAAGGAATGGTTTGGCGGTTCAAAGAGCATCCCAAGGAATAGGGTGGTTTTCCATACTGTGTGACTCAGGGCCTAAAGAATGGATGTGAGGACAGGAACAGAAGTGAGGATTCATCTATCCATTCATCCATCTATCCATATTTAGTTCCTTAAAATAAACAATTTATCCCCGTTCTTTGTTTTCCCACTTCCATGTGGGTCCAACCAGCTTCACGTGACCCAGCCTTCTCATTTCCAAAGTCCTTCCGCTCATGTTAGGAGGATTCCATTCAAACTAATGAGGGCTGTCAGCAATTTGGAGATGACTAGGTGGGGCGAGCTTTGGGTGCTCTTAACAAGCTTCCCATCCCTCGGGGCACCATCTTTCCGGGATCTTGCCTCTTGGAAGTCATATAAAAGAGGCGGCCAGCTCGGTGTGTCCACCAAACTCAACTTGGACTCTTGGATCATCCTGCTCTTGCCATCTACTGTGGTGAGTATCTTGGGATCTCTCCCGCTCTCATGGAAGAGCCCGTCTCTCTTGAGCTCTTGACAAACGATTTTAGGCTACAGCCAGGCTGCTTGCTTATTACAGCATTCTTTTGGTTATTGGGTTTTATTCCCCACTTGGAGGAAAAATTAGTAGTACCAAAGGTTGTAATTTCCGCCGATGGCTTCGGGGATGGTTTACGACAGCCAATGAGATTTTGGCCATTCTGTTCAAGGTGTTGCCATTGGGGGACTTCCCTGCCTTCATTTCAGAGGAGGCAATTTCTTAAAATAAATGAGTGGCAACAGAGGAGAATTACAGAGGAGCGAAGAAGTGCCAGGAGGGTGAGAGAACCAAGGTTGGAGGAAGACTCAAGGAAGGAGATCAGAGAACAAGAGAGGTAGAAGGAGAATGCCTGATGGTGGTGATACCATCAGCAGCTCTCTCTTCAGTGGAGGTGTAAGTGGCTTCTCTTAAACATGGGATTAGCAGCCGACACCTTGGTGGCATTCTAAAAAATAGGAATAATAACAGGGAGTAGGAGCAGGAAGGTGGAATAATGGATTCTCAATTACATTAGGCAGTAAGAGCCCTTCAGAGAACATCCTTTACTGCAGGGATGCAGAAGCTCCAGGTCCTGCTGGACTACAACTCCCATCATCCCTGAGCATTGACCATGCCAACTAGGGCTGATTGGACGCCAGGAACATGGTTGAACTACAACTCCCATCATCCCTGAGCATTGACCATGCCACCTAGGGCTGATTGGAGTTGGACGCCAAGAACATGGTTGAACTACAACTCCCATCATCCCTGAGCATTGACCATGCCAACTAGGGCTGATTGGAGTTGGACCCCAAGAACATGGTTCAACTACAACTCCCATCATCCCTGACTACTGGTCATGCCAACTGGGGCTGGTGGGAGACTTGGCCCAACAACAGTCATTCCTCATCCAAATTACTTACAAGTTTGGGCCACTCCAATTTTGATCTTCATTGGAGAAGTAGTATCATAGAATCATAGAATTGTAGAGTTAGAAGGGACCCCCAGTGAGGTGGGGGTCATCCAATCCACCTCAATGCAGGGATGTCGGCTAAAGCATCCCTCACCTCTGCTTAAAAATCTGCAAGGAAGGAGAGTCCACAACCTCGTGGAGGAGACCATTTCCCTGCCAAACAGCTCCTACAGTCAGAAAGTTCTTCCTGTTGCTTTACTGCGCTGTTGGTTCTATTATTGTTCAGTATTTGTTTGTCCATTCAAACAGACGTTTGCAGCTGTCCCAAATATTATTTATTTATTCATTCACTCATTCAAATAGATTATTTCTATGATGCTCTTCCAACTGATCAAAGCTCAATTAAAAAAAATTAATACAGAAAACAACAACCCACCATCGACAAATCTTAGTGTTCAAACCCAACAGGTTCAGAAATACAGTGGTGCCCCGCAAGACGAATGCCTCGCAAGACGGAAAACCCGCAAGATGAAAGGGTTTTCCGTTTTCAGAGGTGCTTCGCAAGACGAATTTCCCTATGGGCTTGCTTCGCAAGACGAAAATTGACGAAAATTTTGAGGGGTTTTTCCGCTCCAAAACCCCTTTTTCTGAAGCGCTAAGCTGCTAAAAGCATTTTAGCAGCTAAACCGCTAATCCCTTAAGCCTTTAATAGGCGTTAATAGCCCTTAAACTGCCAATAGCGCTAATAGCGCTAATCCGCTAATGGGCTTGCTTCGCAAGACGGAAAAACCGCAAGACGAAAAGACTCCCGGAACGGATTCTTTTCGTCTTGTGAGGCACCACTGTAAGGCTGGTGGCTTCTCCTCTTGTTGAAGTTCCCCAAGCGGAGGCCAGGATGCCTTTATACCACTTCAGACTGCAGATAGTGTCTCATCTGAATGAATCCTCCATACAAAACTGTCCATTAGCTGTCCGCGGCCATCTCTACCATAAGGCAGAGTGGGGCAGATGCCTTGGGCAACAGTTGCGATGAGGTTGTGGCAGAAGCTTAGATAGAACAGTGAACAAGCAGCGACAACAGTGTGGGAGAGAGCAAAGCTATGTGTGTCACATGGCCTGGCCTGCACCCCGTAACTTAAACTGTTTCCAGTGGAAGACACTGTCCCTGTCCACCATATTGCAATATGGCCAACCCATACAGAAAGGAGGAGTGTCAGGGAGGGCTTCTTCCAAAGATGCTGGTTGTCAATGAGGATGTTTCAAAGGTGCATTGAAAGCGAAGGAGCTTTATCAGAGAGCGTATGTTTCTGATTACCAGTTGCTGAGAACCTCAGGGCTGTTACACTCATGTTCTGGTTGCCGTGGGCATCTGTTTGGCCACAGTGAAAACAGGGTTCTGGGCAACATCCAGCAGACACTTTTCATGTGACCATAATTCAGTGGTAGAGCATCTGAATGGAGCGAGCTCCTTTTCTCCTGTTCTGGAGAGGAGGACACGAGCCAATGGCTTCAAATTACGAGAAACGAGATACCAACTAAACTTTCTCGCAACTGACTCTCTTGGGATGTTGTGGTTTCTCCTTGCTTGGAGGTTTTGAAGCAGAGGTTGGGTGGCCATCTGTCATGGATGCTTGAGCTGAGATTCCTGTATTGCAGGGGGTGGGACTAGATGGGACCCCAACTCTACACTTCTATGATTCTATGAATTACACGCTTAAGGTCCCAGATCTTATCCTCAGCATCTCCAAGTAAGACTAGGAGAGACCCCCCTGCTTGAAATCCTGGAGATCCCTTGCCCATCAGTGTAGATGATAGCATCAGTAGATCTAGTGCAGTTTCTGATGCTCCTATGTTGATAGCAAAGACAAAACAGGAAGCTGTACTACCAAGCCCAACTATTGGTCCATGCAGTTCAGAATAGTCTACTGCCTGTGGGTTCCCAGATGTTGTTGAACTACAACTCCCATCACCCCTAGCTAGCAAGGCCAGAGCTCAGGGATGATGGGAGTGGTAGTCCAACAACATCTGGGGACCCACAGGTTGAGAACCGCTGGTCTACTGTGACCAGCAGAGGCTCTCTGGGGTCTTGGAGAGAGAGAGAGGTCTTTATTGTCATCAGCTGTTAGATCTTTCCAATTGGAGGTGCCATTGAATTGGGGACCATCAGCATGAAAAAAAACATGCGCTCCACTAGTAAGCTACAGGTTACAAAGGAACACGGAAGCTGACTTATGCCAAGTCAGACAGGTGGTCCATTAGGCTCAGTACTGTCCACACCAACTGGAAGCAACACTCCAAGATTTCAGGCAAGGATCCCTCCCAGCAGCCCTACCTAGAGATGTGCAGGGTCTGAAAATGGTACCTTCTGCAAGAGAAGCTGGCGCTCTGCCTCTGAGCAATGGCACTTCCACACGCAAGACGCATCCCAGGCTTGTGCTAACACGCACATTGAATATATATCCATCAGCAATGAATTGTGGAATTTTGCAAGGCTGCGCTGCAGCCGTTCAAAATTCTGGGACAACAGAAGCTGAACGCCCTGTTAAAATTATGCAAATTAAACACGCACTCATAAAATTTTCCTCATTTGCATAATGTACTCTGTATCTGCTGATGATTCGTCTTGCGGGATTAAGCAAATTCACAGAGGCGTAAGGCTGGCAATATCTGCTAGACGGAAGGGCTCCGTTCTCCCTCTGGTCAGAGACAGGATGTCGCTGGACACCAGTTGCAGGGAACCACAAACAGGGGGATAGAGTTGCTCTGGCACTCAGGTCCGGCTTGGGGCATCTGTATGGCCACAGTGAGAACAGGATATGGTAGACTATTTATGGACCTTAAGGTCCATAAATAGCAATCAATACCCTAGAGGTCCCGGGCCCTAAGGAAGTCAGATTAGCCTCAACCAGAGCCAGGGCCTTTTCAGTACTGGCCCCGACTTGGTGGAACGCTCTGTCTCATGAGACCAGGGCCCTGCAGGATCTGATTTCTTTCCACAGGGCCTGGAAGACAGAGTTGTTCCGCCTGGCCTTCGGCTTGGAATCAACTTGATCCCCTCCCCCTCTTTCCTTTTTCATTTCTCCTTCTGTGATGGAACTCCTATTTGGAGACTTCCCTGGCTTTTTTTCTGGCCCATGTAGAACCAGTCTGGATAGCTAGCCTTGGTGAAGACTTGACGTTTTCATCCCCCAAAAAGTTTTGATTTGAGTTTCCACTGAAATGAGGCTGCATTTTAAAGTTTTAATGTTGTATTTCAATCTTGTTTTTTATGTTGTATTTCAATCAATTGTTTTTATATCTGGTGTTAGCCGCCCTGAGCCCAGACTTGGCTGGGGAGGGTGGGGTATAAATAAAATTTATTATTGTTGTTATAGACTAGATGGGCCATTGGTCTGATCCAGCAGCCAGGTTCTTCTGATGTTCCTCTGAGTGAAAGAAGGGCAAGGAGGATGGAGGGGCCCTGAAGACTCATTCCCTTGCCCACTGACAATCTTATGCAACCACCATGACGGCCTCTGTCATTTCAGTCTCCTTTGCCCATGCGCTTCCAAGCACAACATGGGAACCATAAAGGCAGGGGAACTGAAAATGGCATTCTGAGAAAGAGGAAGTCCGTGACTGATGTCACATCCTGCAGGGTTTCTGTGTTCCGGTGGAATCACAGTATATGGGCAGATGTTGCCAGGCTGTACCTCCGATCATGTATGGTCATTGGCCATTTTGGCTGGGGCTGATGGGAGTTGCAGCCCAACAATATTTTTAGGGCCACATGTGGAGGTCCATCTCAAGTCTCATATGAGCTACATTGACTTAACTTTGTTGTTGTTTAGTCGTTTAGTCGTGTCCGCCTCTTCGTGACCCCCTGGACCAGAGCACACCAGGTACTCCTGTCTTCCACTGCCTCCCGCAGTTTGGTCAAACTCATGCTGGTAGCTTCGAGAACACTGTCCCACCATCTCGTCCTCTGTCGTCCCCTTCTTGTGCCCTCCATCTTTCCCAACATCAGGGTCTTTTCCAGGGAGTCTTCTCTTCTCATGAGGTGGCCAAAGTCTTGGAGCCTCAGCTTCAGGATCTGTCCTTCCAGTGAGCACTCAGGGCTGATTTCCTTCAGAATGGATCGGTTTGATCTTCTTGCAGTCCACGGGACTCTCAGGAGTCTCCTCCAACACTTAACTAGAGCCTCTCATTGTTATTATTTTGCAAAGGGACTGAGGAGGTGCCATAATCTCCTTTGAGACAACGCAGCATTATTTAAGGTCACCTTGAGCAAACTGGTTTGTGTGCATCAGAGTGGCCCCAACCCCCATTCATTTAAAAATGAGGTTGTGATACACCCAGACTGTGTTGAACAACATCTATGGACACCCACTTGCAGTCGAAAAGCATCTCCCATACCCTTTAAGAGCTATGGGGCAACTTTCAAGGAACAACTGCCAATGTACTCAGCATTCGTAAGAACTTGTTAGAAGCAGCTGTTCAGCCCTAGACACTATAATTAACAGTTGCTCTGCTGCTGGTTGTGATTTACATAGCTAAGGGCCCATCTGTATGATCTGTAATTTTCTTCCCCCACAATAACCTCTGATGTCTCCACTATCACAACACTCTTCCCAAACTCTGTGCTCCTGGCTGGAACCATTGGCTCATCTCCTTCGGTGTCGTTGTGTGTCTTTACAAGCAAAGGGGTCAAGAGCCCTGTCATTGGCTAAGCAGCTGTGATGTCACAGTAGGATTGAGTTCAACACTGCTCAGGGAGAACTGGACAAGAAGTGCAGGGAACTATTGAATCAGAGAGTTTAATAATAAATAATATATTTTTTTTTATTTATAACCCGCCCTTCCCAGTTCAGAAAACCAGGCTCAGGGCAGCTAACAACAAATTTAAAACATTTGATGCTACAAAAAAAAACCCAACAGCATAAAATATGGTATAAAGCGTAAATAATAAAATCAAGAATCAATTTAGGGGGGAAATCCATCCAATAAGCATTAGATGACCACCAGGGCTAGCTGGCTAAATTAGTCCCACTTGGGCCAGTGAGGAGACCAGGGGAGAATTAGCTGTGGGATCCCAGAGCAGGTAATCTTCATATAAAGGGGAGGGGAGGAAGGGGAATAATAAATCAGGCCAGGTTCAAATTGAAAGCCAGGCGGAATAGTTCTACCCTGAGGAAGGAAGTTCAATCCTGCAGGGCCCTGGTCTCATGGGACAGAACATTCCACCAGCTTGGAGCCATCACTGAGAAGGCCCTGGCCCTGCTGGAGGATAATCTAACTTGCAGTCCTTATATCAGGGATGTGGGATCTGTGGCCCTCAAAATGTTCTTGGACTATACCTTCCACCAGCCAATGTTCTTGGAGTCTAAACCCTACCATCCCCCTTTGGCACGGCCAATGTTCAGGGACGATGGGAGCTATCGTTGAGTAGCTTCTGGAGGGCCACAGGCTCCACATCCACCAGGGTCTTTCTATTCTCTTATGGAACCTCCAGCTCCAGAGGCAGTCTACCTAGATTTTACAGTTGCTGGTGGGATTTGGACACTGTGACACCAGGAAGCTGGACTAGGCGGGCCACTGGCCTGATTCAGCTGGTTCCTCCTTTGTTCATATGATTTATTTCTCTTCCAGAGCTTAAAACCTCCCCACCAAGATGTCTTACCAGTGCAAGCAACCCTGCCTTCCTCCTCCTTCCTGCGTGAAGACTAAGAGTGCCACCGTGTGTGCAACTCCTGGAGGCGCCGTCTGTGTGACCCCATCTCAGTCATCGTGCGGAGATGCCTGCACTCCTAAATGTGCCACCGTGTGCGCCACTCCTGGAGGCTCCATCTGTGTCACTCCACAGCAGCCCCAGTGCGCCACCGTCTGCCAGGGTCCTTGCGGCTCCATCTCCGTGACCCCCCTGCAGAACCAGGGGCCGACCGTATGCGCCACCCCCGGTGGGTCCGTCTGCGTGTCACAAGGCCAGGGTCAATGCTCGACCGTCTGCCAGGGCCCATGCGGCTCTGTCTGTGTGACCCCGCAGCAGCCGCAGTGCGCCACCGTCTGCCAGGGTCCCTGCGGCTCCGTCTGCGTGACCCCGCAGCAAAGCTCCAGCTCATGCGCCACAGTGTGCACCACCTCTGGCGGCTCCGTCTGCGTGGCCCCGAGCAAGGGTCAGTGCGCTTCTGTGTGCCAGGATCCCTGCGGGGCTGTTTGCGTGGCTCCCATCCCAGCCCCAACTGGGGGCGCATGCGCCACCGTCTGCCAGGACGCCTGCGGCAACGTGAGCGTCACTCCCTGTGCTACTAAGTGCTCCGGCCCCTGTGGCGGGGTGAAGACATGCGCCACAAAGTGCGGGAACCCCTGCGTCACCGTGTGCTCTGACCAAACCTGTGTGAAGGCCTGTCCTTCCATCAACATGGGGCAATGCAACGTCAAGAAATGCTAAGTGGCCACAAGGTCGGATCCTGATTTGAATCCCCGCAGTCCAGCTTCCTTCCGAGAGTGGGTGACACCTGCTTCCTCAACGTCTTCCTTGGTCCACGTTCTCTGCTCTGCTCTCCTCTAGATGCCCTGAATCTTGATGTACAAGTAACGATCTTCCCCAAGATATCACATCTGGCTTGGAGAAAGAGCGAGGAGCTATGAATATTCTTTGGTGGTGGGAAACACACACACACACACACACCCGCATTGCCTTCCCAGAACTTCCATGTTAGATAGACACCAATAAAGAGCAAATATAAAGACATCCACGTTGTTGCGTTCTGATATTCTTTGTCGCGTCAAGAGCTTTTATTTTTATTGATTCGTTGCATTCATAACCCACCTGTGGTGATCACACAGGGTCCCCAGATGTTTAACGGTCTATTGATCCCTGTGCCACCACTGTGCTGACTTCCCCGCTGCCACCAACCCCTTACTCTCTGGTAAAACACTGGGTCCAGACAGTTGTTAAAAGTGAACCCAAAAAAACCCCAAGTTTATTTTACAAACATTAACAATTTTATGGTTTCTCAGATAATATTCCTGTCAGTATCTTTACCAGCCCATACCTTCCTAATACCTTCTGGCTGATTATCTCAACTGTTTGACTGGCTCCTCTTAGCAATTTCTCTAGCCCAACCCACAGACTTTTCCCCCCTGTCTCTTCCAAACCTCCGACTGTCTTCTCAACCACCCTAACTCTGCCCTCTGGGTTCCCACTGGTTAGTCATTTTACAATTAGTTAACCCTTTCCTTATGAACCCAGTATGATGTCACACACCTAGGTGGGCAAACGCCTCGCCACCTTTTCTGCCAGGAGAATGCCTGGTTCTTCCTCTCTTCCATTTCATCCTCACAACAGCCCTGTGAGGTAGGTTCGGGTGAGAGGCAATGACTGGCCCAAGGTCAGGGAGCTGACAAGGAGAACAGGTCATTCATAGGTCAGAGAAAGAGAGTGAAAAGAGTGAAACACTTGGCTGACTTACAGATCCTGCAGGGTCCTGGTCTCATGAAACAGAGCATTCCACCAGGCTGGAGCCAGTGCTGAAAAGGCCATGGCTCTGGTTGAGGCTAATCTAACTTCCTTAGGGCTCAGAACCTCTAGGGTGTTGCTATATATGGACCTTAAGGTCCTCCGTGGGGCAGACCAGGAGAGGCGGTCCCCTAGGTACGAGGGTCCTAGGCCGTGAAGGGCTTGAAAGGTCAAAAGCAGCACCTTAAATCTGACCCTGTACTCCACCGGGAGCCAGTGCAGCTTGAAAAGCACTGGGTGAATATGCTCCCATGGCAGAGACCCCATGAGGAGCCTCACTGCAGCATTCTGTACCCATGGTTCTCCCCACAGGCTAAAAGAGGCAGGGACTCACCCAAGATCACACTCAGGAAACTTCATGGCTGAGTCCAGGACTAACCACTACAACACTCTGGATCTTCAGGCATGGGCAGTGGCGTAGCAAGGGTGGGGCCTCCAGGGCGGTTGCCCTGGGTGCAAAATTCTTCGGGGAGCAAAAATCAAAAGAAAATTCCCAATGTTCCCCCTCAGACAGAAAATTCCCAATGTTTGTGCAAATGGACTCGGGAGTGGATTTTGGTGACGGTCGGTTGCTAAGGCGCCCTCTGCATGGGTTTTAGAAAGATACCTGCTTTCACCCAATCCCCTGTCCCACTCTCCACTATCCTTGACACTCAGAGGGCACCAGGTCTGCCACTCAGGTAGGTCACTGAGCTATTGCCCCTTCGTTCCAGCTTATCAGTGGACAGGGCAGAAGATACTTGCCTTGCCCGGGGCACTAGAAACCAACGCTATGCCACTATGCCTGCGGGTCTGCTTAAATTTCCAGGGCAAACTAAAGCACTGCATGTTACTGGTTGAAGTTAATAGACATTATTAAGTTAGGTTCATTCATTTCAATGGGTCTGCTTTGAGTAAAAATCATCTGGAGACAACCCTGAAGGAGTTGGGACCCATTAGTTTCTCACCCTCCAAAGAGTAGTGCCTGTAGATTTTACTTCATTCTACAAATGCTAGAAATTTACTATGGGTAATATATTTTATCCAACCAAGTGTCTATAGCAGGGTGGCTCAAAGCACAGCCTAAGAACAACATTTTTAAACGGCTCTCGGTCACATTTGATACTCCCCCCCCAGCTGCCATCCAAAAGTCAGAGAGGAAGTGAGGCCCTGGGTTTTGGGAAGGAGGCGCAAGAGCTCTGACAGGGTCCTAGAGTCCTTCTGACTCCTTCTCAAAGCCTAGCTACAACTTGTTCAGCTTTAGAATGGAGTAGCAGGGCTCTAGGACCCTGCCAGAGCCTTGTGCCCCCTTCCCAAAACCCAATGCCTTGCTTAGCTGACTTTGGGACAGCAGCTCGAGGACGAGAGGTGGGCGTCAAATTTTGTCACACACCAAGGCAGTGTGCGACCCGCAGGTTCCATGTGAAAGTGCTCTTGCATTCTGTATGGTCCACCCCGGTCTATAGAATGCCTGGGATTTGGAAGTCCTGAAGCTATACATAAACCTGCCTCTAGAGGGCTCTGAGGCACAGGGGGAGAGAGAGAGAGAGAGAGAGAGAGAGAGAGAGAGAGAGAGAGAGAGAGAGAGAGAGAGACTTGCCGTAGATTTTGGCGTATAAGACGACTTTTTAACCCCAGAAAATCCTCTAAAAAGTTGGGGGTCACCCAGATATGGGTTCACTGGGCAGCGGCAGTGGGCGGCAGGCTCCGCACGGGGAGGAAGCCACCCAGCGAAGCTGGCTAGCAATGCTAACCCAGCTTCGCTGGGCAGCTTCCTCCCGGCACGGAGTGGAGCCCGCCACCCACTGCTGCTGCCCAGCGAAGCTGTGGTGTATAAGACTGGGCATATAAGTCGACCCCCCAAATTGGCAGCTGCCAATTTGGGGGGTCGTCTTATACACCCTGTCGCCTAATATGCCGGAATCTACGGTAGTCATTGTTACTAGGCTAGTTCCTAGCCTCAGGATGTGATATCCCTGACTTGTTTGAGGCCCTGATGACTGGGCCTCAGTTGTCAACTGTCAGAATTAGATAGGCACACCATCTGCATGTTGTTGTTGTTTAGTTGTTTAGTCGTGTCTGACTCTTCGTGACCCCCTGGACCAGAGCATGCCAGGCACTCCGGTCTTCAACTGCCTCCCACAGTTTGGACAAACTCATGCTGGTAGCTTCCAGAACACTGTCCAACCATCTTGTCCTCTGTCGTCCCCTTCTCCTTGTGCCCTCCATCTTTTCCAACATCAGGGTCTTTTCCACAGAGTCTTCTTTTCTCATGAGGTGGCCAAAGTCTTGGAGTCTCAGCTTCAGTACCAAATCACAAATATAAGAGGACAGGGTTGTTGTTGTTTCTAAATCAGGGCTGAGGAAGCATTCTTAGATGGAACATAGAAAGATGCCTTACACTGAGTCAGGCTACTGGTCCAGCTAACTCAGTACTGTCTGCACAGTCTGGCAGCAGCACCCTGGGATTTCAGGGAGGGTGAGTTTTCCAGCCCTACCTGGAGACATCAGGGATTGAACCCTGGACCTTCTGCATCTAAGGAGGTGGACCTTCAGACATTGCTGGACACTGAGGTCCAGGTCAGACACAAGGTCCAGCTCTGAGGGCTTTCTGGTGGTTCCCTCACTGCGAGAAGTGAGGTTACAGAGAACCAGGCAGAGGGCCTTCTCGGTGGTGGCACCCGCCCTGTGGAACGCCCTCCCACTAGATGTCAAGGAAATAAACAACTATCTGACTTTTAGAAGACATCTGAAGGCAGTCCTGTTTAGGAAAGTTTTTGATGTTTGATGTTGTTGCTTTTTTATTAATAATACTCTGTTGGGAGCCGCCCAGAGAGGCTAAAGAAACACAGCCAGATGGGCGGGGTATAAATAATAAATTTATTTTATTTTTATTATTATTATTATTATTATTATTAACCCCAGTCTGCATGGTCCATGGTCAGAGGTGATGGTGCTGATGGAAGACATAGGGCAGCAACATCTGGATGGCTACAGATTCTGCATCTCTATTAAAGGCTTATATAAATAAATAAATTCCATACAGTCCAGTATAAGAGCATCAAAGATCAATCACACTTTCACCTTGCAACATCTTTGACAAGAGACTTTGAATAAGGTGTTTGCCCATCACAGTTGGCCTGTACATGGCCCTGTGTGTCAATAATGTTGTTGTTGTTGTTTAGTCGTTTAGTCGTGTCCGTCTCTTCGTGACCCCCTGGACCAGAGCACGCCAGGCCCTCCTGTCTTCCACTGCCTCCCGCAGTTGGGTCAAACTCATGCTGGTAGTTTCGAGAACACTGTCCAACCATCTCATCCTCTGTCGTCCCCTTCTCCTTGTGCCCTCCATCTTTCCCAACATCAGGGTCTTTTCCAGGGAGTCTTCTCTTCTCATGAGGTGGCCAAAGTCTTGGAGCCTCAGCTTCAGGATCTGTCCTTCCAGTGAGCACTCAGGGCTGATTTCCTTAAGAATGGATAGGTTTGATCTTCTTGCAGTCCATGGGACTCTCAAGAGTCTCTGCAATCTTAGCACAGGGCAAAGGAGCTAGGGAGGTTTGAAGCATAGGATTGCAGAATCGCAGACCTGGAAGTGATCCAGAGCGATCTAGTCCAAACCACGGCATTGCAAGAATCAGTCTTTTCCTGATAATAGTGCCAATAATAGAAATCATTATTTGTGCACTAGCAAAATCAAGCCCTGATTTCCCAATGGAGAAGTCCTAAGAGACTGGATACTGACACTATGGGGTTACAGTGCCAGTTTCAGGCCAAGGGAACTGGCATTTGTCCACAGACAGCTTTCCGGGTCATGTGGCCAGCATGACTAAACCGCTTCTGCCGTGACGGAAACCAGAGCACATGGAAACGCTATTTACCTTCCCGCCACAGTGGTACCTATTTATCTACTTGCACTGGCGTGCTTTCAAATTGCTAGGTTGGTAAGAGGTGGGGCAGAGCAATGGGATCTCACCCCAGCACTGGGATTTGAACTGCCGACCTTCCGATCAGCAAGCCCAAGAGGCTCAGTGGTTTAGACCACAGTGCCACCAGCGTTCTTTGGTGTAGAGAAACCAGGGTGTGTGAAGGCCAAACCACTACATGCATGCTCATCAGACCATTCACGTATACAGTTCTGTGTAGCCTTATTCAGATTATTATCTTCTGTGTTGTAACCAACACACAAGCATTTGTCCCTCTAGCTCAGTGTTGTGTATGTGGGGACTAGCCCATAAGTCTCCAGTTGTTGTTGCGCTACAGCTTTCATCATCCCTGACTATTGGACAAGCTATCCAGTTTCCAAGTTTCCTCTTTTCTCATCTTGGACTATGTGAACAAACTCACTCACTCAGCCACAACAGCATCCATAGTCAACCCGATCAACCATCACTCAACCATCCAGTCACCCCCCATCAACCCACCCACCATCAACATCCAATGTCCTCGTCCCTTCATGAAGGCGTTTCACCTCGCCTAAATCATCAATGTTGATCGCCTGTCATTCCCCGTGAGATGAGTTGAGAGATCCCATAATTGGAATTAATTCATTCCCATCACAACCAAACATAACTCGTGTGACAGGAAACCATGATGACAGCATGTTGCCTTAGAAGGAAATGCACATCTTAAGTGCTTACCCTTTCACCTTGTTGAAGGAACAATAAAGAAGGTGGAAAAGGCTGGGTGTGACTCTGACATCGCCAATGCATTGCAGGGGACAAATCACTCGACGTAGGCCTGGAAAGGGCTGCTTTAGCAGTTCCATCACAGAGCTGAGCCATAGGTCAAAAGTCCACTCAAACAGGAAGTGTTCATAGCACTTCCTGTTAAGGATTTCTAATGGGGAAAATAGTGGGTCTATCCATATATACATGAAATGAATAAATATATCAACCAATCAAACGTTTGTCTGCAGACAGTTTTTTCCAGGTCTTGTGGCCAGCATGACTAAGCTGCTTCTGGTGATCCAGAGCAGTGCATGGAAACACCGTTTACCTTCCCGCCAGAGCGGTACCTATTTATCTACTTGCACTTTTTTGGTGTGCTTTCGAACTGCTAAGTTGGCAGGAGCTGGGACTGAGCAACGGGAGCTCACCCCATTGCAGGGATTCAAACCGCAGACCTTCTGATCGACAAGCCCAAGAGGCTCAGTGGTTTAGACCACAGCGCCACCAGCGTCCCAGAACAAAAGGTACCATGATCCTAAATAGCAGTTGCGGAGGAACATGAGTGGGCACCTCAAAGTAACTCTGTTGGATCAGGCCAAAGGAGTCCCATCTAGTCCAGCATCCTAGTTTCACAATGGCCAACCAGATGCCCTAAGGGGAAGTTGGCAAGCAGGAGCCAAGTGCAAAAGCATCTCTCCCCGCTTGTGATCCTGGTAACATGCTGCCTCAAACAGTGAAGGTAGAACGTTGCCATATGGCTAGTAGCCTCTCCATTTAGAAGTCCACGTGGATAATTAAATGGCCCCTTACTCTGATCTAGCAGTGCTCTCTTTACGTTCATATTGTTCATGATAGAGACAGCCTATGTGTTCAGATGCCATCTATCTCTGAGAAATCAGTCTCTGAGGATTGTCCTCTTTGAGGGCCGCCCAGAGAGGTCTTCTAGGCCTCTTTTAGAAACAGGACTTTAGACTAGATTAAGGATAGACAATATGTTATCCTCAATATGTTGTTGGAACTCAACTTCCAACTTCACTCTGACCAAGGGCCTGCAGGCTAGGGCTGGTTAGAGTCCAACAACATCTAGAAGACACCACATTGGCTACCCTCAGACTAGATGCATCATTGCTGTGATCCAGCTGGGGTCTTCTTATGCTCTTAATATGCTTCTTACAGATTATCTTATCCCAGGCAGCTCACTAGACTAGGCAATTCAGCTCCAAATCATGATGGTCTTCATTTGTGACTACCTAAAGCTTAAGGTTGTTATCCAGCGATGTTCTTGCTCAGAGTAGACCCATTGAAATGAGTTAACCATGCCTATTCATATCAACAGGTCTACACTGAGCAGGACTCACATTTGGATAACAACCCATGGAGTCAACAAGATCAACTAGGAAAGAGAAATCAGAGGATATCGCAGATGGAGACTGAAGAGATATTCAACTTGGTTCATGTGTCCTTAATGGTGTACACCACCCTGGGATCTTTTGATAAAGGGCGGCATATAATTTGAATTAATAATAATAATAAAATTTCAAATTTTCTGAAGCAATATGTGAACCAAGACGGAGCCCTCCTTTGAAATTTGCAACGTATCTGAATTTTGTAATGTAGTTCCCTGGGCAAACAATGTATGCAACAGAGGAGAGAGAGAGAGATGAAAATAACATGCAATGTGCAAAACATGTGAATATAAGGCAAAAATGCAGGCAAAATGTGTGTATCAAGAGTTCACACCCAAATCCTGGTGAATTTTCATGAGTACTTTTTAAGGAAAATCACTGGTGTGTCATTGTGAAGAAATGACTAAGATTGGAAGCTTTCCAGAAACAACCAAATACATTTTTGTTCTGACAGGCTTCCCCTGTGACTATCCACTTTCAAGGGTTTTGATCTTGTTTTAAATGCACTTGTTGTTTTTAATTATCTTGTGTGTAAATCACATTGAGACATCAGTTTAGAAGGTAACTAATAAATCAATGGCGATGTTTTATGTATATATAAAAAGAGGAAAACTGAAAGAAGCTGAAATTGATGGCTTAATTCATCCCTAATCACAAGTTCCTGGTCACACCTCAATATTTTCCCGGATAACATTCGCCAGAAAATAACAGGTTGGAGTGATTCAAATTTATATTCTGCGGGAGTCACAGGGTGTAGAGAAGGGGCATCTCAGCCTGTTGCTGCCACAGTTCATAATTAGCCTAATATAATCCATTAAGAGAGGTGTAGGCGGAGCAGACTTGAGACATCCTTGCAGTCCTGGTTCCTACGCCAGCTGTATAAAAAAGAGCTCCCAGCTCACCACGCCTCTCAACAAGCCCCTCTCGTCGTTGGCACCGTTCCTTGCCGGCGCTTGGAAAGTTGGGTAAGTCCCCTCTTGAATTATTGCTAATATTATTGGAAGGGTACCAAACAGGGAGGGTATTTTTAAGAGAGAGAGAGAGATGGGGTGGGGAGAGGAAGAGAGAAGGAGAGAGAGGGAGAGAATGGCTTGAAATCTGTTCCCAAAGGTTGTCTGAGATCTTAGCTCACAGCATCTCCCCACCTTGAGCCTATCACAACATTTTGCAGAGCAGAAGACAGGGTAAAATGAAGCATTGCATTTCTCCAATAGCATGTGGGGGTCGTCCCCCCATGCGGGCTGTGCGTTCCTTTCATAGAACCCTAGAATTGTGACGCTGTGGTCTAAAGCACAGAGCCTAGGGCTTGCCGATCAGAAGGTCAGCGGTTTGAAACCCCACAACAGGGTGAGCTCCCATTGCTCGGTCCCTGCTCCTGGGGTTGCGGCGTTCATCTCGCTTTATTGGCTGAGGGAGCCGGCGTACAGCTTCCGGGTCATGTGGCCAGCATGACTAAGCCACTTCTGGCAAACCAGAGCAGCGCACAGAAACGCCATTTACCCTCCCGCCAAAGCGGTACCTATTTATCTACTTGCATTTAGTGCTTTCGAACTGCTAGGTTGGCAGGAGCAGGGACCGAGCAACGGGAGCTCACCCCGTCGTGGGGATTCAACCGCCGACCTTCTGATCAGCAAGTCCTAGGCTCTGTGGTTTAACCCACAGCACCACCCATGTCCACGCTGATAAAACTCTGCCAAAGCAAAAGGCGAGTGGGAGGCAACATGACAGAAGTACACGCAACTATGCATGACATGGAGAAAGTGGTTAGAGAAGAGCTATTCCCCCTAGAACGCCCTCCCATCAGATGTCAAAGAAATAAACAACTATATGGCATTTAGAAGACATCTGAAGGCAGCCATGTTTAGGGAAGTTGTTAATGATTGATGTTTTAATGTATTTTTACTCTTTTGTTGGAAGCTGCCCAGAGTGGCTGCGGAAGCCCAGCCAGATGGGTGGAGTAGAAATAAATTATTATTATTATTATGCAAACGCGGGTGGCGCTGTGGTCTAAACCACTGAGCATCTTGGGCTTGCTGATCGGAAGGTCGTGGTTCGAATCCCTGCGATGGGGTGAGCTCCCGTTGCTCGGTCCCTGCTCCTGCCAACCTAGCAGTTTGAAAGCACATCTAAGTGCAAGTAGATAAATAGGTACCACTCCAGTGGGAAGGTAAACGGTGTTTCCGTGTGCTGCTCTGGTTCGCCAGAAGTGGCTTAGTCATGCTGGCCACATGACCTGGAAGCCATCTGAGGACAAATGTCAGCTCCCTCGGCCGGTAAAGCGAGATGAGCGCCGCAACCCCAGAGTTGTCTGTGACTGGACCTAATGGTTAGGGGTTCCTTTACCTTTGCCTTACTACTACTCGACCACATGGGCATCCATTTAATCTGAATGTGGGAAGATTCGGGACAGGCAAAGGAAAGGACTGCTTCACACAGCGCATGGTTGCTCCCACAAGAGGCAGTGATGGCCATCAACCCCTATGGCCTTAAGAGAGGATGGGACAAATTCATGGAGGACAAGGGCAACCAGCAGCTACTGGACACAATGGCTGTGCTCTGTTTCCAGAGATAGAGGCAGCAATCTGAACACCACTTGCAGGAAACCGCAGGAGACGGGAGATGTTCTTGTGCTCAAGTTCTGCTTGCAGGTTACCCACAAGGTCTGGTTGACCGCTGTGAGAACAGGATGCTGGGCAAGATGGGCCATTGGCCTGATCCAACAGGCATACATTGAAGCACAATGATACCCTAAACAGCCTCGGCCCAGTATACCTGAAGGAGCGTCTCCACCCCCATCGTTCTGCCCAGAAGTCCACTGAGGTCCAGCTCCAAAGGCCTTCTGGCAGTTCCCTCACTGCGAGAAGCGAGGTTACAGGGAACCAGGCAGAGGGCCTTCTCGGTAGTGGCGCCCTCCCTGTGGAACGCCCTCCCACCAGATGTCAAAGAGAAAAACAACTACCAAACTTTTAGAAGACATCTGAAGGCAGCCATGTTTAGGGAAGCTTTTAATGTTTAATAGGTTATTGTATTTTAGTGTTCTGTTGGAAGCCGCCCAGAGTGGGAAACCCAGTCAGATGGGTGGGTTGTAAATAATAATAATAATAATAATAATAATAATAATAATAATAATAATAAATTATTATTATTATTATTATTATTATTATTATTATTATTATTATTATTATTATTATTATTCACTCATGGTTTCCTCCCATTTCCCTACTAGAGCTGCAATTTCTAGTGTGGTTTCACAACCAATCCCTCTTCACCAGGCGCTCTGGGAACTGTAGCTCTGGGAGAGGAATAACAACTCTCAGCCCTCTTAACAAACTACAGCTCCCAGGATTATCTGAGGGAAGGCATGTCTGTTTACAATGCTGTCACAGTGCTTTCAATGTATAGTGTGACTTACAACCTGTCCTGGGGTTCCTAACTTACAAATACTTTGTTTTCCCCCCAAATAAAAAATAAAAATCCTTCCAGTAGCATCTTAGAGACCAACTAAGTTTGTTCTTGGTATGAGCTTTCGTGTGCATGCACACTTCTCCAGATGTTTTCCCCATGCTTCCTTCTCCTGCTTCCTCGGGAAAAGTAGGGATTGTATAAAAGGCCACCCCATCTCATTCCAAATAGCAGGAGGACACCTTCTTCTTCTTCCTCTGACTCCCCAAATGAATATGCAATTCATAAGCTAGCAAGTAGCTCGTAAGTTTCGGAGAGCTCTTATGTCTCACCCAGACTCCAGCCCGACATCAAAGCTGTGGTTTCGCCTTGCAAATTGTCCTCTGTCTGCCGCGCTACGGGGATAATGATTATAATTACCAAGTATCATAACCAGAAGCTTTCTTTTTCTCTCTCCGACTTTCCAGCAAACCTCAAACACCCACCAGCATGGCGTACCAGTGCAAACAGCCCTGCCTGCCTCCGCCCATTGGTGTGCCGCAGTGCGCAACTGACAGTGCAGGCGCATGCGCCCCGACCTGCGGAGATCCATGTGCAGACCCGTGTTCGGCTGCGTCGTACCAGTCCAAGCAGCCCTGCCTCCCGCCACCTGTCTGCACGCCGCTGTGCCAGGCCGAAAGCACGCCAGCGCCAGCGTCAACTTGCAGTGCCTGTGAAGAGCTTTGCGCCGCTCCCAGCGTGGAGGTGTCTTCTGCCCCATGCGAGCTGCCCACCATCCCAGCCAATGCAGATCCGTGCGCTCCCCCTTGTGCGACGCTGTGTAGCAGCTGGGAATGCTCAGGGGCCTCCGCAGCCCCAAGCGGAGAAGCCGTGGAGTCTTACGTGGTGCCGGGCTCCATTGTGTCCTTGAATCCGTCTGGCCACGTATCAGTGAAGCCAGGCCCTGAGGTCGAAGCAGTGAGCTGCGAGTCTGTATTTCTGAATACCTACACCCCCCACTTTTCCTAAAAAGCAGCAAGGGGGTTTCACAGCACTCGGGCAGCAAAGGAATTGATGGTGGCAGAAGTTTTCGTGAACGAAGGGAACCACTTGGTCAGACCCATGACGTATTAACCTCAACTGACAGATGGTTCTTCAAGGAGTGGGTGGGTGGGGGGTCTGGAAGGAAAGGGGGGGAGTTGTAAGAAATGGGTGGGTGGATACGTATCAAGAAGGAGGATGGGTGGATAGATGGATGGATGGATGGACGGATGGTGGGTGGGTGGAGGGGTGCATTGCTGGTAGGTGGATGGAGGAGATAGATGAGGAAGGAGAATGGGTGGCTGGATGAAGATGAATCAAGGAGTAGGATGGATGGGTGGGTGGATGGATGGACAGGTGGAGATGGATCAGGAAGAACAGTGGGTGAGTGGATTGAGATGCATCAGAAAAGGAGGGGGAGGCAAAAGTAAGGAATAATTTGTTGTTGTTTAGTCGGGTCCGACTCCTTGTGACCCCATGGACCAGATCACGCCAGATACGCCTGTCTTCCACTGCCTCCCGCAGTCTGGTCAAACTCATGCTGGTAGCTTCGAGAACACTGTCCCACCATCTTGTCCTCTGTCATCCCCTTCTCCTTGTGCCCTCCATCTTTCCCAACATCAGGGTCTTTTCTAGGGGGTCTTCTCTTCTCATGAGGTGGCCAGAGTCTTGGAGCCTCAGCTTCAGGATCTGTCCTTCCAGTCAGCACTCAGGGCTGATTTCCTTCAGAATGGAGAGGTTTGATCTTCTTGCAGTCCATGGGACTCCCAAGAGTTTCCTCCAGCACCAGAATTCAAAAGCATCAACTCTTCGGCGATCAGCCTTCTTTATGGTCCAGCTCTCACTTCCATACATCACTACTGGGAAAACCATAGCTTTAACTATACAGACCTTTGTCGGCAAGGTGATATCGCTGGAATAATAGGTGGATGGATCAAGAAGGAAGGGCCAGATGTCAGCACACTTCAGGCTTGTTGTTTTCTAGAAGCTCAAGACCCACCAACCAAAACGAGATGCAAAATGGTGGGTTGGGATTGTGGTGGAACAAATTCCCTACTACACCCTTGCTGTGAATTCTTTCCCTTCAACCCAAACTGAACTTTGAAACGATTCCCCTAAGTCCTTCCCTTTGCGGGGCCAGCAGCCTTTCTGCTAGAAAGGCAGAGATTTAGAGATTAGATTTCAGACTAATCAGGCTGCTTGGGGTTATGCATTCAGCAGCTCTAGGCTTTATGGGCTCTGTGGAACTAAACAAATATTGGGTTTTGCCTCACTTCCTCCTTTTGGTGGTCAAATGTATAAAGAGATGTTTTCAGACTATTTACTGGTGCACAAAACCTCAGCCCCACCATCCATCCCTCAGCCTAGATGGAGTGCAAAATTCAGTTCTGATGAATTCCTTCCTGTGAATGTGAACTTCAAGACCCAAAGTTGGGTGAAGGCTCCAACACCACCCAAAACTCCAGGCACAGAAGCCAACTGAAGTGGTATCCAAATCTTACCCCAACAGTAGAGACAGATCCCCAACTTCTGCTACAACTGAAGGGAACAGGTTAGCGGAGTGGTTGTCACCAGCTCACCACTGCTGTCCACCCTCCAGAATCTGCCACCTGACGCACCTGCTTCACTCAACTTCACAGTGGAGCCGACCCTGGAAGGGGTTGTCTCCTTCTGTTCCCAACGGTGTTCATTTAGCTCCATGGGTTCTGCTGCTTCTGAGAGGGGATTTTGGGTGGTGGTTTTGACATTCTGCTTTGATGTCGTCAGCTGATCATCTCATCGGTGTCTGGAGATCTGCGTCTCGGCTTGCGGAATGAGGAATTGCACCTTTGATGTTGTCTCAACTTGCTATCACTGCTTTAGCACAACAATAACTTTGGGGAGCTTTTGCGGAACTTCTCATCTGTGCCTACGGGTCTGCAATAAAAAGCTACTTTCTGTCACTAAACTTTCTGGAGGGTGTTTCTTTTGTGTGTGTGTTCTGTTTTTACAGCTTGCTTGATGGAGTATTCTTCCGAGGGCTGGATTGGGAATGTTTAGCCTACGGAAACGGGTAAAATAGATTCATAGGTTTGGATCCAACTCACCTCGGCTGTGTGCGCAGCATGCCATTAAAGCACATTGCTCCCCCCACCAAAGAATTCTGGAAACTGCAGTTTCCCCTTCACTAGGGATGGAATTTGCATTTGAAGTTAAATGCATCACATTCACACTTTCTGATACCGTGTGAGAACCAAAGCACAGCTATCCTTTGAAATTTGCATTTATCTGAAATTTGCGGTGCAGTTTCCCTCAAATTCGTGAGCCTCTATGATTTTGATAAATATGTTCCAAATACCACTGAATCTGTCCATACATAATCTTCTTTGGGAAGCAATCTGTTCATGGGTTGCAATAGCTGTCATGTCATTTATCCATTGATGAAAAGAGGCCGTATTTTTACCCTTCCAATGTATCAATATCAATCTTTTTGCAGATATAAGGAAAGAGAGAATCCATTTATGCTGACCAGTTGTCAAGCCCCATATATTAGGTATATAATTTAAGATTTACATTACCTTCTGAAATTTTTAACCCTTTCCCCATAATAAGAGTTATATAGCCAATATGTCCCCCCCAAAAAATTCCCAGCACTGAACACTGTATAAACATATGTTTCAAAGAAGCATTTTCCTTATTGCTTCCCCAACAAATTGTTGTCATCAACAAATCTGCTTTTTCCTGTCTGTCTGTTGTGGGTAAAAAGGGAAAAAAGAAATTAAAAATTAAAAACTGAGGGGGGAGCAGAATAGAATGGTGCACCCTCAAATAGGACATGGATGTCTGGAATCTGAAAAACCGCTTTCCACAGTGCAACCTTTTCTTACAGGTCATAGTTCAGAAAAGTTCTAGTCACGGATCAGAAAAATCTATAAAAAGTTGAGATGTCTAGGAATCATTCACACTCGCCAGAGCTGCTGTTCTTCACCTTTTCTGCAACCAAAAGTTGTAGGGATCTAAGGCTTAGTGTGTTGTTGTTTTTAACATCTTTGTTTGCAGGCATCTGAGAGGCATCCTTTAATCAGGCAACTTATTCCCTCAACATTCCCACTGAGAGGAATTAGCTGGATCTAATCCACTAATGAGAGGGTGCAGGCAAGCAGGTCGGGGCACTTAAGGAAAAATGCCTTTCATCAGAAAGAAAGAAAGAAAGAAAGAAAGAAAGATCTTCCTCGCTCTAATTTTCCCGGGAAGCCACAAAGCCATTGCACACTCATTCTTTCAAAATCACCCGGGAGGGGGCGCATTGGCTCACTGAAATCCATCCCCCCAAAAGGGTGTGGTTTTCCAAAAGATTTCACAGAGGGTTGGGGGGTCAGGGAAGGTCTTCTGTTGCTAGCTCTGGCCTGTTGAGTTGCCATGGGCTGGCTGGACACAGAGGGATGGTGCGAGGAACCAACTGGGGAACCCCCAAAGGATAAAGGCTCAAAGGCCAGGGATTGGTGGTGGGATGATGAGTGGTCAGAGGGAGAAGACTGGGAGAAGGAGGAGGAGAAGAAGAGGAGGAGGAGGAGGAGGAGAAGGAGTTTGGATTTGATATCCCTCTTTATCACTACCCTAAGGAGTCTCAAAGCGGCTCACATTCTCCTTTCCCTTCCTCCCCCACAACGAACACTCTGTGAGGTGAGTGGGGCTGAGAGACTTCAGAGAAGTGTGACTGGCCCAAGGTCACCCAGCAGCTGCATGTAGGGAAGCGAACCCGGTTCACCAGAGTACGAGTCCACCGCTCTTAACCACTACACAACGCTGCTGGGGGGTGGTCTTGGGTTACACCCCTTCTGTGATGTATGTATGTTGTATGGAGGGATGGTCTGGAGCTCCAGAGCTGGCAATTTAAAATGTCTATGTAAGGGCGGGCACACCTTTGTTCTGGGTCCTCCTCCTTTCCTGCGTGTGGTGAGTGAGGACCCTGTTGCAACAGATCAATAAAGATCAGGCTTACGAGCTGCTTTGCTTCTCAATATTCTCTGGTTGGCCTCTGTTCTTTTCTCCTACCAATAGGGAACCCACGTAAGGACTCTATACGGGCTCTTGGATACCCCATAAGGGGAAAAGGGCAGATTTTTATTGTTTACAACACCTCCCATGGTTTCCACAGCAACTGGTATTCAGAACCATTACTGCCTCCAATGGCAGATGTACAACAAAGTCATTGTGGCTGGTAGCCATTGGTAGGCTTATTATCCTCCATCATTTTGTCCCATTGTCTTTTAAAGCCATCCAATCTGGTGGCCATTGCTGCCTCTTTTCAGAGCAAGTTGCGTCATTTTAGCTACACAATGTGTGAAGCTGTTCTTGCTTTTGTCCGTCCCGAATCTCCCAGCATTAAACTTCATTGGATGACCCCGAATTCCATCATGAGAGACGTCCCTAAAGCACTTTTGAGGTTTTTATGACACTCAAGTAGTATATAAATCTCATGAAATAAATATAAAATGTTTGCAAAAAAAATTAGTGACACTATATGGGGAAATGGCATAGAGAAATCAGTGTTAGAAACTGAGATATGAAAGCTAGGAGCTCCATGGCACCTTAAACCTTGGTTATGGCCCAACAATGGAATGTCTAGGTGTGCTTTTTTATATTACAAGAATACACAGCTGGAAATGAATGAACTGCAGCTAAAAGCTTCAGGTTACAAACTCCGCTAACCCAGAAATAGTGCCTCGGGTTAAGAACTTTGCTTCAGAATGAGAACAGAAATTGTGCTCCGGCGGCACGGCAGCAATGGGAGGCCCCATTAGCTAAAGTGGTGCTTCAGGTTAAGAACAGTTTCAGGTTAAGTACGGACCTCCGGAATGAATTAAATACTTAACCTGAGGTACCACTGTATTTTGAAAAACTTGGCAATGGGAAGAGCTGAATTTAAGATTGAAAATCTGGTTATTCCTCCATCTGTTTTGTGCTGAGTTGTCTGCATTAAGGGCCTACACTCAAAGAATGAGTTCACTGTTGGCAAACAGGATGTACTCTGAAATATTGAGTCAGCACTTCCTGAATCATATTTCCAGGACACATTGAATTGTTAATTGTGGATTAAACTGATTTATTTTTTTCTCTAATCCATACCCATCATTCCAAAGTAAACATCCATCCATCATGGGATCAGGCAATAATAGGTGGCTGCCACAGATAACAAAGCTAGAAATTTAAATAAAGCATGAATATTTAAATGATGGGTTAATTGGTTAAATATCAAAGGGTATTCAACATTCCTTACACTTAGAACAGATACTTGAAATTAAAGGTTCGAGACTGAGGGTCAGATGCAATGCTAGCCCTATAGAAATGAATAGACACAAAAACAGGTTCATTCATTTCAGTAGGTCTACTCCAAGTACAACTTGAACCACTGGTATATCACAAATGGATGCTTTATTACTGCATTTGCAATTGTTCAAGATAAAATCTATTTTGGAAAGAGAAGAAATGAGCACTGAACCACTGATGTGTGTGTGTGGTTTATACTTTTTAAGTTTATACATTTCATTAATTTTACAATCATTTCAACATTTCAAAGTTTGACTTCTTTCCCCCTCTTCCTTGCGAATTCTTCAATTTATTTTTTAATATCTTCTGCATATCCAAATACATTTCATTTGCTCATTTAATTATCTACTTTAAATGTATACTCTTATGAAACTGCAGGTTATTACAATAATCCTGCCAATGTTTTTTTATCTGAGGCATCCTCAGGGAGACTGAACCACCGATATATTACAAGCTCTTAATTTACTGTGTTTGCAATTGTTTAAGATAAAACCACTCTTTCAGGTGGTTTGCAATTTAGCGGAACCACCTGCTACACCGGGGCCCAGTACGGGCCACATGATCTCCTGCAATGGTTTTGCAAAGTTTTTTGCAGATAAAGTCACTCAGATTCGGGAAGAGCTCCACTGTGGGAGCAAGGCTGGGGTGGGAGAGTGCTAGAGTCCTGTCTAGTCAAGTTGCGTGGGATCAATTCCAATCTGTTACCTCCGAGGATGTGGACAGGCTGCTTGGACGAGTGAAGCCAACCACCTGTCTCCTTGATCCTTGCCCATCCTGGCTTATAAAAGCTAGCTGGGAAGGACTGGGTGATGGGCTTCGTGGGGTGGTGAATGCTTCCCTCCGTGAGGGAGCCTTCCCAGACCCGCTGAAAGAGGCGGTTATCAAACCGCTTCTTAAAAAACCATCTTTAGACCCGGCCAGTATGGCCAACTATCGCCCAGTCTCAAATCTTCCATTCTTGGGCAAGGTGATTGAGCGGGTGATTGCTGAACAACTCCAAGCACGCCTGGAAGAAGCGGACCATTTGGATCCCTTCCAGTCAGGATTCAGGCCTCATCATGGGACTGAAACTGCCTTGGTCACGCTGGTTGATGATCTCCAGCGGGCTAGGGACAAAGGTGAGAGCTGTTTCCTAGTTCTGCTGGATCTCTCAGCGGCTTTTGATACCATCAACCATAACATCCTTCTGGACCATCTAGAGGGTGGGGGCACTGTCATACAGTGGTTCTGCTCCTTCCTCTTGGGCCGTGTTCAGAAAGTGGTGGTGGGGCATGAGTGTTCAGACCCCTGGGCTCTCACTTGTGGGGTGCCTCAGGGTTCTGTCCTCTCCCCCATGCTTTTCAACATCTATATGCAGCTGCCCTGCACCCAGCCCAATCCCCTGAGATCATAAGGGGGTTTGGGCTGGGTGTTCATCAATATATGGGTGATACCCATCTCTACTCTCTTTCAAATCAGAACCAGTGAAGGCGGTGAAGGTCCTGCCTGGAGGCGGTTGGAGGATGGATGGCAGCTAACAGATTGAGGTTAAATCCTGACAAGACAGAAGTACTGCTTTTAGGGGACAGGAAGCGGGCAGCTGTGGAGGATTCCCTGGTCCTGAATGGGGTAACTGCCCCTGAAGGACCAGGTGTGCAGCCTGGGAGTCATTCTGGACTCACAGCTGTTCATGGAGGCGCAGTGTCCAGGGCAGCTGTCTACCAATTCCATCTGGGTCTACCAGCTCCATCTGGTATGCAGGATGAGTCCCTACCTGCCCGCAGACTGTCTCGCCAGAGTGGCACATGCTCTGGTTATCTCTCGCTTGGACTACTGCAATGCACTCTACATGGTGCTACCTTTGAAGGTCACCCAGAAACTGCAACTAATCCAGAATGCGGCAGCTAGACTGGTGACTGGGAGCGGCCGCCGAGACCATATAACACTGGTCTGGAAAGACCTACACCGGCTTCCAGTACGTTTCCAAGCACAATTCAAAGTGTTGGTGCTGACCTAACCCTGACCCTAACTGCCTATGGCATGGCAGCTTCTTCCAAGCTCCACTCTCCTGCGGGGACTTCATTTTATAAAGTTTGCCGTGCGCACGCACACTTAAAAGCATAGCGACAGCACTTCCTCCTCCTGAAACTTATCCGTGGGGAAAATGGGATGAAGTTCTTGAGATGCCACCACCATCAGCAGCAGCTGAGCTGTGCTTTGCCACACCTTGCCTCACCCCTTAATTACTGTGTCGTTTAGGGACGATCAAAAAGGCATAAAGATAAGCTTTGAGCCAGCAGAAGGGACAGGCAATGCTCCTGGTGACAATTAACGCCGTCAGAGAAGGGACGTGAAATCGGTATCAGCCAGAGGGGGTTCCTTTCTTGTCTCACTCTCTCCCTCCCAAGCCATTGAGATCCTGGCCTCAGATTGCAAAGGGAGGACCACCATGGAGGCACCTGTCTTCATAACAGAGCCATCATTATGTCAAGTAGCACGTTGGAGGCTAACCAAGTTAATTAGGAGCCGTCAGCCCAAGCATCTTAATTACATGGATATGCTTCTGCTCTTCCATGGAACTGAGGAAAGCCGGGCTCCCTTTTCCCAACATGGCTGCTCTGTGTTGTGGGTCATGAACCACACTAGCCTACATTTGACACAGAATGGAAGTTTGTTGTTGTTGTTTAGTCGTTTAGTCGTGTCCGACTCTTTGTGACGCCATGGACCAGGGCCTCCTGTCTTCCACTGCCTCCCTCATGCTGGTAGCTTCGAGAACACTATCCAACCATCTCGTCCTCTGTCATCCCCTTCTCCTTGGGCCCTCTGTTGTCTTTGTCCCTGGAGTTTTCTTGGCAGGGATACTGGAGTAGCTTGCCGGTTCCTCCTCCAGGTGGATCACATTTGGTCAAAACTCTCCACTATGACCTGTCCATCTTGGATACCCTGCTCGGCATAGTTCATAGCTTCTCTGAGTTATTCAAGCCCCTTCGCCACGGCAAACCAGTGATCCATGAAGGGGGAATGGAAGTGACATTTAAAAAAAAAAATGCTTTATTGATATTAAAACCAAGAAACATACAGAAGAGTTATCCATAAATGTAAAAAAGAAAACTAATAAAACTTATTACATTGTATCACGATACGTTTTTCTTCTTAAGTTTATATCAACTTCCCGTCACCCCACCGTGTTTTATCTAACACACTATATATTTCTGTTTTCTTTTGTTACATTTCGTCAAAATTGTGAAATCTCTTAATTATTCATCCTCCCACAAAAGTCATTCAAAGGCTGCCACAGACAGCATATTGTTACAGTAATCCTTTAAAACTTTTTTGTACATATCCCATTTCTTAATAAACATTTGACCGGTGTGGCCTCTCGGTTTTCCTGTTAATTTTGCCGTCTCCACGTATTCCGACATTTTATTTTGCCACTCCAGCTCTGTTGGTGTTTTCTCTCCTTTCCAATTCATAGCTATTAATACTCTTGCCGCTACAGCAGCATACAAGAATATTTCTCTTACATTTTGGGGTATGTGAGTCTAAAATCCCCAGAAGGAAAGCCTAAAGTTTGTTTGTTTGTTTATTTTACAAAGGGCATCTTAATTATTCTTTTAAGTTCATTATAGATTGCATCCCAATATTCTTTTATTTTCTTGCAGCTCCACCACATATGTAGCATTGTGCCTTCCACCTCACCACATCTTCAGCAAGAAGTTACATAACTCATTGCTGCCACAATTGCGTTTGGATAGCTTACCCCAAATAGGCTCATTGAAATGAATGAATGTAAGTTCGGTCCTTTAATTTCAACAGATCTGTTCTGTGTAAATTTCAGATGAATAGCACCCATTTGCCCTTTTTGTGTTTTTACTTTTGCTTTTTTTGTATCCCGCATTAAAAGACCTTTTTTGTGGTTCAGCAGTAGAGGAATGTATGTATCAACAAATATATTAAGCGGGAAGGTGTGGGGACGGCTACTTGGAGTAGCATGGGAGTAGAATAGATGATAATTATGATGATGATGATGATGATGATGATGATAATAATAATAATAATAATAATAATAATAATGATGATTTATTATTTGTACCCCGCCCATCTGGCTGGGTTTCCCCAGCCACTCTGGGCGGCTTCCATAGAAACCAAAAACACACTAAAATATCACAGATTAAAAACTTCCCTGAACAGGGCTGCCTTAAGATGTCTTCTGAATGTCAGGTAGTTATTTATCGCTTTGACATCTGGTGGGAGGGCATTCCACAGGGCGGGCGCCACTACCGAGAAGGCCCTCTGCCTGGTTCCCTGTAACTTGGCTTCTCACAGGGAGGGAACCACCAGAAGATCCTTGGAACTGGACCTCAGTGTCCGTGCAGAACGATGGGGGTAGAGATGCTCCTTCAGGTATACTGGGCCGAGGCCTTTTAGGGCTTTAAAGGTCAGCACCAACACTTTGAATTGTGCTTGGAAACGTACTGGGAGCCAATGTAGGTCTTATAGACTGATTCAGAGAGGTTAAATGTGAGAAATGAGAGTGCTCAACAACATCTCAGGGCAAGGCGACTTGGGAAATGTTGAATATACTGTGGTACCTCGGGTTACATACGCTTCAGGTTACATACGCTTCAGGTTACAGACTCCGCCAACCCAGAAATAGTGCTTCAGGTTAAGAACTTTGCTTCAGGATGAGAACAGAAATCGTGCTCCGGTGGCGCAGTGGCAGCAGGAAGCCCCATTAGCTAAAGTGGTGCTTCAGGTTAAGAACAGTTTCAGGTTAAGAACGGACCTCTGGAACGAATTAAGTTCTTAACCTGAGGTACCACTGTACCAATGATTTGGGTAGCCTGGGGAAATTGCTTTCCTGAACATCCCTGGCTCCTGTCGGATGCTGCCATTGCAATTTTTACAGAGCCAGAAAAGGAGGACTGGGGCATCCCTACCAGAGCCGTCTTACCCATAGAGGCTAGTGGCATGGGGCGCCGGGGCACCAAGTTCTGGAGGGCGCCAGGGAAGAGGCAGAGGCTGGATGCGGTGCCTCCTGGCATCAGCTCGCTGCCCTTGCCCGCCTCTGCCATGCCTCACCAAAGCAGCGCCGCGTCCTGAGCCTCCATCTGCCGTGGCCACCACAATCCAGCTGAGCCACAATCCAGCTGAGCCAGAAGGTGCCGTGTCCAGCCTCTGCCTCTTCCCCGCCAGAGGAGCCGCCCTCCAACCATTGCCCTCCTCCTCCACTGGGACACTGACAAACTGGAACGTGTCCAGAGGAGGGCAACCAAAATGGTCAAAGGCCTGGAAACGATGCCTTATGAGGAACGGCTAAGGGAGCTGGGCATGTTTAGCCTGGAGAAGAGGAGGTTAAGGGGTGATATGATAGCCATGTTCAAATATATAAAAGGATGTCACATAGAGGAGGGAGAAAGGTTGTTTTCTGCTGCTCCAGAGAAGCGGACACGGAGCAATGGATCCAAACTACAAGAAAGAAGATCCCACCTCAACATTAGGAAGAACTTCCTGACAGTAAGAGCTGTTCGACAGTGGAATTTGCTGCCAAGGAGTGTGGTGGAGTCTCCTTCTTTGGAGGTCTTTAAGCAGAGGCTTGACAACCATATGTCAGGAGTGCTCTGATGGTGTTTCCTGCTTGGCAGGGGGTTGGACTCGATGGCCCTTGTGGTCTCTTCCAACTCTATGATTCTATGATTCCAGCCCTAAAAAAAGTTGACAACTCTGGGAAAGGGGGGGGGTGCCAGAGGAATCTTTGCACCACAGCATCGGATATGCTTAAGACGGCCCTGATCCCTACTGTAAGTATGCAAGACAAGAGCAGTGGAGCAGTGCATAGGGCCTCGTGGAAGTTAAGTAGGTGTTGAATCCCACTATGCTACCATCCAGGGATGAGCAAATCCATCAATTTCAAATTCTCTCCATTTCTCATTTTGACAAGACTAAATTGACTTCCCCACATTCCTACCTCGGTTTGCAATTTTTAAAAGTCCTGGTGAAAATGCATCCAAATTTTTGTACCAATTTCTCCTAGTGTACACATATCTGCATGCAATTTTGCCTAATACACCCTTTTAAGCAACGTAATTTCTCTTAATACAGTGGTACCTTGGGTTACAGACGCTTCAGGTTACAGACTTCACTAACCCAGAAATAGTACCTCGGGTTAAGAACTTTGCTTCAGGATGAGAACAGAAATCGTGCTCTGGCTGCACGGCAGCAGCAGGAGGCCCCATTAGCTAAAGTGGTACCTCAGGTTAAGAACAGTTTAAGGTTAAGAACAGACCTCCAGAACGAATTAAGTTCTTAACCAGAGGTACCACTGTATAATGCATTTCTGTATTTTATTTTCACGGATATGTGCATTTTTATCCACGCATTCCCCTGGTATTTTTTCCCCATACACGTCACTTGACTGGAGAACTACATTGCAAAATTCAGGAAAGTGCAAATTTCGGTTCACAGGTTGTTCTGTAAAGTTCAGTTTAGCAAAGTTCACCTTAAAAAGCAAACTGAATCTAATCCCCACCCCTGTCTCTCCATCTCTAGCTGTGTGTGTGTGTGTGTGTGTGTGTGTGTGTGTGTGTGTGTGTGTGTAAGGTTGCATTCGGTCCCAATACCTTTATTTAACAAATTAGTAAGCTCCTGCCAACCTAGCAGTTCGAAAGCACGTCAAAGTACAAGTAGATAAATAGGTACCACTCTGGCGGGAAGGTAAACGGCATTTCCGTGCGCTGCTCTGGTTCACCAGAAGCAGCTTAGTCATGCTGGCCACATGACCCGGAAAAACTGTCTGCGGACAAACGCCAGTTCCCTTGGCCAGTAAAGCGAGATGAGCGCCCCAGCCCCAGTTGTCCGCAACGGGACTTAACTACCAGGGGTCCTTTACCTTTACCTTTAAGAGGGAAAGAACAGAGGAAAGAACAATCCGACAATCTACTGGTGCTGGGAAACTAGTTGCTTTTATTGCCATTCACATGCCCGTGAGGATGAGGAAACCCATCAGGGCGTTGAGCTTTTCACAACCAGCATGGCTGGGTCATGACATATCAAGGAGATTCCAGACAGGAGCTCAGTTGGTCAACAAGACTCCCTGAAATGCTGCGATGATTGTATAGGATAGGACAAAGCAAAACCCAAACATTTTGGAGAAAGCAAAACGTCAAAGCAGAGTGCAGAAAGGACTGGCTTCGATGGCGTCAGTGAGGTCCGGCAGGTGATCAATGTTGAATTGCTTTCGCAGGGAGCTCCCCTCAGTTTTCCAGCGGCCGAGAAAGAACATCATCAACAGCAGCCCTTGGGAGGTTGCTTGGTTTTCGGGGGACACTTCACAGCTGGGGGGCAGCACTGGGCAGTTTTGGGGGGACACTTCACGGCTGGGGGGCAGCACTGGGCAGTTTTGGGTGGGCATTTGGTGGGGGGAGCCTTGCAGCCTTGCTTGCACTGGGACATGTTTCCAAAAGTGGGTGGATAAACCTGCAGAGGCAGAATGAAGGAACAAAGAATAATTTAGGGGAGCAAAGAGAGGTTATCCCCAACTCCAGTTCCCAACAGGGGCTAACCAGACACTTCTGAGAAGCCCTGTAAGATTTCCCCTTTTGATTTCTCTCCCATCAAAGCCACTTCCGAGCTAGAGAGGAGGTGGGGTTGTGGGCTTCACGCCCCCCCCCCACACATGCGCAGGGGCTGGCTTGCAGTCCCCGCCTCCTTAAGGGAATCCTCGGCCGCGTCATTCCCCTTGCCAGCCAATCGGCTGGCCTGGGAGGCGTGGCTCATGCCATTTAGGACCAGCGCGGCTGAGGAGCTTCCTCTTTCAGCGCCGCAGCTGCTCCGGTTTCCCAATCCCCCCCTCCCCCCGTCCTTTAGGTTTGACCTTGCTATGGACCTCGGTTGGTCGCCGTTAAAGGGCCTGGTAGGAATTTTTTCCACCTGGCAAATTGCCTCCAGCCATTTGGTTTTTCGCCTACCTCATCGCAAATCGTCACAACTTCCTTGGCATTGGCAGTTAGGCATTGGTAAGGGTATTGTTATGTAGATGAGAGGGGGGAGGAAGTGCCACTACCTCCCCCCATAGCAAAGGGTAGTCCGGTAAAGAATTCCGGGGGGAGTGGCCCTGTCCAAAGCCTATGGAGGTGTGGGCCCAAAGCACACCCCCAAGCGGTGACCCCAGGGGAGCTCCTAGTTGATGTGCATCAGCAGGACTCCCCCTACTGGTGGTTAACCCTTGCCGGCCTTCATGCAATCAGGCTGAAGCCGGATAGTCGGTAGGACCAATGCCTAAGCCAATACCGCTCATTACCTGTAACCAATAAAGTTGTGGCCATTTTTCGCCCATTAACCTAAAATATTGGTGTCATGTGTTTTTATTTCCGATGGGCGGGATGCGGGAACTCAATTAAGATTCTGAGATACACTGTCTCTGTCCCGGGAGGCTCCATTCCCAACTAGAGACCGTAGTGCAACGGGGCAGCAGCTCAGTGGTTAGAGCACTTGCTATGCATGCAGAAGGGCTGAGAATGTAGAAGGCAGTGTTGTCTACATGGACTGGCAGTGGCTCTTCAGGGTTTCAGGCAGGGGCAGTGCCAGACCTACATGGAGGGATTGAACCTGAATCCTTCTGCATGCCAAGCAGCTGTTCTGCCTACTGAGCCAAGGCACCCATCCACCCTGGCTCCTTCCCTCCACAATGGTAGACCAACCAGCTGCTTCTGGGAAGCCCACAGCCAGTGCATGATGGTTGTAGAACCTGGAAACCTTCTGCATGCCAAGCAGGTGTTCCACTGAAGCTCCAACTATGGCACGGAGAGGGGCATCCCTTTCAGGGGGGTGCACTCTAGGATTTCCCAAAACTTGGGAACCAACCGTGAGGTGGCACTGTGGTTACCACATCGACAGGCCGTCATTTTTCCCGGGAGGAAAAATCTAGAGGAAATCCAGTAAACAGATTATTTAAATCCCACCTCCATGCAAAGAGATCAGTATGCCACCTCGCTTGAGATTCTCATGGTGTTGCCTCATGCTCTAGCCCGGGGCTGAGTTGCAGAACGCCATGGATTGCTATTTCCACATCATGCCAGTCTCTGTGGAGATCGTATCTACAGCCCTTTTCCAAAACCTCATAGAGGAAAACAGAGAGCTAATGTGCAGCTGATCTGCACAGCTCAGAGCGCAGTGAGAAAGCAAGACTTACCCAAATTCACAAGACGGAGCAAAGAGGTGACGCCGACCCAATGGACTGAGAAGCCAGGAGCTGACAGCCTCTCTTTTATACCCGATTCCAAACTGTCTCTTCCGGGCAGAGAAATGTGGACAGGAGAGATTGCTCAATTATCTAATTGACCCGATGAGATCTCACAAGGGCCAACTCCCCATTTTCTCCATCAATGGCTCAGCTGAGGAAACATTCCTGCTTGGTGAGGCCATCGCCCTTCCGCAAATTCCGCTCTTCTCTAGAGCGGTCAAGGAGTTTCTCCGCATCAACATCATTCTTAGGTGCTGCTGCTTCTGGGCACAGGAAGAGTCACAGCTCCATGGCAGAGCATGTGTTTGGCATCCAGAAGGCCCCAGATTCAAGTCCTGGAATCTCCAGGCAGAGCTGAGGATGAGGGAAAGGAACTCTGTCTGAAACCCTGGGCCACCACCGCCAACCAGTGTAGACCAGTGTTTCCCAATGTGGGCGATAACGCCTCCTAGGGGTGCTGGAATGATCCTTGGGGGGGTGTAGTAGCCTCGGGTGCAATTGGGGGAGGCGTTGAATAAAAATAAGGGGGCGGTGGAAGCATAAAGAAAAAAGAGAAAGGAATTTTGGGAAACCATTCGTACATGTTTCATCTCTCTTTTTGAAACAATTTTTATTTGAATTTACAAAAACAAAATTGTGTGGCAAGTCCCCCTCCCCCCATGAGAAATAAAGACACAGGACACGGTATATAAGGTTAATGGGTGGAAAATGGCCACAACTTTATTGATTGCAGGAATTGAGCAGTATTGGCTTAGGCATTGGTCCTATCAGCTAACCGGCTTCAGCCCGATTGCATGAAGACCGGTGAGGGTTAACCACCAGTAGGGGGAGTCCTGCTGATGTACATCAACTAGGATCTCCCCCGGGGGTCACCGCTCGGGGGCGTGCCTTAGGCCCACACCTCCATAGGCTTTGGACAGGGCAACGCCCCCCGGAATCCTTTACCGGACTACCCTTTGCTTTGGGGGAAGGTGATGGCACTTCCTCCCCCCTCATTTGCATAACAATACCCCTACCAATGCCTAACCGCCAATACTGAGAAGTTGTGATGATTTGCTACAAGGTAGGCGGAAAAACCCAAATGGCAGGTGCCAATTCGCCAAGTGGAAAAAATTCCTACCAGGCCCCTTGACGGTGACCAACCGAAGTCCATAGCAAGGTCAGAGGAGTGGGCAGGGTGGGAAACCTGATCAGCTGGAGAGGCGAAGAGAGGGCAGTCCTCGGGCGTGCCAGGCATAAATAGCCTGGGCCACGCCTCCCAGACCAGCCGATTGGCTAGGCAGGGAGCTGACGCGCCTGAGGATTCCCTCATTCTCGCGGGGGCTGGCTTAATTGCCCCTCCCCCAGCACCAAAAAGTAAAACATTACAAGAACTCTGTAATGAAGCAAGTGCTAGAGTTGGCTCCCCCCCCCTCCCCCTTTTCAGCCATCTTATCCCTTAGGCAGTGAGATACGTATGCTTTAAATAAATGAACCCATGATCCTTGCTACATTCCCGATCCAGATTCCCCGCTGCCGATCTGCACTGCGACGAAGGGAAGGGGCAAATCCAATTCACACCAGTGGGAGATTTTCTTCCAACGCAAACAGTGGACCTCATCCATGAGCCCATTTGCGTGCGCCAAATGTCTCCATCCACGCAGAGAGACATGCCTTCACGTTTCCAGGAACAGGAAAGAACAATCACCAGATAATGGGAGGTGAATCATCTCAGTCAAGGGTGGTTAAGATCTTCTCACTGAGCCAACCACCAATTACGGCATGGAATTCTCTAGAGGTCCCTTATTAGGATGATTATTTGGGAAGGAAGCTATTCATTGACTGACTGACTGACTGACTGATTGATTGATTGATTGATTATATTTGTCACTTGCTATGTCTAGTGTCCGACAGCCATTCTTCAGGGTTTCCGGGAAGTTTTGGAAGGTTCAGTCCTCAATTTTGATTCAAAATAGGGTCTAACTGCAGGCTTGAAAGAGGCAGTCCGTCATCTTGATTCAAGATGGCAGCCATTTCTCCCAAACCTAGACAGCAAGTTGCTCCTCTAGCTCAGGAACCATCATGTGAAATTTGGTTATGATATCTTATGAATTGTCCACATGTCCAGTGACCAAACAAGCCACTTTCCAATATATAGATAGTACAAGGGGCTGCCACTCCTTCTTGCTCCACATGTCAATCCTTTTCCCAATCTTTCACAGCTCTCTCCAAGCCCCAGAGATCAGCATGGGATAGATGATGCTAGATAGATAGATTAGATAGATGATAGATAGAGCAGCTGAAAACAACCTTTCTCCCTCCTCTATGTGACATCCTTTTATATATTTGAACATGGCTATCATATCACCCCTTAACCTCCTCTTCTCCAGGCTAAACATGCCCAGCTCCCTTAGCCGTTCCTCATAAGGCATCGTTTCCAGGCCTTTGACCATTTGGGTTGCCCTCCTCTGGACACGTTCCAGTTTGTCAGTGTCCTTCTTGAACTGTGGTGCCCAGAACTGGACACAGTACTCCAGGTGAGGTCTGACCAGAGCAGAATACTGTGGCACTATTACTTCCCTTGATCTAGATGCTATACTCCTATTGATGCAGCCCAGAATTGCATTGGCTTTTTTAGCTGCTGCGTCACACTGTTGGCTCATGTCAAGTTTGTGGTCAACCAAGACTCCTAGATCCTTTTCACATGTACTACTCTCAAGCAGTTGATGCACGTTGCCGTGGCGTGGTGGGGCCGGTGGGGCCATTGCAAGGATGAGGGGGGCAATGCCCATGTAAGGACATAGAAACTTACTATAACTTTCTATTTCCCATAAATCAGGTGGTTTACAAGAAATCAGGTGGTTTAGTATTTTGCAAATGTATAAAAAGTTGGCACACTCAGAATTGGGTGTGCAGATTGCGAGCTTATTGCGCTGCAGCTTTGCTATGTATATGCATTTCAAATAAATCCTGTTGTACCCTGCAAGGTCATTTGCCACTTTGTGTGAATCTGTGCTCCGGGGACCCAATAGCAGATGTTACCGGAAAAATCCGAGGGCTCCCTTGGACAAAAAGTAAAGACACCAACCAGAGTAAATTGAAGCAAATCAGCAGCCTGTAGGCTTGGCCTTTATTGTACTGTTGCAGCAGTGTGTTCCCCCCACTCGCAGGAGAGAGGAAAGACACAAAAAAATGGTGTGCAAGACCTTATAAAAACTTTTGAAATTCCCATCTTCTAGGTCAAGCCCACCCCCAGAAACATCATGCATACATTATAGAAAGGAGGGGTTGAGGGAGGAGTTGTGGTGGTAACCTGAGTGTCCTGTCACCTGGCTGGTTCCCCTCTACCCCTCCCCATGAGTCATTCTCCGAAGACTATGAAGACAAAAGGCAGTCGCAGTTTCCTGCCCCCTGAGGGAAGATCCGATCACTGTCCTCTGCCGAATCCACTCCCATGTGCAAGTTCTTTGTGATCCTGATTGTCCTCTGTCTGGGATCATCAGGGTTGGCATAGCAACTGGGCAGGGCTCCTGTGGATGTGCTGGTATGGTGAAGGGATTATGGCGCCCTGTATCAAACCTTTCCCATTTTGTAGTCTTTCCCTCATGGAGTAAAATAAAAGTGGAACAGTGGAAATCTGATGTATGGTTGATTTTCTATGAATTTATAACAGAAGTGTAGCGTATGTAGTGTGTGAGTGTGAGTGTGTGTGAAGTTTGTACAAACTGAATGATGGGGGGGGGGGTTCCTGCTACACAGGTATGGAACAGGGCCTTCATTTCCACTGTGTTAGTTACTCTGTGATGCTTCCCCAATGCTACTGAGATGTTGCCATCTGGAGGGACACGCGTACACTGCAACACAACAAAAGCAGGACAGAAAAATAAATAAACTGGGACATTTGTGGTATGAAAGCAAAAATGATTTCAGCAGAAAGTTATGGGACATGTTCTGATTGGAAACGAAGCAGCATGTCTGCTCCAAAACTTTTGCAGGCAGAAACAATATTGAAAGTGGAACCACATACAACTGCCCTGATTCCCACTGTAAGCGCATCTTATCATGAATGTGTAATGTCTAGGGAGCCTTGTTTTCCTTCCCATTTGTTCTCCAAGATCACTCGCATCTTTTCAAAGTTTTATATTGTGGGAGTCTGACTGCCCTAAAGCAATCCAATTGCCGCCGCCTTAGTCTGACATTGTTGATGCAACACAGCTCATGGTGCAAAATCAGGCATCTGATTAAGTTATTGCGACATGTAATTTAAATTTTTGCGGCTTTCTTTTTTTAAAAAAAACAAAACACAACACAACTTTGCAGTGTTTCCTTTTAATGTTCCTTCTGGCACTGCTTCTGCTGCAAGCCGTGGCTTGCAATTCTCACACTGCTGATTTCCCTGTGTTATGAAAACTCTTCTCATTCCAAATGATCTTTTTTTCATGGTTGGCCATGCATAAGCGCAGAAAAGCTTGATCAGCAAAGCTTTAGCATTGTCTGTCTCCATCCTTCCTGCAAATTCTGCTTGCACATCCTGGTCGAGCCACGGAGATGCAATCTTCTCTCTGCCCTTAAACCTCGGATAAAAAGGTAAAGGGACCCCTGACCATTAGATCCAGTCGTGACCGACTCTGGGGCTGTGGCGCTCATCTCGCTTTACTGGCTGAGGGAGCCGGCGTACAACTTCCGGGTCATGTGGCCAGCATGACTAAGCCGCTTCTGGTGAACCAGAGCAGCGCACGGAAACGCCATTTACCTTCCCGACGGAGCTTTACCTATTGATCTACTTGCACTTTGAGGTGCTTTTGAACTGCTAGGTTGGCAGGAGCTGGGACTGAACAACGGGAGCGCACCCCGCCACGGGGATTCGAACCGCCGGCCTTCTGATCGGCAAGTCCTAGGCTCTGTGGTTTAACCCACAGTGCCACCTGTGTCCCTAAACCTCGGATAGAATTGCACAATTTTAAACAAAATGAAAATATTGACAGAGTGCTCCTGAGCATACACTGAGTATATACCTTAAACTGGGTTTCCTGGACTTCATTTTTTATTTTTTTAAAAGCATTCTGTTATGTACTGAGTTGAATAGGATCCAAACTGCAGCAGTCTGATTGGTCCTAGAACAATAGGATTCAGAATGCAGCAGTCTGATTGGTCCTAGAACAATGCAGCGGTATGATTGGTTGGTAGGAACCACCCAATCATGCTCCAGATATAAGTGAATCCACAACCTGATTGGCTTACAGCAGAATTCCGGAATTAGCCAATCATGTGCAGCCCATTGTGTAAATAATGTATATAAAGCAGATACTTTGAGGGGACTTTCATTCATTCCTCCTCACCACTATGAGCTGAATAAAGAGCATGAAATCACTTTGCGACTCTGAGTATATTTCACATTCCAAAATGCATTCTCATAACCCTACAATTTCACAAGCTTTGCTTAGAGTTCTCTCTCTTGATCTGGTATTCAGTTCCCTCTGCTGGTCATAGCTGAGAAATGCTTTTATCTCATTGGTCATATGGATATTGATGCTGTCATATTTTTTAAAAAGGTTTTTAAGATAGTATTTTATCATTTTATCTTTGTAAGCTACACAGTGAATTGTGATATTTAGTGTCCCATATAATGAATGAATGAATGATCTCCTGTGTCCTTTTAAAATGTGGGTTTTGGGGGTGGGGGGCGTTATTGGGTTGTTGTTTTTGTTTTGTTTTGTGGGGAGGGGGGAAATGGGGGGGGATGATGTATCTTTGATAAATTGTTATGTTGAATTTCCTAATTAAAAAAATAATAGAATAGTGCATGCCACAGCGAGACTCCTCAAGGGGTCTTCGCTGCGAGATCACATTCATCCAGTACTATACCAGCTGCACTGGCTCCCGGTGGAGTACAGGATCAGGTTTAAGGTGCTGGTTTTAACCTTTAAAGCCCTATATGGCCTAGGACCCTCGGACCTATGGGACCGCCTCTCCTGGCGGTCTTCAAATAAAAACATCTTGGAGATCCCAGGCCACAGGGAGGTTAGGCTGGCCTCAACCAGAGCCGGGGCCTTTTCGGCAAGGGCCCCGATCTGGTGGAACACTCTGTCCCAAGAGACTAGGGCCCTGCGGGACTTGACATCTTTCCGCAGGGCCTGCAAGATGGAGCTGTTCCACCAGGCCTTTGGCCAGGGCACAGCCTGACCCCATCCTTTGGCAATCCTCACAGAACTCTAGCCCAATGGTTGTCATTAATTTGACTCGGAATTGATTTTAGAATGAATTGATTTTAGAGTGTATTTCAATTAATTGATTGTCGTTTTATGTAAACTGTGTTATTTTTACTGTTGTTATCCACTTTGAGCTCAGCTTCGGCTGGGGAGAGCGGGATATAAATAAATAAAAAGTATTATTATTATTATTATTATTATTATTATTGACTGTCCTGGCCAAATACTGTCTGGTATGTGCTGCCAGTGCGACTCCAGGCGTTTGGCCTCAGGAGACTGGCTGCCCAATGCATTGTGGGAGATAATTCCCTAGGGACGGAAATAACCTCACAGCCAGCTTTTCAGCCGCCACCTCCCTGGAGAATTCCATAGGCAAGAAAGTTTGATGAGTGGAAAATCACACAAGGATGCCTGGGTGAGGAATACTGCGAGGAACATTCCCCTGGAGGTTATTCATGCTGTTTTGACTCCTTCTCACCACAAAGTATTGCTTCAGCGCCCGGGTATGATGTACACAGCAGTAACAACAGCACTGTGCAGGTGTTGATTGTTATCGGCAGACTGGGAAGAGATGAAAATATTTGGGTATCTGGGTAGAGAGGGACTGAATAGTCTGTGCCTATTTCACCCCTTGTAAGTTTATTTCTAATAAAACACAACAAAGTATAACAGCAGATGTAAAAAAACAGTATATCTGGAACTGAACATAGAGGAAGGTAGTGTTGTGTAGTGGTTAAAGTGTAGTGCTAGGACCTGGCAGGGGCTGATGGGAGCTGCATTCCAACAATCTGGAGGGACACAGATGTTCCCCACCACTTTATGGAACGAAAAGGAGCATAGTCGGACAAAGAAGACCCATTACCTTCTCTGAAGTTACTCCAAGTTACTCTTCCAACAAAGTAACACAACCCAGACTTTGTTGGAAGATTCGGTGTCAGGAGCTCGTCCTATACTTGAGTAGGACCCTGGCAGAGAGACATGCCCAACTGGCATGTTCTCTCCCTCCTGGTCATTCGTTCGGGAGCTTCAAAAGCTTTCTTCAGCCCGAACATCACAGCGACCGATGCCAACCGACACCGGCACACTTAGGGACCCGCAGAGTCTTTGCAACTTGCGTGACATACCTCAGCAACTCAGCATTTTGGCTAATCGACTTTATTTGCATATAAACACACACGGAGCACTGCAACATGGCTCCCTCTCTCTCTAGCATCAGACAGCAGAGAGAAAAGGAACAAAAGACAATAGTCCCACTTCACGGAACACAGCAACACAAACATCCTGTCTCCCGTCACTTCCCACTCGGTAGAGTCAAAGCATACACCGTCATGCGATAGACAATAATCCCATGACTGCAATCACGGAGCAGGAATTCTAACAAAGGGAAATATAGTAAGCCCACAACTTATGCACAATTTAACTTGCGTGCATTCAACTTTCTGCTCTCAGCAAAAAAAATTAAAAATAAGACTGGGGACGGAAAGAAGGCAGGCATCGGGGGGGGGGGGAGACTTCACACCCACCCATAGGAGCCAAACTTCTAGGGGCCAAGGTCCCTTTGATCTCCCCAATAAAATATTTGAGGGGTGCTTCGTATGGTATGTGACGCTGGTCTGGGACCGTAATAAATTTCATTTCGAAATATTTGAGGGGGGGCAGGGGCCCCAAAGTTGAAGCGCATTGCCATTCAGATCCTGTGTGTGTGTGTGTGTGTGTGTGTGTTATGTGATCCACTGGGTGGAGCGGGGCTTATCTGCCCTCCACCTGTAGCGTTCCCAAAACAAGGAAGGATTGGACTATGATGAATAGAATACACACAAGGCTTGACCAGCAAGAATCTGGGAGGAGGTGCCAATAATAATAATAATCCTGTCCACCCCTCGGCCCAGGTCGTTTTATTCACAAAAGAACTTTTTTCACAGTGTTCGTAAGAACCAATCAGATTTCCTCTGAGCATTTCAAAAAACCCCACGGTGGGACAAAGTCAGATAAGAAGAAATTCTTTCAGCTACAAAGAAACTATTTCCTACTTGAGTATGCATATGTAGTTCAGAGTAAATAAAATAGGAATAAAAGGAGGGATGCATTCAGCAAAACCGCAGAGGTCATAAACAGGAGTAAACAGGAGAAGAATGATGGGAGCATTTACCATCTCCTTGTGAACTCTCTTCCTGGCCCTTAAGATCTATCTAAAGATTAACAAACCCTACATCAAAGTTCAAGGGGCGCGGGTGGCACTGTGGGTTAAACCACAGAGCCTAGGCCTTGCCGAACAGAAGGTCGGCAGTTCGAATCCCTGCGACGGGGTGAGCTCCCGCTGTTCGGTCCCTGCTCCTGCCAACCTAGCAGTTCAAAAGCACATCAAAGTGCAAGTAGATAAATAGGTACCGCTCCGGTGGGAAGGTAAACAGCATTTCCGTGCACTGCTCTGGTTCGCCAGAAGCAGCTTAGTCCTGCTGGCTACATGATCCAGAAGCTGTGCTCCCTCGGCCTATAGAGCGAGATGAGCGCTGCAACCCCGGAGTCGGCCATGACTGGACCTAATGGTCAGCGGTCCCTTTACCTTTACATCAAAGCTACGTTCTATCTTTATGTACTGAGGGTGCCAGGTGAACAACTGGCCTGTGTGTTTAGAATGCTTATACGTGCCTGTCAGGCATAGTGAAAGCAAATGACAGAGGTGCAGAGGCTTGTAGGATTTGATCAGAAATCATTGTCAATGAATCAGACCCAGTCGACGCAATGCTTTCATCATGGACACAATGGCTTGCTCCGCATTTCATAATTCCTCATAGCAACCCCACCTGACCCCCACACTCTGGATATCTGCACCCCTACATCTCACCATTTTTTATTCAAGTTGTCCCCACACACACACACCATTGCACCCAATGTTATTTTGACTATACGCGATTTTGGCTTTAGGCGTGATCTCTTCGACGTAACTCCTGTGTGAGTTGCGAGCGTCCCTTCACACAGCTCATAATCGAACTGTGGAACTCCCTCCCACAGAAGGAAATGACTACCACCAACTCGGATGGCTTTCAAAGAGGACTGGACAAATTAACAGAGGGCAAAGCTATCAAGGGCCACTAGTTGACCACCACTATTTTCTGCTGGCAATGAGCCTGGATAGCTCAGTTGGTTAGACCATGGTGCTGATAACGCCAAGGTTGCAGGTTCGATCCCTGTATGGACCAGCTGCATATTCCTGCATTGCAGGGGGTTGGACTAGATGATCCTCAGGGTCCCTTCCAACTCTACAGTGCTATGTTTCTGAAGACCAGGTGCTGCAGGTGAAAGTGCTCTTGCTCTCCTGCTTTCTGGTTTCCCACAGGCATCTGGTTGGCCACTGTGAGAACAAGATGCTGGGCTAGATGAGCCACTGATTCAGCAGGCTCTTATAATCATCATCGTCATTTATTACTTATCCCTTATTCCTCTTCTTATACCCAACTCTACCTCTCTTTTAAATTAGAACCAGGGAAGGCGGTGAAGGTCCTGTGTGTCTGGAGGCGGTTGGAGGATGGATGGTGGCTAACAATTGAGGTTGAATCCTGACAAGACAGAAGTACTGTTTTGGGGGGACAGGAGGCGGGCGGGTGTGGGGGACTCCCTGGTCCTGAATGGGGTAACTGTGCCCCTGAAGGACCAGGTGTGCAGCCTGGGAGTCATTTTGGACTCACAGCTGTCCATGGAGGCGCAGGTCAATTCTGTGTCCAGGGCAGCTGTTTATAAGCTCCATCTGGTACGCAGGATGAGACCCCACCTGCCCGCGGACTGTCTCGCCAGAGTGGCGCATGCTCTGGTTATCTCCCGCTTGGACTACTGCAATGCGCTCTACGTGGGGCTACCTTTGAAGGTGACCTGGAAACTGCAACTAATCCAGCATGCGGCAGCTAGACTGGTGACTGGGAGTGACCGCCAAGACCACATAACTTGAAAGACCTACACTGGTTCTCAGTACATTTCCGAGCACAATTCAAAGTGCTGGTGCTGACCTTGAAAGCCCTAAACAGCCCTGGTCCAGTATACCTGAAGGAGTGTCTCCACCCCCATCATTCAGCCTGGTCACTGAGGTCCAGCGTTGAGAGCCTTCTGGCGGTTCCATCGTTGCAAGAAGTGAGGTTACAGGAAACGAGGCAGAGGGCCTTCTTGGTGGTGGCACCCACCCTGTGGAACACCCTCCCACCAGATGTCAAAGAAATAAAGAATTATCAGACAACTGAAGGCAGCCCTGTTTAGGGAAGCTTTTAATATTTGATGAATCATTGTATTATAATATTCTGCTGGAATATGCCCAGAGTGGCTGGGGAAACCCAGCCAGATGGGTGGGATATAAATATTATTATTGTTGTTGTTGTTGTTGTTGTTGTTGTTGTTGTTGTTGTTGTTATACATTTACCAACCTCACTTCTTCTTAAACAAGCAAATAATCTTTTGAAGGCAGAGAAGGGATCCTCTGTTTTGTTTTCCCCACTGCACATCCGAGTTCAGAAAAGATCTCTTGGCGGCAAGTTATTTCTTCAGGATCTACTCATCTTCCTTTCGGAGTAATTGCACCTTGGCAGGCACAGATTGCATTAGGAGAAGGGGAAAAATTAAAATAGAACTCTGCTTAGGAACACAGGGTCATGGGACACCTCTAAGCCGAAAGCCTCACCTAGGAATGCCGTCCCTATCATTAGTCAGGAATTTAAAAGCCATTATTAGATGCAGGTCTATCTCCACAACATTGTCAGGAGGCTATTTTTGGTTCCCTGTCCAGATGCTGATTCACAGCGGATGTTTAAATGGACCAATGGATCTGCCTTGCTCTGTAATTTAAATTGTTTCTGGGTTTAATGAGCACCTGCGACCGGCAGATAGTGTTCACACCTTAGGAGGAGGGAATGTTCTGATCCCCGGTCATCAAAGGGCTGCGGTGATGTAAGAAAACTTGGCCCATCGCTGTCATTTCAAAGGGAATCATTCAAATGCCGCTAACAAGGATGTGTTGGGAGAGAACTCTGTAAAAGAAATAAAAATGCTTTTTTTGGTGTGTGTGTTTTAAAAAATATATTTTATTTTTTTACCAACCACCAAAACACAAACAGTGAAACCCCCCAGGCGACTGATACATTGGGTATACAATATTCAATAATATGTTGTTGTTGTTTAGTCGTTTAGTCATGTCCGCCTCTTCGTGACCCCCTGGACCAGAGCACGCCAGGCACTCCTGTCTTCCACTGCCTCCCGCAGTTTGGTCAAACTCATGCTGGCAGCTTCGAGAACACTATCCCACCATCTTGTCCTCCGTCGTCCCCTTCTCCTTGTGCCCTCCATCTTTCCCAACATCAGGGTCTTTTCCAGGGAGTCTTCTCTTCTCATGAGGTGGCCAAAGTCTTGGAGCCTCAGCTTCAGGATCTGTCCTTCCAGTGAGCACTCAGGGCTGATTTCCTTCAGAATGGAGAGGTTTGATCTTCTTGCAGTCCATGGGACTCTCAAGAGTCTCCTCCAGCACCAGAATTCAAAAGCATCAATTCTTCGGCAATCAGCCTTCTTGATGGTCCAGCTCTCACTTCCATACATCACTACTGGGAAAACCATAGATTTAACTGAACGGACCTTTGTTGGCAAGGTGATATCTCTGCTTTTTAAGATGCTGTCTAGGTTTGTCATTGCTTGTCTCCCAATAAGCAGGCATCTTTTAATTTCGTGGCTGCTGTCACCATCTGCAGTGATCATGGAGCCCAAGAAAGTAAAATCTCTCACTGCCTCCATTTCTTCCCCTTCTATTTGCCAGGAGGTGATGAGACCAGTGGCCATGATCTTCTTTTTTTTTTGATGTTGAGCTTCAGACCATATTTTGCGCTCTCCTCTTTCACCCTCATTAAAAGGTTCTTTAATTCCTCCTCACTTTCTGCCATCAAGGTTGTGTCATCTGCATATCTGAGGTTGTTGATATTTCTTCCGGCAATCTTAATTCCAGCTTGGGATTCATCCAGCCCAGCCTTTCGCATGATGAATTCTGCCTATACATATTCAATAATATTCAATAAGAAATTCTTTTTATTATCTTCTCAAGTTGAGCGACAAGCATGGCCCATCAAAAAAATTATCAAAAGGGTAAAGGAAATGCTAGACTCCAAGCAACTGATCAAAATCAGAAACAAGAATGCCAATAACTTTCTATGTGCAGACTCCACAGATTACCCCCCCCCCCAATAAATGCAGATATACAGTATTTAAAAGAGTAAGAAGAGATAACGAACATTTAACAGATCTACATAAGTACGCCCTGGGGACTTTCCTCTTGCAGTCTGAAACATTTGAATAGCGCCACCAGTCTCTTGCAAATGTGGCTCCACCTTAATTTCCCCTGTTCTTAGTTTGTTCTTTGCACCTGTCTGTCCCTGGAGACAATAAAGGAGTGAAGTCAAACTGTTGGAAAGTTGCATTGCCTGATATAAGAGAGACCTGCTTTGTTGCAGCTGGGGCAGGATTAGGCACCCGTTTGCGCTGCTGCAGATGCATGGTGATATTTCTTCTCTCTGCGTTCCTCTCTCTACTGGTCACTGCTGTGGACGCACAACATCGCTGTCTTTCTCCAGGCACTGCGGCCGCCTGCAAGGGATTCCCCACACGGCAAGACTGGTGTTGCCAGCCTTTGTGTCATGTATGCAGACATCCACCAGGGCCAGGGCCTTCTCAGTGGTGACTCCGAGCTGGTGGAATGCTCCGTCCCATGAGCCCAGGGCCCTGCAATCAAACTGGCCAGGTGCCTTTCTGATACAAAAGTAGCTTTGAAATAAGGGGGGGGGGATTAGCTTTGGTCGTTGAGCAGATGTAGGACTAGTGCTTTGTCTTCTGCAAAGCCACTTCCGCCCTGCAGATGAGGTGGGGTTGCGGGCTTCATGCTCCCAGCCCCCGCGTGATTGGGGAAATCCCCGGCAGCGTCACCCCCTGGCCAGCCAATCGGCTGGCTCTGGGGGCATGTCCTGCCCTATTTAACGGAGGAACAGCCAGGGAGCTCCCTCTTTTCCTGCCTATCAGCTGTTCCTGTTCATTTTAAAAGCAGCTTATAGATCAAAACCATAAGAGGAGGGAAACATAAGGGTCAGACTGCGTCCAAACCAAAGGCCAGGCAGAACAGCTCTGTCTTGCAGGCCCTGCGGAAAGATGTCAAGTCCCACAGAGCCCTGGTCTCTTGTGACAGAGCATTCCACCAAGTTGGGGCCAGTACTGAAAAGACCCTGGCCCTAGTTGAGACCAATCTAACCACCTTGCGAACTGGGACCTCCAAAATGCTGTCATTTGTGGACCTTAAGGTCCTCTGCGGAGCACACCAGGAGAAGCGGTCCCATAGGTACGTGGGTCCTTTAAAGGTCAAAACCAGCACCTTAAACCTGACCCTGTACTCCACCGGTACTGGATGAATATGTTCCCATGACAGGGACCCCGTAAGGAGCCTCGCAGCGAAATTCTGCACCCGCTAGAGTTTCTGGGTCAGCTTCAAGGGCAGCCCTGCATAGAGCGAGTTACAATAATCAAGCCTGGAAGTGACCGTCGCATGGATCACTGTGGCCAGATCAGGGCGAGAAAGGTAAGGGACCAACTGCTTAATACGGCGGAGATGGAAAAATGCCACCTTTGCTGTGGCTGCAATATGCGCCTCCATGGAAAGGAAGGCGTCGAAGGTTACACCCTGACAGGAGGCGCTAGCATTAACTGAGCCCCCGCAAGAGATGGGATTGCTCAAAACGCAAGCCTGCTAGACCTTCGTCTTGGTCTTGGATGTTCGCATGGCATTCTCCCAGACCCTTGGCAGAGTGAAAGTGCAGGGCAGAATGGCAGAGGGGTTGTTGAGCAGAGCGTGGCGGCACACAGCCCCTAGAACAAAAGAAGCCTTAAAATGCCTGGCTAATCAAGGAAGTTTAAGCAGTTTCAGAGGCCTGTCTGCACAAAATGCAAAAACCTGGCTCACCAAGATAGTGATAGAACTTCCATGTTCAAGGGCAGTCTACCTCTAAAACTATGTGACATGGGACCTGAAGGTTTAGTGCTTTTGTTCCTCCCCTTGTTGGGAGAAAAGAATACTGACTAGGTGAGCCTTTAGTCTGATCCTGAAAGGTTGCTCTCTCGTTTTCTTATGACACTGTTTCTACCATATATACATACATATATATATATATATATATATCGTATATTTTAAGGAGCTATTTTTTAATTTTTAAAAAAACACATCTTTTATTTATTTTTATTTCCAGCTCATCCGGCTTGTCTTGCCCAGCGATCTAAATTTCCACCTGCCACTTCAGATTTACCGAAATCATTTCCCTGCCAGCAAACTGATTTGATTTACTGTTGCTTTTCCTCTGACAGCACCTGGCTAAACAAGACTTGCAAAATGCAAGTCAGGGTGCTCCAGCAATGCTCGAACCACCAAATATTTAACATTTCCTTCTGTTTTGTTTTAAATTCACATCCTGCTATAACCAATGGGGGGCTGTTCCATCTGAGTGAATGGGGTGGCGCGGGTGGCGCTGTGGTCTGAACCACTGAGCCTCTTGGGTTTGCCAATCGGAAGTTGGCGGTTCGAATCCCCGTGACGGGGTGAGCTCCCGTTCCTCGGTCCCTGCTCCTGCCAACCTAGCAGTTCGAAAGCACACCAGTGCAAGTAGATAAATAGGTACCACTGTGGCAGGAAGGTAAACAGCATTTCCGTGTGCTCTGGTTTCTGTCACGATGTTCTGTTGCGCCAGAAGCGGTTTAGTCCTGCTGGCCACATGATCCAGAAAGCTATCTGTGGCATAGCTGTCAATGTTTCCCTTTTTTAAATGGAAATTCCCTTATTCTGGATAGGATTCCTCGCAAGAAAAGGGGAAAATTGACAGCTATGGTATGTGGACAAATGCCAGCTCCCTCGGCCTGAAAGCGAGATGAGTGCCGCAACCCCATAGTCACCTTTAACTGGACTTAACCGTCCAGCAGTCCTTTACCTCTTTACCTTTACCTTTACCTTTTGCCCCAACAGCCTCCCTCTGTCTTCAGCCAACTCCCTTCCTGCTTAGCTTCCTTCTTAAAAACCGGTCCAGTCCTGTCTGCCATCTTCCTCCTCCTCCTCATCCTCCGGGTTGCCCCTTGTCAAACGCAGCTCCGCCTATCACTGGTTCTGATTCCACCAGGGCCAGAACTCTAGAAGCCCTAAGCACTCAAAGGATTTTGGTACCCCCAGATATATCTAATATAATAAACAACAGTAAACCATAAAATATTTTTTTGTTTTTCAAAATGAAGCAAAACCTACAGTGAGATGAAAAGTAATGTTGATTTCTGTATACTTCCATACCTTGCAATGTAGACATGCATAATGACAAATAGGTGGGGTTTCGAAAGGGGCAAAAAAATGAGGCAACGGAAGAACGACAGACCCTCCAAGTGTCCCTATTTTCCAGGGACAGTCCCAGATTTACAGAAGCCGGTTTCTGATTTTTCAGTGGCTCCTCCCTAGGATGTCCTTATTTTCATCAAAGAAATGTTGGAGGGTATGGAGTTATGTGACCCCTGACCCAAGGCAAAATCTGAAGGTAGCCCTGTATAAGGAGGTTTTTTATATAAAAAAAAGTTTGGCGTTTTATTTTGCTTTTATATATGTTGGAAGCCGCCCAGAGGGGCTGGGGTAACCCGGTCAGGTAGGCAGCATATAAATAATAAAGTTGTTGTTATTGTTGTTGTATTTTCATCGGAGAAATATTGGAGGTTATGGAACCATAATATATATGAAATGCATGCTGCTTGGCAGATCACCATGTAATTGTTTCCGGGGTTGGCCAAAGACATCTTGGCACCTGAGGTGAACCACAAAATGACCTTCTTATGATACAATAATATTTATTGTCATTGTCCCATACAGAACAACGAAACTGGAAAAAAAAATCTACATAAGACTTTCAAAACCAACAAGCCTGCTATCCCAGCCTGGTTAGCCCCCTAAAAACTCTGATACCCCATTTTTAAAATACAATACACTCCCATTGAGACTACCTTACACTGCGTTTAAAACCAAAATTGCATTTGGATAAAAACTGTTTCTCAGGCGGCTAGTCCTAGTCTTTATAACCCTGGACCTTCTTCCAGAAGGCAGAAGCTGAAAGAGATCATTTCCGGGGTGCGCACTATCCTGCACTATCTCTGCAGCTTTCTTATGGCACCTGGAAGCAGAGATTTGATCCAAGGTGGGAAGAGTGCACCCAATTATTCTCTCCGCAGTCTTTACAACCATGGACAGCACTGTTTTTCCCCGGCCGTGCAGCTCCCAAACCACACACTTCTTCTTCTTCTTTGGCGATCCCGCATAGCTTGAACCCACAACCCTGAGATTAACAGTCTCAGGCTCTAGCAAATGCTCTATCCTGTCCCTGATCAGTCCTGAAAACCTTACCGGGCATTACTGCTGGTTAGTGGAAAGCTGGATTTTTGCCTTGCATAAATCGGCATGTCAGCCAGTCAGTAGAAACGCCATATGGTTCATCTGGGGGGGAAACATGATGGAGCAACTGGAAAGCAAGGCAGCTTTTGAGATGGTGTGGGTGAGTCTGGTTCATTTGCTGCAGCGTCTGTTTTCTGGCCACTGTTCCCAGGGCTTTCCTCACCCGAGCAGAGAGAGGCCTCTAGTGTCTGAGCGCAGATCTGCAGGTGGACCGAGAAATCCACCTTCACACCATGAAATCCCTTTAAACCACTGTGATATCACTTGAAACAGCAATGGTTTCCCCCAAAGAATTCTGGGAGCCGTAGTTTGTTGAGCGTAGTTAGGAGACCCCCTTATTCTTCTCCTAGAGCTACAAATCAAAGAGTGATTTAACAATTATTCTGTCTTTGCAGGGAACTCTGCAATTATAGCTCTGTGAGGAAGAAAGGGGGGTCTCCTAATGGGGAGGTTCTCCGAATACAGTTTCCCAGGATTCTCTGACAGAAGCCATGACTTTTTAAAGTGATGACATACTCTTCTTCTTCTTCTTTGGCGATCCCTCGTAGCTGAGTAAGATTGTCTTCCATAAACACGGTTTTAACAATGAGTCCGTAAGTGACAGTGGAGGCCAATTCTGGATCTTCCTATGGGCTTTTCCTATGGGCTTGCTTCACTAAACGAAACAGCCCTGCCTCTCCTGTCATGGCGACGGTCACATGCTCACTTCCCCGCTCCTCCGGCTCCCTCCCACCTTCCTGCTGACGGCTCCTCCGGCTCCCTGCAACCTTCCGGCCGACCTTCTGGCTGCCTCGCGCCGCTGCCCACTGCTCTCGCGCACTCCCCTCAGGAGCCGTTGCCGCCAGCAGCCAGTGTTGCAGCCGGAGTCGCGCTCCTGAGCCCCGCCGCCCTCCAGCAGCCGCGTCGCACGGTGTCCACAAGGCGCGAGTGAGTCCAAGGACCGGCTGCGGCAGCTGCCCTGCTTCTCCCCACCCCTCCCCGCCGTGCTGCTTCGCAAGACGGAAAAAGTCGCTCTACGAAACAACTCGCGGAATGAATTAATTTCGTCTTGCGAGGCACCACTGTATATTTTTACAAAGACGTCTGGGTGTTTTTTATTCGGAGAGCTACGCAAAAGCCCCCCCCCCCCCTTCTCCCATTAGCAAATGTGGGAAAGAATGCAATAAAAAGTGGGAAAAGTGAAATTTTTTTACAATCTCACATCATTCTTCTAATCACGTCTCTCAATATCCTTCGAATCCACCAGTCCATTTCTCTTCCTTTGAATTCAGTGGTTCTGAGCCATCAACTGTCCTTCCCTGTCGTATCCTGAATTGGCCACGGGGTGTCACTGCTTTAAAGCAAAACTGGAGATGAAATCACTCTTAAGAACCTAAGAAAAGCTGGCTGGATCAAGCTAATGGTCCATTTAGTCCAGCATCTTCTATGAAGTCTGTGAGCAGGACCTACGCTAGTGGCCAAAACTGCGGAAACTTTTCGGGGAAAGAGTATTTCTGAGGGCCGATGGCTCATAACACCACTTTCTTTTGGAGTAATACCATAACATTATACATCAATGGAAAGATAATTTAATGAAGAATGTAATGCAACAATGTTTGCTCAGTTATCTTTAGCCTATCAAAAGTTATAGCCAAGTAACCAGAAAAAAGGGAAGCACAACTTGCTTAGGCTGATATCCAGTAGCTTTCCTTCATTTGAATGTAGCCAATGAGCAGGAGGGTTTAGAGCAGGGGTAGGCAGACCCGGGGGCCAGATCCAGCCCAATCGCCTTCTCAATCCAGCCCGTGGACAGCCTGGGAATCAGTGTGTTTTTACATGAGTAGAATGTGTCCTTTTATTTGAAATGCTTCTCTGGGTTATTTGTGGGGCATAGGAATTCCTTCATTATTTTTTTCAAAATATACCGGTAGTCCGGCCCCACACAAGGTCTGAGGGACAGTGGACTGCCACCAAACCTCAGAAATACACTTTCCCCAAAAGGCTCCCGCAATTTTGGCCACTGGTGTAAGTACAACAGTATCCTCCCCTCTTGCAGAGGCACTGAGTTGTGCCCAATGAGAGGAGGGGGAGATGACATCACATATGTGACACACCCCTCCAACTGGGCCAAGCCGACTCAGCCCTCTACTTCCCACCCACCCAACCACTGCCAGCCACCTTGCCTTTGTGAAAGGGACACAGCAAAGCAAAGACGCTCCGCCCTGCCTCGTCCCTGGCAGATGCCATCTGTAATCGATAAAGTTGGGGCCTTATTTCATTCCAACGCTGCCCCGTCTCTTGTACAATTGCATGTGCTTCCACCCTGCCACTGACCCCCTGCTCCTGAGCCTGCAGTCAGTCGGAGTCTCCTCCCAGCAACTCTCAGTGTCCTCAACAAACTGCAGCTTCCAGGATCCTTTAAATTAAATTATTCCTGGAGAAAGTGAATAGGGAAAAGTTCTTCTCCCTCTCTTTAATAGTTAGGGATGATGGGAGTTGTAGTCCCAAAACATCTGGAGGGCCGAGTTTGGGGAAGCCTGAACTAAACCATTCAGTATTCCATTATTACGTCCAACTCCCAAGAGACTGAGATCTACTCCCAGTATAATAAAACTGACTGTGATCTACCCATTGTCTTTGCCCAGAGTTGTTGAGCTTTTTGGGGGGAGATCACCACGATCAACCTGGAGCACCCCTGCAATCAACCAGTAGATCGTGATCGACCCGTTGGACATGCCAGCAAATCCATCAAAACTTATTTACAATGTTAAATTTATCTTAATGCTGCCCATGTTTTCACATATATTCCCCCCAAATATTCAATAAACGTATGTACTACCCATGTACTATCTGAAACCAAAGGAGGCACATTGGTTGCCAGATGTGAACTATATTGCCATTATTTTCAGCTCTCCTACCCCACTTATATTGTGCTTTAAATGTGTCTTCTTCTTCTTCTTCCTTGGCAATCCCTCATAGCCAAGTAAGATTGACTTCCATAAACACGGTTTTAACAGTGAGTCCGTAAGTGACTGTGGAGGCCAATTCTGGATCCACACGTCCTTCCACAGTGGGGAAATAGGTTTCCGGGTGGGAGTTGATCACGGTGTGGATTTACCAAGCGTGCCTTCCTCTTAGCATGTTTCTCTCTTGCGTCCTGAGTTCAAGCGTCTTCAAAGTCCATGACACCTTTGGTAAAGGCTGTTCTCCAACTGGAGTGCTCACAGGCCAGTGTTTCCCAGTTGTTGGTGTTTATACTATATATATATATTTAGATTTGCCTTGAAACAGTCTTTAAACCTCTTTTGTTGACCACCAGCATTACGCTCTCCATTCTTGAGTTTGGAATAGAGTAGTTGCTTTGGAAGACGATCATCAGGCATCCGCACAACATGACCAGTCCAACAAAGTTGACGTTGAAGAATCATTGCTTTGACACTGGTGATCTTTGCTTCTTCAAGTACGCTGGTATTAGTTTGCCTGTCTTCCCAAGTGATGTGTAACAATTTTTGGAGGCACCGTTGATGGAATCTTTCGAGGAGCTGGAGATGGCATTTATAAGTGGTCCGTGTTTCACAAGCATACAGTAAGGTTGGTACTACAATAGCATTGTAAACAAGCATTTTGGTTTCCTTACCCACTTATGTAGTGCTTTAAATATGTAGTACAGAGGAGACCAGAGTGGAATGCAGCTGCAGACAAACACGAGGGGCGATAAAAGACTGCGCCGGAAATCCACTCACCCCCGTGGATTTTCTTCCACTGCCGTTAAAGTCATAATTGCAGGGCCAGCGACAATGAGGGACCTCTGCTTGACGTGCCTCGCCCTTGCGCAACAGGTTTTTTGCCAAACGGGATTCGAGACGACTGTGTCCCGCTAAAGGCTACAAAAGGTCAGAAATAGAACTTGCGTGTAAAATGAAAAAATAAAGATCTGTCACTCCTGGGCGGGTGCGAAGGCAGGTGGGCCGGCCAGCATCGGAAGCTGTGCAGCAAAGCCAATACAGGTGAGTGCCAGCTCCGCCGGGGACTTGCTGAGTGAAGGAGGTGCCTGTGGACTTTGCCAGGGTCTGAATCAGAAGTCTGCTCAGAGAGAGGGAGCCTCCCGCTGCAAGGCGGTGATTAAGCGGCTCCTATATAATGATCTCTGGCTGCCAACCTGCTCACCAACGGAGCCCTGGAGTCTAACGTGCCGCTGCTTGTGTGAAGGACAGGTGAGTTCAGCAAATGCAAGGGATTGGAATGGTTGCAAGGAATGGGGAGCTGGTAGGAGCACCCCCTCTCTGAAAATTGAATTGATTCATTGATTGATTGACCCATTAGGAATCAGTCAGCCAGTGCTGAGCACCGCACCATGTCTTGCTGTATCTGTGGCTAAGCGTGCTTCTCCATACTATTCTAGAATCATAGAATATAGAGATGGAAAAGATCTCCAGGGTTCATCCTTGCAATGCAGGAATCACGACTCCAGAATCCCTGATAGATGACCATCCAACCTCTGTTGAGGTCGGTCCGCCGCCTTCCAAGGGAGTTGGTTCAACCTTCAAACAGCTCTTACCCTTGGAAGGTTCTTCCTAATGTTTAGTCAGAACCTCGTTTCTCATAATTTGAATCCATTGGTTCAGGTGTCCTCCCTTCTGGAACAGCATAAAACCAGCTTGCTCCATCTCCCTTGTGACAGCCTTTTAGCTATTTGAAGATGATTATAATTTCGACATTTTACTGCTCAATTAAAGTCAGCTCTAAGACCACGTTCATACATTTAAATTGGCAATCATTATGATTATTGGTTCACACATTTAAAGCACTATGGTGCTGCTTTAAACCATCATGTCGTCCCCAAAAGAATTATGGGAACTGTAGTTTGTTAAGGGTGCTGAGAGTTGTTAGGAGATCACCCCTATTCCCCTCACAGACCTGCCTAGAAAGCCTGGAGGAAAGTGTGGCTAAGCCCTAACTTTGACTTCCCTGAAGACTTCAGCGATCAGGATGTCCTTAAAGCACCCTGGACCCAAATTGTTATGGGCCTTGCAAACCAATACAAGAAACCTGAACCTGGCCTGGTACCATATGGGCAGCCAGCGCAAGCTTTTGAGCAGCGCAGTTGTGAACACCTTGCTCTTTCATTTTAGGATCCCCCTTGAACTTGCCAAGAGATGTCTCAGCTCCTCGGGAACATCCACAGCATCATCGGTGCTTTCAACAAGTACGCAAAGGACGATGGGGAATGTGCGACGCTCAGCAAGGGCGAGCTGAAGAGCCTCATCCAGAAGGAGTTTGCCGAGGTGATCGTGGTGAGTGTCTATGTTGGTCTTCTTGGACAATGGGATGGGATGGGAGGATCGGGGGCAGAGGAAGAGAGACCAAGTGTGGAAGATTTGCATGCTATGGGTGGATTTAAGATATTGGGGAGGTCAAGTGAATGGGCTTCAAGTTAAGGAGGACCAGGGAGTGAAGGAGGCCTTGTAGACCAGGAGATAGGGAACAATGCTGGCCAAGGCTAATGAAGCTTTGGAGAAGGGCCATGGCTCAGTGGCAGAGCCTCTGCTTTGCAAGCAAAAGATCGCAGGTTCAGTCCCCCAATGGCATCTCTAGGTAGGGCTGGGAAGTACGGGCTGCCGGTCAATGTTGTGGACAATGCTGCTGTCAGTCAATGTAGACAATGCTGAGCTAGATGAAGCCAATGGCCTCTGTATGAGGCAGCTTCCTCTGTTCCTATTTAAGTAGAGGGTCGTGGCTCAGCAACAAAGCATCGGCTCCACGTGCAGATAGTCCCCGGTTCAAATCCCTGGCATATCTAGGTAGGGTTTGGAGAGAGCCTTGTCTCTCTGGAGATCTGCTGCCAGTCAACACAGACAATACTGGGCTAAATGAAACAATGGACTGACTCAGTATGTTCCTATTTAAACCAGCCCTTTAGTCAGAACTTTGAGGACTGGGATTCTTAATTGGTTTTTGAGAGGGTGGGACATAACTGTGTGGAGGAGCACCTCCTTTGCACCTTCTGCTTTGCATGCAGAAGGTCCCAGGTTCAGTCCCTGGGCATCTCCAGGTTGGACTAGGAATGTGCATTGTCTGGGCAATAGGGAGATTGATGGTCCAATGGAGCAGCTCAGTATGACGGAGTTATACTGCCTTCCTAAGTGAGTAACAAGCTTGGTGCATTTCCTTTCAGAACCCGCAGGACCCTGAGACAATCGAGACCATGCTGCAGCTGCTTGACAAAGACTGTGATGGCAAGGTGGACTTTGAGGAGTTCACCGTCCTGGTGTTCAAAGTGGCAAAGGCCTGCTATAAGAAGGACCACGAGTGTGGAGTGACAGCAGAAGGGCAGTCCAGGAGGGGAGGGAGCAGCGCAAGGAGACAGGAGACATCAGCGCTGAGCAAAGGCTCAACTCAACAACCTGCTCAAGAACCGGAGAAAGTTTCTGAACCTGAGTCTCAGTGCTCATCTCAAGAAGAGAAACAGGAGTCCCCAAAATCAGAGACACTCTCTGATAGACGGAGTAAAGAACCCCTAAAACAAGAATGGGGTTCCCGGTTTTCACAGAAGCCATCAGGGGCGTGTCCAACTCAGAGGGAGAGAGAGGAAGGTCAAAGAGGAGAGAAGGAGCCATCTTGCCAAGGTTCTCGGAGAGACGTGCAGCATTGCCCCAAGCCCTCGCAGCGGAAACCCCAAATCGTAGCTGAGGAGATAAGCAGACAAAGCTGCCAGGAACCTGACACACCAGATGAATGCCAGACTCAAGGAACTCAACAGAGCACAGTCCAAAAACCATCCCAGCCATGTCAGATGGAGGAACAGGGACACAGGGAGCCACAGGAGCAAGAGCAGGCAGCTCCGCAACCTACTCCCCATCAAAAGGAAGCTCCGAGACAGACCCAAGAGCCACTGAAGAGGGAACAGGATGTGGTGAAGCCCAAGTCGCAAGAATCACAGAAAGCGGTTCGAAGACCAGCCCAAAGGGGGGTTGAGGAACCTCAAGCACCAGAACAGAAATCAACTTCCCAGTCCTGCAGAGATCGTCAGGAGGAACAGCCTTCATTGGGCTGTGGGAAAGAAAGAACGTCAACGTCTGAGCAACATTCAACCCGTTGTCAAGAGCAGGAACCTCAGAGAGGAGAGCGGTCAATGCAGCAACAGGAATGTAAGCCTCAGACGCGGGGGAAAGGTGCCGTTCGTAGACTTGTAGAAGAGTATCAGGAAGCAAAGGATGATTCTTTCCAACAGCCAACAAAGGAAGTTCAAGAACCGGAACAGGCTCAGAGTTGCAAGCCAGATGGTGGGATTCTGACACGTGGAAAGCAATCGACTCACCGACAGGAATGTCAGTCTCAAGGTCATGAGCAGGCCTTGACTGGCCAAGAAGAGCAAGAGTCTCAACCCCCAGAGGAGGCCACAACTGGCTGTCATGAACGTCAACCTTTGACCACAGTACGACATCAACCACATCAAGACGTTCAGGAGCCTCAGCGCTCTGGAAAGAGCCATTACCGCCGCCATGAATGTCAGACTCTGACACCAGAACAAGTTGTTTCTCCTCAAGAGGACACAAAGCCTCAGACATCAGAGAAGGAAGCCTGCGGTGAGCCAACAGAGAGTACCGAGCAGAGCACAACTGGCTGTCATGAAGGTCAACGTTTGACAAGAAGACAACATGAACCTTATCCAGAAGAGAGTAAGCCTCAAAATACAAGGCAGAGTCAATATCGCAGTCATGAATGTTCACCTCTGGCACCAGAGGAGGGCCCTTTCCCTCAGGAGAGGACGACATCTCAGAAACAGGAGAGAGAGGAAGCAGAGGGTTCAGAGAAGGCCACAACTGCCCGTTGTGAATGTCCATCTTTAAGAAGACGTCAGCCCTGTCCAGAGGAAAGTAAGCCTCAAAAGCCAGGGCAGAGTCAACATCGCAGTCATGCATGCCAGCCTTGGACACCAAAGCAGGTCCCCTCTGCTCAACAGATGTCTCAGACACAGGAGAGAGAAGCCAGCTGTGAGCTACCAGAAGCTCCAGAGAAGGCCACATCTAGAGGTCGGCCATCAGAACAATGTCAACCCCATGTAGAAGAGCAGAAGCCCAAAAAACCAGGGCAGAGCCAACGTCGCTGTCAAGAATCTCAGCCTCTGGTGCAAGAACAAGCTCTTTCTCCTAAGGAGGAGACAAAACCTCAGTTGTCAAAGAGAGAAGCAAGCTGTGAGTCAGTGGAGACTCCAGAGAAGGCCACATCTGGTGGTCGGACATGTCAGCCTTCACCATCAGAACGATGCCAATCCCGTTCAGAGGAGCAAAAGCCTCAAAGACCAAGGCAGAGCCAACATCACTGCCAAGCATCTCGGCCTCTGACTCAAGAACAAGCTCTTTCTCCTAAAGAGGAGACGAAACCTCAGGTGTCAAAGAGAGAAGCAAGCTGTGAGTCTGTGGAGACTCCAAGGAAGGCCACATCTGGTGGTCACGCATGCCAGTCTTCAACATCAGAACAAAGCCAGACCTGCCCAGAGGAACAGCAGCCTCAAAAACCAAGGCAGAGCAAAGATCACCATGAACGTCAGTCTTCAGAATCAGAGCGGGTCATTTCCTCTCAGGAGGAAATAAAGCCTTGTGAACAAGAGCAAGAATCAAGCAGTCAGGAGACAGAGGCTCCAGAGAGGGCCACAACTGGCCGTTGGAAATGTCAGTCTTCATCAGCAAGGCATCAGCCTCACCCAGAGGAGGGGAAACCTCAAAACTCTGGGCAGATGCAATATCACCCTCATGAATGCCGACCTCTGACACCAGAGCAGGCCACTTCCCCTCAAGAGGAGACGAAACCTCAGACATTGGAGAGAGAAGGGAGCTGTGAGCCGACACAGAGTCCAGCTTCCCAGGGGCCGATCGATTCTTCGGCCAGGCAGCCCCTCCGACCTTGGCCTCAGCAACAGCGCAGAGCATTGCAGTTCCCTTCTCCATGGTCCCCAAAGCACTAAAGTCTCCCCAACAAAACCAAAACCCTTCTAGATAAAAAAAAAGGCTGACGTACAAAGGATTGTGACCCAGAGAGAGGAGGGTGGGTGGCTCACAGGAGCTGGAAAACACCTGGCTTTTATTTGTTTCCCACTAACTCTGGCAGGTGTGTGTGCAAGCAATTGCCAAAGAGAAGTGGCTGGTTGGCTGTATTTAGCTTGATGAGTCGCTAGTAGGGCAAGGATGGTGTCAGGCTTAATTGGGGGCATCTGGGAATGAGAATCATTGAGCCGCTTTGCTTTTTAGTTGATGTACCATTGCTGCTCCTTTGAAAGAGACATATTGGCCCTCACCCCGGCCAACTAGCAAAATATTCATTTTCACCTACTTCCTGTCTAGTCCTCAGATAAACTCAAGGGATAGGATGAGGGACCTGTGGCCCTCTAGATGCTGTAAGACCCAGCTAGAATATTTGGGATTATTAGGCCATGAATTTTTCATCCCTGTGTTAGTTTAATGCAAGAATCGGCCCCAAATCACTCTATTAAGGCTGATGTCCCACTTATACAATGGCAGGACTGGGAGGAAGCTGCCTGGATCCGAGGGTTCGGGGCTGTCAGGATACAACATGGTACACTTTGGCTTCTTGTCTGCATAGATTAGTCTAAAGGAATGCTTTCTTGCTTCTTTGATAGTCAATAAAAGAAATTGCAACCAGAATTTAATGTCGCGTCCTTTGTCTTTGCAACTGAGATTATTTTTTCCCCTCTTCAAAACAAACATGCGGCCATGTTGGCCTAGGACTGGCTATCATGACATCTCACCTGTACTCCATGAGACCCCTGAGGCTGGAGGCGAGGCCACTGAGGCTCTCCCTGGGCCATGCTCCTTGTCAGCCCTGCTCTGTGCCCTCCTTGAATGCTTTCGATTGACTAGAATGTGACCTTGAACGATCATAATGCCTCTTGATTATCTTCTTGGTGTATATGAACAGATATGAGTGTGTGACCAGGCAGTGGCCTATTGTATAATGTCACATCCATTGCTCCACTTGCTTTTGCATGTTCCCCAGAAGGTTTTAACACAAGGTAATGCAGCCCTGAGGCTGATAAAGGTTTATCACACATGCTTTTAATACTGAAATCCTAGGCAAACTTATCCTGTTCAACTACAGTGGGAATTGCATAAGAAGAGCCCTGCTGAGTCAGGTCAATGGCTCATCTTGTCCAGCATCCTGTTCTCACAGTGACCAACCCAATTCTTATGCGAAACCCACTAAAAGGACCTGAGCACAAGAGCACCGTCTCCCCTCCTGCAGTTTCCAACAACTGGGATTCAGAAGTATTGCTGCCTCCAACCTGTGGGAATGTTCAGGGACGCAGGAGAGGATATATTGTTTGATTATAGCCTTTCCAACTTGTGTTAACAAGTTCACAATTTAGCAGAGTAACATCCCCCTTTTAAAACTCACAGTGGATGCGTTTGCTCAGGCTGGCTAAAACCTCTATAATAACTGTTCTGGTATTTTCCCCTTATTCCCTCATCAAAGCTAAGACATGACACAGTTTTCTATAAAAGTATAAAAAGAGTTTACTCACTCACATTCTGTTTACAATCAGATCCCAGAAGGCAGACTTATCTTAGAAAAGTAACATACACCTGGAAATTATCTCATAAAGAGACAGTCCCTTTGTCCTCTCTTGGCTGGAGGCCAAGGAAGTTCACCTGCTGGCTGGACAAACATTCCTCCCCATGTGTAAACATGTTCACTTTAGGAATGTTGTACTTGACTGCTCTTGTGTTACACATCCCACAGAACCATGGAGGCAGAGCAGAGCCGTCATGGCTAGTAACAATCAATAGCCCCCTCCTCCTCCTCCTCCTCCTCCATGGATCTGCCCAATTCTTTGTCCAAATAAATACATATTGACACATTTCTTCATTCATTCAGCAGTTCTTATATATACTTACCCATCAAATCCTCTGAGCAGGATACGTAAAATATAAAATATACATTAAAAGTGCTAATAATAATAATAATAATATAGACTAATAGAGTTGGGAGGGACCCCAATGATCATCTAGTCCAACTGCCTGCAATGCAGGAATCCTGCCCACAGCCAACCCTGGGTGGACTCAAACCACCAACCTTCTAGCTAACAGCCAGACATGCTGACCCATTGTATTATTATTATTATTATTATTATTATTATTATTATTATTATTCCTATATGATTGGGTTGCCCCAGCCACTCTTAGCGGCTCCCAATAGAATATTAAAAACACAATAAAACATCAAGCATTTAAAACTTCACAAAACGGGGCTACCTTCAGATGTCTTCTGAAAGTCAGATAGTTGTTTATCACCTTGACATCTAATGGGAGGGCGTTCCACAGGGCAGAATGCTTCTTCAACACCAACTTCGTTGGAGTGGTCATGTTGTGTGGAGGCCTCATCATTGTCTTCCAAAGCAACTACTGTATTCCAAACTTAAAAATGGAAAGAATAATGCTGGTGGTCAACAAAAGAGGTTTAAAGACTCTCTCGAGGCAAATATTACAAAATGTAGTATAAACACCAACAATTGGGAAACACTTGCCTGCGGGCAATCCAATTGGAGAACAGCCTTTACCAAAGGTGTTGTGGACTTTGAAGACACTTGAACTCAAGACACAAGGGAGAAATGTGCTAAGAGGAAGGCACGCTTGGCAAACCACACCATGATCAGCTCCCACCCAGAAACCAGTGTCCCCACTGTGGAAGGAGGTGTGGATCCAGAATTGGCCTCCATAGACACTTACGGACTCACTGTTAAAACCGTGTTCATGGAAGACAATCTTACTCGTCTATGAGGAATCACAGAAGAAGAAGAAGAAGAAGAAGAAGAAGAAGAAGAAGAAGAAGAAGAAGAAGAAGAAGAAGAAGAAGAAGGAGAAGAAGAAGAAGAAGAAGAAGAAGAAGAAGAAGAAGAAGAAGACCCCCTAAACATTTTTTAAGAAAAAAAAGGCAGGGCTACATGTAAGCTGCCTGTTTACAAAGGCACCCAGTGAGAACAGAAAGCTAAAAACAAAAAATTAAAAGTGGTATTCCGATTGCTTGTGGTAGTTGCCCTGTGTCAATGGATGCTATTTCTGGACATCAAAAATGATGACAATAGCGGGGTTGACAGATAGCATAAGCCCAGCAACCTGTTGGGAGGTGGAGAAGGTGTAGCCAACTGGGCTAGGCAAGATGGGATGGAAGTGAATCAGATTCGCCCAAGGAGGGCGTTGCCTTCCACTCCCGCAATTAAGAAAAGGAGTAGAAAGGACCAGCTCTGTGGTGTTCTCCAACCTGCTTCTCTGAGCCGTTGCACCTGCAGACCTGTGTGAGTTGAAATCCCTTGTTCAGAGGAGCAGAGACAATGATTTATATATGCAACGACCAGTGCCGGATTTACATATAAGCTAAACAAGATACAGCTTAGGGCCCACCTCTCTTGGGGGCCCCCCCCAAAAAAAAATAAAGGAAAAAAAACCTGGATGTACATTTCCAAAAAGAAGATAATAAAATAAAACCCACATACAGCAACAGTGTTTTGTGTTGTGTATGATGTAAGTCAGGGGTAGGCAAACTAAGGCCCGGGCGCCAGATCCGGCCCAATTGTCTTCTAAATCCAACCCACAGATGGTCCAGGAATCAGCATATTTCTAAATGAGTAGAATGTGTCCTTTTATTTAAAATGCATCTCTGGGTTATTTGTGGGGCATAGGAATTAGTTCATTATTTTTTTTTCAAAATATAGTCTGGCCCCCCACAAGGTCTGAGGGACAGTGGACCGGCCCCCTGCTGAAAAAGTTTGCTGATCCCCTAATTCATGGGCCCCGCCTGCTAGCCTGCTCCCTAAAATATCACTGGTTTGCTCCTTTCTATATATAGGGTGCCTACATTCTGCAGGGACTGATTGCAGGGCTTGAGATACCTATTAGGTCCATCAATTACCATATTGCATATATTCAACACACAAAAACACAACAATTTGTTGTTGACAAAGGACAGCTGGACATATAAAGGGCCCCGTTACCTTCAGTAGCTGAGGGCCTCCTCAAACCTAAATCCGGCCCTGGCGATGACAGCAGCGTGGATACTGCTGGCCCAGAGATGGAAAGAAGATAAACTCCCGACCAGAGAAGAATGGCTGATGGAGATGATGGACTAAGCTGAAATGGCGAAATTGACCAGGAAAACCAGAAACCAGGAAAAAAAGAACTTTAAGAAAGAATGGGGAAAGTTTACAATGTACTTAAGAGAACATTGTAAACAACTAAAAACTTTGGCAGGATTTGAGTAACGTTTGTACGGTGGTACCTCAGGTTAAGAACTTAATTCGTTCTGGAGGTCTGTTCTTAACCTGAAACTGTTCTTAAACTGAGCTTAACTTTAGCTAATGGGGCTTCCTGCTGTCGCCACACTGCCATGGCACAATTTCTGTTCTCATCCTGAAGCAAAGTTCTTAACCTGAGGTACTATTTCTGGGTCAGCAGAGTCTGTAACCTGAAGTGTCTGTAATCTGAAGCATCTGTAACCTGAGGTACCACTTTAATGTTCTAAAAACTAAGGTAAAATTGGATTATATAAGAAAAATAGAGAAAATAAGTGAAGCAGTAGAGTCAAAGGCTTCAGGGAATCCTAAATGATGACGGTGATGTTTATTGTTTGAATTTAAATCTACAATGGAAACTTCAATAAAAAAAGATATACCGTATATATATAAAAAAGGCAATTCCTTGTTTTGTCTTCTGATGGGCAGGTGGGGAAAGCTCAGAGAGGTGGTACGAAGGTGCTTCTAGCTTTTCGGTGTTTGAGAACCAAGGCGTTTGAGAACCAAGGAACCACTGCATTATGAGACATCTGTAGTACTGCCAATGTAATTGTTGTAAACCCCTCTGTTGTTATTTTTTAAAGAATCATGGTGTGTAAAAAACGATGCCTTATGAGGAACGGCTAAGGGAGCTGGGCATGTTTAGCCTGGAGAAGAGGAGATTAAGGGGTGATATGATAGCCATGTTCAAATATATAAAAGGATGTCACATAGAGGAGGGAGAAAGGTTGTTTTCTGCTGCTCCAGAGAAGCGGACACGGAGCAATGGATCCAAACTACAAGAAAGAAGATTCCACCTCAACATTAGGAAGAACTTCTTGACAGTAAGAGCTGTTCGACAGTGGAATTTGCTGCCAAGGAGTGTGGTGGAGTCTCCTTCTTTGGAGATCTTTAAGCAGAGGCTTGACAACCATATGTCAGGAGTGCTCTGATGGTGTTTCCTGCTTGGTAGGGGGTTGGACTCGATGGCCCTTGTGGTCTCTTCCAACTCTATGATTCTATGATTTTTATAAGTATTTGTTGAGAGAGGATTGGTTCCTCCCTCTGTCATAATATCAGAACTCTGAGTCTATTTAGCACTGGGGTTATGGGCTGGTGGTAATCTGTCCCCACCAACAATCTAGACCCAAACTTGGGTCTCCAGCTGTTTTGGGACTACAACTCCCATCATCATCCCTAGCTAGCAGGACCAGTGGTCAGAGATGATGGTAACTGTAGTCCAAAAAAAACACCTGGAGACCCAAGTTTGGAAAACCCTGATCTAGCCGCAGCAATTTGCAACCAGCGTTACTCTTCCAGGAGAGGGAGATCTATAAAATGGTCAAATGCATATGGCGGAAGGATGGAGTGGAATGGGGGAGGGAGGTGGGGAGAGGGGTGGGATTTATAATGCACAATTCCATGGTGCTATGCTGCCATCTTGTGGTGGCTGGAGTTCGTGTCATGAGGGGAGGATCCAGCAGGCTTGACCAGCCAAATGGTGTAGAATTTGAAACGTTGCGTCCAATAAAGTCTTTGTCCAGAACTGACATTTTGTTTGCTCCCCAGGATCTGCTGTTCTTAAAATACCAGGAGCATTGCCATTTCTGGCTGCTGTGTTTGCAATCATGCAATGGAGCAGCAGTATTGCCATTATTATTTATTGACAGCTTGTATACCCCTCCCGGATTAAGACCCTAAGCACTTAAAAGATTTTGGTGCCCCTATATGTATCTAATTCAAAATATAAACATGTGAGCCTCGGTAGACCTAGTGGCAGCTTACCAGTTAACAGATTCTAATTTTGTTGTATCCCCAAGACTAATGTGTAGCATTAATCTCTATTATTACTATTTTATTGTGTGTGTGTGTGTGTGTGTGTTAGTTTTTCATTTATCGTAGGAGCCTTTTTCAACAATTTTTATTAAATTTTCTGTTTTACAATTTAGAATATTCATTTGTTGTTGTTTAGTCGTTTAGTCGTGTCTGACTCTTCGTGACCCCATGGACCAGAGCACACCAGGCACTCCTGTCTTCCACTGCCTCCCTCACGCTGGTCTCTTAGAGAACACTGTCCCACCATCTCGTCCTCTGTCGTCCCCTTCTCCTTGTGCCCTCCATCTTTCCCAGCATCAGGGTCTTTTCCAGGGAGTCTTCTCTTCTCATGAGGTGGCCAAAGTCTTGGAGCCTCAGCTTCAGGATCTGTACTTCCAGTGAGCACTCAGGGCTGATTTCCTTCAGAATGGATCGGTTTGATCTTCTTGCAGTCCATGGGACTCTCCAGAGTCTCCTCCAGCACCAGAATTCAAAAGCATCAATTCTTTGGCCATCAGCCTTCTTTATGGTCCAGCTCTCACTTTCATACATCACTACTGGGAAAACCATGGCTTTAACTATACGGACCTTATTATATTCATAGAATATTCATTTAAACAACCTTAAAATATCAAAAACTTTTCTTCTCTTTCCAAGGTTCATTTTGCACAACATAAATCTCTGCATATTTTATATAAACTAAACCGTTCAATGTAGTCATGAATATTTGCCAGTGTTTGAGAATGAATTTCCCTGAATATAAATTTTTTTGTGCACTCTTTGGACTAATACACATATTTTCCATGCAACGTTACCCTATATATTGCATTTTTCTACTGTGTTTTTGTACCACATCCATTTTCATGCATACTGTATGCATTCTGTACCAGTTTTCCCCCCGTCCCTAGGAAAGAAACACAGGTGAGGTCCTCTGTGATTCCCATTGAATTCTCTGGGACAAGATGCTGTTCCGCCTCACGCTCCTTCAAATGATGGCTTTTTAGCAGAACGCCCTTCCCGTCAAACTATGATGTTGCCATCATGAAAAGTGTATTCAGCAGCCCTGTCTCCAAGATACAATTTATGACTAACAGGCCTATGTAGGCCTCCAGGCAGCCTTTGATGATGGTATCAAGCACTTTAGGCTCCTTGAGGGAAAGTGAAGAGTGAGAATCTGGGCGTGGAGGAATTCCATTCTCTACTTTCCATCATGACTCGCTTGTAGAAGCATAAGAAGAGTCTGGCGGGGTCAGGCTGATGCCCCAACTATTCCAGCATCTTCTTCTCATCGATGCCCTGATGGGGAAGCCCAGAAGAAGGGTCCGAGAGCAACAGGAACTCTCCCCAGTGGAGGATAAACACTGTCTCACCAGAGTGGCGCATGCTCTGGTTATCTCCTGCTTGGACTACTGCAATGCGCTCTACGTAGGGCTACCTTTGAAGAGCCCCTGCCAATCAGGGTCATACTGAGCGGACTGGACCCATAGCCTGACCTGTGTTCAGGGCTGTCTTTACCTAAGGGGTGCAAGGGGTGCAGTGCACCCGGGTGCCGAATTCTGAGGGACACCCACAGCTGAAGCCACCTAAGCTCTTAACCGCGACCCCCAGGTGATTGCGGCCAATGGGTCATTTCCGGTCTCTTTTTGGACTCACAGCTGTCCATGGAGGCACGGGTCAATTCTGTGTCCAGGGCAGCTGTCTGCCAGCTCCATCTGGTACGCAGGATGAGACCCTCCCTGCCTGCAGACTGTTTCGCCAGAGTGGTGCATGCTCTGGTTATCTCCCGCTTGGACTACTGCCATGCGCTCTATGTGGGGCTACCTTTGAAGGTGACTCAGAAACTACAACTAATCCAGAATGCAGTAGAATGCCCGGACACTGAGGTCCAGCTCTGAGGGACTTCTGGTGGTTCCCTCCCTGTGAGAAGTGAGGTTATAGGGAATCAGGCGACAGAGGGCCTTCTCGGTAGTGGCGCCTGCCCTGTGGAATGCCCTCCCAAGAAGATAAGTAACTATATAACCTTTAAAAGACATCTGAGGGCAGCCCTGTATTTGGAAGTTTTTTAAGGTGTAATGTTTGATTATGTTCTTGTATATGTTGGAAGCCACCCAGTCAGATGGGCAGGGTACAAATGATATTGTTGTTGTTGTTTGTCCTGGGAGGAACAGATCAGTTTATCCCCAGCCCTTGTCACTTTTGCAAGTGTTTATTCATAAATCCATCTGGCTCGTTTGATCTTTAAGCACCTTTCTTCCTTGCAGTGTTTGCTGTATGCAGTTACCCTCCAAATGTTCTAGTTACAGGTAGATAGCCGTGTTGGTCTGCCGTAGTCAAAACAAAATAAAAAAATTCCTTCCAGTAGCACCTTGGAGACCAACTAAATGTTGTTGAACTCTAGTTCTCGCCAGCCCTAGAGTGGACATTGGTTAGGGATGGGAGCTTATTATTATTATTATCATTATCAGCCTCATCCTCCATCAATTTGTCTAATCCTCTTTAAAAGCCATCCACATTTGGTGATTATTATTGCCATGGGGGTGCTGGTTGGAATGTGGCCCTCCCAACCCTTATACCTGGCCCTCAGAATTCTCCCCAGGCCACACTCCTCACTGGCCCTGCTTCTGCAGCTGGGGGGGTTTCGCCTGGCTAGAAGGTCTCCTCTTACTTGTCTGGATGGAGAATAGAGGAAGGGAAGTGTGGGCAGGGACAATTTACTGCACAAAGGCAAAATTTGCATATGTAGCTCCGCCCACTTTTGCCCCACTTTTGCTCCCGCCCAGCACTGAACACGCCATTCCCAGAAGGGACTGTATCCCTCAGGCTGAAAAGGGTTTCCCACCCCAATCTTGGGAGACCTGAAACTGCACACCTCCTCCTCCTGAGGAAACCGTAAGAAATTCCACCTTTTCATATATTGCAATTGAGCGAATAGAAAGTACCACTCATTGTTTGAAAGGAAGTTTGTCTTTATTGCTTTGCAGTAACACACCAGAACCCAAATTCCCTTAAGCATCGAAGAATGGTCCGCAGAGCCCCACAGATTACAGCATATTCCCCCTACACACACAAACACACTGATAAAGCAACAAAGATATTAGTCAACTGATCTATGGATTCTTTATCACACTTATCACACTTAGGGAAGCTTCTAATGTTTAATAGGTTATTGTATTTTAAAATTCTGCTGGAAGCTGCCCAGAGTGGCTGAGGAAACCCAGCCAGATGGGTGGGGTAGAAATAAATTATTATTATTATTATTATTATTATTATTATTATTATTATTATCCGCCTTTCCTCCAAGAAGCTCAAGGTAGCATACCGCCATCTCCCCCATCTGATCCTCACAACATCTCTGTGAGGTAGACTTGGCTGAGAGACAGGGACTGGCCCATGGTGGCCCAGTGAGCTTCCTGAATGAGTTGGGTATTGGAACCTTGGTCTCTCAGGTCCAACACTCTAACCACTACACCACATCTCTTGCCTTTAGAGGCAGAGAGAGAAGCAGGGAACATGCTGCGCCTGAAATATCTAAGACTAGTAAGCCGACCCAGGAAGGGGACCAAGGATTGCCCACCCAATCAGGAAGAAGGCTAAGCAGGAGGCCAATGAGAGGCCGCAGAAAAGTGATTTGAAGTCAGAGAAGCCAATGAGGATTAGCATACTTTTTTTTTTTTAGAAGTCTGTTGAACTGAACTCATTTAATTTTTTCTACCCATTACAGGCCCTGTTTTCCTCAAAAATTTACTTTATGATGTTCCATGCAGGGAGGAAGGAAGAATGTCTCATTTAATTAAAAAGGACAGGATTGCCCTTCATGATGTACATGAGGGGTGGCAAGTATGTGGCCATTCAGATATTCCTGGACTGCTGTTCCCATCATCCTTGGCCACTGACCAGGCCGGCTGGGATTTGGAGCCCAATACCACCTGGAGGGCACCAGAGTTCCTTCTCCTAATCCAAGAAAAGACCTTCCCCTTGTCCCATGAGATGTTGAGAAACCCCAACTCTGATCAACCCTGACATTAGGTGGCTGGGGCAGGTGGGAGTTGGTGCCTGACAACATCTGGAGGGCCCCTGTGATATACAAGGATGTTCTGGATTAAAGATTGCTCGAGAACTGTTCAACATTAAACCATGCCATCAGCTGTATACGCACCATATATTCAAAGCACATTTCTCCTGGCCACAAAGAATTCTGGGATCTGTAGTTTACCCCATCACAAGGTTACAATTCCCAGCATCCTCAACAAACAGGGTTCTTTGGAGAGGAACGTGCTTTGAAGGTATGGTGTGTACGCAGCCATCGTCGAGCCAGAATGACACCCTTAGTTACAAGAAAATGCACAAGATTGGGTGTGACGTGGCTTGGAGACACGTCGATTGCCCGCTCTAGATTCACGACTGCGTTCTTCTGGGTCATGTAAATCTTGCCTCCTGTTCTCCCTCTCTCTGGATTCAGAGTCGCAGCGGTGGGGTCTACGCTGTTGAGATGCTTCATGCTCTAGCCCAGAAGGCACGACCCTTCTCCTCTGACTTTCCCTGAGGTCATCTTCACGTGCCTGGACTCTCCTTTGGTAGGCGTCTGCAGCACCAAAGCTCCGTGATGGGCCTCTCCTCTGCTGTTCACTGATTCCCAGGTCCATCCCTCTTCTCCTGGACTCAACATCTCCAACATCATCAGCACAGGACTGGGTCATCCTTTGCTGTTCACTATCCCTTCGGTCAGTGTCATGGGACCAGTTCCTCCTATGGTCACCTTGCCTTGTCTCACCATCACGTCTCAGGGTCTGGCTTCTCTCACGGTCCCTTTGTTCAGTGTCACGGCACCGGGCTCGCCTCTGCTGCTCTCTTGGGTCAACCTCCCGAGTCTGGCATCTCCTCCCGTCAACACCTATTGAGTCAGTGTCACCTGATCTCTGGGGTCTGCTCCCTTCTTGCTCTCTGGCTCCTGGTGTGCAATACCTTTGCCCCCTCTCCTCATAATCCTCAGGTTCACGTCGCTGACGTGGTCTCCTCTCGCTTTCCCGGGGCTCAGACTCGTATTCCTGTCGCCTGCCCCGATCGCACTCTCTTCGGCCACCCACTGATGGGTAGTACCTGTCTTCTTCTCTGGGTCTGGAAAGGGACTGTCTTGCCTGGGGCCTCTCCCTCTCATCATCACTGAAGTCAGCCTGCTCAGACCTTCTCCTCTCACCGTCCCAGGGCTCAGAATTACATGACTGTGGCCTGTTTCTTCTGCTTTCTAGGGTCTCAGAGTCATAACACTGCTGCCTTCCTCGTCTACCCTCTTGTCGAGCAGATTCTTGGGCTTCAGGCATCCTCCTCTCAACATCTCTGTCCAAAGGCTCAGAGTCATAACACTGCTGCCTTCCTCGTCTACCCTCTTGTCGAGCAGCTTCTTGGGCTTCAGGCATCCTCCTCTCAACATCTCTGCCCAGAGGCTCAGGGTCATAATACTGCTGCCGCCTCTGACCATCACCTCTTGGTTCTCGTTCGCGTCTTTGAGACCTGCAGGATTCATAGTCACGAGGTTCAAGGTCACCAGACAGGGGTCTCCTCCTCCTCAGATTCTCCTCCTCTTGGGCCTCATCCTGATGGCACTGCTCCCGTCTCCAGCCATCCTCTTCTGGCATTTCTGCACGTCTTTGGGACCTTCTCCGGTCACCCTCTCTGGGCTCATACTCACAAGACTGGGGCCTTCGCCTCTCACCATCTGCAGGTTCACATTCAGATGGATGGAGCCCAGTCCTCTGCCGCTCTCTGCATTCTAGAACACGAGACCATCGCTGGTCCTCCACCTCTGCTCTTGTGGTTGGCTCACAGGGATAAGGTCTGGTCCGCTCATCTTGATCCACAGGCTGGCGCCTCCTTCGTTCAGATTCTCTTTCATCATGTTCACGGAGCTCAGCCCCTCTGGACTGAGGTCTGTACTGACCCTGGCTTCTCCGCTCATCCGCTCTGCAGTCAGACATGGATCTCTCAGTGTGTTCTGCATCACACCTCTGAGACCTTCTCTGCTCGCGTTCTGGATCACAGGACAAAGATCTCCTCTCTCCATCTCTGCGAAATGAGTGGCACTCATCATCACAATCTACTGGTTTACGATCAGATCTTTGGTCCCAGCACTCATCGGCTACACGCTGGTCACGTCTGCGGGACCTTCGCTCATCTTCACATACGTAATCCTCTCTCCCTCCATCTTCCAGTTCTTGGGGTTCACAAGATGGGCGAGATCTTCCATAATCAGATCTGATTCCCTGTGCTGCACACCGGCGGGTGTGGCTTTCTTCACCCACCTGCCGTCCAGACACACGTGGCCTTCTCAGGTCCTCTTCCTCTTCCATTTGACACTCAGTCACTTTTGGTTGACGTCGCCTCTCATCTTCTCCTCTTTGAGTGGGCTCCTGGGAATGTCGCTGTCTGTCACCTCCACCCCGTGGAAGACAATCTCTTTGATCATAATCTCTCTCCCATGACTGACGCTGATGGTCCTCTTCCCTTGATGGTTCTCTTCGTCTTAGCTGACGACGGCCAGCTTCATCCCTTCGTGACTCACACTCATGAGTCTGCTGGCAGGTCTCCTCTTCTCCCTGCTCATCAGACCCACGTGGCCGGTCCTCGCAGTCATCTTCCCATTCCTGATTCTGACGGGATGGACGGTGCCTCCCACAATCATCCCTCAAGTCCTGATCACGAGCTTGGGATGGACGGTGCCTCCCACAATCATCCCTCAAGTCCTGATCATGAGCTTGGCGGCTCCTCTGATCTGATCGGGCAACAGGCTCCTGTGGAAAGTGATCTCTTCTCCCCTCACGTCTAGTGGCACCTTCCTGTTGACGAAGTCGTGGGCGGTCAGAGTCTCGTCGCTCACAGACATAGCCCCCTTCCCTTTCAGCCTCCCTTAGCTGGCGGTGGTCTCGTCCTTCCCCTCGAAGTTCATCTTCATGTAGGGCTCTGCGGGCTTCTCCCCGCTGAACGCGGCGTTCTCTGGGCTGCAGGTGGCTGTCGCAGGCCTTGGCAACTCTGAAGATGAGGAACAGGTACTCATTGAAGTCCACCAAGCAGTCCTTATTGACGTCCAGAAGCTGGAAGGTCAGCTCGAGTGTCTCAGGATCATGAGGGTTCTGAAGAATGAGGAAAGCACAAAGAGTGAACCTTCAGCTTCAGTCAGAGCCAGTCCCCACCCACCTCTTTATGACTTATAATCCTTCCAAGGAGTTGTCCGGTCTGTTAGGGCCCTCCTATATTTTTCTCAGCACACAATTAATTGCCTCTGCCTGTCATTGGCTCTGGTACCACCTCCAGTTGGTCTCCCTGCCTTCCACCCTACTAGTCTCCATGGGTACCACCCCCAGAGTGTCCACCCCCAGACCCCCTCATCCTTCGCTGCTTGTTCCCCATCGCAGCTTCCGCTCACCTCTATGACCCCGGCAAATTCCTCCTGGAGAAGCGTCTTCATCTCCCTCCTGGTCAGGGCAGAGCAGTTTCCACGTTGCTTGGCGTGCTTGTAAAAGACACCCATGATGGTGCACATTTTGTCCAGGAGATGAGCCATCTTTCAGAAGGTTCTGCTGGGACCTGTTGGGGTAACAGCTGCGGTTAGCACAGGGCCAACATCTCCATGGACTGTAATGTTTCCAAGCTGCTTCCTCAACTGAAAACATCTTCTTTTTTTAATGAGAAATGTGATTTGGAAGGTGTTTCCTTTATCCTTCATGCAGGATGCAATGCTAAAAGCACATTAGGAGAGACGTTTATCCCTCTCCTTGATGCAGTGTGGAATCCCTCTTCTAAGATCATAGAAGAGCCCCATGTTCATTTTATTCATTTTAGACATTAATATACCATGTATGTAAAAGAGTGCATCTTAAAAAGCAGAGATATCACCTTGCCAACAAAGGTCCGTTTAGTTAAAGCTCTGGTTTTCCCAGGAGTGATGTATGGAAGTGAGAGCTGGACCATAAAGAAGGCTGATGGCCAAAGAATGGATGCTTTTGAATTATGGTGCTGGAGGAGACTCTTGAGAGTCGCATGGACTGCAAGAAGATCAAACCTCTCCATTCTGAAGGAAATCAGCCCTGAGTGCTCACTGGAAGGACAGATCCTGAAGCTGAGGCTCCAAGACTTTGGCCACCTCATGAGAAGAGAAGACTCCCTGGAAAAGACCCTGATGTTGGGGAAGATGGAGGGCACAAGGAGAAGGGGACGACAGAGGACGAGATGGTGGGACAGTGCTCTCAAAGCTACGAACATGAGTTTGACCAAACTGTGGGAGGCAGTGGAAGACAGGAGTGCCTGGTGTGCTCTGGTCCATGGGTCATGAAGAGTCGGACACGACTAAACGACTAAACAACAACATATACCACGTAATATTCCTAAGTGGTGTCTACTTTCCCCCCTTGCCTCTTCCAGCTCCCACCCCCAGTGCCGCTTCCCCGGCCCGCCACGAGGTCTGAGGGACAGGGGACAGGCCCACGGCTAAAAACATTGCTGACCCCTGGGCTAGATCTATCAATTTTCTGTCCACATTCATGGTCAAATCATTCGAACCGCTCAAATATCTCACTTCAGGGTGAGCTAGGTTGTCTTTTCCTCAAAGTTCCAACTTGCACACCATTGTCCTGAAACTGAAGCACCTTATGTTTTCCGTGTTCCTAAACACTGAGCTTCAGAGCATACAGAACAGCTCCTTCTCAGTGTTCCTCCTGCGTGTCGTCTCCAGAGTGACCCTCTGAGCCCATCCTCCGTGGCCGACTCAACCTGCTTTCCCTCTGATTCGTTCCAATCAGCACAAAGGGTGAGAAGGCTGCTTCTCAGTGGCTAAAAAGCTCCCCTTTTGTGCTGGTTGTTTGGGGGCGTCTAGGATGCTGGCACCCTCCCGCAGAAACAATAATGGCTCTTTGATCCCGCTGTGACTCAGGACCACTTCTCCTCCACAGCAGAGAATGCTCCTTCTAACACCATTGAGGCATTCCTTCTTTGAGGCAGTTCCCCTCCATCCCTAATCTCTCACGATCTTACAAATTTAGAAACTTCAGCCAATGCCTCTTCATCTGAATTGTTGCCTCTCTCAAAATGAAAACAACCATTAAGCCTTTCATAGCAGAAAAGGCACACATTATGGTGATTTTCCATCTCTAGCATAATAATCAAAACAATTAAATGAAAAATCAGGGCTCCTTCTAAACGTCTCCACCATCCACCAATTCCCCCCACCTGATTGCAAGAAAGCATGGAAATTTCAACTTACCAGAGTCGGAAAATGCAACAGCTCACTGGACTCGAAGTAGCGGGTTGGAGAAATGTGTGGATCTGGTCCCTTTTTTATACAGCGGCTGGTTATCCCGAAGGAAGGCGGCAACCTCCTTGAATGATGCACGCATCCAGACTAGCCTGTTGTACTTTCAGCACCTACAAGTGGACATTTCAACTCCTTTCTCTCTTACACACCTCCAATCCGTCACTATACCTGTCACTTGATGAACTCAGAGGGTTGTTGTATTCAACCTTGGACCTGCTCAGAGTAGACCCATTTGGGAGGAGGACCCAGTTTCTGCATTTCTGCAGTAATTTGCCATTAAAAAAAAAAAGTCCTGAAAATTCATCAACTTTTTAGGATGGATTTCTGTGAATAAACAAGTTTTTGTGTGCAATTTTAACTCTTGCACACACTTTTGCAAGCAATTTTCCAGAACAGAATGGCTCCTTTTTTTTTCATTTTGCTTGCACTGAAAGATGCATTTTTCATGCGCTGTAAGATGTGCATTTTTGTACGTTTGGTTGGAGAAGGGCCTCACAGAATTCGGAGAAGCGCACATTTCAAAGGATAGATCTGTTTCGATTTGCATATTAGGCCCCAACTGCAATATAAATTTAAAGCACTATGATGCCACTTTAAACCCTCCTGGCTTTCCCCAAAGAATCCTGGGAGCTGTAGTTCGTTAAAAGTGTTGAGAGTTGTTAGGAGAACTCTTAATTCTTTGCCTCCAGGACTACAATTCCCAGACTGGTTTGACAATCAGTCCCGCGTCACAAGGAACTCTGGGATTTGTAGCTCTGGGGGGGGGGGGAATAAAGGGGTCTCCTAAAAACTCTCAGTGCCCTTAACAAACTACAACTCCCAACATTATTTGTGGGAAGCCCTGGCTGCTATAGAGTTATCACAGTGCTTTAAATATATACTGTGCAGTAAGTAAAGTTTAAAGGTACCGTATTTTTCGCTCTATAAGACGCATTTTTTCCCTCCTAAAAAGTAAGGGGAAATGTGGGTGTGGGTGTGTTGTGGAGCAAATGCAGGCTGCGTAGCTATCCCAGAAGCCAGAACAACAAGAGGGATCATTGCTTTCGCTGCTCAGCGTTCCCTCTTGTTGTTCTGGCTTCTGGGATTCATAATATTTTTTTTCTTGTTTTCCTCCTCCATAAAATAGGTGCGTCTAGAGCAAAAAATATGGCAGTTATGGCTGGCGCACATGAAAATACCAGAATTGGGGCTGATATAGAAAAATAGGGATGGCTGGCTCCTCTGTTTTTCTATATCAGGGCCAATACTTTGCAGTAGGCTAGCTTGTCATAAAATAGTCTGCAGGCTGACAAATTCCCACAAATGGTTGTTCCATGCTTTGCATGGAAAAGCTCCAGTGTTCATCGTCAGGTAGGCTTGGGTGAGAATCCTGTCTGAACCCCAGAAAGCGTAAGGCAGTTTCCTCTGTTCCTATTCAAAGCAGCCCTTCCTTCCTTCCTGAACCATGAGGACTGGTATCTCACTTGAAGGAGGACTGCCCTGGCTCAGTGGCAGAACACCTGCTTTTCCGTGCAAAAGTCCCCAGGTTCAATCCTAAACCGAGGGCCGTCTTAAGCATGTCCGGCGCCATGGTGCCCTCATCCATCTGGCGCCCCACTTCCTGTTTCCCACAGTTGTCGACCTTTTCCCAAGCCTCTGTGGGGATCGCTCATCTCCTGCGGAGGCTGGGGAGGCAAGCTGCATGCACGCCAGCCATATGGTTGATGAGGCGCAGCTGGCGGGCATGCAGGAGGCAAAGGGGAGGCCACCGGCAAAGCTCCCCTACATGCTGGGGCACCCCTGAGAGGATGGTGCCCTGGCGCAACGCACCAGTAAACCCAATGGGAAAGATGGCTCTGCCTAAACCAGACTCTGAAATCATCATTTGAGGGCCTTTTCCTTGTGCTTCCTCCAGGGGAGGTCCGGAGGATGACAACACAAGAGCGGGGGTCTTTGAGAGCCAGTGTGGTGTGGTGGTTATGAGCGGTAGACTTGTAATCTGGTGAACCGGGTTTGCTTCCCCGCTCCTCCACCTGCAGCTGCTGGGTGACCTTGGGCTAGTCACACTTCTCTGAAGTCTCTCAGCCTCACTCACCTCACAGAGTGTTTGTTGTGGGGGAGGAAGGGAAAGGAGATTGTGAGCTGCTTTGAGACCCCTTAAAATGGCACCCCTGACCATTAGGTCCAGTCGTGGCCGACTCTGGGGTTGCGGCGCTCATCTCACTTTATTGGCCGAGGAAGCCGGCGTACAGCTTCTGGGTCATATGGCCAGCAGGACTAAGCCGCTTCTGGAGAACCAGAGCAGCGCACGGAAATGGCGTTTACCTTCCCGCCGGAGCAGTACCTATTTATCTACTTGCACTTTGACGTGCTTTCGAACTGCTAGGTTGGCAGGAGCAGGGACCAAGCAATGGGAGCTCACCCCGTTGCGGGGATTCAAACAGCCGACCTTCTGATCGGCAGGTCCTAGGCTCTGTGGTTTAACCCACAGCACCACCCATGTCCCTTAGGGTAGTGATAAAGCAGGATATCAAACCAAAACTCCTCCTCCTCCTCTTCTTCTTCTTCTTCTTCTTCTTCTTCTTCTTCTTCTTCTTCTTCTTCTTCTTCTCCTCCTCCTCCTCCTCCTCCTCCTCCTCCCAATCAAATTTCTCCACCTGAAGGTAGTTCCAAGGATGCAGAGGGAGTCTCAGAACTGGTGAAGCAGTGCTGCTTGTTTGCAGGATCCTGCCTGCCTTCCGTCCTTCATCCCATTGGGAGGAACCAACAAGGTGCAATTTTTGGCTATCATCATAGAACAGCCCTGAGAAATGCAACTCACCTGTCTCGAAACACCTTGTCTCTGCATTCCTTCCCTTTGAATGTTCTCTGCTCCCTCCAGCTTTGCCGAGAGGTGCTGGGGGTCTCTTGCTGCCCAGCCCTTGTTCACCATGTTTGGTGATTTCCAGACACTATTATTATTATTATTATTGGTCACCAGGAGGAGGGGAAACCGTATCGATTCCACTTTCACAAGGTGGGTCATGTCATTAGGTTGACACAGTTGTCACGGAGCGAGGAACACTATTTCTACAAAGCAAAGAACACCATTTCTGCATTCTATTTCGCTACGTAGAAACAGATTGCAATCTTATCCTTTAACTCTGGGAGGGGGGACCTGCCCCCAGCCCTTGGCCAGGTGTGCTTGGACATTGGCTTCCAGTAAATGACACCTGCTGCTTGACAAACAGAAGGTGACAACTTCACTCTTCCTTGCATGTCCAGTCCTCTGTCTGAAACCAGGGGGAGCTTTTGCTGGTCAGTGGCAGCAATCCTGAGCATAGCTGCCAACGTTTCCCTTTTTTTTTAAGGGACCTTCCCTTATTCCAGATAGGATTCCTCGCAAGAAAAGGGAAAAGTTGACAGCTATGATCCTGAGCTATGTGCACCAAAGGTCTGTGCAAATCAGCCTTCTACTTAGGATGGTGAGGACTAGAATATTTGTAAAGGAAGATGCCTGGCTCCGTAGCAGAGCGGCTGTCTTGCATGCAGAAGGTCCCAGCTTCAGCAGGGCAATTTACTGAGTGCTGCAATGGATCCAGCCCACGAATGAACCTAAGCTAGCCATGGCCTTCTCCAAGAAGGACCAGCACGGCATCCCATCCGAGTGACCAGCTGCCTCAGAGTTCACGTGGATCACTGTTGACGGAGTCCATCAGAGCGCTGAGATATATAAGCGTGAAGGGTTGTTGCTAACAATCCCTCCCTTTGAAAATATATCTTTCCTTTGAGGCAAATGATACACTCTGCTAATTACACCACACCCTTGGGACTAATAATACCTTATCTGGGGTGGTAATTTCATGTTCAAGTAGGCAAGAACAAGAACAAGAACAAGGACAAGGAGGAGGAGGAGCCTGTAGCCAGAACAAGTCTTTTTTTGGTTCATGAGAACAAGGGTATAATTCTGCCTCGGTTGAGGGTACGGGGACGGTGTGGCAAGAGTGGCTGGTTTGGGAACTTGAGTGGCTTGCACTGTCCTCAGGACATGGGGAGCTGCCTTACACCGAGTAAGCCCATAGGTCCATGCCAGACCCTCCAAGTGTCTCTATTTTCCAGGGACAGCCCCAGATCTATACATGCCATCCCAGTTTCTGGTTCGATCCCAGAATGTCCCACTTTTCCTTAGGAGAAAGGTTGGAAGGTATACTCAATTCTGACCCAACTCAACCTGCTGGTGTATATTTTGCACTGGGAGACTTAGTTTGGTCGGAATCAAGCTTACAGTTCCAGAGTTAACACTAAACACATGACTTCTGGTAAATGAGCCCCTGTAGCCGCCATGAAAATTTGTGTCCCAGGCTTTTTAGATTCGTCTCCCCATGTACTATCTGAAACCAAAGGGGTTCATTGGTTGACGGCAGGGCCAGATTTAGGTATGATGAGGCCCTAAGCCACCAAAGGTGATGGGGCCCTTTATATGTCCAGCTGTCCTTTGTCCACAACAAATGGTCACTGTTTTTGTTTGTTTGTTTTTTTGTTGAATATATGCTATATGGTAATTTATGGACCTAATAAGTATCTCAAACCATTTGCACATAACAACATATGAATTTAATCATTATTATTGCTTTCATTTTATGGATCAATGGTTTCATTAGATAGTAAAATTCATGTTAAATTCATGTTTCAGGGGTTGTTTTTAAAAGTCTGGGACGGATTAATCCGTTTTGCATTATTTTCTATGGGAAAGCATGCCTTGGTTTTGGAACGCTTTGGTTTTGGAACAGGCTCCTGGAACGGATTAAGTTTGATATTTTAGGGAGCAGGCTAGCAGGCGGTGCCCATGACTTACATCATAGGAGCCTACACAACACAAAACACTGTCACTGTATGAAGGTTTTATTTGTTTTTTATCTTATATTTTGGAAATGTACATCCAGGTTTTTTTCCTGCCTCTGTTGGATTCAGGAATGGATGATGTTACAAGATGCAGATTTGTTGAATCTCGAAGGTTTTGACAACAGATTCAGTTGGCACGCATATTTATGTTATGAAAAAGTCAAAGTGCACTGAGGTTTTTTTAAACCACGTAATAAGAATATCGCTGTATGAGGTGTGGGATAAATACAAAAACTTGCTGGAGCAAAAAACAACCTGGTGGCTATTGCCATTAGAGGCAAGGAGGAAGGTCAGTTGAAATTGTGGAAAAAATTGAAGAAATTAGAAATCACTTAACTGACTGGTTACAGTTCCACCAACTGAATGGTAAATTCAAATTAGACAAAAGCAAAGGGTTTGCTACTGAGACATCGAAACTTGAGAAGGACTTGCTACAAAGCAAGGACAAACTACTTTCCAAAAGTATAGGCTCCTGTTGGATTGGGATGTGAAAGAGGAGGAGATTAAATCAGTGGTGATCCAGTGGTCTAAAGATTTTGGTTACAATACAGAGAAGTTAAAAGACGCCTGCTTCTTGGGAGAAAATCAATGACAAACCTACACAGCATCTTAAAAAGCAGAGACATCGTCTTGCCAACAAAGGTCCATATAGTTAAAGCTCTGGTTTTCCCAGTAGGGCTGTGTGGAAGTGAGAGCTGGACCATAAAGAAGGCTGATCGCCAAAGAATGGATGCTTTTGAATTCTGGTGCTGGAGGAGACTCTGGAGAGTCCCATGGACTGCAAGAAGATCAAACCTCTCCAAGGAAATCAGCCCTGAGTGCTCACTGGAAGGACAGATCCTGAAGCTGAGGCTCCAAGACTTTGGCCACCTCAGGAGAAGAGAAGACTCCCTGGAAAAGACCCTGATGTTGGGAAAGATGGAGGGCGTAAGGAGAAGGGGATGACAGAGGACGAGATGGTTGGACAGTGTTCTCGAAGAGACCAGCATGAGGTTGACCAAACTGCGGGAGGCAGTGGAAGACAGGAGTGCCTGGTGTGCTCTGGTCCAGGGGGTCACGAAGAGGCGGACACGACTAAATAACTAAACAACAACAACATCCATTTCTCAGTGCCTAAATAGCTCCCGAAAAGCCTTCTGAGGTAGGTTAGGCTGACAGTGAGTGACTGACGCCCTAGTCCTACACTAACCACTACTCCACAAAGCCTCTGTGTTTGTATTACAGTGCAAACCAGAGCCAGCTTCTCTGCTATCCTTCCTCATATCCCTCTGTGACTGGAATAAGAGCTACCTTCTCACGTCATTGTGGAAAGCAACATTGTGGACCCTTTTTGGCAGTTTTGCCTTGAGACATAGAGGAGATGGGATACAGGGCTCTCCTGCAGCAATACCAGTGGGTCGTTGACACACACACAAACCCTGCAACCCCATCACACTGCTCCACAGCTGCCAAAACTGGGACGCCACAAAAAGGATTTATTTGGGGTTTTGGTCCCACTGTCCCAGCAACGAGCTGGGGAAGTCTCCCGGGCTCATGGAGCCATCGCAAGCCATATCTCTCCCTGCCCGCTCCTGTATCCATTGCACGACATACCTGCAGCCAAACCCTCCTGAAATCACAGCCCTTAAGCCCCATGACGAAACATTTGATGACTTGGAGAAGGCTGGGTGTGAAGTATTTTTTGAAAAGGAGGAGGCTGACGAGAGAGGAGGGTGGGGATGTTTTATGGCATGGAGACCGTCACAAAACGTGAATCTATTTTGCCGAGGAAAAAAGGAAATTAGGCACGGCATTCCTTCCCGATACTTGTACGTTGACCTCTCACGTAAGCGCATCCCTGTCCGACCAGCTTCCTTACCTTACGTAAGGACGGATCCCCTTGCCTCATGTCCCAGCCTTTGGAGAAGAACCTGGTCCAAAATTAACCGCCCGGATCACTTAAGATATCATTAGCCCAGAGGGTCAAGGCTGTAATTAGATCCCAGCTGGGTATACAGGTGTGTGCCAAACACAGTTGCTCACGTCCGTTCCTGCCAACAACAAAATACACATTTTTATTAACGTTGAGGTCACTTGGAGTCACCTTGGAAAAGCTGTGTCGTAACAGGGCAGGGGCCTCGGAAGGTCCCTGACGAATGAGGTGCAAAGGATATTTCAGGGCCAATGGGGCCAACGGAACTGTTGGAGGTGACAGTCACCAGTTTGCAAATTGACGTGTTTTGCTGTAAATAACCATCGTGGTGCGAGGGTGACCTGTGACGAGTCGCTTCAGCGTGGAGGACTCCTGTCCAGAGCTGCAGACAGCTGAGCTGTCTTTGAGGATTCCTTCTCCCATCTCAACCCCATCTTATAGCTATATAAGGATCGGACCTTGGAAAACTGGCCTTATCACAGATTTCAAGCACACACAAAAACTCGTCATCCTTCAATGAGCTCTTGGCCCAGGAAGGCCAGTACAGGAGATGATCCTCCTCCAGGGATCTATGTCCCAAGTTGTGTTGGGGCTTATAAGTCATCGCAAGCACCTTGAGTTTCGTTTGGTAGAATGTTGTCACAAGAACATCAGTAGAACCTGGATAAGTCCCAGGCCCATCCTCCCTCCCAGATTGGAGAAAGAGCGTAGCCGTCAGGGTTGGTAGTCACTGACAGCCTCGTTCTCCATGGATTTGACAAAGCCACTCCTGATCTCCGGAGGGGGGGGGGTTTGCGGGATCACGCCCACGACCACACTCTCGCGGGGCTGGGGCCAGCCCCAGGGGAATCAGGGATTCCCCACTTATTATTCATATGCTGCAGTGCCAGCCAATCGGCTGGCGGTGGGGGCGGGCCAACAAAAGGGCACTTAAGGTCGGGGCAGCCCTGGCTCGCCCCCTTTTCCTTTCAGCTTCAGCTGCGGTTTCCCACCCACCCACCGTCTAGGTCTTGCATTTGGACTTTGCTATGGGCTTCGGCTGGTCGCCGCAAGGGGCCTGGTAGGAGTTTTTCCACTTGGCTAATTGGCTGGAATTTTGAAGCCACTTGGTTTTTTCGCCTACCTCGTAGCAAAACGTCACAACTCCTTGGTTTTGGCGGTTAGGCATTGGCAAGGGTTTTGTTATGCAAATGAGGCTGGGGGGGAGGAACGCCATCACCTCCCCCAATTTCTGAAGGGTAGTTCGTTAAAGGACTCCGAGGGGTGTCACCTCGTCCAAAACCTACGGAGGCTAGGGCCTAAAGCGCGCTCCCGAGTGGTAAACCCTTGGGGAGTGCCCCAGGGATGTGCATCTCGGGGGCTCCCCCTGTTGGTGTTTAACCCTTCCCGGTTAGACCGGATAGTCTGTTAGGGCCAATGCCTAAAGCCAATACCGCTCTTACCTGTAATGTGGTGGAGTCTCCTTCTTTGGAGGTCTTTAAGCAGAGGCTTGACAACCATATGTCAGGAGTGCTCTGATGGTGTTTCCTGCTTGGCAGGGGGTTGGACTCGATGACCCTTGTGGTCTCTTCCAACTCTATGATTCTATGATTCTATGATTCTATGTAATCAATAAAGTTGTGGCCATTTTCGCACATTAACCTAAATTCCGGTGTCCGGTGTCTTTATTTACCCATCAGGGGGGGGGGGGAATAGCCACGCAAATCCTATTTTAAAGTCATCTGGGTTGGAAACCATCGTTACACCTTCTGGGAGCAAATTCAAGAGCTGATCTACGTGCTGTGTGTGAAGAGGTCGTTCCTTTTGTCCACCTTGAATCATCCAACGTTCAGCTTCATGGGTCGACCACGTTGCGTTCCAGGATGGAGAGAATAAACACCTTCCCTGTGTCCATTTTTTCTGCACCATCCAGAATCATATACAGTGGTACCTCGGGTTACATACACTTCAGGTTACAGATGCTTCAGGTTACAGACTCCGCTAACCCAGAAATAGTACCTCGGGTTAAGAACTTTGCTTCAGGATGAGAACAGAAATCGTGCTTTGGCGGCAGCGGGAAGACCCATTAGCTAAAGTGGTGCTTCAGGTTAAGAACAGTTTCAGGTTAAGAACGGACCTCCAGAACGAATTAAGTACTTAACCCGAGGTACCACTGTACACCTGTATCGCATCCATCCTTGCTCATTTTTTCCCCTAAACTGAAAAGCAGCAAATGACTTATTTTCTCATAGGGGAGTTTTTGCATCCTCTTCATCGTTTCGGTTGCACTCTTCTGAACCTCCTGCAGCTCCATAATTTCCTTCCTGGGTCCTGGCCAAGAAAACTGTACTCTGTAGGCAGCACAGATAATAATAATAATTTATTATTTATACCCCGCCCATCTGTCTGGGTTTCCCCAGCCACTCTGGACGGCTTCCAACAAAACACTAAAATACAATAACCTATTAAACATTAAAAGCTTCCCTAAGCAGGGCTGCCTTCAGATGTCTTCTAAAAGTCTGGTAGTTGTTTTTCTCTTTGACATCTGGTGGGAGGGCGTTCCACAGGGCGGGTGCCACCACCGAGAAGGCCCTCTGCCTGGTTCCCTGTAACTTGGCTTCTCGCAGCGAGGGAACCATCAGAAGGCCCTCGGATCTGGACCTCAGTGTCTGGGCTGAACGGTGGGGGTGGAGACGCTCCTTCAGGTATACTGGACCGAGGCCGTTTCGGGCTTTCAAGGTCAGAGGTAGATGGACCAATGGTGTGACTCTGTATAATGCCACTTCCTTTCTAGATTAGTTATTTCTTTAAGGGAAGGGCCATAGCTCAGTGGTGGAGCACCTGCTTTTCAGGTAGAAGATCCCAGGTTTGATCCCTGGGATCTCCAGGTAGGCCTTTGAAGGTCCCATCAGAAATCCTGGCCAGGCACTCCTGATCAGTGTAGACCTGGATTCCTCAACCTCAGCCCTCCAGATGTTTTGAGGCTACAGTTCCCATCATCCCTGACCACTGGTCCTGCTAGCTAGGGATCATGGGAGTTGTAGGCCGAAAACATCTGGAGGGCCGAGTTTGAGGAAGCCTGGTATAGACCATATGTAGCCAGATGAACCCATGACCTGACGTGGTAAAATATATCCCATTTAACTTGGAAAGGAGTTCACAACTGGGGTGAATTAACGGTTGGACATGGGCTAAGGGAAATTTATTTCCATCACTCATCCTGAGTCATGTTCTGACTTCCGCTGGGAATGGCAACCATCTGCCAAGGTTTCTCAGAGATCACTGGATCTATCTGGTCATCTAAGGCTCAGCCATTCAGCCATGGAGACCTGCTCCATCAAAGGTGGTGAGCCAGGGTGGTGGAGATCATCATCATCATCATCATTCATTCTTTTATTTATATTTTCTACATTTATTTACATTTATATTACAAAGTAATAATCATAAACAAATAAAAATAAAAATGTGCAATCCACCATCGAGACCCTTCCATTGTAACTATCCAACCTCCCACAATTTCAACACCTCTTGCGATGGTTTGACTCCTTTCCGTTTTAACAGTACAAATTCTATCTCCTCAAAATAATTCCTCCTGCATATTCCCCATCTTACCTTAATGGCACATGTTAGTTTATCATTAATAGCTATATCCCGCACCACTTTATACCATTATTCCATTTTATAATCTGCTTGCCCCTTCCACTTCCTAGCCATAATAATCCGTGCAGCTGTCAATAAATTTCTGAGCGAGCCCTTCATGGCCTGCGAACCTTCCACCCCATCGTAAATTGATATTAATGCTACCTCTGGACTTTTGGTCAGCTTTAACCCAGTGATTTCTGTTATCTCCATAAACACCCTTTGCCAAAAAAAATTTTTTACATATTTACACCCCCACCACATGTGAACACATGTGAACATAATTCCCTGTTTCCTGGCATCCCCTCCAACATAACAACAAATAAAAAGGTAAAGGGAACCCTGACCATTAGGTCCAGTCGTGACCAAATCTGGGGTTGCAGTGCTCATCTCTCTTTATTGGCCGAGGGAGCTGGCGTACAGCTTCCGGGTCATGTGGCCAGCAGGACTAAGCCGCTTCTGGTGAAACCAGAGCAGTGCACAGAAACGCCGTTCACCTTCCCTCCGGAGCGGTACCTATTTATCTACTTGCGCTTTGACGTGCTTTCGAACTGCTAGGTTGGCAGGAGCAGGGACCGAGCAACGGGAGCTCACCCCGTTGCGGGGATTCGAACTGCCAACCTTATGATCGGCAAGTCCTAGGCTCTGTGGTTTAACCCACAGCGCCACCCGCATCCCTATATAACACCAAATATTCCTTGTTTATTTGATTTAATCTGACTGGTGTTTAAAGACCATCTCCAAATTAATTTATAATAGTTTTCTTTTATTCTTATGGACAACATTTTCCATAAGAACATTTTCCACGTACAATTCTCCCATATCCCCCCCTCCCCAGCTTTGACTAGCTATCTGCACTGTTGTCTACTTTTCCGCACACCTCTTTTTATTTGTCTTCTTGATCTTCCATTTCTACTAACATTCTATAAATCTCCCCTTTTTCACAGACACTAAACATGCTTTAGCAGGCTTCCTCACAGGGAAGGACAGAGCAGCAGAGCAGGTGCTTTGCATGCAGAAAGCCCTGGGTTCAAATTTCTGGCATCTCCTGCGAGGGCTGGGAATACCCCCTGACTGAAATGCAGACAAGCCCCTGTGAATTAGGGTCATACTGAGCTAGCTGGACCCATAGCCTAACCTGTGTTCAGGGCCGTCTTTACCCAGAGGTGCAAGGGGTGCGGTGCATCGGGGTGCCGAATTCTAGGGGGCACCCACCACTGAAGCCGCCTAAGCTCTTAACCGTGACCCCCAGGCGATTGCGGTCGATGGGTCATTTCCGGTCTCTTTTTGGACTCACAGCTGTCCCTGGAGGGACAGGTCAATTCTATGCCCAGGGCAGCTGTCTACAAGCTCCAGCTGGTATGCAGGATGAGACCCTCCCTGCCTGCACACTGTCTCACCAGAGTGGTGCATGCTCTGGTTATCTCCTGCTTGGACTACAGCCATGCGCTCTATGTGGGGCTACCTTTGAAGGTAACCCAGAAACTGCAATTAATCCAGAATGCGGCAGCTAGACTGGTGACTGGGAGCGGCCGCCAAGACCACATAACATTGGTCCTGAAAGCCCTACATTGGCTCCCAGTACGTTTCCGAGCACAATTCAAAGTGTTGGTGTGGACCATTCAAGCCCTAAATGGCCTCGGTCCTGTATACCTGAAGAAGCATCTCCACCCCCATCGTTCTGCCCGGACACTGAGGTCCAGCTCCGAGGGCCTTCTGGCGGTTCCCTCATTGTGAGAAGTGAGGTTACAGGGAACCAGACAGAGGGCCTTCTCGGTGGTGGCACCCACCCTGTGGAACACCCTCCCTTCAGATGTCAAGGAAATATGCAGCTATCTTATTTTTAAAAGACATCTGAAGGCAGCCCTGTTTAGGGAAGTTTTTAATATTTAATGCTGCGCCAGAAGCGGCTTAGTCCTGCTGGCCACATGACCCGGAAGCTGTACGCCGGCTCCCTCGGCCAGTAAAGCGAGATGAGTCGGTCATGACTGGACATCCCTGGCCACTGGTCCTGTTAGCTAGGGATGATAAAGGGACCCCTGACCGTTAGGTCCAGTCATGGCCGACTCTGGGGTTGTGGCGCTGATCTCGCTTTACTGGCCAAGGGAGCAGGCGTTCAGTTTCCAGGTCATGTGGCCAGCAGGACTAAGCCGCTTCTGGCGAACCAGAGCAGCGCATGGAAACACCGTCTACCTTCCCGCCAGAGTGGTACCTACTTATCTGCTTGCACTTTGACGTGCTTTCGAACTGCTAGGTTGGCAGGAGCAGGGACCGAGCAATGGGAGCTCACCCTGTCGCGGGGATTCGAACCGCCGACCTTCTGATCGGCAAGCCCTAGGCTCTGTGGTTTAACCCACAGCGCCACCAAGGAAACAAGCACTAATATGCCCAGGAACCTCACAGAAACGCTGGAGAGGGTGCACTTCCACGGGCAAACCAGCCATTTAGAGCGGTGAGGCTGGGGGCTGAGTCAAGGCAAGCGTAGTCGGGATGGAATCTGCTTGTTCAGAGTGGAGTCAACAGGAAACATTGTGGCTCAGAAGTGGCGCTTGTGCAGAATCCGGTGACTCAGGGGTAAAGCCTGTGCCTGGCATGCAGAAGGCCCCAACTTCAGCCCCACACCAGGATCTCCAGGTAGGACTGGTGGAGATCAGCTGCTGCCAGTCAGTGCACGCAATGCTGAACTAGATGGACCCAGGGTGTAGCTAAGTACGCAGCCGTTTCCCGTGGCCTGACTCTGCATAAGGAGCTTTCCTATAGTCCTATATTAAAAACTTACAAACAACTACAATCATTTGGAATAAATTGGTTACAATATTATCAATTAAAAGCAACATATGAAAAAGTCATAAAAAGGGGGGATCTGAAAATAAAACTTCAAAATTAGAAAAGGAAATATTGCAAAGCGATCAAAAGATAAAAAAACCACCTTAGAACAAGAGACAAAAGGGGGAAACATGTAAAATGGGAGCATGATTTGGGATATGAGATAGATCTGGGATATGAGATTGTTCTTTTTTTCTTTTTTCTGATATCTTATCTTTCATTTCACTGCTTTATTGTGAATAGCATTTTATAGAAGTATAAATAACTGTAAATATGAAAAGAGACAAAATATTCTCTAATTTTTTTTCCTTTGTTAGATGTATCTTCTTTGTCTTTTGTATTTTCTTTTGTTGTGAATATGTATGTTTTCTAATTTGTACTTAATAATTTATTATTATTTTTTAAAGGAGCTTGCCTATATTCCTAACCACAGGTCTGTGTAGGGCGGCTCCACAGCTGGCGTCTTTGCCCCGCCACAAAAGAGGTTTTTCCAGAGTTTCCCCCCCACCCCAGAAGCCGCCACTATCAGCTGTCTTTTGTGCCTAACATGAAATTACTGCCCCAAAAGAGGTATCATTAGTCTAGGGGCGTGGGGTGTAATTTGCGCACAGGATCATTTATCTCCAAGGCAAGATTTGATTCAAAACAAAAGAAGGGATATTAGTAACAGCGCTTTGTCCTCAGCCAATCCAGGGCAGCTGGAGGGATCCAGTTTGAGTATTGCAACACTTGAGGCAGTCAGTTTTTCTTCCATCGCATGCCATGAGGCAACGTCAAGACTGATGCCCCATACATTTGAAACTCCCCTGTAGCACTGTAAGCGGACGATGCTTCCCCCCTGATTGGCCAAGAGATGTTGGACATAATATAATGTTGGAAGATTGGGAAAGGTTATGGAAGAAAGGGGTTAAGTTTACTGCATGTACGGTATTAAAAGAAAACATCCTGAAAATGATGTCTAAGGTAAAGGTAAAGGGACCCCTGACCATTAGGTCCAGTCGTGACCGACTCTGGGGTTGCGGCACTCATCTGCTTTATTGCCCGAGGGAGCCGGCGTTTGTCCGCAGACAGCTTCCGGGTCATGTGGCCAGCATGACTAAGCCGCTTCTGGAGAACCAGAGCAGCGCACGGAAACGCCGTTTACCTTCCCGCCGGAGTGGTACCTATTTATCTACTTGCACTTTGACGTGCTTTTGAACTGCTAGGTTGGCAGGAGCAGGGATTGAGCAATGGGAGCTCACCCCATCGCAGGGATTCAAACCGCCGACCTTCTGATCGGCAAGTCCTAGGCTCTGTGGTTTAACCCACAGCGCCACCCACGTCCAGAAAATGATGTCTAGGTGGTACTTAACCCCAGTCAAATTGGCAAAGATCTACCACATGAATGATAATACGTGTTGGAAATGTAGAGGGAAAGAAGGTACTTTCTTTCACATGTGGTGGACGTGTCCCAAGGTGAAAGACTTCTGGGGGAAAATATATAATGAATTGGAAAAAATGTTGAAAAATACATTTATTAAGAAACCAGAGGCCTTTCTACTTGGAATAATAGGAATGGAATTGCCCAAAAAAGATGTTAAATTATTTTTGTATGCCACTACAGCGGCAAGACTGCTGTTAGCTAAAAATTGGAAATCTCAAGAAATCCCAACAGTGGAAGAATGGCAGATGAAGATGTTGGACTTTTTGGAGCTGGCCGACCTGACTGGAAGGATCTGCGACCAGAAAGAAGAGGAATATTTTCTTTTTTCTATGTTATATTTGTTATAATTGTGGAAAATTTAATAATAATAAAAAAATGGGGGGGGGAGCTTTCCCCCCAAAGAATTCTGGGAGCTGTAGTTTGTGACGGGGGCTGAGAGTTGTTAGGAGACACCCTATTGCCCTCACAAGAACTAAGATTCCCATGGTGGTTTATCTATCAATCCCTCTTTCCAAGAAACTCTGGGAATTGTGGCTCTGAGAGAGGAATGAGGGGTCTCCTAACAACTCTCCATGCTCTTAGCAAACTACATGCCCACCAACATGAAAATAGGCACATCCCATTCCATAATGATGATTTTACTATGCATACCCCCCCACATCTTAATGCAGGGGTCAGCAAACATTTTCAGCAGGGGGCGGTCCACTGTCCCACAGACCTTGTGGGGGGCCGGACTATATTTCCGGGGGATGAACGTTGCTGTATGTATGTTTTATTTTAATTGTTTTTTATCTTATATTTTGGAAATGTACAGCCAATTTTTTTCCCTTTAGTTTTTTGGGGGGCCCCTAAGAGAGTGGAACCCTAAGTTATAGCTCAGGGGTCAGCAAACGTTTTCAGCAGGGGGCTGGTCCACTGTCCCTCAGACCTTGTGGGAGGCCGGGCTATATTTTGAGAAAAAATAATGAACGAATTCCTATGCCCCACAAATAACCCAGAGATGCATTTTAAATAAAAGGACACATTCTATTCATGTAAGAACACACTGATTCCCGGACTGTCCACATGCCGGATTTAGAAGGCTACTGGGGCGGATCCAGCCCCCAGGCCTTAGTTTGCCTGCCCATGTCTTACTGGGTTGCCCCAGCCATACTGGAAGGCTCCCAATACATATAAAAACATAATGAAGCATTAAATATTTTTTATAGCCTTCGCTATGCAGGATTGCCTTCAGACAGCTTGGGGGCTGGAACACTCCAAACCCTCCAATATTTCTCCAAGGGAAATAGGGATGTCCTAAGGGAAAATGAGGTACGCGGGTGGCGCTGTGGGTAAAAGCCTCAGCGCCTAGGGCTTGCTGATCGAAAGGTCGGCTGTTCGAATCCCCGTGGCGGGGTGCGCTCCCGTTGTTCAATCCCAGCGCCTGCCAACCTAGCAGTTCGAAAGCACTCCCGGGTGCAAGTAGATAAATAGGGACCGCTTACTAGCGGGAAGGTAAACGGCGTTTCCGTGTGCAGCTCTGGCTCGCCAGAGCAGCAATGTCACGCTGGCCACGTGACCCGGAAGTGTCTGCGGACAGCGCTGGCTCCCGGCCTCTTAAGTGAGATGGGCGCACAACCCTAGAGTCTGTCAAGACTGGTCCGTACGGGCAGGGGTACCTTTACCTTTAAGGAAAAATGGGACATTCCAGGATCAAATAAAAAACCGGGATGGCTTCTCTAAATCAGGGACGTTGCTGGAAAATAAGGACACTTGGAAGGTCTGAAACGACAACTCCCATGATTCTTTGGGAGAAGACAGAACTCTTTAAAGTGGCTTTGTGGTGCTTTAACTGTACGGTGTTAACTTGGCCTAAAAGGGACGCGGGTGGCACTGTGTTCTAAACCACAGAGCCTAGGACTTGCCGATCAGAAGGTCGGTGGTTCGAATCCCCACGACGGGGTGAGCTCCTGTTGCTTGGTCCCTGCTCCTGCCAACCTAGCAGTTCCAAAGAACGTCAAAGTGCAAGTAGATAAATAGGTACCACTCTGGCGGGAAGGTAAACGGCGTTTCCGTGCGCTGCTCTGGTTTGCCTGAAGCGGCTTAGTCCTGCTGGCCACATGACCCAGAAGCTGTACGCCGGCTCCCTCGGCCAGTAAAGTGAGATGAGCGCCGCAACCCCAGAGTCGGCCACAACTGGACCTAATGGTCAGGGGTCCCTTTACCTTTAATTTGGCCTATATGGTGGATGGAGAACGTTGAGTGGAGAAGTGCAATTTTCACAGTTTTCGGCGTGACTTAGCAATCTCTCCCTGTTCACAGGCAGCACCAGATTTAGGGCGGTGCCAGCAGTTCATATGCTGCTGGACTACAACTCTCATCTGCCTGGCAATAGCTGACTGTGGATGATGGGAGTTGGAGTCTAACAGTGTCCACATGGTCACAGGTTCCCCATCCCGGTTCTAGGGAACAGGTTCTTTGCAAAATGTTTGAAATCTGTATTTCATTTTTTTTTCTTTTTCTTTTCTTTTTTTATAATATTTTATGGGGTTTTACAATAAGTATAAAGCAACAAAAAACAAAACACAGCACAACAAAAAATAGAAAAGTACGACGACATACAAACACAAAACAACAACAAAAAAAGAAAAAAGGACAATAAAGAAAAATAAAAAGAATAAAAACAGTTTTTATCTCCTTGTATTTTTTGCATTAACTTGTTTCTCCGACCTCCCCAGACCTCCCTTCACTGTATTCCAGATCATATATTCTATCAGCAAATTCCTTCCCTCTGTCATACTTTGATTTTATCATCATCTTAATATCTTAATATAGTTACATTTCCTTATATCTTAAAATATTAGATCTTTTTAATCTTTACACTTTTTTACTAATAACCTTTTACATTCAATCTGGTGTCATTAAACATTCATTATCTTATAGTGTTTCTGTAAGTAATCTTTAAACTTCCTCCAATCTTCCTTCACCGTCTCTTCTCCCTGAAATCTGTGTTTCAGTCTTGGTTCTGTTTTTATTTTTTATCTCAGTGCTGGATCTTTCCCGTTGATGTTTGGTATTGGACAGTCCTTGCTACTTGACATGCAATGGTTGTATTCTGTCGCCAAGAACTAACATGCAGTGGTGCTGAGCATCTAACACCTACCCCTCCTGGGATTTCATATACGCTACCTGGTGAATTGATCCAGAACAGCCGGTAAACCTACAGCAGCTGAGTTTGAAACACGGAAGTGAAATGGAGGAGGTTTTTAAGCAGAGTTTGATGGCCATCTGTCATGGATACTTTAGCTGAGATTCCTGCATTGCAGCGGGTTGGACTAGATGACCCTTGGGACCCTGCCAACTCTACAATTCTATGGAATTTGGCATTCAACGCACATCTGAATTTTCAAATGAAAACATCTGAATAATTAAACCGGAAATCTGAGCAGATGTGAATCATTTGCAAATTTCGACTTGACTTTTCTTCCCTTTGGTTTCCTTTGGATTCCTGTCAACTGTGTCACCCTTGCAGAAAGGCTATAGACCATGGGTAGGCAAACTAAGGCCCAGGGTCTGGATCCGGCCCAATCACCTTCTCAATCCGGCCTGCAGACAGTCCAGGAATCAGCGTGTTTTAACATGAATAGAGCGTGTCCTTTTATTTAAAATGCATCTCTGGGTTATTTGTGGGGCATAGGAATTTGTTCATCCACCCCCCAATATAGTCCGGCCCCCCACAAGGTCTGAGGGACAGTGGGCCGGCCCCCTGCTGAAAAGGTTTGATGACCCCTGCCATAGACAGTTAAAAGCCAATGGCCTGATGAAACAGGATTGTTTTTGCCTGGTGTCTGAAGGTATGTAGTTATGGCATCAGTGGAGACTCTCAGGCAAAACATCCCACAAATGGGGAGCCTCCACCGAAAAGGCCCTGTTCTTGTGTTGCTGTTCCCCGGACCTCCCATGGAGGGGGCACACAGAAGAGACCCTCCAATGGAAGGAATTACTCTTACCTACTATTGAAGAACGGTTATAGAAATTGATGGATCTGGCTGTGGTGACCAAGCTGACATGCTTAATTAGAGAAAAATCATGTTGGCATGTCTCCATGATTGCAAGCCCCTTATGGACTTTTTGTGCCTAAAGGAAAACGAACTTGTGATATCTGGGTTTGAAGAATGGGAAAAGGTTAATTTATGGATAGAAGAGTTGGATGCTCTTCTGGAGTAAGGGTTTTGCATAAATCTATGTAGCAGATGGAGAATCAGAAGTCTTCTTTTTCCCTTATTTTCTCTCTTTTAGTTCTCATGTTAAAAATGCTTGGTATTTGATGTTAACATACATCTTTCTTTCTTTCTTTCTTTCTTTCTTTCTTTCTTTCTTTCTTTCTTTCTTTCTTTCTTTCTTCTTCTTGTTGTTTAGTCATTTAGTCGTGTGCTCCTCTTTGTGACCCCCTGGACCAGAGCACGCCAGGCACTCCTGTCTTCCACTGCCTCCCGCAGTTTGGTCAAACTCATGCTGGTCGCTTCAAGAACACTGTCCCACCATCTCATCCTCTGTCGTCCCCTTCTCCTTGTGCCCTCCATCTTTCCCAGCATCAGGGTCTTTTCCAGTGAGTCTTCTCTTCTCATGAGGTGGCCAAAGTCTTGGAGCCTCAGCTTCAGGATCTGTCCTTCCAGTGAGCACTCAGGGCTGATTTCCTTCAGAATGGAGAGGTTTGATCTTCTTGCAGTCCATGGGACTCTCAAGAGTCTCCTCCAGCACCAGAATTCAAAAGCATCCATTCTTTGGTGATCAGCCTTCTTTATGGTCCATAAAAGCTTAAATAAATAAGAGCTTCAGATGATGGTCGCAGGATCCAAGTTGGTGCATGTGGGGAGCTGCGGTCCTTGTGATGTCGGAGTCCTGAGCCGCATAAGACTTTATAGGTCAAAGCCAGCGCTTTGAATTGGGCCTGGATTGTTAATGCATGTTGACAGACACACACACAAAGAGAGAACTCGTGAGGGAGACTGGAACCCACCACCGGGAACTAGGCATGTCAGAGAATTCCAACCAAAACAGGAGCAGAAATCACTGGTGTTTGATTAGTCACCTCACATTCGGAATGGAAATTAATTCAGCAAATACATTCAGTATCCACTGCTGGTGGTCCTTTGTGTCTGCAAGTGATACGGGGAACGGCCGTAGTTCAGTGGTAGAGCATCTTCTTTGCGTGCAGAAGTTCTCAGGTTCAATCTTTGGTGGCATCTCAAGGTGGGACTGGGAGTGACTTGAGGCTGTAACTCTGGAGAAGCCACTGCTAGGCAGTGTTGAAAATGCTGAGCGAGACTTCATGTAGAATCACAGAACTGTAGGGTTGGTAGGGATCCTGAGCATCATTGTGTTTCTCTCTCTCTCACACACACACACACACACACACACTGCAATGTTTGCTTCATGATACATTTTTTCAGGTTGCATCCTGTGGCGACTCGGAAGTGCCGGAAAGGGTTACTTCCGGGTTTCGCCGCTCTTCACCGCTCACACAGGTGCAGGTGTGCAAAATGACATCACGCGCATGCGCAGAAGCAGAGAATCGCAACCCACGAATGCACAGACGTGCCACTGCGGGTTGCAGAATGGATCCAGAATGGATCCCATTCGCAACCAGAGGTACCACTGTATGCAGTTGTCCCATATGGGGATCAAACCTGTGACCTTGATCTTATCAGCACCATGCTCTAACCAACTGAGCTATCCATGTAAGGCAACTTCCTTACATGTTCCTGTGTTAAGTGGTGGTGATTCCCCCCCCCCCATTTGCATTGTTTCTGTTGCACCGAAATGAATGTGGTGGAATAAAATGATGACAATGTAACAAACAGGATTTCTGTAACTCATCATGCAAAAGTTACGAAATTTCATTTTTGTGGAAGACGAACTGCAGCAGAGCAGAAACAGCGTTGTGTGCGATGCACACAGGACAGAGGGGGAAACGATGCCTTTTTACTCTGAACTGATCACACAGTGGTTGAAGTTTAACATGGTTTTGTCTTGTAAAATCTGGGCTCTTAAGAGAGAAGATTTGCTGCGGTTCCTTCAACACGGCCCCAAATAGCAACTGTTGATCTGCGACAGCCATGACAAGCATATGAAAGACCCACCTTGATTGGTTTGTTACGGAGCTCAATTTGGCATGGTATCCCCTCCCCGTGATGGAAACAAAATGCATATTGAAGTAGACAAACTCGATCAGCAAGACTCGGGAAAAGCATATCCAAACCTGGGGAGGATAGAGAAATTACAGGTCAAGATTCTGCCCCCAGTTGTTAGGGAGGGGAGCATGCAGAGCCTCAGAACTTCAGAAGAGCCTTCTGGATCAGACCCAAAGACCCATCTAGTCCACGACCCTGTTTTCACAGTGGCCAACAAGAGTCCTTCAGGTAACCCCCAGGTAGGGGATGAAGGCAAGAAGCCCTCCCTCTGTGTACCTATATGGGTAAAGGTAAAGGGACCCCAGACCATTAGGCCATATGGACACTGTTAGGCTCCAACTCCCATCATCCACAGTCAGCTATTGCCAGGCAGATGGGAGTTGTAGTCCAGCAGCATATGAACTGCTTGCACCGCCCTAAATCTGGTGCTGCCTGTGAACAGAGAGAGATTGCTAAGTCACGCCGAAAACTGTGAAAATTGCACTTCTCCACTGAATGTTCTCCATCCACCATATAGGCCACATTAAAGGTAAAGGGAGCCCTGACCATTAGGTCCAGTCGTGGCCGACTCTGGGGTTGTGGCGCTCATCTCGCTTTATTGGCCAAGGGAGCCGGCGTACAGCTTCCGGGTCATGTGGCCAGCAGGACTAAGCCGTTTCTGGCGAGCCAGAGCAGCACATGGAAACGCCGTTTACCTTCCCGCCGGAGCGGTACCTATTTATCTACTTGCACTTTGATGTGCTTTCGAACTGCTAGATTGGCAGGAGCAGGGACCGAGCAACGGGAGCTCACCCCGTCACGGGGATTTGAACCGCCGACCTTCTGATCGGCAAGTCCTGGGCTCTGTGGTTTAACCCACAGCACCACCCGCATCCCAACATATCTGGGTACCTAAGACCAAAGGCCCCTTAAGTCCAGCATCCTGTTGTCATGGAAGCCAACTAGATGCCCCAGTGGGAAACCTGAAAGCATGAATTCTAGAACTTCCTTATCATGAAACAGCAGTGTTGTCACTGTCTAGTTTTCATGGCTTTCAATGCCGATTGGACCAAATTGGTGGAAGAGGATGGAGCTATCAGTGGTTCTTATTATGACTACAACTCTGTGTTCAGAGGAACTATACCTTCATGTTATGCTGGAGAACCTCAAGAGGTATCTCCAGGTGGTTGCAAATGGAGACGGGATGGCAGCCCAGATTGACATTTGGTCTGATTTGGAAGGTCACTTCCTAGCTTAGATGGTTTCTCTGGAAGATAAGTTTATCAATGGCTACAAGTCATGACGTTCTCCTTCTACTGAGGTAGTATATCTCTAGTTGCCGGTTGCTCAGATTCTGCTTGTGGTCGTACCAGAGGCAATCGGTCATCCAGGATGCTGGACTTTGGCCTGATCCAACAGACATAATGTTTTTATGTTCCACCCCATCCTTCTTCACCCAAACCTACGCTGTGAAGGTGAGTGGGGGTATGACAAGTCCAATAGCTCACTGAGGAAGGTGGGTGTCCATTTCTCCCTGGTTGTTGCCACAGAGCAAGAAAATATAGAAATAGAAATATATATAAAGCTAAACAACCCGTTTGGAGGCGACAAAGGTGTAACTGGCTGGGCTGGGCTGGAGATGAATCAGACCGTCATCCCAGGAGGGTGTTGCCACCCATCTGCCGGCACAATTAAGAACCGTATAAAAAGGGACCTGCTCCACAGGGCAATGAAAGCTACTTCCCCAAAGCCTCTGAACCATTCGATTTTACAGAGCCAGGTGAGTAGCCTTGTCGTAGCCTGAAGGGTGGAGGGGGAAATCAGTGGACAGCAGGGACATTGGAAAGAACTTTCCGCTGCGTGGAACGTAGGAAGGTGCCTTCTACTGAGTTGCGCTGTTGGTCCATCTAGCTCAGTGTTGTCTACACTGACTGCTAGTGGCTCTTGGGGCGGGGTGGGGGTGTTAAGGAAGCAGTGACATTCCCAAGCCCAGCTGGAGATGGATTCCTTCTCTCACTTGGAGGTTGTTGTTGCTTAGTCGTTTAGTCATGTCCGCCTCTTCGTGACCCCCTGGACCAGAGCACGCCAGGCACTCCTGTCTTCCACTGCCTCCCACAGATTGGTCAAACTCATGCTGGTCTCTTCGAGAACACTGTCCCACCATCTCGTCCTCTGTCGTCCCCTTCTCCTTGTGCCCTCCATCTTTCCCAACATCAGGGTCTTTTCCAGGGAGTCTTCTCCTGAGGTGGCCAATGTCTTGGAGCCTCAGCTTCAGGATCTGTCCTTCCAGTGAGCACTCAGGGCTGATTGCCTTCAGAATGGAGAGGTTTGTTCTTCTTGCAGTCCATGGGACTCTCAAGAGTCTCCTCCAGCACCAGAATTCAAACACATAAATTCTTTGGTGATCAGCCTTCTTTATGGTCCAGCTCTCACTTTCATACATCACTCTGTGAACTACAACTCCCAGAGCTCCCTGTAAAGAGGGTTTGGTTGTTAGACCACTCTGGGAACTGTAGCCCAGAGAGGGGGGTGCAGGGGGTCTTCCAGCAACTTCTAGCACCCTTAACAGATGACAGCACCCTGGGTTTTGGGGGGGAAGCCATGACTGTTTACAGTGGTGTCATAACGATTTAAATGTATAGCGCAAATGTGGCCTTTGTTGGATATTACTCAGTGTTTTCTAATTCTATGCAGCTGTTTCTAGACAAGTTTTTGTAGTAGTGGTAATAATAATAATAATAATGGGCACTCCATTTCAGAAAAGGTTTTAGAATGATAGGAATCTAGGAAGCTGGATTATACAGACCACTGCCCCATCTTGCTCAGTACAGTGGTACCTCGGAAGTCAAACGGAAGTCTGTTCGACTTCCAAAACTTTCACAAACCAAGGCATGGCTTCTGATTGGCTGCAGGAAACTCCTGCAGCCAGTCAGAAGCTGTGGAAGTCACGTTGGATGTTCAGGTTCCAAAGAATGTTTGCAAACCGGAACACTCACTTTCGGGTTTGCGGCGTTCAGGAGCCAAAGCGTTCAAGACGCAAAGCATTCAAGAGCCAAGGTACGACTGTACTGTCAACACTGGCTGGCAGCATCTCTCTGGCAGGGTCCTAGGGTGTTAGCCAACAAAGATCTACTCCGTGTAGCCCTATTGAACACGATGGACCTAAATCAGCCGTGTGCATTCATTCTGATGCATCTGCTCTGCGTAGAACTTAAGCTGGCTACAACCTTTAATTAGTGTTATTAAACGTATGTTTATCCCGCTTAGTAACAGAGCAGCCTCTCAGCTTGATGCATCTGCCGTTGTTGGGTGACAAACTGGGCAGGATGCGAAAGGTCCTCTGCCTCACAGGAGCGGAAGCAGCCCATTCACTCCTATTGCATGCGTGGATTAGCCTAAGTTCATCTCATCTAAGTTCATCCCAGTTCATTGGGAAATGCTGAAATCTTTCACAAACAAATCTGACCTGATCAAGAACCAATGCTCTATTTATTTTCTTATGTTTGGATGTTTTTGTGGGCAATGATGTTGATAGTGAGACATCCATAGTTGCTGTGTATGTGTGGGGGTTTTTTTGGGGGGGAGGGGTTGTTCAGAGCCTTTATTTTTACCTCCCATGCCTATTCATGCAGATTTAATGTGCTAATGAACTGTTTTGAAGCAGGGGAACTAATACAATTCAGATTGCATGCACTTGGTGGGGTAACACTCCCTCTGAAGGAGTGTGTATGTATCTTGGGAGTACAGTGGTACCTTGTCTTGTTTGTTTGCTTTTATATAATTTTTTATTAGTTTTTTAACACATCATTTTCAACAGTTAACAAACATACTTTTACATCTTATTCAATTTCTTTGACTTCCATCAGTCCTATCTGAAAATTTTCCAATCTAATCTCTTAGTATGCATTTCTTATTTTCCCTATTACATTTCAAACTCATAACCAATATCTCTATCTTTTTCTACTTTGTAACACTTCGTATATTTCTCCTTACAAAACATCTTGTAGTCCTACTAGCGTAATTTGTTGATTACAGTTGCTCTTCAAATAATTCATATACCTCTTCCAATCTTCTGTAAATTTCTGGTCCCGCAGGTTTTGAATCCTTCCTGTTATTTTGTCCAATTTCTGCATAGTCCATTAATTTCGTCTGCCATTCTTCTTTCATCAGAATTTCTTCTTGCTCCCATTTCTGGGCTAACAATACTCTTGCTGCTGTTGTTGCATATAAGAACAGTTTGACATCTTGTCTATTAATGTCTTGGCCTATAATACCAAGTAAAAATGCTTCCCTTTTTTTTAAGAATGTCTATTTCAACATCTTTTTTATCTTGTTATATATCATTTCCTAGAAGTTCTTTACTTTCTTACATTCCCACCACATGTGATAAAATGTTCCTTCTTTTTCTTTACATTTCCAACATTTATTATTTGTCTTATACATTTTAGCTAATTTCACTGATGTAATATACCATCTGTACATCAATGGTACTTTGTTTTGAGTCCGGGATCCGTTCTGGAGACCTGGACGCTCAAAAAAGCGCCGCTCTGTGCATGCACGTGGAGCAGTTTGCGCTCATGTGCATGCGTGAGCGGCAAACCCGGAAGTAACCCATTCCTGTACTTCCGTACTGTCCCACCATCTCGTCCTCTGTCCTCCCCTTCTCCTGGTGCCCTCCATCTTTCCCAACATCAGGGTCTTTTCCAGGGAGTCTTCTCATCTCATGAGGTGGCCAAAGTCTTGGAGCTTCAGCTTCAGGATCTGTCCTTCCAGTGAGCACTCAGGGCTGATTTCCTTCAGAATGGAGAGGTTGGATCTTCTTGCAGTCCATGGGACTCTCAAGAGTCTCCTGCAGCAGGCAGACTTGGAGGACCACAGATGCCTGACCGCACACAACCCCCACATGCTTGTTCTAACCCTATTCTGAATTGGGGAGGAATGGGATTCCTAGTAAATTAGCCAGACATATCTCCCATGTCAACCAAAAGTTGAAGTTTTACAACAATAAGAAAAGAAAAAAACTCACAGAGGAAAATAAGAATGAGAAGGCGGGTGGGGTGATGCCAGAAGAATATCACTAAGTAGCATCAATGCAGACATGGAACATGAAGGCAGCATATATTTTATTTTATTTTATTATTTTATTTTATAAGCAAGAATGTTATACAAATAAGTATACCAAGTTTTCACATGTCATTTGTATATCACAAAAATAGCATAATAAATGTTGAAAAATATCTACAATGTATGTTTCATTATTAGTGGTCAATGATTCTTGTGATTTAACAAGTATTTGGGAAAGAAAACGCAGAGGCCTTTACCGATATGTTGAACACATGGTGGATCAAACCAAAATGTTTATCCTAATTCCCTTGCCTTCTTATTATGTGTACACCATCTAGACAGAGATATGGTAAGAATGAACTATGATAAAATAAGATAAAATAAAATAATAGCGCATGAGTGTATTGTATCTTATCAATTGCCTTTTCATGTAGCCCATTCTATAGCATAAACTGAACTAACCCTCGGTCCGTATGCATAAATGATCTTAAAGCAAAGCAAACTCCTAGTGGTGCAGCAATAAAACTGCTAGCACATTTGCAAAGCTAAGTAGAGTTCGGTATGCTTTCATTGTGCTTAAAACCTGTCCTTTGCACTGGACCGAACAGAGATTTTCAGTTTATGGAATATTTTCTCCCAATACAGTAAGTCTATCTCAGTAAAAAGGTTTTTCGTTTTTGTTTTTTATTAAATTTTCTGTTTTACATTTTAGAATATTCATTTAAACAACCTTAGAATATCAATGACTTCCCTTCCTCTCTTTCCATGGTTCAGACCCCCTCCTTTGGCAATCCTCACAGAATGGTTGCCATTAATCTGATTTGAACTGATTTTAGAATGAAATGATTTTAGAATGTTGTATTATTTTACTCTTGTTAGCCGCTCTGAGCCCGGCTTCAGCTGGGAAGGGTGGGATATAAATAAAAGGTTTATTATTATTATTATTATTATTATTATTATTATTATTATGCATAACATGTCCCTGCATATTTTACATAAACTAAATGATTCCGTATTCCATGATTACATCCACCAAAACTCATTTACACTGTTGAAATTATTTATTTAATTCAATAAAAATGGTTGTTGTATTTTTAATTAAGCCATCTGTTTCAGCTCTCAGGGGCGCTGGGGGGGGGGAGTATCCTATGCTAATTGTGACGCTTTCTCTGACTAGTCCCAGCAGAACTGTCGTGAAGATGCCTTACGTCCTGGGCAGCATTTGCACTATCATTGGGGTCTTCTACAAGTATGCAAAGCGGCATGGCGACTGCTCCACCCTGAACAGGAGGGAGATGAAGCGACTCATCTTGAAGGAGTTTGGTGAGGTCATCAAGGTGAGCTGGAGTTCTGATGGAGAAAGAAGTACCAATTGGGGGGGGGGGAGTATTGGCCAGTCTGCCAGGGACAAGGATAGTGCAATCAGGACTGTTCCTCTTATTTAAAAAATGAATAAACCTTTATTGCACTCTGTTGAAGGTGCAAATTCCAAATTAACCTGGTTTTAAGGTAAAGGTACCCCTGCCCGTACGGGCCAGTCTTGCCAGACTCTAGGGTTGTGCGCCCATCTCACTCAAAGAGGCCAAGGGCCAGCGTTGTCCGAAGACACTTCCGGGTCACGTGGCCAGCGTGACAACGCTGCTCTGGCCAGCCAGAGCCGCACACGGAAACACCGTTTACCTTCCCGCTAGTAAGCGGTCCCTATTTATCTACTTGCACCCAGGTGTGCTTTCGAACTGCTAGGTTGGCAGGCGCTGGGACCGAACAGCGGGAGCGCACCCCGCCACAGGGATTCGAACCGCCGACCTTTCGATCAGCAAGCCCTAGGCACTGAGGCTTTAACCCACAGTGCCACCCACGCCACCTGGTTTTAGTCTATAGTTATTTCATTTTTCTGGAAAAATTGAAATTGCTATTACCGTATTTTTCGCTCTATAAGACGCACCAGACCACAAGACGCACCTAGTTTTTGGAGGAGGAAAACAAGGAAAAAAATATTCTGAGTCTCAGAAGCCAGAACAGCAAGAGGGATCGCTGTGCAGTGAAAGCAGCAATCCCTCTTGCTGTTCTGGCTTCTGGGATAGCTGCGCAGCCTGCATTCGCTCCATAAGACACACACACATTTCCCCTTACTTTTAAGGAGGGAAAAAGTGAGTCTTATAGAGCAAAAAATTCGGTAATTCTTCTTATTGATGAATCTATTGTTTTACCTTTTTTGTGACCTGCTTTGAGAGTCTGGGGGGTTACAGTCAAGCTGTGTGTAATTTTATTGAAAAAATAAATAAATTAAACAAACAAAAAAGATGCCACAGGCTCAAGGCAGTTCAATATGCCCAGATCATCGTAATACTTTCCATCATGTGTATATTTACTTTATGGAGTTTCGAGGTGAAGAAGGTAACTCAGAAGGTCCCTGGAGGAATTAACCTTTTAACTTGTATAGTCAATAAGCCCTTTCCATAACTTTCTCAAATGGGTCCTTTATCTGTTGTCCGCTTTTGTGTTGCTTGATCTAAAAGAGCATTTTTGCCTAGCAAGAGAAGACCAGAAAATATTCCTCTATGCCACAGGAGCAGCAAGGATCCTAATTGCTAAAAACTGGAAAAAAGAAATTGTGCCAACAAAAAAGGAATGGCAAGACAAACTGTTAGAGTATATTGAACTGGCTAGATTAACAGAGGCAATTAGAGATCACACTAGACAAGAGTTTCAAAAAGCATGGGGAAAATGCAGAGAATACTTCACAAAACAGTGCCCTAAAATACATACCTGGACTTGTTTCGATTAATGTCTGCAGGAGACTTTGTGGATATTTAAGTTATAATTAGAAAAATCTTAATAATTATTCATAAAGGAAACAGCTTATAAGAAGTAAATAAGGAGGCCAGATACAGGATAAAGGAAGTCTTTTATTTGGTTGTTTGTACTGTTGTATGTTATGCTTATTGTAGGTTCACATTTAATGAGGGTGGATTTCTGTATTGGGGGGGTAGGGGTTTATGTTATGTTGTAAATAAAATTTCCAATAAAAATAAAAAAGATAAAAGAGCATTTTGCCAACGTTTTTCCATGCCACTGCTCAGGATGCAAATTCTGCAAGGTATCCCAGTTCTAAGCTACCACGGCTCAACAGCTGTTTAAGTTTGAGATCTAATTCTCCAAAAACATATCTAACACAACCAAGGTTAGAGAGATCAGGACTTTTGCTGAGGAACAGGATTTCAACAGAGCTAAAGGGTAACGCCCTCTGCCTTCTCCATCTTTCAGAACCCTTCTGATCCTGAGACGGTTGAGATGACCTTCCAGCTGCTGGACATCAATGGGGACGGCTTGGTGGACTTCAACGAGTACCTGCTGCTCATCTTCAGAGTGGCCAAGGCCTGCTACAGCCACCTGCAGCCCAGAGAATGCCTCCTTCAGCAGGGAGAAACCCGCAGAGCCTTACGTGAAAGGGAAACTCAGGGGAAAGGACGAGAAGATCGCCATCTAAGGGAGGATGAAAGGGAAGGAAGCTATGATCGCGAGAGGCGGGACTCTGACCGCCCAAGACTTCGTCAGCTGGAAGCTGCCACTAGAGACGAGGGGAGAAGAGATTCCTTTCCACGGGAGGCTGCTGCCCGACCAGTTGAGAGGAGCCGTCATGCTCGTGATCAGGAGTTGAGGGATGATCGTGGGAGGGACCGTCCATCCTGTGAGCCTCAGGATTCGGAAAATGAGCATGAGGACTGGCCACGTAAGTCCGAAGAGCAGGCAGATGTGGGGACTCGTCAGCAGCCTCTTGGACGTAGAGAACCAGAGATGGAAGAGGACCATCAGCGCCAATCGCAGGAGCATGTCCAGAGAGAAGATGGTGAAAGACGTCCTCTGCTACGTGATCCTCGGCTACGGGAAGGGGGTGAAAGTGAGCGATATTCCCAAAGAGACGAAGATGAGAGGCGACATCAAGCACGAGAAACTGAGCGTCAACTGGAGGAGGAAGAGGACCTGAGAAGGCCACACGTGTCTGGACCACGGATAGATGAAGAAAGCCACAACCGTCGACGTGCAGTACAGGAAATCAGATCTGATTATGGAAGAGCTCGCCCATCCCGTGAACCCCGAGAACGGGAAGATGGAAGGAGGGAGGATTACGTACGTGAAGCTGAGCGGAGGTCTAGCAGACGTGACCAGCGTGTATCTGATACACGCAGGGATCAAAGATCTGACCGTGAACCAGTAGATTGTGATGATGAACGCCATTCATTTCCTAGACAGGACGAGAGGAGATCTCGGTCCCGTGATGCAGAACAAGAGCAGAGAAGGTCTCAGGTGCCTGAGGAAGAATACAGAGAGAGACCCAGGTCTAGTGATCCTGACTACAGAGTGGATGAGCAGAGAAGACGATACACAGCTCAGTCTAGAGAGGCTGAGCTCCATGAGCCTGATGTAAGAGAATCTGAACGGAGGAGGCGCCAGCCTGTGGATCAAGACGAGTGGACCAGACCTTATCCATGTGAGTCAACCACAAGAGCAGAAGTAGAAGACCAGCGAGGGTCTCGTGATGCAGAACGCAGAGAGCGCCAGTGGAGTGGGCTCGATCCTTACGAACGTAAACCTACAGACGGTGAGAGGAGAAGGCCCCAATCTCGTGAGTCAGAGCTCAGAGAGGGTGACCGGAGAAGGTCCCAAAGAAGGGCACAAACCCCAGAAGATGGCAGGAGACGGGAGCAGTACCATCAGGATGAGGCCCAAGAGGAGGAGAATCTGAGGAGGAGGAGACCCCTGTCTGGTGACCTTGAACCTCGTGACTATGAATCCTGCAGGCCTCAAAGACGCGAACGAGAACCAAGAGGTGATGGTCAGAGGCGGCAGCAGTATTATGACCCTGAGCCTTTGGGCAGAGATGTTGAGAGGAGGATGCCTGAAGCCCAAGAAGCTGCTCAACGAGAGGGTAGACGAGGAAGGCAGCAGTATTCTGACCCTGATACCCAAGAAAGAGGGAGCAGGAGAAGGCCACAGCCACGTTATTCTGAGTCCCGGGAAGATGAGAGAAGGAGATCTGAGGAGGCTGACTTCAGTGATGATGAGAGGGAAACGCCCCAGGCAAGACAGTCCCTTTCTAGACCAAGAGAAGACGACAGGTGTTATCCATCAGTAGGCAGCCGAAGGGAGTGCGATCGGGGCAGGCGACAGGAATACAGTGGCCAGAGGCGCAATGTTGACCAAAGTGGCGATGAACAGGAGAGGCGAGCCCCATTGCGTGACACTGATGCTGCAGATGATGAGCAACGGCGATCCCAGTCATGGGATATTGAGCCAAGAGACGGTGAGCAGCAGAGGAGAACCCAGTCACGTGACACTGATGGCCAGAGGCGAAGCCAGAGGCGCACTGTTGACCAAAGTGAAGATGAACAGGAGAGGAGAACCCCACTGCGTGACACTGATGCAGAAGATGCTGAGCAAAGGCGATCCCAGTCACGTGATACTGAGCCAAGAGACAGTGAGCAGCGGAGGAGAACCCAGTCACGTGACATTGATGGCCAGAGGTGCAGCCAGAGGCGTACTGTTGACCAAAGTCGTGATGAACAGGAGAGGCGGGCCCCATTGAGAGACACTGATGCTGCAGATGATGAGCAACGGCGATCACAGTCCCATGATATTGAGCCAAGAGACAGTGAGCAGCGCAGAAGAACCCAGTCACGTGACACTGATGGCCAGAGGCGCACTGTTAACCTAAGTCGTGATGAACAGGAGAGGCGGGCCCCATTGAGAGACATTGATGCTGAAGATGCTGAGCAAAGGCGATCCCAGTCACGTGATATTGAGCCAAGAGACAGTGAGCAGCGCAGAAGAACCCAGTCACGTGACACTGATGGCCAGAGGCGCACTGTTAACCTAAGTCGTGATGAACAGGAGAGGCGGGCCCCATTGAGAGACATTGATGCTGAAGATGCTGAGCAAAGGCGATCCCAGTCACGTGATATTGAGCCAAGAGACAGTGAGCAGCGCAGAAGAACTCAGTCACGTGACACTGATGGCCAGAGGCGCACTGTTAACCTAAGTCGTGATGAACAGGAGAGGCGGGCCCCATTGAGAGACATTGATGCTGAAGATGCTGAGCAAAGGCGATCCCAGTCACGTGATATTGAGCCAAGAGACAGTGAGCAGCGCAGAAGAACCCAGTCACGTGACACTGATGGCCAGAGGCGCACTGTTGACCAAAGTCGGGATGAACAGGAGAGGCGGGCCCCATTGAGAGACATTGATGCTGAAGATGCTGAGCAAAGGCGATCCCAGTCACGTGATATTGAGCCAAGAGACAGTGAGCAGCGGAGAAGAACCCAGTCACGTGACACTGATGGCCAGAGGCGAAGCCAGAGGCAGACGGTTGACCAAAGTGGCAATGAACAGGAGAGGAGAATCCCATTGTGTGACATTGATGCTGAAGATACTGAGCAAATGAGATCCCAGTCACGTGATACTGAGCCAAGAGACAGTGAGCAGCGGAGAAGCACCCAGTCACGTGACACTGAACAAAGAGACAGCCAGCAAAGGAGAACCCAGTCACACTACAGCGATACAACAGATGGTGAGCAGAGAAGAACCCGATCAGGGGACCCAAGGTATGATGGACAGCAAAGAAGAGCACCATCACAGGACACCGATGCTACAGACGTTGACCAGCGGCAAACCCAGGCTCGTGGCACTGCCCCGAGAGAAGGCGAACAGCAAAGGAGACCCCAATCGCGTGACGCTGAACAAGCAGATGTTGACCAGAAGCAGACACCGACACGTGATGCTGACCCCAGAAATGATGAGCAGCGGCGTCGAGTCGTGTCACGGGACACTGAACAAAGCGATGGAGAGCAAAGGCAGACTCAGTTGCACAGTGTGGATGCCAGGATTGCTGCCGCAAGAGATGGCAGGCAGCAAAGGAGAACTCAGACCCGTGATGTTGACTCGAGAGATGCTCAACAGCAGAGGAGAATGCAGCCAAGTGACACTGAACCAACAGACAGTGACCAGAGGCAAACCCAGACCAGTGAGGCTGGCCCAAGAGAGAGAGGGCAGCAAAGACAAACCGAGTCACGTGACACTGAGCAGGGGGCGTCCCGAGAAGAGCCCCGTTATTCCGAACCCAAGGACAACGTTCAAAGGAGGCAAGTTGTGCCAGAAACCCAAGTGGCTCAGCCAAGTAGTGTCCAACAAGCTGAGCCTCTAGCACAAGACGTTGAGAGGAGCAGAGCTCCTCCACGTGAGGTTGCACCCAGTGCTGACACGGCCAGGAGGCCACGACCACGAGAGCAGGAACCTGCAGAGAGGGTGGTGGGAAGGCAGGGGCCGGCCGAGTCTGGAGAAACTCAACAAAGACCAAGTGAAAGGGAGAGAGCCCAGTCACGTGAGCCTCAGCAGAGCGATGGGGAGCAGGGCAGAGCACGCCCAGGTGGGCCCGATCCAAGACAGACCACAAGAGGCCTGTGTGGCCTAGAAAGGGCTGAGAGAAGCCAGCCACGTCAACCGGGGCCCCAGGAAGGAGGCTCAAGGAGGCAACAGACTCAAGACCCTGGTTCCACTGATGGCAAGACCTCCCAGCCTCGTGAGCCGCAGGCCGCAGACCGCCAGCGAGGAAGACCCAACACACAACCCAGAGCTGAAGGCAAATCTGAAGAGAGAGAAGGGGCTCGAGAACAACAATCTAGGGCAGCCGAACAACGGCAAAACCCAGCTCAGGGTGTATCCTGCAAAGAAGAAAGTGGCTGCCCTGGGTCGATGGAACGACAGCCGGAGGAGGGTGACCGAAGCAGCCCAGAGGCCCGAGAAGCCCAACCGCCATTGGAGGAGGTTGGCGAGCCTGGCGCAGAAAGACCACCAGGTGGCGCCGTGAGCGAGAGCACCCCTGAAGCCAGCTCCCAGGAGAAGCCTGGTTTTCTGTGCGGCGACAAAGTGCCGCTGGTTTGCAACCCGCTCTATCAATATCTCCTGGCTCAGAAGAAGCAAGAGCAGCCATAGGCAACCCGGGAAAGATTCAGGCTGAGGCCATCACCTCCTCTGCCATCTGTCCATCCACGGTGTGCAATCGAAATCAGGGGTGGGTGACATTTGTGGCCCTCCAGATGTTGTTGGACTCTATCAGCCCCAGCTGGCATGGTCAATGAACAGTCTAGTGGGAGTTGGGGTCCAGCAAGATCTGAAGGGCCACAGGTGTCCCCCCAACCCTGCTTTGGGTTGTCTATTACCTTCCTGGGTTCTCATCCACTCTTCTAATCAGCCCTACGTCAGTGGTCGCAACCAACCAGGGAGAGCACACCATTGATGTGTCCCTGGCCTCTTAGATGACGGCCATTATTTTAGATCGCCTGTTTCCTTCAGTGGGTTTTCTTCTAATCAGCTCTAATCATCAGCCCTTTGCTTCATGTAATTGGTATTTATGCTAGCACGCTACCATATATATGTACGCTGAGCATCCCTACTCGAAAAGCATGGTGGTTCACGGCTTACACTTCTGTCTCACAGCACAATCTGACTCTGACGTAAGCCCTACTACATTCAACAGAGCCAACTCAGATTATGTATGCTTTGAAAGATCAGGATGGACTGGGTTCTGGCATAAACAAATGTTCTAAATTAAGGACCTAGACTACCTATAATTGGGACTGTGCTGAGTTTTTGTCTGCAAAAACCTGAGGACAAAAAGAGGGGTTTTCAAGGGGCGGGGGGAAAGGAAGACACACAAACACCCTTTCTTTATCTTTGTTTGTGAGATCTTTGTCTTAGGTTACATCTGCTTCTGTTGATAATCTGCTGCCTCAGTGCCATTTAAGTTTTTAAAAATGGCGTTCCTCCTGAGATGATCCCAGCCAGCCAGGCACCCACACACATCATCCATGTGGTCAAACAAGGGCCACGTCAGTACCCCACATGCATCATTCCCAAAGTTGTCCCAGCCAATCAGGGACCACGCAGGCACCCACATGCATCATTCTTAAGGTGATCCTAGCCAATCAGGGATCATGTAAGCACAATGGAATTTTGCTTTTCTCCTTCAGAGATAACACTTGTACCCCTCAATAATCACTACTAAAACATATATGATTAATCTGCTAATGTTGATTGAATCGCGGGACGGCTCGATTCTTTTCCTGCTTCTGCCAAGGGGATAATGATTGTGGTTTCAGAGGGATTGTGATTAAATGGCTCTGCCTATTAAATTCTGCCCCCTTCAGATGCAACACCTCTCCGTCGGCAGCTGGTTGAACAACAGAACCCTTGTCTCGGACCTCCTTTGCAAGGGGGTTGAGTTGGATTGCTATAGGGGCATGAGGGCAAGGCCCTCCGGTGCTTGCAGCTATGGAGCTTCTGTATTATGTCATGGTACTCAATAAATGGCTCTAGAATGAAAGCATTGGCTCTTGTTTCTTCCTCTATTTTTCGCCTTAAATGATCAAGGGGGTGCAGCAATTCCTCTTTGTGCTGGGCCCGGGGGTAACCCGAGCAACGCGGTCCAGGTCCGGTCCCAAATCCAAGGGTTCCGCAAGGAGTCAGTCCAACAGGACCAAGGCAGGAAACCAGGCAAGGACAGGCACAGGATCTCAGACAGGTTCTAGCATACAGCAATGTTGCTCCCGCAACCTGGGGCAAGGTCTGACAGCCTTTTATCTTTGTCAGGGTAGCGGCCGGTCCTGATCCCCCGGTGACTCACCTCCCTGTTTCACCTGAAGGCGAGCACTCCTCCTGCAAGTACTCAGGTCTCTCCTTCTCTCAGACCTCAGTCTCTGCAGCTCGGGAGACGTCGGTGGGTTACTAGACCCAGAGGCCGCCTCAGCCTCCCCTGACCCAACCGGTAGTGGAGCAGCTGTAAGTGATGGCCCAGCTGGAGGCAACGAGGTCATCCCCGCATCTGGAGCCAGGGCAGGCTCAGGCCCCTGACTCGGCCCAGCTGTGCTTGTTGCAGGGGAACCTCTGCAGACTGGGACTCTTCAGGGTCAGGCCCCAGGCTTGGTTCAGATGATGCCTGAGGCAAAGGATCTGGTGTAGACTGAGACTCCTCTGGTTCCGAGTCCGAGTCCCAGACCATCAAACACTTTGAGGAACGGTTGCAACTCTTCAGACTTTTTAGTTTGAGTGTATATGTTATTTTTCTCAAGTTTCTCTATTAAATTTGCAGACCGCCCTTTGTGCCTCAGTTTTCAAACATTTTGGAGCTCAAAAGGTCTTATGGAACGGATTATGTTCAAGAACCCAAGGTACCACTCTATACATACCAAGCAAGCGCTGTTGTAAACAAAATCAACCTGCCCTTTTTCCCTTATGGGGTATCCAAGAGCCCATATAGAGTCATAGAATCCTAGAGTTGGAAGAGACCACAAGGGCCATCGAGTCCAACCCCCTGCCAAGCAGGAAACACCATCAGAGCACTCCTGACATATGGTTGTCAAGCCTCTGCTTAAAGACCTCCAAAGAAGGAGACTCCACCACACTCCTTGGCAGCAAATTCCACTGTTGAACAGCTCTTACTGTCAGGAAGTTCTTCCTAATGTTTAGGTGGAATCTTCTTTCTTGTAGTTTGGATCCATTGCTCCATGTCCGCTTCTCTGGAGCAGCAGAAAACAACCTTTCTCCCTCCTCTATGTGACATCCTTTTATATATTGGAACATGGCTATCATATCACCCCTTAACCTCCTCTTCTCCAGGCTAAACATGCCCAGCTCCCTTAGCCGTCCCTCATAAGGCATCGTTTCCAGGCCTTGGACCATTTTGGTTGCCCTCCTCTGGACACGTTCCAGTTTGTCAGTGTCCTTCTTGAACTGTGGTGCCCAGAACTGGACACAGTACTCCAGGTGAGGTCTGACCAGAGCAGAATACAGTGGCACTATTACTTCCCTTGATCTAGATGCTATACTCCTATTGATGCAGCCCAGAGTCCTTACATAGGTTCCCTATTGGTAAGAGAAAAGAACAGAGGCCAACCAGAGAATATTGACAAGCAAAGCAGCTCGTAAGCCTGATCTTTATTGAACTGTTGCAACAGGGTGCTCCCCTCTCACACACAGGAAAGGAGGAGGAACACAGAACGAAGGTGTGTCCGCCCTTATATAGACTTTTTAAATTGCCCACCCTGGAGTCCAAGACCACCCCCAGAAACATCATACCTGGTGCTGCTTTGAGCTGGAGTCCAGAAACATTGTCGAGCTATAATTTCCACCTTCCCTGACTTTGGGCCATGTTGGCTGGGGAGTGAAGGGAATTTGGAGCAAAAAGTTGGCCTGTTCTTGCGAGTGTGGAGAGGCTTTTTAAAAGTGCTCTTTATTTAATCAACCCCATTGATAAATTGCTTCACATAAAATATCCTGAAGCGATTTCGCTATATATATAGCGAGAGAGAGCAGCTATATTTTAAATCAACAGTAAAAACAATTGCCCAATTTCATCCATAAAAGCAACTATAACATGATTATTTTTAAAAAATCACACACAATAACAATGGAAAACACTTTCATCTGTAAAGGTATCATCCTACGCAAGGACAATTTCAAATCCAGTGCAAAGATGGTCAGGAAATGAGGAAATCCATCTGCTTTGCTTCTCAATAGGGAAAAGGAGGTTTTCAAAAAGGGCCGGTAGAGATGGCCCTTCTCAGCCACCAGGTGGAGTCAGAGAGTCAACAATCTGACAGCTGCTTCATTGCCTCTGGGAAGGCGATGATTAATCGCATGAGTCACTGGAAAGTTTGTACAGGGATTTTGTGAAGCTTATTGATTTCTCCCCCTTCTTTCTTGTTGGAACTTGCCTGCATGGAACGGAGAATTTTTTTAAAAAAAACAACAACCCACAAGAGAACAGCCTAGCACACACACAATTGCACACTCCTGGGTGTGTAGCTTGACTTCTTCTTCCACCAACTCACTGGCGTTGATCTGAAACCAAGCCATTGTTTCCTCCCCGTCGCCAGGCACTCCCTCGTTTTCCCCCACGACATTTTTGGAATCTGCCCAGGTCTCCCAGGTGCAGAGACTTGTTTTCCTTCTGTTTTGTTTTCCTGTAGGAACACAGGATGCTGAATTATTGGTTCATCTCGGCCTACGCTGCCCAGACTCTGACTGGCAGCTCCCCGGGGTTTCAGGCAGAGCCTCGCCCAACTCTGCCAAAGGACCTCTTTAAGGGTTGAGTCTGGCACCTTCTACATGCAAAGCACGGCCTCTCAGGCTGAGCTGCAGCCCTTCCCCTGAAAATAAATCAAGTTTCCAGTTCTCATTGTTCTTAAGAAGGGCTGGTTTAAAGGGGAAGTGGCTTTACACTGGTCTGATTTAATATTTCTGTTCTGCTTTTCCTACAGGACATGTTGAGCTCAAAGTGGCTCATGATAATCATAATAGCATTTTTTTAAAAAGTGGCAATCACTATCGTACATATCACACATAAATAAAGCGAACAACAAAGTCATCAGAATAATCAATATTCAATAAAGGCGGACAACTGGCCCACCTAGTTCAATACTGGCTACACTGACAGGCAGCGGCCCTCTGGGAACTCAGACACGGCATCCCCAGTCCTGCCTCGAAGGTTGAGCTAAAAGAAAAATCTCTGAAATTTTCCCAGGGCAGAGAGAATTTTCCGCTCAACTCCTTTTTAAAAAAAATATTTTTTATAAAATTTTGCATGACTTTATCATCACAATGTCATATCACATAACAGAAAAATACACTTCCCATGTCCCACCCCCTTGTGACTTCCCTCAATTTCTTCTTCTGGTTTTTTACATATTGATTTCTCCTGCTTGTTTTGTTATTCTTACTTTTAAAGCCTTTAAAATAACTCTTACTATCCTCTTGATATTTTAACAACGTTGTTATATTTTCTATATTTATTTTGGTAGTTGTATTTAATCAAAACCTGCTGGTGAGACCATTTCATTACTGTACATTGTTTCTGTAAGTATAACACAGAGGTTCTCTGTTTAGGGAACATTACGGGGCTTTAGAATTTCACCAGGGCCTCTTTCATCATTTCTTCTGAAATTTGCATGACTCTTGCCCTGGAAGGGCGTCACAACCACAAGATCTTCTGTCTGGGCACATTGCAGGGTTAAGAAATCTTAGCAGGACCTCTGCCGAGTGACCAAGTCGAAAAAGTCACAGGGAGGGCACAGACTTCCTGCTAGCTGATGCCTACCAGATATCGACTCTTGCTTGTTGTTTTTTAAGGTCTTCCTTACAAACAGCCTGTAAAAGCAGAATATACTGGACCCCATTATGTTTGTTTTAAAAAGGGGTATCTAAGGACGCGGGTGGCACTGTGGGTTAAACCACAGAGCCAAGTACTTGCCGATCAGAAGGTCGGCGGTTCGAATCCCCGCGATGGGGTGAGCTCCCGTTGCTCGGTCCCTGCTCCTGCCAACCTAGCAGTTCGACAGCACATCAAGTACAAGTAGATAAATAGGTACCACTCCGGCGGGAAGGTAAACGGCATTTCCATGCGCTGCTCTGGTTCACCGGAAGCGGCTTAGTCATGCTGGCCACATGACCCGGAAGCTGTACGCCAGCTCCCTCGGGCAATAAAGTGAGATGAGCACCGCAACCCCAGAGTCGGTCACGACTGGACCTAATGGTCAGGGGTCCCTTTACCTTTACCTAAGGTATCTAACAAACAAAGGTCCGTATAGTTCAAGCTCTGGTTTTCCCAGTCGTGATGTATGGAAGTGAGAGCTGGACCATCAAGAAGGCTGATCACTGAAGAATTGATGCTTTTGAATTGTGGTGCTGGAGGAGACTCTTGAGAGTCCCATGGACTGCAAGAAGATCCAACCTCTCCATTCTGAAGGAAATCAGCCCTGAGTGCTTGCTGAAAGGACAGATCCTGAAGCTGAGGCTCCAATACTTTGGCCACCTCATGAGAAGAGAAGACTCCCTGGAAAAGACCCTGATGTTGGGGGAGATGGAGGGCACAAGAAGAAGGGGACGATGGAGGATGAGATGGTGGGACAGTGTTCTCGAAGCTACCAGCATGAGTTTGACCAAACTGCGGGAGGCAGTGGAAGACAGGAGGGCCTGGCATGCTCTGGTCCAGGGGGTCATGAAGAGGCAGACACGACTAAACGACTAAACAACAACAACAAGGTATCTAACTGCTGGAGCTGCAATAGGGATAATGCTTCTCTAAAGAATGTGTTTTTTCATTGTCCTATACAGTGGTACCTCTGGTTGCGAACGGGATCCGTTCTGGAGCCCCATTCACAACATGAAAGGAATGCAAGCCGCGTCTGCGCATTCCATCATACTGGGAACACTCATAGATGGGCCATTCCACTGAGCTTCACAATGATAAGGAATGGAATCTCATATATATATATATATATGCAGCAGCCGTTACTTCCAGGAAGCTGGATTTTGCATCTCAGTGCACATTCCCAGCTTTCTCACCCCCTGCCACACCCACCCCACACAATAGGGCCCCCCACAGACCCTTTCATAGAATTGGGCTCAGAAGATACAGCCCTTTTCATGTGGGGTAGGAAAGATTTTTAAGCCTGAGGGCTGCATTGCCGCATGCAACCCCATGGGGGATGCATGTCTGGCAGAGCAAAAAATGTGAACCATCTCCACCACTCTCAGGCCTCACTCTACACACACACACACACACACACAGCCACACAACCAGTGATGCTCAGTAGACCCTGAATGTCGGGTATCTGATTGAAAAGGGGGGGGGAATGGGGAGAGGGAAACAGGAGAGGGGAGAGAGGGAAAAGCCTTGCTTGGAAGGAATGGCTGTCTGGAAGCCTTCAGCACTTCCGATAGGCAAGAGGTTATACTGCAACTTTTTGTTGCAGCACACATTTTTTGGGGGTAACATAATAAGGAACTAGCTATTGCAGAACGCATGAACACAACAGAGGCAACAAAGAGCCTTTAGCAACGGTAATACAAGTGGCGATGGGGAAACTCTTCTTGGTCTGATGACAGGAGGAGTCCAGTTACTCAAGAGGAAAGTGCTCTTTCCCCTGCAAAATATTGAAACGCTGTCTCCTTAGATCCTCTCCAGCCCTTAGCTAGAACTGGAGTTTGAGAGCTGCTGAGATATTGGGATGGTGTCTCAATGTCGCTTTGACATTGCCTCTAAACTGCTGGGCTGGCTTGCCACCAATTCAGCCTGTAGATTTGTGAATCGGGGCCCTTTGGTCTGATCCAGCTGCTAGATATCTTTGAATATCTAAAGGGTTGTCACCTGGAAGATATTTGGATCAAGCTGAACAGAGGCTTTAGCTGAGAAGCTGCATCTCAGAGTTCCCCTGACTCTGAGAAAAGGGGAGCCTCGCCTGTGGATTCTTGCCTGCCTGCACAGCGCCGCAACCAGAAAATTTATATATACAGAAAGAGGGAAGGGGGTGTGTGGAGAGATAACAGGGAGGCCAAGAGAAACAAACTTTCCTGCCTCCTCTCACATTCCAGAGCGAATAAGGTGGGGCTTGTGTGCTCTCCAAACAGGCAAGTCTGGCTTTGTCATTTCAAAGCAATTGCTCAAGCGAGGAGGGGAAGGGGGAGGCAGTCTTTTTAACAGGGGGGAGCAGGGCGTTGGCTGGGCTGGGAGGGGCCACAGAGCCACCCGTTGCGCATCAAATCCCTCGCTCAGAGCTAGCTTTCCAACTCAGCGGCCGGCCAGCCAAGTCTCTGCGTCCTATCGACTGACAACTTACCAGCACTATGGTAAGTTGACGCCCCGGCGCTTGGCACTCCTTGCAAGAGGGCAGAGGGATTTATGCGCCGTGATGCGCAGGAACAGGGGAGGGAGAACTCTCGTCCCGTTCTCCCAGAAAGTTGGTTTCCGTTTGGTGGGGAGGCAAAGCGGGGAGTGGAAAGGGCTTTGGCAGGGAGCTCATCCTCTCCGATTGAGGCTCCTGGGAGACACGCATGGCGCATAGCTGAGCCCTGCGGGCCCCAATTCTAGTTTTCCTCGCTCATTCATGTTTGTCGCATGGAAGACGCCGCTCGTTCCCTGCAGCAAACATTTCAATTGGAGAGGGAAGGCGATGGCGGCGCATGGTGGCGCATGGCGGCGCATAGCTATGCGCCAGAGAGCCATGCATGGCCATGGTGTTTGCCGGTGCTGTTTTTCTAGGAAAATGAGCTGCCTACATCTCACCATGAACACCTCCCTCGTTCTCTTATAATGGCAATGAGAGGTGCCAGAACCGAGTTCCAGTGAGCTGGGGGAAAATGCTCTGATGTTTGGAGAGAGGTGCGCCTCCCTTTGAAACATGATGGGCACGCCCGACGTCTGAGATGCATGTCTTCCCTCAAAGGGCTGCAGGCCACAGACAGGGGGCCTGGCTGGATCCCACCAGAACCACTCAGAGCAAGGGTCAAAAATTGGCATTATTTTCATAAGAAAAGACCTCTGGAACCATTCCCGCTAGTTTCAGTTGTGCTCAAGCGAGACCTAGGTAAGGGCGTGGCTGCATTTGCCACCTCGAGACATGCACACACCCATAGCGCACAGCACATCAGCGTGTGCGCCTCTATGCGCTGTAGAGGACAATGAGCATTTTGAGGCCAGCGAAATGTCACAGATCCCAGGGCAGGGAGGCATCAGCATGTAACAGGATTCCCACTCCGGCAGCCGTTCAACAGGTGAAGCTTTCATTTCCTGCATGTGTGCATAGCAAGGCCTGTTGGATTTCTGCCTGCCACGTGGCATGGCACCTTTACCACGAAGGAGAAGGCGACAACCCGCCATTTAATCTGTGCAATGGGGGGTATTCAACTGGTACATCCTGCCCTGGTGCTGTTTCGCCTTGCTGTCAAAAGCTTCACCTGTTGAACCATCTCCCACACCAGCGCACTGAGCTCTCCGTCTCTTACTTTGGCGCACATGTGCCGGGAGGGTGCCATATTTCAGCTTTCTACCTCGAACAAGTTGCTACTGAAAACGCAGAGAAGGCCAAGCCTCCTTTCGGTGGTCTGCTGTTGCTGTAGTCTTTCCCCACTGAAAAAGAAGTCAAATAAATAAAATTGCCCAATTGAGTTGAGCAAGCAGAAGAGCAGTTGCGTTGGGCACGGTAATGCCATGGATCTATTCTGGACTCCTTCTGGGACCCGAAAAAGAGCATTTAATGTTCCTAACCCTAATCTGCAGGTTGCCATCTGATTGGATTTTATTCTGATCCTGATCTGATTTTAAGACGTATTTTAATTGATTGCCCAATTTAATGTTAATGTGTTGTACACTTGATGTTAGCCGCTCTGAGCCCGGTTTTGGCCAGGGAGGGCGGGGTATAAATAAAAATGTATTATTATTATTATTATTATTATTATTATTATTATTATTATTATTATTATTTCACATAATTTTTATTGAGTTTTCATATTTAATTACATCTCATTACACAAATCTATAACATAAAACATTGCTCATACTGAGCACTGACTTCCTTCCCCCCTCTTTCTGACTTCCAAACATTTTTTGCTAAATTCTCGCATTTCGATAATCATTTTTTTTACCTTAAAGCTTCTTCTTTCTTATGATAATTACCTCTTTATATGTAAATCAGGTCCTTCTTTTCACATTACAAAACATTCCAGTTTAAGCCTACAAACGTTTTCAAAGGTTTACAATTATTGTAATTATTATTAGGCCGAAGGGGGTGGCGATTTTGCACCGAAGTGAAACCATGTTCTCTCCACCTTCAGAGTCAGGAAGCCTCTCAGTACCAGTTGCTGCGACTCGCAAGTAGGGAGGGTTGGTGTGATTCAGGCTTCCTGCTGGGGTGTCTGGTTGGCCACTGCAAGGACAAGATGCTGGGCTAGGTGTGTCTCCTTGGACCTGATTTGGCAGCTGGGCTTTTCTGACGTTCTTATGGAACCTCCAGGTCCACAGGCAGTCTATCTGGATTCCTAGAGGGTATCTGGCCACTGCCAGAAGCAGGGTGCTGGACCAAATGGACCCCCTCGGGACCTGATCCAATTTCTAGGGCTCTTCTTGTGATCTTAGCCTGCTGTTCTCTTGAGCCACCAGGATATTGGATGACGGAAGCGCTGAGAAGAGTTGGCAGCTTTCCTCTTTCAGCCGAAAAAGGCCGTGTTATTTTAGCTCCGTGCATTTCCGGGGAATGGGGGTTAGGAGACAATAGCGGCTGGAAGAATGAGGAAGAAATGCTTATTCGTCATACTTCCCTTTCAAACATGCTCTTCCCCCCCCCCCCCGCCCCCAATGATGCCAACTTTTCCTGCCCTCTGCGTGGCTCATTCAAGGGGTTGCCAACTTCCTCGCAGCATAACGGCGCTTCCAAGAGGCAGAAACCCAACGGAGAGAGTTCCTCACCTGGCAGGGAATCTTGAGCTCTGAATCCCTGAGGAACAGCCCTTTCCCCTATTCGATTGCCCCTGTTTAAAGAATCGCAGAATTTTAGAGTTCGAAGGAAAGGGATCACAACTGAAGAGTCCTTATTCAATTCCTCACGACAGCCCAAGTCATAAATTAGTAACTGCAGAAATTCCACAGCTCCAATAGAGCCTCTCTCTTGCATGCAAGAGGACCCAAGTAGGGCTGGGAATCTCCCCTGCCTGGAACCCTGGAATGATGCTGCCAGCCCGTGTAGACAGTATCAAGCTAGATGGGCCAGTAGCCTGGCTCAGCATAAGGCAGCTTCTTACATCCCCTGCAAAAAAACCAAAAACGTGGGCATCTTTAATGCCCCTCCTTCAAAACCCTTTTACCTGGAACCATGAGGACTAGAATCTTACTTTAATTTGGGGGGAAGAAGAGGCATATCTAAGGCTGATGCTTTGCATGCAGAAGGTCCCTGCTTCGACCCTCAGGGTCTCCCGGTAGGGCTGCCCGAAACCCTAGAAAGCAGCTGCCAGTCAGTGCCCAGAAGACTCAGCTAGGCAGATCCTGACTCAGTAGAAGGCCGATTCCGATGTTCTGCCTTCCAGGTTTTCGTCACACAAGAGTGGGAAATGGCTAGGCTGGAAAGGAGGCCCAAGGGGATCATTTGCCTCCTTCTCCTCTCCTCCAATGCCCCCCCCCCAAAAAAAACACAACCCGCAAATTTCATCCAGACCCACCCAAGTTTCCCATCCACCCACCCGGTCAGCTCATTCCTTTGCTCTGAGCAAACAGGCCGTTTCACACAGGCTTTCTTGGCAGGGCAGAGTCAGCGCGGGAGCAGTTCCCAAAAATGACTCATCACCCATGAACACCCCCCCCCACGCCACCCCACCCCATCTCTGCCCCAGGGCTCCTCTCTCTCTCTCTCTCTCTCTCTCTCTCTCTTTCTCTCTCACTCACTCAGAGGCTGTAAGGACACTTAAGGCCACTAGAGTGCGGAATGAGGACAGTTTATATTTCTTTGGATTTGGTCTAAATTTATTCCCTGCGTACCCGTTCCACCTTTTTCCTCCCAGGAGCTCAAGGGGGGAGGACATGCACAATTCTTCCCCCTCCCCATTTCATCCTCACAACAACCTGGTGAGGTAGGTTAGGCTGAGGGACGCAGATGGGCCTCAGGGTCGACAGCCGAGCGAGAATCTGAACCTGGCTCTACCTGTTTGGCGGCAGGAAGGCTTCTCAGATGCTGGGAATATCAGGTGCGAAGAGGGCTCAGCTGGATTAGATGCAACCCCCCCCCCCCCCTTTAGAATGATCCAGCCAGGGTCTTCCAGTCTTCCACTGGGAGAGATCATCAGGGGGTTTGGGCTGGGTGTTCATCAATGTGCAGATGACACCCAGCTCTACCTCTCTTTCAAATCGGAACTAGCGAAGGTCTTGTGTGAGTGTCTGGAGGCAATTAGAAGATGGATGGCAGCCAACAGATTGAGTCTGAATCCTGACAAGACAGAAGTACTGTTCTGGGGGGACAGGGGGCAGGCAGGTGTGGGGGACTCCCTGGTCCTGAATGGGGCAACTGTGCCCCTGAAGGACCAGGTGCACAGCCTGGGATTAATTTTGGACTCACAGCTGTCCATGGAGGCGCAGGTCAATTCTGTGTCCAGGGCAGCTGTTTACCAGCTCCATCTGGTACACAGGATGAGACCCTCCCTGCCCGCAGACTGTCTCGCCAGAGTGCTGCATGCTCTGGTTATCTCCCGCTTGGACTACTGCAATGCGCTCTACGTGGGGCTACCTTTGAAGGTGACGCGGAAACTACAACTAATCCAGAATGCAGCAGCTAGACTGGTGACTGGGAGTGGCTGCCAAGAATACATAACACTGGTCCTGAGAGACCTGCATTGGCTCCCAGTACGTTTCCGAGCACAATTCAAAGTGTTGGTGCTGACCTTTCAAGCCCTAAATGGCCTTGGTCCAGTATACCTGAAGGAGCGTCTCCACCCCCATCGTTCTGCCCGGACACTGAGGTCCAGCACCGAGGGCCTTCTGGCAGTTCCCTCACTGTGAGAAGCAAGGCTACTGGGAACCAGGCAGAGGGCCTTCTCGGTGGTGGCGCCTGCCCTGTGGAACACCCTCCCTTAAGATGTGAAGGAAATAAGCAGCTATCCTCTATGCAAAAGACATCTGAAGGCAGCCCTGTTTAGGGAAGTTTTTAATATTTGATGCTGTATTGTTTTTAACACTCGATTGGGAGCCGCCCAGAGTGGCTGGGGAAACTCAGCCAGACGGGCAGGGTATAAATAATTATCATCATTACCATTACTATTATTATTATTATATTGTAGAACATCTAATAAAGCATAATAAACTCTATTGTTGCATCAGTGGCAGAATACACACAGAGAGAAAAACTAGCCACCAGTCTACAGGAGCTCTGACGGTGGAGGCTGCTCCCATTAGGGCAAATGCGTAACTGCCCCACATCAGCCCCCATCTGCCCCCATCTTACTCACAACCAGCCCAGGGAGCGGTCCTGCCTGTCTGTTTCCTCCTCCTTATCCTCGATGTTGCTCTTGTTGAACTCATCAGAGAGGAGAAGCAAGAGGACAAGACTAGAATTAGTGGTCACGGCCTGCCATTGGCTCTCTGGCGCCCCCTACTGCCAGGCTCCCTGCCTTCCACCCTACCAGTTTCAACAGTCACCAGACAACCAAATTGCAGGGGGAAACCCCAGTTAAAAGTTTACTGTACTTGCAAAAAGGTTACGGGTTGCTCTGGAGCATTAAGTAATTGCAGCCACTGGGATAACGGCAACTGTGGGAGAAAGACTGTTAACTACTAAACTTTTAGAAGACATCTAAAGGCAGCCCTGCTTAGGGAAGCTTTTAATGTTTAATAGGTTATTGTATTTTAGTGTTTTGTTGGAAGCCGCCCAGAGTGGCTGGGGAGACACAGCCAGATGGGCGGGGTATAAATAATAAATTATTATTATTATATTATTATTTTGTTTTGGGGGGGGTTGTTTTCCCTTCTTTCTTTTTTCCTTTCCCTCCCCTTTTTCTTCTTCCTTTTCTCTTTTTTTTTTTTTTGTGTGCCTCCTTTCTTGGTCTTTCTCTCTTTGATTTGCTAAGAAGCAGATACAGAGATAAAAGTGTAAATACGTAAACTTCAGTAAGTCAAAAGTGACGTGGCGTAATTTTTCTATTACTATTTACGTATTGTTAAAATCGGTGAATTGTAATGAATTGGTGTAACAATTGCTGTGGTGTTTTTTCCTTTGTTATTGTTGAATTCTAAATAAAGTATTATTCTCCTCTTAAAAAACCAAAAAAACCAAATCGCTCTCTTGTTCCTCCAGTCATCCAAATACCCCGTCGGTCCCACGGAAACAGAGCGTTGCATCGAATCGCTCCTCGCCGTTTTCCAGCGCTACGCCGGCCGGGATGGCAACGCCTCTACCTTGTCCAAAAGGGAGTTCCTGACCTTCATGAACACCGAGCTGGCGAGTTTCAGCAAGGTATGTTTTCCAAAGTTTTTGGAGCAGTGAATGAGGCATTGCCCCACCAACCTCTGCCTGCCTTCTGACTGATGAACAGCCCAGAGGATGGGGCTGGCTATCAGTTTCCTCCTCCTCAGACTCAGCATTGACCCCTTCTAGGACTGAACAGGGAGGAGGGTGGGAACAAAACTAGAATTGGTCTGCCATCGGCACTCTGGCGCCACCTACCGCTGGGCTCCCTTCCTTCCAGCCTACCAGCATCCAAGGTCTGGGAAGGTGTCAAAACTATAAAACGATGGACCTCAAGATCTTTCTTCAGCTTCCCCACAGCGATAAAGTAGAAGCAGACCAGAGACAAGGAGCCAGAGAGGGAGGGAAGGTTGAGAAGGAATCCAAGAAATTGCATGCACACCAAAGATAACCGAGGATGAATGAATTTTATTATTTCGGTCACAGACCAGTTCCAGCCCACATACAATATCAAGGAGGTCATAAAACACGATAGGGAGACATTTGAATTTGCAATTAGGTGTAACAGGGACAATACAGATATAACAACAGCTTAAAAATATATAAATTTAAACTTAGACCGAGGATGCAGGAATACTCTGGAATTCAGATTGTATTGCTCAAGAAAGGCACAGAACAGAGAGGGCATTTCTACTCCCAGACTATGAATTTCCAAGTGTGGTTAAACCAGGCATGTACAAAGTACGTTTCGGGGGCCTAATCTGGCCCTTGTGGCAATTTATTTCCTGGGGTAAAACCCTAAAAAAACCCTCAATAACTTCAATCCTAAAAAAAAAGGTCAACAAAACGTTGGTAGGCTTTTTGGCTGGCCCTCATGGCTCTTCACTATCAAAGGTTTGGACAGCACAGTGTTAAACAATCAGTCCCTCTTCACGGGGGAACTCTGGGAATTGTAGCTCCGGGAAGGGAATTGGAGTCTCCTAACAACTCTCAGGGATGCGGGTGGTGCTGTGGGTTAAACCACAGAGCCTAGGGCTTGCTGATCAGAAGGTCAGTGGTTCGAATCCCCACCACGGGGTGAGCTCCCATTCCTTGGTCCCAGCTCCTGCCAACCTAGCAGTTCGAAAGCATGTCAAAGTGCAAGTAGATAAATAGGGACCGCTCCGGCGGGAAGGTAAAGGGCGTTTCCGTGCGCTGCTCTGGTTCGCCAGAAGCGGCTTAGTCCTGCTGGCCACATGACCCAGAAGCTGTACGCCGGCTCCCTCGGCCAATAAAGTAAGATGAGCGCCGCAACCCCAGAGTCGGCCACGACTAGACCTAATGGTCAGGGGTCCCTATACCTTTACCTTTAACAACTCCCAGCACCCATAACAAACTACAACTCCCAGGATTCTTTGGGGGGAAGCCATGACTGTTTATCATGGCATCATGGCGCTTTCAATGTATGGTGTGTGTGTGTGTGTGTGTGTGTGTGTGTGTTGCATAGCCTTATGCAGAGTGAATCCTCGTCTAAAACTCCTCCCTGCCTTTCAGAATCAGAAAGACCCGGGCGTCCTCGATCGCATGATGAAGAGGCTCGACATGAACAACGATGGACAGCTGGACTTTGGCGAGTTCTTGAACCTCATTGGAGGCTTGGCCCAGGCCTGCCACAGTCAGGTGCTGGCATCCCCCACAGCTGGTGTCCCCCCAAAACCATGAAACACCCCAATTTCTTGGCCTTTCCGAGCCAAGACCAACGTCTTCCCAAACATTCCAAAATCTAGCAGTTCTGTGAGTCTCCAAAACACAAGCCACATCCGACACGGAAAAGCGAGAGACCCTCTTTTCATATATTATTTTTTTCTCAATAAAATGGATGGGTTAAACACAAAGGTCTTGTTGTTTTCTGTACAAAGCACCTGACTGGAAACATTTGACTGCACTCTTGTCAGAGGACTTAGCCATGTGAGGTCTCTGCCCCAAAATTCTGAACGTTCGTCTTTTTTTAACAATTAAAAAATAAGACTCTATAGTCCTTTACCTATTTATCTACCTGCACTTTGACATGCTTTCGAACTGCTATTAGGTCTGTAAATTGCCATATAGCATATATTCAACACAGAAAAGAGCGACAATTTGTTGTTGACAAAGGACAGCTAGACATAGAAAGGGCCCCATTACCTTCAGGAGCTCAGGGCCTCATCAAACCTCAATCCGGCCCTGTTTCTGCTCTAACTGTTGCAGGGCTGTCATAAGCATATCCGGTGCCCAAGTGCAAAGATCCCTCTGGTGCCCCCTCCCCGGCAACTCCAAAACAAGGGAGGGGGAGGGGGAAAATATTCTCTGCCTCCCCCACTGCCCCGATCCCCGGCGTGGCGGCGGTGATCAAGCAGGAAAATGTGCTGGTGGACATGCTCTCTGGTGTCAGGGCGCCCGAGAAGGCAGCCCAGGAAGGCTGCACATCGCCTTTCGCCAAGAAGCAGGAGGACGACAGCAACCGGGATCAGGGCCGTCTTTAGCAGATGCAGAGGCCTCTGTGGGGATCTCTCTCCTCCCGAGGAGGCTTGGGAAGGAAGCTGCATGCCCGCACACCATATAGTTGGTGGGGCGCAATGCACTACTAACACCAATGGGAAAGATGGCTCTGACCAGTTGTTCTCATCCTGAAGCAAAGTTCTTAACCCGAGGTACTATTTCTGGGTTAGCGGAGTCTGTAACCTGAAGCATCTGTAACCTGAAGCGTATGTAACCCGAGGTACCACTGTATTGTACCATCACATACAAACATCCAAAACAAATCAATACAGAATTACCACTTCCCCAGTGGAGCAAAACATTTGCTAAAAGAAAGGAGGCAGGGCAGTCTTTCATCATAACTCTTGGTCTCCAGGGAGATCAGATGTCTGCAGTGCTTTTCGACAACAAAAAACCAAATAGAGATATTTAGCTGCTAACTTGCTGAGCTCGTGATCATTCCCCAGTAATAGAAAATGTATGAACTCCGACTCTGGTTTCCATTTGGGGATACAGAGTTGATCTAGAAATTGCTGGCGGAGATCAGCATACAGTTTACAATTAAGAACCGTATGTGTGAGGGTTTCCACCAGGTGGTCTTCACCTGGGCAAGTTCTTTCTCTTTCCACCCTGCCGGAGAACCTTCCCCAAAGGAGGTTTGATGGATGTGAATTAAACCTGGCCAGAGAAAATGCCCTTCTTTCTTGAGGGTTAAGCAGAAATTCAAAGTAATTGTGGTTAGTTTCATGTGCCCCTGTGGCGGTTTATTTCTTGGGGTAAAATCCTAAAATAACCTCAACAACTTCAGTCCTAAAAAAAAGGTGAACAACTTTGGGGTAAAATCATAAAAAAAGCTCAACAGCTTCAATGCCCCTTTTCCAACTCTCCAATATCCTTTCTGAGCTGACAAGAACCACACACAGTATTCCAAGCTCAACAGCATCACAGATTTGCATAACAGCATTATGATACTGGCCGTTTTATTTCCAGTTCCTTTCCTAACGATGGCCAGTGTGGGATTCGCCATTTTCATGGCTGGGTTGGTGTTTTCCTTGAACTGTTCACGACGACGCCAAGGTCTTACTGCCACCAATTTCAGAACTCCTGACTGCATTTGTGAAATTAATCTTTCCTTGCCCACTTTGCACTTCTTTGCACTAAATTGCATTTGCCCTTTTACTCAGCTTAGAGAGGTCCTTCTGGAGCTCTTTGTATTTAAAAGACCTTGAGCAATTTAATCTCATTAGCAAACAGTGAGCACCTCACTGCTCACCCCTATCTCTGGATCGCAGCCAAGGTCCTGGCAGGTGGAAGTGATTTCATCCTCAAAATGCTTTGCAAACATGTACACAATGACACGCAAGTCCCAATACTGACCCATGGGCGACCTCCATCTTTGGACGTGGGTGGCGCTGTGGGTTAAACAACAGAGCCTAGAACTTGCTGATCAGAAGGTCGGTGGTTCGAATCCCCGCCACGGGGTGAGTTCCCGTTGCTCGGTCCCTGCTCCTGCCAACCTAGCAGTTTGAAAGCACGTCAAAGTGCAAGTAGATAAATAGGCACCACTCCGGTGGGAAGGTAAATGGCGTTTCCATGCGCTGCTCTGGTTTGCCAGAAGCGGCTTAGTCATGCTGGCCACATGACCTGGAAGCTGTACGCCGGCTCCCTCAGCCAGTAAAGCAAGATGAGCGCCACAACCCCAGAGTCAGTCATGACTGGACCTAATGGTCAGGGGTCCCTTTACATACAGAGAACTGTGCACTTATTTTACTCCTCTCTGCTTCCTGCCACCTAACCAGTTCCTGATCCGCAAGAGGCCCTCTCCTCATATTCCCAGTTTAATCAGGAATCTTCGGTGAGGTGCTTTGTCAAATGCTTTTTCAAACACCAAGTGCGCTTACCCTTTCGTACTACAGTGGTACCTCAGTTTTCGAACGTCTCAGAAGTCAGACCTTTCAGTTTTCGAACGCCGAAACCCCAGAAGTAACTTGTTCCGTTTTCGAATGCTTTTCAGAAGTCAAATGTACCACGTGGCTGCTGTATTGAGTTTTCCAGAAGTAAATGCTTCAGTTTTCGAACATTTCAGAAACTGAATGGTCTTCCAGAACGGATTACGTTTGAAAACCGAGGTACCACTGTACCAGTTAAGAAAAAAGTTCCAGAACATCTTCTATGTGGTCATTACACAGCAGCCTTTCTCAACCTGTGGGTCCCCAGATGTTGTTGAACTACAACTCCCATCACCACTAGCTAGCAAAGCCAGAGCACAGGGATGATGGGAGTTGTAGTCCAACGACATCTGGGAACCCACAGGTTGAGAACCGCTGGTTTAGAGGGAACATTCTGCGGTCCCTTGTGGCAAAAAATAGGCGCAGGCAAAATTTGAAGCAAGATTTCAGGCGCTGCAAAGAAGGCTTGTTCCAACCGTATCTGCCACCCTGAAAGCGTTTGGTGCGCAGGTTAGCCACTGGGGGGCGCTGCCATGCCTACGAATCAGCCAGCCAAAGCTCTCTGTGGCGGAAGGCCAAATTCTTAAGTGCCATTTGCATTCCTGCCTAATCTAATCTAACACACACAGTCCGGCTGACTCTCCTATACCCAGCCTCCGGGGATTTAGGGAGATTGCGGTCCAGAGCGATGGGACTGACCCATTCATAGGGAATGCTGGGCTCCTTTGCAAAAGGACAACTCTCAAGATACGCTGACAGAATCCATGGCACTCTGTGGAGTTTTAGAGTCATAGGGCGTGAACTGCATTTCAGGTGAAATAAAAAATTCAGGGACGTGGGTGGCGCAAGGGACGCGAGTGGCGCTGTGGGTTAAACCACTGAGCCTAGGACTTGCTGATCAGAAGGTCAGCGGTTCGAATCCCCGCGACAGGGTGAGCTCCTGTTGCTCGGTCCCAGTTCCTGCCAACCTAGCAGTTCGAAAGCACAAAGTGCAAGCAGATAAATAGGTACCACTCTGGCGGGAAGGTAAATGGTGCTTCTGTGCACTGCTCTGGTTCTCCAGAAGTGGCTTAGTCATGCTGGCCACATGACCCGGAAGCTGTACGCCGGCTCCCTCGGCCAATAAAGCGAGATGAGCACCGCAACCCAAGAGTCGGCCATGACTGGACCTAATTGTCAGGGGTCCCTCTACCTTTTTAAAAAATTAAGGTCATATATATATATATATATATATTTGCTTTCGTAGATTTTCACGGGTACAGGAATGCAGGTTTTGGTGTCCTCGGGTGTCTTCCCGTGTAAAAGTTGGGGTGTCTAGGCGACGTTTCCTAGACACCCCAACTTTTACACGGGAAGACACCCGAGGACACCAAAACCTGCATATATATATATATATATATATATATATATATATAAAATAAATGTTCACAAATGTACCAAGCAAACACTTACATAAATATATAAACTGCATGTCTGAAGCAGCACAGGAAAACAGTCCTGGAACCATTTTCACTCCCAAACTGACCAAATGATTTCTCTGCAAGGTCAAGGAAAATGGAAAAGCCTCCCCATTGTCTTTTTGTTCAGAAATCCTGTCTTAAGGGCATGTCTGTGTATGAATAGGGTGAGCCTGTGACCTGGCTCACAAACTAAGTATTTATCATTACAAAAGACTGGCCAGGCTCCCCAGGGTATCCAATCAAGTAAGCATTAACAGGTAACCTGCCAGACAGGAGGTAAACAATGCACTCAGATTTCTGCTGTAGACCGCCCTTTCTGTGATTTAGGTATGATATGTCTGGGGGTTGTCTTGGACTCCAGGGTGGGCAATTTAAAATGTCTATATAAGGGCGGGCACACCTTTGTTCTGGGTCCTCCTCCTTTCCTGAGTGTGAGGGGAGCACCCTGTTGCAACAGATCAATAAAGATCAGGCTTAACGAGCTGCTTTGCTTCTCAATATTCTCTGCTTGGCCTCTGTTATTTTCTTCGACCGATGGAGAACCTGCAAAGGACTCTATAAGGGCTCTTGTGTCCCCCATAAGGGAATAAGGGCAGCTTTTCTTTTCTTACACAGGGAAGTCTCTTTGTTGCCCACCAGATGTTGTTGGACTACAGATCCCATTAGCCTTGGTAAACCAGCATAGTCTATAGCCAGGGGGGAGGATGGGAATTGGAGTCCAACAACCTATGAAGGGCCACAGGTCCTCCTAGGGCCGAGCAGGGGGACATGTGGCCCTCTGAATGTTGCTGGATTACAACTCCCATGTTTCTTTAGGGATGGTGGGGGGGTGTCAGGGAACCGCCATCGGAGCAGGAGGAGGTGAGAGGGCTCTCGGACGATGGTGGAGAGGGCACCAGTAGGGGGAGGGATAGCCCATACGCTGGGGAAGGAAATCAGCGTAACACCAGTGGAGAAGGGGAGGAGATGGAGGAAGCGGAGAGCTGGCTCCAGGACTCTTCGCAGGAGACAAGCGGAGAGGGGACAAGTGCTCCGTTACCCACACCCACAGCGGGTAAAAAGGTTGCGCGCAGGCAACGGGGGAGGAGACTGGGCGTGAAGCAGCTTTTATGTTGGAAGCGGTTTAAGAAACGCCCACTGACGAATTCTGCCAGCGACTGAGGCAGCCACGAGATAGAGGCTGCTCTGTCAGAAAGGGTTCAACCATGCAAAACAGCCACGAGTGAAGGCAATTTACACCCAAGCAATCCCTAGAACCACAACAGGGGGGAGGTTCAATTCAGGTCACATTTAATTTTATTTTATTTTTACAATAATATTTATTAATTTTCAATAGACATAACAAAAATGAGAATATACAACACAACAACATAACAACAACAACACAATATAGAAGTAAAAAATAAGAAAAAAGAATAACAGACTTAACATACCTAAACAGGAAAAAAAGAAACTCAATTAATTAATTAAAATCCATTTTCATAAACATTTTAGTTGACTTCCTCTAATCTCCTCCATCTGAATTTCCTCTTAATTTGAATGTAGCAGTTTCCAATATCATTATTTCATAAAACAATATTACAGTCCTATTCCAATTTCTTTACCTTTCTTATAATGCATTTTCTTATTTATACATTTAGGTCTAATTTTGTCCAAGGCCTGATTGGTTCTTTCAAGTGGTTACATATCTTTAATGTTAGAGTATTTATTCAAATAGTCTTCAAATTTCTTCCAATCTTCTTGGTAGTCCTCTTCTTTCTGGTCGCGGATTCTCCCGGTGAGATCAGCCAACTCCATAAATTCCATCATCTTCATCTGCCATTCTTCTACCGTTGGTAATTCTTGTGTTTTCCATTTACTGGCTAGTAAAATCACATTTAATTCACACTTTCCAACACAACATGTGAACCAAAAAGCTGCCTTCTTTCAAAACTCTGCCCCTCTCTGAATTTTGCAATGCAGGGTGAGCGAAGGATATGCAAAATGTTATCTCCTACAGCAGTGATGGCCAAACTTTGCCCTCCAGCTGTTTCGGGACTACAATTCCCATCATCCCTGACCACTGGTCCTGTTATATAGGGATGATGGGAGTTGTAGTCCAAAAACAGCTGGAGTTTGGCCAAGTTTGGCCATCACTGCCCAGGGTACCCTGTGCAAAAAATTTTTTAAAAGTTGCATATGTTTGTGAAAATTGCACACAAGGAAGTCAATATAGTAGTGGGGATTGCTTTGCAAAAGTGTGTAACTTGGGCAAACCGCAGAGGAAAATTGCACCCTTGGGAAAATCCATACTAAAATGCTTCCAACGACATAAAACGAGCTTGCCGGATCGGGCCCATGGCCTGGAGTGGCTTAATGGTCAATCACCCTTCCCAGGGAACTCTGGGAATTGTAGTTCTGCGAGGGGAATGGGGGGGTCTCCTAACACAGTGATGACCAAACTTGGCCCTCCAGCTGTTTTGGGACTACAACTCCCATCACCCCTAGCTGACAGGACCAGTGGTCAGGGATGATGGGAATTGTAGTCCCGAAACAGTCGGAGGGCCAAGTTTGGCCATCACTGTCCTAACAGCTCTCAGCACCCTTAAACTACAGATCCCAGAATTCTTGGGGAGAAGTCATAACTGCTTGAAGTGGTATCAAGAAAGATGTCAGGTTGTTTTTGTACGCCACAACTGCAGCTAGAATTTTGCTGGCCAAAACCTGGAAATTACAAGAAGTACCAACAGTGGAGGAATGGCAGATGAAGATGATGGACTTTTGGGAGCTAGCCAACCTGACTGGAAGAGCCCGCGATCAGAAGGAGGAGGAAGAGTCCGGGACCAGAGGGGGGAGGAGGAGTATCAAGAGGAATGGAAGAATTTTAAAGATTATTTAGTTAAATATGTTAAGATAACTTAAATAGAATTACTTGTGAGTAACAGATTGGCCTAGGATTTAAATATGTGAAATTGTATAATACTATGGTTAGAAGTCAAAATGAAAAGAAAGAGTTAATTGAACAAGTAAATCTTATATGAAAATAGTGTTGGAAAACTGCTACAATGAGCTATATGGAAACTCAGCTAGGGGGATTTGAGGAAGTCACCCAACAATGATAACAAAAGTGGAACAATAACAGTTAGGAAAATTGTTTGTTTGTTCTTTGATATTGTAATGTTTTTCTTGTTTGTCATTATGTTTGTTATAATTTTGGGAAATCAATAAAAAAAAATTGAAAAATAATAATAAAGTGGTATCACAGTGCTCTAAACATTTGGTGTGAAGGTGGCCAATGTTTCGCAAACTTCTGCTGAAGCCCACACTGACTCCGGTGGGATTCATTGCCAAGCAGGTGGTCCATGCCCCGTGCAGGATGAGTGCCTTGTTATTGCTGCTGAATAGCAGCTGCTCTGGAGGCAGTGAGAGATTTTACTTTCTTGGGCTCCATGATCACTGCAGATGGTGACAGCAGCCATGAAATTAAAAGACGCCTGCTTCTTGGAAGAAAAGCAATGACAAACCTAGACAGCATCTTAACAAGTAGAGACATCACCTTGCCAACAAAGGTCCGTATAGTAAAAGCTATGGTTTTCCTAGTAGTGATGTATGGAAGTGAAAGCTGGACCATAAAGAAGGCTGATCACAGAAGAATTGCTTTTGAATTCTGGTGCTGGAGGAGACTCTTGAGAGTCCCATGGACTGCAAGAAGATCCAACCTCTCCATTCTGAAGGAAATCAGCCCTGAGTGCTCACTGGAAGGACAGATCCTGAAGCTGAGGCTCCAAGACTTTGGCCACCTCATGAGAAGAGAAGACTACCTGGAAAAGACCCTGATGTTGGGAAAGATGGAGGGCACAAGGAGAAGGGGATGACAGAGGACGAGATGGTGGGACAGTGTTCTCGAAGCTACCAGCATGAGTTTGACCAAACTGCGGGAGGCAGTGGAGGACAGGAGGGCCTGGCGTGCTCTGGTCCAGGGGGTCACCAAGAGGCAGACACGACTAAATGACTAAACAACAACAACAATCTGGCCAGCAGCTGGAAGAATCAGCCTCCTTTATTCCAAGGGGCTGGCAAATCTTCCCTCCAGCAGATACCCACCTCTGCCAAGCCAGGATGCAGGAACCACCAAGTGAGATCCACACGGTTGCAACCCAGCCAGAATATCACCTCCCGCTGGAAGTAGAGGCTGCAAAAGCCGGACGCGGAAAAATATCTAGGCCCGCCAGTTTGGGTGCCTTTGTTTAGTTTTAGTAGGTATTTGTTTAAAGTCCAGGTTTAGTGTATTTATTTAAAGCACACTTAAAGCAGCTGTAAACAGAAGCGGTTCTTAATCAAACAGAAAAAAGAGGCAGCAAATTCTCTGTGCAAACAAGATAGGGCTTGATCTGGCTGAAGGAAAGTCATGAAAGCCAAGCAAAGAGTGTAGCTGGCCCAAGGTTTTAATGTCGTATTTTAATCTTGTTTTTAAGTTGTATTTCAGTCAATTGTTTTTATATCTGGTGTCAGCCGCCCTGAGCCTGGTCTTGGCTGGGGAAGGCAGGGTATAAATAAAAATTATTATTATTATTAAGGTCTCCCAAGGTGTTCTCATGGCCTAGTGGAAAGTTGAACCCTGCTCTCCCAGGTCATGATCCAGTACTCACCCCACCCCACTGGCCCTCAAAGCGCTAGGATACCTCTTTAAATAGTCATGACTTCCCCCAAAGGATCCTGGGAGTTGCGGTTTGTTAAGGGTGCTGAGAGTTGCTAGCCAGCGGTTCTCAACCTCTGGGTCCCCAGATGTTGTTGGACTACAACTCCCATCATCCCTGAGCTCTGGCCTTGCTAGCTAGGGGTGATGGGAGTTGTAGTTCAACAACATCTGGGGACCCACAGGTTAAGAAAGGCTGAGCTAGGCAAGTCTAGGTTTGTCATTGCTTTTCTCCCAAGAAGCAGGCGTCTTTTAATTTTGCGACTGCTGTCACCATCTGCAGTGATCATGGAGCCCAAGAAAGTAAAATCTCTCCCTGCCTCCATTTCTTCCCCTTCTATTTGCCAGGAGGTGATGGGACCAGTGGCCATGATCTTCGTTTTTTTGATGTTGAGCTTCAGACCATATTTTGCGCTCTCCTCTTTCACCCTCATTAAAAGGTTCTTTAATTCTTCCTCAGTTTCTGCCATCAAGGTTGTGTCATCTGCATGTCCGAGGGAGCTTTTTACAAATTGTCTAAAAAGACGACAAAATTAACTGGACTCCTTGGCAGGGTTTGAATTAACATACACAAATTTATTGGTTGATAACATGACAGGTAGTTAACGTAAGGATATGTACAATTTTATAACATGCAGAGAATAACATGTGCTGAAAAATCAGAGAGGGGAGCTGAGGGGAGTCTTTGGGGGGGGAGGGTTTGAAGAGGGGGAAAGGGCGGAAATAATGAATATGTTAGGTTTCGATAGTTTGTATGTTGAAATTATTAATATATATATTTTTTAAAGTATGGGGCGAATATGGCCCTATAAACTTGACCGCGCTGCTTAGATCAACTTGATCTACTCAGATCTTACTTAGGATGCAGGTAAATCCATCAACACCCCCCCCACACACACAAAAAAAAAACAACCCCACATGATCTCAACTGTTTTTGTTTATAAGGAAGGAAACTTTTCTGAGGCAACGACCCTCTGTTGTTACACACCGTGTGTCGCCAACATCCTCCCGTCAGGGAACGTGCAAAAACCCACAAAATTGTGCAACCAGTTTGAAGGTTGGCAATGGAAAGTTCCTTGTTTTCTCAGAAATGCCGGGGGGGGCAGGAAGGTGGGGTAGTTTTTGAAAGCGTACATGCACTCAAATAAAGGAACTGCTCCTCAACAGGGAGGAGATCAGGGGACATGTTCTCCGGGCAGCATCTCCAACGAGGACTCAGTTAGGCAGCTGTAAATATAACATTTTAAGTGTGTTTTAGGTGCATTGCACAAAGGTGGCACCAGGTGGCGCTGGTGAGCTAATGGCAAATTCCATCTATATTTTAAAACCTTTATTAAAAAAATCACAGCTTTTTTTTAAAAAAAATGTGTAGATTCTGTCTTAGAGAAATTAGGCACAGTCTGACCCCCTCCTTTGGTAATCCTTTTAAAAGGATCAGAGGAAGCCGCCTCGCAGCATCTCAGGCCATTGTCCAAGCAGCTCAGTAGTGTATGCACTGACTGGCAGCGGCCCAGTAGACCTGAAGGAGCGTCTCCACCTCCATCATTCTGCCCGGACACTGAGGTCCAGCTCTGAGGGCCTTCTGGTGGTTCCCTCACTGCAAGAAGTGAAGTTACAGGGAACCAGGCAGAGGGCCTTCTCGGTGGTGGCTCCGGTCTTGTGGAACGCCCTCCCACCAGATGTCAAGGAAATAAATAACTATCTGACGTTTAGAAGACATCTGAAGACAGCCCTGTTTAGGGAAGTTTTTAATGACTGATGTTTTAATGCATTTTTAATCTTTTGTTGGAAGCTGCCCAGAGTGGCTGGGGAAACCCAGCCAGATGGGCGGGGTATAAGTAATAAATTATTATTATTTCTGAGCTTTCGGCCAAAGGGGTGTCTCTCCCTCAGCGCTACCTGAAGAGGCTAAGGACCTGGGACTTGCTACGTCTACCGCAGTCCGTCCAGAGTCTTGGCAAAACGTACGGCTGCTTGCTCCAAAGCTAACTGTCCAGCAAAGTCCACCCTTCACCTTAGCTGGTCTCTTTTCCCATTGCGTGGCTCCTCCGGCCCCTCTTCCAGGTGGACTCCAATGGGCTGTCGTCAATAAAGGCCCATTAGCTGCTATCGCCCCAGCCATCACTTCCTATTTCCTGCTCGCTTGGCAGCTTCCCAGAGAATACTGAGGTTTCTCCGCCTGTTGGAAACTCAGAGAACAGCTTAATCACACTCTTCTCTTTCTCTTTCAATCTCTCTCGCTGAATCGCCTAATCTCAGCCTGGCAAGGTGTCCTACTTTGAAGGGTCGTCGCTGGTTGAATGGGTATTTCCCCACCAACCTCTGCCTGCCTTCCGACTGATGAACAGCCCAGCGGGTGGGACTGGCTATCAGTTTCCTCCTCCTCAGACTCAGCATTGACCCCTTCTAGGACTGAACAGGGAGGAGGGTGGGAACAAAACTAGAATTGGTCTGCCATCGGCACTCTGGCGCCACCTACTGCTGGGCTCCCTTCCTTCCAGCCTACCAGCATCCAAGGTCTGGCAAGGTGTCAAAACTATAAACCAATGGACCTCCAGATCTTTCTTCAGCTTCCCCACAGCGAGAAAGTAGAAGCAGACCAGAGACAAGGAGCCAGAGAGGGAGGGAAGGTCGAGAAGGACTCCAAGAAATCAGGGGACACACACCAAAGATAACCGAGGATGAATGAATGAATTTTATCATTTCAGTCACAGACCAGTTCCAGCCCTCATACAATATCAAGGAAGTCATAAAACACAATAGGGAGACATTTGAATTTGCAATTAGGTATAACAGGGACTATACAGATGTAGCAACACTTTAAAAATATATAAATTTAAACTTAGAACAAAGATGCAGGAACACTCTGGAATTCAGATTGTATTGCTCAAGAAAGGCGCAGAACAGAGAGGGCATTTCTACTCCCAGACTATGAAATCTCCAGAGTGGCTAAATCAGGAATGTCCAAAGTCCATTTCGGGGGCCTAATCCGGCCCACCGGTCAATTTAATCCAGCCCTGGCGGCAATTTATTTCCTGCAGTAAAACCCTAAAAAAAACCTCAACAACTTCAAACTTTTGTTGGCCCTTGTGCTAGCCCTCACGGCCCTCCACTTCATCAAATCTGGCCCCCTTTGAAGAAAGTTTGGACACCACTGCATAAGGGAAGAAGGGCAGGTTTTGTTCACAACATGGGGAAGGAGGTTCAGTGGGAAGAGTCCTGGCAGAAGGTCCCAGGTTCAGTCCAGGAGTGGCTTGGAAGGCTGCCACCTGAAATCTTGGAAAGCATAGACCATGGGTAGGCAACCTAAGGCCCGGGGGCCAGATGCGGCCCAATCGCCTTCTCAATCCGGCCCGTGGATGGTCTGGGAATCAGCATGTTTTTACATGAGTAGAATGTGCGCTTTTATTTAAGAACAGCTTCTTCTCCAGAGCGATCTCGGCCCTGAATGGGAAGCCCGGACTTTGAAAGTCATCAAATCTCCTTTGCTGTATTTTACTATATTTTTTAATTAGTGTTTTTATGGAGCAGCCAAGTAATTTCGTTGTCCCCGAAGGGGGCAATGACTATTATTATTATTATTATTATTATTATTATTATTATTATTATTAATGCATCTCTGGGTTATTTGTGGGGCTTAGGAATTTGTTCATTTTGAGAAGCATGACTAAGATCTGCTCCAGAGATCCAGACCATGGGGAACCCCAAGAAATTAATAAACACAATTTGGACTATAATTTGATTTTTTTAATTTTAGTTTTTATATTTTTAATTGAAGTATTATGATTGGATGTTTTTTGTTGGAAAATCATTAAAAATGATTTTTAATAAAGGAATTCGTATATCCCCCCCTCCAAAAAAAAATATAGTCCGGCCCCCCACAAGGTCTGAGGGACAGTGGACCGGCACCCTGCTGAAAAAGTTTGCTGACCCTTGGACTAGACAATCCTGAGCGAGATAGACCAACAGCCTGACTCGCTACAAGGCAGCGTCCCATCTTCCTATTTCAATCAGCCAGAACCATGAGGGTTCACCCTGGGGGAGCGGCTGCCAGTCCGTGGGACAATACTGAGCTTGATGGACACCCCCCCCCCCACCTGGCCTGACTCAGGGTAAAGCCACTTCCTGCGTCATCCGATCTAGGGAAGATCCAGTCGAACAAGCTGGGGCGGTTCCGCCAGTGTTCGGTAGGTGGGCTACTCAAGACGGCTCTCCCATTTTATTCTGCTTTTTCAGACAGGAATGGGATTAGCAGGTGAGGCGTGGAAAGCTCCGCAGCCTAACCACAGAAGCAAAGCCACAAAGGAAACATCGAACCTCTGTGTGGCCGCAGCTGCGCTACACCCTTCAGGAGAACAATGGGGCTCACATTTGGGAGGGGAAAAAACACCACCGATCGCATTCTTCCCAAAGCAATTTTGAGCCATAAATCAACACTCAAGAATGCAAGGCGGCAGATATCAAGTTTGAAAGGCACTCCTCAACATTTCGGGGAGGAAAGGGATACTGAGAGCTACCAGCAAGATGGCTCAGCTCTGCTTCCATAGTCATTCTATTTTTATATATTTTCTGTTTTGCCATTCAAAGTACTCATTTTTACATCCTTAAAATACCAAATGACTTCCCTTCTTCTCTTTCCGTGGTTCATTCTACATATCATAAATCCCTGCATACACACCATATATCCCTGCATATTTTACAGAAACGACACCAGTCAGTATTCCATTATTACATCCCTCAGCCACTAGTTTACACTGCTGAATTTATCTCAATGATCCCTAGCTAGCAGGACCAGTGGTCAGGGATGATGGGAATTGTAGTCCAAAACATCTGGAGGGCCGAAGGTTGCCTATGCCTGAACTAAACCATTCAACAGGTAGGTGTCCAAACGGTCAGGCACCAGTTTAGCTTCCCCGAGCAAAGGCACAGAGTACAAAAGACAATAAGTCCTTTCCCAAGTTTATTAAACAAGCCACTCAAAAAGTTGCACATTTCTTAGACGGTTACAAACTAAAAATAAAAACATTGTAAAGTATAACTAGCTAAAACCATACTCACACAGCGACAATAGTTCAAAACACATGGAATGGTCAAGAGTCCTTTCACTGGTCAAACGCCCCCAGGCAAAGAACCAGGGAAAGATGTTCTGCTGCCCTTTGCATCTGAATTCCCAAATCCTTTATCCCTGAAAACCCACGTGGAGGTTAGGGACCAATCATTTCTTTGGGTTAATTACCAATTTACCAATGGCTGCATGACTATATCTCCTGATTGTCAGGAGACCAGCACAGCTGAACTTTGTTTAGACTCAGAGACCTTAAGATCAAAAGGCTCTTCCTTGTTCCCAGGCACCAGGCTCCTAAATTGTAAATTGCCTGATAGCCTCCTGTGCCTTTTTACAACCCAATCCACACTCAGGCCCCCAGCTGTGCCAGGGTCTGCAAATCAGATAACATCTCATCCTGCCTAGAGCCAAGATGTAACTGACTCACACTTCTGGAGGCAGGGAGTTTTTACTTTTAAAGAGACCAAACACCCTTTCCCCAGAAGGCCACAATTTTATCTCTCCCACAATGCCTCACTCCTGCGTGAACCAGCTTTTGGCATGCCAAGATTTCCCAATTTCACTTCTCCCGTCCATTGAGGAAGACCCTCCCCACCACTGCAAAAACAAAAAGAAGGGGGGAAACCCAACCACGTCTGAGTGGGGAGGACAGCCAAGAACAACATGCAAGCCTTGTGCTGACGCTCTGCCAGTGGAATTTTAAGAGCACAGGGGAGGGGAAAGGACGGGGGGGGGGCAGAGGGAGATGGCGGGGTTATCTATCGTGATGGAAAAAGAAACATCAGTGCAGCAGGGTGGGCCGACAGCTCAGTGGGTGGGGTCCTTTCTGTGGACCCAGATGATCCTGGGTGGAGCCACTGTTGTAAATCACCCTTTCCCTTTTCACATACTTTTTCTCTCTTTTTTAAATATATATTTTTTATCAAATGTTCTGTTTTGCAGTTTAAAACACTCATTTGAACATCCTTAAACTACCCTTCTTCTCTTTCCATGGTTCGTTTTGCAGGTCATAAATCCCTGCCGCTTTTACGAAAACTAAACCAAGCATAAAGAAGGCTGATCGCCTTCTTTATGGAAGCGAGAGCTGGACCATCAAGAAGGTTGATCACCAAAGAATGGATGCTTTTGAATTCTGGTGCTGGAGGAGACTCTTGAGAGTCCCATGGACTGCGAGAAGATCAAACCTCTCCATTCGGAAGGAAATCAGCCCTGAGTGCTCACTGGAAGGACAGATCCTGAAGCTGAGGCTCCAAGACTTTGGCCACCTCATGAGAAGAGAAGACTCCCTGGAAAAGACCCTGATGTTGGGGAAGATGGAGGGCACAAGGAGAAGGGGACGACAGAGGACGAGATGGTGGGACAGTGTTCTCGAAGCTACGAACATGAGTTTGACCAAACTGCGGGAGGCAGTGGAAGACAGGAGGGCCAGGCGTGCTCTGGTCCAGGGGGTCACGAAGAGGCGGACATGACTAAACAACAAAGCAGGCATAGGCAACCTTCGGCCCTCCAGATGTTTTGGCCTACAACTCCTATGATCCCTAGCTAGCAGGACCAGCGGTCAGGGATGATGGGAATTGTAGTCCAAAACATCTGGAGGGCCAAAGGTTGCCTATGCCTGAACAAAACCATTCAGTATTCCATTGTTGCATCCGTCAAAACTTATTTACACTGTTGGATGTATCTCGATGCTGCCAGCGTTTTCAACTGTACACAGTTATTTCCCATATATTCAATCAACATTTTCCAATCTTCTCTAAACGTACGTTATTCTTGTTCTCTTATTCTATATGTTAAGTCTGCAAGCTGTGCATATTTTGTCAGCTTAAGTTTCCGTTCTTCTTTGGCTGGGAATCTCACACGTTTTCCATTTTGGGCTAACAAAACATGGACCGCAGTAGTGGCAACATAAATAACCCTTCTCTGTCATCCTTCTCTCTCTCTCTCTCTCTCTTGCTCTCTTTCATTCTCTCATTCCTTCTTTCTCTCTCTCTGCCACCCCAACATCTCTTTCACATGCTCACTCGCACCTCCTCTTTCTCTTTTGGTCAACTCCTTCCCTTCCTCTCTCTAGTTAGATCCACACTGAACAGTTATAGCACATGGCTTCCCTCAAAGAATCCTGGGAACCGTAGTTCCACCCCTCACAGAACTACAATTCCCAGAAACCTTCACAAACTTCAGTCCCCGGTCTTCTCTGTGTGTGCGTGCGTGGGGAGCCATTATCATTGTTTTTCATTTCATTTCTGTACCGCTTTCTGTTTCCAAGCCAAAAATCTCAAAGCGGTTTACAGCCCTACATTAAAACATCAAACAACGCAATCCAAAAGGAAGTCGAGTATAAAGTTCAAAGCAGCATAGTTAAAGGGAAACTAAAATATTATGTTAAAAAGTTTCAAAATAAAACATTGCAACAGAGGTCAGGCTGAACACAGAAAAGTTAACAACAAAGTAATCGTAAACATTTCAAAATCAAACGTTTCAAAATCAAATACAGTGGAGCCTCAGAAGTCGAAGGGAATCCATTCCGGAAGTCCGTTTGACTTCCAAAATTTTAGAAATCCAAGGCGTGGCTTTTGATTGGCTGCAGCCAATCAAAAGCTGCGGAGGATGTTCAGGTTCCAAAGAACGTTCACAAACTGGAACACTCCAAAATGTTTGACTTACAAGGCGTTCGGGATCTAAGGTAGAACTGTATGAAATGCACATTTAAAACAGCATATGTACTCTACAGCCACGTCTACTGCAAGGATGACTACCTAAGGAAAGTCATATTTAAACTACTGTATGTGTTTTAAGGGACGCGGGTGGCGCTGTAGGTTAAACCACAGAGCCTAAGACTTGCCGATCAGAAGGTCGGCGGTTCGAATCCCCGCAATGACGGGGTGAGCTCCCGTTGCTCGGTTCCTGCTCCTGCCAACCTAACAGTTCGAAAGCACATCAAAGTGCAAGTAGATAAATAGGTACCGCTCTGGTGGGAAGATAAACGGCGTTTCTGTGCGCTGCTCTGGTTCGCCAGAAGCGGCTTAGTCATGCTGGCCACATGACCCGGAAGCTGTACACCGGCTCCCTCGGCCAGTAAAGCAAGATGAGCGCCGCAAACCCAGAGTTGTCAACGACTGGACCTAACAGTCAGGGATCCCTTTAGCTTTACGTGTTTTAAAGGCATTGTGTCAATCTCTCCAAGCTGCTAAAAGGATCTCAGCCAATTCAGTTTGGAGGGGACCCAGTTGCTTGCGATCAGATGGGGAAAGAGTGCTGTTTCCATTGTTCAGCCCAGACATTGAGGTCCAGCGCCGAGGGCCTTCTGGCCGTTCCCTCATTGCGAGAAGTGAGGCTACAGAGAACCAGGCAGAGGGCCTTCTTGGTAGTGGCGCCCGCCCTGTGGAACGCCCTCCCTTCAGATGTGAAGGAAATAAGCAGCTATCTTCTCTTTAAAAGACATCTGAAGGCAGCCCTGTTTAGGGAAGTTTTTAATATTTAATGCTGTATTGTTTTTAGCACTCGATTGGGAGCCGTCCAGAGTGGCTGGGGAAGGGGTATAAATAATAAATTAATAATAATAATTTAATAATAGTTGTGCTCAGGTCCTGCTTGCCGGAAGTCAAAGAAAGTGGCCCCGTGTGTCTCCTATAAATAGTATCCTCTACTGGCACACAACAGCTTCTTTGCTCCTGAGCTACACAACCCTTTCCCTGAAAATAAAGTTTAAGATTCCAGTCCTCATGGTGCTGAATAAAGGGGTGGTTTAAACAGCAGCGTTAAGAAGCTGGCTGAGAACAAGCCAGACCATTTGTCGCATCCAGCACTCGTGGATTTATTGATTTTACAGGAGACATTTACGCGCCACCAAATAATTGGCATTCCTAAGTGGCGTCCATAAAAAGCAACCCAAGCAGCAAAAGGAAACAATAAAAATTTATCGTAAAACCATACCCTACCTTAAAATCCCTGCTGGAACAAAAAAGGCTTAGTCATGCTCTGAAGAATGGCAAGGAGGGTGGCTGTCTATCTCAGGTGGGTGGGAGTTCCAAAGGCTTTAGGGCCTATTCTACTGAATGCATGGCTTCTGCACTCCAGCGGGTGCAGAATGCTGCAGCGAGGCTCCTAACGGGGTCCCTGCCATGGGAGCATATTCACCCAGTGCTTTTCCAGCTGCACTGGCTCCCGGTGGAGTACAGGGTCAGATTTAAGGTGCTGCTTTTGACCTTTAAAGCCCTTCACGGCCTAGGACCCTCGTACCTACGGGACCGCCTCTCCCGGTCTGCCCCACGGAGAGCCTCAAGGTCCATAAATAGCAACACCCTAGTGGTCCCGGGCCCTAAGGAAGTTAGATTGGCTTCATCCAGAGCCAGGGCCTTTTCAACTCTGGCTCCCTCCTGGTGGAACACACTGCCTCATGAGACCAGGGCCCTGCAGGATCTTTCCACAGGGCCTGTAAGACAGAGTTGTTCCTCCTGGCCTTTGACTTGGAGCCAATTTGACTCTCTCCCCCTCTTTCTTCTTCCTTTCTCCTCCTCCGATGAGGCTGCATTTTAATATTTTAATGTTTTGATATTTTAATGTTGTATTTTAATTTTGTTTTTAAGTTGTATTCATTCACCTTGTTTTTATTATTGCTTGTTAGCCGCCCTGAGCCCGGCCTTGGCTGGGGTATAAATAAAAATTATTATTATTATTATTAGTGGGTCAGCAGCAGGAACTCCCACAGAGAACTCAGTGAAATATAAGGGATCAGGCCGTTTTGGGTTATTGTTGATGTTTTTCTTATATTTCAATTACTTACCTGCATTTCACTATAAGGTCCCAGTGTGGGAGCTATTTAAAAATGCCACATTAAAATCAGTTTACACCAAACTACAGTCAGGAGAATGGGATGAGACCTTGAATGTAGAACTTGGGTGTCAAAGTTCAGGGTAACGTAAAGGTAAAGGAACCCCTGACCATTAGGTCCAGTCGTGGCCGACTCTGGGGATGCGGCGCTCATCTTGCTTTATTGGCCGAGGGAGCCGGCGTACAGCTTCCGGGTCATGTGACCAGCATGACTAAGCCGCTTCTGGCGAACCAGAGCAGCGCACGGAAACGCCGTTTACCTTCCCGCCGGAGTGGTACCTATTTATCTACTCGCCCTTTGACGTGCTTTCAAGCTGCTAGGTTGGCAGGAGCAGGGACCGAGCAACGGGAGCTCACCCCGTCATGGGGATTCGAACCGCCGACCTTCTGATCGGCAAGTCCTAGGCTCTGTGGTTTAGCCCATAGCGCCACCTGTGTCCCTAAAGTTCAGGGTAAAGAAATGCAATTCCTCCATTTGGAGGGTAGCCAGAGGACAGAAGATCACTAGCAGATCCGAGTTGGATCAGGCCAAAGGCCCACCCCACCCTATTAATTATCACAGTGGCCAAATGCCCCAAGGAATCTAAAACTCTAGATAGACTGCCCCTAGATCTGGAGGTTCCACCAGAATATCAGAAGAGCCCTGTAGTTAGCCAGTGGCCCAAATAGTCCGGCATCCTTCCACTCTCTCTCTGTTTCTCTCTCTCTCTCTCTCTCTGCACCTGCTGAATGTCTGCCTTGCGTTTGTTCTGGAGAGGCAGGAAAGCCCTTTCGGAAAAGGGAGAAAAAGCAAGAAATGCCCAGCGGATCCTGTGAAACGGAGCCCCTTCGCTGGTGGGGCTGAGGCGCGCTGGGCTCCTCCTGGTAACCCCACGTGGCTCCTCTCCAAGAGGCCGGTCCTCTCTCGCTCTCCCCCCTACGGGGCTGGAGCTGCCGGCCTCCGTCTCCGCCCCTCTTGCCCAGCCCAGCCCAGCCTGGCGAGGGTTGCGGAGGCGTTGGCCGAGAGGCCTCACTCTGCCTCCTGCCAGCCGTCGCTCCAGGCTCCCTCTCGCGCTCTCTGCAGCTCCTCCGCGGTGAGTCTCTTTGGGGCGTTCCAGCCGCGCGTAACGGGGACTTTTTGGAGAGGTGCAGAAAAAGACGCGCGCGTCCCTGGCTTGCGCGCTCGCTTGCTAAAGGGGGAGAGAAATGGGGGGCGGCGGGGGGGGGGCTGGAAGAAACATTCAGAAAAGTGGGGTTCTCTCCATTGAAATGGAGCACCCTCCTCCCCACCCAAAAATTTCTGCACCCCAGGGAGGGGGAAAAACTGGACTGAGGTTGCTGTGCAGTTTTATTGGAAATTGTGATAGAATCAAATAAGTTTGGTATTTTTTGCAAGGGAACGTTTGTTTTTTTCTGCAGTGAAAAAGCCTGCAGTTCTGGGAAAGGGTGTGGCCCGCCCTGGGGAATGAGAGCGGGGTGGTCTCCTCTTGAGAAAGTGTGTTGGGTGTCTTGGGGCAAGGGGGTCTTTTCTCCTGAATCAATCAGTCTCCGCTCAGAATTCATTTTGGGAGTCCTCGTGTGTTTCCTGCGTTAATCTGTCTTGGAGTATAGAGGCAGGTCCGTTGCCGTGAATGGGCACGCTGGTGGGATTAGGTCCCTTTGATTCCACTGGGTCTACTCGTGAGCCGGACCAAGTGGCTTGAAACCCCGCGTCCTTATTCTTGCATACGGGCTTGCAGTAGGAAAAAAATAAAATAAAACCTCTGGGTCTGAAATCCATCGCTAAAATTGGGGAGGGAGGGCGTATTTATTTTTATTTTAGGGGGATTTTAAATTCTGGAGCAAAAAGGGTGATTCGTTTCCCCCTCCCCATTTAGAATAGGGGAGGTTGGGTCCCCCAGGAAGACTTTATTTAGGGGGAAGGGGTTGTGGAAGGGGGTAACCCCAAGTTTAGTGCTTTGAAGGGGTGGAGGAGCTGACCATCAACACCCCAAAACTAAAACTAGAGGACGTGGGGGTTCCAGAGGCAGAATTTGGGGGGGGCGATGGATCTGGGTAAGTCCTGCCATCATTGGATAGGGTGTGCTCCCACCCAGGACATGTCTGGAGTTCGGGTTTCCCACCCAGCCATGTGGCTGACTAATCCCACTTGTGGGGAGCGTGAAAGTGCAGATCCATGAAATGGGTGCATTTCTGAAAAATGTAGGAATAGAAGAAGCTTCTTTAGACCGAGTCGGGTGATTGGTGCATCCAGTTCAGTGTTGTCTGCACTGACTGGCAGTGACTCTGTGAGGTTTCAAATGGAGCTCGTTCCCCTACCCCTAGCTGGAGAAGGTGGGCTTGAACCTGCCACCTTCTGCATGCCAAGCACTTGCTCTCCCACTGAGTAAGGACACCTTTTGGGGGTGTCCTGGACCCGTAGCCAAGGGTAACTATTCTGCACTGAGAGAAAGAAATGAACGGGTTATATATCCAAATGCATGTCCTGCTCATAGTAAGCTCGTTAATAGACATGGCTAGTTCAGGGTCATTAATTCCAGTGGGTCTACTCTTGAGTAGGGCCTAAATACTTCTTTAAAAAAGCTCTGGGACTAGACCACGCCACTGTCAATCTAGCATAGCCTGTTCCTTTGGGGACGGAAATCCCTTGCATTTGCCACGGGAGCATGCATAAGAAGGTTCCAAAGGTGTGATGGATCCGTATGAGGTAACCTGCATTCCACACCCAGATAGGCCCCAGCCCCTCCAGCTGAGGTCAAGGTCCAACTTGCCCCAGTGAGTCTTGGTTCCTAGGCCAGAGACAGCCAAAGCTATTGATGTTGTCAGACCGACCCCACCTGGCTGCTGTGTTTTTAAACACACACACACAACTCCCCCAAAAAAGGGGGAAGGAATCCTGGAAACTGTACTTTACTCCCTGACTGAGCTACAGTTCCCAGCACCCTTGGCAGACTATGGTTCCCAGGATTCTCTGGGGTGCTGGGGAGAGAGAACGTGCTTTAAATGTATGCTGTGCGGCTCAAAAATTGATAGGAGCATGGCTGCCGTCTTGGAAAGAGTGGCCCCACAAAGTTTGGGAAGCCGTCTCCAACGACAAAAATAATATCTAAGGCGAAGCGTTTCGAGAGAATTCAGAAATAAATTCTGGGAGAACTGGTTGCTCTCTTTGAGGAAATAACCACCTCCCATGAAAGCAAACCCAAGTCGCTTTTGCAGGTTTAGAAGAGATGTTTTAATTTTGCGATACTTGTGTTTTCTTGCGGAATATTGTGATCTGGAGGTGGGTTTTTCCCTGGAGCAGTTTCTTGGGTTTTTGTTAATGATTGATAAATGATTGAATAAATTAAAGGTGGGGGGGAGAATGCATGGTATGTAAGTGGCCATGGGCCGTTGTGTCTGATGGGAATTGGCATTGGGTGCCAGTCTGGAGCATGGGTAGGCAAACTAAGGCCAGGGGGGGGGGCTGGATCCAGCCCAATCCCCTTCTCAGTCAGGGTCCACGGACGGACCAGGTATCAGCGTGTTTTTACATGAGTGGAATGTGTGCTTTTATTTAAAATGCATCTCTGGGTTCTTTGTGGGGCTTAGGAATTTGTTCAGTTTCCCCCCAAAAAATATAGTCCAGCCCACCACATGGTCTGAGAGACAGTGGACCGGCCCCCTGCTGAAAAAGTTTGCTGACCCCTGGTCTGGAGGGTCGTGCTTTGTATCCATCCATTCAAAACTTGGCCAGCAGTCCTTGATGTAGCTTCCAGTCGATGGGGAGAAAAGCTCTTAGTATTTGCTTTCCCCTGTTTCACACTACAGCTGCGCCCCCCCCCCCTCCTCCCAGGGTGTGGCATGCAGCCTGATTACCCAAGGAGCAGCCTTATAACAGGGAGGGTCTGGACAGGACAAGGATTTTTTTCCTTCCTTCCTTCCTTCCTTCCTTCCTTCCTTGCTAGGATGGGCTGGGGATTGGATTTGGGGGTCCGCTCAGCCACAGCCCTTTCCACGGAGCCCTGAATTTCAGTTCTCTGTTCTTCCCATCCGCTCCCCTTGGTTTCAACCCCTTAAAGTAACAACGAACAGTTTTGCGTTTGGGTAAAAGGTTTGTTGTTTCATGTGATAATGCATAGGAAACACAGAGAGGATAATTGTGGCAACAGACTAAAATGTTTAAAAACAACCCCCAAAATACAAAACAGGCATGTTAAAATAAGTTTGGTTGCCTATGGGTTTGGGAATGATTCTCCAAATCACAAAAGAAAAAAAGCGAGATGTTTTCTTCGCCTAAAGAAGGAAGATTTGGGTTATTTCACGGTTCGGATTTGCTGGGCTTGCGACAATGGTGGTCTTTGAAAATGATGTTTCTGCTGTATGGGATGCCACACAGAGCCTGACAGGAGGATTAGGCCAAAGAGGACCAATCTCATGCAGCAGCCTGTTTTTGCAGCAGCCAAAAGCCCTGAGGAGCCCAGGAATCTAGATAGACTGCTCCTGGAACTGGAGGTTCTATAGAAACATCTGGAGAGCCTGGTGGGAACCACGAGGGTCATCTAGTCTGACCCTCTGCAATGCAGGGACCTTTTGCCCTACATGGGGCTAAGCGTCACCGTAGAGACAGAACCATCACTCCATAAAATGTGTCTGAAGGTTGCAGGCCTGTCGAGATCTCAAAGGAAGCCAGCAAACAGTTCGAGGGCTTTTGTGTTGTTGAAAAGCTCTGCCGTCGCAGAGTTTTAAAGCCACTCTTGCAGTTTCTGGGGGGCAAATTGTGGGGCGTAGTTGTCAGAAGGGGACTCTGGTGTTGGGGGTTCAGGGTGAGGAAATGGAAGGACCCGGAGTGAACTGTAACCAGGCAGCACAGTCGGAGAAGATGTTCCCCTTGTGCGTTTCGGTGACCTACTTAAGGCAGCGTCAGACCACATGTCTGTTTGGCAAGGGGAGACCCTCCCTGGCCGTGTCAGTTGGATCCGTCTCCTGGTGAAGAGAATTTCTCTTCCCAGATCTGGAGAGAGAGAGAGAGAGGTGGGTGGGGTGCCGAAGTTTCTCAAAAGGATATTTGTTTTCCCAGGGTGGCAAAGCTGTTTGCTGGGTCATAATAAGATAAGCAGGGAGCCGTTCTGGATTAGACCAAAGGCCAACTCCTCCTCCTCCTCTTCCCTCGGTTCCTCCAAGCAGGACGTGATACAGCCACGCCTGTCACCCCCATCTGAGCCTCCGAGGTAGACTATCCCTGTCCCTGGAGGTTCAGTTCCTCGCAGTCACAGGCCATGCCCACAAACCGTACATTTAATTATTTTTCTGCCACTTTTAATGGCCAGGAATCAACTGTAGTTTGCCCCACACGTTTTGCAGTGCCCTTCACAGTTCCCTGGGTTATTTTTTGGGGGGGGGGCGTGACTGTAGTTTGGGAGCTGTGGTTTGTTACAGGCGCTGAGACCTCTAGGGAAAATGTCTCAGAGTTCTAGTTCCCTGTGGAAAGGGGTTCGCTGTTAAATCGCTCTGGTTTTAATTCATGAGGACTAGAAACCTGCTTTGGGTTTTTTTCATTCAAGTGCTATAGCCAAGCGGCTTGAGCATATGCTTTGCATGCAGAAGGTCACAGGTTCAGTCCCCAGTGGCTTCTCCAGGTCGCGCTGGGAAGGTGCGTGGCCAGAAACCCTGGGGAGCCTCTGCCAGTCAGTGTAGACGTTATGGAGGTAGGTGGACCAATGGAACTGATGCAACAGTTAGATGAAGCATCCTCCTTGCTCCCACCCACTTGGCCCTCGAAGGGCTGGCAGACTACGGATCCGGCCCTCGGGGCGGAAAGGATTCCCCAGCCCTCCTCTCCTCGCATTCCTCCGGTGACGCCAGCGCTCTGCTCTCTTTAAATCCATCCTGAATAAATTAACTGGTTGCCCCAGTGGAAAAGAAGAATCGAGCCAGTTCAGAATGCCCTCTGGCTGTGAGCATGACATGCGAGGAAAGAACGCTTCCTCTTTATTTATTCCATTTATTTTCTGCGTTTGCATCCCAACGTTTTTCTTCCTCCAAAGGGCTCAAAGTAGGGTTCCATGCTTCTCCATCTCCTCATTCGATCCCCACAACAACCTTGTGAGGTAGTGCTATAGGCTCAGAGGGATAGGTGACTGGCCCGCAGGGTCACGCCCAGGGAGCGTCATGTGGCCAAGTCGGGTTTCGAACCCGGGCCAGTAATAAATGAACCACAGCTCCCAGAATTCTCTGGGGGAAGGCATGTGCTTCCAACGTGATTCAGATGTGCTTTAGATCCGAATCTAAAGCCTGACCCGGTGCTCACAGCAACCTCTCTGATTTCACAACAACTGGCGTTGCAAAGCATACTGCCTCCGACAGGGGACGGCACCATTTCTGCTAGCAGCCGTTGAACAGCCTCCACGAATTTGTCTCGCCCCCTTTTAGGATGTTTGGCACCTGTCCCAGATTGTGAATTGATTCTGTGTACGAGTTGTTGTTTTTAAAAGCGTCTCTATGCTTCTAATTGCCTCATCATTTTTTAAAAAACAAAAAAACAATTACATGGAATTGTTTTTTAACCGATGCGCCTGCTTTCTTGTAAAATGCTTTGAGCTGCCTCCTGGGGGAGAGATACGTAAATTGAATTAAGAGTGCCAATTTCAGCCCACAGTGGCAAGCTGTCAGAGAGGGGGTGGGGGTGTCCCAACAAAGTCCTGCTCAGAGGAGACCCGTTGCAATTAAAATGGACCAAAATCCGCCACATTGTTTCATCGTTCGGCCCGGACACTGAGGTCCAGCTCTGAGGGCCTTCTGGTGGTTCCCTCCCTGCAAGATGTGAGGTTACAGGGAACCAGGCAGAGGGCCTTCTCGGTGGTGGCACCCGCCCTGTGGAACGCCCTCCCAGCAGATGTCAAGGCAATAAACAACTATCTGACTTTTAAAAATGCATCTGAAAGCAGCCCCGTTCAGGGAAGTTTTTAATGTTTGATGTATTTATTGTGTTTTTAATATTCTATTGGGAGCTGCCCAGAGTGGCTGAGGAAACCCAGCCAGATGGGTGGGGTAGAAATAATGAATTATTATTATTATTTATTATTATTATCATGTAAGTGATCTAGTTAGCTGCTCTTCACTCCCCTTGGGAGGAAGGGGAGGCATATCAATCAGTCCAGCATCCAGAGCACTCAAAAGTCAGTAGCAAATTATAGATAGATAGATAGATAGATAGATAGATAGATAGATAGATAGATAGATGATAATTGATAGATAGATGATAGGTAGGTAGGTAGGTAGGTAGGTGGGTAGATAGATAGATAGATAGATAGATAGATGATAGATGATAGGTAGGTAGGTAGATAGATGATTGGTAGATAGATGATAGATAGATAGATGATAGATAGATAGATAGATAGATAGATAGATTGATAGATAGATGATAGATAGATAGAGATAGATAGATAGATAGATAGATAGATAGATAGATAGATAGATAGATGATAGATATAGATAGATAAATAGATAATTGATAGATGATAGATATAGATAGAGAGATAGAGAGATAGATAGATACTGTAGATGATTGGTAGGTAGATGATTGATAGATATAGGTAGGTAGGTAGGTAGGTAGATAGATGATAGATAGATAGATAGATAGATGATAGATAGATAGATAGATAGATAGATAGATAGATAGATAGTAAAAGGCCACATGATAGAAGTTTATAAAATGGTTCATGGCTTGCAGGCAGATCCATGTTTTTCTCCCTCATAACCCTGGACATCCAACAAAGCCAAGTGTTGGGAGATTTGGGACCGACGAACGGAAGGACTTCTTCACGCAGCACACAGTTGAACTGTGGAACTCCCTGCCACAGGAGCCAGGGATGTCCACCCACTTGGATGGCTTAGGAAGAGGATTACACAGCCATTCCTGGAGGAAGGGAGGGCTATCGATGGCTACTAGTCCTGGTGGCTCGGCTCTGCCCTACGTGGCTGGAGGCAGCGATGCTTCTGAGCATCAGCTGTTGGAAACCAGAGGAGGGAGACGTGTTCTTGCGCTTTGGAGTTTTCCAAAAAGAAGCCTCTGGTTGGCCATTGTGAGAACAGGATCCTGGGCTCATTGGTGAGCCATTGGCCTGATTCTGGAGGCTGTTCCTGTGTTCTTATATCTGCACCAATACCTTTCCATTTACAGCTGCTAAGTTCTATTGCTTGTCGAAACAGTGTGCTAGAAAACTACATTCTATTGCTTGTCGAAATAGTTGTTTTGATATTGGTGGATCCGCTGTGCTAGAAGACTTGCAAGTGTGTGCATGTCTTTTCGTGTGCAAATACACACAGACAGAGAGAGAGAGAGAGAGAGAGAGAGAGAGAACGCTCACCATGGAATAAGGGCATCTGTGGCCGACTGTCGAGATCTGAGCAGAATTCTGGGTGGAGTCTGTAAGAAAGGGATTGCTCTTTGAACAAAGGACAGCCCTTAAAATAAACAGGGTTTGGCACTGTGTGGGCGCATGAGCGCATGCCTTCGGAAGCATAGGACCCCATTGCTAGACTTACTCATCATGAATGGAATTCCATCTGTGAGTTACTTGGGGAGAATGTGAGCCTGCTCACACTCTTAACCCAACCCTTGACTCAGAGCACCATCATTCTCTTCACCCTGTATCAAGAGGGAAGGCAGTATCATGCAATGGCTAGAGCAGAGTCGGGGAGAAGCCTCAGGCCCCAGAACCAGATGCAGTCCTCTGCCCACATCCACACCTTACAATTTAAGAACTTGTCTACTCCTTTAACAGTCATGGCTTCCCCCCAAAGTGGCTTTTCCCACCACAGAGCTAAGATTCCCAGGATCCTTTGCAGGAAGCCATGCGCTTTGAATGGATGCTGTGGGAGTGGCCTCTCGCTAAGCCACGCCCCTTCCAGGCCACGTCTCTTTCCTGGTCCACACGCTTAGGGCAAGGCAGCATCCGGTTTTCAAGATCGAGATACTGTCTATCGCCAGCTAAACATCGCGATATACCGATATATCACAATGTCTGAAATAGGGATGGCGCTGTCTAGAAGAGGCATCATGTGGCTTCAAGGTTTTTCTTGCATCGTGACTTTTGCATAGCACATGCACACACTCATTAGGGCCGGGCAATGTATCATGATGTGTGCCTGTGCTATGTAAAAAAAGACATGATGTAGGAAAAACCGTGAAGCCAGACATCGCTTCTCTTATTATTCCCACCGCCCTTCTGCTCTGTACAGTGGTACCTCAGGTTACATATGCTTCAGGTTACATACGCTTCAGGTTACACACTCCGCTAACCCAGAAATAGTGCTTCAGGTTAAGAACTTTGCTTCAGCATGAGAACAGAAATCGGGCTCCGGCGGCACAGCAGCAGCAGGAGGCCCCATTAGCTAAAGTGGTGCTTCAGGTTAAGAACAGTTTCAGTTTAAGAACAGTTTCAGGTTATGAACAGACCTCCGTAACGAATTAAGTACTTAACCTGAGGTACCACTGTACTATAAAACAACAGTTGCAGCAATAAAAGGTAAGTAAAATAAAAAGAGTGCTAGTTTTAGACCCCTAAGTTAGGGTTGCGATATGTCCGGAATTACCCAGACATAGCTGAGATTTGCCTGCTGGAAACTATGGGCGGAAATCACTGAAATGTCCGGGAAAATCTGGACTTACGGCAACCCACGTCGGAAGAGTAGATTTTGGCGAATTTCATTAAAAATAGCTCAAAAACGTAAGCTCAGCAACTTTGGCCACCCCACCCCTCGAATTTTCACTTTTTGAAACACTGCAACCCCACCTAATTAGCAGTACAAGTTGCCAGGATGTGACCCCGTTCTCCTCTACAAAGTTACATCTTTATTTCAGACATCGTGATACATTGGTCTATCTTTCTTTCTATATTCTTTCTTTCTTCTGTCTTGAATTTTGCAACATTCAGCTTCATTGTATGTCCAGGAGTGTTAAAACATATGTATTTGTGGGTGTCTTTAAAGAGAGAGGGGAAGAGAAACAGTTTGTAATCTTCCCGGTATGGTATATGTTCTCTGCATTGCACAGAGGCTTCCGAGAAGCCGTTAAAAGGGTTTGCGGGTTTCGGCACCGGCTGGCGTCTGCTTATAAATCTTTTACGCTCTCTCTGTGCGATGGCCGAGGCTCGCGGCTGCAGATGGGCCTCCAATCGCCACAGCCGGGGCAGCTGGAGGCTGGAAAACCTCTCAGCACTGACCCCAAGGGACTATCTCAGAGCTGCAGAACATCAGGACTGAGATTTTGGCGTTTGTGAGATGGATTCCGGGCCGAGAAAAGGCCAGCGAAGGACAGCCTTGCAGCCAAGTTTGCAGTCAATCTAGTTCTATATTGTGAACATTGACTGGCAACTGCTCTCCAGGGTTTGGGGTAGGGCGTTTTTCCCAACCCTGCCTGGAGATGCCTGGGACATTTTGTATGCAAAGCAGCTGCTCGCCAGACTATGGTCCGCAAAAAGATGGTGCAGCCTGCAAAACAGGGCATCCTAAATTCTCTCCCTCTATTCTGTGAGAGCTGGACCGTAAAGAAGGCTGAGCGCCGAAGAATGGATGCTTTTGAATTCTGGTGCTGGAGGAGACTCTTGAGAGTCCCATGGACTGCAAGAAGATCAAACCTCTCCATTCTGAAGGAGATCAGCCCTGAGTGCTCACTGGAAGGACAGATCCTGAAGCTGAGGCTCCAAGACCTTGGCCACCTCATGAGAAGAGAAGACTCCCTGGAAAAGACCCTGATGTTGGGAAAGATGGAGGGCACAAGGAGAAGGGGACGACGGAGGACGAGATGGTGGGACAGTGTTCTCAAAGATGCCAACATGAGTTTGACAAAACTGCGGGAGGCAGTGGAAGACAGGAGGGCCTGGCATGCTCTGGTCCAGGGGGTCACAAAGAGTCGGACACGACTAAACAACAACAATTCTGCTTCATCTTGTTTTCGGGGAGTTCGTGTTCTCTGTCTCTTTTGCCCAGTGTTGCAGATGCTTTCTCCCAGAGTCATTTCCCACGAGGCCGTCTGTTGGCAAATGCCAACCAAGTCCAGGCCTCGCCCATGTACCCGGGACTCCGTGGGGAGAGCTGTCCCGCTCCTGAGACAGCAGCAGCAGAGCTGGGGAGTTTGCCAGGATCCCTTAAGCCCTGTTTAGTCATTGCATTAACAGCCAAGGGATGAGGAGTCCTCCCCTCTGCCCCCCTCCTGCCCCCCCCCCTCCTAAGACAACTTCTCCTCTGCAGCCTCCAGCCAACACCCACCCAAGGGGAACACCCAGAAGGGAGCGGGCAGTGACAGGAAACGTCTCTGATTAAGCAAAATCATCGCTTCCCCTTTGAAAGAGTGTTCCGCAGCCCTTGTTTGGTGTGTGCAGCCTTCTGTGTTCCTCTTCAACCAGCCCCATGAGGACCAGAACCTTGCATTCTTTTTTAGTAGTTCAGGGGCAGAGCCTTTGCCTTGCACGCCAAAGGTCTTAGGTTTGATCCTCAGCATCTATCTGCACGAAGGGTTGGGAATTGTTTCCTGTCTCAGATCCCTTTCATTTGGAACCATGAGGACTGGAATCTTTATTTCTTATTTGGGGGGGGGGAGCTATATCTAAGCCTTAAAGCTCATGCATTGCATGCAGAGGGTACTAAATTCAATCTCTGGCATCTCCAAGTAGGGCTGGGAATCTCCCCTGCCTGAAACCTTGGAGAGCCACTGCCAGTCAGTGTCGACTTTACTTAGCAAGAAGGATCCCAACACTCCAAGGTGCTAGACCTCATGAGTTCTGAATGAAAGGCCAACTTAAATACTTTGCTAAAGTTGGCCTTTCATTCAGAACCCATGAGGACTAGCACCTTGGTTTGCTTTCCCAGCTCAGCGCAAGAGCGTCGGCTTGGCATGCAACAGATTCAATCCCAGGCATCTCCAAGTAAGAACATCAGAAGAGAGCTGCAGGATCAGACCAAGGGCCCGTCCTGTCCAGCATCCTGTTCTCACAATGGCCGACCAGATCCCTGTAAGAAACCCACATGCAGGATTCGAACTCAAGAGCACTCTCCCCTCTCCTGCGGTTTCCAGCAGCAACTGGAACTGAAACTGCGACGAAACCATGACAATAGAAACAGTACAATGAGAATGATTGGAAGTTTTATGCAGACATTTTTTTTATTTGATGGATATGATTTTGTATAAATTGTTGGTCCTTATTCTTTCTTTTCTTTTCTTTTAATTTTTTTCCTTTTATGTTTTGATGTTTTCTTCTTCTGTATTTAACTCTTCTATACTTACCTTTAGGGACGTGGGTGGCACTGTGGGTTAAACCACAGAGCCTAGGACTTGCCGATCAGAAGGTCGGCAGTTCGAATCCCCGCAACGGGGTGAGCTCCCGTTGCTCAGTCCCAGCTCTTGCCAGCCTAGCAGTTCGAAAGCAAGTCAAAATGCAAGTAGATCAATAGGTACCGCTCTGGCGAGAAGGTAAACGGCGTTTCCGTGCGCTGCTCTGGTTCACCAGAAGCGGCTTAGTCCTGCTGGCCACATGACCCGGAAGCTGCACGCCGGCTCCCTCGGCCAGTAAAGCGAGATGAGCACCGCAACCCCAGAGTCGGCCACGACTGGACCTAATGGTCAGGGGTCCCTTTACCTTTATACTTACCTTTGTTGTACGTTTGTATTTTAAATCAATAAAGATTTACCATTGGGGGGGGGGAAGGAATTGCAATTGTAAGGGAACCGATGTCCCGTTGGCGGTGTGGGATTCCTTCCAGAAGGCTCCAGGCGTCAGGCAAGAAGCCGCAGGTTATGAGCAGACAAATGGGCCCGGAGCCAAGGGGAGACGGCTTAGGCCTTAAGACAACCTGGGGCCACGCCCTTCGGGTATTTGGACTCCTTCTGCCTCTCTCTGTCCCACCCTGCTCTTTGCACTGAGATTTATCTCAGATTTGGCTCCGTTCCTGTCTTGCAATTATTAAACCTCTGGGGCCTTACCTGAGGAAGAGAGGGGAAACTGAGGCAACGTAAGCATAGAATTATAGAGAGTTGGAAGAGACCACAAGGGCCATCGGGTCCAACCCCCTGCCAAGCAGGAAGCACCATCAGAGCACTCCTGACATATGGTTGTCAAGCCTCTGCTTAAAGACCTCCAAAGAAGGAGACTCCACCACACTCCTTGGCAGCAAATTCCACTGTCAAACAGCTCTTACTGTCAGGAAGTTCTTCCTAATGTTTAGGTGGAATCTTCTTTCTTGTAGTTTGGATCCATTGCTCCGTGTCCGCTTCTCTGGAGCAGCAGAAAACAACCTTTCTCCCTCCTCTATGTGACATCCTTTTATATATTTGAACATGGCTATCCTATCACCCCTTAACCTCCTCTTCTCCAGGCTAAACATGCCCAGCTCCCTTAGCCGTTCCTCATAAGGCATCGTTTCCAGGCCTTTGACCATTTTGGTTGCCCTCCTCTGGACACGTTCCAGTTTGTCAGTGTCCTTCTTGAACTGTGGTGCCCAGAACTGGACACAGTACTCCAGGTGAGGTCTGACCAGAGCAGAATACAGTGGCACTATTACTTCCCTTGATCTAGATGCTATACTCCTATGTAGTACCTCGAGGGTTGTGGGATTTCTGGGAGAGAGACTCAACAATTGCGGCATGAGTCTTTCTACGCCGCGTCCGGTTTCCAGGTGAAGCAGATGGAGAGGATGGTGTCTTTGCCTTCAGACAGGATGCCAACACGACTTTGGAGAGCTTGGCATTGGTAAAAGTTGAAGTGGCCCCCGTATGGTCGCCCAGAACAGCCCACCCAGCTCGAAGCAGACAGCTAGGGCATCCTCAACACGGTTCTTTGTTGACCTCCCAAGAGAGAGGGAAGATGCCACCACATGAAGGTGGGGAGTTGAGAGTTCGTAAGGGTTGGAGGGGGTCATGTAAGACCAACCTGACTCATTTGAAGCAGGCAGCCTGGAAACCAGTGGCGTAGCGTGGGTTGTCAGCACCCGGGTCAAGGCAAGTAATTTGTGCCCCCTAACCCGGGGCAAGGCAAGTAATTTGCGCCCCCCCCTGCTGCACTGTCCCTCCCCCAGATAGTCCCTCGCTCTCTCTCCGCACCGCACGCCTGGCACCCTCCCCTCCACAGTGGGCGGCGACCCGGCAGCTCGGATCGGATTCGCACAGCCAGCACTGCAGTGAGAGAGAGTGAGTGAGCCAGGTAGGGGCAGAGAGCTGCGAGTGCGAGCGCGCCCCCCCAGATGTTGCGCCCGGTGCGGCCGGCCCCCCCTGCACCCCCCACGCCACGCCACTGCTGGAAACAGAGCTTCCAGAACACAGGCCTGTCCAGCTTCTCCTTGTAATTATTATTATTATTATTATTATTAATTATTATTATTATTATTTTATTTCTGCCCCATCCATCTGCCAGGGTTTCCCCAGCCACTCTGAGCGACTACTAACAGAACACTAAAAACAGAATAGAACTTCAAACATTAAAAACTTCAGATGTCTTCTAAACGTCAGGTAGTTGTTTATCCCCTTGACATCTGGTGGGAGGGCGTTCCACAGGGCGGGTGCCACCACCGAGAAGGCCCTCTGCCTGGTTCCCTGTAACTTCGCTTCTCGCAGCGAGGGAACCGCCCCGGCGTGACCAAGATGTAATTCACGGCTGAAAATGACAGCAGATTAATGTATTAATTGTTGAATTAATTCATTATCCTAATTGCACACCTGGTTACAGCAGCCAGGTTGGAACTGGTCCAGAATCGGCCGCACCTTTTCCACTTCACCTTAAAGGGACAGTGGAGTCTGTTCTGGCAATTTAGCGGCGGTAGAAAAAGTCACGGCTGGTAACAGACAACTTAGAGGAGTTAGTTCTCAGGGGCTTTGCCTCTGTTTGTTGGGTTTGTTTTGTGACAAGCGCCCTTCTCCACCCGCTGCCAAATCTCTTGCCGCCCACGATGAGCATGTGTTATATACCCAGACAGTTTTTCTCCTTAGCTTAGAAATCTGTAAATGATCTGTGCTGGCTCTCCGTCTTGTGTATTTTCATCATGGTTGTTTGGTGTTTCTGTGCATCCACAATTGGCGCCGGGAATTGAGTTTGTAGCCATCTCTTAGTGGGTCTGGTCTCTTAGAATCATGGACTCATAGAGTTGGAAGGGAACCCTGAACATCCTCCAGCCCAACCCCCCAACGGCAGGAATCTTCAGCTGCCCCATAGGGAGACGGAACCTGCAAGCTTGGTGTTACCAGTGCCATACTGTTACCAACTGAGTTATCTCACTGACTCTGGCGCATGCCATTTTTGCGTGCCTGTCAAATCTCATTAGAAATGTCAAAAGAAAATGCCCATGAACTGGGAAGGGTGGCGTTTTGTATAAAAACTGCAGTGATGTCTCTTGGAGATGCAACAATGGGGGAGGAACCTTTCTACATATGTGGTGGGAGTGCAACGAGATAGTGGGATTCTGAGAAAATATCTATAATGAACTGAAAAAGGTGTTTAGATTTTCATTTGGGGGAAAAACCAGACTCCTTTATCCTAGGTATCATGTCAGAGGAAATAAAAAGAACGGGCAGACCAATATTTATGTATTCAAGTACAGCGACAAGGTTATTGATTGCCAAAAATTGGAAAAGCAGCAGCGTCCCAACTAAAACAGACTGGTTTTCTAAAATGATGGAATACTTCCATATTGCCAAACTAACAGGGAGGATAAGAGGAGATATGGCACAAAAAGTGAATAAGGAGTGGGCTATCTTTAAAGAATACTTCAAGATTTATGTGGAAAAAGTAGAATTTCGGACAGATATTGAGTGAATCCAGAAAATGATTAGAGTGAAGGGAGAGTAAAGACAAGATAGAAGAAGAGGTTAAAGAAATAACAAAATGTGTTTAAGCCAGTTGGAAAAATAAAGTAGCGTAACAAGAACGGCTGGAAGTCACTTGGTGGGTGTCCGTGTGGGGTAGGTGTGTAGGTTTGCTGATATGTACAGTAAAGGGACGCAGGTGGCGCTGTGGGTTAAACCACAGAGCCTAGGACTTGCCGATCAGAAGGTCAGCGGTTCGAATCCCCGCGATGGGGTGAGCTTCCATGCAGCTTAGTCATGCTGGTCACATGACCCAGAAAAACTGTCTGTGGACAAACGCCGGCTCCCTCAGCCTATAGAACGAGATGAGTGTGCAACCCCAGAGTTGGCCACGACTGGACCTAATGGTCAGGGGTCCCTTCACCTTTACAGTATAGGTAGGTATTATATAGAGTAATGTAGGTATGTTTTATGTTATGAAAATAAGGCAGTGTGTTGTGTATGAGTATTGTGTAAATGTATATGTATGTGTTTTATATGTTAATAAAATTTAAATAAAAGGAGGGGGTGTTTTGGCCGGCTGGCATGCTTGTACAAAGGGCAGCAGTCCCAGTTTCCTGGAAGTGCAAATCTCCCAGGGGGGGCCTGAAGCGCCGCTTCTTGTTTGGAGAGGACTGTGCCATATGCTTAAGGGAAGTCTTTGCTGGTGAAGGATTAAGAGGCTGAGTCAGGAGGCTGATCCCGGGTCAGAGTGTGCTTCTCCCTTGTGTTTCTTCCTCCTAGTGCCAGCCAGGAGGAGGAGGAGGAGGAAGGCGGGTGGACGGGTGGGAGAGACTCTTTGGCCGGGAAGCCGGCCAACGCCTCCTGCCCCAGGCACAGCCCTCCCCAGATAGGAACCAGATGGTCTGTCCCCAGTCCAGATGTTCTTGGCAGCCTGCAGGGTCCAGGGATCAAAGACAAAGCGTTTAGTGGAAGGAATGTGAAGGGAGCCGGAGAGAGAAGGAACTCCACTGAGCCGCACAGAACCAGCCAGTCAGGATTGGTGCTTGGTCTCCTCTCTGTCCTCAGGGAGGAATTTCCCAAGAGGTCAGGACCTGCTATCACCATCCCAGTTGCGCAGTGTTGGTTTGTTGGCGGGGTGCACTTTGCACATGCTCTGACGACCTCCTGAGCATTGCGACACACACATCCCAGAGGCTTGGTGTTTTTTGTGGCATCTGCAGGGATTTTTTGCTAAGTGGAGGGCGGGGTAAAATAAGACACTGGGGGAAACAGGCCAGTTTTGCACCCGCAGAAAATAGTGCTTGTACATTTTGCCGCCTACCTCAGTTTCTGCACATGCTAGAAACACATTCCTTTCTTCATGAACGCACAGAATATGGGGATTATTGTTCATGGGGGGGGGGGGTGACTGCAGAGGTAACTGAAACCAATCGCCCTTCCAAGAACAGCTGCACCGGTTGAATTTTGTCCTGTCTTCCAGTGTATGGCCAGCAAAAGGAAGCCAGACTCCATGGCCCTGTTCCTCACACCCATACTTGTTCTTTCGCTGTGCTTTGCTTTCTGACCATGAGGACTAGGAACATACGCTATTTAAATTTTTAAAAACTCAACAGAACCACCAAGGCCATTTTAACCAGGAGTGCCAACTTGGCCCCACAGATGTGGGTGCCCAGGACCAGAGGTGCCATGCAGTGTGGCTGGCCCTGGCACCGAAATTTGTGGTTGCCCAGCCCCTTCATGGGGAATTTCGTGGGCCCCAGGGAGTTGGCTCCTGTGAAGAGTACACAGGATGCACCTTACAGAGAATCTTCACTCACTTTTTAAAAAATCAAACTTTCTAGGCCTTGGTGCCGCCAAGGTATTTGTGTCTCGGCTGAGTCTGCTCTGAAGCCCAAGAGGTGATGGAACGGTGGCTGAGGAATGAGCTCAGTTGTCCTGTGTTGGCTCCTCATCCTATTGCCCGTGACCGAGGAAAACCAGTACAGTGGACGCTCCGGTTGTGAACGTGATCCGTGCAGGATGCACGTTTGCAACGCACGTCTGCGCACATGCGGGTTGCGATTTGGCGCTTCTGCGCATGCGCGACTGCCGAAACCCAGAAGTAACCCGTTCCGGTACTTCTGGGTTTTGGCAGTCCGCAACCCAAAAAAGCACAACCTGAAGCGTCTGTAACCCGAGGTATGAATGTACAAATTATGCAAAATAGTTAAAAATAATACACTGCGAAACATTGCACCAAATGAAAGAAATCATGCCTGTTTTGCTCAATGCATGTGATTCGCATAGTTCTGGAAGTTTGGATCAGAGGTGGCGAACCCACAGGCTTGGGAGACTAATGTGGCCCTCCAAGCATCTCTGTTTGGCCCTCAAGAAACTCTTCATGCCGCACACTCTCCCGGCTCCACTCTGTGTGTGGTTTTGCAAGACTGGAGCGCGTCTGCGAATTTTGATCATGCCTTTTCATTCCTTGGATGGAGGATACAGCAGGGGGTTTTGTGCTCCACCCATTTTCCCCTCTGGTCCTGCCCACCTGGCATGTGGCCCCTGAAACATTGCCCAGGAGGGAGTGTGGCCCCTTGGGTTCATGGCAATATGAGATCGCTTGGCCTTAGAATTTCCTTCCTTCCTTTCCTTTCCTTTCCCCGGCTTTTTCTTGTTTTAAGCATCAATGCAGCAACAGAGAATTGGTCCAGTCTAGTAGTCTTCACTTCCTACGCTTCTTCCATCAACCACCAGGGGAATTTAAGACAGCAAAACTCAACATCTCCTTCTCTCTCGCCTGTTTCTCTGCAGACTTCCTCGTGCCCCAGAAACCAGTGCCAAGATGCCATCCCAGCTAGAACACGCCATGGAGAACATCATGTTCACTTTCCACAAATTTGCGGGTGACAAGAACTATCTGACGAAGGAAGATCTCCGGCAGTTGATGGAGAAGGAGGTCCCTGGGTATATGGAAGTGAGTGAGGCTGAAACAAGATTGTTATTGGATTATTATTATTACTGTTATTACTTTTCAGACTGCAGATGATGGCGTTGATGTCATTGTTGGCAGAGAAGGGCATAGGAAGGCAGGGGCGCCAAACCATAGGTGGAGCCAGAGCCAATCACAGGCAAAAACAGAGACAATAAAGGTAAAGGGACCCCTGACCGTTAGGTCCAGTCGTGACCAACTCTGGGGTTGCGGAGCTCATCTCGCTTTATTGGCCGAGGGAGCCGGCGTACAGCTTCCGGGTCATGTGGCCAGCATGACTAAGCCGCGTCTGGCAAACCAGAGCAGCGCACGGAAACACCATTTACTTTCCTGCCGGAGTGGTACCTATTTATCTACTTGCACTTTGATGTGCTTTGGAACTGCTAGGTTGGCAGGAGCTGGGACTGAGCAACAGGAGCTCACCCCGTCGCGGGGATTCGAACCACCGACCTTCTGATCAGCAAGCCCTAGGCTCTCTGGTTTAAATCACAGGGCCATCATCCCGGATGTTGTTCTGATCATCCCTGACCGACGGTGGCTGATGACAGCAGAAGTCCAGTATGTCTGGAGGGCACTGGCTTTAAATTGTGCTATTTGGGACATGAAAAGGGAGTGTGTGGCGCTGTGGTCTAAGACACTGAGCCTCTTGGGCTTGCCAATTGGAAGGTTGGCGGTTTGAATCCCCGCGATGGGGTGAGCTCCCATTGCTCGGTCCCAGCTCCTGCCAACCTAGCAGTTCGAAAGCACACCAGTGCAAGTAGATAAATAGGTACTGCTCCGGCGGGAAGGTAAGCAGAGTTTCCGTGCGCTCTGGTTTCCATCACAGCGCCAGAAGCGGTTTAGTCCTGCTGGCCACATGACCCAGAAAGCTGTCTACAAATGCTGGCTCCCTCAGCCTGAAAGCGAGATGAGCGACGCAACCCCAGAGTCGCCTTTGCCTGGACTCAACTGTCCAGGGGTCCAGGAAGAAAGCTTGCTTCCATCTTCCACAGGACGGCCCTTTAGGTAACAGTAATGATAATGGCAGGGACGTGGGTGGCGCTGTGGGTTAAACCACAGAGCCTAGGACTTGTTGATCAGAAATTCGGCAGTTTGAATCCCCGTGACGGGGTGAGCTCCCGTTGCTCGGTCCCTGCTCCTGCCAGCCTAGCAGTTCGAAGGCACCTCAAAGTGCAAGTAGATAAATAGGTATCACTCCGGCGGGAAGGTAAATGGTGTTTCCGTGCGCTGCTCTGGTTTGCCAGAAGCGGCTTAGTCATGCTGGCCACATGACCTGGAAGCTGTACGCCGGCTCCCTCGGCCAATAACGCGAGATGAGCGACGCAACCCCAGAGTCAGCCATGACTGGACCTAATGGTCATGGGTCCCTTTACCTTTACCTAATGATAATGGCCTGTTGTTGTTTTCCCCTGCCTGCCCCCTCTTTTTCTCTCAGAACCAGAAAGATCCGATGGCCATCGACCGGATCATGAAAAACCTAGAAGAGTGTCGGGATGGCAAAGTCAACTTTGAGGGCTACCTCTCTCTCATTGCCGGGCTGACCAATGGATGCAACGAGTATTACGTGAAGAAGATGAAGCCAACGGGAGTCAAGAAGTATTGATGGGATAGCGTGCGTCATCTCGCACCCGGAGCACCGGCGGCGTGCTTTGGCGCAGCCGGGCTCACGGGGCCGATAACCCCAGAAAAGCTTACCTGCCTAACCTTTCCAGAGCCGACTGTTCCTGCTTAAAAATAAAAGGTCGTGTCGTGCCTCCGATCTAAATAATAACACAACTGCGGCTGTGTACCTTTGAAGCACCATCGATACACGCAGAGCATCTTTCCCTCAAAGGATTCTGGGCGATGGAGTTTCTTTGACGGGGGAATGTGATTTGGATGCGCTTTAAGGTTTACAGCCTTACGTGCGGAGTTATCCAGTCCTTAACAAAGACCTCCCTGTCCACCCCTTCTGTGAAATCCCAAAGCTTTGTTGCCAGGGATGTGTCAGCCCTTTTCGTTCCTCCCTCAGCCGTGCCCTCTCCTTGGCCGTGAAATAAAACATTTTTCTAAAACCCAGAAGGCCTGTTTTTGTCTTTCGAGTAAAGATAAATACCCTAAGAGCAACGTGTTCTTTCAAGCTCGTCCCATCTTGGTGAGGCGAGGGTGGAGCTGGAGGGATTTAGCTTTTGAAAGGGAGGAGAACTGGTTCCGTCAACCCCAGGTCGCAGCTGACGGATGTCAGGACTCGAATCCGGGTGTGCAGCCCAGGTGTTTGTTTCTTGCTTGTTCCTTTAGAATTCTTCCGATTGAAGGGTCCCTTGGAAAATATGCGCTTTCCCACACATTGATGAATGTCAGGCATCTGTTAAAGGCAGTTACCGTATTTTTCGCTCTATAAGACGCACCAGACCATAAGACACACCTAGTTTTGGGAGGAGGAAAACAAGAAAAAAATATTCTGAATCCCAAAAGCCAGAACAGCAAGAGGGATTGCTGCACAGCAATCCCTCTTGCTGTTCTGGCTTCTGGGATAGCTGCGCAGCCTGCATTCGCTCCATAAGACGCACACACATTTCCCCTTACTTGTTAGGAGGGGGAAAGTGCGGCTTATAGAGCGAAAAATACGGTATTTACTAGTCACTGCCTCCAGTGAATGGCAGCAGCTCTCCAGGTTCTCAAGATGGGATCTTTCCCTGCCTTGCAAGGAGATTCCAAGGATTGAATCTGGGATCTTCTTCATGCAAAGCAGAGGCCCCACCACTGAGCTACATCTTTTTCATGGATGCCCCAGAGACTGAACAGTACTAGTATGGTCATTAGGGACACAGGTGGCGCTGTGGTCTAAACCACTGAGCCTCTTGGGCTTACCGATCAGAAGATTGGCGGTTGGAATCCCCGCGACGGTGTGAGCTCCCATTGCTCTGCTCCAACTCCTACCAACCTAGCAGTTCAAAAGCACACCCAAAAGTGCAGTAGATAAATAGGTACCACTCCGGCGGGAAGGTAAACGGCGTTTCCGTGCGCTGCTCTGGTTTTGCCAGAAGCGGCTTAGCCATGCTGGCCACATGACCTGGAAGCTGGACGCCGGCTCCCTCGGCCAGTAAAGCGAGATGAGCGCCGCAACCCCATAGTCATTTGCGATTGGACCTAATGGTCAGGGGTCCCTTTACTTAGTATGCTCATTGTATTGTTGGGAAAGGGAGGAATTGTTGACATAATGTTATGCCTCATGCAAATACCAATACTCGAGAGAAATAGCAGCCAATCATAGCTGTACCGCACCATGTAGCATTATTAGGGACCAGCAAAATATTAACCATGATATTGGAATCCATCATTCCTTGAAAGTTCAAGGTGCTAGTCCTCTGTGTCTTCCGTATTTTTGCATTTATGGGCCAGGGAGGGAAGATGCCCTGAAGGCAGGGTGTTTCTGTACAGAGGCGCTGACTTGTGCCCAAGATTGAGGGGGCCCAGCGCATAGATGACACCAGGCGCATGACACATGTAGGTGACACCATGTGTACGACGTCGTAACGCCGGGAGGAAGCCGAGTGCGGAGCCCAGCTTCAATGGCCAACAGCTCCTCTCTCGCACTCCATCCCTCAGCATTAAGGTAGCCGAAGACATCTCAGCCCCATAGAGGGGGGGCCCTTGTTTCCATTACGTGTTCCAGGCTACATTTAGGAACACCGTTTCTGGGGTGTGAGAGGCCAAACCTAACTTCTGGTCCAAATATGAACCTAACTTTGACCTGACATGGGCTCACCTAGTGCCGGATTTACGTATAAGCTAAACAAGCTATAGTTTAGGGCCCCACTCTGTTGGGGGTCCCAAAAAAATTAAAGGAAAAAAAACTGGATGTACATTTCCAAAATATAAGATAAAAAACAAATGAAATAAAACCGACATACAGCAACAGTGTTTTGTGTTGTGTAGGTTCCTATGATGTAAGTCATGGGCCCCGCCTGCTCCCTAAAATATCCCTGGTTTGTTCATTTCTATATATAGGGTGCCTACATTTGGCATGGACTGGTTGCATGGACAACAAGTGCAAATGGCTTTAGGTACCTATTAGGTCCATAAATTACCATATAGCATATATTCAACACACACAAAACAGCGATGATTTGTTGCTGACAAAAGACACCTGGACATATGAAGGGCCCTATTACCTTCAGTAGCTGTGGGGCTCATCAAACCTAAATCTGGCCCTGGGCTCGCCATCTGTACCTCACTTTTAGTCTGTGATGGCATTACCAGAGCTGGCAAAGATGGAATCCCCTGCGGATTAATGTGTCGCCAAGGCGGCTTGGCGTAATTATGGCCCCGAACACTGCACAATCCCGAAGAGCTTTTCATCTCCAGGAAACAGACCGTTTCCAGATCCCCCCTCGTTCATTCGGCATAGGAATGTGTGTCACGAGCGAGCGCAAAACAATCAGCTCAGAGGAATTTTATCAAGGAAGCTCCTGGAACCGAGGCAAAACAAAAACACTCCCAACCTCTCAACTTCCACACCCAAGCTCATCTTCATCAGGGATCGCTTTATGTTTCAAGAGCGATTTAAAAATAAGGGAAGGAGAAAGAAAACACCAGTCGACTACTGATGCAATGACCATCAGTGCATCCATCTCCATTTAAACATTCTAAGTCCCCATCGTCCCTATGTACAGTGGTGCCTCGCAAGACGAAATTAATTCGTTCTGCGAGTTTTTTTCGTCTTGTGGATTTTTCGTCTTGCGAAGCACGGATATGCATTGACGGTTTCCCATAGGAATGCACTGACGGTTTTAAGAAGCAAGCGAAGCAAGCCCATAGGGAAATTCGTCTTGCGAAGCAACTCAAAAAACAAAAAACTCTTTCGTCTTGCGAGTTTTTCGTCTTGCGAGGTACCACTGTATTTAAAGCAGTATCATACTGCTTTGCACAGCAATGGCTTCCTGCAATGAATTCTGGGAGCTGTAGTTTGTTATGGGTGTTAGGAGACCCCCCTATTCCCCTCACAGAGCTACGACTCCCAGAGTTCCTTGGGAAGACGTATTGATGGGTAAAGCACTTTGAAATATGCATTATAAAAACACATACATTGAAAGGCACGTCCGATTTTTACAGGTAGGCTTGCTTCATCGGCAAGCACCGAGAACAGCCACTGCCTAATTTCAATGGGCAGGGAGTTCCAAAGGTTAGGTGCCTCTACACAAAAAGAGCTGTTTCCTTACCAGTGCAGAATGGACATTTCGTGGCTTTTGTACTCGGACGCCTTCACGATTGCTTGCTGTGTCCACACACACACACACACACACACACACACACACACCATAGCTGTCAACTTGCAGATTTGAAAATAAGGGACCAGCAGCCTCGAAAATAAGGGGTCAGCAGCCAAAATAAGGGATCAACAATTACTTTGATGAAATACATATTTTGTTGCGTGCAAATGGCTTTAGATACCTATTAGGTCCATAAATTACCATATAGCATATATTCAACACAAAAAAAAACAGCAACAATTTGTTGTTGACAAAGGACAGCTGGACATAGAAAGGGCCCCATTACCTTCAGTAGCTTATTTAAGGGACATCATCAATAAGTGATAGCAGCGAGACATGGCGCTGGGATAAGGGACTGTCCCGCCAAATAAGGGACGCTTGGCAGCTATGACACACCCCGATTCACACCTCAAGATGTTGTCACCGGCCAGCTTGAGAGGCTAGCAGGATGACCCCCCCCCCCAGGGTTGGGCTGGGATACAGAAATACCGGAGGCATGACTGAGGCAGGACAGTGCATGGTTTGTTGAGGTGGAGCAGTCCAGAAATAGCCCCCTGGAATGAATTCCAGCGGCGCAGATGGGATGCTAAGAATTCACAGCTGGGCAAAGAGAAAGGAGGAATTGTCATCGCGTGTGGATGCAGTTTTGCAAGGCCAGCAGATGTTCCAGTAGTATTACTCTGCTCAGCTGCAGGATTTGCCCGAGGGTCACTATGTTAGAAGGGATGCGGGTGGCACTGTGGTCTAAACCACAGAGCCTTGGGCTTGCCGATCAGAAGGTTGGCGGTTCGAATCCCCTCGACGGGGTGAGCTCCCATTGCTCAGTCCCTGCTCCTGCCAACCTAGCAGTTTGAAAGCACATCAAAGTGCAAGTAGATAAATAGGTACCACTCCGGCGGGAAGGTAAACGGCATTTCCGTGCGCTGCTCTGGTTCGCCAGAAGCGGCTTAGTCATGCTGGCCACATGACCCGGAAGCTGTATGCCGGCTCCCTCGGCCAATAAAGCGAGATGAGCGCCAGAACCCCAGAGTCGGCCAAGACTGGACTTAACTGTCAGGGGTCCTTTACCTTTAATCCAACCCCAGCAATGCAGGATGGGGGGGGGGCGGGAACTGTAGTTTCAGAGTTGTTGTTAGGCGGCTCTGAACTGCAGCCCTTGCAGAGCTACAATTCCCAGAGTACCCTGGGATTGATTCTCAGACCCCTCTGGGAATTGTAGCTCTGCAAGGGGAACAGAGGGGTCTCTGAACATTCCCCAGAGGGGTTTAACAATCTGACCAGCCGCAAGTTCAGTCCGTCGTCTTCAGTTTATCCCCGAGTCAGTCCGCTCCTCTGTAGGCCTGGCACAAGTGAGCTTCTCTGCTGAATGAGAAACAGCTCCCTGCCCGCTGCTCACTATCAGACTTTAACCACATACACACAAACTCCGCACTACGGCGGCTGTGAGTCACCCACCACAGTTCCTGTCCTGGGTGCATGTTTTGCCAAAAATATTTGACGTTGCCAGGGCGACGGGGATGAATTCCTGCCACAGCGCCACCAGCCACAGCAGTTGCCGTGTGGGGTTTCTTGTTTTCGCTCTTGCTTGCTCACAACTGCTTAGCTCGCTTGGGACGGTTGCGCAGGAAGTGGGTTTGCCTCGCCTGCGGAATTCTGGGTATATGGGTCTCTCCAGGGATGAGGCGATAGATAACTTTTCTTTTGTAAATCATTTTTATTCTTATTTTATTATGGAGACTACCCTTGCCTTCCAACTCAGCACATGGTTCTTTAAGCAAGCAACGCAACCACAGCTTGGAAAATAAGACTTAGGGCTGCAAGGTGCACACCAGTTCCTCCTTATCTACAAATGAAAGGGCTAAGCTACAGTTCCCAGAATCTCATGAGGGCAGGGATGTGGGATTCCATGGTTTTCAGTGTTCAGGTGAACAAAAAGCAGTAGCAAGTGCTCAGCTGGAATTTTCATAAAATATTTAAAAAATCTCATTGCAGGGGCTTTGCACTATCCAATTCTGGCAGTCAGCCCAAGAGGGAAAGAGCCACTTGCTCTCAGAACAGGATCCGTAATCAAGTTACTTGTTTGGAGGGGAAAGATACGCCCTTCCTGTGCATAAGCCCCTGACTCATTCTTGCCGAACAGCAAACCACAGAGGCTCGTAAAGGAATGAAACAGTCACTCTGTACAACCAGCCTTGTAGTGGAGAAGAGGGAGCTGGGGGGATGAAGGAGAGGACATTGATGACTCAGACTTTCACATGCATCAAATGATGAACAGCAAGACCTGGGAGAGTTTCAGGGCATACTGGCTAGAGCAGGGTTGCCATTAACAACTCATCCGATCACCATAGGCGACCAGGAACTCCACAAAGGGCGAGTGGGAAGACTGAGGAAGGAGAGGGACATGTCTCTCCCACCCTCTACAACCCAGCCTGCTTGGTTTCTCAGCTCAGCTCCATCCCTCGTAACCATTTGTTTATGACTTCCGTACCCCACCCTTTATTCAAAAACAGCCCCTGCCCTCGAGCTTTCATTCTGAGAAGGCATGGCACACAAGGAAAGAGGAACAGGAGGGAGGAGGGGAAAGCAAGCTCAGGCACAAGCTCCTGCTGTTGCGGTGGAGTTGTCGTAGCTGCCTTTTGGCAGCGTGACGACAGTCCTACAATTTTATTATATAGCAGCGATGCTGTTATCACTGTGAGCCACTTCAAGCTCACAACGCCGCCGCTGCAAAAGTGGAGTGCAAATATTAAATAAGAGGTAATCAAATCAAAATCAAGGGTGAAATTTGCAGCCAGTGCCCCACCCACTTGTCCCTTGTGCCTCGCCCGCTGCCGGCAAGTGACCCCCAAGAAACTTGCCCAGAACAGTCTGAAAAAAGGCTCATGGGAAGGTGGCAAAAAGTCTCTGACAATGCGCAGTGGTGTAGCGGGAGGATGAAGCCCACGGAGCAATCCTTGGAATGAGACGTGGAGCAGATGCAGCCTTTAGCATTATCAGCACACCTCATGGACCGAGGCCAGGCTGAAGTGGACGCACCCAGGCATGCGAGCTGAATTCCAGTCTAAGGTGGAAGTCAGGCCAGAAATTTTTTAACATGCACATTCCACATGCGCTCAACTCCCCCAGTTCTCTTCTCTACCCAGGATACATTATTTCGCCCAAGCGGTCCCCCAAGAGGATCTGAGTTGATGGTCAGCATTTTCTAGAAGGAAAGGGGAGGTCTCTCGTGGATTAGGAACCAGCCTCGCCTTACAGCGTAACTCAATCAGGAGCACTCACTGGAGAGATTTGGTCTGTTGATGAGCAGTGCGCCAGCCTGACTACCGAACAGGGGCCTTACCTAAAATGCACACCTGGGAGGCATTTTGGACTCACAGCTGTCCATGGAGGCGCAGGTCAATTCTGTGTCCAGGGCAGCTGTTTACCAGCTCTATCTGGTATGCAGGCTGAGACCCTCCCTGTCCGCAGACTGTCTCGCCAGAGTGGTGCATGCTCTGGTTATCTCCCACTTCAACTCCTGCAGCCAATTGGAAGCCGTGCTTTGGTTTCCGAACGTTTTGGAAGTCGAACAGACTTCCGGAACAGATTCCATTCGACTTCCAATGTACGACTGTATTCCATCATGTCTCCCGTGTTCGAAACTCCCGTTGTTCTAGGCACATTTGACAACAGGGAATTTCATTAGCACAAACAGTTTCTGAGCTCTGGGTGCACTACTGCCCCAAAGATTTCAATTCAAAACGGTAGAATGGAAGGAAAGGAGGACCTTTTTCTGCCTGCCCACTTCCAGCCACTCTCTGAAGACTGGAGATGAGACCCTCTTAAGAATATTAGGGGGTGCGCATGGGAAGGACGAGACCATGTGAAAAATGAATGTGAAATTTTAGCTGCAGTTCATTCATTTTCAGCTTTGTATTCTTGTTATTTAAAAAGTGTGCATACACATTCCGTTGTTGCACCCATAACCTCGGTTTAAGATGCCCTATAGCTCCTAGATTTCATATCTCAGTTTCTAACACTGCATAACTCCCGCTGCAATCCCTGAAGCACCATAGCCAGACAGGGTTTCCGAGGGACGCAGTGTGGATTTAATGCCAGGGCTGCAGGCAGGATAAGTTGCCAAATGAAGCATTAAGAATATAAAAATATATTTACTGTTACACAGTGTTCTAGTAGGTTTTTTTGTTGTTCTTTCCCCCACCCGCCAGTACAGTATTTGATCACGTTCCTGTTGCTTAGCAGAGACAGAGTTTTCTTGCCACCCGCCCGGAAAATAAAACGTCAGGATCAGAGTTGGCAAAAGCACCATTGCTAGGCTGTCTGGAGTTAGCAGAACAGGCCATGTGCAGTTTAGCCCAACTGCTCCCTCTTGCGTCCGAAAAAGCAGAAGATTCAGGGCAGGCAAAAGAAAGGACTTGTTCACACAACACGTAGTTCAGCTGTGGAACTTCCTCCCACAAGAGACAGGGATGGCAACCCAACTTGGACAGTTTTAAAAGAGGAGCAGCCAAATTTCAATTCCATTTCCTCTCACTTTTGAATTTGTATACCGCCTTCCTATATTGCTGCGCACAGGGCGGTTTGCATGCCAACAAAGCAACAAAACACAGCAAGAAGAGATCTTCTTCTAGGGCAGAACCCGATCCGTAGATGTCCTAGAACTGTTGAGTGGGAGGGGACACCAGAGGCCATCCAATCCAACCCCTTGCAACGCAGAAGTCTCAGCTAAAGCATTCATGGCAGACGGCCACTAAAAACTCTGCCCAGGATATGATGATAGTTATATTAATCTTGTTGTATCTTAAATTAATAAATATAAAAATTTTAAAAAATAACAACTCTTGCTTAAAAACCTCCAAGGAAGGAGAGGGAGACCTTTCCACTGTCAAACAGCTCTTACTGTCAGAACGTTTTTCCTGATGTTCAGTCGGAATCTCCAGTGTAACATGAAGCCTTGAGTTCGAGTCCTACCCTCGGGAGCAGGAGAAAACAAGCTTGCTCCATCTTCTTTTATTATTTCCGCCCAGGGTGGGTAGGGTATAAATTATAAATAATTGTTGTTGTTGTTTAGTTGTTTAGTCGTGTCCGACTCTTCGTGACCCCCTGGACCAGAGCACGCCAGGCACTCCTGTCTTCCACTGCCACCCGCAGTTTGGCCAGATTCATGTTTGTAGCTTCGAGAACACTGTCCCACCATCTCGGCCTCCGTCATCCCCTTCTCCTTGTGCCCTCCATCTTTCCCAGCACCAGGGTCTTTTCCAGGGAGTCTTCTCTTCTCATGAGGTGGCCAAAGTCTTGGAGCCTCAGCTTCAGGATCTGTCCTTCCAGTGAGCACTCAGGGCTGATTTCCTTCAGAATGGAGAGGTTTGATCTTCTTGCAGTCCATGGGACTCTCAAGATTCTCCTCCAGCACCGGAATTCAAAAGCATCCATTCTTCGGCGATCAGCCTTCTTTATGGTCCAGCTCTCACTTCCACACATCACTACTGGGAAAACCAGAGCTTTAACTATACGGACCTTTGTTGGCAAAGACAACAGGCATATAAATAATAATTAAAAAACCATTTATTATTAAATATTATTAAATAATAATAATAATAGTAATAATAATTCTATCTGAAGGTGCCTATCGTATCTCCTCTCAGTCTCCTCTTCTCCAGGTTAAACACCCCCATGTGCTTCAACCGTTCCTCATCAGGCTTGGTTTGGGCCTTTGATCATCCGGGTCTCCCTCCTCCGCCCAATGAAAACTAAGAATGTCTCAGAAATTAGCATAAAAGACATACGACCCGGCGCTCCAATCAGCACCAGGTATCAGATGGAAGGGCGGGCAAAGCGGAACAACCGCTCATTTCGAAGCCTCGGAGGGAAAGGTGGGAGGCGCCTTATTGGCTTTTACAAGTTGATTGACAGGACGCAGAGCCAATGAAGGATTGCGCGTAGCGTCAGTCACCAATAGACATCCAACCTATAGCTCTCTCTCTCTCCCGGGCGCCTCTCTCCACGTTGTCATAGCGACGGGCGGCCGAGAGGGAAGCGCGCGAGCTCCTCGCGCAGGCGCAGTGCCGCAAAGCGTGACGCCGCCTCGCCGCGGACTCGGCTTGGATTCCTCTCGCCCGGAGAAAGAAGTGAGAGGAGCACATGGGCGCATGCGCAGAAGCAGAGCCTGGCTTCGTCTCCGCCCACCCTCGGGAGGGACGGGCGGAAGTGACGTTAACGGAAGTCAGTTGCCGGCTCCTGATATTGAGTAAGGCAGAAGAAGGTGAGAGCAGAGAAGGAGGGAAGAGGTAACTTTTTCTACACCTGGAATTTATTTATTTTTTTTTTTTTGGGGGGGGGGGAATATGGGTCAAAAGTCAGAGGAGGGGAGTGGTGAGGGGAAATGAATATTCATGACTTAATGTTTACCAAATTATATGTTTTGTTTTATTTTCTTTACTTTTATGAACTTATATGTTTTATTTTATTATTTAATTTCCTTTGGTTTTATGAACTTACATGTTTTATTTTTAATTTTAATTTTATTTTCGTTGGTTTTATGAATGCTTTATTGGTTGCAAACTGCATAACAGAAATAATCAATAAATGTTAAAGACAAAAATAAAGATAAGTATCCTTAAGCGATACTTGGTTTGTACATCATTTTGTAATTAAGTATAACATGACCTCCGATCTTCCCATTATGTTCCCGAATTGAATTCCTTTACTGCACACTTATCTCTCTTTTTCCCCTCCGTGTTATTTAACTTGCCTTAAATCTTGTAAGATGATCCTATTTACACACAGAGGTTCAGTCAAAACCTGCCAACGGATTGATATTCTTTTACATCTGTAACGTCTCGTAACCTTGCTGATAGTCTCACCAGTTCAGCGTACTCTCCACAGCAGCCCGCCCCCTGTCCCCCCAAAACAGTACTTCTGTCTTGTCAGGTTTCAACTTCAATCCATTAGCCGCCATCCATCCTCCAACCGCCTCCAGGCAATCAGACACGACCTTCACCGCCTTCACTGGTTCTGATCTGAAAGAGAGGTAGAGCTGGGTATCATCTGCATTTTGATGGACACCCAGTCCAAACCCCCTGATGATCTCTCCCAGCGGCTTCATATAGATGTTAAAAAGCATGGGGGAGAGGACGGAACCCTGAGGCACCCCACAGGTGAGGGCCCAGGGGTCTGAACACTCATCCCCCACCACCACTTTCTGAACACGGCCCAGGAGGAAGGAGCGAAACCACTGTATAACAGTGCTCCCAGCTCCCAGCCCCTCTAGATGGTCCAGAAGGATGTTATGGTCCATTGTATCAAAGGCCGCTGAGAGATCCAGCAGAACTAGGAAACAGCTCTCACTTTTGTCCCTAATCCGCCGGAGATCATTGACCAGCACAACCAAGGCAGTTTCAGTCCCGTGATGAGGCCTGAATCCCAACTGGAAGGGATCCAAATGGTCCGCATCCTCCAGGCGTGCCTGGAGTTGTTCAGGAAGGGCTGGGTGAGGCCCTGCCGCTCTCAAACCTGGAAGAGCAGCTGCCAGATAGTGTAGGCAGCGCTGACGCAGATGCATAAATGGTCCGACTCAGGAGGAGGCAAGCTTCTCATTTATTTCCTGGCAGTTAGTAAAAACTGCCGGGTGGGGAACTGTGTTAGTGGGGAATGTAATTATGAGCAAGTTTTTGCTCCTTGCTTGCAACGCTTTGCCACCCAACGAAGCTGACTAAGTTTCAGGGGGGGCAGAAAGAAGGACTTGGTCTCACGGCACGTAGTTAAAGTTGGAATCTGCTCCCACTGCAGACAGTGATGGCCACCACTTGGATGGCTTCCAAAGAGGACAGGACAAACTCTTAATTTCAATTTGAATTAGCCTGATCCTCTATTCCCTTTTCCCTTTCCTCTTCTATGAAGAAACCCTTTCTGGGACCCCACATTTAAATTCTTCCCTGGTCTCCTTGCTGGCCCTAGTAGGACCAACTTGGCCCATTAGCCCTTGTGATCATTTGATGTCTACTGGCTGGGTTTTGTTTTCTTTTGTTTTTCCCAAAACGACCCTGAATTTTAGAATTTTATTGATATTGATGCTGCATTTTATGTTGTGTTTTGTGCTGTTCTTAAGTCACATTTTGATCAATGTTTTATATTTGCTGTTGGCTGCCCTGAGCCTGGTTTTTAAATCGGGAAGGGTGGGGTATAAATAAAAAAATATTATTATAATTATTATTATTATTAAGAGGGTGAGGTTGCCAAGTCCTCTGCTGTCCCTCCCTAGTCAGAAGCCAGCATCCCTCCGAAGCCCAGATGCTGGGAGAACCTGCGAGGTTTGCGTTTCTCTTGCCAAACTGTGACTGGGCCAATCTCCCTTTGCAGGAGTCGTCCCTTCCGGCCGCATCTTGATCAGCAAGAAGAGCGACTGGAGCTTATCCCTGAGACACGTACGAGTCGGTCATGCTGAGGAGCTTCGCCCGGCTGGCTAAGGGGCTCGCTTGCTGGGGGGTCCCCAGATGTGGTCCCCCAGGAGCAGAAGCAGCGTCTCGAGGAGTCTTGCCTTCTTCCCAGAGGCCGTTGTGGAAAGCCGCAGTGAGTATAGGATCATAGAGCTGTAGATTCGGAAGGGATCCCAAGGATCATCCAGTCCAACCCTCTGCAGTCACAGCGTACTTGAGGTGGATGTTCTTTGTGGCTCTGGGACACTGACGTTTCAAGCCATCATCTAAATGAGAGCCACCAAATGAGGTCAAATTTGGAATCATTTAGATGATGGCTTAAAGCTTGGCCTTTTGCCTGTGCTTTTGGGCACAGAGTCTGCTGCCCAGTTGTCTGATTTGCTGTGTTTTTATTGGTTTTCTTTTAAATCTGATTTTTATGATTTTATTGATACTAGCCCCCTACCCTGCAATGTCACCTAACATCCTTCTCTGGTTCTGAGGAGAAGCACTTTTTATCTGTCACAAACATACCACCATTTATGCTCTGGTCACACAGCCTGACTGTGCTAATAGCACTGTGCTGGTAGCAGGATAGGTGCTCAGACTCGCTAAGCACAGAGTTCAACAGCTCAGGGCTGTGTACACAACCTATTCTTAAAGCTCGCATCTTCCCTTGACATAATATTGGGGACTGTAATTTGCCCATCACAGAATTACCATTTCCTGCCCCATCAACAAACTGCAGTTTCCTGCGTTCTTTGGGGCAAGTCAGGTGCTTTGAACATATGGTGTGTATTCAGACACGGTATCAGTTTTGAGCACCAGCGAGACCAGTTTCACAGGATACAGAAGTTAATTAAGGGAGCTGACGTTTTGCCAGTTCTTTCGTAGCTTTCATGTTCCCTGATTTTTGGGAGTGTTAAATGGGGCTGGCAGGAATGCAGCAACATCTGTAGAGCCAAAGATTCCCCAGCCCCGTTGTAAATAAAGAGATTGCGCTCTCGTGCAAGATGGGTGCTGTATTGAGTGCAAAGCCCATGTCACGTTATTGTGCATGAATGTAATTTAAAGGTAGAGGGACCCCTGACCATTAGGTCCAGTCATGGCCAACTCTGGGGTTGCAGCGCTCATCTCGCTTTATTGGCCAAGGGAGCCGGTGTACAGCTTCCGGGTCATGTGGCCAGTATGACTAAACCACCTCTGGCGAACCAGAGCAGCGCACGGAAATGCCATTTACCTTCCCGCCAGAGTGGTACCTATTTATCTACTTGCACTTTGACGTTCTTTCGAACTGCTAGATTGGCAGGAGCAGGGACTGAGCAATGGGAGCTCACCCGTCACAGGGATTCAAACCGCTGACCTTCTGATCAGCAAAGGGACCCCTGACCATTAGGTCCAGTCGTGGCCGACTCTGGGGTTGTGATGCTCATCTTGCTTTATTGGCCAAGGGAGCCGGCGTACAGCTTCCGGGTCATGTGTCCAGCATGACTAAGCCGCTTCTGGCGAACCAGAGCAGCGCACGGAAACACCGTTTACCTTCCTGCCGGAGCAGTACCTCTTTATCTACTTGCACTTTGATGTGCTTTCGAGCTGCTAGGTGGGCAGGAGCAGGGACTTGTAACGGGAGCTCACCCCGTCGTGAGGATTCGAACCGCCGACCTTCTGATGGGCAAGCCCTAGGCTCTGTGGTTTAACCCACAGCTAAAAACATTATTGTTTAGACCAGGGTTTCCCAAACTTGGGTCTCCATCTGTTTTGGGGCTACTATTCCCATCATCCCCGGCCGCTGGTCCTGCTAGCTAGGGATGATGGGAGCTGTAGTCCAAAAACAGCTGGAGACTCAAGTTTGAGAAACCCTGGTTTAGACAAGTCTATCCAAATGCTTATAACGTTGAGGCAATTTAAATCTGTTTTAGTGTTTTAATTTTTGCGTCTTTTTAGAGTATGGCTGTTATTTTTTTCTTGATTTTCTTGTTTTATCTTTGAGGTATTTTTTTACAATCAAGTGGAGTATAATTTTTATAAAATAAATAATTACCCCTGAAACTGGCTTGGAGCCAGCTGGGGCAGAGTGTCATCTTACGCTTACGTCAGAAGGCAGAAAGCAGCCTCCAGCCTTTGGTAGTGATTCACACCCACACACCCAGATCTGTCTCCATGAGTAGAATGTGTCCTTTTATTTAAAATGCATCTCTGGGTTATTTGTGGGGCATAGGAATTTGTTCATTCCCCCCCCCCAAAAAAAAATATATAGCCCGCCCCCCCACAAGGTCTGAGGGACAGTGGACCGGCCCCCTGCTTTAAAAGTTTGCTGACCCCTGATGTAACATCATGATTTTACTGTGTACTATTATATTCTAATTATGTAATGTTACTTTATTTGATTTAAGTTACTCCAATTTAAAGTTATGTTTTAGGTGTGTGTTCATCATTGTATACTTTGTTGCTGTAAACCGCCTTGTGAATAGTAATATAGAAAGGTGGTAGACAAATTAAAAATGAAATTAAATCAGCTGTCAAATCATTTCCATCTGCCCCCCTACTTTCCATGACTTTCCTAGGGTTAGACTCATGCGGTGTATGTACGTTCATACAAATACATTCATGTGTGTGTGTGTGTGTGTGTGTGTGTGTATGAATTGAACAGGAAATCATAGGAAAAACTTTGCTAAATGTTTTGGTGTTGTTGTTTTTGCTTTCTCATGCTTAGGTGACCCCCACTTTTGGCCTCTGCCCCACCCCCCGAACCTGGACCCTGGAAGATTCAAAGAGTTTGAATGCATCCCTCAAGCTGAAAGTGGTTCCCTACCCCTAGATTGAATGCATTCAGCAGCTGATGATAGTGTCAGGGGCAAAAACTGGAGCTGGGCCTATACCTAGGAGCTTTGAAGGGTGGGAGAGCAGAGCAGGATGGGAAGAAAGCTGTGTGAGTGGAAAATGCTGTAAATCACAGGTGATGCTTTTGCTGTGCTATAACCTGGATCCTTATCCCCTCTTTTCTAGGCAACTTCAGTTCCCTGGCTTACGTACATTCCCTTTCTTTTCAGGCACTATTCCATGAGTCTGAGCAGGCAAAGGACTATGCCATCCCCAACGCCAGCTGGAGTCCAGAGATGGTGAATCAGTTCAACAGGTTCATGGCGATGGCGAAAGACGGAACGTGGAAAAAGCTGCCTTCTTATAGGAATGTTGCAGATCACGTTCCAGGCAAGGACCTCTTTTTCATTCCTTTCTCTCTCTCCTTGCTAAAACCTTTGCCACCAGCCCCTGTTTCATCTGGAATATCAGGGATGGCTTCCGGGTCACGTGGCCAGCAGGACTAAGCCGCTTCTGGCAAACCAGAGCAGCGCACAGAAACGCCATATACCTTCCTGCCGGAGCAGTACCTATTTATCTACTTGCACTTTGACGTGCTTTTGAACTGCTAGGTTGGCAGGAGCTGGACTGAGCAATGGGAGCTCACCCCGTCGCGGGGATTCGAACCGCCGGCCTTCTGATCGGCAAGTCCTAGTCTCTGTGGTTTAACCCACAGTGCCACCCGCGTCCCTTAGATACCTATTAGGTCCATAAATTACCATATAGCATACATTCAACACAAAAAACAGCGACCATTTGTTGTTGACATAGGACAGCTGTACGTATAAAGGGCCCCGTTGCCTTCAGGAGCTTAGGACCTCATCAAACCTAAATCCGGCCCTGCCTAGGTGTTCTGTCCCTGCCCCACATGCCAGCCCTCTCCCTCCTCCAGAAGTGACTGGTAGATTATCCATGGACCCCTCTGGTTCAGCGGTGCTGTTACTGCATGCAGGTGCGTCCGTAATAAGACCATGCTCATTCACGACTTGATGCTGCTCCCACAGTAAGCATGAGGCAAGGGAACGAGCTAAAGGACAGAGCCAGCCGTCTCTTCCTCAGGAACCTCGACGAGGAAGGCGTGGGCTTTGAATACGCGATGTTTCTCAACCCATCGGAGAAAAGGATGGTGTCCATGTTCCAGCTTGGTCCCTATCTTGAGGGGCCTCCAGGGTAAGGACTGAACCAGAACCGTGAACCGTTTTCTAAACCATGGGCCCTTGGAGGTGTTTGAGTGGGTTTGGTGGGCACCATCCACCTGGCCATTTTTCCGTGCCCTTCCCTGGATCAGCGCTCCCAATAGAGAAATTGCACATGTATACGCCTCACTTTTCCAAGGGATGTGGGTAAAAGCAGGATCCAGCGTACCGTATTTTTCGCTCTATAGGACGCACCTTGTTTTAGAGGGGGAAAACAAGAAAAAAAATTCTCCCCCTCTCTGCTCAGCGCTCCTTCAGCGAAATGGCAGGAGAAACGGAAGGGGCTCCATTTCTCCTCCCGCTTCGCTGAAGGGGCGCTGCGCAGCTCTCCCTCTCTGCTGAAGCCAGCAGAGTCTTGCTCTCCCGGCTTCAGCTAAAGGAACCCAAAGCATTTGGAGCGCAGTGCGAGGTCCCGCTGCGCTCTGGAGGCTTCAGGTTCCTTTCGCTGAAGCCAGGAGAGTCTATCCCTGAAGCCTGGAGAGCGAGAGGGATCGGTGTGCACCGACCCCTCTCGCTCTCCAGGCTTCAGCGAAAGCAACGCGAAGCCTCCGGAGCGCGGAGGGAGCACTCCCTCTGTGCTTTGGAGGCTTCATGTTGCTTTTGCTGAAGCCAAGGAGCCTGCATTCGCTCCATAGGACGCACACACATTTCCCCTTAATTTTTGGAGGGTAAAAAGTGTGTCCTATAGAGCGAAAAATACGGCCTTCCTAAGTTGTGCAACTTCCTCCCCACGGAGGTGCAGGTGGAACCCTCATTACACTGCTTTTGGCAAATTCTGAAGACCCACCTCTCATACCTGGCCTTTGACACCTGCGAGGTGTGCTTTCAGGGACCACCACCCTATTCCTTTTTTATTTTTTTATTTCCAAAACCAAAAAAAAAAGAAATAAAAATTACAAACATCAAATTCAGCATCCATATTCATTTCCTAACATAAACCTATTACATGGTTAGCTAAATCAAATATACCTAATTACTCTAAACTTCTCTTTGCTGTATACAAATACATCACAATTAGAAATTATATATTAAAACTTTTATTTATATTGCTCCCCACCCTATTCCTGTGATCTGTTTTAAATGGTTTGAATCTTGCATTGTTGCAACCACGTTCTGGGACCTGTTGCTTAAGGGTGGGTTATAAATTTGGTAATAATTATTCCAACGATAATGGCAATATCTCTTCTCCCGTAACAGTGGGCAAATGTAGTGCCTCTTTAAACAGGCAGCCCAGGAGTACCTGGTATCCACTCCCGCTCTGGGACCTCGTGTCTCCCTGAATCCACGCTCTCCTGCCTCCATAGCCATGCGTGGAAGTCATCTTTGCACATCATCTTCTTTGTTTCCACAAAGTTTGTGTGGCTTTTATTTTTTAAATTAGCTTTTGGTTTTTACAGGTTTGTACACGGCGGCTGCATCGCCACCATCCTGGACAGCGTCCTTGGCACATGTGCCATCTTCGTCGCTGGCAGGGTGTTGACCGCAAACCTCACCATAAACTACAAGAGGTGAGCAAACCTGCCTTTGTAAAACTAAGAACTTAGGAAATTGGCGCATGATCGGCATAGGTCATGGGTTTGAGTTCTCTGCAAATCTTTCAACACATTTGGCAAAGCAAGAGTCCATTCAGTAATAAGAATTCTTTTTTTTTTTAAATATAATTTTTTATTAGTTTTTTTTTAACATGTCATTTTCAACAGTAATTAAACATGCTTTTACATCTTATTCAAATTTTTGACTTCCATCAATCCTGTCTGAAAATTTTCCAATCTAATCTCTCAGTATGCCTTTCTTATCTTCCCTATTACATTTCAAACTCATAACCAATATCTCTATCTTTTTATACTTTGTAACACTTCTTATATTTCTCCTTACAAAACTTCTTGTAATCCTACTAGCGTAATTTGTTGATTACAGTTGCTCTTCAAATAATTCATATACTTCTTCCAATCTTCTGTAAATCTCTGGTCCCGCAGGTTTCGAATCCTTCCTGTCATTTTGTCCGATTCTGCATAGTCCATTAATTTCGTCTGCCATTCTTCTTTCGTCGGAATTTCTTCTTGTTTCCATTTCTGGGCTAACAATACTCTTGCCGCAGTTGTTGCATATAAAAACAATTTAGCCATTCAGTAATAAGAATTCAGGACATTTGAACAGAACACATACTCTCCTAGGTTCTTATTTAAATTTCTCCAAGGGTCTGTCTGGTTTAAAGTTGACTCCGCTACAAAACATACTAGCAACAGTACAGAAGTCAGCCTATGCTATCCTGAAGTTTTTCTATTCTGAAGGTGGCAGGCTGGTAATTCCAGCCCTAAAAGTCTAAGTAGCAGCTCAAATGCAGCATGGTATTGAGATCTGGGGGATAAATCACAACAACCGAGCGGTCCAGAGGGTGGCAACCCAAGAACGGGGCCTTCTCTGCAGTGGCTCCCCTTCTGCGGGATGCTCTCCCCAGGGAAGTTCACCTGGTGCCTTCATTATACACCTTTCGGCACCAGGCAAAAACGTTCCTTTTTAACCAGGCCTTTGGTTGATTTGATTGACACCCTATGCCCTTTTAAAATGTGGGGGTTTTTTGGGAAAGGGGTTATTGGGTTGTTGCTTTTATTTTGATTATGTATTTTGAGGTTTTATATTTTGATTTTGTTCTGTGAACTGCCCTGAGGCCTCTGGGTATAGGTTGATATAAAATTTCAATAAGTAATAATAAGCTGAAAGACCTGGAAGTCTGCCAGAATAAGTTCCTATGGTGTCTACTGGCAGTACCTCCAGGTACCCCAGCAGAGACAGGCATGGTGTCTGTAAAAGCTAGGGTGGAGATGGCTGCTCTTTCGTACTATAAAAGGGTCCTGGATATGCCAGAGTTTGCCTAGACTCTGCCTGGAGAAACAGTGGAAGAAGGGTGGTTGGGCCAGGCTAGTACAAGACATGCCAGCCTCAAAAAACCTGACAACAGATGTTTTTGTATTCCCTGGAGTTAAAAGACCTCTCAGGGATTGGATCTATAAGCAGGATAACGGGCAAGACTTACCATAGAATCATAGAGTTGGAAGAGACCACAAGGGCCATCGAGTCCAACCCCCTGCCAAGCAGGAAACACCATCAGAGCACTCCTGACATATGGTTGTCAAGCCTCTGCTTAAAGACCTCCAAAGAAGGAGACTCCACCACACTCCTTGGCAGCAAATTCCACTGTCAAACGGCTCTTACTGTCAGGAAGTTCTTCCTAATGTTCAGGTGGAATCTTCTTTCTTGTAGTTTGGATCCATTGCTCCATGTCCGCTTCTCTGGAGCAGCAGAAAACAACCTTTCTCCCTCCTCTAGGTGACATCCTTTTATATATTTGAAGATGGCTATCATATCACCCCTTAACCTCCTCTTCTCCAGGCTAAACATGCCCAGCTCCCTTAGCCGTTCCTCATAAGGCATCGTTTCCAGTTTACTGAGATACCTTTACTCTGTATCTCAAAATTCCCCCGTTGGTACCCTTTGCTGAAATCTAACCCCACCAGAGCCCCATATTTGCAAACACTTCCCTTTGCCTCCCTGAGAACGGCTTTTACAGCTCTCCGCTTTCAAACAATGCCCTCGTCAGTCTTAGATGGAAGATACAGGGAAGTTCCAAGGCATTAAGTTTCTGTATTTGTGGGGCAGGTGAAGTAGAAGTCTTTCCCCATTACATCCTCCATTGCCAGCTCCATCAAAACCCTAGAGATTTGTTTGAACAGATGTTGGCACCACTACAGGGACAGAACCCTGGACTGAAAATACTGTACGTTGACTATTATCTGATTGCGCTTGTCACATATAAAACAGACTTATTTGCAAAAGCCGCTAAAAGTATTTGTGCTAGTCACATAAAAGGCAGTGCTGTAGACTGTGCAGAGGACTCATTAATTGGATTTATTGTAAATGGTTGGTTATTTCTGAATCTTCCTTAATAGGTTTTATTGGAGTTTCTCATTTTGTAACTGGATCTGTAATGGCATTTAGTCAAACACAATAAATAAATAAATAAATGACTGATTGATTAAAAGTTGAGGGGTTTTTTAAAATCCCAGTCTGTTTTGGCTGTGGAATAGAATTTTAATAGATATATAATGGTTTTTTAATGTGTTTTTATTGCTGTTTTATTGTTGTTAACCATTTTGGGATAAAATAACATCTCCCCCCATTAGTCCTATCCCGCTGGGCTCTGTAGTCTTGGTGGAGAGCAAGCTGGACCGGATAGAGGGCCGGAAGCTGTTTGTCACTGGGCATGTGCAGAGTGTCGATGGGCAGACGGTTCACACAGAGGCCACAGGTAATGGCTTGGTTCTTGCTATCGTTTGCTGCTGTCATTGGTGCTACGTCAAAGCTTTCACACAGCATTTTATTTTATTTTATTTTATTATTATTAATGTTGCAATACATATATGAAATCTTTACATAATAATACATATACAGTATATTCGTAAATTCACATTTTCACATTTCATTATGTACCAACATTTATCCATTTCTTATTTCTTGCCCTGTGTCTTCCCTCCACCCATGCGTGACTTCCTTGTTATTATTTTGTAACTTTATTATTGAGGTTGTATTCTTGTATCTTAATAATTAAACATTCAGTCTTATATATCTGCTTAGCTTAGCTTAACTTTGTGAAATCAGTCTATACAGATCAATAAATCCTTGTTGGAGCATCTTTTGGTCATGTATTCTACACATTTCCATTCCTGTTTGAGATTTTGATTAGATTTCTAATTGTTGCCGTCATTTTTGCTAATTCAGTCATTTCAAAAAAAATTATGTTGCCAATCTTTCGATGTTGGTACTCACACAGCATTTTATTTTATTTCCCCTCTCCTGTTTTTGTTTTAGCTCTCTTCATCCAGTTGCAGTTAAAGGACTCCATCCAGCAGCAAACCTCTTCCAAACAGCCCACCAGAGGAAGTCCAGTCTTTTCCCCTGAAAGGGGCTCATCTTGAACAGGTCCAGCCCAATGCCTAGCCTTAAGCACTTGAGCCTGGGGAGACCGACCTCTGCTAAAGCATTTTGGCTCCTTCCTGAACCAACTCTGTGCACTTTGGCAAGTGTGCATTTCCTCTTCACACGTTTGACTGCAAAGCGCGCCCTGTCTTCTTGGCTAGTATCGCCTCGATGTAGCCCTAAGGGCTGTTCCTGCTACACAGAGCTCTCAGAGCTGGACCGTGGCAGCTCTTTCGTATACCATTCTCTGCAATGCAGTATTGAACTTTGAAGCAGTGTTTTCTGGCCTTTGCCAAGCTAAGCTCGCCTGCTATCAACAACGGGTTTCCACTTCCTCTCTTGTTCACCTGTCTGCCAACAACCCTCCTCAGTTTGTGAAGAAAACACACCACCTCTTTCAGGAAGGAACCTTGCCTCTCTACCTTTTGGGGAAATCATCATCCTCAAACCTTTTATTGGCATCACATACAACATCCAAACAAATCAATACGGAATTACCACTTCCCCAGTGGCACAAAAGTAAGGAGGCAGAGCAGTCTATCGTCACATCTCTTGGTCTCCAGGGAGATCAGACGTCTGCAGGGCATTTCAACGACCAAAAACCAAATAGAGATATTTAACTGCTAACTTGGTGAGCTCCTGATCATTCCCCAGTAATAGAAAATGTATGACCTCCGACTCTGGTTTCCATTTGGGGGTACAGAGTTGATCTAGAAATTGCTGGCGGAGTTTACAATTGAGAACCAGATGTGTGAGGGTTTCCACCAGGTGGTCTTCACCTGGGCAAGTTCTTTCTCCTTCCACCCTGCCTGAGAACCTTCCTTTTATGGAAATGCTACAATCCTAGAAACTGGTTCCTGGGAAATCTGGATCTTTTCTACATTCTTCTGGAGAAAACGATTTACGCCAAACAGTGTTGTCATTGCTACTTAAGCAGACTCTTGCCACTTCTAGGGCACATAGGGGTTTTTTTGTATATATGGCAAGTTAATATATATATATATTATATAATATATAATAAGCAGAGTAATATATTTGCAGGGAGGGGGGGATGTGTGTGCCTAACTTAACTCATAGCACCATGGAAAGTATTTTCTGTAAAACAGCTTATCCAGCAAGCTCAGGGCAACCTCTCACTATGCCTTCCATAGCAGACCTTGCCTTTTTTCAAACACCCGCTGATCAGGTCCACTCGTACCCATGTGCTGTTCTGGTCGCTTATCAGGCAGTCTTAACTATTGGTGGGGAAACCTGGCCAGATATGTCCCATTTTTGAACCGGAATAAGCAGGGGTGTTCTCTGGAGTCCAGACATGTAGGGTGGTATCCCAGCATTAGCCCTACCCAAGGTAGGCCCATTGAACTCAATGGATGTGGCCAACGCAGGTATATTAATTTCAGTGGGCCTGCTCTAAGTAAAACTTAGTTGAGTGCAATCCATGCTTACCTTCATCAGAGGTGTTGGCACCCTACAAGAAGAGGATCATTGCCTGCTATTCTCTCTCTCTCACACACACACACAGACAGAGAGAGAGAGAGAGAATCTTAGCTGGTGGAAAGCAAACATTCTTCGTACAAACCAAGGCCCAATACAAATCATTAAAATCTGTAGTGTCAACACACCCATCTATCATAATAGCGTTTTACTGGAAACTGCTGGGTCGTACATGCATTGTGTGTTTTCGTGTAGTGCCGTGTTTTCCCAAAGAGGCATATTCTCTGCCCTAACCTTTTAGTTCCACGAATACTCAAACTGAGCTGATGGCTTCCAGAAATCGCAGCAGGTGAGTGTCACGCATACAAACCCTCGTCCGGTCTTCAGCTGGCGAACACATGTTCAGAGCTTCCCTTTGAGCCTGTTGATACGAACAAAAAGTGCCTATAAAGCTTCCGTGTAAGCTGATATTTCATACTGAAGCTTCTTCCTCTTAAGTTTTTGAGGGGTGCAGCCAAGGGAGCTCTTCTATTGGCCTTCTAATAAGGCAGGTGTGGGGAGCCTGTGGCCCCCCAGTTATTGCTGAACTCCCACCATCCCTAGCTATAGGGATGGGGCTGATGGAAGCTATGGTTCAACATCTGTAGGAGCAAAGCTTCCCCACTCCTGATATAAAGGGGGGTTGTGCTTCCTCTCCCAATCCCTCCCTCCCAATAAACCTTAAGAGCTTGTGCAGATCAAATATATTTAAGCTTCCACCAGGGAGTTTCTTGGGGCCTGGTTCTTCCATAGCATTCTAGCAGTGGTGGAAATGCATGAGTGTTTTTTTACCGTTTTTAAGTATGCAATAAGGGTCAGTTTGCAGTCAGACAGGGGGCCTTCCAGGTGTCATTTTGCACTTCACTCCCCCTGTGCATGATGGGAGTTGGAGTCCACCGCCATCTGGAGGGCCTCATGTTGGCTGCCCCTGACTCACAAGACGTTCTTTGAAAGGAATTTGCCTCCCACATGGGGAGAGATCCTCTTGAGGTCCTTCTCTGTCCTTGGAAGTCCACTCTTGTCTCTCCCCTCCTGCCCGCAGTCAACCGCGTAGGAAACGGTGGTGGAGCAAATGCTAGTTCTACTCAGGTAGACCCATTGTCGTCAACAGACGTGGCTAGCTTAGGGTCACCCTCAGCGGGTCTACTCTGAAAAGAACTCAGTTGGACGCAACTGTAGGTTGGAGCAGAGAAAGAAACATTCAGTGGTTTTTAGTGAGTGATGTTTGGGGGCATTTAAATAGAAGGTTGCTTCCTCCTTTGTGTAAGGAGGGTTGGACTAGAGACCCCGTCTGCATGTATTTTTGTGTTGTGGAGCACCATACAAAGGCTTCAAGCTGGGATATCTCTCTGGTGTGTGACCGCAGCATTTGTGATAGGGAGTGTTGTCTATATACTGCACTTCGCCCACCACCTGAAAAACGTTTCTGCTGTAGCATCGTAGGAGCCTAGGGTCGTGTAATTTTCCCAGGGTATCCAACTTGCCATAATGACAGTATTGGGGATCATGGGGAAAACAGACAAGCTGCACAGTCTGTCAAGCTCAATTAAAAAAATAAAAAGGGGGCAGATTCATCCATAACTACTTGACTATCTGTTAACTGTTCTGGCACTTTGCTGAGTATTCTGGAAAACAGTGTTTGCCAAAATAAAAAAATAAAAAGCTTTGATTGGTTTGTGTGTGTGTGTTTTCTCAGAAGGAAAATTTCCCTTGCTTACTCTCAGTCTGCCAAAGACATTGGGTTCCCTGGAGGAATTGGCCTGGTTGGTTTAGGGAAGGCATTATGGGATGGAGATGCCACCACCAAGAAACTTGAGGTCCCCTGATCTAAAGTAACCTTACCCAGTTAAGCTCATGCCAATAACAAACTTAGCTGGTGCTACTGGAAGGAATTTTTTTTTTTACATTGGTACCTCGGGTTACATTCGCTTCAGGTTACAGACTCCGCTAACCCTGAAATAGTGCTTCAGTTTAAGAACTTTGCTTCAGGATGAGAACAGAAATCATGCTCCGGCGGCGCGGCAGCAGCAGGAGGCCCCATTAGCTAAAGTGGTGCTTCAGGTTAAGAACAGGTTTCAGGTTAAGTACGGACCTCTGGAACGAATTAAGTACTTAACCCAAGATACCACTGTATTTTGTTTTGACTACGGCAGACCAACATGGCTCCCTACCTGTAACCCTGAAAGTTGTTGTGATTATTTTAGGAAGACACCAAAAATTCCCTGGTAGCGATGTCAAGCTCACTGGTCGGTCGTTACCTGGGTCCCCCTCGCTTTGAAGACAACATTTGCCTGCCACCAGTCTGAGGGACCTCACCTGTTCTCCAAGAATTCTCTCTTTTTTTTCTTTTCTTTTTTGGGCGGAAGGTGGGCTTCCTGTTTAAACCTTCCGTTCAAATGCCGAATTCCAATAAATTTGTAATCCAATTTCGTTACTTACGAGGTCAATTTAAGTCCGAATGTCCACAGGAAAGGCTGGCGCTTCCTGGCAACAGCTGTGCGGCTTCACTCCCCGAAAACAGCGATTGATTCGATGTGCCGCGCCACTCACCCCACGTCACTCCGGAGCCCCGAAACCGGGTCTCCCGCGAGTAGGGGAGGCATTAAAGGCACGCGCCGAATCCCAAGCCCACAGTCTTCCGACCATGGTTTTTTGCGGGTCTCCGCCTCGCCGTGGCAGTCAGACCCTTCTTTTCAGAGAGCGGTCTCCTCCGAGACGGAGGAAATCCGCCATTGCTCAGGCGCGCCAACCCGGAAGCCTCTCCAAGAATTCTCAAAGCTAATAGACAAAGGCTCTGAGATTACATCTGCAAGCTCTTTTAGTACCCTTGGATGCAGCTCGTCAGGCCCTGGAGATTTGAATTCATTTAAATTAGCCAGGTGTTCCCTTACCCCCTCTTTTCCTTTCCTGGACTGCTACTCCCTTTTCCCCATCATTTAGTCTGTTATCTCCAGGTTGGACACTTCTTTCCTTTTGGGTGAAGGCAGAGACAAAGGAGGTGTTGAGCAGTTCCGCCTTCTCTCTGTCGCCCAACAGCATTTCTCTGTGTTTCCCACGCAGAGCACCTACCACTTGCTTGTTCTTCCTCTTGCTTCGAACATAGCTGGATAAACCTTTGTTGTTACTTTTAACCTCTCTTGCAAGCCTGAGCTCATTCTGAGCTTTCGCCTGCCAGACCTTCTCTCTGCAAGTGTTGGCTACTCACCTTCCTTTGTGATTTCTCCTTTCTTCCATTTCTTATACTTTGTGGCTTAGGACCCGCGTATTTACGGGACCGCCTCTCCTGGTCTTCCCCGCAGAGGACCTTAAGGTCCATGAATAATCGTAGTTTAGAGGTCCCGGGCCCTAAGGAAGCCAGACTATCCTCCACCAGGGCCTTCTCAGTGATGGCTCTGACCTGGTGGAATGCTCTGTCCCATGAGACCAGGGCCCTGTAGGGTTTACCGTATTTTTTGCTCTATAAGACTCACTTTTTTCCTCCTAAAAAGTAAGGGGAAATGTGTGTGCGTCTTATGGAGTGAATGCAGGCTGCACAGCTATCCCAGAAGCCAGAACAGCAAGAGGGATTGCTGCTTTCACTGCGCAGCGATCCCTCTTGCTGTTCTGGCTTCTGATATTCAGAATAATTTATTTCTTGTTTTCCGCCTCCAAAAACTAGGTGTGTCTTGTGGTCTGGTGCGTCTTATAGAGCGAAAAATACGGTAACTTCCTTCCACAGGGCCTGTGAGACAGAGCTATTCCGCCTGGCCTTCAATTTGAATTAGCCTGATCTTTTATTCCCCTTCCTTCCCTCCCCCTCCCCTTTTATGAAGATTACCCGCTCTGGGATCCCACAGCTAATTCTCCCCTGGTCTCCTCACTGGCCCAAATAGGACTAATTTAGCCAGCTAGCCCTGATGATCAGCTAAATGTTTATTGGATGGATTTTCCCTGTAAATTGATGTTTGAATTCTGAATTTATTGTTATTCACGTTTTATACTGTATTTTACGCTGTTTTTTGTTGCATCAATAAGTGTTTGTTGTTAGCCGCCCTGAGCCCGGTTTTCTGAACCAGGAAGGGTGGGGTATAAATAAAAAATTATTATTATTTATTATTATACATGCTCTTCTTAAATCTCAGCTCATCTGTAAGCTCCTTATGCAGCCGCACCAATTTACTCGGATGCCTCCCACTTTTCTTCCTCGTTGGAATTGTCTGCATGTATGCCTTCAATATTTCACCTCTAAGAAACTCCCATCTTACCATGTTGTTTAAACAATATTTCTACAATATAGTGCAATATAATAGTGCAATATAAATTAAGAAATGTGAAGATTTGTGATAATTACGGGAAATTATCAGACATGTTGATGGAAGTCTAAAAGAAAAAAAAGATATGTGATGAGTTTTTGATGTTTAATGATGTTATAAATTTGTCTTTATTGGAAAATTAATAAAAATCATATATATATATAAAGAAATTCCCGTCCATCTTGGACTTCCTTCTCTTTGGGTATTTCTGACCGTGGGGTCTCACCCAGTAGTTCTTTCAGCTTGTTGAAATCAGTCTAATTCTTGAAGTCCAGAGTGCATGTCTGAATACATTCAGTTTTCCCTTGCCTCTGTATCGTGAAACCCAGGAGGACATGATCACTTTCTCCCAAGGTTCCCATTACTTCCACTTTGCTAATCAGTTGCTCCCTGTTGGTGAGGACAAGTTCCAAGATAGATAAAGCCCTTGCTGCTGCTTCCACTTTCTGGGAAATAAAGGATGAAGAAGCAGGGGTCAAGGAGGCTTAGATAAGCCCTGCTTTCTGTGAGTAAATGGTTGGCCGTGTCTGAAAAAAAAGCATGAATTAAATTGCATGGTTGTTACATCCTCACCCATGCTAAGCCTCATTTGCAAAATGACTTGAATGAATTCCCACATTCCTCCTCCCTTTAATTCTTGCTTGCTTGCAAAAAGGACATGAGTAAGACTGTGCTGTAGACACCGGCGCTAGACTCTTATCTCCAAGTTGGGACTAATTACACCGTTGACCCTTTGGATAATGAGATCTTAAGCGAGCTGCTCATTCAGTCTGGATCACCCTCTTCTCACAAACTGGAACATTGCAGTGCAAAATGGAACAAAAAGAGCCACTCTTCCCATTATTATTTTGTTGTTTTCAAAGTTAGTGATACTCAGAGCAGACCCACGAAAATTAATGGATGTGACTAACTTAGGTCTCTCTTTTCTTCAGTAAGTAGAACTGAACTATTTGTATTACTCTTATGCATAGCAAATGTACAAAAGGTTATTTAAATGCAACTAAATGCAGTGCTTTTTTTTCTTTAAAAATGTTTAGGGGTACTCTCATTTTGACTCCAGAAAATCACCATTTTATAGTTCAAATCGGGGAAAATATACAGTAAATGGACAATAGTACAAAGATTCACAAAATGTTTAGGGGTATGCGTCCCCCTGCGTCATCCCCCCAGAAAAAAAGCACTGACTAAATGCACAATTATGTGAATGAAGTGGTCTAAGTGGACATGGGCTTTGGGTCCTGCCTGCTGTCGACATGTGGCCCCCAGAAGGGTATGGACTAAAAAAGCTTCCCTGCTCCTGTATGATAAGATGCTTATAGTATCACCTTGCCAACAAAGGTCCGTATAGTAAAAGCTATGGTTTTCCCAGTAGTGATGTATGGAAGTGAGAGCTGGACCATAAAGAAGGCTGATCGCCGAAGAATTGGCGCTTTTGAATTCTGGTGCTGGAGGAGACTCTTGAGAGTCCCATGGACTGCAAGAAGATCAAATGCATCCATTCTTAAGGAAATCAGCCCTGAGTGCTCACTGGAAGGACAGACCCTGAAGCTGAGGCTCCAAGACTTTGGCCACCTCGTGAGAAGAGAAGACTCCCTGGAAAAGACCCTGATGTTGGGAAAGATGGAGGGCACAAGGAGAAGGGGACGATAGAGGATGAGATGGTGGGACAGTGTTCTCGAAGAGACCAGCATTAGGTTGACCAAACTGCGGGTGGCAGTGAAAGACAGGAGGGCCTGGCGTGTTCTGGTCCAGGGGGTCACGAAGAGTTGGACACGACTGAACGACTAAACAACAACAACAGTATCATAGAATTGTAGAGTTGGAAGGGACCCTGAGGGACATCTAGTCCAACCCTCCTGCAAGGCAGGAGTCACAGTTGAAGAATCCCTGATAGATGGCCACCAAACCTCTTATTTAAAACCTCCAGCACAGCAGAGTCCACTTACTTCTAAGGAAGTCTATTCCAATGTCAGTCAGCTCGTACCATCAGGAAGTTATTCCTAGCATTTAGACTGGACCGTTAAGTCCAGTCGTGGCTGACTCTGGGATTCTGGCGCTCATCTCGCTTTATTGGCTGAGGGAGCCAGCGTACAGCTTCCGGGTCATGTGGCCAGCATGACTAAGCCGCTTCTGGCGAACCAGAGCAGCGCACGGAAACGCCGTTTACCTTCCTGCCGGAGCGGTACCTATTTATCTACTTGCGCTTTGACGTGCTTTTGAACTGCTAGGTTGGCAGGAGCAGGGACCAAGCAATGGGAGCTCACCCTGTCGCGGGGATTCGAACCACCGACCTTCTGATCGGCAAGTCATAGGCTATGTAGTTTAACCCACAGCGCCACCCATATACACAGTATATACACAAACACAAATGTAAGTAAATGCTGCGTTTACTGCATTGCCAGATGACTAGATGACCCCTAGAGTCCCTTCCAACTCTGATTCTAGAAGCAGCGTGAAGACCCTTGGGTGACATGCCAACTATCAAGTTTAATAAATGAATGAAACAAAATAGTCATTGCCTTTTCTTATCTCTGCAGATACAGCTACACTGAGACCAGTAACTAACCAGGGAAGGTGTGATTCTGTCGGCTGCTAGAGTTGTCATGTGGCAAATGATACTAATTCAGGATAAGAGAGGGAGGTGGAAACACTGAGGTAAAGGCCCAGGAAATGACTTAAACACCCCATTTGGAGGAGGTGACGGTATAACGGGGCTGAGATGAGCTGGGCTAGAGATGAATCAAAGCATCATCAAAGGAGGGTGTTGCCTTCCACAGGTACAATTAAGAACCGTATAAAAAGGGACAGTGCCAGAGTATTCTCCACCCTGCTTCTCCAAAGCCGGCAAGCAGTTGCCATTTCTGACTTAGGTGAGTTGGTATCTTATGGTGTTTTATACCTCGTAGGATGGGGATGGGGGTGTTCCAGGAGGTGATTTGGGATAGGTCTAGAAGGAGCCTTGTTTTGGGGGGTCGGAGGGCAGGACGGATGTTACTGCAGCTAAAGAAGAGAAAGGGAAGATGATCAGGAGGAGGGATCCCATTTTCCATGAAGAACGGAAGAAGCTGAAAGTTGGAAGGGGAAATAAATTCACATGGGGAAATATTGCAGTGATTTATGAAGTTATGAATGGTATGCAGTGAGAGACACTCCTGGGATCATCCATTTAAAGCTTACTAGGAGGAGGTTTGGACATGGGTGGCGCTGTGGGTTAAACCACAGAGCCTAGGATTTGCTGATCAGAAGGTCGGCGGTTCAAATCCCCGCGACAGGGTGAGCTCCCGTTGCTCGGTCCCTGCTCCTGCCCACCTAGCAGCTTGAAAGCACGTCCAAGTGCAAGTAGATAAATAGGTACCCCTCCGGCGGGAAGGTAAATGGCATTTCTGTGTGCTGCTCTGGTTCGCCAGAAGCGGCTTAGTCATGCTGGCCATGTAACCCCGAAGCTGTACGCCGGCTCCCTTGGCCAGTAAAGTGAGATGAGCGCTGCAACCCCAGAGTCGTCCGTAACGGGACATAACGGTCAGGGGTCCCTTTACCTAGGAGGAGGTTCATGACTTGGAATGAACATTTGGAATTCAGAAAATGTTACAAGGGCTTAGAAGGATTTAAAACAGATTAATGGAACTGGAGGGTTCCTTGATGACTGTTAGTCATGATAGCCAAATAGAGCATTTTCGTCAACCAAGGCATCCTGCTTCTGAATATTAAATGCTGGGCACAATCAACAACAAGCAATGTTATGTGCTTAACGAAATGTTACAAATACAGTGGTGCCCCTCAAGACGAATGCCTCGCAAGACGGAAAACCCGCTAGATGAAAGGGTTTTCCGTTTTCAGAGGTGCTTCGCAGGACAAATTTCTCTATGGGCTTGCTTCGCAAGACGAAAATGTCTTGCGATTCTTGAGGGGGTTTTTCGCTCCCCACCTGCTTTTTCTAAGGCGCTAAGCTGCTAATAGCCTTTTAGCAGCTAATCCGCTAATCCCTTAAGCCTTTAATAGCCGCTAATAGCCGCTAATAGCCGCTAAACCGCTAATAGCACTAATCCGCTAATAGGGTTGCTTCACAAGACGAAAAAACCGCTAGACGAAGAGACTCGCGGAATGGATTAATTTCGTCTTGCGAGGCACCACTGTAGCCCAGATGAGGTGACATCAAGGCTTTCATTGATTAACACCTCTAATTTAAATACAGTCGTACCTTGGTTTTTGAACAGAATGCGTTCTGGAAGTGCGTTTGACTTCAGAAATGTTTGGAAACCAAAGCGCGGCTTCCGATTGGCTTCTGGTTGCAAAGGCACACTGGAAACAATAGCAGAAGGTTCAGCTTCCCCAAAAAACATTCAAATTACTCACCCACTTCCGGGTTTTGATCTTTCGGGAGCCGTTAAGTATGCGTACCAAGGAGTTTGACAACCAAGGTTCAACTCTCTGTGTTGTATGAAAGTATTTCCTTTTGATTGTTCTAAACGTGACAGCCATCTATTTCTCCGAGTGACCGCATATTCTCACATTATTTCTTCTCTCCCATTTATCCACATCTTTCAAAACATTATCAGCTACTGCCACAACCCTCAGTATTTTATTTTATTGGTAAACTGGAAAGTCCTGAATGCTTTCAATGATTGCCTGAAACCTTGCATCTGCAGAACCTTCTAGAAGATGGCCTCCCTTCTGGACAGCATCCATGACATCAGCAGGGTCTTTTACAAGCACGCCTTCCGTCACGGGGATGACCTCACCTTGAGCCGGAGGGAGATGAGGAGGGTGATCCAGGAGGACTTTTCTGAGATCATCAAGGTGAGATGGAACTGATGATTATGTGCCCCTGTAGCTTGTGTCTTCGTGGTGTTACCACCCTCTTCCAGCGTGGTGTAGTGGTTAAGAGCGGTAGACTCGTAATCTGGTGAACCAGGTTCGCGTCTCTGCTCCTCCACATGCAACTGCTGGGTGACCTTGGGCCAGTCACACTTCTTGAAGTCTCTCAGCCCCACTCACCTCACAGAGTGTTTGTTGTGGGGGAGGAAGGGAAAAGGAGATTGTTAGCCGCTTTGAGACTCCTTCGGGTAGTGATAAAGCGGGATATAAATCTTCTTCTTCTCTTCTAAATGCATGAGCATGAACACTAAGGCATCATGACATGTGAAGTTTGCTGTTTTACATTCCATAGGTAGAGAGGTTCCTTTTGAACACTCTTATAGCTTAGTTACACTCTTCCTAGAAGATGTTTACCCCCCAAAAAAGTCTAGAGGGGATTCGGAGCAGAGCAAACTAGGTGATCGTTAAAGGAACAGCAATAGTTGAGATATGGGGATCCCTAAAGGTAAAGGTAAAGGTAAAGGGACCACTAACCATTAGGTCCAGTCGTGGCCAACTCTGGGGTTGCGGCGCTCATCTCGCTTTATTGGCTGAGGGAGCCGGCGTACAGCTTCCGGGTCATGTGGCCAGCATGACTAAGCCGCTTCTGGCGAACCAGAGCAGCGCACGGAAACGCCGTTTACCTTCCCACAGGAGTGGTATCTATTTATCTACTTGTACTTTGACATGCTTTCAAACTGCTACATTGGCAGGAGCAGGGACCGAGCAACGGGAGCTCACCCCGTCACAGGGATTCGAACCGCCGACCTTCTGATCGGCAAGCCCAAGGCTCTGTGGTATAACCCACATAGCAAAGATCTGATGGTGTAGCTGATGTTGTGATGAGACTGCCTACTCTCCACGCCTGACATTGGGTGTCCCAGTCCAATCTGACTCTGTATGTATGAATAAAAGGTCTACTTGTGCAGAAATAAATGTGCACTCTTCCTTCCCCTATGTAAACATGCCCCCCCTCACACAATGGCTTTGAAAAGTAAAAAAAAAATGCCATTGGCACCACGAAGAATAATTTAGAAGACAAGGGAGAAAAGGAGACTGGTGTGTTTTGGAGTACTGAGTTTGCAGAAATGGTTACAAAACTAACCTCAAACCTAAAAACCGAACGTGCTAAGTCCTTTTCTCCCCACTTTCCAGAACCCTTGTGATCCAGAGACCCTGGAGCTGGTCTTCCAACAGCTGGAGCACAACAAAGAAGGCTTGGTTGACTTCAATGGGTACCTGCGTATCCTCTCCAACATGGCCAAGGCCTGCCTCTATCGCAGGGAGCCCAGAGGAGACGCCAGAGGAGATCCTTGCAAAGGAGAACGTCAGAGGAATGAAACCATCCCCCGCCAGCTCCGCAATGTGGAATGGAGAGGAAGTGATGATTACGAGATTGGAGATTCTGACTGGATGGGCCCTCATCCATTTGATGGTTCCAGGAGAAGAGAAGAGAGGAGAGACAGCCTTCTACGTGAGTTTGTGGCACAAATAGTTGAGAGAAGCTGCTATAGACGTGATCTTGAGTCGGAAAGTGATTCTGAGAGTTCCTCAAGCAGTTCTTCAAGTAGTTCGTCAAGCAGTTCGTCAAGTGAATATCTGGAAAAGGAAGATGTGGAGAGTCGCCGACTATCGGACAAACAAGACCTGCCAAGGGATGAAGCTGGCGGCCGAGATTTTGTGAGGAGGGACAACCTTGAGAGACGTCATCCTTCTCGTAGGTCTCAACTACGGGAAGGTGATGGAAGGGAGGAAGGTTCCACACAAAGAGGAGACGACCGGAGGCAATGTTGGCCACAACAGTGCTATGTGGAGGAGGATGAGGAGGAGAACTTGAGGAGACCACGGCAGCGTGGACCCCGAGAAGGTGAGAGGAGGAGGACACAGCCACGAAGAGAAGATGATGAAGAAGAGAGCAAGGAGGATCGTGAAATGAAAACCCTGCAAAGAGATGGAGGAAGGCAAAGGTTTCTGATAGTGGAAGCACTGAGAGACGATGTTAAGAGGAAGGAGCCGCTGGAAAAAGGGCTTGAAGGTAGAAGGTTCCAACAAGTCTACTGTGCTGATTCCAGGGAAAGTGAGAGGAGAAGGTCTCAGTCCTCTGAACCAGGACTGTGTGACAAGGCTCAGAGAAACCAACGATATTATGTACATGAACACCTGGAAAATGAGAGCGACAGGAGTAGGTGTCAAGCCTGCAGGCCAGGAGTACGTGAGGATAATCAAAAGAATGAGCAGAATCCAGATCTTGAAGGTTTCAAAAGAGGAGAAGAGAGAAGGAGGTCTCTACGGCGTGAAGTTGCTTCCCGAGAAGTTATTCAACAGAAGCAGCCGTGTTATCCTGAGACCCCAGAAAGGGACGCTGAGCGGAGAAGATCTCATGTTTGTAAACAAGGGCCTTGTGAAAATATTCAGAAGAAGGAGCAGCGCTGTGAGACTGGATCCTTCGAAAGGGGTGCTGAGAGGAGGAGGTCTTTGCGATGCAAACCAGGAGTCCGTGAGGACAGCCTGGGGAACCGACAGCACTGTGAGCCTGAGGCCTTCGAAAGGGAAGCTGAGAGGAGGAGGTCTCTTCAAGGTAAACCAGGACCATGTGCAGATAGCCTGAAGCAGCACTATGAGGCTGGGCGCTTTGAAAGAGGTGCTGAGAGGAAGAGGTCTGTACGGCGTGAAGTGGCAAGCAGAGAGGACAGCAACGGGAGACGGGAGCGTTATGAGTGTGAACCCCTGGAAGGCAGTGATGAGAGGAGGGGGCCAGCAAGAGGTTGAGAGGAGGAGAACCATCGCCCAACATTGACCAAAGAGTCCTGAAGTTTAGCCAAGGAACCAGAGCAGTGCATGCTTTTCCCTTTATGCCTCCCGCTTTGGCAGAGTCAATCTATAGACGGAATTAAGGTAAAGGTAAAGGTACCCCTGCCCGTATGGGCCAGTCTTGACAGACTCTAGGGTTGTGCGCCCATCTCACTCAAAGAGGCCAAGGGTCAGCGCTGTCCGAAGACACTTCCGGGTCACGTGGCCAGCGTGACATCGCTGCTCTGGCGAGCCAGAGCCGCACACGGAAACACCGTTTACCTTCCCACTAGTAAGCGGTCCCTATTTATCTACTTGCACCCGGGGGTGCTTTCGAACTGCTAGGTTGGCAGGTGCTGGGACCGAACAGCGGGAGCGCACCCCACCGTGGGGATTCGAACCGCCGACCTTTCGATCGGCAAGTCCTAGGCACTGAGGCTTTAACCCACAGCGCCACCCGCGTCCCTATAGACGGAATTAGGAATCCCCAAAAAAGAACAGGGTCTGAACCACCCAATCAGTGGTCAGCAATCTAAGGCCCATGGGCCACAACCGGCCCATGGGGGTCAATCAAATATCCTTTATTAGGCATAGCAAACCACACATTATCAAGCAGACGCCGTATATAAATTGTGCAAAATACGAGCTCAGCACAACAAGGTTTGTCCCAGTCAGAACTTTAATTCCAGAGGGAATCAATTTGCATAAATAATACAATACAACACGACCACATCACTGATCAATTAAGAACTACTAGATCTCTTTATAATGGCCCAGTCTTTCTACATGCACAGCACTCAAAAATGCAGCCGCTTTTAAAGTAATTTGATCATTCCTGTCCAAAAGCAGGTCGACTCCTGCCCACTCGGTCGACTCCTGTGTGCCGTGCTAAACAGGCGCAGAGCAGAGTGGGGACTGCCTTCTGCGACGCTGGCCGGCTTCCCATTGGCTGCAGGAAGCTGCATGCGTTTGCGCATGCCCGTGCTCGCGCACACACACACACTCCGGCCCACCACAGTGCCTGCGGGACTGTGAACTGGCCCAAGCCACAAAAACTTTGCTGACCCCAGCACCAAATGCTGAAGGAGCCTCTACTAGCCCAACTCGGAGGAAGACCAGCAAGAGCACATATCTGTCAAGGCATCGCCCAAGCCTTTAATGTATCCAGACGTCTGAGATAGAGTGAAATAAGTGCTTTCCCCACCACATTCTCCTGCCTTGCTTCTGCATGAAAAAATAAAGAGATTGCAAATGAGAATGTGATCGCGTGTCCTTTCTCCGTACTACCCCATTGTACGATACAATACAATAATCTTTATTGTCATTGTCCCATACAGAACAGCAAAATTGAAAAAATCTACATCAGACATTCAAAAACCCACAAGGCTGCTATCCCAACTATCCCAGCCTGGTTAGCCCCCTAAAAACTCTGATACCCCATAACTGAATACAATATACTCACATAAAGACTACCTTACACTGCATTTAAAACCAAAACCGCATTAGGATAGAAACTGTTTCTCAGGCAGCTAGTCCTAGTCTTTATAACCCTGTACCTGGCAGTTCGAAAGCACGTCAAAATGCAAGTAGATAAAGAGGTACCACTCTGGCGGGAAGGTAAACGGTGTTTCCGTGTGCTGCTCTGGTTTGCCAGAAGCAGCTTAGTCATGCTGGCCACATGGCCCGGAAGCTGTACGCCGGCTCCCTCGGCCAGTAAAGCGAGATGAGTGCCGCAACCCCAGAGTCGGCCACGACTGGACCTAATGGTCAGGGGTCCCTTTACCTTTTACCTTCTTCCAGAAGGCAGAAGCTGAAAGAGATCATTTCTGGGGTGCGCACTATCCTGGGCTATCTCTATTAAGAGACAGCCAGCCTCCACATCAACTGTTAAGTTTTCTATAATGGCTTCAGTGCCGCGGGTGTGGAATCTCTGGCCCAGGAATCTAATATCACACACACCCAGGATTCTTTTTTTGTTCCTTGGCTCACACACCCCAGGCCCACGTGCCCCTCCCCAGGCTAGAGGTACGCCGTATTGCTATTCGGAGACAGGGAATTTCCTTATAAATGAGTCAGATCCCTGGTCTCAGTTGGAAGCAGGGTTGGGGGCTTAACCAAGATTGCTACTTGAGATTGCTTTTGACACCGGGGGTTGAATTGGGACCTCCTGCATGCAAATTGTGTGCATCACCTGTTGTAAACAAAATCAATCTGCCCTTTTCGCTTATGGGATATCCAAGAGCCCATATAGAGTCCTTACATAGGTTCCCTGTTGGTAGGAGAAAATAACAGAGGCCAACCAGAGAATATTGAGAAGCAAAGCAGCTCGTAAGCCTGATCTTTATTGATCTGTTGCAACGGGGGCTCCCCTCACACGCAGGAAAGGAGGAGGACCCAGAACAAAGGTGTGCAAGCCCTTATATAGACATTTTAAATTCCCTGCCCTGGAGCTCCAGACCACCCCTCCATACATCACAGAAAAGGTGTTGTTGTTTTTCCTGTCTGCCAGGTTATCTGATAATGCCTTATCTGATTGCCTTTCCTGGTAGTCTGCCCATTCCTTTGAAACGGTGATTACCCAATTCCTGAGACAATGGGAAGGTTCCCTCACCCGCTCCCTCCTTGCAGAGAAATCATTTGGTCAGTTTGGGAGTCAAAATGGTTCCAGGTCGGTCTTCCTGTGCTGATCTATGTACCTGCTTGGTTGGTACACTTATGAGCATTATATATCAGGAGAGGCTGGAGGGCTACCGGACCCAGAGGCAACCTCACCTTCCCCTGACGGGGATGAGAGTGGAGCACCTGCAGGCAATGGGTCCTCCATCACCTCTGGAGCCAGAGTGGATTCATCTGGTGTCTGCTCCTGAGGATCCGGCACAGGTGAGGGCCCTTCAGGTTCAAGGCCCTGCCCCAGCTCAGCTGGCCCTAAAAGCAGGGACTCCTGTGCAGGCTGGGATTCCTCAGGTTCAGCCTCTGAATTTGATTCCCAGGCCATCACAGGTACTAAGATTTGTTAGGAGACCTGCATTCCCCTCACAGAACAACCACAGCTCAACTTATTACTTAAACTAAGATGTCACACACTTAAACACAGTAGTATAGCTTTTCTTAAACTTCGGTTGCTCAAAAATCAGTTGCTACACTTCAGTCTCTGGGTCCTTTAGGGAAGTTGTTAATGTCTGGCGTTTTATTGTATTTTTAATATTTTGTGGGAAGCCACCCAGAGTGGCTGGGGAAACCCAGCTGGGGGGGCGTGCAGGGAAAGGGGAGGCCACCGAAAAAGCCGTGCAGCTCCCCCACTCGCTGGGGCACCCCTGAGAGGCCGGCGCCCTGGCGTGACGCACCACTAAGCCCTATGGTTTTTTTATATATATATAATATTTTATTGGGTTTTACAGTAAATACAACACAACAATAGGTAAAAAACCACACAACAAAAAAGGAAAAAATAGGAAAACGCGACAACACACAAACACAAAACAGCAGAAGCATAAAAAAGAAAAATATTAAAAACATTAAAAACAATTTTTGTCTCCTTATATTCTTTGCATTAACTTATTTCTCCGACTTCCCCAAACCTCCTTCTCTGTATTCCAGATCATATATTCTGTCAGCAAATTCCTTCCCTCTGTCATATTTTAATTTTATAATAATCTTAGTATCTTAATATAATTGCATTTCCTTATATCTAAAAATATTGGATCTTTTTCTTTACACTTTTTTACTAATAACCTTTTACATTCAATCTGGTGTCATCAAACATTCATTATCTTATAATGTTTCTGTAGATAGTCTTTGAATTTCTTCCAATCTTCCTTCACCGTCTCTTCTCCCTGGTCTCTGATTCTGCCAGTCATTTCTGCCAATTCCATGTAGTCGATAAAGCGTGTTCTCAATAAAGGAGAGCACGTGTTGCGGATGGGGACAGTCAAAACACCCTGTGGTAAGTAGGCAGGTTGGTATTAATGGGTCTGTTGGGATCCTGTTGCTGGGGCAAATAGATGTTGCCAATTTAGGGGTGGGATCAGAGGGTATTTAAGCAGGGTCCACAGCAAGCTACTTTCTCTTTCGCTGTGGACATCGGATCAGTACCGAGCAGTTCAGCTGGAGATTGGTTGTATACAACCCCTTGATTTCGCTTCCCCCCCCACCTTGTTCCCCCCCTTTTAATTCCCTTTTCCTTCCTTTTGTCTTTCTTGTTATTCTACCTTTTTCGACCCGGTTCTGTTAATTTTATTTTCTTTAGAGAGGCTTCAGGCCCGGCTCGTGCCCTCAAGTTTTGGCCTTCCGTGAGGCGTTGGGGGCCCGCGGGCCTACGGGCTTGCTGGGGGGGGGCACCAGGGCAACTTCCGGCCCCTTTTTCGGCCCGCTTAGCGGCCGCGCGACCCAGGCTCGCGTCGGGGAGTCTCCCGGCCCGTTCGGGCCTTTGGTTGTGGCTAGCGTGCACCCGAGGCCCACCTTTTAGCGGGGGCGGTGTGGGCGGCTCGGGGGGCCGCGCGGCGCAGGGAGCGGATCGGACCGCGTCGGCGGCTTAATTGCGGCGGTTTGGCCGCCCGCCGTAGCGGGCCCCCTTGCGGCTGCGCTTCCCTCCTTTCGGCCCCCCCCCCGTTCCCTGGCGCCGGGGGAGGCAGCTCGCCACCCGAACTTACCTGGGTCGGTGGAAAGGGGGCTTTCAGGCCGCTCCCCGGTCGCTGCGGCGGCGGCTGGGCGCGGGGGTTTTTTGCGCCACGCGGCGACCATCTGGAGGGCTGTTTTCTTTTTTTTGGAAGCAGGAAGACCTGTGGGGCGCCTCCGCTGAGCGCATTGCGTTTCGGCGCGCTCGTGAGCGCGGTTGGGCCTACAAGCCTTCATCGAAGAGGCGCCATTTTGGGGGCATTTTTGGCAGGAGCGCCATTTTGCCCCAATTTTTGGCGGCGTCGGCCTCTGGCGGCCATTTTGGGTAAAGGCAGGGAGTTTTGAATTTGAACGGTTCCCCTAGTGGCCGTTCTGTGTACGTGCAGGCCATTTCAGTATTGGTAGTGGCTGCCTGTGGCCGTTTTTGAACCGCACTATATTGCTTTTGGGTGCAATTGTTGGTGGCTGATACCTGGGAAGCGTTTATTATCGGTTCTATATTACTGTGTGGTGTTTTGGCTGCTCATTGGTGGGGCAGTTGGGTTGCCGCTTCTGCTACAGTTTTCTTTATTTTATTAATTCTGTTTATTTAATTTGTTAATTTCATAATTTGACTTTATTCCTTTAATTTTTCTATAACAGTAGTAGGAATGGCTCCCAAGAGAAAGGCGGCCCCAGGGTGGCCCGGACCACTGTCCTCAGCGAAGCGACCTATCAGAGGCCCATCCCAGGCCTTGCGTTCTCCGGAAACAAGTCCGTCTTTGAGGCGTCTTCAATCTATGGTCACTGATCTGGCTGACGACCCAGTGGCTTTAGCGCACGTGGAGGCTGAGATGGAAGGCCTGGTGCAACGCTGTTCAACGTCACCGGCCCCTTCCGCAACGCCAGCTCATCCTGTTGACGCATCGTCCCCGGCATTGTTTTCTAGCGAAGATGAAGGAGGGAATCCTTCGGATGAGGGTTTCTTACCTGATACCCAATTGACTCAGTCCCCGGTCTTACCGGTGACCCAGGCAGCCCCGACAAGGGCGCGGAGGGGCGCCAGAAGGGCACTCAGGCGAAGAGCCTCCGCCCGGGCCAGGGCTACACGGAACCCCTCAACGCAGTCTTTAACAGCCCTGAGGTCGGTGCCGGGTCATTCACAAGTTGTCTCCTTTCAGTCGGTTTCAGGCTCTGCCCAGCATGACGATGGTTCGGAGTCATCAGTCGAGGACAGCCTTCCCCCACCGCCAAAGGCCTCTTCCGGTGGGCGTCGGCGCCATAGAAGGAGTGCCAGAAGACGCGCCAAGAGGAGGCGGAGGGACACCTCTTCTTCTTCCTCAGGTACTTCGTCCCAGAGCTCTAGTAGCGATGAGGAAGCCTCTCTTAAGCTTTATTGGGGTTTTGGAGAGGCTTCAGGGCTCCCGAAATGGGCGTGGGAGCGTAGGGCAAATTCACACAGGGCAAAGTATGGGGCGGTGCAGGAATGCCGGGAAGGGGTCCTGGTGCCGGAAGTGAAGGTCTCCACCAATTCAGCCAGAGATATTATTCCTGGCGCGCACTTGTCCGCCAAGTTGCGCTCCAGGATTTTGGATGGCCGTTATGTGGATATATTTAGCCTGGCCCCCTCATCGGAGGGTCAGGACTCGCAGGAGAAGGCCATGGCCTCGTCTAGGAAGCGGGTGGCTGTGGCTAAGGCGGATAGGACATTTGAACGCTGGTTGGACAGCTTCCAGGTCTTCGCTGGAGTGGTGTCAGCAGCTTATCCTAGGAGGTCTCTGCACTTATGGGTGTATCAGACTATAGTCCGTTCGGCCTTTACGATGGCTGGACAATCCGCCGCGATATCTTATGATGAGAACTTTAGGCGCAGGGCTGCTAAGATCCCAACGGCCCGTTGGGACCGGAAAGATCTGGATGTCTGGACCACCTATGTGGCTCCATGTATCGACAAAAAGACACCGGAACTGCAGAAACCTAAGGCTGGCCCAGTGCGGCCAGGTCGCAAGCTGTTTTGCTGGGATTTTAATAAGGGCACTTGCCAACGGCAATTTTGCAGATACTCCCACGTTTGTGAGAAGTGTTCCGGTAGCCACCCGGCGTCCGCTTGTGCTGGGGGACGGCGGCCTTTTCGTAAAGGCGGGGGCTCTCAGCAGCCCTCAAAGTCTGCTCCCCAAGCCCCAGTGGTTGGGGCAGGAAAGTAGTGTTCTCCTTACGTTGGCCGATACCCCGGTCCGGCGTCAGCCATTGCTTAACTTGTTGCAATCCTACCCGGACCGGGATGCAGCGGCCTATTTGAGTGATGGTTTTTTGTTCGGTTTTAGAATCCCGGTAGTTTCAGCCCCAGTAGCAAGGAACCCTGCGAACCAGAAGTCTGTCAAAGATATGCCAGATGTGGCGCGTAAGAAGATAGGGAAGGAGCTGGCCTTACGTCGTATGGCTGGCCCCTTCGTGGTTCCCCCATTTCCTAATTTGCATGTCTCCCCTTTGGGTATAGTTCCTAAGAAGGCTCCTGGGGAATTTCGCCTAATCCATAACCTTTCACACCCTAGGGGCACATCAGTAAATGATGTTATTCCCCCGGAGCTTTGCTCGGTGAAGTATGCTACTCTTGATCATGCGATCAAGATGATTCGGAGGTTTGGGCCTGGTGCCCTTATGGCAAAATGCGATATTGAATCTGCATTTCGGCTGCTTCCAATTCATCCTGACGACTTCTGGTTGCTGGGTTTCCATTTTGATGGGGGATATTATATTGACAAGGCCATGCCCATGGGCTGCTCGGTGGCCTGTGCCGCCTTTGAGTGTTTTAGTTCATTCCTGGATTGGGCATTGCGTAAAAGGACGGGGCTGGGTGGTGTCACGCATTATTTGGACGACTTTTTATTGGTCTCCGCCGGTGATACGGGAGACTGCGTGGTGTTATTGCAAGCCTTCGCGGCTCTAACGGAGGAGCTGGGTGTGCCATTGGCGGCTGAAAAGACTGAGGGTCCTTCCACGCGACTGACATATTTGGGTATCTTGCTGGATACCGTGGCTCAAACTTCCAGTTTGCCGGTAGATAAGATATTCACCTTACAGGCGGTCACTGAGGAGATGCTTCCTTTGAGAAAGGTTACCTTGCGACAGCTGCAGTCGTTGCTGGGGCACCTGAACTTCGCCTGTAAGGTGGTAGCTCCAGGACGACCATTCTGCTCTCGCTTGGCCAGACTTATGTCGGGCTTGAAAGCCCCGCAGCATAGGGTGCGCCTCTCTAGTCAGGTGCGGGCTGACCTCCGCATTTGGCAGGAATTCCTAGCGGAATTCAATGGGGTGTCTCTGTGGCAGGACACCCTGAACTTGCAGAATGATTTTCAGGTGCATTCGGACGCTGCGGGGTCGTTGGGGTTTGGCCTGTTTTGGGACGGTAGGTGGTGTGCTGAGCACTGGCCGCCGGCATGGCGTGGGGAAGCTATAACTCGGGACCTAACTTTTCTTGAGTTTTTTCCCATTGTAGTGGCCGTGCATCTGTGGGTCGAGCATTTCAGGGACCGTCGAGTTTGCTTTTGGTCTGATAACCAGGCGGTGGTGATCGTGCTAGCTAAGCAGTCTTCACGATCTCCTAGGGTATCTGCCCTGTTACGGGCTTTTGTTTTACATTGCCTGCGTTTCAATATCGTGTTTTCTGCCCGTTTTGTGCCTGGTGTATCTAACAAGATTGCTGATGCTCTGTCCCGTTTTCAGATGGAGCGCTTCAGGTCCCTGGCGCCAGAGGCTCGAGACCGTCCGGAATTTTTCCCGGATCATCTCTGGAACCTTGGCAGCACTTAGTTTTACAGGGAGTAGCTGCATCTGTCGCTCCCTCCACTTTGCGGTCTTATAAGAAGGCCTGGACTGATTTTTTTTGCATTTTACGGGGCGGTCCGTTGCTGGGGTGGTCAGTACCCCCCATTCTACCTCTCAGGTACTGCAGTATTTGGCGCATCTTTATCAGATGCATCGCGCAGCTAGGACAATGAGAATTCATGTGGCAGCGATTTCCTTCTTTAGCAAGGCATTTTTTAATAAGGATCCCTGTCGGAAGTTTGTAGTGAGGAAAGCGCTGGAGGGCTGGGGACGACTTCGTCCATCTAGGCCAACTTCCAGGCGGCCCATCACGTTTGATTTACTAACAAGGATACGCAGCAAACTGAGGAGTATTTGTTGGACTAAATTCGAGGCTCGGCTATTTTCCGCAGCCTTTTCCTTAGCATTTTTTGGGGCCCTGAGAGTAGGGGAGGTGGTCCTTGAACCTAGACGGGATGGAGGTTCGAGGGGTTTATTGTTGCAGGACGTGAGGGTGTCTCCGTCGGAACTGCAAGTTAATGTTAGAAGCTCAAAAACTGATCAGCTGGGAAGGGGAGCGGTTATTCGGCTCCCGGCAACTGGGGAGGTGGGCCCTTGCCCTGTCAAAGATCTCCAAAAGTTTTTGGCTGTACGACCTCCAGGTGCGGGCCCCTTGTTGCTACATGAGAACGGGCAATCGTTGACGAGACACCAGTTCACTAAGGTATTACGCAAAGCTATCGCAGCATGCGATCTCACGGCTTCTGAGTTTGCTCCTCATTCCTTCCGGATTGGGGCAGCTACGACAGCCGCTCATTGGGGTCTAACGGCGGAAAGGATTAAGAATTTGGGCCGTTGGAAGTCGGATGCCTTTAGGGGTTATGTTCGGAAATGATGTGTTTTCGTGTGCTTACGTTTTTTGTTTCCACCCTAGGCCCTGTTGCTATACGCATCTGGATTGTGGGGCACAGTATTGTGCATTGGGCGGCTAGCAGAGCTCGACAGTCCGGATTGGGTGCCGGCCTTGGTCTTCCGCAGCACGTACGGGTGTCTTGGATCTCCAGACGGGGGATGCTGTGGAAAGAACTTTTACCGCTTATACAGAGGCGTGCTGCCTTGGATGGCCCTCCTACGGCGATGGTGGTACAGCTGGGAGAGAATGATATGGTCTCCTCCTCCTGTTTTGTTCTACGTGCGGTTATGTTACAAGATGTGAGGGAATTGGCTGCCTTGCTGCCCAATACTAAAATAGTTTGGTCACAGTTGCTTCAACGTCGCATTTGGCGGGGTAGTCCCTGCCTGGCTGCCACCGAACGGGTTAGGAAGCGGATTAATTCCGCGGTGAGCAAATTGGTGGTTGAGTTGGGTGGGCTTGTGATTCCTCACCCTCTCCTTACATTTAAGGCTGTTGAATTTTATAGGATGGATGGGGTTCATCTTTCCTCAGTTGGGAATGACGTTTGGTTGCATTCGGTGGTGGCCAAGTTGAAGGAATGGTTGGGTTTGTGAGTGGTTGGCGGCGAGCGTAAGAGCTCGAGTGGCGGTTAGGCATTGGTTTAAATTGGTTGGTGGAGGGGTATGGATTGGCTGTGCCTGCCCCTCAAAAGCTGCTGCTGCACGGGAATTCCGTTAAAGGAATTCAGGGGCTTACCATCCTTTCGTCCAAACCCCTGGAATCGGGTTTGGGCCGTGTAAGCCCCTAGGAGCATGCGGGGAGAAGCTGAGGGTCTGTGCCGCAGCTCCAGTTATCCCTGATCTTGTTCCTCCACACTGGCTTCCGCTGGAATCCGGGAGTCAGTGCTGTCCCCAGGCGGGGGGGACAGATAGTCATAACCAATGCCTAAGCAACCACTCAGAATTTGTATGATTAATAAAGTTGTGGCCAAAATTATGCCAAAAACCTTAAACAAATATCACGTGTGATGTGTGAGTTATTGGGGAAGGGCGTTTTGGGGGACCTCAGCACGCAAAGCGTGTTCTCAATAAAGGAGAGCACGTGTTGCGGATGGGGACAGTCAAAACACCCTGTGGTAAGTAGGCAGGTTGGTATTAATGGGTCTGTTGGGATCCTGTTGCTGGGGCAAATAGATGTTGCCAATTTAGGGGTGGGATCAGAGGGTATTTAAGCAGGGTCCACAGCAAGCTACTTTCTCTTTCGCTGTGGACATCGGATCACCCGCCCGCCCTCCCTTGTTGGGCTTGCGCTTTTGACCTTGCTATTGCCTGTCTAGGGGTCGTCCGCATTGGTGCGGGGGCTTAGTAGGAATTTTCCCGATTGGCTGATTAGTGTGTGCCTTTTGGGTTTTGCCTACTACATAGCAAATCGTCACAACTTGTAAGGTTGGCGGTTAGGCATTGGTTTAAATTGGTTGGTGGAGGGGTATGGATTGGCTGTGCCTGCCCCTCAAAAGCTGCTGCTGCACGGGAATTCCGTTAAAGGAATTCAGGGGCTTACCATCCTTTCGTCCAAACCCCTGGAATCGGGTTTGGGCCGTGTAAGCCCCTAGGAGCATGCGGGGAGAAGCTGAGGGTCTGTGCCGCAGCTCCAGTTATCCCTGATCTTGTTCCTCCACACTGGCTTCCGCTGGAATCCGGGAGTCAGTGCTGTCCCCAGGCGGGGGGGACAGATAGTCATAACCAATGCCTAAGCAACCACTCAGAATTTGTATGATTAATAAAGTTGTGGCCAAAATTATGCCAAAAACCTTAAACAAATATCACGTGTGATGTGTGAGTTATTGGGGAAGGGCGTTTTGGGGGACCTCAGCACGCAACTTTCATCTGCCATTCTTCCAGTGTGGGTAGCTCCTGTGTCTTCCAATACTGTGCGATGAGTATTCTTGCTGCTGTTGTGGCGCACCACTAAGCCCTATGGGAAGGACGGCTCTGTGTATATCATTTCCCAGTAAGCTTTAACCTTTCTACAAGACCACCATTAAAGTACAGCACTGAGCAGCTTGGGGTGGGGGGGAAGCACTTTATTACACAAGGCTAAAGCATTTGGACTTTTCAGTTTACCGCCTACACAACATTCTACGGGTGTGGCAGTGTTTGGAGAAAGGGGAGAAGAGAAATGATATGAGAATTTGGAGGATAGGGGCACACTAGCTTGCAAAAGAGTTGGGCGACTCTTTCTTCTTGTTGAGCTCTCCAGCCGCCTATTCCATCCATGTCATTATGTCACCAGATATTTGACAAGCGGCGGGGGGTCCCATCCTCCTGTGAAACTTGGCCTGCAAAGTGAAGAGGTGGAGATCTGCCCTGTTGGGCCAGAAAGGTGCTTCACCTTTGACAAAGACCTCTATTATTGACCTCTATTATTGACCTCTATTATTATTTATTAAATATTTTAAATATTTTAAATTAAATATTATTTATTATTATTTATTAAATATTTTGTTGATTTACAAAAGTGTGCAATGTCTCTCTCTCGTCTCCCCCCCCCCCCCATGTAACATTTTTACAAATCATTTTCATTTGTTGAGACATTAGGTAGAAAAGGGGGAAAGAGGTGGGGGGGGGAGATGGGGGTGGGGTCGGGTGGCGATGTTTCTATTTCACTTACTATATGTAGGGTTTGGTGTCAGCGTTGCTTGTGCAGGTTCTTTGCTTGTGCTCCTTTGGTGGTGAGAGAGGCTGGGGTTGGCCTAGGGTGTGGTCATTCATTTCACAGTCCAGCAAGACAATGACAAAAATCCACCAACAGCATACAAATCAATATGGCTAACCTGATCCAAAACACCCACCCCACTCACACACGAAAACAAAGACCACCACAGCCAACCACAAACCTGGCCCTCTTTGGAAAAAATTTGGGCACCCCTGCTTTAAGTGATCTGACTAATAAGTAAAGGAGCTCCCTTTCTCCTAATAAGAAAATGCTGGAATTGTACAGAGAAACGACATAAAAACCTATTCTGATTTGCAATCTCTTTTTATTGTCTCACACGGAAGCAAGACAGAAGAGCGGAAAGGCAGCTATAATTATTTTTTTGTAAATCTAGGCGCTCAAGAAAACTCAAGCGGTGTTGAGGCAGAGCTTGATCAGTTATCTCAGACGCCTGACTATATTGCAGCCAAATCTGTCTTGAGCCGCCAATTGTATGGGACAGAGGAAAGGTATGCGCTGCTTTAGGACTTGGGATAAATTCTGAGGCTCCATAGCTCTGCGTTATGCAATTTCTCTCCTCCTCTCCACCTCAGGCTGGAGCCTTGTCGTGTCACGTTCTCCTTCCAGGGCTCTGGGCTCACCACACAGCTGTTTCTTACACTCTCTCAATCCTGGTTCGCACACCTGAAGCCTCCTCTCATCATCATCATCATCGCTCTCCAGGCTTCCGGTCTCATAAGACGCTTGCCTCCCCAGAATATCCTCTCTGCAAGTGGCTTCGCGTCGCACAGACCTCCTCATCTCCTCTCCTCTTTCTAAGCCTCCCACCTCACCACGCCACTGACTATCCTCACACAATCCTGGTGTGCAAGCTTGGGACGTCTTCTTCTGAGCATCCCTTTCCAGACTCTCAGGATCACAACGCTGCTTCTGAGCATCCTTTCTTAGGCTCACCCCGCGTCCTTGAGGCCTTCTCCTATCACCCTCCTTTCCCAGGGGTTCACAGTCACAAGACTGTTGATCCCTCTCAATCTTCTCCCTCAGTTCTGGCCCGCACGACTGAGACCTCCTCCTCTTGACTTCCCTGGCTCTGGCGTCACATTCCTGGTCAGAGTCTCCTTCCAAAGATGCGGCCGCTCTCCGTGTGGGTTCGCATCCTTGACTCCTCCTTGGCTCAGCATCTCTGTCCAGGGACTCAGGTTCATAATACTGCGCTCGCCCTCGTCTCAGGAGTCGTCCCCGTACCGGAGAGCATCTTCTTTGACTCCCCAGCAGTTCGGACTCACAACCCTGCGGTTTTCGCTGGCCGTCCTCGCTCGCACGCCGTTCACGGCCGGGACCCCTCTTCCTCTTCTCGTCCCTCAGTTCAGCTGTGATCAGCTGAACCTTCCTCCTCTCACTCCCTCCTTCCATGTCTTTCATGTCACAGTATTGCCGCCGTCCCTGGCCATCCTCTCCTAGCAGATGACAAGGTGCGGCTTTGTCCTTTCGCGGCTCAAGGTCACGGGTCACCTCGGACTGTCGCTGGGATACACATTTCCGGCACTCACAAATATCTTCCCATCCCTGAGCCTTGCAGGAGGGACGGGCTCTGTGGTCATCTCTCGACTCCGGGTCACACTCTTGGTGGCTCCGCACATCCGTCCGGGCCTCAGGCTCACCTCGTCTCTCACCTCGTCTTTCACCGCCCCGCAGCTGGTGACAGTCCCTTCCGTCTCCCCGCAGTTCCCGTTCACACGGCTCTCGGCAGATTTTCCCGCATTCTCCGGACTCAAGGCGACAACAGCAAGCCGTGGCCGTTCTGAAGATGAGAATCAGGTATTCGTTGAACTCTACCGAACAATCCCCGTTGATGTCCAGCAGCTGGAACATCAGCTCAAGTGTCTGAGGGTCACAAGGGTTCTGGAAGAGGGGGAGAAAGGGAGCTAGACCGTTGGATTGATCCACCGCATGTCATCCGTCAACATCTCCTTTATTTACAAACTGAACCCAAATTCTTCAGTTATATGCCTCCCCCCAGCAAACTTGGGTCTCCAGCTGTTTTTGGACTACAACTCCCATCATCCATAGCTAGCAGGACCAGTGATCAGGGGTGGTGGGAACTGTAGTCCAAAACCAGCTGGAGACCCAAGTTTGGGAAACCCTGATTCGCAGCATCATGAGGTACCCTGCCTTATGTTATAATCATATTCTTGTGAAGCATTGCTATTTGTAAGTCATATTTATGTAAGGACTTGGTTTGTGCCTGAGCCGTGGAGCGCAACATGTATTTATGTGCATTCTTGGGACTGATCCCAGGGATTTCGCCACCTGAAAAGGAAAGGGGTGCCTGGCCCCTCACCCAATCTCCAATCCAGGGGGTGGGGTGGGAATCTAACCAGATGGCCAGCTGAATTTGACAAAGGCCACATTCACTCCCATACATTTAAAGCATGATTTACCACTAAAGGCAGCCATGGCTTCCCCCAAAGGATCCTGGGAGTTGTAGTTTGTTATGGGTGCTGAGAGTTCTCTTCAGACCCCCCATTCCTCTCCCATCTCCCAGAGCTACGATTCCCAGAGTGGTTTAACAATCAATCCTTCATTCCAGGGAATTCTGGGAACTGCAGCATAATAATAATAATAATAATAATAATAATAATAATAATATACCCCGCCCATCTGGCTGGGCTTCCCCAGCCACTCTGGGCAGCTTCCAACAGAATATTAAAATACAATAACCTATTAAACATTAAAAGCTTCCCTAAACAGGGCTGCCTTCAGATGTCGTCTAAAAGTCTGGTGGTAGTTGTTTTTCTCTTTGACATCTGATGGAAGGGCGTTCCTCAGGGCGGGTGCCACCACCGAGAAGGCCCTCTGCCTGGTTCCCTGTAACTTGGCTTCTCGCAGTGAGGGAGCCACCAGAAGGCCCTCAGCGCTGGACCTCAGTGTCCGGGCAGAATGTTGGGGGTGGAGATGCTCCTTCAGATATACTGGACCCAAGGCCATTTAGGGCTTTCAAGCTCAGCACCAACACTTTGAATTGTGCTCAAAAACGTACTGGGAGCCAATGTAGTCTTTCAAGCTTATTGCCCCACCACCCTCAGTCTGCCCTCACCCAGGCCCCACCTACCTGTCCTCTTGTTCACAAGCTGTCCTGGGGTTGGCACTGCCTGTCAGTTACCTCTTCCTCCCCAGTCTGCCCTAGAATGAGTTGTCCCCACCTGTCGCTGGCTCTTGTGTCTGGCCTCCTCGCCTTTCGCCTTGCCAGTTCCAATGGTCAGCAGCCACCACTGCGCCCAGTATGTTTTCAATGGTGGTTCCAGCTCACCTCAATGACCTCGGCAAACTCCTCCTGAATCAGCCTTTTCATCTCCCTCCGGCACAGGGAAACCTTCCCGCCACGATGTTGGGCATGCTTGTAAAAGATCCCCTTGATGGCGCGGATGTTGTCCAGAAGGCTAGACATCTTTCTGAAGGTTGCGCTGGGACTTGTTAAAGAAAGGAAGACAATTGCCATCCATGCATCTCCTTCTTTACTCCTTGAGGGAAGAGCCAGAACTTCGGAAACTGCCATATACAGTGGTACCTCAGGTTAAGTACTGAATTCGTTCCGGAGGTCCGTTCTTAACCTGAAACTGTTCTTAACCTGAAGCAGCACTTTAGCTAATGGGGCCTCCTGCTGCTGCTGTGCTGCTGGAGCACGATTTCTGTTCTCATCCTCAAGCAAAGTTCTTAACCTGAGGTAATATTTCTGGGTTAGCAGAGTCTGTAACCTGAAGCGTATGTAACCTGAAGCGCCTGTAACCCGAAGTACCACTGTACTGAGTCAAACCCATAGGTCCATCTAGCTCAACAATGTCTATCCCCCCCCCCCAAATTGATTTCTCTACAATCCCACCACATATGATTAAAAGTCCCTTCTTTATCCTTACATTTCCAACATACATTTGAGCCGGTTTTATACATTCTTGCTATCTGTACTGGTATTATGTACCATCTATACATCATTTTCATATAGTTTTCTTTCAGTAAAGAACAATCTGTAAATTTTAAATCATTTTCCCACGGTCTTTCCCAATCTTCAAACAGTATATTATGACCTATATCTTGTGCCCAAGATACCGCAATATTTTAACTCACCCAGGTCAGTAACAGGAACAATCTGCAGGCTTCAAGGGAGCAGGCTGGTGAACGCTGGAGATCCAACCCCTTTTTAAATGGCGCCTAATTGTAGGAGTGGAAGTCGAATTCCTCCTTGGATGACGGCCTGACTCATCTCCAGCACCGCCCTGTCTGCTTCACGGTCTCCTCTAAAGGTGTAACTTCAGAGGTGTAGCCACCTTTGGCCTCTTCCTCCTGTCGCCATCACCACCACTTTTCCTTAGCAATCATTTTCGGCGAACCCACGGCCAATTTCACACTTCCGAAAACATCACGCGAATGGAAATGCAGCGATCCTTCGGGATTCACGCTTCCCTGAATTTTGCAAGGCGCTTCTCCTGCTGAGTAATCTGTACAAAAATGCACGCACTGAGGGAAAGCATGCATAGAGGTGCATATATTGGTAACATGCAATAATGCATTAAAGGTAAAGGTAAAGGGACCCCTGACCATTAGGTCCAGTCGTGGCCAACTCTGGGGTTGCGTCGCTCATCTCGCTTTATTGGCCGAGGGAGCCGGCGTACAGCTTCCAGGTCATGTGACCAGCATGACTAAGCCATTTCTGGCAAACCAGAGCAGCGCACGGAAACACCATTTATCTTCCCGCTGGAGTGGTACCTATTTATCTACTTGCACTTTGATGTGCTTTGGAATTGCTAGGTTGGCAGGAGCAGGGACCGAGCAACGGGAGCTCACTCCGTTGCTGGGATTTGAACCGCTGACCTTCTGATCAGCAAGTCCTAGGCTCTGTGGTTTAACCCACAGCGCCACCCGCGTCCCACGTAATGCATTATTTTATGCAAAAATGCTGAGAGAGAGATGTTCTAATTTTTCGGGAAGAGTCCTGCCCAAATTTAATGAGCGGATACCTTAAGATGTCATTACCCAAAGGATCAAGGGTGTAATTTGCCCAGCTGGGCATCGGACAGGAACTCAGGTGTGCACAGTACAAAGTTACTCACATCCGTTCCTGCAGACGACGAAAGGCTCACATACACACCAACACACACAAATCAAGATCTCCTGAAACTGTTCCGAAAATGGTGCATGAACTGGCCAAGGACTTAAATTCTAACCGCTTAATTGAAGTGTTCTAGAGCCAACCCGTTACTCACAAAAACAAGGTTTGCCTCATTCTTGATCATCCTTTCCTGTGCTTTATCTCACTGCTACACAATTCCACAATATCAACCATCTTGGGCCCTAAGATTAGCAGGGGGCTCCTCTATTAGTGTTGTTGCTGCGGGGTGCTGGCTGGCTGGCGTTGACCCCTCCCCAGGCAGGGCCTTCTTAGTGGTGGCTCCCCATCTGCAGAATGTGGTGTGCCTGTAATTAACATTCAATAGGAACTTTAAAACATTCCTGGTGTTTGCCCAGAATTCATCATGCGAAAGTCTGGAATGGATGAATCCCTAGCCGGAATTAAGATTGCCGGAAGAAATATCAACAGCTTCAGATATGCAGATGACACAACCTTGATGGCAGAAAGTGAGGAGGAATTAAAGAACCTTTTAATGAGGTATAGTATAGTTAAAGCTATGGTTTAACCAGTAGTGATGTATGGAAGTGAGAGCTGGACCATAAAGAAGGCTGATCGCCGAAGAATGGATGCTTTTGAATTCTGGTGCTGGAGGAGACTCTTGAGAGTCCCATGGACTGCAAGAAGATCAAACCCATCCATTCTGAAGGAAATCAGCCCTGAGTGCTCACTGGAAGGACAGATCGTGAAGCTGAAGCTCCAAGACTTTGGCCCCCTCATGAGAAGAGAAGACTCCCTGGAAAAGACCCTGATGTTGGGAAAGATGGAGGGCACAAGGAGAAGGGGACGACAGAGGACGAGATGGTGGGACAGTGTTCTCGAAGCTACCAGCATGAGTTTGACCCAACTGCGGGAGGCAGTGGAGGACAGGAGGGCCTGGCGTGCTCTGGTCCAGTGGGTCACAAAGAGTCGCACCCAACTAAATGACTAAACAACAACAACAACAAAAGGGTTTCTGTATCCCCAAAAGTGAAAATCCAGAGAGAGTTGTTGAGGTCCAGCTAGACTCAATCCCCTTGTGCTCCTTGCAATGCTGTACAGAGCACTGCTGTTTGCCCCCAGCAGAGAAGGAAGGGGGCACAGATCAAGGTGGTGGGGGCACAACAGTGGCCTTTTTGCCCTCAGAGCTAGAGCTGGCCCTAACCATCAACAACCAACGCCCACATCTTCTTCTCTTTTAATTTTATTTCTACTTTTCAGATGTATACATTTCAATGGTTTTACAATCATTATGACATTTTAAAACTCAACTTCCTTACCCCTCTTCCTTAAATTTATTTTTAATATCCTCTGCATATCAACTTAACTTGCTCATCCCCCCACCCTTTAAATATATACTCTGATGTAAAGGTAAAGGGACCTCTGACGATTAGGTCCAGTCGCGGACGACTCTGGGGTTGCGCGCTCATCTTGCTTTATTGGCCGAGGGAGCCGGCATACAGCTTCTGGGTCATGTGGCCAGCATGACTAAGCCGCATCTGGCGAACCAGAGCAGCGCACGGAAATGCTGTTTACCTTCCCGCCGGTGTGGTACCTATTTATCTACTTGCACTTTGACGTGCTTTCGAACTGCTAGGTTGGCAGGAGCAGGGACCGAGCAACGGGAGCTCACCCCGTCACGGGGATTCGAACCACCGACCTTCTGATCGGCAAGTCCTAGGCTCTGTGGTTTAACCCATAGCGCCACCTGCATCCCTATACTCTGATGTAGCTGCAGGTTATTACAGTAATCCTGCCAGTGTTTTTATCTGTTTACAATTTATCTGCAAATATTCATTATTCCATAAGTTTTTGTATCCATTCTTCCTTTGCTGGGACCTCTTCTTCTTGGGCTAGTAACAATCTCGCAGATGAATAAATTTATGTACAATTTAGGTTGTTCTATCTCTATGATTCCAGGGTTTCTCTTTGCAGACATGAGACCTCGGAAGCTGCTCGTTTGGAAAGATAAAGCAAAGTTATCTGCATGAACAAGCCAGAAATGCTCCAATATTTGTCATATGAAATGGCCTCGTGCATTATCAGAAGAACCTGTGATAACTTCTCAAAAAGCGACTGGGCTGGGGATTTTATTTGCTTATCATTTCTCCGGGAGACAGAGAGTTCCCTCTCTCTTGTTTTTCCCATCATTTCTTGGCTTCAGCGAATGCTTTTCCTGTTTCACGTGTCACAGATCACCTGCTTTGTTCTTTCTTTATTTCTTGAATGGAAAAGAGATTAAACGGTCACACTTTGCAGGAAAACGTCTGCTCGTTTTATAAAAATTAAGTACAGTGGTACCTTGGTTCTCAAACTTAAACCCTTCCAGAAGTCTGTTCCAAAACCAAGGCGTGCTTTCCCATAGAAAGTAATGCAAAATGAATTAATCCGTTCCAGACTTTTAAAAAAATCAATATACTGTACTATAAAATAAGAAGTCAGTATTGTAGATGATAAAAAAAAATTTTAAAAAAATTCCTTACCTCTACTGATGATAGTCATTGTTTGAATGGGGGGCTTTTCTCCATTTCCACAATCACACATTCAATCAATCAATCAATCAATCAATCAGTAGCTGAACTGGGTTCCACAGAGTCACAAAAACAAAAGCCTCAAAAAAACCAAACACAAAATAAATAGCAAAAACAAAAGCGCCAAACTTAATCGGTTCCGGATGTCCATTTGACTTGCAAAATTTTCAAAAACCAAAGCACAGCCTCTGATTGGTGCAGGTGCCCTGGAAACAATAGCCAACAGCCGCATCAGATGTTCGGCTTCTGAAAAACATTTGAAAACTGAAACACTTCCGTGTTTTGGGAGTTTGAGAACCAAGGTACCACTGTAAACCAAACAAATTCACACAATAAAAATAACAGATGTACGAAAAAGCAGCATAATGTATCCGGCAGAGACTTAATATTAGGTTGGTGGAGTATTAAGACCATTAGGAAAGCCAAATTTCTCATCGTGCTTTGGAGCGGGAGTCCTGTGCGTCTGTGTTTGTTATACGTAAGATAAAATCCCACCAAATCAATCATGGTAATTGTGCCCTTGCAAAACGGCAACAAGGGACTCAACAATATCCTCAGCACCTAGCAGGGCGAAAGACAGCTCTGCCCTGTTTGTTTTCTCCATGCCAGCCTCTCCTTTGCCAAGAAAAAGTCTTGCTGTTCCCAACGCAGAGGGCGGGGAGTTGTTGGTGAGGAGACAGGATCTGACCTATATTTCTTTTCACTGGACGCTGACCAAGAATGACGTCGACGAGTCTACCTCCCAACGGCCTTTTTTCGCAAGCCTCCAAAAAGGGCACCGCTCTCTTCTGTAGTAAAAGCTGGGGTGGACAGCTCTACCTCTCCTTTAAATCAGAACCAGTGAAGGTGGTGAAGGTCCTGTCTGAATGCCTGGAGGCGGTTGGAGGATGGATGGCGGCTAACAGATTGAGGTTGAATCCTGATAAGACAGACAATTCTTTGGGGTGTAAGCCGTGACTGTTTAAAGCAGTATCACAGCCTTTTAAACATATGGTATGGATGTGGCCCTAGTCCGGGCACCCCCAAACTCGGCCCTCCAGATGTTTTGGGACTACAACTCCCATGATCCCTAGCTAGCAGGACCAGAGGTCAGGGATGATGGGAGTTGTAGTCTCAAAACATCTGGAGGGCTGAGGTTGAGGAAGCCTGCCCTAGTCTGTCAAATGGCCAAGTTGTAACTCAAGTTTTAACATTAAATCTGTCGCTTTCGTCACTTGGTATACGCGATATCCTCTCAAGTAAACATTCTGGATCTTGTGGAGAACGTGCTCCGCTATGCCAGGTTTCAATAAACATTGCCCAATTCTGTCTCAACCTATTAGGTTTCTGGGTTTTCTTTCCCTCTTAAACAGCTTATCAAGGCTGAGATCACAGGTGAAAAATGATTTTGGCAGGTAAAAAACCCCAGGAGGAGTGGCGGCTCGTGATGGCGACCAACTGAGAGGTGCCAGAACTGCGCCAGAGCATACTCTGGCTGGGAAAAGAAATCACTGGCTGTGGGAATTGTAGCTGCCAGACTGCATTTGAAAAGGGAGGTGTAAGCCCTTACGGTCAAAAGACAATCTGAAAGCTTTTCCCATTTCCTTCCTCCTTGCAGAGAAATATTTGAGGACAATTTGGGAGAGACAAAATGGCTTCAGGATTGTTCTCCTGTACTACACATGGTTTATATACTTGTGTATGTGCTTGACTCGTACATTTGTGAGCATTTATTTTATATTTTAAACCTTAGAATTCTTATAACAATACCATCCAACTCGGTGGCCATCGCTGCCTCTGGTGGCAGCAAATTCCATTGTTTAACTATGAGCTTTGTGAAGAAGTCCATTTGTTTGTCTCTCCTGAATCTTCTCACTTTTGGCCTCATTGGATGACCCCATTGGGTTCTAGTGAGGTGCTGTATCTCTCATCAAGGAGTTCTGCAGCGGAAGGGAAGCGCCGTTGCTTGAGGCGAACAGGGGCTGAAATATAGGGTTAGTCAAGAGTGGATTTCATGCTCTTTATTCAGCTCATAGTGGTGAGGAGGAATGGAAGTCCCCTCAAAGTATCTGCTTTATATACATTATTTACACAATGGGCCCCACGTGATTGGCTAATTCCAGGATTCTCCTGTAGGCCAATCAGGTTGCAGATTCACTTCCACCTGGAGCTGGATTGGGTGGCTCCTGTGGACCAATCAGACTGCTGCATGTTGAATCCTATTGTTCTAGGACCAATCAGACTGCTGCATTCTGGATCCTATTGTTCTAGGACCAATCAGACTGCTGCATTCTGAATCCTATTGTTCTAGGACCAATCAGACTGCTGCATTCTGAATCCTATTGTTCTAGGACCAATCAGACTGCTGCCTTTTGGATCCTATTCATCTCAGTACATAACACGGGCAGAATGCAACATGATACCCATTGATGTTTTTGAATTTTTTGAATTCTGGTGCTGGAGGAGACTCTTGAGAGTCCCATGGACTGCAAGAAGATCCATTCTGAAGGAAATTGGCCCTGAGTGCCCACTGGAAGAACAGATCCTGAGGCTCCAAGACTTTGGCCACCTCATGAGAAGAGAAGACTCCCTGGAAAAGACCCTGATGTTGGGAGAGATGGAGGGCACAAGGAGAAGGGGACGACAGAGGACGAGATGGTGGGACAGTGTTCTCGAAGCTACCAGCATGAGTTTGACCAAACTGCGGGAGGCAGTGGAAGACAGGAGTGCCTGGCGTGCTCTGGTCCAGGGGGTCACGAAGAGGCAAGACACGACTAAACAACATCAACGTTGTCAGTTCCTATCACTCTAGTTATCTGAATGTCGACTGGATAAATGAGGCCGCGCTGTTATGCGCCAAACCAGAGAAGTGAGTTGCTCGAGCTGCTATGTGCCAAACAAACTCCCCTTTAACGCATCGTTTCAAAGAGGCAGGAAGGACTTGCCACTAAAGTATTTGCAAACATTTGCCACCGCTTGGAAGAATGATTCCTTTGTGCTAAGCTACCTAGCAAATCCGAGGCAGGCGGCTTGCCAAAGAATCGGGGAGCGGGGCGAATATTTCAGCCCGGCCCTGAATCAAAAGGCCCCAAGAAGATAGATCAGCTGTCATGTCGACAGAACTGGACACTCTGTATCATGGGCTGGAGTTTCCGCCTCCCTCCAAATTGTGCACCGTCCTCAAATGTACTCTTGAGTTTCTTAGCACGCTAGTGGGTTTAGGAAAGGAAAAAAAAATATGAATGGTTGAGTTTATCCGGCCCGAAAGCCCTCTAGTGGGAAACTGAGCAACTCGCTGTGAGTCACACAAAAGAGTGACGTCGGAAAGCCCAAGGTATAAACAGCGGGACGGAAAGCTTGTCTGATGCCAGCTGGTCTCCCGGAGATCTGAAGAAACGAGAAGGGGGAATTTGAGAAAAGGAGAAAGGGGGACATGAAGGAGCAATGGCAGGTAATTGGCTCTGTTGGGTTCGGTTGTGGGGTGCAAGTGAGCTGGAGAGCTTTTCCCAGGAAAGAGAGAGAAGGGAAAAAACTCAAGACGTGGTGGGGATAACTTTTTCCTCCTAGCAGACAGGTTGCGTGATGTACGATGGAGGAAAGCAGACATGCTTGAGCCTGGTACCTTGCAAGTCTGTGTGTGCCAAGAAACTCCAGAGGCAGCCAGCACTACAGATCCTGAAATTTTTCACCTTTTATCTATTTTGCATTCTGTCGTGCATTGTGCCCACACGTCTATGCAATGGCAACGCCGCACAAGGAACTTTCTACGCTCGGCCTGCAACGATGGGAAATTCCATTGCACTGTGTGGCTTTGGAGACTTCAGCGTGACTCGTTCGCAAACCTCAAAAGAGTGTTTCTTGGTGGGCACATGGAGCAGGAATTGGCCTGTTTTTAAAACGGAAACGAGAGGCGAGATCTGTGCTCCTGCAGGAAAAATCACAGCATATGTATGTTTTGCCCTGCTTGGCGTTCACCAGGCTGATCGGAGGCATCCAATTTCTGGGACCACAGAACGCAAGGCATGCCATTGGCCATAGCTGCCATTCCTCTGTGTTTGAGGACAATTAGGAATGTGCAAGCTGGAATTTCAGGCACACCTTTTGAGCGCAGCTTACCCTCCCACATAGAAACAAGCCATTCATTTTGGGTCACTTTTCACATTTTTGTGAAAAGGTTTGCAGGACTAGCCTGAGGGGCAGGGGAGAGGATATATGTCCTTGTTGCCAAGACGGTCAGGATGCTCTCCTGCTTTGCAATGCACGTCCCCTTGTGGTGTGGCGACATAAATGACCAGACCACAAACCAGCCGGATTTGGGACTCCCGCTTCACGATTCTTCATAGATCATTCCCTCTAATAGCGAGCGCCGCTGGCGACTGCCGACAGGACTGTAATCGCAATAATGTAAGAAGAGCCTGCTGGATAAGGCCAATGGCTCACCAAGCCTGGCACCATAGGCACCAACTCCCAGGGCCTTGTTTGCAGTGGCTCCCCGTTTTTGGAATGCTCTCTCCAGGGAGGTCTGGCTGGCGCCTTCAATAGACACCAGGCAAGTGGTGCTGGGGACGCGGGTGGCGCTTTGGTCTAAACCACTGAGCCTAGGACTTGCCGATCAGAAGGTCGGCAGTTTGAATCCCCGCGACGGGGTGAGCTCCCATTGCTCGGTCCCTGCTCCTGCCAACCTAGCAGTTCAAAAGCACGTCAAAGTGCAAGTAGATAAATAGGTACCGTTCCAGTGGGAAGGTAAACGGCGTTTCCATGCGCTGCTCTGGTTCGCCAGAAGCGGCTTAATCATGCTGGCCACATGACCCGGAAGCTGTACGCCGGGTCCCTCGGCCAATAAAGCGAGATGAGCGCCGCAACCCCAGAGTCAGCCATGACTGGACCTAATGGCCAGGGGTCCCTTTACCTTTAAGAACATCATATCCTCCTAAATTTCTCTGATGATAATAGGGACATCCTATTCCATAAGACGAAGCCCTGGTTCAAAAGAGTGAGGACTAGAATCTTTGTGGAAGGGCCATAGCTCATGGGTTAGAGCAGTTCCTTTGAACACAGGAGGTCCCAGGATCAGCCTTGACAAGGAGATCCGTTGCTCAGCTTTCCACCCTGTACAGAGAGAGCTCCGGCTTCGAGTTCCCTCCTCCTCCTGACATTTGAAAACTTTTCAGAGGGCCCAGGAGAGGAGAATGACGTCAGTGGCAAAGAGCTACTTAGCTACGCTCCGACAGGCAGCCGGTTTAATGACTCTGTTACGAGGTGCTTGAGCCGCCTTTCGGCTTTTGCCAGAGGCAACGACTCTCTCTCTCTCTTGCCCTCTCCCACACGTCCCTTTCAAAGGAAGCAAAGACCACGGGGTCATGGGGACTAGAAAGGGCACTGCTCTGTTTTTCAAAGAGGCTTTCAGGTGGCCATGTGGCTCTGAAAGAGGGTGGGACAAATTCTTTCTTCACGGGACTGTGGAACTCCCTCCCACAGGAATGGCCACCCCATTTGGACGGCTTTGGACTGGGGGGAATCGCAGAGGAAAATGATATCAATGGCTGCTCGCCACAGTGGCTCAACAGGAGGGCAGAGCGCTCCTGGGTTTGAATCCTTCTCACTGGTTTCCCACGCAGGCATCTGGATGGCCACTGCGAGAACGGGGTGCTGGCCTGGATGGGCCATGGGCCGGATCCAGAAGGGTTAAACTTACGTTCTTATGAGCGGTTGTGAAGGGGGTTGTTCAGCAGAGTTACATTTAGTGGCGGGTGTGAGAATCAAAAGGGGTTGTGTGTGGAGGAAAGAAGGAATTATGAAAACAAACAAATAAACAGGGATTGATGGGAGTGTATTGGTGGGCTGAAAGGCAGCGGTGCCTAGTGAGTGGATCAACCACTTTGCACCAGTGCACATGAAGTAGGTTTTCTTCCAACACCCTTAGCTCCTTTCAGCCTTGTGACAACCATAGAATCATAGAATAGAATCATAGAATCATAGAGTTGGAAGAGACCACAAGGGCCATCGAGTCCAACCCCCTGCCAAGCAGGAAACACCATCAGAGCACTCCTGACATATGGTTGTCAAGCCTCTGCTTAAAGACCTCCAAAGAAGGAGACTCCACCACACTCCTTGGCAGCAAATTCCACTGTCAAACAGCTCTTACTGTCAGGAAGTTCTTCCTAATGTTTAGGTGGAATCTTCTTTCTTGTAGTTTGGATCCATTGCTCCGTGTCCGCTTCTCTGGAGCAGCAGAAAACAACCTTTCTCCCTCCTCTATGTGACCTCCTTTTATATATTTGAACATGGCTATCATATCACCCCTTGACCTCCTCTTCTCCAGGCTAAACATGCCCAGCTCCCTTAGCCGTTCCTCATAAGGCATCGTTTCCAGGCCTTTGACCATTTTGGTTGCCCTCCTCTGGACACGTTCCAGTTTGTCAGTGTCCTTCTTGAACTGTGGTGCCCAGAACTGGACACAGTACTCCAGGTGAGGTCTGACCAGAGCAGAATACAGTGGCACCATTACTTCCCTTGATCTAGATGCTATACTCCTATTGATGCAGCCCAGAATTGCCTTGGCTTTTTTAGCTGCCGCGTCACACTGCTGGCTCATGTCAAGTTTGTGGTCAACCAAGACTCCTAGATCCTTTTCACATGTACTGCTCTCAAGCCAGGTGTCACCCATCTTGTATTTGTGCCTCTCATTTTTTTTTTGCCATGGCCAAAGTCCCAGGGACACGTCCAATCTTTCTACTACAGTTTTGGACGGTGTCAAGGACGCCCCCAAGCCAAAGAATTGCACATAGTATCCAAACAAACCCTTGCTCTATGATTCTATGATTCTATGAAATAGTCTCTTCCTCCCTCAGGTGCTAACCCTTTTCCATCTTTCTTCCCAGACCACCCTGAGAATCCTTGGTGCTCTCGCAGGACCTCTGCCCTCCACCCTGCTTTGACTTCCCCCTGGCCCGGCCTCCGCCTGCCCTGAGATGTTCTCCAGAAGGAAGCCCCCGAGCCCCTGCCCCGCCTGCCCCAACGTGATCACGCCGGACACAATCCCCACCTTCTTCATCCCTCCCAACTTGGCCAGCCTGCAGGGGCAGCGCTCGTGCAGGAGCGACAGCCCCGACGGCCGAGGGATCCTGGCCCGGTCGGCCGAGCAGCACGTCATCCAGGTGGAGAGCCCGGAGGAGGGGGAGGTCCAGCCCGTGGGGCGCCTCTACAGCACCTCCTCCATGCCCCACCTCGCCAGCCCCGCGGGCTTGCCCTTCCTGCCGGAGAGCCCGCACACCCGCCGCCGGGAGTCCCTCTTCCACGGCGGACGCCTGCCGCGCCGGTTGCAAGGGGCCCGGTTCTCCGCTCCGCCGACGAGGCCTTCCCTGCAGCCTGGTTTGATGTTCGACAGCGACACGGCCTCCTCCACCGAGACGTCCCCTTTCAGCTCCCCCCTGCTGCCGAGGCCTCTGAGCTGCCCTCCGTTCTGTCCGGCCTACCGGCATCGCCGAAGATTCGCCTTCTGCTCCGGTGACCTCGGCGCTGCCCCGCAGCCCAGCTCCTTGTCCACGGAGGAGACCAGCTCTGCCGACACCAGCCCCAGCTTTCCGCGCCGGGAGAAGGATCCCCCCTGGGGCTCCCCTGCCCCGCTGCCGCTCTTCCCGCTGGACCTGATCCGTTGCCACGAGCGGCTCACCAAGGAGGTGGTGCTGACGGTGAGCAAAGGTGGGCGGCTGAGGCTCTCCAGCGAGTACCTTCAGCCCCAGGGGCGCCTCCGCGTCCGGCTAGTGTGCGCCGAGGCCTTCTACCCTCCCCACTGCGACCCGCGGCACTTCAGCTGCTGCGTCTCCTTGCAGCTGCGGCCCGGGGAAGGCCTGAGGCAGCGCAGCGCCGTCGTCAAGAGGAGCCGCAACCCCATCTTCAACGAGGACTTCTTCTTTGAGGGCGTCTCCCCGGAGGAGCTGTCCAGGTGCAGCCTGAGGCTCAAGGTGCTGAACAAGGGCTCCGGCCTCCGGAGGGATGCGGTGCTGGGGGAGTGCGACGTCCCGCTGGATTGCCTGCTGCTCTGAAGGGGGCGCCGGTGGGCGGGAAACTCACTGACAGGAAGTCGCTGCTGTCGGCAGGAAGTGAGTTCATTTGGCAGGAAGAGGCATGGGCAACTCCCTAACAGGAAGTTGATGTTGTCGGCAGGAAGTGAGTTCATTTGGCAGAAGGAGGCATGGGCAACTCCCTGACAGGAAGTGGATGCTGTCAGCAGGAAGTTGGTTCATTTGGCAGGAATAGGCATGGGCAACTCCCTGACAGGAAGTGGAAGCTGTCGGCAGGAAGTGAGTTCATTTGGCAGAAGGAGGCATGGGCAATTCCCCGACAGGAAGTCGCTGCTGTCGGCAGGAAGTCGGTTCAGTTGGCAGGAAGAGGCATGGGCAACTCCCCGACAGGAAGTGGATGCTGTCGGCAGGAAGTCACTTCCGTTGGCAGGAGGAGGCGTGGCTTCTCTTGCTCAGGGTCTTCCATCTTAGCAAAGAGGGTCTTTTTGCCGGCCGGGTAGACCTTTGTAAGAACACAAGAAGAGCCTGGTTGCTGGATCAGGCCCATCTAGTCCAGCATCTTGCTCTCACAATGGGCTATCCAAGGCCTGCGGTGGGAATCCCACAAGCTCACTCTGCCGCCATTGTGTCATGGAAGACCTCTGGGCCGCAGCCGGATGGGTCTTGTTTCAAATCAATCTGTGGACGGTGTGAAAAAACAGCTCTTCCTGTGTTTTGAGCCGCTGGGCTGTGTTTGAGAACAACACCACACACACACACCCTGCAAATGTTTCCGGGGGAAAGGTCTCAAAGTGGGGCTCTGGATACCACATCCAGGCTCATAACTGGATGCCAACGGCATATTGGGTGCCACCAACACAGCAGGACGGAGGAAGATCTGCAGTTTTTGAGGTGGCCAATTGTTGGGGCACCAAGAGTGAGGCCCTCCGAGGCCCATGACACTGGCCTGACTGGCCCCTCAATATGAGCCGCTGGAATCCTCTCCACGCTTGAAAGGTGTATCTCCAAGGTGACACATTCCTGCATTGCAGAGGGTTGGTGTGGATGACCCTCACGGTCCCTTACAGCCCTACAGTCTTACGATTCTGTGATTCTCCCATCAACCCTTCTCATGCCAAATGCAGGAAGCAAGGGCCAACAGGATTGCAGCCTGAGTGAAGCAAGAGGGGAGGTGTCAGAAGTCTACTTAGTGGGAAACGAAAGGGAAAACACACGCACTGGGGGTGGGGAATACCTAATAATAATAATAATAATAATAATAATTTATTATTTGTACCCCGCCCATTTGGCTGGGTTTCCCCAGCCGCTCTGGGCGGCTTCCAACAAAGACCAAAAATACACTAAAATGTCACACATTAAAAACTTCCCTGAACAGGGCTCCCTTCAGACGTCTTCTGAATGTCAGGTAGTTGTTTATTTCCTTGACATCTGATGGGAGGGTGTTCCACAGGGCAGGTGCCACCGCCGAGAAGGCCCTCTGCCTGGTTCCCTGCACCCAAGCCGTTCAGCATTGAGGCAGCCTGTCTCAGGAGGTGATGGGCTCTTCTTCATGGGAGATATGTGAGCAGAGGGTGGGCAGCTATCGGCCAGGGATGCTGGGGTCACAAGAATATGCCCTGAGCAAATGAGGGATTGGGAAAACGGTCTGCCGGGCATCTAGCTCATTCTATTATTCTGCTCCCTGCTTGGAGAAAAATGGCTGGCCCCTTCCTTTTGGGCTGCCAGGTTCTCACGTCCATTTCCTCCTCCCATCAGCTCTCGCCATGCAGGTTACATGACCTTTGGGGTCCCTTCCAACTCTCTGATTCCGTGTATTCCAAGGGTTTGAAATACAGCTGGAGCTTAGAATCTGTTCCGGAAGTCCGTTCTGCTTCCAAAATGTTCAGAAAGCAAAGCGCGGCTTCCGATTGGCTGAAGGAAGCTACTGCAGCCAATCGGAAGCCGCGGAAGCCCCGTCGGATGTTCGGCTTCCGAAAATAGTTCGCAAAGCTGTTATGTACTGAGTTGAATAGTATCCAAAATGCAGCAGTGTGTTTGGTCCTAGAACAATAGGATTCAGAATGCAGCAGTCTGATTGGTCCTAGAACAACAGGATCCAGAATGCAGCAGTCTGATTGGTCCTAGAACAACAGGATCCAGAATGCAGCAGTCTGATTGGTCCTAGAACAACAGGATCCAGAATGCGCAGTCTGATTGGTTCGCAGGAGCCACCCAATCCAACTCTGGGTGGAAGTGAATCCGCAACCTGATTGGCCTACAGGAGAATCCCAGAATTAGCCAATCACGTGCAGCCCATTGTGTAAATAATGTATATAAAGCAGACATTCTGGGGGAACTTCCATTCCTCCTCACTGCTCTGAGCTGAATAAAGAGCATGAAATCCACACTCGACTCCGAGTATATTTCAAAACCGGAACAGTCACTTCCAGGTTTGCAGCACTTGGGAACCAAAGCGTCCGAGAGCTAAGCTGTTCGAAAACCAAGGTGTGACTGTATTTCAGAGCACGTGTTGTGTGTTTCCCCAAGGGTTCTCAAACTGCAGCCTGCAAGATTTCGTTCGGGTGACCCATGGCGTGCCTGTGAAAACAACGACAACTGCAATTAAAAACCGCACAGCATTCTAGCACAACACGTTCCAGTGGCTACAACAGGCTGAAAAATCATTAAGTGGTTCTGCAAACACTCTCGGCGGTTTTCAAGTGGACGTTGGGAGGAGAAGGTTTGGGGACCGCTGTAGCAGAATGTGTCTACATTAAAATATACCAACTGACTTATGGCATTTATTTATTTTTTTATTTATTTGTTTCATAAAAATTGCACACTACTTGATTGTTGTTGTTTTTCTAAAAAAAGAAAACGCTCCAAGCAGTTTACAACAAGATTAAACAAGGAAACCAAGGGGGAAATGCAATACTTTAACGTATATAAAAAGTTAATCTCCTTTATTGTTGTTGTTGTTTAGTCGTTTAGTCGCGTCCGACTCTTCGTGACCCCCTGGACCAGAGCACGCCAGGCACTCCTGTCTTCCACTGCCTCCCTCATGTTCATAGCTTCGAGAACACTGTCCCACCATCTTGTCCTCTGTCGTCTCCTTCTCCTTGCGCCCTCCATCTTTCCCAACATCAGGGTCTTGTCCAGGGAGTCTTCTCTTCTCATGAGGTGGCCAAAGTCTTGGAGCCTCAGCTTCAGGATCTGTCCTTCCAGTGAGCACTCAGGGCTGATTTCCTTCAGAATGGATAGGTTGGATCTTCTTGCAGTCCATGGGACTCTCAAGAGTCTCCTCCAGCACCAGAATTCAAAAGTGCCAATTCTTCGGCGATCAGCCTTCTTTATGGTCCAGCTCTCACTTCCATACAGCACTACTGGGTTAATATACTAAAGCAGATTAAAAATCACCTCAGCATGTGTAAGGATCTGGGGTAGACTAGCCTAAACAGTGAAGGTGCCTGCTTGAAATCAAGTGGCAGGGAGTTCCAAAGTGTAGGTGCTGCCACACGAAACAAGGGAGTTCTCACAAATGCGGAACAGGTATTATGTGGTACCTGTAGCTTTTGGTGCCAGTTCTGCCAATCAAAGTGGTAAGGGACAGTTTCGCTGGTACCAGCAGGCTTTTCATTTTCAGTGCAGTCCAATGTTTAATTAAAGAGGAGGGTTAACTACCAGGGCAGCAGAAATTAATCCTGTCTGATCCTTGTCAATAATAATAATAATAAATTTTATTTATACTCCGCCCTCCCTGGCCAGAGCCAGGCTCCGGGCAGCTAACACCAGTAAAATTGCAGTAAAAACATAATAGGGGAAAAGAAACCAATTTAAAATGCAATTTAAAATGCAGCCTCATTTTAATAGTAGCCCATAAATCAAAACCGTAAGGGGAGGGAAACATAAGGGTCAGACTGAGTCCAAACCCAAGGCCAGGCGGAACAGCTCTGTCTTGCAGGCCCTGCGGAAAGATGTCAAGTCCCGCAGGGCCCTAGAGCGTTCCACCAAGTCGGGGCCAGTGCTGAAAAGGCCCTGGCCCTAGTTGAGACCAATCTAACCTCCTTGAGGCTCGGGACCTCCAAAGTGTTGTCATTTGTGGACCTTAAGGTCCTCCGCGGGGCATACCAGCAGGGTCCTCTGTGGCCGGTGGGTGACGGAAAGGAATGACAGCGGGCATTTAAGAATGCAGCTGCGCCCAGGAAAGGTACAGAACCTGAGATTTCTGGGTCACCCCAAAAGTTCAAATAGATGCAGAAGGGTCTATTTCCCAGGGGAGGGCTGGGGAAGAAATTAAGCTCCTCCCAAAACCACCCGCAGTCCAAAATGCAGCCGTCCTCAGAAATTCACACGTTGCCAAACCTTACAAGGCACCAAAAAGTGTGGCTATATGTGTATATACACACACACACACACACACACACACACACACACACACACACACATATATATACATATATACAGAGATTGAGGGAAGGGGTGTCTATTTGTGAAAATGACGGTCAAAAATGCAAAGAATTTAGCAAACGTCTCTTGCAAAAAGGTGTATATCGGGGTAGATTGCATGCAAAATATTTAGGAGAAAAGCGTCGTGAGATCCTGATGAATTTTCAAGAGGACTTATAGATCTATAAACATCAGTAATGCCGAAATGTGGCAAACGCCACTCAAGACTGGAGAAATGGAAATCCCAGAAAAACTGATGTTGACAGATTCATTCTATTCTATTTGAGACACAGATTTCCCCGCCAGCAAGTTATTGAGAGGAGAGTTAGACAGCTCCCTCTGCCCACTGGGAGCTCAATAATTATCGCCCCTCTCCATCTGAAGCTTTCTACGTTTATCTTTATTTATTTTTCAAAAGCCACAAATCGATTGAAAAAACACATTTGACATTGCGGAATAGTTTGGTCTTAAAAAATGCTGGCCCTCTTTAAAACCCTAAGACATGGGTAGGCAAACTAAGGCCCAGGGGCCGGATCCGGCCCAATCACCTTCTAAATCCAGCCCGCAGACGGTCTGGGAATCAGCATGTTTTTACATGAGTAGAATGTGTCCTTTTATTTAAAATGCATCTCTGGGTTATTTGTGGATCTTGCCTGGTGTTTTTACTGGAATAGAATGTGTCCTTTTATTTAAAATGCATCTCTGGGTTATTTGTGGGGCATAGGAATTCATTCATATTTTTTCTTCAAAATATAGTCCGGCCCCCCACAAGGTCTGAGGGACAGTGGACCGGCCCCCTGCTGAAAAAGTTTGCTGACCCATGCCCTAAGCACTGCCAGGCAGGGTCGAGATTACTGAGCTAGAGGAACCAGGGGTTTAGTTTCCTGCAACCCTTTTAAAATCTAGCCTTTTTCCCGCAACCAGGAGAATGGGTGCGTACCACTTTGTTTTCTGTGCTTTGCATGCAAGAAGTTCCAGGTTCGAATCCTGGCATCTCCCAGTGGCCTAACTCTGCAAAGCCCGCTTCCTGTGATCCTGAAATCCGTTCTCCCGGTTTGCTTGAAAGAGAAGCCTTTTTGCACCTTCCGTCTCTGACAGAATTGCGGGAGCGTGCAGAAAAGCTATATTCCACCACCGCTGAAAACGAAGACAGATGGTCTAATAAACCTATATCAATATTGATTCTGCGTCAGGTGGGCTTCCAAAGCAGGCAAGTTTCCATTGCGTGGGTAAAAATAAAATGTTTTAATGGATTGAGGGAGGGAGGGAGGGAGGGATGAAACCCGGAGATGTGAGGAAACTGATTAGAGAGGCAAGTTTGTAGCGGAAGATTCCTCATGTCACCAGAAGCGCCACAGAAATCGGATTCCTGAGAACGGAAGCTTGAACAACAACAACAACAAAAAACGTACCAAGTTTCTAGTCCATTTGATGGAGAAGATGGGCGTGAAAGCCTGTTGGGCAATGCTGACTGAAATTTGAAAAGAAAGTGAGTACATAATAGGTTCCAGCACTAGAGGGCAGTCCTCTTTAAGTTAGAATTTTAGAGTTGGGAGGCACCCAAAGGATATCCAGTCCACCCCCCCTGCAGGGCAGGAAACTAAACTAAAAAGTTCCAACTGCTATGACCTTTCCAAACGGGGGGGGGGGGGTCTCCAGCCTCTTGATCATTGTCTTATCCTTTATCCTTATCCTGCAATATCCTTTTTCTTTTCTTTTTCTTTGTTAAAATTTTTAATTTTTAAAAATAAATCTTTATTCAACATTCAACACATATTTACACAACTATTTGCCATGTTACAGTTTATGCACGAACACAAGAAAAAGAAAAATACAAAAAAGGAAAAGGAAATACAAAATGAAAGTAAGAAGGATAAAAGAAACTTCCGATTGTTCTCAAAAAACTAAGTCTCATTTGTTGATTTTTACACAGTATCATATTATTATACTTTGTTTTCTTAATTTCCTTCAGAGAAATATTATTCAGTTTGTTGTCTATACATTCCAAAAATCATTTAAGGTCTGCCAGGAGGTTTTTGCTATCGTAACAGGTTTTCAAATATTCTTTAAATGCTATCCATTCTTTATTCACCTTCTGCACTGAGTACTCTCTGACTCTCCCCGTCATTCTGCAATATCCTTTTTCAGGTGTGGCGACCAGAACCCTATCCAAGTCTTCCAAGTGCAGTTGTACAGCATTACAATATTTGGCAGGTGTTTTTGTGTGGGGTTTTTAATACCTTTTCTAACAATCCTTAGCGTGGGATTCTCCTTTTTCACAGCTACTGCTAGGAACTCAAGGTTTTGTTCCCGGTCAGTCTCCATTGTGATTCCAAGACACAGGCTTCTTTTAAAATTCATAATTTGCACTGCAGGCAGGGAGGATGATAATAGGGCATATAACACCCCCCCCCCCAAAAAAAATAGATTTAGGCCCCTTCTGCATTGTACATTTAAAGCAGTATCACTCCTCAAAAGAATCACAGGGAGGGTAATTTGTTGGGAGTTCTTAGGAGCCCTTCCTTATTCCCCCTACAGAGCTAGAAACTTTATAGCAGTTTAATTATCAATCCGTCTTCCCAGGTAACTCTGGAAATTGTAGCCTTGTGAATGGAATTTTGGGGGGTGTCCTAACAACTTGGCACCTTTAACAAACTCTTTTTCTTCTTTGGCGATTCCTCGTAGCCGAGTAAGATTGTCTTCCATAAACACGGTTTTAACAGTTAGTCCGTAAGTGACTGTGGAGGCCAATTCTGGATCCACACGTCCTTCCACAGTGGGGACATTGTTTTCCGGGTGGGAGCTGATCACGATGTGGATTTGCCAAGCGTGTCTTCCACTTAGCACGTTTTTCCCTTGCGTCCTGAGTTCGAGTGTCTTCAAAGCCCAGGACACCTTTGGTAAAAGCTGTTCTCCAACTGGAGCGCTCACTGGCCAGTGTTTCCCAGTTGTCAGTGTTTATACTACATTTTTTTAGATTTGCCTTGAGACAGTCTTTAAACCTCTTTTGTTGACCACCAGCATCTCACTTTCCATTTTTAAGTTCAAAGTAGAGGAGTTGCTTTGAATGATGATCATCAGGCATCCACACAACATGACCAGTCCAACGAAGTTGGTCTTGAAGAATCATTGCTTCAACACTCGTGATCTTTGCTTCTTCCAGTACACTGGCGTTAGTTCGCCTGTCTTCCCAAGTGATGTGTAAAAATATTTGGAGACACTGTTGATGGACTCTTTCGAGGAGTTGGAGATGGCGTTTATAAGTGGTCTATGTTTCACAAGCATATAGTAAGGTTGGTACTACAATAGCTTTGCAAACAAGCATTTTGGTTTCCCTGCGAATGTCCCGGTCCTCAAACACTCTGCACTTCCATCAGGAGAAAGCCACATTCACAGAGCTACAACTCCCATGATTCTCTGGGGAAAGCCACGACTGTTTTAAAATGGAATGGTAAAGTTTTAAATGTGTAGTTCAGATGAAGAAGATTTCCCACAGGACCACAGCAAGAGAGGAAAGGGTTAACACACACACACCCCCAGCTTCACGCCTGTTGCAAATCTGATTATTTTCAGCCTCCATCCCTCAGTCATTAAAAAAAACAAACACCTGCCATGTTAAATGCATCTTTAACATCTGCTGTGCGGCCCTGACTCACCCAGGGAGGAATGCAGGAATTAGGAAGGGGGAAATGTTGTCATGTCATTTTCTACCACCAGATGGAAACCTTGGACCAAGAATTTCAGCAACGAGAAACGTGTAAATTCTCCAGGAAAGACTCGTGTTTATTCCTGGCCAATTCTGTTGCCTCCCTGTACCTGGGCATGGTTGGCAGCTTTTAACTTGGCAAATTACGGGCAAGGCAGCCACTCCCCGTTTTTTAATGGGGGTAAAAAGCGCTGGGCATCCCAGGGTTTCTTCTGACCACAACAATGCCATCATGAGGACCAGTCGCACCGCTTTTAATTGTCAGATGCGGAGTCAGGAAAAGCAGGTCGCTGGCACCTAAGGCAGCCGGCCGAGCTATTATCTCAAAGGGGCACTGGCTGGAGAACTTAATTTTTGAAATGGGGATAACACTTAGCCTATTTCACCTGGGGGAAACAGACACCTTGCCGCTTATTTCTGCTCCGGTGGACTTTTACTGCTCGTGATAGTCACTGAGATCCATAGTTATCCCTGTCGCTTCCTGTGAAAGACACCTGCTTGGTGCACTTTCCTTCGAAACATCTTCCGTCCGATTTGAAAACAGAAGCCGTGGTTGATCTGAGACATGTGCATCTCATGTGTGAATGTGGCTTTCAGAGAAATTCAGAGAACTGGACATGCGTGTAGGGAAATAAATCAGGCAAAGAGAATTGGGTGAAGACATCCTTGCCTCTCACCCCACCTCCTGAACATAAGAACATTATTAATATTATTATTAGGGGACATGGGTGGCGCTGTGGGTTAAACCACAGAGCCTAGGACTTGCCGATCAGAAGGTTGGCGGTTCGAATCCCCGTGACGGGGTGAGCTCCCGTTGCTTGGTCCCTGCTCCTGCCAACCTAGCAGTTCGAAAGCATGTCAAAGTGCAAGTAGATAAATAGGTACCGCTCTGGCGGGAAGGTAAACGGCGTTTCCGTGCGCTGCTCTGGTTCGCCAGAAGCGGCTTAGTCCTGCTGGCCACATGACCCGGAAGCTGTACGCCGGCTCCCTTGGCCAATAAAGCGAGATGAGCGCCTCAACCCCAGAGTCGGCCACGACTGGACCTAACGGTCAGGGGTCCCTTTACTATTTATACCACACCCATCTAGCTGGGTTTCCCCAGCCACTCTGGGCGGCTCACAACAGAATATTAAAAACACAATAAAACATCAAACATTAGAAACTTCCCTAAGCAGGGCTGCCTTCAGATGTCTTCTAATAGTCGGATAGTTGTTTATTTCCTTGACATCTGGTGGGAGGGCGTTCCACAGGGCAGGCGCCACCACCGAGAAGGCCCTCTGCCTGGTTCCCTGTGTAACCTCACTTCTCACAGGGAGGGAACCGCCAGAAGGCCCTCAGCACTGGACTTCAGTGCTGGAAGGGGGTCAAGAGGGTCATTCTAGCCCTGCAATGCAAGAAAGCAGGTTCCCACAGTTCCGTTCCACCCCGCTTCTGCTACCTCTCTTTCTTCTCCTCCATCAGGACCTGCCAATCTCCGCCCCCCCCCCCCCGATCCTGGCAGCACCACCGTGGGGCTCATGAGAAATCTCTCCTTTCCAGATCTTCCCCACCGAGGCCTCGGGCCTCGCTGCAAAAAGCCGATCCGATATTGCGCTCTCCTTTCTTGGCACCCGCTTCCTGGGCTGCGCCCTTTACTCTCCTGGAAGCCTCCTCAGATGTGGCGATAGAGCGGCCTGCCTGGGGTGGTGGAGCTGAGGGGGAGAGGCGTGGAGCCGCTGAAATGAAAGCATTCGGACTGCTGTTCCAAAAAATACCTCCCCAATTTTGTGTCCCCCCCCGCCACATGGCCTGTGCCTCCTCTAATCCGTGCCCATCTCCCATGGGAATGCCAGGGAGCATCCTTGGCTGACCTTGGCAGGAGATGCTCCCCCAATCGACTACGTGCCGGGCCTGCTATGTCATGTTGACAACCAGCCCTGATTTCACCTGCGTGCTCCTGTGATAGGAAATTTGAGGTCTTAGATATATGTTAAATGTTCATAAGTGTACCAACCAAGACCGACCTGGAACCATTTAGATACCCAAACTGTCCCAAACTGACCAAATGTTTTCTCTGCAAGGTCGAAGGAAAATGGAAAAGGCTCCCCATTGTCTTTTCCTTCACAAATCCTGTCTTAAGGGTTTGTCTGTGTATGAATAGGGTGAGCCTGTGACCTGGCTCACAAACTAAGTATTTATCATTACAAAAGACTGGCCAGGCTCCCCAGGGTATCCAATCAAGTGAGCATTAACAGGTAAACAACGCACTCAGATTTCTGCTGTAGACCGCCTTTTCTGTGATGTAGGTATGATGTATCTGAGGTATGGTCTTAGGTTACACCCCTTCTGTGATGTATGTATGATGTTTCTGGGGGTGGTCTTCATCTACAGGGTGGCAATTTCAAAAGTCCATATAAGGCCTTGCGCGTCATTGTTCTGGGTCCTCCTCCTTTCCTGCGTTTGAGGGGAGCACCCTGTTGCAACAGATCAATAAAGATCAGGCTTACGAGCTGCTTTGCTTCTCAATATTCTCTGCTTGGCCTCTGTTATTTTCTCCTACCAATAGGGAACCTACGTAAGGACTCTATATGGGCTCTTGGATACCCCATAAGGGAAAAGGGCAGTTTTTGTTTACAACACTCCCTGTGTTAGGAAGGAGCTAGGAAATGCTGAGATAAAGATCATGTTGCCTTGGGGACCCTCTAGACTGGTACCCGTTTCATACCCTCCAGCAACTGGGGTACCCAAATCAAGACGCTCCATTTTTTTCGCCTCAAGCTCTCACGGGGGCCAGCACACTCGCATCAGAGCACGAGAACCCCAAGAGGAGCATCTTTTTTTATTTTATTAGCAATTTCAACATAACATTTTATCAAAAAACATATCCTCCTTAAATCCCCCCCCCCCATTTTTCTCTCCCTCCTCCTCAAAATATAGCCCACCCTCCCCCCAGACATCCCTCAGCTCCTCTCTCTGGTTTATCAACATATGTTATTTTCTGCATGTTACAAAACTGTACAGATCCTTAATTTATCTATCTAGATGTTATCAATAAAAAGTTTGTGAATGTTGATTCAAAGCCTGCCAAGGAGTCCAGTTTGTTTTGTTGTTTCTTTAAGTACTTTGTAATGGGTTCCCATTCATCTTTAAAATCAGAGTTATCCTTGTATGTAGTTTGCGTGTCAGTTTTGTCAATTCTGCATAGTCCATCAGTTTCCACAACAATCCAGTCTGGAGGTGACCGTCACATGGATCACAGTGACTAGGTCAGGGCAAGAGAGGTAAGGAGCCAACTGCTTAGCTTGGCGGAGATAAAAAAAAATGCCACCTTTGTTATATCTGCAATCTGCACCTCCATGGAAAGGGAGGTGTCAAAGATTACACCCAAACTCTTAACGGATGGTGCTGGCACTAATTGCGCCCCGCAAGAGATGGGAATTGCCCCCTCAATCCCATTTCGTCCCGTCCCAGCCACAGGACCTCTGTCTTCGAAGGATTTAGCTTCAACCGGCTCCCACGTAACCATCCAGCCACAGCTTCCAAACATCTGGTCAGTGTGTCTGGGGCCCGGTCAGGATGGCCATCCATCAACAGATAGAGTTGGGTGTCACAGGTGCTTATCTCTCAGCTAATGTTGATTTTAATCACCTTTTAAAGACCTGTTTCTAACAACTGAGAATCTTAATCTTTTATTTTGTATATCTTTAATTTTTTATATGTTATATGTTATTGCAAACTGCTTGGAGGTTTTCTTGCAATCATGCACTATATAAATGTTTATGGAAACATTTATGGCTATTATTTATTTGCACGGCTGAAGCCATGATGAAAGACAATGTACATAAAACAAAATAAAATGCATTAGAGAGTTAAAAAAATTATTAAAACCATGCATTCTGTCAGATAAGAGTTTGCTCCCCTGAAGAATTTAACCTATATCACCCCCACAAAATTTTCTCCATAAAATTGCCGCTCTAAATGCAAAACAGGCCAGTTTTTCAGAAGCGCAGGGTGACCTAATAAAAAGTTAATCAAACACCCAATTGATCGCTCGATTGAGAGATTTAAACCTTTGGAAAAGGCTGCTCTTATGCACTCGTAGATTGAGCAAACCAGTAAGCAGCGGCTTAAATGTCATTAACTAAATAAATTAAAGGAAGCATTAAGAATATAATGCTTGCACGAATGATTGGGTAATCAGCATTCCTGATGAACAGAAATTATTTTGCAACATCCAAACCGTGACATACGGAGGTAATGGAAGTTCATACTTTGCCGTGGCTTTGGACTGTAGGTGTTAGATTAGACCAGGGACATCATTAGAGAGAGATCCAGGGTCCTTTTTTCTCGTTATTTTTTTAAAAACCCTTTAAAAAACAAGTTTGCTTTGAATACAGGGCTGCTGTTCACATTGCACCACTGCCTCCTGTGTCAGGGAGTTCCAGAGTTTAGCTATGTACCATATGAAGACGCCCTTCTTTTCACCTGTCTCGAATCTTCCACCATTCAGCTTCTTCAGATGTCCATCAGATGTTCTACGCTACAGTGACGAGAGAGGTATAAAAAAAAAATTCTCTGCCCACTTTCTCCTAATTTTATAAACTTCTCTCATTCCAGCTCTTCCTCCCCTTTTCGCTGACCTAAAAAGCCCCAAACTGGGCTCCCTTTACTTATCTTCCAGTATCTGAATGGCTTCCACACAGAAGATGAAGGAAGCTTGCTTTCTCCTGCTCTGGAGGGTAGGACTCGAACCCGTGGCTTCAAGTTGCAAGAAAGGAGATTCCGACTGAACATCAGGAAGAACTTTTTTTTAAATATAATTTTTATTAACAATTTCAACATAACAAATTATCAAAACAAATCTTCCTCATTATTTCTCCCCCTTTTCCCCCACCTGCCCACCAACCCCCCCCCCCCCGCTCCTCTCTCTGATTTCTCAACTCATGTTATCCTCTGCATATTGTAAAATTGTCTAAAAGGTAAAGGGACCCCTGACCATTAGGTCCAGTCGCAGATAACTCTGGGTTTCACCAGTTCTGCATAGTTCATCGAACACCAGGAAGAACTTTTGGGCAGCAAGATCTGTTTGACAGCGGAACAGTCTCCCTCACGAGATTGTGGTCTCTCCTTCCTTGCAGGTTTTTAAGCAGAGGTCGGATGGCCGTCTGCCATGGCTGCTTTCGCTGAGATTCCTGCATTGCAAGGGGGTTTCTTAAAGGTAAAGGTAAAGGGACCCCTGACCATTAGGTCCAGTCGTGGCCGACTCTGGGGTTGCGGCGCTCATCTCGCTTTATTGGCAGAGGGAGCCGGCGTACAGCTTCCAGGTCATCTGGCTAGCATGACTAAGCCGCTTTTGGCGAACCAGAACAGCGCACGGAAACACCGTTTACCTTCCCGCCGGAGTGGTACCTATTTATCTACTTGCACTTTGTGCTTTCGAATTGCTAGGTTGGCAGGAGCAGTGACCGAGCAACGGGAGCTCACCCCGTCGCGGGAATTCGAACCGCCAACCTTCTGATCGGCAAGTCCTAGGCTCTGTGGTTTAACCCACAGCGCCACCCGCGTCCCTTTTAAGGGGGTCCCTGACGACTCTACAATTCTATGATTGGGAAGTTGCTCTCGATGAGCCAAGAAACTTTCGCATACATCATGTGTGTGACTTGGGATGTGCTGGCAACAGGAGGGAGGGAAATCAGCCTCTCCAGATCTGCTTTCTCCATCTCCTCCACACACACCCTTGCAGTGTCTATCTCTGGCTGGCACCTTTTCCCAGGCCTCGTCACCCCGCAGTCAAAAGCTCTGCGGGCTAAAGGGGCCCCATCCACCCTTACAGCCCTTCAGGGACGGCTCTTCACAACTTTTTCGGGAACCGAAATTACGAGAAGGAGAAACAGAGCCCCACCCAAGGGCAGCTCCATGATCAAAAGTATGTTGAGTCATCCAGCCTGTTATATAACCATCTGGCAGAGGCACCTACGTGATTTGAGGCTGTTGGCATGACGCTGAGCGATGCAGGTGGGCGACTTTCCACTAGGGGGCAGCGTGGCTCTGGGGATCAGCCTGTATCAGTATCATGTTGTTGTTGTTTAGTCGTTTGGTCATGTCCGCCTCTTCGTGACCCCCTGGACCAGAGCACGCCAGGCCCTCCTGTCTTCCACTGCCTCCCTCATGCTGGTAGCTTCAAGAACACTGTCCCACCATCTCGTCCTCTGCCGTCCCCTTCTCCTTGTGCCCTCCATCTTTCCCAACATCAGGGTCTTTCCCAGGGAGTCTTCTCTTCTCATGAGGTGGCCAAAGTCTTGGAGCCTCAGCTTCAGGATCTGTCCTTCCAGTGAGCACTCAGGGCTGATTTCCTTAAGAATGGATGCGTTTGATCTTCTTGCAGTCCATGGGACTCTCCAGAGTCTCCTCCAGCACCAGAATTCAAAAGCATCAATTCTTCGGCAATCAGCCTTCTTTATGCTCCAGCTCTCACTTCCATACATCACTATGGGGAAAACCAGAGCTTCAGTATCATAGCTGTTAACTGTTTCCTTTTCTGGCAAGGAATCCTATTCGGAATAAGGGAATTTCACTTTAAAAAAGGGTAACAGCTATGAATTCTGTATCTGTATCTCTCGATCTACATGGCAGGACAGAGGCTCAAACAAAGGTGTTCTCTCCCAGTTCCACGTCCACAGCTGGGATAGCTCGGTCGAAAGAGCATAAGACTCTTAACCTGAAGGTCGTGGGTTCGAGACTCGGATTAAGCAACAGATTCCTGAATTGCAATGGGTTGGACTAGATGACTCTCTAGTGGCCCCTTCTAACTCTACAATTCCGTGTTTGCACTCCTGCCTCAGAGATGCTGGCTTAGCCTTGTGCACAGAACAGAAAGGTAAAGGTAAAGGGACGCGGGTGGTGCTGTGGTCTAAACCCCTGAGCTTCTTGGGCATGGGTAGGCAAACTAATGCCCGGGCACTGATTAAACCACAGAGCCTAGGGCTTGCTGATCAGAAGGTCAGCAGTTCGAATCCCGGCGACGAGCTCCCATGGCTCTGTCCCTGCTCCTGCCAACCTAGCAGTTCGAAAGCACATCAAAGTGCAAGTAGATAAATAGGTACCGCTCTGGCGGGAAGGTAAACGGCGTTTCCGTGCGCTGCTCTGGTTTGCCAGAAGCGGCTTAGTCATGCTGGCCACATGACCCAGAAGCTGTGGAATGCATGCCCCCTACGGGGATCGTTTCAAATGTTTCAAATTTATCTGTCGTAATCGACAAGGAGGTGAGCTTAGTTGTTCATCTTTATTTATAAAAAAATATATAAGATTTATGCACGGCCAGATTGTTTATTTTTTATTTTATTTTATTTTAAAAAACAAAACCTTGGAACAGTCTACAAAAAAGATGGAACAATAAAATCATCCATAAGGGAAATTAGCAATAATGGAAAACTTTCCAAAAGTTGACATAACTGTAAACTAGGAAGAAATTAAAACTCACCGCAACTTTCTAAGCATCTGGGCAGGCTTGTCTAAACAAGAATGCTTTTCCGCATGCATTAAAAAAGGACAAGGAGTTCCGTTTATTGTGACATTTCTGACAGCTTCCCATTTCAGCCTCACAACAACCCCGTGAGGAAGTTTCGGATGAGAGAAAGGGCGGCTAGGCACCCAGGGAACTTCATGGTTTCATCATCATTTGCTGACATTTTGTGGATATTATTCCTGCCATATTATATGAAATCCATTATATTGGATTTTGCTGATTGCTGACTACTTGTTGGGTTTCGAAATGCTTCTATGCTGACCGTGGGACTTTTTCGGAGGATAGAACCGTGTTAGATATTTTTTAGAAACTGTTTCAGCTATCCTCTGGGATAGCTCAGGAGAGCATGAGCTTCTTAATCTCAAGGTTGCGAGTTCGAGTCCCACATTGGGCAAAAAGATTCCTGCGTCGCAAGGGGTTGGACTAGATGACCCTCGTGGTCCCTTCCAATTCCACAATTCTGTGAGCCTATCCTTGCCAACAAAGGTCCGTATAGTTCAAGCTCTGGTTTTCCCAGTCGTGATGTATGGAAGTGAGAGCTGGACCATAAAGAAGGCTGATTGCCGAAGAATTGATGCTTTTGAATTCTGGTGCTGGAGGAGACTCTTGGGAGTCCCATGGACTGCAAGAAGATCAAACCTATCCATTCTTAAAGAAATCAGCTCTGAGTGCTCACTGGAAGGACAGATCCTGAAGCTGAGGCTCCAAGAGTTTGGCCACCTCATGAGAAGAGAAGACTCCCTGGAAAAGACCCTGATGCTGGGAAAGATGGAGGGCACAAGGAGAAGGGGATGACAGAGGACGAGATGGTGGGACAGTGTTCTTGAAACTACCAGCATGAGTTTGACCAAACTGCGGGAGGCAGTGGAAGACAGGAGTGCCTGGCATGCTTTGGTCCAGGGGGTCACAAAGAGGTGGACACGACTAAACAACAACCACAGCAATCCTTCTATAGTGCCCTGCAAATGGAGAGTTTTTAGAACTGGGTGCATCGTTTAGAAGTCCAAAAATCTCAGCTAAAATTCGTCATTTTTCTAGTCTCTTAAGACGGGGTTCCTTGGTTTTGGTTTTCTGTTGCAATTAAAAAGAAAACTGTGTTGCAACAACAGCGACACAACAAGGTTATGGCTCTTGATGTCCCATGGTCACCCACCTCCCTGAGCCCCCTAGAGGTCAGGAGGAGGCAGCGCACCAGAAGGCAGGCGTGACCAAGAGACATGGGGCGAAATCGATCATCATCAGACGTGGAACATTTCACAACAAGCTCTTCGCGCCTTGGAAAGATTTTGACCGATTGCCAAGAGCGTTGCTTAGGAGGAAGCCAACCGGAGTTGGGAAACATACAACTTCAAACGCGGGACGGAGGGAGGGAAGAGGGATCACCTGCCTTTAAACCGGGCGCCTCCCTCGCAGGAGTGGGAGAAGGTGTCGATTTCAGAGACAGGAGTCACTCCAGATTGGCACGCAGGGCAGATAAGCACCTTCGCAGACCTGCGCTCAGTGGCAACACAGCCCTGCAATATTCAAACGCCCATCTTGGCCCGAGGGCAACTTCTTGGCGTAATGCGAGTGAGATCCACCTCCCTCCCGAAAGACAGAAATGCAGGGGGGTTTTTTAAAAAGAAAAACTAGATTGGGACTTTTCTCCCTCCCCTCAAAAAAAATCCAATTGCCCAGATGCGAAGGCAGATTTATGGAAGGAGATTCCGGGCTGTTGCCATGTTCGGATGAGAGTCAATCATGTGCCGGCAAATCCAGGTGGTGCAATTAAAGCGGATTGGATAGTTGTGGCGCCACGAAACCTGCTTCCGCAAAAGAAGGGATGTTTTGCTGTAAGGAAAGTGACGGGGAAACACAATGGAAACAGAGCTTGCTTTGATGCACCGTCATCCAGCCTCCCCACAAACAAACCAGAATGGGTGATCGGCCCAGAGCCAAAGTCGAGGAGGAGGGTGATGCAGGAGAAGGGTGATTGATTGATTGATTGATTGATTGATTGATTGATAGAATCAAGGATCGGAGTAGAAAGGGACCCTGAGGATAATCTAGTCCAACCCTCTGCAATGCAGGGATGTGCAGCTGTCCCTTACAGGGATCAAACCTGCGAACTCGGTGTGATTGATCGATTATATTTCTCTCCCGCTTTTCATTCGCATGGTTTGCAAAGCAGCTTGCAAAATTTCAATGACAATATTGCATTAGAACATCACAAACATGTATCATACAGAATAGCAAGCAAATGTCAGTGAAACAATTGCAATCTATAAAACACGATTAAAATAACTAAAAATAATAATACAGCGGTACCTCCGGTTACGGACGAGATCCGTTCCAGAGGCCCAGCCGTATCCCAAAAAGTCTGTAACCGGAGGTGCCCTTCTGTGCACGCACGCGGTGCAATTAAGCGCTTCTTCACATGCGCGCACGGTGAAACCCGGAAGTATACACTTCTGGGTTTGCCACATTCGCAACCTGAAGTTTACGTATCCAGAGGGATACGTAAGCAGAGGTATGACTGTTCTTGAAACAGCACAATGACAACAAGAGTCATATTACAGGATTCAGAAAGTGTCCCATAAACAGGCTTTCTGGGAGTGCCAGGGTGACACCCAGAATTCCTTTTTCTTCTTGGATCAACCGCCTGAGCAAAGGTATCCCTTTTCCGAAGATTTTGACCTGTTTGGGGAACGGTTATCACAAACCTCTCCTAACTTCAGGGCAACACAATCTTTTTCTTTTCTTTTCCCTCTTTTAAACTTTATTCCAAAACTGAAAAAGAATTGCAAACATCAAATTCAAAATCCATATTCGTTTTGTAACATAAGCCTATTACGTAGTTGACTAAATTAAAATATACCTAATTGCTATGGACTTCCCTTTGCTGTATATAAATGCAACACAATCAGAAATATTACATTAGAAATTTTTATAAATTCCCCTATACCCCCACTCCCCTTCACCAATGTGTGATCTAATTTTTTTTTTTTACTTCTTCCATCTTGTTGTATTGTTGTAGTTTAATAATTATTCAATTGATTCTTTTATTTTTCCCCCTTGCTTACCCCTGCAAGTTTTACACATTTATCTATTAATATTCAGGGCGACACAATCTTTTGGGATGTCCCAAGGCCCCTTGAAGACCTTACTAGTCACTAGCCAGCACTAATCTCATGCCAACCGGACAGGGCATAGTGATATCTTAAGGGAAGGGGGGCATTAATTTCGGGGTAGTAACGAGAAAGACACATTAACCGAAGGGCAGTGGGCTGCGCCAGTGATCCTTAATGCGCTTCGAAAGGGAACATGCGGTCTCAGATGTATCTGTGAATGAATGAAGAATGAATCGGCAGAGCTGCACCAATTCTGAAACAGTTCCCCATCTGTGAAGGTTTCAGAACCAGGCACAACATCCCCCGCTCCAAACCTCTTTAAAAAGAGAATCAAGTTTCCGGTCCTCAAGAGAGCCTTGGGAGTCCACAAGATCTCAGAAACCACCAGTGGGCATTGTTGTTCTGAAGGGCTGCCTTCAGATGTCTTTTAAAAGCCAGATAGTTGTTTATTTCCTTGACATCTGATGGGAGGGCATTCCACAGGGCGGGGGCCACCACCAAGAAGGCCCTCTGCCTGGTTCCCTGTAACCTCACTTCTCGCAGGGAGGGAACCACCAGAAGGCCCTCGGATCTGGACGTCAGGGTCTGGGCAGAACAATGGGGGTGGAGACGCTCCTTCAGGTCTACTGGGCCGAGGCCCTTTAGGGCAGGCAGAGGCAAACTCGGCCCTCCAGGTATTTTGTGACTACAACTCCCATCATCCCTGACCACTGGTCCTATTAGCTAGGGGTGATGGGAGTTGTAGCCCTGAAACATCTGGAGGGCCAAGTTTGCCTATGCCTGGTTTAAGGCCTTTCAAGGTCAGCACCAACACTTTGAATTGTGCTCGGAAATGTACTGGGAGCCAATGTTGGTATTTCAGGACCAGTGTTATGTGGTCTTGGTGGCCGCTCCCAGTCTCACCAGTCTGGCAGCCGCATTCTGGATTAGTTGCAGTTTCCTTTAACCTTCTGCATGAAACGCAGAGCCTCCAGCACTGAGCTATGGTCCTTCCATAAAAGAACCAACGTGAACACAATGAGGATAAGCCCGATTCCGAACAATTCAGGGAAAGGCCAATTTCAGAGGCTGAGTTCCTGCTCTGCAGGCAGAAATTCCCCACTTTGATTCCAGGGGTCTCCATGTCACAACTGTCAACCTTCCCTTTTTTTTGCCGGAAATTCCCTTATTCCAGCCCCGTTTCCCGCTGCTATCCCAGATTGTTAGATATCCCGTAGACTGTCCCCTGGACAGGTGAGGCTGCTGATCCCTTATTTTCAAATCTGAAAGTTGACAGCTATGCTCCACGCAGGGCTGGGCAAGGCGCCCTGGAGAGCAGCTGCCTGTCCGTGCAAACATCACTGAACGAGATGGGCCAAGAGGCTTCCTAATCTGGGAACTTCCCTGCCTCTCAGCCCCACACGTTGCGTCAGCCAGCCCTTAACAGATACGGCGTTGGCCAAACTGCACCTGTGATACGGTTGTGCCGGTAAAAGCTGCACCTGTGAAACTGCGGCGCTCCCCGTCCGCATAACGTCGGTGAGGAGAGAGAAGCACCGCCAGAGCCCTTCTGGCGATGAGAAGGAGCGAAGGTGGCATCCTGCCCAGGCGAGTTGTTTTCGAAGGCTCAGCAACACCTGGCATTGTCAGGGAGCCAGAAGCAGCGGGGGGAAGGCGAAGCCCGGGGGCGGTGGGCAGGATGGGGCCCCTCAGCCCAGCCGCGCCCTGCGCTCTAGCCACTGAGCGTCACTGTCCACGTGCGGCCCCAGGTGTGGAGCCATGTGTCTCCGAAAGTCATCCCAGTAAACAGTAATTATCCCCGGGTCAAGCAACTGGGTGTGTCCCGTAGGAGAAAGGGGTTGGGAATTTTTAATAGGGATGTCGCCCAATTTATGCATTTATGGCCTAACTCTTTTTTTTCCCCTCCAAGGAGCTGAAGGTAACTTTTTTTAAAAAATATATATTTTTTATTAATTTACAACAAAACATACATTGTTTTCACATCCAAATTTTTCCAAATCTTTCTTTTTGAACTTCCTTCAGCTTTTCCGTAAATCTTTCGTAGTCATTATTAATTTACGCATTTCCTTTGTTTATATTGTCATTGCTTGAATCTTTTTCCTCTATTCCCTTTTAACAATACCTCTCACATTTTCACAGTGCTCTTTTGAAACCCTCTAGCGTTATTTGGCCCTCACTTATATTCTCCAGATATTCAACAAATTTTCCCCAGTCCTCTGTAAACTTTTAGTCTCTTAAGTATCTAATCTTCCCAGTCATCTTATCCAATTCAGCATAGTCCAACAACTTCAATCTCCAGTCTTCTATTGTGGGTATTTCCTGTTGTTTCCATTTCTGAGCCAGCAACACCCTTGCAGCCGTCACTGCATATTGGAAAAACTTACTGTCCTTTCTCTTAATCTCCTCTCCTAGAATACCTAACAGAAAGACCTCTGGAGAGTTGAAGGTAACTTTTAATTCTCACAACGACCCTGTGAGGTAGTTGAGGCTGAGGGGGATTTTGACTGGCCCCTGAGCTCACACACCCAATGCGTTTCATGCGCAGGGCTGGGTCTTGATCCTCAAAAGGTGTTGGTGCCCCCACAGATATCTAATTCAAAACAGAAACAACAACAAAACGTAAAATAAAATTTGGTTGTTGTTTTTCCCCGAAATGTAAGAAAACCTACTGTAAGATGGGAAGTGGTGTTTTAGTTTTGTATACTTCCACTTTATTTATGCATGAAAATAATAATAATAATAATAAATTTTATTTATACCCTGCCCTCCCCAGCCAAAACTGGGCTCAGGGCAGCTAGCACCAGATATAAAAAAATTGATTGAAATACAACTTTAAAAAACAAGATTAAAATACAACATTAAAATGCAGCCTCGTTTCAGCAGAAACTCAAAAACTTTTTGGGGGATGAAAACGTTACCAGGGCTAACTATCCAGACTATGTGGGTCAGAAAAAAAGCCAGGGAAGTCCCCAAATAAGAATTCCATCATTCCTCCTGCTTTTTCTGATGGCAAAGTCTTCGATCTGATCTTCAAAATGAATCTTACGTAATGCATCGGCTTCTGTGCTGAGCAGAGATACGGCAACTGGCCGGCCTTGCTGCAGAGTTGTGGAGAGTTGGGATTTTTGATACACTTTGACTAAAAAAATGAATGCTCAGCTGAGCCATTTGGGACCATTAATGTTAAAAATCCGCCAGTGGAAATTTCTGTGGTTTTCCCTAAAAACCCAGGCTTATTTTGCTTAATGCAGCCCTGTTCATGTGGCCAAGTCAAGATTCGAACCCTGGTCTCTCCTAGGTCCTAGCCATTACACCACCCTGGCACTTGAGGGTGTGCCTTGCAAGGCTACAAGCTGCAAATGCAATAAATAGAATTGTAGAGTTGGAAGGGACCACAATGCAGGAAGCTTTTGCCCAGCGCAGAACTCAAACCCACAACCCTGACATTAATCATACTCTACCAGTGGAGTTCTCCCTTGGACAGAAAATAAAGGAGCTCACTTTCCCATTAGCACTTACTGAACATCAATTTCCCCATCCTTCCCTGGTTGGGGCAGGGGGCTATTTAGAGGCGCATATCCCCCCAAAAAAATCCTGACATATTTGATGGCCTCTATACTGCTCCCTAGTGCCTGATCTCAGTCTCTCCAATAGGTGTTTTATAACAAGAGTTTCCGCTTGGCGTTCACAGGTAGACTTCCTCGGTTCACAGAGGTTGTGGTTAGATGCTTTAAGGTCCTCACCTTCGTATGATCACACCTCGCTCTAATCATGGGTATTTAAAAGCAGCAAAGGAATAATTACATAAAGAACATTTCATTAAGAACATAAGGAACAGGCTGGCTGGCTGGTTGTGGCCAAGAGTCTGGCATTCTGCTGGCACAGGGGCCAAATAATAATAATAATAATAATAATAATAATAATAATAATAATAATAATATATTTATTATTTCTACCCCGCCCATCTGGCTGGGCTTCCATAAGAACCTAGGAATTATTATTTTTTTGCACTTTATTTATTTATTATTAATGTTGCAATACATATACGAAATCTTTACATATTGATACATGTACATTATATTCGTAAATTCACATTTCATTATGTACCAACATTTATCCATTTCTTATTTCTTGCCCTGTGTCTTCCCTCCACCTTGTTATTTATTTTGTAACTTTATTATTGAGATTGTAATTTTGTATCTTAATAATTAAACATTCAATCTTATATACCTGCTTAGCTTTTGTTGTTGTTGTTTAGTTGATTAGTTGTGCCCAACTCTTCGTGCCCCCCTGGACCAGAGCTTGCCAGGCACTCCTGTCTTCCACTGCCTCCTGCAGTTTGGTCAGACTCATGCTGGTAGCTTCGAGAACACTATCCAACCATCTCATCCTCTGTCTCCCCTTCTCCTTGTGCCCTCCATCTTTCCCAGCATCAGGGTCTTTTCCAGGGAGTCTTCTCTTCTCATGAGGTGGCCAAAGTCTTGGAGCCTCAGCTTCAGGATCTGTCCTTCCAGTGAGCACTCAGGGCTGATTTCCTTCAGAATGGAGAGGTTTGATCTTCTTGCAGTCCATGGGACTCTCCAGAGTCTCCTCCAGCACCAGAATTCAAAAGCATCCATTCTTCGGCGATCAGCCTTCTTTATGGTCCAGCTCTCACTTCCATACATCACTCCTGGGAAAACCATAGCTTTAACTTTACGGACCTTTGTTGGCAAGGTGATGTCTCTACTTTTTAAGGAAGGAAGGAAGGAAGGAAGGAAGGAAGGAGGGAAGGAGAGAGAGAGAGAAAGAGAGAGCTGTAGTTGCCAGAAACATCTGGTTGGACTGAGAAGCTGCACTAAATAAACGTAACCATTTTGGCCAGTAGCCATCCAACAGTGGAAGTAGCCTCTGACAACTACTGACCAATCTCCTCCATATATTTGCCAAGCCTTTTGCTATTTAAACCAAGCGGCAAATTTCCACATTTCTTCTCAGCGCTGCACCAGTTGAACGTCTGCCTGCGGCGCAGCTGTTTAGAGTTTGCTTCTTTAACTGCAAGAGAGAGAAAAGCTCAATGCCTTATTATTTTATATTTTTGTAAACAGCTTCCTCAACCTCGGCCCTCCAGATGTTTTGAGACTACAATTCCCAGCATCCCTGACCACTGGTCCTGCTAGCTAGGGATCATGGGAGTTGTAGTCCCAAAACATCTGGAGGGCCGAGGATGAGGAAGCCTGGTTAGAGGGCTTGGTAATTGTTTCTTGCTTTTATAACCAACCAGCAAATAAAGTGTTATAATAATATAATTGAATAATTATTCAATAATAATTTTTGAAGCAGGTCTGTCTGATTCTGCTTTAAGTTTGCAGACCAGCATGCAGAGGAGGTGAGGTTTAGGGAAGGCTGGCCTAGTAGGTAGAGCTTATGCAAGAAATGTCCAGTTCAGGGTAAGGCCCTCATGAAAAAGGCTGCAGTCCTAACCTGGGAGCAAGCCATGGCAGGCAGAAATACTACTGGTGCAGCTCCCACTGCCAATTTAATACAGAGCTCTCAACTGTCTTGGTGTGGTTTTTTCCTGCGGATCTTTGTTCCCGACCAGGAAAAAGGCGAGTTTTCTAAATGCAAAAAAGAAAGAAAGAAAACAAAACAGATGAAAAGCATTGGTCTTCCCTCAAAAAAAGGGAGCCATTCTTGCAAGAGAGATAGGAGAAAAGTCTTTTAAATGGGAATATAAAGTGGGGGGGGGGATTTTAAACAACGGGCAGCAGGAGGAGGAGATTCTTCTCAATGCAAAAATCAAATATAAATTCGGGACATTTTAAACGCTTGACAACAGGGAGAGGGGATTCTTTAAATGCAAAGCAACCATATGAACTTGAGTGTTTTTAAAAGATGGAAGGAGTGGGATTCTTTCAATTGCATAAGAAATGCAAAACGTTCCAGGAACTAAGAGGCTTGTAAGAGAGAGAGGAGGAGGAGTTTTGAAATGAAATAATAAAATAAAATAAAATAAAATAAAATAAAATAAAATAAAATAAAATAAAATAAAATAAAATAAAATAAAATAAAATAAAAAGGAAGCAAGCCTCCGGACGCCCATGCCCGGCTCCACGTGACGGGTGGGGAAGGGGTGGGCGGGGCGGAGGGGATGATGGACAGGTCGAGTCACGCGGCCTCGGCGTGGCTGCCTGCGCGGCTGTGTTTACCGCGCGGAGTTTGGCTAGGCGCTGCTGGCCCCGATCCAGCGCCCGGGCTGGAATGACACGGAGCAAGAGCTCGTTGTGTAATGTGGCAGAGCAAAGCCCAGCCCCGGCTAATCGAGTGCCGCTGGTCGGAGCCGCTGGGTACCAGCCGGGCTCTATCTCTGTGTCTCTTTCTTAGTGGAAAAGGGCCAAAAGCCGTGGGTTTGGGCATGCTGCCCCGGTTGGATTTCGGCCTGTCAAGGCAGATGTTAAAGAGGGGGAGGCAGTTTGGCCGCGAAGGGGGATTGCAAGTGGCATCCGCTGGGAAACAATTGGCCAGTTGGGTTGCGTGCTCGTGGGGAACTGCACCGGCGGTGTTTCCGCCTGTCAAGGAATGAGATGTGCCGAGATAAGGGAACACAAATGCAAAAAAAAGAGGGTGGGGTTATTTCGTAGGGTTAGGGTCCCCGTGCCTCACAGGGGAGCTGCACCGGTTGTGCTTCTGCCTGTCAAGGAATGAGATGTGCCGAGAAACACAAATGCAAAAAGAAAGAGGGGGGTTATTTCGTAGGGTTAGGGTTCCCGTGCCTCACAGGGGAGCTGCACCGGTTGTATCACTGCCTGTTGAGGCAGCTGTCAGAGGAAGGAGAGCGGGCGGCCAGAACGGGACGTTGGTCGGATAACAGAATGGGAACGGGGTCCCTCAAAGGTCATCTACTCCAGCCCACCGGAATGCAGGCATCACAACTGGAAGAATCCCTGACAGATTCAACCTCTGCCTTCCCCCCTCCCCCTCGCCTGTTAATGCAACAATTAAAGGAAAATTCCGCAGGGAAACGTGGCGCCCCCTGCAAATGTTTTGGTATGGAGGGTGGGGTGGTGGAGCTATACCGGTTGGATTCCTGCCTGCCCCTGTTAAAGTACCGAGTGGTTTGAGGAGAAGAGGGGATAACCCAAGTACTGTTGGGAGGAGAGGCGCTCCGGTTGCATTTCTGCCTGAGAGAAAGATGGGGAATTGGGGGTGGGAGAGGCAGCCAAAAACCAGCTGGGGGGAAATAGTGGGGTTAGGCGCTGTACCAGTTGCATTTCTGCCAGCTGTGCAACTTTTCCGCATAAACAAGAGGAGGAGAATGGCAACCGCTGGGCAATTCTTTGTGAGGATGTGAGATCTGTATGCCTAGAAAACTGCTTTTGTTGTACTTCTGCCTGTCAAAGAAGGAAGCAGACGTCTGCAGGACACATTAAAAAAACTGCAAGGGCAGGCGGCGTTTCATACCCAGACAACTGCACCAGTTGTATTTCTGCCTGTCCGGCAGTAACTAAAACCACCACAGCCTCACCAGGAAAATAAATAAATAAAAGGTTGCAGATTTCAAGTGGAAAGTACGTTTTCAGGGTAGGGATGTCGAAGAACAGAACCAGTTGGATTTCTGCCTGCCGTGGGACATTTCAGTGAGCAGGAGACGAGAGTGTGGTCACTTTGGGGAAAATACGGGCTGGGGCTGTGTGGCTTTCCTTCATTTCTTCGCAAAATGATCCCTATCCGAAACTTTGCCCCCCAATATGTAATACGCTGCAATTCTATAAAAAGATTGTTTTCACAAATGCCTATGAAAATGCAGCTGTTCTGTTTATAAACTAGATATAATAGCAACCTAGACAATCCAATAGAGGGGGAGATTGTATATACGGGATTTAATGTCCGTATAAAAACTTTTACGAATAGGAAATCATTTTATTTATTTATTTATTTTGCAGACATCACCCCAGTTAATTTGCAGGGGAGTCTATTATGGGAAGGGGGGGGGGTGATTTTTTGCCTTCCTCCAAAGCGCGTAGGAAATAGTTTGGCCAATGCACGTTAAAAACACTGATTCCGTTTTTTAGGTGGACACACCACCTGTTGAGTTTCTGTCTGATGCGCAAGCTATTACGCGGGTGTTAAACGCAAAAGAGCCGGCCTAGCTGGGACAGCTGGCAGGCCTATTATTTAATGTTTGCATGCGGAGCGAGCAGATAAAGCTCTTTGCTATCCAACAGGTGGGGTAGGGCCGCCCGAGAGGCAGAAAAACAGCTGGCAGTGTCTTTTCTTCCAAGTAGGTGAGGTGCTAGTTGCAGGAAAAGCTTCACCTGTTTAATTATGGCCTTGCTGCGATGTTGGTAGGGATAGAGGCCTCATCGGGGCGGGGTGGCAGTCTTATATAACGAGGCAGGGAGGGGCCGAGGGTGGGGCGAGCTGGTTGCGTGGCCAGCAGCAATGCAACTGGTGATGTTGTTTAGGGAAAAGCTTCGTTGGTTTAATGGCAAAAGGTCAGAATAGGGAATGCGGCAGACAGAAATTCAACAGGTAATGCCCACCTAGATATTTTTTTAGTGTGGGATTACTGTTCAGTGCTTAAAGGCACAGGTGTCTTATGAGACACCTTTATCCTTTATCCTTGCCACGATAAAGGCGGTAGAGCAACAAGTGAGGTTTCTTCAAGTTTGGGAGAAGGAGAAGAGGAAGCTTCACCTGTTTAATGACAGCCCATTGTGCAGTTCTTAAGTCTCTAAGCTTTAGAGCTGCGGCAGAGCAAGCGTTTGCGGGACACACAAAAATCCAACTGGTGACACCTTTTGATTCACCTGTTTAATTAAAACCTGTTGCCGCAGTTATTAAAAGCTTCAGACGCCTTGTAAGAGGGGCCGCTAACATAACCCTCTCCCTAAGAATAACAACAATAACTATGGAACACCTGGCACAAAACAAGCGCCACTAAGCAGACAGGAATGCAACAGGTGCTGTGCGTGCGTTTCCCCGACCCAAGGTGGTTAGGAAAGCTTCACCAGTTTAACGACAGCCAGTTTTCCAGTTGTTAAACATTAAAAAACAACTTCAAGCGGCGGTTTGAGTGACGCAAGCAGAAAATTAATAGATTATTTTTTTTTCCAAGGGGGGAGCATTAATCAGAGAGGGAACGCTCGACCGGTTTAATTGCTGCCTGTTGCACGGGGTGAAGGGAGCGAGTGTCTGGTTAAGCATAGGCGAAAAGTCTACGGGTGACAAATCTTTTCCAACGAGGAGAGGAAAAGATTAATCAGAGAGGGGACGCTTGACCAGTCTAATTGCTGCCTGTTGCACGGGGGACGAGAGTTTAGTTAAGCACAGGCAGGGGAGAAGAAAAAAATATATACGGGTGACGAATCTTTTCCAACGCGGCGCTGGCGAGTGGGGGAGGGGGAGCATTAATCAGGGCGGGTAAGCTTGACCAGACGAACTTCTGCCTGCTGCCCAGGCGGGAGGTGTTTGTTGGCGAGAGTTTGGTTAGGCAGAGAGGCAGAAAGCGCAGGGCCCGTCGCGTGATTTTCCAGCCGGGAGAGTGCCGCGGTCCGGGCGGGGAAGCTGAACCGGTTTAATTGCCGCCTGTTGCGCAGGCAGGCCGCGCGGGGAGGAGCCGGGCCGCGTCGGTGCGCCCCTGGCGGCCGCGCGCGGCCGGTGCAAGCGCGCCGCCGCCGGTTCGGAGCGCCACTGCTCTCCCCTGCTCCGCCGGAGCCGCGTCTGCCTCTAGCCAAGTCAGCCCAGCAAGGTCCTCTCGGAGCGCCGGCGGCTGCGCGCTCTTTCCGCGGCCGGAGCCAGCTGGAGAGGCGCAGGGCGGCGCAAACTCCGCGCCGGCTCCATGGACTTCAACGCCAGCCTCGGCAGCCCCGCGGGAGCCAAGCGGGGTAGAGAAGCCGCCGCCGCCGCCGCCGTCGCCAGAGGTAAGCGCGCAAAGCTGCCCGCGAATGCGCCCCTGTGCGCCCTGATGCGCCCTGGAGACGCGCTCTGCCCCGCTGGGATCCAGGCGGTGGGGAGGAGAAGACCCCCAAAGGGAGGGGGCGCGGGGCTTTTCCCGGTGTTGGGATGGAGAGAAGGAAAGCTGTTTCCTTCCCCGATGGGAGGGACAACAAGTGAAAAGGGGATCCTTAAAGAGGGGGGGGGGAGGCGGGGTGAACGCGAGGTGGATTCCGAGGCGAGGTAAGTTTGGCAAGTGGGTATCCAGTGGGGAAAAGTGGGTGGCACAGGGAGAGGGGGGGGGGTTGGCGTTGGACACACCCACCCTCCCTGATCCAGAGGCAGGAGGGTTATTTGGGCAAAGGCATAGTTATTTCGGGGAGGGGGGGTATCAAAAGAGAATTAAGTAGGGAGGGGGCTATTTGGGTGGGTGGAGAAAGGGGTGGTTGCGTCTCAGCGGGGGGCACCAGTGGCTCCGGTGAGGGCGGCGATATCTGGCAGAAATAAAGGGGGGGGGGCTCCGCAAAGTAGGGCTCTTTCCCCACCCTCTTTTAAGCAACCCTATTTAGAGAGTATCGCTGTGGGGACTCAGCTTTCCCAAAAAATGGTGGTGGGGGGCCTAGCCAGAGGGGTTTCTAACCCTTTTGCAATCACTTCGAGATCGTTGAGCACCAGCGTGTGCTCTTCTGCTGCTGTCCGCCCCCCCCCCCTTTAAAAAAACCACTCCCCTTAAAATGTCGCCTTTCCATGCTTTTCCACTATGCTTTGCAAAAATCAGATTTGTTCTGTTGCTTTTTCGGTGAGAGTGATTTGTAGTTATATTCCCCCCCAACCAAACCGCCGGTGGTTATTCTTTGCCTTCACCTCCTAGAGAATCTCAGAAGTGCCACCGATTATTTCCTCAATCTGTTGGGATCAGGCTGTGCCCAATGTGTGGGGTTTTTTGGGGTGGGAGGGAATGTTATATTCTCTCTTCCAGCGCTTTTTTCCCCAGGGGGAACTCACCGGAACTCAGTTCCGGCCCCTCTCAGGTATGTGGCATTGCCACTCCAAAAGAAGGAGGGAATTGTTCGTGGTGAATTCCAGCACCTCTTCTTTTAAAGAAAATAGCACTGCCCTCTTCCCTCTGTATCAGGCAATAAAGACATCGGATAGGGCTGTGTGATCTGGCATCCTGTTCCGAACAGTGGGCAAAAATGCCCCTCAGGACCCAGGAGTGTGGATAGACTGCCGCTGGACCTGGAGGTTCCATCTGAGCCTCAGAGGACAACCACCAGATTCCCCTCCTGGGCTTCCTCAAAACTGGGATTGAGAGTCAAATGTGGCTCCAATAGGGGAGGCTGATCATAGGTGTCATGGCCAGTAGCCCCTGATAGCCCCCGCCCCTGTGAGACGCGAGTGATTGCATTGTTTACAAAAAAAATAATAATATTCTGTCCCACATCTTCCCTTGCAAAATGACCTATTGGCCATTGGAACCACCTCTCCAAAATAAGGAGAAGCCACGTTTATGCCTCAATGTCTTTCATTGCTTCCTCCCTCCTCCTCCTCCTTTATTTTTGCGGGATTTCAGTTTTGACATGCTCAGTTTTCTGAACATAAAAAGTCTCTTGGGAGTGGGGCCCATTTCGCAGAGAGGAAAACTGAGGCAGCTCTGTGGGGCAGGTGCAAGCTCCTCTTTACCAGTGTGCGGGAACAGAACTGGGGTTAAAGCGGGTTAAGTGTGTTGGGGAATTGCTGTTCTTGGGGTTGCGGAAGGGGTTTCCCAGTTGTTTCAAAGTTGGGTGGCATGTGCAGAATGAAATTCCTGGTACCCGGAACGTCAGCTCGCTCTGCTACCTTTGACAGCCACCCAGTTCTTCCTCTGTCCTGGCTACCATAGAACCAGCTCTGCAGCGACCCTTAGCTGTGATTACACTCCCCCCTCCCCAATAAATAAAACTTTGTTGATATCCATGAAAAGGATGCATTGACCGTATGAAGGCATCTCGTTTATTCTCATTTAAACGAGGCCTTTGTGCATAGCTTAGGTGGACTAGAAGCTTAGTCCTGGACCTTGAGTACTGGCCCTAGACAGTCGGGGTTGACAGTCCTGGATTTGAGGGACCGATTCCACATTCCTTCGTTCTTTGGACGCCATCTCCTGTTTCTTTCTCAAGAGAGAGAATCTTCACAAAGGCACATTCTCCCCAAATAAGCCCCCAAAGGAAAAGTATCCGAAACGTGCTTGCAAACACCCTGCGCTGTTAAGAAAGATAAAGGCATATACTTCATCCTCCAGACATCTGCTTTGCAGGTGGAAGGTTGCAGGTTCAAATCTTGGCATCTCCAGGTGAGGTCAGGAATGTGCCCTGCCTGGAAACCAGGAAAACTCTCAGCCTCAGACGAGGCTGAGCTGGGTGGACTAACAATTTCACATGGTACACAGCATTCTGGGGTCAAAGGTGAGGATGGGACATTTTCTCTGCGCATTTTGACACCAACCCCATAAACCTTTGGGGATTATGTCTCTCTAGCCTGATCACCGTTGAGGCACCTTCCTGGGGGCATGCCATACATCTGAAGCACATTTTCCCTCACCCCAAGAATCCTGGGAACTGTAGTTTTTGGGGGTGCTGGGAACTGTAGCTCTGTGAGGACTAAACTACAGTTCCCAGGTGCCTTTTATTGGGGTGTGTGTGCTTTAATCCATGGTGTGTACACAGGCAAAGGGAGGCCTGGGCTGAAATCCTGGTAGGATTAATTATTCTAAGGCCCAGATTGCCACCCCTTCGCTGCGGTTTTTTTCTTACCCTCTCTCTTTATTTTTATTTTTTTTTTGTCCCCTTTGGGGTTGTTGACAAAACCCGCCTCCCATCTGAGAGAGAGCGAGAGAGAGCGCCCCAATTAAGTCATTTGCATGGTGGTTACGGCACAGCGGCAATCTCGAGTCCTTTTCTCTCTCCGGCAGAGAGAGGAAAAGAGATCGTATCTCTCTCTCTCTCTCTCCGAGGCAGAGAGAGAGAGATGAGTTGTGAACGCGGCTTGGCCAGTTTCAGAGTGAAGCTAGGTTTCGTTCTGCAGCGTCTTCTGCCTCGCTAATGAACACCTTCGCTCTCCTGTTAAAGCCATCTCCTGCCACCCCAGAGGAGACTCCCTTTCTCCATCTCTCTTGGGACTGAGGTGGCCCAGAACCCTTAGGATTCCCTGGTACAGAGGGTGCACCCGGCCGCCTCCTCTTCTTCTTCTTCTTCTTCCTCTTCCTCTCCCCCCCCCCAACTGCTCCCCAGCCGTCACCTCCAAGAACCGGCGCTGCTCTCATCTCGCCGAAATCTTTTTCAACCTCTCTTTTTCAACCTCCCCACAAAAATACTTTCAAAGTTTTCAGCTCAACATCTGGCTTCCGTTTTCACTTTGCAAATTTGACATGTTTTGTCTCCTGGAGTTTTTTTGGGGGGGGGCGTTGTTAGAGGAGAGGGGCTTTTTCTGCTTTTTAAAAAAATTATTTAAATATGTATCACTTTGCTTTTCAATGTTCCCGGGCACTCCACGAAGAACCCTCTCCACAGGGCAGAGGCTGAAATTTGCATCTCTCTGTGTGCGAATCAGCATATGCAAATTGGGGTGCAGGTTAATTACTTCATTTATTTAATGAAAACACTTGTGTGCCGTAAAAAGAAATCGAGGCGGTTTGTGGGAATCAAAACATATTCAGCCAACCAAACGGCAGGCTGGACTACATGACCTTCTGAGATCCCTTCCGGCCCTACAATTCTTTGATTCTATTTTTCTATTTAAAAAATGTTTAAGCATTTGTTTCACAGGGTGAAGCCCTTGAGACTTAAAAAAGCCACAAGTATGCAGACCGTCCCTGCCGGCCTTCTCAGTAATGTCTGTCTCCTTTATTTATTTGGTTTTTCTTCCAGAGGTTGTGTTCCTCATATCAGAGCTTCCTGAATAGCAGGCTGTTTTCTACCCTGTCCATTTAAAGCCTGCAACCTTCTCCCCCAACACAAGAATCCTGGGAAGTATAGTTTTGCTGGCTCGTCAAACTACAATTCCCAGCACCCTCTGTGAACTACGCTTCCCATAAATTCTGGGGAGCTGTGCACTTTGAAGATGCGGTGAGCGCCCAGCGCAGAGTAGACCCATTTCAAATGAATGACCCGTGTTAATCAGTTATTTCCCCTTTCCACTGATTTCTAATAGATTCGCAACTTTGACGCCATACTATAGTAGCCTGTTAGCCCAAATATTTTCCACAAAGTAGCCGGATTGTTACTAAATTGTAGCCCTGCACCTCTGTAGTCTGATTTCTTCCAAATATTTACATCCGGATCTTGCGTCTTCCCCAATTTTTTATTTCCTTGCAGAACTAGCAGATGAGCATCATCTTGGGTTGTTTGCCTGGGTGGTCAGTTTGGGGTTTGAAAGCAGAATCCTACCATATTTTCCATCCTGGCTCCACAACCATGATGATTAGGAACATTGGGGGAGAGTGCTTGCACGTCAAGTTGCTGGGATTTTTATTCCTAGTTAAGGTAGTGATGCCCAACAGTCAGAGCAGAGGTTTTTTGGCCAGTTCCGGAAAGGATGTGGTGTGTAGTCTGCAAGTCTCAAAGGATGAGGACTAGATTCCTGGGAAGTGTGTGCATTGTGGGACAGTGGAAGAGGCACCTGATGGCTTCAGGTAGCTGGCATGGCAGAGCTTCATGCAGCTGCGATGCTGTTCATTTAACTACAGCGCATCTGTTTCTCTCGTTGACTTCTTCAGGATTGTGAATGTGTGTTTGCGTGTAGAGAGTGTTATCACAATGTCCCTTGAGCCCATCTTCTAACCCAGGCACCCCCAAACTGGGCCCTCCAGATGTTTTGGGACTACAATTCCCCTCATCCCTGACCACTGGTCCTATTAGCTAGGGATGATGGGAGTTGTAGTCCCAAAACATCTGGAGGGCCGAGTTTGGGGCTGCCTGTTCGAACCCTAATACTCCCCTCTTTGCCAAAATCCTGAATTTGGTCCAGGGGTCAGTAAACCTTTTCAGCAGGGGGCTGGTCCACCGTCCTTCAGACCTTATGGGGGACTGGACTATATTTTGAAAAAAAAAACAATGAACGAATTCCTATGTCCCACAAATAACCCAGAGGTGCATTTTAAATAAAAGGACACATTCTACTCGTGTAAAAACACACTGATTCCCGGACTGTCCACTGGCCAGATTTAGAAGGCGATTGGGCCGGATCCGGCCCCGAGCCTTAGTTTGCCCACCCATGATTTGGTCTGCTTGGAAGAAAAGCCGGGTGAACTCTGCATCTGCTCAGAGGCACTTTCTCCATTCTTATTAGATGCTCCCAAGACAAATTCTTCAAGACAAATTCTTTGGGCTCTGGTCCTGAGCTGAGTTGGAGCCCCCATCAAAAGCCCATTCCCACCCGAAACAGAATGCTGGGAACTGTAGTATATTCTCCACCCATAGCTACAGTTCCCAGCACCCAGTATTCTTTCTTTGGATGTGTGTATGGAAAACCATGCTTTCGACGTGCTTCAAATGTGCAGTGCATCCTTCGTCTGTGGTCACAGTGCCTCTGAGCATGTACAGAGCGGGAAATCTTTTCAAGCACGAGGGCTGCATCAGTCTAGCAGCTGGACCAAATGGTGTTTAGGGAAGCTTTTAATGTTTGATGCATTACTGTATTTTAATATTTTGTTGGAAGCCGCCCAGAGTGGCTGGGGAAGCCCAGCCAGATGGGTGGGGTATAAATAATAATAATAATAATAATAATAATAATAATAATAATAATAATAATAATAATTAGGCTCTCCTCGTTTAATCCCCACAAGAGCCCTGTGAGGAACGACAACCTGAGAGCCAACCACTGTCGCCCAAGCCAGCTTCATCTGGCAGAGTGGGGATCCGAACTCTGGTCTCTCCCAGGTCCTAGTCCGCCACTCTAACCACTACACCACCGCTGCCTCTCCCCTAGTGCTATTCCCAGGAGACTCACTGAATTGGTCAACATACCTAACATTTCAGTGAATTTATTCTAAGTGGAATGTAGTTGGAAAGGAAATGACTAAAGGCATCTAAGGACCCTCCGGAGACCTCGCAATTTTCCCGGCTGATTGGCGTCCCGGGAGTTGGACCCGGGTAAACTCTGTTCCCGCTCCCTTCTTGCAAGCAATTGCTTTTATTTTTAACCGCTTAGGATTTCAGCTAATATGTTAATGCGCCGGGCAAGGGCTCTTTGCTGGGGGAGCAGCTGATCTCCACCAGACGTGATTCCTAAGCTGCTGGTAATCTCTGCCCCCCACCTCCCAGCTCCGAAATCACCCCCCCCCAAATGTGCTGGCATGGCCCCCTTCGGTCAAGCCGGCCGTCAGGTGGGTTTGCTGCATCCTTCAGGGCGGGGAGGGCGCTTTCAAGAAATCGGCCGCCTTTCCCTCGCGAGAAACTTACATTTTCTCCCCTGGGTAGGTGGAGAGACTTTTGCTGCATAAAGTAAAGCAGAAAAACCCTCTTCGTTTGAGCTTTGGGGCCTCGGCTCTAGAGAGATGAGGAATTTCAGAAGCTGCCTTGTACCCAGTTAGACCATTGGCTTATGTAGCTTAGCTCTGCTTACATTGACTGGCAGCAGCGACGCTCCTGGGTTTCAGAAAGGGGAAATCTTTCGCAGCCTGGCGACAGGGGTGCTCCGCTTCCTTCCGAAGAACCTGTGATGGACATGAAGGGATGGATTTGACCCACCAGCCCCACCCAGAAGGGCCTCTGGTCAGGGGTGCCCCCCCCTGATCTCCCCCCCCCCATAGTGAGGCAGCACGTCTCCTTCGGAACTCCCTGCCACTTGACATTAAGTCGGCGTCATCACTGTTCCCTTTTAGACCCCTCATGGAAAACATTGCTGCTGTAACCGGCTTATATCCAGACATCTGATTTGGTTTACATTTGCGGGTTTTCGTTTTGCTTGCTTTTAAAGTGATTTCTTATGCTTAATTGTTTTCTCTGTGTTTCTAACAGTGGTTTAAATGTTATTTTTAATTAAAAAACAAGCAAGCAGGTGCGTTTGCCGCCCAGGGCTCCTCTGGGAGCTGCGTTCAAATGCTACTCAGGGTAGACCTGTGGAAATGAACGGAACTAAACTAGTTGTGACTGCGAACTGCCCTGAGCAGGGCTAGCATTGAATAAGGAGGCTGAATAGAGTAGTACCTTGGTTCTCAAATGCCTTGGAACCCAAACACTGCAAACCTGGAAGTTAGTGTTCCAGTTTGCAAACCATTTTTCAGAAGCCGAACGTGCTCCGTTTTGAGTGTTACACTGAGGCCTGTCTGTTTTTGCTATTTATTTTGCGTTTTTGTTTTTGCGGCTCTTTTTGTTTTGCTTTTGTGACTGTGTGGAACCCAGTTCAGCTATTGATCGATCGATTGATTGTGTGCCTGCAGTACATTGTTTATTGCTTTCATTTTATGGATCAATGGTCTTGTTAGATAGTGAAATCCATGTTAAACTGCTATTTTAGGAGTTGTTTTTATAAGTGTGGAACGGATTAATCCGTTTTGCATTCCTTTCTATGGGAAAGCGTGCCTTGGTTTTGGAACGCTTTGGTTTTGGAACAGACCTCTAGAACAGATTAAGTTTGAGAACCAAGGTACCGCTGCAAAAGCATTTAAAAAAACAGTTTACTCCTGACCGACAAAGGGTGGAGAATCTCAGGATTGGGGCCCCAAATGCACCCATCCGGTGCACTAGGTAGGAGGATGTAGCGAGCTGCATTTTAGCGCTGTCGCACCTCGCTCAGCGTTACCAAGACAGGGTTGCCGGAGCTGTGGGAGCCTTTCCCAACCCTGCTGGCGGATCCCAGGGATTGAACCCGGGATCTGGTGAAGGTGAAGCCAGCACTCTCCCCCCTGAGCTGTATCCTTTCCCCATGGGAGGTGGGAGCCCAGCAACTTCCTGGAGGGGCCACAGATTCTCCGGAGAATGCACCTTTCTGGTGGAAAAGGAACACAAGGAGAGTTGGGGGAGAGAAGCTCCAGGCCAGTTCAAGAGCCGGAGTTAGCAGAGCGGGAGATACTCAGCAGCAGTGGCGTAGCGTGGGTTGTCAGCACCCGGGGCAAGGCAAGTAATTTGCGCCCCCCCCGCTGCACTGTCCCTCCCCCAGATAGTCCCTCGCTCTCTCTCCACACCACACCGCACGCCTGGCACCCTCCCCTCCACAGTGGGCGGCGACCCGGCGGCTCGGATCGGATTCGCACAGCCAGCACTGCAGTGAGAGAGAGAGAGTGAGCCAGGTAGGGGCAGAGAGCTGCGAGTGCGAGCGCCCCCCCCAGATGTTGCGCCCGGTGCGCCCGGGCCCCCCTGCACCCCCCACGCTACGCCACTGCTCAGCAGTACCCCCAGGATCCTGGCTCGGGGCTAGCTGAAAGTTTCACAGCAATTAAGGAGGTTGTGAAGACTTAGAGAGGTGATGGGAGCAGCAGAACAGAGCAAAGTCCCGGGAGATGGCTAGCCCCCCCCCCCCACGCACCCAGCGGTTCATTCTCACCTGCCCAAGGGTGATGCTGATTTTGGAGGTGCGAAATTTAGCAGAGAGAGAATGCCAGGGCAGGATTTTGGTTCAGTAGCTGGCCAGCCCTGCCTTTCCCGCCTCGGTTTCCCCATCTGTGAAATGGGAGGGATGTTCGGCGGCGCTTTAAGCCGCGAGCCTCTCCGACCGGAAAGGGGCTATTGAACGTAAAGGCTTTGGAACCCGTCTCTCAATCTGCCTGTTTTATAAAGTACAGGGGTACCTTGGTTCTCAAACTTAATCCGGTCCAGAAGCCCATTCCGAAACCAAAGCGTTCCAAAACCAAGGTGCGCTTTCCCATAGAAGGGAATGCAAAATGGATTAATCCATTCCAGACTTTTAAAAACAACCCCTAAAATAGCAATTTAACATGGATTTTGCTATCTTACGAGACCATTGATCCTTGACGGGGCTCTTCTTATGGAGCCTCCAGGTCCAGACACAGTCTATCTAGAATTTCTGGGTCCCCGAGGGCGTTTGACCACTGTACGAACAGGACGCTGGGCTGTGACAGACCATTGGACTGACCTTTCAGGGGTTTTTTCCTCGTGTGCTTGTTATAAACAGTAAAAACCACACGGAAAAAGAATTCAGAACATCAGCTAGCACTTTGTGTAGGGGTGTCAACCTTGAACCAATAGGGACCCCCTTGTTCACCTGTCTTGTGAGCCCGCCACACATTTCCAAGGACTTGCAGTTCCTTAATCCATTCACCCAGCTAACATTTGTCCTGGGTTGATTTGTCAGGAAAGAGGATGTTGTTTTTTTCCTTGTTGGTTAAAGGTATTTCACAGAGAAAACCATAGGTAAAGTTAAAGGACCCCTGACCGTTAATTCCAGTCGTGGCCGACTCTGGGGTGGCGGCACTCATCTCGCTTTATTGGCCGAGGGAGCTGGCGTACAGCTTCCGGGTCATGTGGCCAGCAGGACTAAACCGCTTCTGGCGAACCAGAGCAGCGCACGGAAATGCCGTTTACCTTCCCGCCGGAGTGGTACCTATTTATCTACTTGCACTTTGACGTGCTTTCGAACTGCTGGGTTGGCAGGAGCAGGGACTGAGCAACGGGAGCTCACCCCGTTGCGGGGATTCGAACCGCCAACCTTCCGATTGGCAAGTCCTAGGCTCTGTGGTTTAACCCACAGCGCCACCGGCATCCCAAGACCCTTACAATCCCTTTTCCATCTTCCTGGATGAACTCTTCCAGCTCCAGGCCGTAAAATGAGAAGAGGTCAAAGATCTGATGCATTCAACTAAGTCCGTTTCAGACTTAGGGATGGGCAGATATGTCCAGTTTCAGTTTTTCCAGTATCAAACTCAGTTCTCCATATTTCCACATCAGCTTGTCTTTTTAAGTCCTTCAGCGTTCAAGTGCAAATCCCTCCTAATATACCTGTGTCTGTTTGCATTTTTGCCTAAGGCACCCATTTTTAACAATGCGGTTCCCGCTATTTTCACTCAAATATTTACCTTTTGCACTAAACGTGAGAACGCTTTGCACTCTTGTTTTTAAATGTTTTGTGTCTGTTCTGTCCTGGGCTCCTTTTGGGGAGGAAGAGGCGGGTGCGAATGTAACAAATAAATACCCTGGTATGTGCATTTTTTGGCGACACGTTACTGAACTGGGGAATTTTGCATTGCAACATCTGGAGAAGTGTGCATTTCAAATGAAACGACTTTGTTTTTGATTGTCTACTCCTCCTCCATCCCTACTCAGACGCAGAAAAATCAATGGGCTCAGAGAATCAGTGGTTCGGTAGCTGCGATTTCTCTATTCCATTAATTTCCGTGGTTCTGTTCTGCATTGGATTTGGTTGGGTTCTGCTAGCGCTTTCGGCCGCTCCAGAGGGCAAAAGCGACAAAAGAAAGGCACATTTCCTTTTTTATATATATATAAATTTGTATTAGTTTTTCAACATATCATTTTCAACAATAATTAAATGTACTTTTACATCATATACAATTTTTTGACTTCCATCAATCACATCTGAAAATTTTTCAATCTATTCACTTAATTTACGTTTCTTTTATTATTATTATTATTATTAATAATAATAATAATAATAATAATAATAATAATAATAGTTTTATATCCCGCCCTCCCCAGTCGAAGCCGGGCTCAGGGCGGCTAACAACAATAAAATAATACAACATTCTAAAATCATTTAATTATAAAATTAATTCAAATCAAATTGATGGCAACCATTGGGCTAGAGTTCTGTGAAGATTGCCGAGGGAGGGAGTCAGGCTGTGCCTTGGCCAAAGGCCAAGCGGAACAGCTCTGTCTTGCAGGCCCTGCGGAAAGATGTCAAGTCCCGCAGGGCCCTAGTCTCTTGGGACAGAGCGTTCCACCACATCGGAGCTTTCACTTTTAAATCTCATAGCTAATATCTCTTTTCTTTCTCTTCTTTGCAATATTTCATATATTTCTCCTTACAAAACTTATTGTAGTCCTGCTAGCGTAATTTGTTGATTACAGTTGCTCTTCAAATAGTTCGTATATTTCTTCCAATCTTCTGTAAATCTCTGGTGCAGCAGGTTTCGAATCCTTCCTGTCATTTTATCCAATTCTGCGTCGTCCATTAATTTTGTCTGTCATTTTTCTTTCGTTGGTATTTCTTCTTGCTTCCATTTCTGAGCTAACAATACACTTGCCGCTGTTGTTGCATATAAAAACAATTTTGCATCCTGTCTATTAATATCCTCACCTATAACGCCCGGTAAAAATGCTTCTGTTTTTTTTTAGAAATGTATATTTCAACATCTTTTTAATCTCATTATATATCATTTCCCAGAAGTTTTTTACTGTCTTACATTCCCACCACATGGGATAAAATGTTAAGAAAGGCACATTTCCGTTCAACATTAGGAGAAAAATATGGGTAGTGGGAACAGTTTGACAGTCTAGGGCAGGCAGGTCTGACTGTCTCATTCAGTTTCATAATTCTGTAAACGGGCCAATGCAGGGGTACCTTAGAAGCGTATCATTTGTGGGTCTTCATTTCCTGCCTCTGCTGATTCCATTGACCAATGCACCATCCCTTTATTTATTGATTATTCGTTTCATAAAATTTGCACAACGCTTGTTTGTTTGTTTGCTTAAAAAACCCTCAAAGCGGTTTGCAAAAAGGCGAAAGCGTTAAAACCAAGGGGAAACGTTTACGTTAAAACACGCGCAGGAAGTTAAAATGTTAAAACAAGATTAAATTTGCCCATCGTGTTTCTGAGCATCTGGGTAGACTGGTCTGATTGCTCCTAGCGGCAGGGACTGAAAAGGAAAGGCCCCCTGCCTTGGTCTCAATAGGCGGGTAGTTCCTAAGGTGCTGCCACAGTAAACGGTGGCGTTCTTATGAATGCGGGTGTCACGTGGCGGCTGTGTGTAGCGCCAGTCCTGCCAATCAAAGCAGAGTTTGCTACCACACCTTCCGGTACACCGGACGGCTCCAGCGATGCTTAGCAGACGGTGTTCTTGCCTCAGAAAGGGATTTACCCAAGCAAATCTGTGGCGGTTGCCCACCTGCCTTTAAGCGCTGCATCCCTGCCTTCCTCCTCTTCCCTTGTCAGGCTGCAGTTATAATAATAATAATATTTTTTTATTTATACCCCGCCCTTCCCGGTTCAAAAACCAGGCTCAGGGCAGCTAACAACAAATTTAAAACACTTAATTGTAAAAGCAGCATAAAATACAGTCTTAAAATCATGAATAACAATAAAATTCAAAGTTCAGAAATCAATTTAGGGGAAATCCATCTAATAAGCATTAGATAGTCATGAGGGCTAGCTGGCTGAATTGGTCCTACTTGGGCCAGCGAGGAGACCAGGGGAGAATTTGCTGGGGGGTCTCAGAGCGGGTGATCTTCATAAAAGGGGAGGGGGAGGGAAGAGAAGGGAAATAAAAGATCAGGCTGAATTCAAATTAAAGGCCAGGCGGAATAGCTCTGTCTTACAGGCCCTGTGGAAGGAGGTTAAATCCTGAAGGGCTCTGGTCTCATGGGACAGAGCATTCCTCCAGGTTGGAGCCATCACTAAAAAGGCCCTGGTGGAGGATAGTCTGGCTTCCTTAGGGCCCGGGACCTCTAAACTATGGTTATTCATGGACCTTAAGGTCCTCTGCGGGGCAGACCAGGAGAGGCGGTCCCATAAATACGAGGGCCCTAAGCCACAAAGTTAGCCTGGCCCCCTGTTGGCGGCCATGCAAACTACAGTGTGACGCTTGCAAAAATATAACATAGGAGAGACGTTCCCGGTCTGAAATGTGGTGTTTGAGAGAGGGTGGCCCAGGCTGCAGTTTGAGCCTGAAATACAGAGGGCATCTTTCAGACTGGTTTTCTATATAATATACTCAGGGGGCACCTGCCCAATAGGGGCATCCTTTGGTCTCCGGTGAAAGAGCAGGAGCTCTACAGCTCCCGGCACCTTTAACTCTACAGTTCCCAAGATTCTTTGGGGGGGAGCCATGTCCATTGAAATGGCAGGAGTCGTGCCGACGGTCACACCCACATGCCCATTTAATGCCCACGTAGAATCACAAGAACCATAGTTTACCCCCTTGCCGTGCTATGCTTCCCAGCACCTCCAACAACCTACAATTCAGGTGCTTTAAGTGAGTGTTGTGGGAATGAGGCCAATTTCCCAGAAAGCTGTTTCTGCTTTCCTTCCTCCCCCTCCCACCCCCAGTTTCTAAAGGTGTGTATGGGGGCACATCCCATCAATTAAAGCATCATCAATGAGAAACTGAGTCACTGGTGAAACTGATACGGCTTTCTCTTGACCTGACTAACAGCTGACACAACAGAAGTTTATAAATCTATATTCCAAGTGTGGCTGCACCATCAGTGGCGTAGCGTGGGTTGTCAGCACCCGGGGCAAGGCAAGTAATTTGCACCCCCCCGCGCTGCACCGTCCCTCCCCCAGATAGTCCCTCGCTCTCTCTCTGCACCGCACGCCTGGCACCCTCCCCTCCACAGTGGGCGGCGACCCGGCGGCTCGGATCGGATTCGCACAGCCAACACTGCAGTGAGAGAGAGTGAGTGAGCCAGGTAGGGGCAGAGAGCTGCGAGTGCGAGCCCCCCCAGATGTTGCGCCCGGTGCGCCCGGCCCCCCCTGCACCCCCCACGCTACGCCACTGTGCACCATAGATTTTTATAACGCCATTAGGATCTTGGCAGTTTTGCTTCCAAGTCCTTTCCTAACGATCGCTGGGATCTTTTTTTTTTTACAGCTGCCATACATTGGTTCAGCATTCTGTTGTTTTTGTTTTATATATATATATATATATATATATATATATATATATAGTTTTTTTAATTGATTTTCCATTTAAACGTATGTAGTAACATCGTTATTATTTACTTTCCTTCCTTGGTTCTTTAGAGCCTGTCAACTTCCCTCCCTCCCAACCCCTTGGCTTTCAAAAGTAATCACAGCATTTTATTCTAATATAACTCGTTACAAAATACCTCATAATATAAATAAATATAGAAAGGGGGGGGGAATTCTCATTACTAGTCTTCGGATAACTAGTGTTGTTAGTAGCTTACAACGATCTTTTAAATATTGTGTAAATATACTCCAGTCTTTTTGGAATACTTGGTTGTGCTGGTTTCGGATTTTTCCCATCAGCTTCGCCAGTTCTGCAAAGTCCACTGTCTTCATCTGCCACTCTTCCTTCGTTGTGGTTCAGCATTTTGTTTTATGTGCCACGACCCCAAGCCCTTCTGTTCAGATGCCATTAGTGTAAAATACGGGTAGGCAGGTAAAGGTAAAGGTACCCCTGCCCGTATGGGCCAGTCTTGCCAGACTCTAGGGTTGTGCGCTCATCTCACTCTATAGGCCGGGGGCCAGCGCTGTCCGGAGACACTTCCGGGTCACGTGGCCAGCGTGACAAGCTGCATCTGGCGAGCCAGCGCTGCACACGGAACACCGTTTCCCTTCCCGCTGGTAAGCGGTCCCTATTTATCTACTTGCACCCGGGGTGCTTTCGAACTGCTAGGTTGGCAGGCACTGGGACCGAAAGACGGGAGCGCACCCCGCCACGGGGATTCGAACTGCCGACCATGTGATCGGCAAGTCCTAGGCGCTGAGGTTTTACCCACAGCGCCACCTGCGTCCCAAACGGGTAGGCAAACTAAGGCCAATTGCCTTCTAAATCCGTCCCGCGGACGGTCCGGGAATTGTCATGTTTTTACATGAGTAGAATGTGTCCTTTTATTTAAAATGCATCTCTGGGTTATTTGTGGGGCATAGGAATTCGTTCATATATTTTCTTCAAAATATAGTCCAGCCCCCCACAAGGACTGAGGGACAGTGGACCTGCTGAAAAAGTGTAAAACAAGGGCAGCCAAAATGATGAACGGGGTGACGCAACTCTGTGAGAAAAGGTGGTGGCATTTGGGACTTCTTAGTTTAGAGAAAAGTCAAATAGGAAGTGATCTACTATGGAATGATAAAGAAAGTGGATAGAGGGGGGAAGTGGTTTTTCTTTCTGTCTCATAACACAGGGACTTGTGGACTTCCAAGGGAGTATGAGGTTTGGGAGATTTGGGACAGATGGAAGAAAGTCCTTTGTGCAGTGCAGTTAAACTGTGGAACTCCTTGCCACAAGAGAGCGGGATGGCCCCCAGCTTAAAGCTAAAGGGACCCCTAACCATTAGGTCCAGTCGTGTCCAACTCTGGGGTTGCTGCGCTCATCTCACTTTACTGGCTGAGGGAGCCGGCGTGGAGCTTCCGGGTCATGTGGCCAGCAGGACTAAGCCGCTTCTGGCAAACCAGAGCAGCACACGGAAACGCCGTCTACCTTATCTACTTGCATTTTGACGTGCTTTTGAACTGCTAGGTTGGCAGGAGCAGAGACCGGGCAACAGGAGCTCACCCCGTCGCAGGGATTCGAACTGCCGACCTTCTGATCGGCAAGTCCTAGGCTCTGTGGTTTAGACCACAGCGCCACCCGTGTCCCTTAATTAAATCCATAGGTAAAGGTAAAGGCACCCCTGACCATTAGGTCCAGTCATGGCTGACTCTGGGGTTGCGGCGCTCATCTTGCTTTACTGGTCAAGGGAACCGGCGTACAGCTTCCGGGTCATGTGGCCAGCAGGACTAAGCCGCTTCTGGCGAACCAGAGCAGCGCACGGAAACGCCGTTTACCTTCCCGCTGGAGTGGTACCTATTTATCTACTTGCACTTTGACGTGCTTTCGAACTGCTAGGTTGGCAGGAGCAGGGACCGAGCAACGGGAGCTCACCCCGTCGCAGGGATTCGAACCGCCGACCTTACAATCAGCAAGCAATTCTTCTGAATACGAGCTGCTGGAAACCGCAGGAGGGGACAGAATTGCTCTTGCGTTTGGGTCTCATTTTGGGGTTTCCAGTCGGGCATTTGGTTGGCCGCTGTAAGGACTAGTTATGGCATGACCCTATAGGGCATCAAAGGAGCCCAAAATTGTCACTTTAAAAAAATAGGTAGTTGTATAATAAGGTGATGAAAATATAAAGCCCAGCAACTAAGAATCACAAATCTACGTAATAAAATTACGTTGCCGTGTAGGGTTTCTTTCTGGAAAGCTTCTCTTTATTGAAACGGCAGCAGCGACAACCGCTCGAGGTGCGGCTTATCAAAATAACCGAGTACGAAAAGACTGAAATTGAAGTTTCGAAAGGAAACGTGGCAACCACAGCAGAAATTCGGCAGATTGAAAGTTAAGGCCGTTGAGAGCGGCAGCTGTCGGTGGGGCAGAGCCCTTCTTGGAAGGGAAGGTTTGAGCTGACTTTGAGAAGGCGGATCGAGACATTTGGGGAGGGTTGTAGCATGTGCCTTGCATGCAGAAGGTCCCCGATTCCGTCCCCTCTCTGAATCCCCAGAGGGCCACTGCTGCTGCCAGTCAGTGCTGGCGATCCCAAACTACTGGCTCTGCAGAAGGCAGCTTTCTTTCAACCTTTCTGCCCCCAGACTCTCGAACTCGCTCCCTGGAGAAGCCAGCCGGGCTCCAGCCTTGCTGGCAGAAACTTTCTTGTTCCAACAGAACATCTGAGACCTGACTGCTTTTAATGAAAGGGCTGTTGCTGTGATGTTTTTATTATAATTATCGGTATGGTTTTAATAGATTTGTGTGTGTGTGTGCACGTGTGCGTGTAGTTTTAATTCTCTTAATGCTTTGTTGTTGTTTTAATTATTGCTTTCGCCCGCCCGTGTTTTTAGCTGGACTCATTTCACCTGTAACCTACCTTGAGTGTCCGTCAGGAAAGAAGGCGGGTTAATATTATCATTATCGTTATCATTATTATTTCCTAGAATGCAACGGGTGCCTTCCTCAGGAGGGTGGCCTGGGGTTCAGCCATTGTCATGGAGAAGGTTGCATCACTAGTCATACTGAAGAGCCCCTCCAGACTGGGGGTTTTTGGGGGGTGGGGGGTTGTGATTTGCACAATGATAATTCACCAGTGAGAGCTGGACCATAAAGAAGGCTGATCGCCGAAGAATGGATGCTTTTGAATTATGCTGCTGGAGGAGACTCTTGAGAGTCCCATGGACTGCAAGAACATCAAAACTCTCAATTCTGAAGGAAATCAGCCCTGAGTGCTCACTGGAAGGACAGATCCTGAAGCTGAGGCTCCAGTACTCTGGCCACCTCATGAGAAGAGAAGACTCCCTGGGAAAGACCCTGATGTTGGGAAAGATGGAGGGCACAAGGAGAAGGGGACGACAGAGGACGAGATGGTGGAACAGTGTTCTCGAAGCTACAAAAATGAGTTTGACCAAGTGGAAGTGGAAGACAGGAGGGCCTGGCGTGCTCTGGTCCAGGGGGTCACGAAGAGGCCGACACGACTAAATGATTAAACAACAACAAATGCACCAGTGATTGGTTGATACCAGACTGTCCGCACTTTATCCTGCTTTTGTAGCTGCTTGGGAAGAGGATTTGATTGCTAAGCCACTCTGGAGAATATACCTCTGGGAAGGGAATCTCCCAGCGACTCTCATAACAAACTGCAACTCCCAGGATTCTTTGGGGGAAACCAGGAGTGTTTAAAGTGTTTTCATGGTGCTTAATAATAATAATAATAATATTTATACATCCGGCTGGGTTTCCCCAGCCACTCTGGGCAGCTCCCAACAGAATATTAAAAACAGAATAAAACATTTAAAAATCCCCTGAACAGGGCTGCCTTCAGATGTCTTCTAAAAGTCAGAGAGTTGTTTATTTCCTTGATGTCTGATGCTTTCAACCTGTGCTGTGATCTTGGTATAAATCTGGGCCTAAATCCTAAAGCTGTATTGTTTTTAACACTCGATTGGGAGCCGCCCAGAGTGGCTGGGGAAACTCAGCCAGATGGACAGGATATAAATAATAAATTATTATTAATAATAATAATTATAAAGCCCCCATTGTCCTTTGGGGGGGATGATTCAATTCAGTTTGAGTGGAAAAGCTAGCTTAACCTCGTCCGTCTGTGTCCTGTAAGACATTCAAGCACAGTTATATACCAGACGGTTGTCCTGTTTTATTTTTGATGGTGAAGATATATTTTTAAATTTCATTTTGTTCTGCATTCTGTATGTATAAGGCAGAGGGGACAGTTGGATAGCAACTGATGGAAATAAACCAGAGCTTTAGGCAGGGTCCAGTATGGTTTCAAATCGGATGGGGAGCCCTGAGTTATTACTGGGATGTGAGTTCCAGCCTTGCCAGGTGTTCTGACGGTTATAACAGCTGTCAACATTTTCCTTTTTTAAGGGAAATCCCCTTATTCTGAATAGGATTCCTTGCAAGAAAAGGGAAAAGTTGGCAGCTATGCTGACAGTTGATCCCGGACTTTAAATCACAGAACCTTAAGAGTTGGAAGGGGGATCAGACAAAGTTAAAAAAAGGGGAGTGGTATTTTTATGTCAAAGAAAAATGGAACCCTAAGTTGTTGTTTAAGGATGAGGAAGGACGATACATTGCCGTGGAAATTACAGCACAAGGCGATAAATATCTTTTATTGGGAATTTATGCACCAAGTGATGGAAAAGTAGAATTTTTCAGAAATTTGGATTCTAAACTAAATGACTATCTGGAATATAAAATAATATGAATGGGAGATTTGAATGGAGTAGTCTCCACATTTATGGATAAATCACAAGAGCAGAAAGTGCAAAGTGCAGGCAGACTTCCAAAATTGTTTTTTGATATGGTAGACAAATATGACCTGTCAGATATATGGAGACTACAAAGAACCTTAAGGGTTGGAAGGGGGGCGACCTCTAGTCAACCCCCCTGCAAGACAGGAACATTATTGAGCCACGCTATGCGGACTTTTTGGGGAAGGGGGAAGGGGTGGGAACTTGACGCATCAGTCTGGAGAACCGAATTATTTTTTAACAAGAGGGAGAGAAACCGGCACGTTTTCATTTGCCCTTTGGTCCTGGGGAGTCGGCCGCCTTTCGGAGCTCCCTGCTTCTCCCAGTGGCAAAATGCGCCTGATTCTGGGGTGGAGCGATGGGTAATTCAGGCACTCGGGAGAGAAAAAGGAGCTGGAACAACAGAAGGAGAAGGAGTGCAGAATTTGGGAGGGGTGCGTCTCTTTGGGCGAAGCTCTTGGAGCAGATCAGGGAGAACAGGCTATATGTGTGTGTGTGTCTTCACGTATGTGTGCGTTTCAGAGAGAGAGAGAGAGATCGGATCAGCCAGCTCAGCGCTGAGGAATTCTAGGAAGGTGCCACGGAAATCTTGGCTTTCGAACCTTCCTTGCTTCCGGAGGCCTGGGCGAAAAGCTTTGGGGACATTCCTCCCCGCTCCCCTTATATTCCGGCAGCTGGAAGGCAGAGACGTCAACAGCTGCCTTTGCACCGAGTCCACCTAGAGCAGTATTTCTGGCACTGACTGGCAACAGCTCTCCAAAGGGGAGATATTTCGCCTGCAGCCCTGAGATGGAGTTGCCGGGGTTTCTTAGACAACTTGCAGAGTTAGAAGGGGCCTTGAGAATCATCTAGTTCAGGCACGTCCAAAATCCGCCTTTGATTGATTTAATCCGGTCCCTGTGGCAGTATATGTCCTGGTGTAAAATCCTATACATATATATATATATATATATATATATATATATATATGTTGTTGTTGTTGTTTAGTCGTTTAGTTGTGTCCGACTCTTCGTGACCCCATGGGCACTCCTGTCTTCCACTGCTGTCATGTGGCCAGCATGACTAAGCCGCTTCTGGCGAACCAGAGCAGCGCACAGAAACGCCGTTTACCTTCCTGCCGAAGTGGGATCTATTCATCTACTTGCACTTTTGACGTGCTTTCCAACTGCTAGGTTGGTAGGAGCAGGGACTGAGCAATGGGAGCTCACCCCATCACAGGGATTCGAACCGCCGACCTTCTGATCAGCAAGCCAGGAACTCAGAAAACTGCCTTGTATACCCAGTCCTCCCATCAGCCTCTCCAGCTTATGGTTTCCTACTCTAACAGGCAGTTACTCTCCAGGGTTTAAGGCAGGGGAGCCTACCTGCAGAGGCCGGGATTCAAACCTGGGACCGTTTGTGTGCAAAGCAGATGCTCTGTAGCTACCTAGACACAGCCATGCATCTGGCAGGTGCCAGGAACCATGCAAAGGGAGGTTTTTTGGAGGCGCATGGTTGGCCGCTATAAGAAGGCGGCCCCCAGGACTCTCTACCTGGCCCTCGGGGCTCCACGCCACCCCCCACCACCTCCACAGGTGCTTTTGCCTGGCTGGAATTTGCCCCTGAACGTAGGCAACGCCTCTTTCATTCCTGGGAGGGGGAGACCCCCCTGCAGAAGCTCGACTGCTGTACAAAATGTTGAGCGATCTGTGCGTTGCTCCGCCAATTTCTGCCTCTCTTGTCCCACTGGGTCCCTAAAGATTTCACCCAAAGGGTTTCCCCTGCTTTCAAGGGGAGTTTCTCTCCCCGGCCACCTTGATCTCCCCTGAGGCAAATGTCCTCTTCATGTCTGAACCCTGGAACGGTAAGTCCCTGCTATAACATCCCAGATTTCAGGGACCGCCCTGTTTCCCTTTGGGCAAAACACAGCTGGATCTTCCTTCCGCTTTTGGGAGACGTAGGTTGGAAGAAAAGGAAGGGGTTTTATCGCTCTCGCCTTTCCATCCTTTCGGATCTGATCTTCCAGATATAATAATAATAATAATTTATTATTTATACCCCACCCATCTGGCTGAGTTTCCCCAGCCACTCACAGATTTCAGAAGCGGGTTCTGGAAACCCAGAATACCTCCAAGAGTATCCGCTCTCGTGGGACATTTCAGAGAGAGAATTTGCAAAGAAGACATTTTGCAGGGGGTGGACTAGATAACTCTTTAGGTCTCTTCAGGATCTGTGATTGTGATGGGTTTGGGGAGGGCTTTTTCTGTTGTGTGTGTGTGTGCTTAGAAGTGTTTCTGAAGATGCCGCCTGTGTTGTATTTTAGAAACCTCTCCTTGACAATATATTCCGAAATGTCCTTCCTTTGAACGTGATTTTCCGCCATAAAAAAAACCCCAAGCAGCTCGGTGGTTGTTTAATTTTGCGTTTTTAATAGCTTTCTTGTAGATTGCTTTTGGATTTTTAAGCGGGAGCCGACTTCCAGGTTTAATAAACCTCACCGTGATGGATTTATACTCAGACCTGGGTGGTTCTGATCCAATCTTGTTTTGCTAGCATTGAGCTGCCTTGGGTATCAGCAGTCTGCTTTGATCTGAACTGCTTGTGTCTTGTCAGATTGGTGGGGTGTAAATAAATTATTATTATTATTATTATTATTAATTTTCTAAAACTTATGCTCTGCTCGATTGTAAAAGAAAGCAAAGAAACAACTACTTGAAAGAAGCTTACAAAAGAAGTTGAAACAATAAAATTATCCATAAGAAAGACTAACAATAATAGAAGACTTTCCAAAGTTAAAATATCAAGAGACTAAAAACTGATAAAAACTCACATCAGCTTTCTAAACATCTGGGTAGGCTTGTCTAAATAAGAATGTTTTCATCAGGCTCCAAAAAGAGCACAGAGAAGGCACCTGCCGGATTTTCAAGTGGCAGGGAGTTCCAAAGTTCAGGTGCTGCCACACCAAAAGACTAGAGTTCTTACAACTGTGGAACAGGTTTTAGATGCCCAATTAGTTAGAATTGAGCTTTCCTTGATAGATACAGAACTTTAAGAAGAAAATAACCGCAAAATTCAAAGGTGTCTGTTTTTTTTAATGAACGGCTTGTCTTCATGGGATTTAGGCATTGTAAGGTCCCTTCCCAGCGCCCTTAACTGGCCTTTCCTGAGGCCTGTGGAGAAAGCACAGCTATTTATAAAGGCGGATTATTAGCCGAGAGCCGATTTGCTGCGTCTTAACAGAGCCCCCTTTCCCCACTTTCGACTCTCTGGCTTTGCGGGAAAGAAATTAGCTCAGAGAAAGGAGTTTATTCGGATTTGAGGTGGGGAGGGGAGAGAGAGGAGATAAACGCACTCCCCAGAAATGTTCCCTCAGGTGAGAGATTTAGATTTTCTGTTGACGTGCGTCAGGCAGGGTTTTCGTTTGAGTTTTTAAGTAAGGACGAAGCCGTCTTGCAAGGTTTTGCTCCCAGGATATGCTTCTGCGTTTAGGCTTTTCAGGGGCTGAGTTAATGTATTGTGCAGAAGCCCCTCCCCTCACAGGCAGAGTCCCCGCCCCTTGAGCTGAAGCCACACCCCCTCCAAAGAGGGCGGGGCTTAACTAGCAGCTCCTTAAAGTTGCCAACGTTCTGCAGCCAAAAAAAAAGGAAGTAAGGGGACAGAGTTATGCAAAAAAGTTGGGATGTGAGGACAGGGTGGTAGAGCTATAGGGCTCTTCTGGTGTCCTTATGGAGCCTCCATGTTCAAAGGCGGTCTATCCATAAGCTTAGGGTCATTGGGCCCCTGCGAGAATGAGATGCTGGACTCAATGGGCCTAGGGTTGCCATATTTCAAATAGTGAAAACAGGCAAACTACTGCCAGTGTCCTGGAAGAAGCAAAGTGTCCAGTGTCGAAGCAATGATTCTTCAACATCAACTTCGTTGGACTGGTCATGTTATGCGGATGCCTGATGATCGTCTTCCAAAGCAACTATTCCGAACTTAAAAATGGAAAGCGTAATGCTGATGGTCCACAAAAGAGGTTTAAAGACTGTCTCAAGGCAAATCTAAAAAAATGTAGTATAAACACTGACAACTGATAAACACTGGCCAGTGAGCACTCCAGTTGGAGAACAGCTTTTACCAAAGGTGCCATGGGCTTTGAAGAAACTCGAACTCAGGACTCAAGGGAGAAACATGCTAAGAGGAGGGCACGCCTGGCAAATCCACATCGTGATCAATTCCCACCCAGAAACCAATGTGCCCCCTATGGAAGGACGTGTGGATCCAGAATTGGCCTCCACAGTCACTTATGGACTCATTGTTAAAACCGTGTTTATGGAAGACAATCTTACTTGCCTACGAGGGATTGCCAAAGAAGAAGACTTGGGCGTAGCTGTCAACGTTTCCCCATTTTTTAAGGGAAATTCCCTTATTCCGAATAGGATTCCTTGCAAAAAAAGGGAAACGTTGACAGCTGTGGACTTGGTTCTCAGCTGTCCAAAGGACATGGTTCCAGAAGTCTTGTGGTTTGTTCAGATGCAACTTTGCAAACCTAAGCCATGCTGCCATGTTCTTTTTGGAGAGGCAAGGCTTTCTCCTGGCAAATCTTCCAAACAAGCCATACCAATGTCCCCACTGCGGAAGGACGTGTGGATCCAGAATTGGCCTCCACAGTCACGGACTCAGTGTTAAAACCATGTTTATGGAAGTCAGTCTTACTCTGGACTAGAGTGGCCTAAGCTTCCATATTTCAAACAGTGAAAATCCAGACACAAAAGTTGTTGAGCTTTGGCCTAGTTGTTCAGATTTGGAGGGGGGCAAAATCTCCCCAAAAAGAGATGTTTTTGAGCTATTCTTTCAGGTAGTCCGACAAAACCTACACATCCAACATGGGTTGCCATACGTCCGGATTTCCCCCGACATATAAGCGGGGATTTTCCCTGGACACTGTTTTCAGTTCCAGGCATATGGCAGCCCTAGATGGGCCACCTTTGGCCTCAACCAACAACCCAGCTCTTCTGACGGTAACATGGCGTTGTGAGTTGTCTTCACAACCCAGAGTCCACCTTTGGGACCGGCTTGAGCTGCCGGCTGCCTCTAGAACTCCTTGCCCCATGTTGTGCACAGAAGCGCGCCCCGGAAATTCCCGGAAGCGCCACCGGGTCCACGTGCCCGGGCGCCTACTTGGGCGACGGCCTCTCCGACAACAGCTGGCCGAGCACCCGAGGGCGGCTCACCTAATTGTCGCCCTGCTGAGTGCCCGGGGGCCGGAGCCAGGATGAAGTAAGCAGATCTGGCAGGGTGCGTGACTTGGGCGGAGGCGCATGCCTCGCATCGGGGCGTTACATAATCTCCTTGCACAGGGGAGGGCGTGCCGCCTGGCGTTGGCACACCTGGGCGCGTCCGTGCCAAAGCCCAAACCGTCTCCACGGATGGAATGTGTTTGTGTGTGTGTAATGCCCTTGTTCTGAGCTGTGGGTGGGACGATAGATTGCCGCAATGCTCTCTACGTGGGGCTTCCCCCGCGCCCGATCTGAGAAGCTGCAGCTGGCACAGAATGCTGCAGCGCAATTCCTGGCGGGAGTGAGGCCGGGTTTGCATATCTCACCTGCGCTCTGAGGTTTGTGCTGGTTCCCAGTTTGTTACTGGGCCAGGTACCCTTAGACCAAGCTTCTTCAAACACAGCCCTCCATATGTTTATTTGTTTTTCAAAAAAGTTTATTAATTTTCCACATTTCTAACAAATATAGGGACGTGGGTGGCGCTGTGGGTTAAACCACAGAGCGTAGGACTTGCCAATCAGAAGATCGGCGGTTTGAATCTCCGCGAGGGGGTGAGCTCCCGTTGCTCAGTCCCTGCTCCTGCCAACCTAGCAGTTCGAAAGCACGTCAACGTGCAAGTAGATAAATAGGTACCGCTCCAGCGGGAAGGTAAACGGAGTTTCCGTGCGCTGCTCTGGTTCACCAGAAGTGGCCTAGTCATGCTGGTCACATGACCCGGAAGCTGGACGCCGGCTCCGTCAGCCAATAAAGCGAGATGAGGGCCGCAACACCTGAGTCGGCCACGACTGGACCTAATGGTCAGGGGTCCCTTTACCTTTATATCAAATATAACATATAAAAGACACAAAACAGAACACATTACAATACTAAAAATAAAAAACAAAAACACTTATTACTTCTAAAATCCAAATTAACTTTCATTGTTATCTGACTTCCTCAATTCTCCCCTAACTGAATTTCATTGTGACACCTTTGTGACAGTTCTCCAAGATCATCTGTCTAATACGATTAACTCTTTCCATTTACAATCTTCATCTCTTTTCTTACTAGTTTAAATCCATATTACGTTGTTGTTGTTGTCCGACTCTTCATGACCCCCTGGACCAGAGCACACCAGGCATTTCTGTCTTCCACTGCCTCCCGCAGTTTGGTCAAACTCATGCTGGGAGCTTTGAGAACACTGTCCAACCATCCCGTCCTCTGTCGTCCCCTTCTCCTTGTGCCCTCCATCTTTCCCAACATCAGGGTCTTTTCCAGGGAGTCTTCTCTTCTCATGAGGTGGCCAAAGTCTTGGAGCCTCAGCTTCAGGATCTGTCCTTCCAGTGAGCACTCAGGGCTGATTTCCTTCAGAATGGAGAGGTTGGATCTTCTTGCAGTCCATGGGACTCTCAAGAGTCTCCTCCAGCACCAGAATTCAGAAGCATCAATTCTTCGGCGATCAGCCTTCTTGATGGTCCAGCTCTCACTTCCATACATCACTACTGGGAAAACCAGAGCTGTAACTATACGGATCTTTGTTGGCAAGGTGATGTCTCTGCTTTTTAAGATGCTGTCTAGCCATATTACTATACAACATTCTTATTCTAATCCTAGGCCTATTTGATACTTTCAAGCACCTTCTAATTATCCGGCCCTCCAGATGTTTTGAGACTACAATTCCCATCATCCCTGACCCCTAGTCCTGCTAGCTAGCGATCATGGGAGTTGTAGGCCAAAAACATCTGGCGGGCCGAGGTTGAGGAAGCCTGTATTAGACTATAAAGCCCTCGACAGCTTGGGACCTACGAGATTGCCTCACCCCATAAACACCCACTCGACTCCTTCAATCACTTGAATTGGCATGCCCTCAGGTGTCACGTAATGGCTGATCCATATTTGAAAGAAATGGATCTTTTAACGTGGCTGCACTTTGGAGCTCCCTGCCACTTGATACCAAGCAGTTGTTTTTGTTGTATTCCTTTCAGCGCCTGCTAAAAACATCCTCGTTTAGGCAAGCCTACCCAGAGGCTTGGAAATGCTGGTGGGAATTTTAATCTGCTGCAGTATGTTGATTTTTTTGTATGTTTTAAAGCAGGCAGCCCCAAACGTAGCCCTCCAGATGTTTCGGGACTACAATTCCCATCATCCCTGACCACTGGTCCTATTAGCTAGGGATGTTGGGAGTTGTAGTCCCAAAATATCTGGAGGGACGAGTTTGGGGCTGCCTGTTTCAAAGGATTGTAATATGTGTCTTGAAATTGGCAAGAGTTTAAATCTGTGTTCGGTCTGTTATTGCTTTAACCTTTCCGACATCTTAAATTGTTTTCCTTGGTGATAATTTTATCTCTCTTTGAGGGGTTTCCCTTTCTCCAAACTAGCAATGTATGGGGTAAAGGTACCCCTGCCCGTACGGGCCAGTTGTGTCCGACTCTAGGGTTGTGCGCCCATCTCACTTAAGAGGCTGGGGACCAGCGCTGTCCGGAGACACTTCCGGGTCACGTGGCCAGCGTGACATCGCTGCTCTGGCGAGCCGGCACCAGCGCAGCACAAGGAAACGCCGTTTACCTTCCCGCTATAAAGCGGTACCTATTTATCTACTTGCACTTAAGGGTGCTTTCGAACTGCTAGGTGGGCAGGAGCAGGGACCGAACGACGGGAGCTCACCCCGCCGCGGGGATTCGAACCGCCGACCATGCGATCGGCAAGCCCTAGGCGCTGAGGTTTTACCTACAGCGCCACCCGCGTCCCCTCTCAGTGTATATAAACACTTGCAAAACTGACCTTTAAAGCCCTAAATGGCCTCAGTCCAGTAGACATGAAGGAGTGTCTCCACCCCCATCGTCCAGGCCTGACACTGAGGTCCAGCTCCGAGGGCCTTCTGGCAGTTCCCTCCCTGTGAGAAGTGAGGTTACAGGGAACCAGGCAGAGGGCCTTCTCGGTGGTGGCACCCGCCCTGTGGAACGCCCTCTCACCCACGTCCCTCACCCGCGTCCCTAGCAGTGTATAAATATATATAATAAAAATAAGGTAAGAGCATTGGACTGCAACCTGACAGTCCAGGGTTCGAATCCTTGCTCATCCACATGCAGCGCACTGGGTGTTAACTTGCGCCAGTCATTGCTTCTTGGCTTAACCTACCTCACAGGGTTGCTGTGAGGATAAAAGGGGGAGTTGGAGGAACCATGTGCCCCCCCCCTTGAGTGCCTTTCTTCTAGGAAAAGTGATATATAAATTCAATAAAGAAATAACACACACACACCAGCCACAGAAGGCAGAATATTCAGTTGCACCAGATCCAGCGAATCTGGATGTTGGAAGAGTCAGGAAGATTCAGGTTTGATGTTGCTGGACTACAATTCCCATCATCCTTGACCATTGGCCATGCTGGCAGGGCCTGATGGGAGTTGGAGTCCAACCACCCATTTCCATACTGACTGCTGGTTGGTCAGAATGCTTGTGAAACATTCCATGAGGTCACATCAGCTCAGCCAATGGGAGGGAGGGAACAGAAGCTTCCAGCAGGTTCCCTTAGGCCTTAGCTGGAAGAGTTTCAAGGCCAATGGGGTGATGTTTCTCTGCCTATCAAAGGAGCATCTATAGGTCTCCGAGCCACTGATTTTTACAGTGGTACCTTGGTTCTCAAACTTAATCCTTTCCGGAAGTCCATTCCAAAACCAAAGCATTCCAAAACCAAGACCCGCTTTCCCAAAGAAAGTCATGCAAAATGGATTAATCCATTCCAGACTTTTAAAAACAACCCCCAAAACGGCAATTTAACATGAATTTTACTATCTAACGAGAATATTGGTCCATAAAATGAAAGCAATAAACAATGTACTGCAGTCACACAATCAATCGATCGATCAGTAGCTGAAGTGGGTTCCACGCAGTCACCCAAAAAAAAAAAAAGAGCCGCAAAAACGCAAAATAAATCGTGAAAACAGACAGACCTCAGCGTAAGACTCAGAACGGAAGTGCGGCACTCAAAACGGAGCACATTCGACTTCCGGAAAAAGTTCGCAATCCGGAACGCTTACAGTGGATGCTCGGTCGCGAACATGATCTGTGCGTGTTCTGGGCTATGTACCCATGATCTGAACATGCAAGTTCGCAACCCGCAGCGCCGCGTCTGCACACGCGCAGGTCACAATTCGGCGCTTCTGCGCATGCGCAAAGCGCAATTTAGTGCTTCTGTGCATGTGCGAGCTCCGAAACCCAGAAGTAACCTGTTCCGGTACTTCCAGGTTTCAGCGCATCCATAACCCGAAAACGCGCAACCTGAAGCGGCTGTAACCCAAGGTATGACTGTACTTCCGGGTTTGCAGTGTTTTCGGGTTCCAAGTTGTTTGAGTACCAAGGCGTTTGAGAACCGAGGCACCCCTGTACTTATTTTTACGTGGAGGGAGAACCGCCAATAAAGTCTCTGGAAGGAAGGAGCGTTGAAGGAAGTGGAAACTTTTAGAAGAGGAGGGGAAATAAAACGGGAATTAGGGGGAGAGGAAGGGGAAAACCCCATGGAATGATTTCTGTGGCCCCACAAAATCCTGATGTGGTAACTCCAGGAAACTCCAAACCTGGGAACGGGGAGATGGGTGGGGTGGTTGCATCTGTTTGGGAATCTCTGTATCGCTTCGGGGCGAGGGGGGGGGAATACTAGGAATATTCCCGATTCCTGCCCGCCCTCGCCTCAATAAATTCCACAAAATGTCCTGCTTTGTTTCTGGATGTATTCAGAACATCATAATAATAAATTTTTATTTATACCCTGCCCTTCCCGGTTCAGAAAACCGGGCTCAGGGCGGCTAACAACAAATTTAAAACACTTAATTGATGCAACAAAAAAACCCAGCATAAATACAGTATAAAACGTGAATAATAAATTCAGAATTCAAAAATCAATTTAGAGGGGGGAAATCCACCCAATAAACATTAGATGATCACCAGGGCCAGCTGGGTAAATTAGTTCTATTTGGGCCAGCGAGGAAACCAGGGGAGAATTAGCTGTGGGGTCTCAGAGCGGGTAATCTTCATAAAAAGGGGAGGGGGAGGGAAGGAAGGGGAATAAAAGATCAGGCTGAATTCAAATTAAAGGCCAGGCGGAATAGTTCTGTCTTACAGGCCTGGCAGAAGGAGGTTAAATCCCGCAGGGTCCTGGTCTCATGGGACAGAGCGTTCCACCAGGTCGGAGCCACCACTGAGAAGGCCCTGGCCCTGGTGGAGGGTAGTCTGACTTCCTTAGGGCCGAGGAGGTGTCTCTTACGCCACGGTTTGCTTTGGAAAAGAGGGGGAATACGATGCAGAGGGAGAGCAGAGTCCCCCCAGGCTTTGGGAAAGGGTTTGGGGCTGTGTGCGGAGTGCTCAAGGCCATGTGCAGAGTGCTGCCCCCACCAGGAGAGGACAGCATAATCCAGGAGCAAAAGCGGAACACATTAGAAGGAAAGTATGACACCCCTGGAAATTAACTAGATGGCTGAACCTTGGAGACAAAGAAAATCCTCTTCTAAAAAGAATTTTTTTTGGCAATTTGTAAGAGCAAAGTAGCAATGTGCCCTACCCACCTGGCTGAGTTGCCACAGCCACTCTGAGTGGCTTCCAGCAGATACAAAAACATTAGACATAAAAAACTGCTTTCCGATGTTTTCTATGGGAGCTTAACCCTTCCCCTGCCGAGTGGTTTTCTGCTGCAAACTTATCCCAGCCTCCTTCGTTTCTCCCTTCGGCAAGTGGCAAAGAGGGCTGAGGGATTTCTGATGGGGAAGTCTGACTGGAGAGGGTCGCCCACCCAGTTGTGTCCCGTCCTGTCCAGCCCCTTTGCAACTCTACTCCCCAAGCTCCTTTCTCCCTTGCAGGCAGGACTGGCGCCATGCGAGTCAACCCAGCCGGGCATCGGTCATGGGCCCACATCTCCCGTCTCCCTGGACCTGCCCCTCCTCTCCAACATGGCGACCTGCTTGCTTCCTCACCCGCCTCTCGCTCTGGCCCAAACAGTGGTGGTGGGGGAGAGGAAGATGGAGTAGTAGGTGCCATGTCTCTTTCTTCAGCGGCTGCTTGCCTTCCAAGAAAATGGGTACATAGCCAAGAGGAGGAGCTGGTGATGGTGGCAGGAAGCAGGGACACTCATCTAGGGAAGGGGGCTTGCGGGTGGGGGGCTTGCTCAAGAGATTCCCGAACCTGGAACAGACAATGGGGCTCAAAAAAGAGCGTGAAGAGGAGCTCAGGGGAGGGTTGCAACGGAAAAGCGAGAGGCGGGGAGAGGGTTAAGCAGGCTTCTCCCTGCTGCTTCTCTAGTCTAGATCACCCCAAGCTGCTTTTCCTCCTACAATTACAGTGGTATCTCAGGATTCGAACGGGATCCGTTCCGGAGCCCTGTTCGCATCCAGAAGCAAATGTAAATAGAGACGGCACATCTGCGCATGCACACGTTGCTTTTTGCTGCTTCTGCACATGCAGGTGACGTCATTTTGAGCGTCTGCGCATGCGCGAGCTGCAAGACCCGGAAGTAAGGCGCTCTGTTGCCACGGAGCGCAACTTGAACGTGCTCAACATTAAGCATATTCAACCCGAGGTAGGACTGTACAGTGGACCCTCTGGATATGAATTAAATTCCTTCCAGGGGTCCGTACTTAACCTGAAAAGTCCGTAACTGGAGGTGCCGCTTCTGCGCACATGCGCGGCATGATAGAGCACTTCTGTGCATGCATGCGTGGCGAAACCCAGAAGTACAGTTGTACCGCTGGATGTGAACGGGATCCATTCCGGAGCCCCGTTCGCATCCTGAGTAGAATGTAATGCTTCTGCGCATGCGCCGTTTCGCTGCTTCCACGCATGCGTGACATTATTTTGAGCCTCTGCGCATGCGCGAGCGGCAAAACACGGAAGTAACCCGTTCCGTTACTTCTGGGTCATTGTGGAGCGTAAGCTGAAAACGCTCAACCTGAAGTATATTTAACCCAAGGTATGACTGTAAATAGGCACCGCTCCGGCGGGAAGGTAAACGGCGTTTCCGTGCGCTGCTCTGGTTCGCCAAAAGCGGCTTAGTCATGCTGGCCACATGACCCGGAAGCTGTACGCCGGCTCCCTCGGCCAATAAAGCGAGATGAGCGTCACAACCCCAGAGTCGGCCATGACTGGACCTAACGGTCAGGGGTCCCTTTATCCTTTACCTATGACTGTATACACTTCCGGGTTTGCTGCGTTCACAACCTGAAAGTTACGTATCCAGAGGGGTATGTAACTCAAGGGTCTACTGTATCAACTGTCCTGGCAGAATTCTCTGTCCCATGAGACCAGGGCTCTGCCTTCCCCTCCCCTTTTATGAAGATCTGAGACCCCACAGCTAATTCTCCCCTGGCCTCCTCACTGGCCCAAGTAGGATCAATTCAGCCAGCTAACCCTGGGGATTATCTAATTGATTTTTTAATTTTGAATTTTATTCATGTTTTTAGACTGTATTTTATGCTGCTTTTACAATTAAGTGTTTTAAATTTGGTGTTAGCTGCCCTGAGCCCAGTTTTTGAACCGGGAAGGGCGGGGTATAAATTAAAAAACATATATTTTAATTATTATTATTCCCCTCTGCCGACTCTCCCAAATTTAGCGCGGATTTACGGGTGCTTATATCTCCCATCCCTCCTCGCTTCCAAATGTATAAATGGAAACTGGCTGGTGGGCTGCTCCACCCCAGAACCGGCTGCAGCCCCGTGCCAGGCGATCGATTCCCGTTTGCCCCCACCTGCCCCGCTTCGGGGTCTGAGTCAGTGGCGTCTGTTGCCACGCTTGAGAGCTGGGTGTTCAGAGCGCTGCACTGTGAGAGCCTTCTGGGGAGGGGAGAGAGAGATTTGGAGAGGCGGCAGGGAGAGTGTGGTCGTTGTTTTTCTGTGCGTGATTTTAATAAGAATAATAATGACATTTGATTTATATCCCGTCCTCCCCAGCCGAAGCTGGGCTCATAGCGGCTAACAACAGTAAAAATAACACAGTTTACATAAAATCACACTCAATTAATTGAAATGCATTCTAAAATCAATTCATTCTAAAATCAATTCAGAGTCAGATTAATGGCAACCATTGGGCTAGAGTTCTGTGAGGATTGCCAAAGGATGGGGTCAGACTGTGCCTTGGCCAAAGGCCTGGTGGAAGAGCTCTGTCTTGCAGGCCCTGTGGAAAGATGTCAAGTCCCGCAGGGCCCTAGTCTCTTGGGACAGAGCATTCCACCAGATCGGGGCCACAGCCAAAAAAGCCCTGGCTCTGGTTGAGGCCAGCCTAACCTCTCTGTGGCCTGGGACCTTCAGGATGTTTTTGTTTGAAGACCGTAAGGTCCTCCACGAGGCATACCAGGAGAGGCGGTCCCGTAGGTCTGAGGGTCCTAGGCCGTATAGGGCTTTAAAGGTCAAAACCAGCACCTTGAACCTGATCCTGTACTCCACCGGGAGCCAGTGCAACTGGTATAGCACCGGGTGAATGTGATCCCGCGGCGAGGACCCCGTAAGGAGACTCACCGCGGCATTCTGCACCTGCTGGAGTTTCTGGGTCAGCTTCAAGGGCAGCCCCACGTAGAGCGAGTTACAATAACTGAGTCGGGAGGTGACTGTTGCACATAGCTGTCAACCGTCCCTTTTTTGCGGGAAATTCCCTTATTCCAGCGCTTCTTCCCGCTGCTATCCCGGATTGTTAGATAGACTGTCCCTGGGACAGGTGAGGCTGCTGATCCCTTCTTTTCAAATCTGAAAGTTGACCGCTATGCTGTTGCACGGATCACAGGGGCCAGGTCCCTTATCCTTGCCGCCTCTTTTTGCAGCCGTTTCTCGACAGCCTCCCCCTTCTCCCTCTCCCCTTCCTGGCCTGTGCAGGGCTGCAAGCGGGGTGGAGAAGGCGAGAGGCACTCCCCAGCTGGCCTTGGCTCAGCTCGGCTTGCTGGAGAAGCTTCCACCCGCTGGGGCCTGGCCGCTTGCCAAGGCTTGGTAGCTGAGTTATGTAACGGCCGGGTTCGCGTGAGGACAGCTCTCTCATCTGGCTGCAGGCTCCCCTAGCGACCGGCTCACTTCCTTATTTAAACCTCATCCGTGGAAAGAGAGGGAGAGGGATTTGGCGGAGGGGAAGGAACGGGGACTCGCTTTTCGCTCTCGGATCTGTGCGGTTCCTCTTTTCCCCTCCCTCCCCTCCTCTCTTTCTGCTTTGATTTTCCTCCGTTTCTTTCTATTAAATTATTGCAACATATGACAACAACACCGTGCGGATCAATGCTTAAACCCAGAAGTTGGGTGTTTAGGCAGTGTGCATATTCTTCCCGTCTCCTTTTTGATTTTCCTTCCTCCGTTTCTTTCTATTAAATTATTTCAACATATGACAACAACACGTGCGGATCAATGCTTAAACCCAGAAGTTGGGTGTTTAGGCAGCGCTTGCAAAATGACCATCTTCGCCCTCGGATCTGTAGAGTTCCTTTTTTCCTCCTCCTCTTCTTCTTCTTCCCATCTCCTTCTGGTTTGATTTTTCTCCCCACCCTCCCTCTTTATAAAATTATTTCAACGTATCGCAACAGCATACGTATAAATAATGGAATAGCCCACCCTAGCCTGGACATTTAGGCAATACGTGCAAAATAACACAGCAAGTTCTTGTCGCAGGCTGCTCTTCGTAGGGAAGGCAAATCTGTAGCCGTTTTATAACTTGAGAGGTTGTCCTTTATTTTCATTTTTTTTTCCTTTTTAATCATGTGCTTTATAAAGCTCTGCCATTCGGTTGCAAAAGAGTCTTCGTGCTTCGGCCTTGTGCCAATCCCTTTTTTTTTTTTATTTAAATGTTTCCACAAGGGCTGTGTTTGCTATACTTCGTGGTACCACTTTCTCAGAGAAGGACCTTCTACGTTCTGGCAGCGTTTTAGTGATTATGAAAGCTGGCTGCTAGGACTCTTCTCCACCCAAAAACTGATGGATTTTGCAGTTTCTTCAGAGAAATCGAAGTTCAGGGGCAAAGAAAGCAAACAGAAATGAAAGGCAAACAAACCTTTGCCGTTTTTCTTATGAAAAATAAAAAGTTCAGATGGGGAGAAACAGAATGCTAGAACACGCCAGATGTGTTTAATTTCTTTATCTTACGAGATGTAGTGATAAAACTTCGAAGCGGTTGATGGAAAGAATAACGTGGTTAAATTACAGTCGTACCTTGGAAGCCGATCGCCTTGGGAGTCTAACGTTTCAGCTCCCGAACGCCGCCAATCGGTTGCAGCCAATCGGAAGCCGCGCTTTGGTTTCCGAACGTTTTGGAAGTCGAACGGACCTCCGGAACGAATTCCGCTCTGCTTCCGAGGTACGACTGTATTGGCGAAAGAAACCCCAGTTCAAAGCAGCCAGCGGAGTTGTAGTGTTCAGAGAACCCTGGGAGAGACGCGGGTTCAAATTCCGCTGGGTGTGTGACCTTGAACTGGCTACTCATGCTCAGCGTAACCTACCTCACAGGGTTATCATGAGGATAAAAGGGGGAGGAGGATAAGTCTGTACACTGCCTGGAACTCCTTGGAGAATGTTTTTTGGGGGGCGTATCCTGCTTCATTTCCAGTGGTTTCCTGGCCTGTAACCTGCTGAAATCCTGTAACTTTTTATATCACAAATCTTCCAATTTAAATCTTTTGCGCTAGAGTGCAAGTGCCCCTTTTGGACAACAAAAATGTGTTGCTGTTGGTAAAGCGCCTCAGAACAGCTAAGAAATTAGAAAGATGTGTGGACAGTCCATTTTCTGTGTACAGTTGTACCTTGGAAGTCGAATGGAGTCCGTTCTGGGAGTCCGTTCAACTTCCAAAACATTCAGAAACCAAAGCATGGCTTCTGATCCTGCAGCCCATCGGAAGCCACGCCGGACGTTCGGCTTCCGAAAATAGTTCGCAAACTGGAACAGTTCGGGAGCCAAAACGTTCGGGAACTAAGCTGTTCGAAAACCAAGGTACGGCTGTACCACTAATGCGCTGAGATTGTGGCGATGAGATCTTACAGAATACACTGGCAGAAGACCAACTCCAGTTTGCAGTGACCCTAAGGTTTGAAAAGCGAGTTTCCCGTTCTCATGGTTAGGACCAGAGGACTGGCTCGCTAACCATTCTAGACTTGTGACTCGTTTTATGGTTATTGACCGTAATTAAGGGATTGATTGATTTGTTGACTAGAGGAGAGGAAGGGGTGTCTTTAAACAGTTTGGATTTTTGTGCAACTGTGCTGTTGTTTTTCAAATCTTTTTAAACTGCTGCCCAACAGGCAGAAAATTGGGCTAAATAAATACAAAGGAAAAGGCCTGAAGGGTGCAGGAATTTCATTCCCACCCCTGTCAGTCCTGCCTCTCTCTCCACACCTACCCAGCCACCGCTGCAAAACACCCCTGAGACTTCGGCGGGTGCTGCCCTTGCAAAGCGGTCATGAGGACTAGAACCATGGAGGTCTCTGTTTCTTTTCTGAAAATGAAACCTGGCTAAGTTTCTCAGGAAGGCTAGTTCTGTGCCAGATTGCGGGTGCGTGATGCCCTGCTCCCCCAGTTTTTTATTCTGTTTGCGGAATAGCTCTGCGCCCTTATGGACTAGCGACTTGCTCAAAAAAGTAAAATAAAGCGGGAGAGCTGAGTTTCTCGGAGGCGGAGTGGGGTGGGAGAGCGGTGCTCCTGTTTTGCAATGTGCAGAGTGCACCCTGGCCCAATTATAAATAGACCCAGAGATAAAGGAGTGAAGATGAAGAACAGAAAGGGTAAAGCGGCTTAGACGTGGCTTAGCTGCCGCAGAGGATCTTCCAATTAGCTCATCAACGGTACAGGGATTTCACTGCCACACGTACGCAGCACGGCTTTGAAGGAAAGGGCGGCCGAAATGATCGAGGGGTTGCAGCCAGCAACCTATGGGGAGTAGCGACAACCTTCGGGGCAGCTTAGTCGTGGGGCACCTTTGTCCCCGCCCCCAGTTGCTGCAGGACTCCCAACTCCCATCGTCCTTGTTTGTTGGCCGTGGCGATCTGCAAGCCTGATGGGAGTTGGAGTCCGGCAGCCTCTGGCAGTCCACAGGTGTTCCCATCCGATGGAGTTGAGAAAAGGTGAGTAATGTGGAAGAGGTGTAAAAACCACACAAAGCGATAGCAAGAATAGCAAGGGCAGACTTTTTCAGAGCGTGGCATAACAGATACCGTATTTTTCGCTCCATAAGACACACTTTTTCCTGCCTAAAAAGTAAGGGGAAATGTGTGTGTGTCTTATGGAGCGAGTGCAGGCGGGAAAAGCCCCCAAGAGCCGTGCACCCTTTAAAGAGTGTGCGGCTCTTGCATGTTTTTGTGGGAGGTGGGGGAAGGGACAGAGGGCAGCCCCTCAGTCCCTTACCCCACCTCCCGGAAAAGCCCCCAAGAGCCGCACTCCCTTTCACGAGCCGTGTGGAGCGTGTGTGCGGCTCTTGGGGGCTTTTCCCCAGGAGGGAGAAGGACAGCCTGTCAGTGACGGGCTGCCCTTCTCGCTCCTCAAGGAAAAGCCTGCAAGCGCCGCACACACGCTCCACGCGGCTCGTGAAAGGGAGCGCTGAGCAGAGCCTGGGATGCATACAGGCTCTGCTCAGCGCTCCCTTTAAAGAATATTTTTTTTCTTGCATTCCCCCTCTAAAAACTAGGTGCGCCTTATGGTCAGGTGCGTCTTATGGAGCGAAAAATATGGTAATCTGCGGAACTCCCTGCTGCTGCCTGGATGGCTTTGAAAGAGGATTATTTGTTAGATTTCTGTACCGCCCTTGGTCAGAAGCGGAGAGTGGCTACTATGCCTATGTTTCCACGGTCGGAGGCAGTGCGACTCAAAATCCAGAGGAGGGCAACCAAAATGGTCAAAGGCCTGGAAACGACGCCTTATGAGGAACGGCTAAGGGAGCTGGGCATGTTTAGCCTGGAGAAGAGGAGGTTAAGGGGTGATATGATAGCCATGTTCAAATTTATAAAAGGATGTCACATAGAGGAGGGAGAAAGGTTGTTTTCTGCTGCTCCAGAGAAGCGGACACGGAGCAATGGATACAAACTACAAGAAAGAAGATTCCACCTAAACATTAGGAAGAACTTCCTGACAGTAAGAGCTGTTCGACAGTGGAATTTGCTGCCAAGGGGTGTGGTGGAGTCTCCTTCTTTGGAGGTCTTTAAGCAGAGGCTTGACAACCATATGTCAGGAGTGCTCTGATGGTGTTTCCTGCTTGGCAGGGGGTTGGACTCGATGGCCCTTGTGGTCTCTTCCAACTGTATGATTCTATGATTCTATGATTCTATACTACCAGTTGTTGGGAGTCGCAATAAGGAGCGTTGCTGCTCCCCTCAGGTTCTGCTTGTGAGCTTCCCTTCTGAAATTCTACTGAACCTCCAGGTCCAGGGGCAGTCTATCTAGATTCCGAGAGCCAGGAGCTGGACTACATGGACTTTTCGCCTGGTCCAGCTATGGCCCTTCTTCCGTTCTTAAGTGGCTGCCTCTGCTACACCCATGGTTCAGTCGCAAGCACAGCGAGCAGGATCCTTGCCCATTGACCATGTCTGTAATGCGTTCCAATGATTTGTGGGGTTAGGCAGGATTAGGCAGCCTGCCCTTAATTCAGAGGTTCCCAAGTTGTGGTTCATCAGGTGGTCTGCAGCGTGTGAGCTTCAAATATATTGGTTTTTTCGATTCCATTTCAATTACCATACTTTTCCGTGTATAAGACTAGGGTTGTTGTTTTTTTACTTTAAGATAAGGTTGAAAATCTGGGGGTGCCTTAAAGGCGGATAGCGCATGTGCCCATTTTCTAAATTTGGGGTTCCCAAAAGTAGGGGGCGTCTCATATATGGAAAAATACGGTACTTCTTATATTTAGAATCATAGAATCGTAAAGTTGGGAGGGGTTCACAGGGGAATCTTTTGCCCAAAATGGGTCTCGAACCCACAATCCCAAGATTGAGAGTCTCATGTTCTGTGCCCATTTCATACATTATAGTTCATTGCATTGCAGTCTGGAGTCTGCGGATGACCTGGGGCCGGTCTCGCTCTCGCAGCCTGGCCTACCTCACAGGATGGTTCTTAGGATGCGGCGGAAAAGGGGGAGACCTCTGTACGCCACCCTGAGCTCCTTGGAGGAAAAGTTGGGGTGCAAATGTCGTGGAAGTAGCAAAAATAATTAATAATCCATACCCTTCCAGCTCTGCAATTCTGTGATTCTCTGAATAGTAAATCTTAAAACTGGAACGCCTGTTGTCTTTGTCAATGGTGTTTTCTTGGCAGGGATACTGGAGTGGCTTGCCGGTTCCTCCTCCAGAGCTGGACCATAAAGAAGGCAGATTGCCGAAGAATGGATGCTTTTGAATTCTGGTGCTGGAGGAGACTCTTGAGAGTCCCATGGACTGCAAGAAGATCAAACCTCTCCATTCTGAAGGAAATCAGCCCTGAGTGCTCACTGGAAGGACAGATCCTGAAGCTGAGGCTCCAAGACTTTGGCCACCTCATGAGAAGAGAAGACTCCCTGGAAAAGACCCTGATGCTGGGAAAGATGGAGGGCACAAGGAGAAGGGGACGACGGAGGACGAGATGGTGGGACAGTGTTCTCAAAGCTACCAGCATGAGTTTGACCAAACTGCAGGAGGCAGTGGAAGACGGGAGGGCCTGGCGTGCTGTGGTCCAGGGGGTCACGAAGAGGCGGACACAACTAAACAACAACAACAAAAAAACAACTGGAATTCAAATTGTAATGCAATATAATAAATAAAAGGAGCAATAAGGAATGCAATTGAAAAATCACACAGCGTCTAGCACACAGTGTTAAAATTCCTGCACTGGCAGGAAAATTATTTAACTGATCCGGCAAAACTCTCAACTATTTTCAATTTGTCTGTGCCGGGGGGTGGGGGAGCGTTTGAGAACCTTTGCTCCAATGCGAAGGACAAAGCGTGCTGCAGCGAAACTCCAGGGTTTTATCGAAAAGCAATTGATCGGTTTGATTCTCTTGATCGAAGAAGTTATTTTAACTCTCTTCACTACCAGGTTGTTTGGGCGCTCCCTCTTGTGGCCAAAGTGCAAAACTGCAACACTTCTTGAGAACGTTTACTCTCAAATAGAAATCCAGATGTTTGCTGGGAATTCTTCCTGATTTGCTTGCAGGGTGTTAGACAGCTTCCCATTAGGGATGGGAGGAAAAATTGATTCAGTCTGCATTTAACATCAAATTTATGAAATTTGCAAATTTCAGAAACAGTAGGAGAACCTCGAAGCAGACATTTGCTGAAATTCGTGCTAATCTGAATTTTGCGATGGAGTTCTTCAGCCAGAGTTTGCAAAAATGCACGCATGGGTGTGTGTGAAATGAATATATCTGTGAGGATAACATTTTAAAAATGCCTTGTATTAGGGGAAAGTGCATAAAACGAATACATCTGTGGAAATAACAGGGGAATGCATTGTATTAGGGGAAATCGCTTACAAAAATGTGTCCGTTTGTCAAGACAGTGTGTAACATTCTGTGAATTGGGGAGAGATTCGCACTAAAATGCTGAAGAGTTTTCATTAGGATTTTTTAAAAAGAAGAAGTCACAAACTGATTTGGGAATGTGGAGAAGCGAATTTAAGAAACTGCGACAACTGAAACAGACAAATCCTACCATCCCAACTTTCTGTTAACTGGTCTCCCACCTCACACTTTTTGGGGCTATGCCCTAAAAGGGAGTTGTTGTGCTTAGACAACAAAGCACTTGAACCCACTCCGAATTATACCATCCTAACTTTCCCATCTGCCCTTAGTTCAGAAGAGGCTGCTCCCATCTTGCAAACTAGTGGCAATATGGAGCCTACGGTAAAGGGACCCCTGACCATTAGGTCCAGTCGTGGCCGACTCTGGGGTTGCGGCGCTCATCTCGCTTTACTGGCCGTGGGAGCTGGCGTACAGCTTCCAGGTCATGTGGCCAGCATGACTAAGCCGCTTCTGGCGAACCAGAGCAGTGCACGGAAACGCCGTTTACCTTCCCGCTGGAGTGGTACCTATTTATCTACTTGCACTTTGAGGTGCTTTTGAACTGCTAGGTTGGCAGGAGCAGGCACCGAGCAACGGGAGCTTACCCCGTCATGGGGATTCGAATCGCGACCTTCTGATCGGCAAGTCCTAGGCTCTGTGGTTTCACCCACAGCGCCACCCGCGTCCCTAATATGGAGCCTAAAAAATGGTATTTTCTGCTCCCTGAAAAAGCAATTTTGGTATGTCAAATACCAAATTCTTGACTTCTCTCTTCCACAGACCTCTGCCCTTTTCCGTCCTTACCTCTTGGTTTCTCGGCCACTTTGCCTCTTTGCTACTATCCCCTAGCTCTGCTTCCTCCTTAATATCTGGGCACCGGACCTCGCCTGACCACGCCCCACACTGCCTGCCCCTCTCTCCCTCCTTCCCACCACCCCGTCTCCTTTCCCTTCAGCAAAGTTCTTTCCAGCCAAACTTTCCCAGTCGCTCTGAGCAGGTGGAGTGTTTGCTTTAATTCCGCAGCCAACCTTTTCATGGCTTGCCTAACATTCCATGACATCACAGCACCTTGGCCAATAGCAGGCCGGGGCTGTGGGCGAAGATATTTCACCAGGCAGGCAGGCAGGCAGGCAGGCAGCTTACACTGCTTTGGACCATTGGTTTGTGTTTGGTCTCATTTATTTATTTCTTGAAAACGAACGAACCTATCTTAACTCGCCCTCTTCTTGATTCGCAGGGTCAGCAGCAATGAAGAAGACGCACACGTGTGAGTAGGATTTCATTATTTGTTGGGTTTGTTAGGAGGACAGTAGCTTTTTTGAAAAAAGGAAAGGTATTGCAAATCCATGAAATTACCAGATTTTTCCTGCCCTCGCTCCTCAGCTCACCCCCATCTCTGAGCATGTGCAGACTACCCACTATTCAACAACAGGTTAACCACAGCGGAGGATGTAAGCACTTAGAAAGTTGCCCCCCTGTATCTTCCTGGCAGCTGCTAAGCACTTTGCAACAACTGTTAGGCTCCTTTGCGAGTTAACGATCGGCAGCCACAAACGCAATGCTCAAATGCTTTACAAAGAACAGCATCCTGGGATGATGATGATGATGATGATAATTTATACCTCCGCCCATCTGGCTGGGTTTTCCCAGCCACTCTGGGCGGCTTCCAACAAAACATACAATAACCTATTAAACATTAAAAGCTTCCCTAAACATGGCTGCCTTCAGATGTCTTCTAAAAGTCTGTTAGTTGTTGTTCTCCTTGACATCTGGTGGGAGGGCGTTCCATAGGGCAGGCACCACCACCGAGAAGGCCCTCTGCCTGGTTCCCTGTAACTTGGCTTCTCGCAGCGAGGGAAACGCCAGAAGGCCCTCGGCGCTGGACCTCAGTGTCAGGGCAGAACGATGGGGGTGGAGACGCTCCTTCAGGTCTACTGGACCGAGGCCGTTTAGGGCTTTAAAGGTCAGCACCTTTAAAGGATCTCGCAAGCAGGTCTCGAAATCCATTAGTGACACAGAGAGATGTCTCACACCAAGCCGAGGCCATTGTCCCATCTAGATCAGAACTCCCTACACTGACAGGCAGAGGCTCTCCAGTATTTCAGACCAGGGTGCCCCCTACCTGGAAGTGCCAGGGATCAGCCTTCAGTAACTGGCATTTGCAGGTAAAGTGTCACCACACATGGAGGCTCCATTCAGCAGTTGTGGCTTGGCCCGTTCCTCTGTGTATTTGTCAAATAGGTTAGGGTGCAGCCTTCCCCAGCCTATGGTCCTCTGGCTATTGCTGAGCTGTAGCTCCCAATATCCTTGAGAGTTGGCCGGGATGGCTGGGGCTGATGGGAGTTGGAGTCCACAAACATCATAGAACTACAACGCCCATCATCCCTGCCTGTTGGCCACGCCGACTGAAGCTGACAGGAGATGTAGTCCAATGGGGTTCTTTGACTCCAACTCCCATCAGCCCCTGCAAAATTGGCCAGCAGGGATGGTTGGACCGCCAATGTTCTTGGACTCCAGTTCCCATCAGCCCTAGCCAACATGACCAGGAGTACTAACTTGGCCCCACGACTGTGGGTGCCCAGGGCCATGGGTACTGTGAACCTGGCACCGAGTTGAGTTGATAAAACTTTATTCGCATTAGCCAATGGCCATAGCAACAGTAAAACATTACAGTATAAAGGAAATTTGATAAAAGAGCACAATTTAAAGTCCTGAATCAGCAGTCAGTTAGTGGCCCTTATTCTGATTGCCCCTGCTATGAACCTGGCAACCTTTGCTGTTTTCTGCTCGTTTTGATCTGATAGAAGGAAGCACACTGTGGCAGCGGTTGAGCGCCCTGGGATGGTTAGTACGAGTGGGGTGATGATCTCGTTCCTCAGGTCTTTGTAGAGAGTGCAAGACAGGAGGGCGTGTGCCGCCGTTTCGGTGCTAACATCTCCACAGGGGCAAAAACGTTTCTCAGGCGAGATCTTTTGGAATTGGCCCTCAAGTACTGCAGATGGCAAAACATCCAGTCTTGCAAGTGTAAAAGCACGTCTGTATTTTGGGATGATAAGTTTGTGCAGATACGGGGCCAGAGAATCAAAATGGAGAGGTGGAAAATAAAGATACCAAGGGCAGAATTTCCTTATAGCGGCCAGGTTGTTCTGATGCTCAATATCTTTTAGACATTGAACAATTAGACTGTTTGCTTTAGTGGGGCCCATAGTGAGTAGGTGTTGTGGGGATAGGCCACAAGAGTGAAGTTTTTGTTAGACGGTTTTAAGCCAGGCACTTTTATGGGAGTCTTGAAGTAGTAGGGATAGTAAACAAGGGGGATTTGAGTTTAGGCAGGGCCAGAAGTTAAGAGATCTTTACCAAGTCCTTACTTCTACTGAAGGGAGACTTGCCTCCAGTCTCAATGATGTGTTTGGGATGCATGGCAGTACAGAAAAAAATCTGCCTTAGGAACTTTGATTGAACAGCTTCCAAAGTGCTAAGATGGTTACCAGTCCAAATCTGAGCCCCATATAGTAGCTGTGCTGGGGGTTTAGCTTGGAAGACTTCTAGGGCTGATGGTATATGGTTGCCACCCTTTGCATGGAAAAAGCGAGTCAAAGTCTTGGCACTGGAGCTGGGGCTTTCCTCCTCCCCGGAAGAGGAACTGCTTCGCAAGATTTTCGGAGGGTCCCTGTGACACAACTGCCCTTCTGTCCCTCGCCTCTGACCTGATGGCAGTTCCCTGACACTCGGGCACGCAGGGCCCCAGGGAGTTGGCACCTATGAACATGGCCAAAGGTCAAGGATGATGGGAATTGGAGTCCATTGGCTCGTCTAGCTTGGAACTGTCTATTCAGACCACTGGTCCTGCTGGTTGCCAGGAGCCAGAGTCCAGCCACCTTCAACACGGTCGTGCCAATGGGACCTTGTCGTACCTCGTTCTATTGCGGCGCCTTGTGCTCAGTTGCTTTTCTCTTGACGCCCCAGGACCTACTTTTCTTTCCACCTCCGGTGCCTCTGTGGGTTGGGGCTGGTAGGGGAGAGAAATGGGGACACTGGCGTATTTCCCCCTCTTATTTGGTGCCTGGAACAAGATCTGTGTGGTGGGCCCCTTCCTGTTGCTGTGGGACGCAGATCAGCACCACGGTTCTCTGCACGACGGGATGCGGTTGGGCTCGCCCAAGCGCTGAGCGGGGCTCCATCTCGGGAAACAGAGGGCGTCCCTGCCTGACGTCGTGCTTTGCGGTGGGAGGGGGGTGTTTGACCTCGATAAACAGGGAGGGCGAGGTGGGTCGGCCACCTCAGATGTGTCAAAACAAAGGTGCAGGCCTTGAGTTTGGAGGCCCACCTTGTCTAGGCTCTTGTTCTCACCATGGCCAAATGTAGCCATGGCTGCCATGTTGGGCGGATGGACAAACTTGTGGAGGAGAGGGCTTTGTTGTTGTTTAGTCATTTAGTCGTGTCCGACTCTTCATGTCCCCCTGGACCAGAGCATGCCAGGCCCCCCTGTCTTCCACTGCCTCCCGCATTTTGGTCAAACTCATGCTGGTCTCTTCGAGAACACTGTCCCACCATCTCGTCCTCTGCTGTCCCCTTCTCCTTGTGCCCTCCATCTTTCCCAACATCAGGGTCTTTTCCAGGAAGTCTTCTCTTCTCATGAGGTGGCCAAAGTCTTGGAGCCTCAGCTTCAGGATCTGTCCTTCCAGTGAGCACTCAGGGCTGATTTCCTTCAGAATGGAGAGGTTTGATCTTCTTGCAGTCCATGGGACTCTCAAGAGTCCCCTTCAACACCAGAATTCAAAAGCATCCATTCTTCGGCGATAAGCCTTCTTTATGGTCCAGCTCTCACTTCCATACATCACTCCTGCCTGGGAAAACCATAGCTATACGGACCTTTGTTGGCAAGGTGATGTCTCTATTTTTTAAGATGCTGTCTAGGTTTGTCATTGCTTTTCTCCCAAGAAGCAGGCGTCTTTTAATTTTGTGGCTGCGGTCACCATCTGCAGTGATCATGGAGCCCAAGAAAGTAAAATCTCTCATTGCCTCCATTTCTTCCCCTTCTATTTGCCAGGAGGTCATGGGACCAGTGGCCATGATCTTTGTTTTTTTGATGTTGAGCTTCAGACCATACTTTGCGCTCTCCTCTTTCACCCTCACCGATGGCTATTAGCCACGATTTCTATGTTCTGCCCTCACTGTTGGAGGCAGTCATGCTTCTGGAAACTGCAGGAGGGGAGAGGACCTCTTGTACTCAAATCCCGGTGCAGGTTTTGCATAATGGGCATCTGGTTGGCCACTGTGAGCACAGGACGCTGGACTAGACGGGCCACCCGCTTGATCCAGCAGGGCTCTCCATATGTTCAGGTGCCCCAAAGAACCAAGGACTTGAGATAAGCTGTCTCTGGACCTGGAGGTTCCATAAGAACCTCAGAAGATCCTGCAGGCCAGAGGGGACCCATCTAGTCCAGCATCCCTTAATCTCGCAACTTCCATTGCGTGTTCTTTCCCCCCCCCTTTTTTAATAGTAAATTTTATTAGTATTTTCCACACAACAACAACACGAAAAATATTGAAAAATAACAATACACAAAAGACAAAAACCAGCATACAAAAAAACCCAAATCCATACCTTACAAGTTAATAATATAAACACTAAAAAGAAAAACAAACATTGATTTCCACCAATCCCACTGCACCTCCTTTATCTCTCATTGTGTCTTCCTGTTTTCCCGATCATCTCTATCTTAGCATCTAGATGTAAATCCCTCTTTCTTATCCTTTCACTTCACAAGGTTATTTCAGACTCAGCCAGATTTCTGTCCTCAAACCTTGGCTTTTAGGGTATTCATTTAGACACTACCATTACTTTTTCATTTCACTTTTTGGTTTTTGTCTTATTATATCTGTCAATTTGGCTAATTCTAAATATTCTGAAAGCTTACATAACCATTCTCCCCTAGTGGGTAACTGATTCCTTTCCAATACTTAGCCAGCAGGATTCTTGCTGCAGACGTTGCGTATAAGAAAAATTTAGTTTTGTCTTTTGGAATATAATCATTTAAAATTCCTAAAAGGAATGCCTCTGGCCTTTTACTATATGATATTCTTAGTATTTTCTTTATTTCCTCGTGGATCATGCTCCAAAATTTCCCAATTTCGGGGCATGTCCACCACATATGGTAGAAGGTTCCTTTTTGTTTCTTACATCTCCAGCACTTATTATTATATGTTTTATTCATTTTTGCCGGCCTTTCTGGCGCCAGGGACCACCTGTGATCCATTGCGTGTTCATGAGTGTCATGAGGGAGGGGGAAAAACTGGCACCACCAGTAACGTTCTCCTTTCTGATCTGAGTGCTGGACAGGTGCACAATTGGGGTGCTATTTGTGGGGAGAAATCTCCCTAAATGGGCAGCCACCACACTTCCTTTCTCCTTCTTCTCCTTCTCCTTCTTTACTTCCATATTTGGAGTCCTTTCTTGACACTCCAGAAACGGCCGTACGCTGCGCATCCGGAACGTTTGGTTTTAGCCACATCAACTGTGCGCACGCTGTCAGAGATGTCTGAAGGGGTCCGAGGTCTGAAGACCTCTTGCTCGAAACTGCAGGAGCGAGGAGAGTTCAGCCGTTGCGCTTGAGTCCTGCTTGCAAGCTTCTCTTTGGGGGCCACCTTGTTAAGTCACTGTGGGAACGAGGTGCTGGAGCAAAGCATCTCTGGCCTGATCCAGCCTTTGGAACCAGGCATTTTGGGCCATATCACGCCAATTCGGCTCCGATTTCGCCAGTTGCTTACTTGTTTCCAGGACCAAATCTGGGCGCTGATTTTTAACCCTTAAAAATCCTGATCCGGAGTGTGGTACCTTTGGCCATCCCAGGGACGACGTTGCCATCGCGACCAACCCTTGACGTGACTTTCCCCTTGAAACAGAAAGCCACATTCCAGCCTCAGAGTTTTCTGTGCTCGCCGTCTCCCGCCTCAGGCCCTCTCATCCATCCACGTTCCCCCCCCCCACCGGAAACTTTTCTTGTGGCTTTTTCATCTTCTCTCCGCCTTTCTCTTTGGCCTTCTGTGGGTTTGGAACTTTCCAACTCACTGCTGTCTCTGTCTCTCTTATCCCCCCCCCCAAAAAAAATTACAACCGGAGTTTCTGATTGGCCGTTGGGAGTTCCAGTCTGTGGGGTGCTGCGTCACCTGTCAGTCTGCTGATGATGCTGCCTTTTTTAAAAAAGGAAATTGACTCCGCACACACACACTCCCCAAAAGCGCTTCTCGCTCGTTGCAGCTCATGCCCAGAGACCAACAGGTGTTGCAGAATCAAACCGCTGACAGTCCCCTTCCCCACAAGCCGTCTCCACCATGCGAGGTATGTGGGGAGAGGGGGAGAGGTTGGGGGAGGCGAAGCGACTGCTTGGGGCCACCTGTTGGCTTGCAGCCGGCGCCAGAGCAATGGGGTGTTTGATGGGACCTCCAGAAAACCCATAACTGAACGGAGCCAGGGCTGCAGGATGCCACCTGTGGCTTTAAAGCCAGCTCCAGAGCCCAGAACAATTGGGCTGTGTGTGTGTGTGTGTGTGTCTGTGTATTTGCACTGAATTTTTCAAACGTTTTCACGGTAACCTTCAAATCAAATGCATTGCTTCCTAAGTTGACTTTCTCACCTTCACCTCCGCGGTGTTTTTCCTCACACCTTTTCTACTGCATTATATCTTTGTCTAGCACAAAAAGTTTCTCTATTGAAGTTACTTTATCATTTTTCTTCCCCTGCTTTTATGTCAAATACTGCCCGCGATTTGACTCTGTATATGTGTGTGTGTGTGTGTATATATATATATATATATGCAGGTTTTGGTGTCCTCGGGTGTCTTCCCGTGTAAAAGTTGGGGTGTCTAGGCGACGTTTCGACGAGGTCTCACTCGTCATCTTCAGGCTGGTGCTTTCGGCTTCTTGTTACTGGAACAGAGCAGGATCTCAGTGTTTGAGTTCCTATAAATACTGTTGAGGAGGTGTGGTGTATAGCCTCCAATGTTCTGGGCAGAGAGGAGGTTCCCAGGCTAGTGTGCCTTTTCTTCTTTTGTTCCTTAATTACTTGAGGGATATCTTGAGTGATTTCTTGAGTGATTTCCTGAATCCCACTAGGTGGGTCATTAGGTGTGGATTAGTTGCTAAAGCCTTCGTGTCTTGAACTCTTGAACTTTGTGAAGAGTTTTTCTGAGAAGATGGCTGTACTGCACTTGGTTGTGCTCTGGCTTGGCTTCGTGTATAGGGGCGAGCTGTGGTTTTGTGGCCTGTGCCAGCCAGATCTGTGTAGGGATTGCAGGGGGGTGCAGCATCCGGAGGTGCCACCCTGGTTTGGCTACTGGATGGTGTCTGTAATTTATCTGTGGAGAGGGTCTGGGTTTGGGTCTGGTGTGGTTGATTGGTGATGGCGTTCTGTGTGCCTCTGGATCTGGTGTCAGATTTTGTGGGGAGGGCTAATTTCCAGATGTCTGGCAAGCGGGATGTGTCGTCACGCTTGTTCATGTTGTGAGGGTGTTTCTCTATCTCGATGGCTTCCATGATTATTCTCTTGTGGTGATGTTCCATGTTAAAGAGCAATTTGGAATCTGCAAAATTAATTTCGTGTCCTGTTTCTTTCAGACTTTGCAGGGTATTTCTGCCCAGCCACGTACATTGGACAAACAAACAGACGAATAAATGCACGGATCGCAGAACACAAGAATGCCGTCAAAAAAGAAGAAAAAACTTCCTCTCTTTTCCAACACATGAAAGAAACAGGACACGAAATTAATTTTGCAGATTCCAAATTGCTCTTTAACATGGAACATCACCACAAGAGAATAATCATGGAAGCCATCGAGATAGAGAAACACCCTCACAACATGAACAAGCGTGACGACACATCCCGCTTGCCAGACATCTGGAAATTAGCCCTCCCCACAAAATCTGACACCAGATCCAGAGGCACACAGAACGCCATCACCAATCAACCACACCAGACCCAAACCCAGACCCTCTCCACAGATAAATTACAGACACCATCCAGTAGCCAAACCAGGGTGGCACCTCCGGATGCTGCACCCCCCTGCAATCCCTACACAGATCTGGCTGGCACAGGCCACAAAACCACAGCTCGCCCCTATACACGAAGCCAAGCCAGAGCACAACCAAGTGCAGTACAGCCATCTTCTCAGAAAAACTCTTCACAAAGTTCAAGAGTTCAAGACACGAAGGCTTTAGCAACTAATCCACACCTAATGACCCACCTAGTGGGATTCAGGAAATCACTCAAGAAATCACTCAAGATATCCCTCAAGTAATTAAGGAACAAAAGAAGAAAAGGCACACTAGCCTGGGAACCTCCTCTCTGCCCAGAACATTGGAGGCTATACACCACACCTCCTCAACAGTATTTATAGGAACTCAAACACTGAGATCCTGCTCTGTTCCAGTAACAAGAAGCCGAAAGCACCAGCCTGAAGATGACGAGTGAGACCTCGTCGAAACGTCGCCTAGACACCCCAACTTTTACACGGGAAGACACCCGAGGACACCAAAACCTGCATTCCTGTACCCGTGAAAATCTACGAAAGCAAATATATATATATATATACACATACACACACACACACACACACAAATATATATATATAGTTATTTAGTTGTGTCCGACTCTCCATGAGCCCCTGGACCAGAGCACGCCAGGCCCTCCTGTCTTCCACTGCCTCCCGCAGTTTGGTCAAACTCATGCTGGTCGCTTCGAGAACACTGTCCCACCATCTCGTCCTCTGTCGTCCCCTTCTCCTTGCGCCCTCCATCTTTCCCAACATCAGGGTCTTTTCCAGGGAGTCTTCTCTTCTCATAAGGTGGCAAAAGTCTTGGAGCCTCAGCTTCAGGATCTGTCCTTCCAGGGAGCACTCAGGGCTGATTTCCTTAAGAATGGATGCGTTTGATCTTCTTGCAGTCCATGGGACTCTCAAGAGTCTCCTCCAGCACCAGATTTTAAAAGCATCCATTCTTCAGTGATATATATATATATATATATATATATATATTCCACAAAAGTCCTCTATGGAGAGTTGGTCATTTTTATCTCTAAATTTCGCTGTTTCTGTATAGTCCATTGCTTTCAAATCCACTCCCCCTTTGTTGGAACTTTCTCTTCTTCCCATTTCTGTGCATATAATATTCTAGCTGCCATTGTCACAGACATAAATAGTTTGGTCACCTTCTTTGGGACAGCTGTCCCTATTATACATGTAAGGAAAAGGTCTGGTCTTTTGGAAATAGCTCATTTAAACATATTCTTCATTATAGTTCATTAAGTTTTCCTCAAAACTTTTTGGTTGTGTACATATCCACCACATGGAACAATCGTGTTTTTTGACGGGACCCCAAAAGGCCCAATCCCTGAGCAGGGCCAAAGTTGTGGCTTTCCTAATTTAAGGGCTGTGTTGCTCAAGGAACCCCCTTCAAAACAATAACAATGCTAATATTGTTGGTGAGCTGATTATGGTGTGCAATGCTGAATTTCTTGCCTTGCCTACGTTCCTGGAGTCTGTAGAGTAGGGATTTGGCGAGAAATTTGAATTGTATGTATAGCTTATATATAAATCGTATGCGTGTTTTACATTTGTCTGGTCCTGTTTGGCTGCAACCTGTGTTTGGTTGCCTTGTTAATCAGCTCGAATTTGAACTGGTTCACACTGAAAGGTGATCCGGCCCAAATTTGTACTTCCCTAGTTGAAACTTCACCGTCCTTTGAAATTTGCACACCTGCGAATTTTGCAGTCTGGTTCTCCGGCCAAGCAGCGCCTCAAAAAGAAAAAAAAAGGCATATGCACATTGGTAAAAATGAGATATGCACCCCCCAAAAGTGTCATTTTAGGGAATACGGGGAAACGGCTTTGCAAAAATGTGCATTGGGAGAAATATTTGCCCGTGTGTCTGTTAGGAGAAATTTGCACAAGAAGGCTAGTGAATTTTCATGAGGACATTTCATTTTATTTTACATCCTAGATTGATGGATTTCATGGTCCTTGGTTAAACATCTTGGTTGTAATTTTAGCTCTGGAATTTATGGGTGCAGATTATAGATCCTTCCAATGAATGAATAAAATGCCACCTCACATCCCTGTCTATCGCAGGGATGGGGCCGTAGAGTTTTTCTTGGCTTTGCAAGAAGGTGAGACTGTAATGGGCTTAAGTTATGGAGGGAGGGAGAGATTTTGGCTGAAAGTTCTCAGCAGTTCAGAGCAATTCAGCAGTTTCCAAAAGGGTTGTGGTGAACTCTCTCTCTCACCAGAGCTCTTCCAGATGGGCAGCCAACCATCAGGGAGGACCTAACCCCTTCTCTTGCACTGCCGTTATTTAAAAAGCAAAAGCAAATACTATAAGTGATCATCACTTTTTTTTAGTCTTCGGTATACTTTCGATGTATCTTGGTCATACAGTCACTGAAAGTCAGTGCAAGTTTGCTCTTATTCTCTCCATTTTACGGATGAAAGGAAACAGCGGTAGTTTAATTCACGACCTCTTCACGTATCTGTGCTGCGTCAAGATTTGCAATGAGAATTTGCCTGTTTCTTGCTGGTACTCGGCATTCGACACAATCGAGAATGACAGGGGGAATTTAAAACTGTTTCCTTCTGGTAATGAACCACGGGTTGTTTCTCTACACACCCCAGTTAAAATATTCTCACCCTTATTAAATCCAGGTATATTTAATTCAAATCAGGCTCATGCATATTCTGTTCTTTCTGGGTGGGGGGGTTGCTGAGTCGTGTTACAACATGTTGATTTTCCTGGGTTGGGGGGCAAATATATTTTTCTTTCTCCATCGCCTGGCCATTTAGAAGTCTCTTGAGTCAGCCTCTCCCCAGATCTCCTCCTTTCACAAAGACAACCTGAATTTTTCAGGGTTAAATGGAGAACCCAAAGTCGGTCAGGTGTGAAACTCTTGTTGGGTAGAATCGTGGTTTTAATGCTATTAATGGACTACCATTGATCTGCACTTGACAAAGGAGAAAGGAGGGACGAGGTCCTCTGCCCTCCAAGGACCTGTAAAAAATGGAGACCAGGGAGACGGCAGAAAGAGGCAAAGGTGAACAGAACAAGCTTCTGTGTCTGATTAACATGGACTTAAGGTTAGGGTCAATAGGAGGGCGCCTGCCGTTATAATTTGCCCTTTCGAAAACGGTAGGCAAACTGAAACTTGGCCGTCCTTTGCCATTTGCTTTTCTCTGAATTTTGCAGTGCAGTCTTCCTTCCAAGTAATGTCTCCAAAGATGCACATAACTGGGGTTACGAGTGTGCAAAAATGCACTTCTGCGACAGCAGCGTACAAAAACGCATTAAAATTAGGGGAAATCGCTTTGCAAGCATTTGCATATTGGACAAAATTGCAACGGTGTATACGAGGCGAAATCTGCAGACGGCTTTAATTGAGGGCTTCTTTCAAAAATTGTCAAACTGATATGGAAATGCAGGAAAATGAACTTGAGACTGGGGGGAAATGAGAAACCGAGAGGAGCCAAAATGGACAGATTTGCTCATCCCCAGTTTTGAGTATGTCTTCGTAAGAACTCCCCTACCTTACAAAATTGTTGTTCGATCCATGCAGAGCTTGCAATACTCTTAAAATCAGTATATAACGTCTTTCCCAAAGGTCAGGATCGTGCCCATCCACTTAATTTGTAGCCTCACTTTTCTGAATTTCAGTAGAAGATGTATTTCTGATATCCAGCACTGTCTTATGTAACTGAAGCTATTCATATTTTCTTAGCTCTGCCACACTCCCACATGCTTTAATCTTCCAGCATCTGGACCGCAAATATTTCTGTGTTGTTGTTTTTTTTTAAAAAAATGTGTCATCTTTAAAGCTAATTGTTTGAATTAACTACTAATTCGACGTGTTTCTCTGCGCTCTGAAAGTCATTCTTAAACTATTTTTATTATTGTTGGCCTCTTCAAAAGGGCTCTTATGAAACAGTTCTATGTTTAGGCAATTAAAAAAAAAATCTAAAATTAAAATATTTGGCGCTAGTCCTCAAGGTGTTTTAGCGGGGGGGGGGGGCTCAGATTCAATATAAAGCGGTCTGGATGATTTTGTGGTGTTTAGCAAATGTCCAGGCAAGTATCTGCAGACAGGAACTGAAACTTGAATCTTGAAACTGGTTGCCGCTAGTCCTCATTGAGAAGTGACAAATTATTCAGAAGAAAGCTGGGTTGTTTCAGTTTGTCATACTTAGTAATAGCAGTCAGTAAGGAGCTCTGATACACTTGAATGAATGGGTTATTTGTTGTGGTCGCTGAGCGATAGAAGTGAATACACAATTAAAGTATGCAGCTGGTTAGAACAAGACGCAAATATAATGGTGATGTATCTTCATGAGGACTCGGGGAAAGAAGAGAAAAGAAAACAATCCCTAACTGATGCATAAGTGTTGGGAACTGAACTCAAGACAAAAAAAAAAAAAAATGAGGTAGTCCTCAGCACCTATTTCAGCCTTAAAAATGAGCAATGTTGTTTTTAAACATGAAATCACACAAATCAGCATTGTGAATCTTCCCAAATCAGCAGCACCAGGAACCGCGTTTCAGCAAAATAACGATGGTTTCATCCAGCGAAGTCCCACTCACAGTTGCACCCATTGAAATTAAGAAGCCTAACTTAGTCGTGTATATGAACTTCAGTGGGTCTACTCAGCGTAGGACTAGCATCAAATACCACCTCTACATTCCACCCCACTAGGAACTGACCCCAAAAATTGTCCGGATCATCACTGAATGTATTTTGCAGCCGTCTCAGTAATACGGGAAGAAGTGTCCTTTAACCAAAAAAATATACCTAATCTATAGAAAGGAGCTCTTAAATCAGGCATCCCCAAACTCGGCCCTCCAGATGTTTTGGGACTACAACTCCCATCATCCCTAGCTAGCAGGACCAGTGGTCAGGGATGATGGGAACTGTAGTCCCAAAACATCTGGAGGGACGAGTTTGGGGGTGCCTGCCTTAAATAGAGGGAGAATCAACCTCTCTCTCTGCACTCCCTATACAAGTTATGATGCAAAAGGACTTGATCGGCAGCTTATTGCTCCAGCTCCACTCAGACAAAAGCATCTCTTAACTCGGGTCTTCTCAAATCGTCCATTTATACAGGAAGCTGTGTTCTAGTGGGTTAGACCAGTGTTCCCCAACCAGCTGTTTTTGGACTACAACTCCCATCATCCCTCGCTAGCAAGACCAGTGGTCAAGGATGATGGGAATTGTAGTCCAAAAACAGCTGGAGGCCCAAGGTTGGGGAACACTGGGTTAGACCACTGGTCTATCTACCTCAGTATTGTCTACACTGACTGGCAACGACTCTCCCAAGATTTCAGGCAGGAGATTTCTCCCAGCCCTACCAGAAGATGCTAGGGACTGAAGTGGGAAACTTCTGCGTGCAGAGCAGATGTTCACTCAACTACAACCCTTAAATTATCAATTTCAGAAGGCAGCGCATTGTGACGAGTGAGCACAGGCGCACTCCTGTGTTTTGGAGGCGGTTAATGTATGCCACTATGAAGCTCTACTGATCCCATAATTCAGGGATTCCTCGGCTTCAGTGATGCTGCAGATTGTAAGTTTTCTAACTTTCACAGGCTGAGAGTATTGGGCCCCGTCTTGAAACCATGATTTCCCAACACATCTGGAGAGAGGAGAATATTTTCTATCTCTCTTTAATCCATTGACGGAAGTCTGAAAACTTCCTTTGCTTAGGAGGCTAAAAAGCGAATCAAAGTCCAGGGACATTGCAAAAAGAGAACAATAACCCAAATAGTTTGGGGGGAAAGCAGGATATAAATGCATTAAATAAATAAAAATAAATTGGGTCAGCGGGAGAATATTATTGGGTGTTGATTATGGTTGTTTTTATTTTTGCTGCAACATTTTGGGTTGCATTATTTTTTAAAAAACACAGAGATTTGGAAAAACAGAATGGGAGTGTATGTTTCCTCCCCCGCCTGAAGAACTATCTTTCTCCACAAATTCCTCCAGGTTCTTTGAGATCTGTTAGGGAAGCATTGCTAACTTTCCCATATATAACATCTGGAAGGATAAGTCCCTTAATATCACAAGCATGAATATGGGCAGCCCATTATGGCCTCTGCTTTAAAAGCAGCTTCTAATTTTTTTTGTTGCTGGGGCGACTGTGGTTGGGCAAAAGTGTCAATTTCAGTTTCTCTTTTTTTCCTTCTTCATTTTTCCACTGCAAAGTTCAGTTCTGCACATTCCCACATCAGTCTGTGATCGTTATTTTTCAAAAAGAAAAGGTCCCACTGAATATTCATCAGCGTTTTTGCGAAAGTTTTTTCTAATATCCACAAATTTGTGTGGCACTTTCACATTCATATGGCTATCTATGCACATTTTATTCTGGCAACTTCCTTTTTGTATACAAAAAGATCTGCTTTACAAAATTCTGAGAAGGGCGGATTTTGAAGGATGGATTTATTTTCAATTTCTGCATCATTTTGCAAAGTTCAGCATAGGCCGGTCCACTTTTAGGCGTGAAATAGATTGCATTTCTCCCCTCGCTCCTACATACAACATGACCCAAGTTTTACGTCATTCTGATCTTTGCCTTTTTATATTATTCCTACCTTTGCTCTTGCAGACACCTCTTTGAGAGTGTTTTGCTTTCGGGATTTAGCGGTGCAGGGTTGCATTAAATGGGGGTCCTACCGAGACTTAATGAGCGCACATACCGTAGGTTCGTTAATTTCAGAAGTTAAATGCTGAGCAATTGGACACAACACTGATAAATTTGTGTATAATGATGATGATGCTACCAAAAATTGCATCATTGTACGCCATAGGAATTCACCTAGGCCAGGGATGAAGAATCTGGGGGTCTCTATACATTGCTAAGGGATGCGGGTGGCGCTGTGATTAAACCACAGAGCCTAGGACTTGCCGATCAGAAGGTCGGCAGTTCGAATCCCTGCGACGGAATGAGCTCCTGTTGCTCAGTCCCAGCTCCTGCCAACCTAGCAGTTTGAAAGCACGCCAGAGTGCAAGTAGATAAATAGGTACTGCTCCAGTGGGAAGGTAAACGGCGTTTCCGTGCGCTGCTCTGGTTCGCCAGAAGCAGCTTATTCATGCTGGCCACACGACCTGGAAGCTGTACGCCGGCTCCCCCGGCCAGTAAAGCGAGATGAGCGCCGCAACCCCAGAGTCGGTCACGACTGGACCTAATGGTCAGGGGTCCCTTTACCTTTACCTTTTACTGAGAGTTAATGAGCACAACTACTGTAGGTTCGTTAATTTCAGTAGTTATATGCTGAGCAGTTGGACACAACACTGATAAATTTGTGTATGATGATGATGATACAGAAGATTGCATCATTGTACGTCATAGAAATTCACCTAGGCCATGGATGAGGAATCGATACATTGCTAAGCTTTCATAATCCCTGGCTGATGGGTCTTAGAGTCCAACAACATCTGTCCCCACCAACACTTGTCTAAGCCCACATTTAAATCTCCGCTGGGACTTCCAAAACCTTCGCTTCGACTCAGCGGTACCCTCTTTCTCTTGCCTTGTCCGCATGTTTGTTGCGCTTTTTTTTAACCCTGTCAGTTTAAGCAACAAAGAGGGTCCCTTCCGCACTCAACTTGCCCCAGAGGTTTCTCAAGGAAACACTTTGCGCTCGACTTAACAGCTTCTTTCCCGCTCCCCACAACTTAAATTTTCGGCAGGCGCCCAGAAGCCAGAAAAGCCGTTCCTCTGGCAATCTCCCCGAAGGGAGATCACTGCTCGCTCTGCTTAAAATCTTTTCCTTGCGCAAAACGCCTCTCTCCGGGGTTTTGAAAAGGGTGTGAAGACTACAAAATTAGTTGCCACCTTCCGTTTTTCTGCGTGTGGTGAAATGGGCACCGGTTTTTTTAAGGCTCCCCCTCCTCTTGCTTTCCTTCTCACCCCCTCCCCTACCCACACCTTCCTTCCCACTCTCTGTTCTGAGAAATATATGCCTTTCGTCTGTGTCAGATAAAAATCTGCTAGGCTGATCTGTCACAGTCTATCTGATGGGAGGTAGGGGATCCCAAGGTTTGCAAAAGGTCATGGCCAAATTTAATTTCAGTGTGTGTGGTTTTAATTTTATATTGCTGATTGCAATATAAAATTAGTTGTTCCCTTCGTTATTCCCTTTACCTTCCTGCGCAATTTACAATTGCTAGCTGGGACTGGTGAGAGCACAGTGACCCCTGGTGGCCGAAAGGTTCTTCACAACGGGTGGCCCTGATCCCAGGATCTTCCGCTTTGCATTTGGACGAGGCAGGGGCGAGGGCATAGCTGTCAACTGTCCCTTATTTGGCAGGAAACTCTCTTATCCCAGTGCCGTGTCCCGCTGCTGTCCCTTATTGATGATGTTCCTTAAATTTCCCGGGTTTCAAAGGAAGCACCTCCTCCTACTCCCTCCCTGCCGCCCAGGGAGGAGGGAAGCTCCAACTGTGTTGCTTGGCTGCCCGGCCCACCCCCTCCGACCTCCTCTCACCAGCCTCGGCCCCCGGGAGCCCCTCCCCACCGGGACTGGTGGGAGCCTCAGGCCCTTCCGCCGCCATCCTCCTTGCTGCCGCCGAACTGAGCATCTCTGCTTGGGGTAGCGTCTTTGTAGCTTGGACTTCGTTTTGCACGAATCGTGGTTGCTGATTGTAGTTATTTAATTGCAATGTTTCATCAGCTTGAGCAGCAACCTCTGGAAACGAAGGGCTAAAAACCGGTGCTGCTCTCCAAAATTATCTGGTCCCTTTTAACTTTGTATTTCAGGTGGTTGACTAAAATCCCTTATTTGGGCTGCTGATCCTTTATTTTCGAGGCGGCTGGTCCCTTATTTTCAAATCTGTAAGTTGACAGCTATGGGCAAGGGAGAAGGTCTTCCGTGGGTGCGTGGGAACCTGGATGCTTCCGGTTCAGTAGGGCAGCTTTCTTATGCCCCTGTTTAAATCTGTCTTCCATTCAGAGCCATGAGGACTGGAATCTTAATGGGGGGAAAGGGCAGGTAGCTCAGAGAGCAGAGCACTTGCAGCACGTAATGATAATAATAATAAAAATTTTATTTATACCCCGCCCTCCCTAGCCAGAGCCAGGCTCAGGGCGGCTAACACCAATAAAATCACAGTCAAAACATAATAAGCGAAAAAGGGGGGGGGCAATTTAAAATAAATACAGGTTAAAATACAGCCTCATTTTAAAGTAGCTGATAAATCAAGACCAAAAGGAGAAGGAAGACATAAGGGTCAGACTGAGTCGAAACCAAAGGCCGGGCGGAACAGCTCTGTCTTGCAGGCCCTGCGGAAAGATGTCAAGTCCCGCAGGGCCCTGGTCTCTTGTGATAGAGCGTTCCACAAAGTCGGGGCCAGTACTGAAAAGGCCCTGGCCCTAGTTGAGACCAATCTAACCTCCTTGAGGCTCGGGACCTCCAAAGTGTTGTCATTTGTGGACCTTAAGGTCCACTGCGGGGCATACAGAAAGTTTCAGGTTCAATTGGGAATCTCCCCGATTCTGGATTGAGATTGATAGCCACAACACACACCTGGTTGGATAAATGTTTTGGGGGCTGCTTGGTCTGACTGCATCTCTCAAGGAAAAACTGAGGCTGGATTCTGGGTTTATATTGTGTTAATTTTCCCCGTTAGAATGCCCAGAGCTTCTGCGCCGTTTAAAAACACTCCTTTCTCACAACGGCGGCACCTGTTGTGCTATGGAACTGTGGCTTTTCGGCCGATAGATCCACACGTCACACTAAATTTCATTTGTGGCAATGGGTGTGGTTGGGGCAACAACAGACATCATCAAACAATGTGGCTCTTCCCGCATCTTTTCTGCGCATGCTGTCTTCGGTTCACCTGCAAATTCCCCCATAAAGTTGGCAGGAGAGAATGTTTTGCTGATACAGTCATACCTCATGTTACGTCCGCTTCTTTCAGGTTACGTCTCACGGAAAGGGTTACTTCTGGGTTTCACCGCATGCACAGAGGCACAAAATGACATCACACGCATGCGCAGAAGCAGCGGATCGCAACCCGCGCAGGCGCACAGATGCGCCACTGTGGGTTGCGCTCTTTTCATGTTGTGAACGGGCCTCCAGAACGCATCCCGTTCGCAACCAGAGGTACCACTGTATAGCGCCCCAAAGTTTGTCACTTTATGCCTGCAGTTTTCCAGGTTCCGGGGGCTGCAAACTCCCCCCCCCCGAATCAGATAACATGCGAGTAAGTGCTAAACCTACGTTATATTCCATTACGTTTGTGGAAGTGGCTTTTGTGGCATGTGAAAGCTCAAATATCATGCAGAATTAAAACAGGGAAACACATTCTTTCTGGAGTCGAAAAAACTGAATCGTATAATAGTAGAGTCATAAGGGACCCCAGGGTCATCTAGTGCAACCCCCCCAATGCAGCCATCTCAACTGGAAGCATCCATGACAGATGGCCACCCAACCTCTGCTTAAAAACCTCCAAGGAAGGAGAGACCACAACTTCCCAAGGGAGTCCATTCCACAGTCGAACAGCCCTTACTGTCAGAAATTCCCCCCTGATGTTTAGGCATGTGTTGTAGTCCATTAGTTTCCTAGCATTAGTTTCTGTGCAGTGTGGAAGCTCAAATATAATGCAGAAACCACTGGTTAGGGAAATGTTGGGGAGATGGAATAACCTGCCCTGGGGGTTGCACCCGGAACCGGTCCGGGAGCAGCCCATGGGCTCCATTCAGAGAAGGTTTTTCCCGTCCTCAGGGGGCTGAAAAGAAGGGATGTGGGGAAAAAGCCTTGAGGGGGTTGATGGAACTCGGATGTGGGTTGACGCCATGCGCCAGCAGACCGAAATGTTAGAGCAGCCGGAGGAAATTGAGGGGGGAGGCTTGTTTTCAAGGCCTGCCGGAGGAACCAGCGAGCTCCTCTTTGAAGCGACAGCTCTGTGGCTTAAGCTTCGCGTGCAAACCCTACTCCTTCGTTCCTCTTGGCAGTTTTGCCCCCCACTGCACTGCACTGCCGCCGCTTGTAGCACCCGTCGGAGACCCCCTCAAGTTGCCGCCGGCACCCCCCTTTTAAAGCACGCACCTGCCTGCGGAGAGTTTTGCAGCACCTCTAGAGTCCGGTGGGTTTGTCGTGGCCACAAGCACCTCTGTAGGTTTTGCAGGCAGCCCTGTTTAGGGAAGTTTTTAACAACTGGTTTTTTTTGGGGGGGGGGGGTTTCAAAAAAAATTATTGGTTTTCCACATTTATCACAAAATGACATGACGAAACACACAACAAAGAAAAACACACTACAACACAATAAAATTAAACGCAAAAAGGAATTATTTCTTCTAATACCTAATTCTCTTAACATTGCTAACTGACTTCCTCGAATCCTCTCTAATATTAACTCCTTTCATTTACTAATCTCTTCTCCTTTATTAATATTCCAATCCTTAATGTTTACTACCACATATCCTTATTCTACCCCAGGCCTATTTGTTACTTCCAAGGATTTTCTGTTTATCTTATTTTACAATATTTAGCTAAATATTATTCCAGTCCTCTTGTGTATCCTCTTCTTTCTGGTCGCAGATTCTTCCAGTCAGGTCGGCCAGCTCCAAAAATTCCAACATCTTCATCTGCCATTCTTCTATTGTTGGTATTTCTTGCGATTTCCAGTTTTTGGCTAATAATGACTGATGTTTTAATGTATTTTTAACCTTCTGTTGGAAGCCGCCCAGAGTCACTGGGGAAACCCAGCCAGATGGGCAGGGTAGAAATATTATATTATTATTTTTTATTATTTATTCCCCTTGAGAAATGTTAAGCAGATAGATCAGGGGGCAGGAAGCTTCAACCCTAAATGTCTTTGGCCCCCATCGTCCAGCCTGGACACGGAGGTCCAGCTCCAAGAACCTTCTGGCGGTTCCCTCATTGCGACAAGTGAGGTTACAGGGAACCAGGCAGAGGGCCTTCTTGGTGGTGGCACTTCCCCTGGGGAAGGCCATCCCATCAGATGTCAAGGATCTGACTTTTGGAAGACTTCCGATTGCAGTCCTATTCAGGGAGGGTTTTAATATTTGATATTCTTTGTGTTTTAATATTCTGTTGAGAGCTGCCCAGAGTGGCTGGGGCAGCCCGGTCAGATGTGTGTATGTGGATTATTATTATTATTATTGAGACCGAGGGCCACACTCCCTTCTTGGCAGGCTTCCTGGGAGCTGCATGCCTGTGATGGACAGGGCCAGAGGTTTAAGTGAGTGGGGTGACACATGCATTTTCTCCTTTGTACGGTACTCTAGTTTCCACACACACAAACACAGGCCACATTCCTCCATGTAAAGCACTATGGTGCCACTTTAAGCAGCTTTCCCCGGAGGATTCTGGGAGCTGTAGTTTGTGACGGGGGCCGAGAGCCACGATTTCTCTCTGAGAACTGCAATTCCCAGAGTTCCCCTGAGAAGAGGGGTTGGCTGTTAAACCACTCTGGCCCCTGCAGGAGGGAGATCCATAGTTTAACTAAAGAAATACTTTGTTTTCTCTGTCCTGAATCTTCCAAAATTCGGCTTCATTGGCCGTCCACAAATTCTAGTGTTAAGATAGAAAGAGAGGAAAGCTATTCTCCATCCACTTTCTCCATCCACCTTTTCCGTGCCACACCTAATTTTATAACCTTCTGTCTTGTGGTCTCTTTTTTACTTTTCTTCAAATGTGTTTCTAAAGCCTGTGTCCCCATTCACTGGCTAGAAATGCCGCCGAATAAGATTTCTATAGAGATGTCCTCTGCCTTGAATAATTTCAGGTTGGCTGCTTGCAATTTAATACCACTATATCGTTTTGCGTGTTTGATTCGATTCCATTTACGAATCGCCTCCGGTGAAATACCTCAAAGCAATTTCTCCGTTAAAAAGCACAGGGAATTAAAGCAATGCACCGAAATTCGAGGAAACGGATACTTTAAAAAGACAGCCGTCAAAACACAGCAAATGAAGAACGAGAAAAATAACGACAGCAGATATCGCAGATACACACACACAAAGAAAACCATGACCTTTCTAGCGTTTGGTAATGATGCTAACTTCCTAACTTCCTACTCTGCCGAATTAATACCTGTAGTTGTGTGGGAGAGGACTGAGCTTTTGATTGAGTCCGAAACAAATCAATTCAAAAATGCTGATCTAATGGAGTTTGGGAGTTTGATGTCGTCATCTTACCTGGTTGGCCCCGGTGAAAACAGGATGGTGGACTTTGAAGGGCGTTGGGCCTGATCCAGCTACAGAGCTATAGAACCATGGAAGTATAGAATTGGAAGGGACCCTGCAGATCATCTAGTCCCAACCCTCTGCAATGCAGGAATATGCAGGTGTCCCATACAGGAATTGAACCTGCAACCTCGGCGTTATCAGGACCACCCTCTAACAAACTGATCTCTTCTGGTGTTCTTATAATAATAATAATTTATTATTTATACCCCACCCATCTGGCTGGGTTTCCCCAACAACTACCAGACTTTCAGAAGACATCTGAAGGCAGCCCTCTTATTGTATTTTAGTGTTCTTTTGGAAGCTGCCCAGAGTGGCTGGGGAAACCCAGCCAGATGGGCGGGATATAAATAACAAATTGTTGTTGTTGTTGTTGTTGTTGTATTATGTGCTATGGCCCTAAGGCCTTCTGTTCAGACCCCTTTAGTGTGGGGGGGAAAGGAGGGGCAGCCAAAATGATCAAAGGGGTGGAGCAACTCATCTGTAAGATAAGGGGGCAGCGTTTGGGACTTCTTGGTTTAGAGAAAAGTCAAGAAGGAAGTAACTTGATAGAGGATTATGAAATGATGTTTCTCTTAAGGGTAAGACTCGAACCCGTGGCTTCATGTTACAAGTAAGGAGATTCCCACTAAACATTTGGGAGGAACTTTCTGACGGTAAGAGCTGTTCGACAGTGGAACAGACACCCACTAGAAGTGGTGGGCTCTCCTTCCTTGGAGGTGTTTAAGCCGAGGTTGGATGGTCATCTCTCATGGATGCTTTGGCTGAGATTCCTGCATTCCAGGGGGTTGGACTAGATGACCATTGGGTCCCTTCCAATTCTATGATTCTGTGAAAGTGGATAAAGAAAATGTTTTCCTCCCTGTCGCAACACTAGAACTTGTTGACTTCCAAGGAAGCTGAGTGTTGGGAGATTCAGGAGAGATGGGGGGGGGGAGTCCTTAATCCAGTACATGGTTAAACTGCGGAACTCCCTCCCACAGCAGGCAGAGATGGCCGCCATCTTGGGTGACTGTATTTATCTTTTAATAAATTTTATTAAGGTCTGCAGAGGGGAAATGCAAAACGTAAAATCTCTTGCCAAACCGAACCAAGACTTTTATCTAGGTGCAATAAAAACAGAAAGGGGCAGGATGGGGAGAAAGAAATAGAGAAGGAGAAAGAAAGAAAGAAAGAAAGAAAGAAAGAAAGAAAGAAAGAAAGAGAAAGGTAGAAAAATAAGATTCAGAAACTAAAGAACTTCCGATTCTTCCTCCATCCGCTATGCAGAAACAAAATTCGCTTCGTCCAATCCGACATATGACACCTCACAAAGCAACTTTCTATAAATGAACCTTAATCTTACATCCTCAAACCAGCACGGGCGTCTTTAAAAGAGGATTAATTGATTGTGATTTTATGTAAACTGTGTTGCTTTTATTGATGTTAGCCGCTCTGAGCCCGGCTTCGGCTGGGGGAGGGGATATAAATAAAATTTTATTATTATTTTATTAGTAGTAGTAGTATTTGATAAATTCAAAGGCCATCCGTGTCTGGTCGCCATGTTGGCTGGGCTTCCACAGGTGGGCGAAGGGCTGATCTAGACTTGGTTGCTGCAACCGTGGCCACTTTGGGTGCCGAGATCACTGCAGTCATGTTCCTGTTTTGTGAGTCACGATCAAAGGGATAAACGACTGACGGCAGAGGAACTTGGGGGCAAATCGCCGTCGGTAAGGGGCGAGGCAGCGAGGCTGAATCATAGAGCTGTGGGAAGACAGTCTCGGGTCAGAGACAGGTTGCGAGGCGAGAAGCAAGGAAATATGAAGACACACATATTTTCCAAAATAATCCCCCCTGCCTTTTTGAAGCCTGTGTTCAAATCGGGTTCATCTTCAGTTTTCGGGTTTCCCATCTGGGTGGCCACTGTGAGAACAGGCTGATTCAACTGGGGTCTTCTTCGGTCCTTATGGAACCTCCTGGTCCAGAATAGTCTATCTCGATTCTTAGGTTCTTAGGGCATTTGGCCACTGTGAAAACAGGGTTCTCAGCATCACCCATCAGTAAGTCAGAATATCTCAACCGCTTATTCTCCATATTTAACTTTTTTTGTGCCTGAGCTTCCATTGGTGAAATCCATTTGGGTGTTTTTCTTACCAAAAGATCCTGATATCTGATCCATACATTATAAAGCGCCTTCCTGATTATATGGTTCTTAAAACCACTGTGGGCCTTTACTTTATCATACCAAAGATATGAATGCCATCCAAACCTATTATCCAGTACCTCCAAGTCCAAAATATCCTCATTTTCTAATTTAATCCAGTCTTTAATCCAGCAGAAGGCCGCTGCTTCAAAATATATCTTCAAATCAGGCAGGGAAAAACCTCCTCTTTCTTTTATGTCCATAAGCAGCTTATACTTACCGTAATTCTTGTTTCCCCCCCCTGCCAAATAAATTATGAGAACAGGGTTCTGGGCTCAATGAGGACTGCTTTGGGCTCATCCAGCACAGCTCTTCCAATGATCTTCATTTCCTCTATTATGAGGGGAATGTTGGTGAAAATCACATTTTTTAAAAATGACAAGATGGAGTGTTGGGGGGGTGAGCAATAAGTATAATGCAGCAATTAATAAGATTAGAATAAAGATAAAATAAGAATAAAAACACCACGGCAGGAGAGGTGGGAAGTCAAAAAGGGAAATATAAGTGAATGATATATTGTATTTGAGGTAAACCTGTTAAAAACCTTTGAAAAAATCTAATAAAAAATAATATTTCTAAAAATGTTTTATGCAACAATCACACCCCCCCCCCAAAGTGTATTTTAGGAAAAATGGTGTGTGAAATATTGTTTTTGTGAGAAGTTTAAGATAAAATTGCAAACTTGGGTGGAAAACAGGAGAAATTGTGAGAAATGGGAAAGTTTCTCCGTTGTCAACCTGAAGTTCCCAGCAACTGGTACCCAGAAGCATCCTTTCTCTGGCAGTGGGAGCAGAGGCAGGTGAGCTTTGCCCTGCAGGTGATGTTCTGCTGTGATAGCAACCCTGCTCTTTACGAGAGCGGCTGAAGTTTCGGGCAGTTGGTGTACACATCCTTGGCTCAGTGGGGCACGGTCATCAATGGGGCAATAAGGAGGAGGCAATTTCAGTGGGTCTACTCTGAGTCAAGGGATGCGGGTGGCACTGTGGCTTAAACCACAGAGCCTAGGACTTGCCGATCAGAAGGTTGGCGGTTCGAATCCCCGCGATGGGGTGAGCTCCCGTTGCTCGGTCCCTGCTCCTGCCTACCAAGCAGTTTGAAAGCACGTCAAAAGTGCAAGTAGATACTTTCCAGCGGGACGGTAAACGGCGTTTTCGTGCGCTGCTCTGCTTCGCCAGAAGCGGCTTAGTCATGCTGGCCATATGACCCGGAAGCTGTCTGCGGACAAATGCCAGCTCCCTCGGCCAATAAAGCGAGATGAGCGCCGCAACCCCAGAGTCGGCCACGACTGGACCCAATGGTCAGGGGTCCCTTTACCTTTACCTTTACCCATGTACTATCTGAAACCACAGTGAACCAAACCCTCGATCCGTCTACCTCAGTATGGCCTACACGAGACATGTCCAGCTCCCAAGAGACTGCGATCTAATAGTAAAGGGTAAAGGGACCCCTGACCATTAGGTCCAGTCAATCGAAAAAGCCCTGGCTCTGGTTGAGGCCAGTCTAACCTCCCTGTGGCCCAGGATTTCCAATATGTTTTTATTTGAAGACTGTAAGGTCCTCCGTGGGGCATACCAGGAGAGGCGGTCCCATAGATACGAGGGTCCTAGGCCGTATAGGGCTTTCAAGGTTAAAACCAGCACCTTAAACCTGACCCTGTACTCCACCGGGAGCCAGTGCAGCTGGTATAGCACCGGGTGAATGTGATCCCACGGCGAAGACCCCGTAAGGAGTCTCGCTGCGGCATTCTGCACCCGCTGGAGTTTCTGGGTCAGTCTCAAGGGCAGGGAGTGAGTTACAATAATCCAGTCTGGAGGTGACCGTCGCATGGATCACAGTGGCCAGATCAGGGCGAGAGAGACCACATACAGTGGTACTTCAGGTTACATACGCTTCAGGTTAAAAATGCTTCAGGTTACAGACTCTGCTAACCCAGAAATATTGCTTCAGGTTAAAAACTTTGTTGCAGGATGAGAACAAAAACCGTGCTCCGGCAGCGCAACAGCAGTGGGAGGCCCCATTAGCTAAAGTGGTGCTTCAGGTTAAGAACAGTTTCGGGTTAAGTACGGACCTCCGGAACAAATTAAGTACTTAACCCGAGGTACCACTGTACATGGTCCCCCCCCCATTTAATCCCTGCAACAGCCCTGTGAGGTAGGTTAGGCTGAGAGGCAGGGATTGACCCGTGGAAATCCACTTCCTAGGGGAATGATTTGAACCGTGGTCTCCCCAAGGTCCGCACTCGACCCGCTACGCCACCCTGGCTCCCCTTGAGGATCTCCGTCCCCAAGCCTCGCAGGGCTCTTTGCGTCCCGGGACCCCTGGGGTCGTGCCGCTCTCGGCCACGGCAAAGGGAGTTTGGGGTTGTTTCCCTTGCACCTTCGCTCTTGCCAGGGCGCCCGGGCGAACTGAGTAAGACACGCAGAGCGGGTGGGAGTTGGGTTTCCATCTCTCCCGGGGGCGCCTGCTGTGTTGTGCGTCTTTCCTGCTTTGATTCATGTGGCGAGGGTGTCAACGACTCAGCCCTCCTCCACGCTGCTGCTGCTGCGGCTGCCCCTACGCTGCGAGAGGGGGAAGGAAGGGGAGGGGGGCCATGAATCGGCAGCAATAAACACACAGTCATCTCGAATGCCTTTCATCCTGCGTTGTGGCTGGGCTTTGTTTTGCTCTCTCTTTTGTAACAGGTGCAATTTTTGAGCGAGAGCAGATTTCGATGCCGTGTCGAACGTGCTGGTGGTAGCCTTTCAGACCTAGAGCTGGCCAGGTTCAAAACACTTTCCTGGCATGTTGTGGACTTCCCAGATACCAAGGGGAGCAGCAGGGACGGGAAGGCAGGCTGTGGTTGGAAAGGTGTGCTCTTCATCTTCCCGGGAGGTCAGGAAGTGGTGTCAGAAGTGGGATCCCCTCTCTGGGAAAGGGAGGGCTCTGAGCGGGAAGGGGCGAACCCAGTGGGAGCCAGTGACTCAGCCATGACCATAACCCCACCATCAGTAAGAGTTTAACACAGGGGCGGGGAGCATCGGTGATGTTTTCCAGGTGCTAGGACTCAGACTCCCATCAGCTGCCACGAACACGAGCAACAGTCAAGGGTAATGGTGCCGTAGTTCGGGAACACATGTCCATTGTTTTTCCCGAAACAATTTGGCTGCTTGCAAGTATAGGTGTCTAGGATCAGAGCGGGTGGCGCTGTGGGTTAAACCACAGAGCCTAGGACTTGCTGATCAGAAGGTCGGTGGTTCGAATCCCCACGACGGGGTGAGCTCCCGTTGCTCTGTCCCTGCTCCTGCCCACCTAGCAGTTCGAAAGCATGTCAAAGTGCAAGTAGATAAATAGGTACCACTCCGGCAGGAAGGTAAACGGCGTTTCCGTGCGCTGCTCTGGTTCGCCAGAAGCGGCTTAGTCATGCTGGCCACATGACCCGGAAGCTGTACGCCGGCTCCCTCGGCCAGTAAAGTGAGATGAGCACCACAACCCCAGAGTTGGTCACGACTGGACCTAATGGTCAGGGTTCCCTGTACCTTTTAGGATCAGAGTGTCAGAGAACGGAAAGTGCCGTTAACATCCTCACATTCAGGCGAGCCGCTGGATGGTTCTAAACTGCAAGGAACATCTTGCACACGCAGATGGGCCGTCACAGATTCAAGTGATTACATTTTCAAAAGTCCAGGCTAGAGTTGTGGAACGTCAGAATGCCACTTATTATTCAACTCTACACATGAACATTAAAAAAAAAAAACACTTGCCCCCAAAGGGAAAATCAGGAAAAGGATGGTTTCCCAGGGACCCCAAGCTCAGGGCTGTTCTGGATGCCTCGGGAAATGAGGGCAGCAGGGGGCTCAGATTGGTCCAGAGTGGCGCTCTGTAGCGTGTTGGGTGCCTGATGGTTTATTCAGCTCTCTCTGTTTTGTATAGAAGAACTAGGTGAGTTTTCTTTTTTATAATCTCCTACCCACAGTCTGTCACAGCTGATGCCTGTGCCTTTGTGACCCCAAATACCACAGCTGGGAGTAGAAATGAGAAATGAGCCCCCTTACCGATTACGTTCTCCTCGCCACGGCATCCTCTGATGTTATCAGGACCCTTGGCAGTTCACAAACAGCTATACCACTCCTGGGTCTACTGACATCTTCAGCCCCCCTTAGAAAACACACCAAAAGAAAGAAATAGAAGGTTTAGGGTTTCCTGGAAACCAAACCCACACACACCCCAGCCTGGGTCTCTGAAAAGCCACCAGGCACTTTCTGCCCCACTCACCCGCTGCCGCCCCTCTTGCCTAGTTCGCATACCCCTCAGCGCCTCTTCCCCACGACCCCAATCAGGGAGGGGGGAAAGAGTTTACAAACAGATTGTAATCTCGACCGGTTTGGGAAACGCTGTGCGGGGAGAGTTGCAAGCAATGGTTTGCTTTGAGCCCCGCGCCCAAGCCCTTAGGGTGGCTGCTGATGCGTTCCTTGGCGCAGAGCATTGTGGCGCATGCGCTAGCCAGCAGACAACCGTCCTCTTCTCCCATGTGCAGCTAGGAATGCTCATTTGGCTGCCTCCCCAAACCAGGTCCCTTCGGGATTTGGAAAAAACCAGGGTTACTTTCCCCCTTTTAATAACAAAAGGAGACCCTGCTGAGTCAGGCCAAAGGAGCCCACCGGGGGCAGCATCCTGGTCTCACAATGGCCAACCAAGTTGCCTGTGGGAAAGTTGCAAGCAGGATCTGAGTGTCATGGTCCGGTCTACGGGCAATCGAAGTCCTGGCTGGGGACGTCGGGACCGGGGCAAGATGGCGGGGTGGGAGCAGGAACGAGAGTCAAGAAGCCAGGGGTCCGAGATCAGGGAGCAGGGAGTCAGGAAGTCAGGGGTCCGAGGGTCAGGAAGCAAGGAGTCACGAAATCAGGGGTCCGAGGTTCGAGAAGCAAGGAGCCACAAAGTCAAGGGTCCGAGGATCAGGAAGCAAGGAGTCACAAAATCAGGGGTCCGAGGTTCGAGAAGCAAGGAGCCACAAAGTCAAGGGTCCGAGGATCAGGAAGCAAGGAGTCACAAAATCAGGGGTCCGAGGGTCAAGGAGCAGGGAGTCATGAAGTCAAGGGTCCGAGGGTCGAGAAGCAAGGAGTCACGAAGTCAGGGGTCCGAGGGTCGAGGAGCAAGGTCATGAAGTCAAGGGTCCGAGGGTCGAGGAGCAGGGAGTCATGAAGTCAAGGGTCCGAGGATCAAGAAGCAAGGAGTCACAAAGTCGAGGGTCCGAGGTTTGAGAAGCAAGGAGTCACAAAGTCAAGGGTTCGAGGGTCGAGAAACGAGTCACAAAGTCAGGGGTCCGAGGATCAAGAAGCAATGAGCTGAGGTCCGAGGATCAGGAAGCAAGGAGCCAAACGCAGCAAGGCAGGGAATGCGTTGCTGTGGCAAAGAGCCGAAGGGAAATGCTGCCCTTATATCCCCTCCCGGCTCTTGCCACCAGGTGCTGTGAGTTACCAAGCGGCCTCACCTGTGCGGCCGCACCTTGCCTCTCCAGAAGAAACTTAGGACGGCCCCAGTCCTGCGAAGCCTTACTGGTCACAGGACCTGGCTCCTGCACACACTCCTGACACTGAGCTCAAGAGCAACTCTCCCCTCCTGCAAATGCTTTTCAGAAGCATTGTAGCCGTCGATGCTCCTCTGCTCCATGAATTTGTCTAATTCTCTTTTTGAAGTTATCGTAGTTGGTGGCCATGCTATGGAATCACAGTCTACAGTTTCTGTTCTGCATGAAGGAGGACTTTCTTTTCTCTGTTTTGAATCTTCCAACATTCGGCTTTCACTGAATGTCCACAAGTTCCACCCATTTTCTCTCGGCCAGGCATAATCTTACAGACTTCTATCACATCACCTTTTCCTTTTTCTCTGCACTAAAAACTCCCAAACATGAAAACCTTTCCTCCTTAAGAGAGTTGCTCCTGGAGTGATGCCGATCTAGAAATCTTCTGCTGCAACCTCATTTCGATTTCCCCGTTTTCTCCAGAGAGCTATGCGTCCGGCACGCTTTGATGCATCAGGCCATGAACTCCACCCCTTGGGTCATGGATTTGCAAATGGAAAGGGATAAGAAATGTGGCCAAAAATAGAAAGAGAGAATGATCTCAGTGCCCTCATAGGTTGCATTGTTTGTTCCTATGCTTTGCTTTTCCTGATGCACGAGAGTGCGTGAACACATTGGGAGGACGCCACACGAACAAAGAACCTGCTGTGACTCCATGTGATGCCCAGATTGTGTCCTTGTTGTGTTTGTCGGTTCAGATGACACCCGACACATACACAATTCACTCATGCCCAAGGGAGCCCATGCTAGGCCTTTCAAAGGCACCCTAGTGTGGTGTTCTTAAGAAACGAAGGCAAGATGGTGTCGGGCCCTGTCTGGTTGCTATAGTAACGCAGCCTGGGGTTGCCATCTTCTCCAATTTGCCTTGCGTTCTTGATAGTCGGCAGTTTCACAAGAGGGCAGGGAGTTTTCCTGCAGTTTCTGAGCCTGGAGTCCAACCCAGCGACATTTGTCATCCTTTCTCATTTCTGTAACACCATTTGGCACCCAAAAAATCTGTTTGTTGTTTTCTCTCCACCCTGCTCTTTGATTCCCACTGGCATTACGTTCAAGATGGTGGCAACTAGGGATGGGCGAACGTGCCCACTTTGGTTTCTCATTCTTTCAGTTTGAGTTCAGTCCTCCGTGTTTCCTCATCAATTTGTGATATGTATTTTTCGTGAAAATTCATCGACGTTTTGGTCCAAAATTTCCCCTGTTGCACACATTTCCATATGCAGTTTTTTTAATGCGCACATTTCTTTGCAAAACGGTTTCCCCGGTGCATTTTAAGTGTGTTATTTTCAGTGAAAAGCATGCATTTCAACGCACGCTTTACACTAGTATAGTATTTTTGTGTACATTACTGGACTTGAGAATTAGATTGCAAAATTCAGAGCAGTGCAAATTTCAAAGGATACTTCTCTAAAAGTGCAGATTAGAGCCACATTCACCCCATACTTTTAAAGCCCTGTTATACCGTTTTAAACAGCCATGGCTGCCCCCAGAATTCTTAAATTTGTTAAGGGTGCTGGGAGTCGTTAGGACAGCCCGACAGAGCTGCAATTCTCAGAGTAGTTTAACAATCAGTCCCTCTTCTCGGGGAATTTTAGCTCTGTGGGAGAAATTGAGGCACCACCTGACAGCTCTCAGCGCCCTTAACCAACCACAGCTCCCAGAATCCTTTGTGGGGGGAGCCATGATCATTTAAAATGGTATTATAGTGCTTTAAATGCGAACGCAGCTGAAGTGAAAATTGCTTTTCGCTGCAAACTGAACCGAATCTCTTCCCCATCCTGAAGGACAACAGAGAATTGGGGAGGGGGCTCCGTTTGTCTTGAAAGAGCGGATTTTTAGCACAGCTCCTCGCCGGAGCAGACGGGGTCCGCCCTTCTTCCTTTTTCTGCTGACGCAAGCGCCGTTTCCGATGAGGCAATGGAAGCTCTGACGCGGAGCCTAGACGGGAATTAACTCCCCGTTTCCGAACCGCATCAGCACGTATATAAAATACAGATACATGTATGATTTTTTATTTTATTTTTTGCTTATTTGGTTTGTGTGTTTTTGCTCTCCTCTTCATTTTGCAATCGACCCAATCGTGTGCACCCAGAGCTCTGTTGACCTCACGTCAGGAGGATGGATTTACTGGCATCAATCTCTGTATAAAAGTGAGAGTTGTTCTTTACTGGCAGAATCTTCAAGGTGGACGGGCTGACTAATTTAGGGGCTGACTCACGCGGCTTCTTGTGGTTCAGGGAAGAAACCACTGGCCTCCGTGGTTTAATTTTCCTCCCCTTTCTATTATTAATATGACATTACACTTAGGTAGCTGCAGGTGATGCAATGCAAAAAAAACAGTGTCGTTTTCCCTGCCTGTAAAGACCCAGGGACTCTCACAAAGCAGAGAGAGTGCCCTGAGGGTCTCCTTGCGACAGCGCTGAAAGATGGAGTAAGGCAGGAATGGACAGATGTAAACTTTTCCAGATTGACTTCATTATTATTTTTTAAACTAGACTTCCACAGGATGGCAACTTGAGTCAGGCGCAAACGACTTAGGTTTGTAGCCAGCAGTATAATTCCCTACTCAGCGTAGACCCGTTGAAATTAATGAGCGTGTGCCATGTGGTGCATGCTCTGGTTATCTCTCGCTTGGACTACTGCAATGTGCTCTACGTGGGGCTACCGTTGAAGGTGACCCACAAACTGCAACTAATCCATAATGGAGCAGCTAGACTGGTGACTGGGAGCGGCCGCCGAGACCACATAACACCACTCCTGAAAGACCTACATTGGCTCCCAGTACGTTTCTGAACACAATTCAAAGTGTTGGTGCTAACCTGTAAAGCCCTAAACGGCCTCGGTCCAGTATACCTGAAGGAGTGTCTCCACCTCCATCGTTCTACCTGGATACTGAGGTCCAGCTCCGAGGGCCTTCTGGTGGTTCCCTTGCTGCGAGAAGCAAAGCTACAGGGAACCAGGCAGAGGGCCTTCTCGGTGGTGGCACCTGCTGCCCTCCCACCAGATGTCAAAGAGAAAAATAACTACCAAACTTTTAGAAGACATCTAAAGGCAGCCCTGTTTAGGGAAGCTTTTAATGTTTAATAGGTTATTGTATTTTAGTGTTCTGTTGGTAGCCGCCCAGAGTGGCTGGGGAAACCCAGCCAGATGGGTAGAGTATAAATAAATTATTATTATTATTATTATTATTATTATTATTATTAATTTCAGTGGATCTGTTTGAGTAGGATTGAGATGAGGTGCAGCTCGTAAGACTTAGCCCTGCAGCAAAACACACCCACTCCACATCTAATTTCTACCCACACGCTTGAGCTGAGAGGCAAGGCTTGTGCTCACATTACTCTGGACACGGGTGCAAGCCGCCTCTCTGCACATGGGCAAGGGGTCGTGTGAAAGAGTGCAGGATGCTGGACCAGACGGGTCCTCGGGGTCCGATCCAGCAGCCAAGCTCTTCTTAACATCGTATAAAATGCCGTGACAAAGGGTGGGAAAATAGATTTTCTTGTGCTTCTGTTTCACATCTCGAGGGTCTTTCGTCTCCCCTTCCCACAGCCACCTGCAGAGGTATGATGCAGCCCCCCCCTTTCATGTGGTTTGCTGCGCCGACATCTCTGCCTTCGCACGGTGGGGTCTCCCTGGTGCCACCCCAGGGTGGTTAAACATTTCTGGTGCGAGAAGCGAGGGGGTCGTTCTGTCTCGAAGCAGCTGCCGCGTTGCTCCCACTGCCATCGCTCGACACAGCTGAGCTGCGGTTATTCAGGGGGGTCGGCAGGGAAATGGTCTCTGCACGTGCCTTGGGGCACTGTTGTCGACGACGATTTGCAGCTCGCGGCTCGTGTTCCCGGGGCTGCGCGGTGGCTTTGAAAAAGAAGGTTCTGCGGTTGAGAGACTTGGGGAAGGGTTGAAAGCAACAAGAGAGGAACCAACATTTTGGTTCCCAGGGGGTGAGATTTGGAGATATTGGGTGTATTCCTTTTATATTCTCACACACAACACAGATCCTTTTAGCTCTGCCCCAAACCTGTGTAGGGGATTTTTTGGGAAATATCCAGGCAGCGGCATTGTGTAACTTACGTAAGGCAGGCAGGCAGCCCAAGACTAAGGGCTCTGCTAAAAATCTGTCTTCACGCCATCCTTTTCAGTTTGCAAGAGCAATGAGCTATTTCATTGGTCCTAACAGCAGCTCTGGGGACCTAGGCCCACTTTCCTGCAAAACTGAGAGGTAATGACTTCTCCGTGGTGACTGGTTCAGGCAGGATTCGAACTCAGGTCCCTGTGAAAGGTGGGGAGGTTTCGTTTGGTTCCTAGAAAGTATGAGCAGGAAGCCCTTTCCCTTACCACCTCAAACCCCTACCGGAAACATGTGAGCTGGTAAGGATTTTGAAAGCAGAAAGGGACGGACACTTCTCATATGCTCAGAGGCTCTCTTGCTGGGTGGTGTTCTGAAAGTCAGCGATGAAGAATGTAGTGCAAGCGTGCCCCCTAGTGGACCAAGATCTGTATTGCATCTGGTGTTATTTTGCCAAAAGGGGACAAAATGCACCTATCTTTCCTAAACAGCCTGGAGAACAACAGAAGAATAACTCTTTCCTGACAAGTGCCATAATGTCACTCACTGGGATGTTGGGCTCCAGAGACGTCCATTTCCTCTCTAACTTTTTTGCCTTATTTCCTGGCAGTAGCAAAAGCCGGGTAGCATCTTTCTTTTTATTTTATATACGTATATTTGTTAATTTTTTAACATATCATTTCCAACAGTCATTTAACATAACTTCTTATGTTATACAATATTTTAGACTTCCATCAACAACCTCTTAAGATTTTCTGTTCTTTATCACTTGCTCTGCATTTCTTGATTTCTCTATTACTTTTAATTATCATTAACTAATCATTCTTTTCGGGACGCAGGTGGCGCTGTGGGTAAAAGCCTCAGCGCCTAGGGCTTGCCGATCGAAAGGTCGGCGGTTCGAATCCCCGTGGCGGGGTGCGCTCCCGTTGTTCGGTCCCAGCGCCTGCCAACCTAGCAGTTCGAAAGCACTCTCGGGTGCAAGTAGATAAATAGGGACCGCTTACTAGCGGGAAGGTAAACAACGTTTCTGTGTGCGGCTCTGGCTCGCCAGATGCAGCTTTGTCATGCTGGCCACGTGACCCGGAAGTGTCTGCGGACAGCGCTGGCCCTCGGCCTCTTGAGTGAGATGGGCGCACAACCCTAGAGTCTGTCAAGACTGGCCCGTACGGGCAGGGGTACCTTTACCTTTACGTTTTAATCATTCTTTTCAAAGTCTTCCTTGCAATATTTCCCATAATCCTCCTTACATAACTTATTGCAATCCTACTAGCGTAATCTGTTTATTACAATTGCTTTTCAAATACCGTATTTTTCACTCTATATGATGCACCAGACCACAAGACGCACCTAGTTTTGGAGGAGGAAAACAAGAAAAAAAATATTCTAAATCTCAGAAGCCAGAACAGCAAGAGGTGAAAGCAGCAATGCCTCTTGCTGTTCTGGCCTCTGGGATAGCTGTGCAGCCTGCATTCGCTCCATAAGACGCGCACACATTTCTCCTTACTTTTTAGGAGGGAAAAAGTGAGTCTTATAGAGCAAAAAATACGGTAATTCAAATATTTACTCCAGTCCTCTAAGAATCTCTGATCGCGCAGGTTTTGAATCCTTCCTGTTAATTTATCTAATTCTTCATAGTCCATTAATTTCATTTGCCATTCTTCTTTCATTGGTAAGTCTTCTTGTTTCCATTTTTGTGGCAATAATATTCTTGCTGCCATTGTTGCGTATAAAAACAACTTACAATCCTGTCTGTTAATATCCTCCCCAACAATACCAAGTAAAAATGCTTCTGGTTTCTTAGTAAATGTATATTTCAACATCTTTTTCATCTTATTATATATCATTTCCCAAAGGTTTTTCGCTTTCTTACATTCCCACCACATGTGATTGGGCTTGAGGCGCTGGTTTGGAAAGCGATTAACAAATCAGTTGCAATTACAGAAACAATCCTAATGAACCCAAGCCTAAAATGGAAATGCCCTCTTTATTTTAACCAGATTTTGCCTTCTTTGTTTCTCCCTCCTCCCTTACTACAGCCCAGATCGAGGTGATCCCCTGCAAGATCTGTGGAGACAAGTCCTCCGGGATCCACTACGGTGTCATCACTTGTGAAGGGTGCAAAGTGAGTCAGAAAAGGCAGCCACAATCCTGCTATGGGCATAGCTGTCAACTGTCCCTTATTTGGCAGGAAACTCCCTTATCCCAGTGCTGTGTCCCGCTGCTGTCCCTTATTGATGATGTCCCTTAAATTTCACGGGTTTCAAAGGAAGCAGCTCCTCTCCCTCCCTCCCTGCCGGTCAGGGAGGAGGGAGGCTCCAGCTGTGTTGCTTGGCTGCGTTGCTCACCCAATAAGGAGTCTGAGAACGGCTGGGGGGTGGAGCTTGCATGCCTCGTGCCGATCAAATCGGCCGCCTTGCCTGGGGACTCGCCTTTGCTCAGCGCTTCCCAGTGGAGAGGTGATGGTGGTTTCCCTTGCTGCATCCCCTTTGCTGGGTTGCTGCGCTGTGGGAACCATCGCTTGAGGCTTCGTTCGGCTGCTGGCTGGGCTTTCTGCCTTTGGCTCGGAAGGGCTAAGAAGTCGAACATACCTGTGCCCGGAAAATCCCTTATTTTGGCTGCTGGTCTTTTATTTTCGAGGCTGCTGGTCCCTTATTTTCAAATCTGTAAGTTGACAGCTATGGCTATGGGTTCCATGGAGCTCATCGGTGCCATAGAAACCCAAATCAGCTAAGGTGTCATCCTGCAAAGGCCGAACTACAACAATTCAGTGGGAGTTGTGGCCCCAAAACATTTGATTTTATAAATAAACTAGGAGTCTTGTAGTCCCGTTCCAGCTCCGTATAAAACATTTTTTGGTCTTCTTAAGGGAAAATAGGAGTTTGGGGCAAATTATGAAAACTGAAATGTGGATTTAATTGTGGGTGTTGTTTTTGATTGTAGGTTATGAAAGAAAACCATGACTGCTATAAAGGGGGGGGGGATAGTGTTATGTATTATGGAATGTTACGTTCAATACAATATTCTTAATTCTATTTGTTAGTGTTGTTAGGAGTTCCTCTTTCAGAGAGCAGCAATTTCCCCAGGGTGGTTTAACAATCGATCCCTCTTCCCAGGGGAACTCTGGGGATTGTCGCTCCAAGAAGGAAACATCCCTCAGCATTTTTAACAGTGCCAGATTTACTTACAAATTAAATAAGCTATAGTTTAGGGCTTCACTCTCTTGGGCACCCCAATAAAATGTAAAGGGAAAAAGCAACTGGATGTACATTTCCAAAATATAAGATAAAGAACAAATAAAATAAAACCTACATACAGCAACAGTGTTTTGTGTTGTGTAGGCTCCTAGGATGTAAGTCATGGGCCCCACCTGCTAGCCTGCTCCCTAAAATATCCCTGGTTTGCTCCTTTCTATATATCGGGTGCCTATATTCTGCATGGACTGGTTGAAGGGCCACATGTAAAAATGGCTTGAGATACTTATTAGGTACATAAATTAGCATATAGCATATATTCAACAACAAAAAACCAGTGACAATTTGATATTGCCTAAGGACAGCTGAAGGGACGTGGGTGGCGCTGTGGGTTAAACCACAGAGCCTAGGACTTGCCAGTCAGAAGGTCAGCGGTTCAAATCCCCGCGACGGGGTGAGCTCCCGTTGCTCGGTCCCTGCTCCTGCCAACCTAGCAGTTCGAAAGCACGTCAAAGTGCAAGTAGATAAATAGGTACCGCTCCAGCGGGAAGGTAAACGGCGTTTCCATGCGCTGCTCTGGTTCGCTAGAAGCGGCTTAATCATGCTGGCCACATGACCCGGAAGCTGTACGCCGCCTCCCTCGGCCAGTAAAGTGAAATGAGCGCCACAACCCCAGAGTCGGCCACGACTGGACCTAATGGTCAGGGGTCCCTTTACCTTTACCTTTTTAAGGACAGCTGGACCTATAAAGGGCCTCATTACCTTCAGTAGCTCAGGGCCTCATCAAACCTAAATCTGGCCCTGATCCGTAACAAAGTGCAGTTTCCGAGATTCTTTGGATCAGCGGCTCTCAACCTGTGGGTCCCCAGATGTTGTTGGACTATAACTCCCATCATCCCTGAGCTCTGGCCTTGCTAGGTAGGGGTGATGGGAGTTGTAGTCCAACAACATCTGGGGACCCACAGGTTGAGAAAGGCTGCTTTGGAGGATGCCGCAATGGTTTAATGTGGGGTGATAGTGCTTTAAATGAGTAGTGCGGATGATGCCCGTATTCTGAGGGGGTCCATGTTATGTACTGAAGTTCTCACCCTGGGCCAGCAGGGGGATACTGTAGATAGTTTTCACTCAGGTCCACATATGCAAATAAGGGATTGAAAGTGGCGTTCAGTGATTGGATAGTTACAGAAAGTTATTACAGTTGCGTTGTACTGGAGCTCTATATAAACAGGCTGGCTGAGCCCTTCAGTTCAGTTCTGTTCTGGCCTGTGAATAAACAAGAGCTGTTTGAAGAATCGCTGTGTCGTCTGATATGTTCATCCACAACTTAACAGTCCAACTCTCTCTCTCTCTCTCTCTCTCTCTCTCTCTCTCTTTTTCGGCCTTCTGCTCTCAGGGTTTCTTCCGGCGGAGCCAGCAAGGGAATGTAACCTACTCTTGCACCCGACAGCAGAACTGCCAAATCGACCGCACCAGCCGAAACCGGTGCCAGCACTGCCGCTTGCAGAAATGTCTCAGCCTCGGCATGTCTCGGGACGGTAAGAGACGGGGTGGTGGCAGGGTGGATAAAAATCAATGATTTTTTAAAAAATTTAAATTAGATTTTTAAAATAAAATGCTTTTGGAGGAAAAATCTTTCTAAGGATAGTTTTCTATTTCCAAAGGCTATTCATCAGGAAATAAGGATTTCTTTTAAGTTTTAAGGATTTCTTTTAAGTTTTAAGGATTTCTTTTAAGTTTTAAGTTTTTCATGTGTGCTAAAACTCAGTCTAAGGTGTTTAAAAACAAACAAACCGTTTAACCGCATCAGTTAACAAACGTGGATACATATGCTATAATGTTACTGCTTTAGTTAAATAAATTGCTTAAATTTTTATTAAGGAAATGATTATTTTTCTCCTCCCAATAAAGTACAGCAGAAAAGCTGTCCAAACATAAACAGTTAACTATTAAACCACACAATTATTTCATGATTATCTGCCAATGTATTTCTAATAGTAAAACAAAATCAGTGGTTTTTGATATAACTGTAAAAACTACTCTGGAAATTTATTATTCCAAAAATGAAACCTTCATCTGGTTGTAAAAACTTAAGATTGTACCAGCAAGAATGAGTATTTCTGTAAAAAAAATAATAATAAATAAATAAAGTCTTACTGACTGGTGTGAATGTGGCCTTAATCATATCAATAATATCATATCAATAATAATAATAATACAGTGGTACCTTGAGTTAAGTACTTAATTCGTTCCAGAGATCCGTTCTTAACCTGAAACTGTTCTTAACCTGAAGCCCCACTTTAGCTAATGGCTCCTTCTGCCGCCACACCACCAGAGCACGATTTCTGTTCTCATCCTGAAGCAAAATTCTTAACCTGAGGTACTATTTCTGTAACCTGAAGCATATGTACCCCAAGGTACCACTGTAATAATAAAAAATATTTATACCCCACCCATCTGTCTGGGTTTCTCCAGCCACTCTGGGCAGCTCCCAACAGAATATTAAAAACACGATAAAACATCAAACATTAAAAACTTCCCTAAACAGGTGTTCTAACATGTTCTGAAAGTCAGATACAGTCATACCTCGGGTTACAGATGCTTCAGGTTATGTTTTTTCAGGTTACGGAACGGACCCGCCAAAACCTGGAAGTACCGGAACGGGTTACTTCCGGGTTTTGGGGTCATGCATGCGCAGAAGCACCGAATCGTAACCCGCAAGTGTACAGACACACTGTTGCGGGTTGCGAACGCTGCAGGTTGCGAACGTGCATCCCGCAAGGATCACGTTTGCAACCCAAGCGTCCACTGTAGTTGTTTATCCCCTTGACATCTGATGGGAGGGCGTTCCGCAAGATGGGAGCCACCACCGAGAAGGCCCTCTACCTGGTTCAGGTAGGCACATCCGACCGACGAATAACAAATCTCATTTTTCCTCCCCAGCCGTCAAATTTGGCCGGATGTCCAAGAAGCAGCGGGACAGCCTCCACGCTGAAGTCCAGAAGCAGCTGCAGCAGCAGCAGCAGCAGGACGGAGAGGCTTCGCCTTACTCCCTGGGTGTCGCCAACGGGCAGCTGAAGTTGGCTCCCCCGCCGGACCTCCTGGAGGCCTCGGCCTGCTCCACCACCGCCCTCCTGAACGGCCAGGCGCGCCTCAGCCAGTGCCCGGACGAGACGGCCGCCTTGGCTTACTCCAACGGACTTGCCAAGGCCCAGAGCATTCTGGGAGAGGACCTCCGTGCGCCCTTCACCAAGGAGTACAGCCCTGAGCGCATCAAGATGGAGAGCCGGGGCAGCGTCTATTACGCCCTGGGGACGCAGGCATCACCGGAGCTCTCGCACCCGGACGCCCACGGGGCGAAGCGGCCGGTATGCAGCGAGGGGGAGAGCCTCGACTTCTACACCGCCCCCAGCTTCACCAGCCTCTTGGAGTCCCCAAACTCGTCCCTGACGGAGATTGGTGAGTGGAAGGAAGAGGGTGGGCTTTTCTAGCTCGGCAATTTTGAGCCACGGCACCGAGGGGTGAAGCAGTATGGCGTTGTGGTGGCCAGGCAGGTCAAAGGCTTGTTGCTGGTTCGGCAACAAGGTCCCTTTCTCCAACGCCATGGTGTCACGGTCCGGTTCACGGGCGATCGAAGTCCTGGCAGGGGACGTCAGGACCGAGGGCAAGATGGCGGGGTGGGAGCAGGGACAGGGATCCAGAAGCCAGGAGTCCGAGGGTCAGAGAGCCGGGAGTCAAGAAGCCAAGGGTCTGAGGGTCAGGAAGCAAGGGGTCACAAAGTCAGGGGTCCGAGGATCAAGAAGCAAGGAGTCAAGAAGACAGGGATCCAAGGGTCAAGAAGCAGGGAGTCAAGAATTCAGGGGTCCAAGGGTCAGGAAGCAAGGAGTCACGAAGTCAGGGGTCTGAGGATCAAGAAGCAAGGAGTCAAGAAGACAGGGATCCAAGGGTCAAGAAGCAGGGAGTCACGAAGTCAAGGGTCCGAGGGTCAGGAAGCAAGGAGTCACGAAGTCAGGGGTCCGAGGATCAAGAAGCAAGGAGTCAAGAAGACAGGGGTTTGAGGGTCAAGAAGCAAGGAGTCACAAAGTCAAGGGTCTGAGGGTTGAGGAGCAAGGAGTCAAGAAGCCTAGGTTCAAGGATCAGGAAGCAAGAAGCCAAACACAGCAAGGCAGGGAACGTGTTACTGTGGCAAAGAGCCGAAGGGAAAATGCTGACCTTATATCCCTTCCCAGCTCTTGCCACCAGTTACCAAGCGGCCTCACCTGTGCGGCCGTGCCTTGCCTCTCCAGGCCAAACTCAGGAAGGCCCCAGTCCTGCGAAGCCCTACTGGTCACAGGGCCTGGCTCCTGCGCGCACTCCTGACACATGGAGCCCCCTGGCCAGCAAGCGAGGGGAGCTTCCTCTCACCCTTTGGGGCTGATCGGTGCCAGTCATAGGGAAAGGAGGCGAGTTGGCCACTGAGAATAGGCTCCTGGGGTCTCTCTGTAGCAGGAAGGAGAGGTTCTTCATATACTCCAAAGCTCATACATCTTTCTTTCCATACAGTCATACTTCTTGCTACGTTCGGTTCAGGTTACGTCTTTTCAGGTTGCGTCCTCTCAGTTTGCGAACGGGGCTCTGGAACGGATCCCGTTCGCAACCAGAGGTAAAAGGTAAAGGTAAAGGTACCCCTGCCAGTCTTGACAGACTCTAGGGTTGTGCGCCCATCTCACTCAAAGAGGCCGGGAGCCAGCGCTGTCTGCAGACACTTCCGGGTCACGTGGCCAGCGTGACATCGCTGCTCTGGCGAGCCAGAGCCGCACACGGAAACGCCGTTTACCTTCCTGCTAGTAAGCGGTCCCTATTTATCTACTTGCACCTGAGAGTGCTTTCGAACTGCTAGGTTGGCAGACGCTGGGACCGAACAACGGGAGCGCACCCCACCACGGGGATTCGAACCACCGACCTTTCGATCGGCAAGCCCTAGGTGCTGAGGCTTTAACCCACAGCGCCACCTGCGTCCCACTGTACCACTGTACCACTTAAATTTGTTAAATTGGACCACTGTACAATTTAACAAATTAAATTCCGTTTCCTTGCAAAATTCCCTTAGCGTTTTGACTTACTTCCACCCTGACTTCCATGACGTTTCTGTTCAAATCCTTCTATCTACATACCCTCCAACATTTCTCAGCGTGCCCAGTCTTCTTTGGAGAGCCATCCAAAGTTCTGGTGCCCATTCACTGCGAGAGAGAGAGAGAGAGAGAGAGAGAGAGAGAGAGAGAGTTCACAGCGCAAATAAGTCGCCCTCTTTTATCTGCCCCGAATCTTCCAACCGTTCCAAAAACCGAACCGCGGAGCATGGAAGAAAACGGGAAACGGAGAGAATTGGTGGGTGGATGGAAGAACAGGGAATGCGCAGGCTGTGATTTGGGTCGGAAGCACACACAGAGACACCCGCCACTTCCCCTCTTTTCCAGTGGGGCAGGGGGAGGAGCCAGAGGAGGAGGGGGAGTGGCTAGGTGAGTCCGCGCGAACCCTGACCTGTTCACCTCTTCCCCGCCGTTCCCCAGAGCACCTCACACAGAACGTCATCAAGTCCTACCGAGAGACGTGCCAGCTGCGCCTAGAGGACCTCCAGCTGCTGAGATGGGAGACCTTTACCCGGGAGGAAGTGGGGAGCTACCAGAAAAAGGTGAGGGGGCTCTGCTCAGTGCCGAAAGGCTCCGCCTCTTTACCGTGTGGGGTATTGTCTGTAAGCTGCCTTCTTCTTATTATTTATTGAATTTATCAATCAATCTTTATTACGGTGGAAGGGGACGACCGAGGGGCGACCTAGTAACTCTGGTTTCCACTCAATTGGTGTCACAAGTGTGGTGTAGTGGTTAAGAGCGGTAGACTCGTAATCTGGTGAACTGGGTTCGCTTCCCCGCTCCTCCACATGCAGCTGCTGGGTGACCTTGGGCCAGTCACACTTCTTTGAGGTCTCTCAGCCTCACTCACCTCACAGAGTGTTTGTTGTGGGGGAGGAAGGGAAAGGAGATTGTTAGCCGCTTTGAGACTCCTTCGGGTAGTGATAAAGCGGGATATCAAATCCAAACTCTTCTTCTTCTTCTTCTTCTTCTTCTTCTACTACTACTACTACTGAGCGCTCAGTTTTCGAGCAGCTAGCACTGGGGATCACTTTGCATCTGGAATCCAAGAGTATCATTCTTGTTTCAGCTTATATCCCACCATATCCAGTGCAAACACAGATCGAGAGCACATGGCGTAAATTCCACAGTTTCCGTTAATGGTAAAGGTACCCCTGACCATTCGGTCCAGTCACGGATGACTTTGGGGTTGCACGCTCTTCGAGGCTTTCGAATCAATTAAAAAATTCAACATCGATATTAGGACTGAAAGGGACCACCTACCTCTAATCATCTCCACTACTGGCCAAAACTCAATTCAGCGCTCTTAGGTAGAACACGAGGAAATAGATAAACAAATGATCCAGCATTGCGCAGAAAAAAATGGACACCTGAGATCGCAATTGCAGCTGAGAAGAGATGGAATTCACAAACTGCAGTTAAGACCAGTTATGATTAACAATTTATCAACAGATTAATAAGCTTACGGAAATCTCATTGAGTCCTAGCAGGGTGTGGTCTCTGCCAACATAAACTCAGCCGGCAAGCCTGTTGCGTGGCGAGTCCCCTCCCCCCTTATGAAATGAAGACACAGGAGACATTATTTAAGGTTAATGGCCGTAAAAGGCCACAACTTTATTGATTACAGGAATTGAGAGGTATTGGCCTTAGGCATTGGTTCCTATCGACTACCCGGCATGGAGACTGGGAAGGGTTAACCACCAGCTGGGAGAGTCCTGCTGAAGAACACCAACTAGGATCCCCCAGGTGTCACCGCTCGGGGGCGTGCCTTAGGCCCACACCTCCATAGGCTTCGGACAGGGCAACGCCCCCCGGAGTCCTCTACCGGACTACCCTTCGCCTTGGGGGAAGGTGATGGCGCTTCCTTTCCCCCTTCATTTGCATAACAATTACCCCTGCCAATGCCTAACCACCAATACCGGGAAAGTTGTGCCGTTTGCTACGAGGTAGGCTGGAAATTTGCCACGTGGAAAAATTCCTACCAGGCCCCTTGCGGCGACCAACCGGAGTCCATAGCAAGGTCAACGCTGGCTAAACGTAAGGGAGGGTGGGATGGGAAGCCGCAGCAGCTGGAACGGGGAAAAGAGGGCAGTCCACGGGCGCGCCAGCCTTAAATGTGTTAGGCCATGCCTCCCCGGCCTGTTGATTGGCTGGCTGGGGCGGTGAGGTGCCCGAGGATTCCCCTACTCTCGCGGGGCTGTGAGCCAGCCCCCGCATGCTTGGGGAGGGGGTGGGCCCGCAACCCCATCTCCTCCCCAGCTCGGAAGTGGCTCTATTGAATTTAGTGATGTATGATAGTGAGAGCTGGACCATAAAGAAGGCCGATCGCCGAAGAATTGACGCTTTTGAATTATGGTGCTGGAGGAGACTCTTGAGAGTCCCATGGACTGCAAGAAGATCAAACGCATCCATTCTTAAGGAAATCAGCCCTGAGTGCTCATTGGAAGGACAGATCGTGAAATTGAGGCTCCAATACTTTGGCCACCTCATGAGAAGAGAAGACTCACTGGAAAAGACCCTGATGTTGGGAAAGATGGAGGGCACAAGGAGAAGGGGACGACAGAGGACGAGATGGTTAGACAGTGTTCTCGAAGCTACAAACATGAATCTGGCCAAACTGCGGGTGGCAGTGGAAGACAGGAGTGCCTGGCGTGCTCTGGTCCATGGGGTCACGAAGAGTCGGACACGACTGAACGACTAAACAACAACAACAACATACTTGGGGGGGTCTCAGGGCGGTTTGCAGAATTAAATCAAGGCTTCTGTGACTGTGCCAGTTCTGCAAATTGAACCAGCCGAGTGGGCAAATTGGGGGACGAGGCGATCTCACAGGTGAACTAGTCCCAAGCCCTTAAGGGCTATTATTTATATACTAATGGTAACACCCCAGACTTGGCGCGAATCCTCTCCCTCGCTGCCAACGCCACTGTGCGTAAGCTTAATTTGGTGGAATGCCTAAGCCGGTGCGGAATGGGGCGGTTTGGGGCGAGCGAGAAAGCTCCCTTTGATTTCAGCCGCTCCCGTTGAGTAAGGAGTGATCCTTTGCTCTGTGTATGCCTTGGATGACTGAACCAGTGACTCAGCCTGGCAGATGGGCCAGGGAGGCGGGCAAAGTCACCTCTCAGCGCCAGCCTCAGAGAGCCTTGCGATGAATCCCTCTCTTTTGCTTGCTCACTGTGATTTACTGCTGGCTCGTTCCTGTCCCTATAGTGGGTTTTCCCTCCCATCCCAATCTCTCTCTCTCTCTCTCTCTCCTTCCAGTCCATGGAAGAGATGTGGGAGCGCTGCGCCTGCCGCATCACCGAGGCCATCCAGTACGTGGTGGAGTTCGCCAAGCGCATGGACAGCTTCATGGACCTGTGCCAAAACGACCAGATCGTGCTCCTCAAAGCGGGTGAGGAACGGAGCTTCTTTGAATCATAGAATCATAGAATAGAATCATAGAATCATTGGAAGAGTTGGAAGAGACCACAAGGGCCATGGAGTCCAACCCCCTGCCAAGCAGGAACCACCATTAGACCACTCCTGACATATGGTTGTCAAGCCTCTGCTTAAAGACCTCCAAAGAAGGAGACTCCACCACACTCCTTGGCAGCAAATTCCACAGTCGAACAGCTCTTACTGTCAGGAAGTTCTTCCTAATGTTTAGGTGGAATCTTCTTTCTTGTAGTTTGGATCCATTGCTCCGTGTCCGCTTCTCTGGAGCAGCAGAAAACAACCTTTCTCCCTCCTCTATGTGACATCCTTTTATATATTTGAACATGGCTATCATATCACCCCTTAACCTCCTCTTCTCCAGGCTAAACATGCCCAGCTCCCTTAGCTGTTCCTCATAAGGCATTGTTTCCAGGCCTTTGACCATTTTGGTTGCCCTCCTTTGGGCGGGTCGCAGTTAGGCTTCTGTAGTTGCCGGACATTTTATGGAGCAAAATCAGCTGAGAAAGAAAGAGGAGAGTGGATGTGGCTTTGGCCCAGGCTATCTGCAAGGTCGCACCTCCTGATACATACCTGCCCAGGAACTTAAAATCCTCATCTCTCGTTCCCATCAATATCACAGGCTGACACAGGAGAGAGAGCCTTTTCTGTGGCTGCTCCCAGATTGTGGAATCCCCTTCCAAGAGAATCTTTATTTTTTAATACATTTTTTTTCATTTTTAAAATATTAATTAACATTCATACAACAGAACTTCTCATCTTATACAATATTTTTTGGACTTCTGTCAACACCTCTGATGATTTTACGTACTTACTATGCATTTCTTAATTTCATATTACCTTTAAATATCTTTAACTAATAATTCTCCTCGTTGTCTTTTTTTTTTTTTTTGCAATATTTCTAATAATTCACCTTACAAAACTTCTTGCAAACCTACTAGCATAATCTGTTCATCACAATTACTTTTCAAATAGTCCGTAAATTTACTCCAGTCTTATGAGAATCTCTGGTCCCGCAGGTTTTGAATCCTTCCTGTTAGTTTATCTAATTCTGCATAGTCCGTCATTTTCATCCTCCAATTCTTCTTTCTTCCTATTTTGTGCCAATAGTATTCTCGCTGCAGGCTTTGCATATAAGAACAACTTCCAATCCTCTCTATATATATCATCTCCTACAATGCCAAGTAAAAATGCTTCTGGTTTCTTAATAAATGTATATTTCAACTTTTTTTTCATCTCATTGTAAATCATTTCCCAGAAGCTTTTCCCTCCCAAGAGAATCTAGACTGGCTCCTTTTTGGTTATATTTCTGCCTTCTGGCTAAAACCCGGAGACAGACCTTTGGGAAACGAGAAGGAAGCAGCGAGAGGCAGGGAAAATTTGTTTTCGTTTGGGGAGAGAGCTGAGGATTTAGGCCCAAGTCTGAGATGAGTTTTGAGTTCCTGCTATGGCAATGGTCATAGAATCCTAGAATTGTAGATTAGGAAGGGACCACGAGGGTCATCTAGTCCAACCCCGAGCAATGCAGGAATCTTTTTCCCAACCTGGGATTTGAATCCGCAACCCTAAGATTAAGAGTCTCCTGCTGTACTGACTGAGACATCCCAGCTCACGTCTGAGGGCTAAGGAGGTGGCATTTGTGCTTCTTCCAAGTCTCCACTTTCCCAACTCTCTTTATAGAATCATAGAATCATAGAGTTGGAAGAGACCACCAGGGCCATCGAGTCCAACCCCCTGCCAAGCAGGAAACACCATCAGAGCATTCCTGACATATGGTTGTCAAGCCTCTGCTTAAAGACCTCCAAAGAAGGAGACTCCACCACACTCCTTGGCAGCAAATTCCACTGTCAAACAGCTCTTACTGTCAGGAAGTTCTTCCCAATGTTTAGGTGGAATCTTCTTTCTTGTAGTTTGGATCCGTTGCTCCGTGTCCGCTTCTCTGGAGCAGCAGAAAACAACCTTTCTCCCTCCTCTATGTGACATCCTTTTATATATTTGAACATGGCTATCATATCACCCCTTAACCTCCTCTTCTCCAGGCTTCTCTTATCTGCCTTTTTAACTGCTGGGACCCAGGGTGGGAGAAATATTCCATTCATTCCTACCCAACTCCCAAGAAAATAGCACTTTTACAGCCGCTCTCGGAAATTCACAGCTCTCTGAATTTTGCAGCGTAGTTAAACAACACACATCTGCATGCCCTGCAAATTGGTGGTCTACAGCACAGTTTTACTCGAGAGTAGACCCACCGAAATGATTGGAACCACGTTCAACGAGCCCCCTCTGAAGACGACAAGCGGTGGGTGCAAACCCAGTGTATCGGGGGGGAAGTTTGGATTAAAAATGGGTATATTTGCAAAAATAATACAGTGCAGTGTATTGTAGTATTAAATTGCTTGAAAACATATTATGTTGGGCCATGAGAAAGGCAAACATTAATATGCTGACCTGATTCGGTGAAGATATTTTTTTAAATCTTAAACTACAGACTAGAAAAGCCTCCAAAGATCAGACTTTCCAAGAGCAAATTTTGGAATTTATGAAAGATAATAAGCAAGGTTTGCAGAGTCTTGCAATTGAGGTCAGAGCACTGTCTCCAGGAATTTAAAAAAGACTTTGGAATTTTGCTCAAAGACCTCCGAGAGGTTAAAACAGAAGTTGGAGGTTTGCAAAAAAAGGGGGCATTAGAGATTGAAAATGATCAAATTACAGATTTAGAAAGACTACGGGAAGAATCACAATCTGCAATAGCTTTTTTACAGCTTAGGGAAGCTGATTCAGTGAATATATTTTTTAAAATCTCAAACTGGTGAACGAGTTTGGAGGAATGAAAAACTGGGTGTCCGCTAGGGCCACCCTTAGATGATACTTGCTTTGGGGGGGGGTCTCTTCCCAGTCTAGTCCTGAGAATGAGGTGTTGGAGTCCCCACTATCTCCCCACCCACCCTGAAAAGGGGTGCCCAGCTTGGCTGCCCCCCACATTCCCACCTCCTTCCAAAGGTGAGGCAGGTTTTGAGAGAAAAGTCTGCACCTTCCTATTTTTGCTTCATCCTTGCCTTTTAAGTCTTCATTTTCGTTTTGCTTCCGCCCCGCCAGGTGCCATGGAAGTAGTTCTGGTGAGGATGTGTCGTGCCTTCAATTCCGAGAACCGGACGGTCTTCTTTGAAGGGAAATACGCCGGCCCAGAGCTCTTCAAATCCCTCGGTATGACGGCGACCATCATCTCAGGACGATGGACTAAAAAAAGAACGAGCCCACAATGGCTCCCAAGTCCGATAGTTGGGCCATCGAAAAGAAGTTGGGGAGAGGGAGATAAGTCTTTGGAGGCGAGGGCTGCCAGGGTAGAGGAGGCTTTGAGCTCTCAGCTTGGCCTACCTTGCAGGTTTGTTGCGGGGATTTAATGAGGGAGTGGGCTGACCCACATATTTGCCACCTTGAGCTCCAGGCAGGAAAAGGTGAGATATGAACGCCCCCTCCCAAAAAAATAATTTTAGAAAAGGAAATGTCCATTAAAGCTAAGTGAAGCTTTCTGAGCACCAAACAGGCCGATAATTAACTGAGAATGTATCTCTGCTGCTCTCTCATGTGGTGTTTAACTTAGATTACATGGGAGGGTATTCAGCTGCAAATCTCCATTTTGCGGGAGTTGTCTTTGTTCTCAAGCCACCTTGCCCTGATCCTTCTCTCTGTGGAGATGCAGGCTGCATGGAGAGAAAGAACTTTGGTTTCAGTTCTGTTTGGAGTAATTTTACATTTCTATGAAGATGTGCCTGTGCTCGGACAAGCACATGATTTGGGGCAACTATTTGAATGTATCGCTATTGTTGTAAGTCTGTTTTGAAGAAAGTTCTGCTTTATTAAAGCTTTGGAACCCAAATAAATAGAGATAAAGTAAAGGTAAAAGTACCCCTGACCTTTAGGTCCAGTCGTGGCTGACTCTGGGGTTGCAGCGCTCATCTCGCTTTACTGGCCGAGGGAGCCGGCATACAGCTTCCGGGTCATGTGGCCAGCATGACTAAGCCGCTTCTGGCGAACCAGAGCAGCACACGGAAACGCCGTTTACCTTCCCGCCAGAGTGGTACCTATTTATCTACTTGCACTTTGACGTGCTTTTGAACTGCTAGGTTGGCAGGAGCAGGGACCGAGCAACGGGAGCTCACTCCGTTGCAGGGATTCGAACCGCCAACCTTCTGATCGGCAAGTCCTAGGCTCTGTGGTTTAACCCACAGTGCCACCCGCATCCCTAGAAATAGAGATAGGAACTCACTAATAAATAGGTTGATTACCTTTTTGCTGTTGTCACTGACCCATGTTTCCCCTTCCTCTACCTCCAGGATGCAACGAGTTGATCAACTCCATCTTCGACTTCGCTCACAGTCTCTGCGCTCTGCACTTCTCCGAGAACGAAATGGCCCTCTTCACGGCGCTGGTGCTTATTAACTCAAGTAAGAGGCTACCGATTCATCTTGCGCCTGTTTGAGGAAGTCGCTGGAGGTGGCAGAGGGCAGGGTCCTTGTGGCTGGGAGGGGCCACCTGACTTCAGCTCCCATCATGCCCCGGTGGAGAAGTCTGTGCTATCATCTTTTTGCTACACTTGCACTTTCTTCCCCTACTTTGCCCCCAGAGAATTCTGGGGGTTGTAGTTTACTTACAATCCTTCCTAGACTGCTCTACGTAGCTGCCTTAAATATACCAGAGAGGTCACTTCCGGTCTGCTGCGGGAGGCTAATGGCGGCGAGCTACGTGTCGTCCGTTTAAAAGATAATAATAATAATAATAATAATAATAATAATAATAATAATAATTTATTATTTGTACCCCGCCCACTCTGGGCGGCTTCCAACAAAGATGAAAAATACACTAAAATGTCACATATTAAAAACTTCCCTGAACAGGGCTGCCTTCAGATGTCTTCTGAATGTCAGGTAGTTGTTTATCGCTTTGACATCTGATGGGAGGGTGTTCCACAGGGCAGGCGCCACTACTGAGAAGGCCATCTGCCTGGTTCCCTGTAACTTGGCCTCTCACAGTGAGGGAACCGCAGTGACGGTCCCAGCAAAGTAGGGCTTGAGGGTGTCTCCAGGGCTCGGCGCACCCCCGAGAAACCCCCCACAGAAGAGTGGGGATCCTAGGCTTCCAGCAGAGCGAAGAAACTTGCCCCCCCCCCTTAAATACACCAGAGAGGTCAGACCAAGTGGTTTGATCTCAACCCAGTGATTATACTTATCTACAATGGAGAGGGGCACTGAGAAAATCCAGTGGTGGGGGTGGTCTGGGAGAGTCCTGAGGGCCGGGTAAAGAGCCCTGAAGGGCCTCATCCAACCTCCAGGACTGAAGTTCCTCACCACAAATGTTGATGTTTACTTTGAAGAGCTGGTTGATCTGCATGTTCAAAAGAGGTCAGGTGTCGCTTGCAGACGGTTCACTGCTCACCCCAGGCGAATTGTAAGCCGGCCAACTTTCCCAACAGCCGCAACGGACTCTTTCCAAGTTTTTGTCCTTCCTTGCAGATCGTCCCTGGTTGCAAGAGAAGAGCAAGGTGGAGCGTCTGCAGAACAATCTGGAGTTGGCCTTCAGGCACATGTTGCGGAAAAACCACCGGGAAGGCATCCTGGCCAAGGTGCGTATCTGCTGGGGACTTTGCTGGGTGCAAGTGAGAGAGACCCTCCCCCTGTCTTAAGCACCTCCCCTCCCTCCATTAAACACCTCACCTAAATCACCGGCTACCTGTACTGCTTGCCTGCCTGCTTGCCGGCTATTCTATTATCACGCTGGAGTTGATGCTGCCACCTATTGGCAGCTGCACAGACTGCAGCATGACGGCAACCTTACGTTTTTATGTCTATAGGAAGATATATCAACCTCTCCCTCCTTGTCCGCTTGCCTGCCTGCCTGCCATTCTGTCGTCATGCTGGAGTTGATGTGGCCACCTTTTGCCAGCTGCGCAGACTGCAGCATGACGACAGCCTTACATTGTTATGTATATAGGAAGATATATGTAATCTCTCTCTCTTCTCGCTTCCGACAGTTGCCCCCCAAAGGGAAGCTTCGAAGCCTCTGCTGCCAGCATGTGGAGAAGCTGCGTTCCTTCCGCCAGATGTACCCCATCATTGTCCACGCCGTCTTCCCGCCCCTGTACAAAGAGCTCTTCAGCGCAGACTGCGACCCTCTACAGGGAACAGCAGGGGAATAATCCCCCCGCTCCCAGCAGGGCGAGGACCCTCTCTCTCTCTGCCTTTCTCCAGCTTCTCCTCTGCAACCGGCACCAGAGCGGGAAGGGGCAGGAGATGATAACCAAGACCAAAACAATCCCGCTGCCATGTTTGCCTGCCCAAAGCGGAGCGGAGCAGCTGGAGTGGAATGCCTGGGTTTTGTGTTCGAAAGATCCCCACTTCTGACATCAGCTTTGGTACGCAACCTTGACCGCATCTCTTCGTCCCTGGATAAGCACGGAGCGAGCCCACACTAACCCCTCGCAGGACACCGCGGGGCTGAGGGACTAGGCAACGTGTGTGCGAACCGCTTTGGAAAGCATTCGGAAGCCTACCGCTGTGGAAGCTTAAAAGTATTAAGTAAGGGGAGGGTCTTGTGGACAAGCAGCACTCCTAGCGTGAGGAAGCTCTCGCCGTGACGAAGTCTCCCTGGAGGGGCAAAGTCCAATTAGCTGCCCACGTTGTAACGCCGTGGCCAAAATGGCCAACTTAGGTAGCCAAGAAATACCTCATTTTTGCTGCCTAATGGCACAAGACTCAACCAAGCTGTTCTGTTTGTGTTTTTTCTTGAAACCAAGTTTTTAAGAAATAATATAATATATATATATTGTGGACAAATGTGGTTCTATAAGATAGATCTCTATTTTTCAGTGTCTGTCCGCTTCTGTATTTGATAACGAAAGAGTCTCTTGTCTTTTTCTCTCACTGTGTGTGTGTGTGTGTCTCTCTCACACACAGACTGACCTCTCGGTTTAGATTCTAACTCACCAGCAACTTCCAAAAACCAACAACCCCCCGCAAACCTCATATCCTGCTGCTTTCGCTTTCTTTTAAAACGGGAGGGGTGGAAATATTGGCACATATGCACCAAACCCAAATGCTTTGGGGTAACTTTTGCCCAAGCGGTTTCCCGATGAACCGGAGTAGTTGCCTGGGGTTACCTCACGTCAAATGTCTCGCGGAGCCCATGCCGCCTTCTGCCACGCTCCTTCTGTGCTTAAAACAAGATTGGGCACAAAACGGTTGACGGAAGGATGTTGACAGGTTGTGCGGTTTCTGTGAGGGAAGTGAGGAGGTCAGGCTGGCTGGGGAGAAACCTCCCGTGTGGCTTAAGCACAGAAGGGGTCGTCGTGTTTGTAGGATAGCAACATAAATGGAAACTGAGGCTGGATCGGGACTGGATAGCCCAGGAAGGAGGGGAATAGCTGCAAAACTTGACTTGAATTAACCAAGTCACATTTTTCTGTAGCTTCCACCCCCACCCCCCACCCCCGCCAGCAACTTCCAGTCTTGCTTAGCCAGCCCTCACAGCTTTCCTTCACCCCAAACCACATCTGCACTTAAAAACTTTTATCAGTCTTGTACCAGTTTAACATTTGCCTCAACAAATTCTGGGAATTGTAATTTGCACGGAACAAATTCTGGGAATTGTAATTTGCACAGAAATGGGGGGTGGGGGTGGGCGTGTGGAAAATTCCTTGTCTCTTCTTCCGGAACGGGGTTGAGAAGGGGGAGACTGTTACCACTGGGTGATGCAAACCTACCTTTTCCTTGTATCTTTTGTTAGGACTGTCTCTCAGTTAAAGTACGCTTAGTCAGTTTGTTGTATGGGTTTGGATCGGCGGATTAAATCCGCCTATGAATTATGTGAGAGGTCAGAAAGCAAAAATAAAAGCAAAATGAAAGCACCAGCCTCCCTTTTTTGGCCTCATGTTCCCTTGTTTGATGCGTTCCCTTCATCTGATCTACGGCCCTCCAAATGTTGTTGGACTCTTGGGGGGGGTGTCCCAAAACCTCTCTGAATTTTATTTTTAAAAAGTTCTGCTGGTGACAAACATCACAGGGATGCTAAGGCTTATTTCTGAAAAGGGTGTATTTCCATACAATAATAATAATAAATTATTTTTATTTATATCCCGCCCTTCTCAGTTCAAAAAACCGGGCTCAGGGAGGCTAACAACAAATTTAAAACACTTAATTGATGCAACAAAAAACAGCATAAAATACAGTATTAAACATGAATAATAATAAATTCAGAATGTGCAAGAGAGTGAGAAGGGTCACATTTACACCACACATTTGAAGCGGCTTCCCCTAAAGAATTCTGGGAGCTGTAGTTTGTTCAGGGTGCCGAGAGGTGCTAGCGCTACATTTCCCAGAGTCCCCTGTAAAATGGATATTGTACCTCTCTGTCGGGAATAAGGGAGTCTCCTCGCAACTCTCAGGTCGCGGGTGGCGCTGTGGGTAAAAGCCTCAGCGCCTAGGGCTTGCCGATCGCATGGTCGGCGGTTCGAATCCCCACGGCGGGGTGAGCTCCCGTCGTTCGGTCCCAGCTCCTGCCCACCTAGCAGTTTGAAAGCACCCCCGGGTGCAAGTAGATAAATAGGGACCGCTTTATAGCGGGAAGGTAAATGGCGTTTCCGTGTGCGGCTCTGGCTTGCCAGAGCAGCGATGTCACGCTGGCTACGTGACCCGGAAGTGTCTCCGGACAGCGCTGGCTCCCGGCCTCTTGAGCAACATGAGCGCGCAACCCTAGAGTCGGACACGACTGGCCCGTACGGGCAGGGGTACCTTTACCTTTTACCTCGCAACTCTCAGCGCCCTTAAAAAAAACCCTACAGCCCGCAGGGTTCTTTGGGGGACACCATGGCTTTTTAAAGTGGGGTTGTGGCCTAAGTCCCCCAGAACCCGATGGAGTTTATTTATTTCACCATGATTCTAAGCTTCAGGCTGGCAGGAGCCGAATGAAAATTATTGCATAAGACTGTCTGGGGGGGGGGGGGTCAGCCCTCCTCTGCTCCCAATTAACCTCCATCTCTGCAAATCATTGCATTGCTTTCTGCGGGGTGTGCCCTCCACCACAACCACCGCCTCCACTTTCCCAATTAACCTCCGTCTCCTGAGCTCAGTGCTGAGAGGGGCACATCGCCTAGGTCTCAGGTTTGGGTCCTGAAGTCTCAGCGAGTGGGGTGTACCTGGCCTGGCAACCATAATGGGGAAACATCTGTATGGCTTTCCAGAGGGCCACCAACTTGAATAAAATAAAACACCAGGGGGAGGGACCAGGTAAGCCCTGCCACGCACCCCTGACATGGCGCATACACACATCATGTGAATGGCAATGCACTCAGAATGGGTGACCATGCACGTAGGTGGTTTTGTCTACCTGGGTTCCACCATAACCAGCAACCTCTCCATCGATGCTGAGCTGGACAGGTGTATTGGCAAGGCAGATACAGCAATGGCTCGCCTCTCCGAAAGGGTCTGGTAGAATGTGATACTTAGCGGCCCATACCAAGGTGAAGGTCTAGCAGGCTTGCATGTTGAGCACGCTGCTTTGTGGTCATGAGACATGGCGAACTTGAACCCTCCAAGAGCAACACTTCAACAGCTTCCACATTCACTGTGTCAGGAAGATTTTGGGCATCCCACGGCAGGACAGAGTCTCAAAGAAAGATGCTCTCTGTCATGCCCACATCCCCAACACGTTCACACTGCTGTCTCAGCGATGTCTGTGGGAATGTTCAAGGATCCAGGAGAGGATATATTGTTTGATTATAGCCTTTCCAACTTGTGTGAACAAGTTCACAATTTAGCAGTGACATTCCCCTTTTTAAACTCACAGTGGATGTGTTTGCTCAGGCTCGCTAAAGCCTCTATAATAACTGTTCTGGTATTTTCCCCTTAAAGGTAAAGGTAAAGGGACCCCTGACCATTAGGTCCAGTCGTGGCCGACTCTGGGGTTGCGGTGCTCATCTCACTTCATTGGCCGAGGGAGCCGGCGTACAGCTTCCGGGCCATGTGGCCAGCAGGACTAAGCCGCTTTTGGCGAACCAGAGCAGCACATGGAAACGCCATTTACCTTCCCGCCAAAGCAGTATCTATTTATCTAATTGCGAGAAGTGAGGTTACAGGGAACCAGACAGAGGGCCTTCTCGGTAGTGGCACCCACCCTGTGGAACGCCCTCCCTTCAGATGTGAAGGAAATAAGCAGCTATCTTCTCTTTAAAAGACATCTGAAGGCAGCCCTGTTTAGGGAGGTTTTTAGTATTTAATGCTGTATTGTTTTTAACACTCAATTGCAAGCCGCCCAGAGTGGCTGGGGAAACTCAGCCAGATGGGCGGGGTATAAATAATAATAATAATAATAATAATAATAATAATAATAATAATAATAATAATAATTGACGTGCTCTACTGGGAGCTGGCTTCAGGCACCAGACTGGTTGTCGGACCAAATCTGCCCTACAAAGACTTCAGCAACACAGTGGTGTAGCGTGGGGGGTGCAGGGGGGGGCCGGCCGCACCGGGCGCAACATCTGGGGGGGCGCTCGCACTTGCAGCTCTCTGCCCTACCTGGCTCACTCACTCTCTCTCACTGCAGTGCTGGCTGTGCGAATCCGATCCGAGCCTCCGGGTCGCCGCCCACTGTGGAGGGGAGGGTGCCGGGCGTGCGGTGTGGTGCGCTGCGGAGAGAGAGCGAGGGACTATCTGGGGGAGGGACAGTGCAGCGGGGGGGCGCAAATTACTTGCCTTGCCCCGGGTTAGGAGGCGCAAATTACTTGCCTTGCCCCGGGTGCTGACAACCCATGCTACGCCACTGCAGCAACATAAACCCCACCGTGTGGGAATCCCTTGCAGATGACCGACCGCAGTGCCTGGAGACAGACAGTCAGGTTGTGCATCCATAGCAGTGACCACAGGAGGAATGACCGCTGGGAGGAGGGCAGAGAGAAGAAACGCCATGGGGCACCTGCAGCAGTTAACAGGTGCCAGATGCCTTCACCTACTCCAGCTGCAACAAAACATCTCCCTACCCTATTGTTCTCTACGGCCACAGCAGGCGCTGTAACTCTCCAACAGTCTGATTTCGCCCCCCAAGGCGCCCTTCTGCATTGTCTCCCGAGACAGATGGGTGCCAGCAATTAACTCTCTTTCCCTTCTCCTCTTTTGTCAGGCCACCTTGTCTTGGAACGATGGTGGCTTTGGCTGTTTCGACGCCGCCGTCTGCGCTGAGTTGTTCAGCACAGAGAAGAAACTCTGGGATGGAACATTCCCTTGGCAAAATGACATCCACGTGGCTGGCGGAGGGAGGGGGGGGGAGAGAGGGAGGTGGCGAAGCGGGGGGGGGCGGGAGAGAGAGAGAGACAGGCAGGGAAAGAGACACACATGAGACATCATTGGGCAGAGAGAAGCCTCCTTGTTGTGTCTCCCCGAAGCACGTTCCAGGTAAGCCGCCCGGCTCGCTCCCTTTGGAGAGACCGGAGCAGATTTTTAAAAGGGGTGGGGTGGGGATATCAGCAAGCGGCTCGGTCCTTTTTGCCACGGGAGAAAGCGCCTTGTGTGCTTTTTGGACCTTTCGGAAAGCTCAAGGAGGAAGGAAGAGGGTGAGAGAGGTTTGCAAAACCATGAACCTGGTTTGCGCATCTCCTTTGCGCGAAGAGCGCTCTCACGGTCCTGTCCTGGGATTCCCGGTTTGGAACCGGTTTGGGGGGGGGGGCAGGATTGGGGGCAGAAGGTGACCTGGGCGTATGAGCCCTTCTGGATCCATCTGGTCCGGAGTCATGGTTTCTCAAATGCCCCGTGGGAGGAGCGCAACAGCAGGACTCTGGTCTCCACTGGCGAGTCCTTGCTGCCTCCGTCCGTGGCGAGGGAAGGAAGGAATCGTGGCGAACAGCTGCTGCCAGTCCAAGTCGAGCATCTTGGGCTGGATGGACCAATGGTCTGCTCCAGTATAAAGGCAGGGTTCCTAAATTCAGGATGAAAGCGTGTCATGATTCCTGCACTTCAGGGGCTGGACTAGATGATCCTTGGGGTCTCTTCCAGCTCTAGGTTTCTATGTGCTGCGGAAATCCCAGGCTTACTTGCCGGCAACATCCGTCCGCGTGAGGTTTGGGAATGGGGGTGCTTTGAAACAAACCAGCTCTGCTCCAACTTGAAAGGCCCCTGCCCGCAAAGAGCTTCCAATCAGAAAGTCAACACAACAGAGACTCCAGAGGAAAGAGATAAATTTGAGCGGGGGGGTGGGGAGATCTGCATTTATTTACACACACTCCTGTTTCAGTTACAACTCACTTTTGCTTTTTGCTGCCTTTCATTTATACATACCTCGTCATTTACAGCTGTGAAAGAATCTGTGTTGCAGATATAAAGATTAGCTGGGTTGATTTTTTGGAAAATTAGGAGGCGGGATGCTTTGGGTTGTACCCAGTGCCGGCCCTACTCAGAGTAGACTTGTTGAAGTTAATGGGCGCGGCTCACCTCGATTTCTGAATTTCGCTGGGTCTGCTCTGAGCAGAGTTTAGAAGCGATCATTATTTTCATTATAAACACGATTGTGGCTCCGGGTCCCTGCAGCTGTTGGCTTACGGCAGAGATCCACTAAATCTCTTTCGGTGCAGCTGTGGGGCTGGCAAAGGGGGCCCAAAACAGTAGGCGGAGCCAGAGCCGACAAGAGGCGGAGCCAAATGATTTTAGCTTTGTCCCCATCCTTTTGCAAGGGGCACCACTGAGACGAAGGAAAAAGAGGAGGTTAACTGGCAGGGAGGGGCACCCCTTGGACTGGTTGTAAGGGGGCTGGCCATGGGGGGGGCTAGTGAGTCTGTGCCCCGTTTGCCCCCATGGACCAGACTCCATTGCCGGAATATGGCTCCCCAGACCCGCACGTCTGAAGGGATTTTCCAGCCTGAAAGCACCACAGTTCTCTTCCGTTTCCCCAGTTGTTCATTCATTCATTTTTATTTTTAAAAGGCGGACAGCTAATATGATGCTGCCGGCTCCGTCTGCCAAGATCCAGGTGGCTTCCAGTCTTCGTGGGAAGCTTTTCGCGACATTTGGGAGAAGAGGGGGTGAGTTTGCGCTTCAGCTGCAAATGCTAACCGGCTTTTTTTAAAAGCACGGCGAGACCCACAGCAGACAATGGTAAGTTAACTCCGACTTCACCACCCCACGCCCCTCTCCCTGCAGAAACACACACACACGCAAAACCCCCCGCGCAAACTCCCGCGTACTTAAATGGATGTTTCCTGCCAGATCGGAGAAATAAACGATGACTTCGGAAGGGAGGCTTGCACACATTTGGGGAATTCATCCGCCCCCTCGTCGGAATAGGCTGAGCTTAGCGGGTGGGATGAGGTGTCACATGCGTAATGAGTAGCAAAAGCAGCTTTGGGGAGGAGGATCTGGAATGGGAAAGCTCTGCGGGGAGGGAGGCTTGACCCTTCGCCGCCCACCGCTTCTCAGTCTCAAATCGCGTTGGCGGGCCAGCCATTGGGGTCTCCTGGGCCCAGACTCGAGAAGCAATGGCTACTGGTGGGAGAGAGACTCCATCCTTCTGGAGAGGCAGTGTGGTGTAGTGGTTAGAGCCCTGGGAGTCTTGGGCTCAAATCCCCACTTTGCCTACCCAACTCTGTGGCAATGTTGTTCAGCCTCAGATCCCCATGTCCTTTTGGACTATTTGCAAATAAATATTTTTATTGCTCCCAGGAGCTCAAAGTGGGGCATGTGGTTCTGTGCCTCCTCAGTTAATTCCCAGAGACTGGCCCAAGGTCACCCAGCAAGCTTCGTAGCTGAGTGGGGGATTCAGAGCCTGGTCTCCCAGGTCTTAGTGCGACACTCTAACCACTACACCACCGCTGCCTCTCTACACTGGTACACTCCAGCCTTCTCCAACCTCCAGATTATGTTGGACTACAACTCCCAGCAGTCCCAGCTGACAGGCGTGGCCCAAGGGTCACAGGTGATGGGAGTTGTAGTCCAGGAAGACTCCAGGGTCATCGTGACAAACCCCTGCTACTGGTCTGCAATGGGCAATGGGCAGCACACAGTGGCGTAGTGTGGGGGGTGCAGGGGGGGCTGGCCGCACCGGGCGCAACATCTGGGGGGGCGCGCTCGCGCTCGCAGCTCTCTGCCCCTACCTGGCTCACTCACTCTCTCTCACTGCAGTGCTGGCTGTGCGAATCCGATCCGAGCAGCCCACTGTGGAGGGGAGGGTGCCAGGCGTGCGGTGCAGTGCGGAGAGAGAGCGAGGGACTATCTGGGGGAGGGACAGTGCAGCGGGGGTGGGGCGCAAATTACTTGCCTTGCCCCAGGTTAGGGGGCGCAAATTACTTGCCTTGCCCCGGGTGCTGACAACCCACGCTACGCCACTGGCACCACAGAATGAGGGAGATTTCTTAAACGATACAGAGCAATGGAAAACACTCGCAGCCAAAGGGAACCTTGGCACCTGGAAACATGCGGAAATTCCCATGCTCGATGCAAGGCCGGCGAAGAATTAGCTCTGAGAAGCTGGGCTTCAGCTCAGCACAGTTGAAAACTCTTTTTCCTCCATGAGGTCTAGAACCTTGCAAGCTCTTGCTCAACTTGAGACAGCTTTAAAATCCCCTTTTTCCTCAATGAGGCCTGGAAGCCTAGAACCCAAACATTCCAGATTCTGTTTTGGAAAGGAGACCAAGGAATTTGGAAGCCCCAAATCTGGAGAGAGCTTCAGATGAGGAGAATTTCAGAAGCCGTCCTATTACTTTGGTGGGCTCAATGCAGATCTGTGCATCTCTCCTCAGTCCCATTTAAGTCTCGCACTTTTGCAGGCTCTCTCTGCTTTGCTGGGAGAGGGCAGGGACCCTGGCCAAAGTGGGGCCATCAGGAGATTGGTTTTGGCAGAAAGCATCTCATATTTCCCCCGCGCGAAGCTCCAGACACCTTGTTCCTTCAGTCTCTGGCCTGTATGTGATCGCATTAGCCTGATTAAGTTTCTCCGCTAGGCTGAGGACACTTGCTGGCAGCTATTCGTCGCCGTCAGATAGGTTATTTCCCCCGCCTCCTGCCATTCAGGGAACGAGGCCCTTTGCACAACCGCTTTGCCTCTCTTGCGTCCGTTCACAGCACGGCGCTGTTGTTGTTATTTAGTCATTTAGTCGTGTCCACCTCTTCATGACCCCCTGGACCAGAGCACGCCAGGCACTCCTGTCTTCCACTGCCTCCCGCAGTTCAGTCAAACTCATGCTGGTAGCTGCTTTTGAATTCTGGTGCTGGAGGAGACTCTTGAGAGTCCCATGGACTGCAAGAAGATCAAACCTCTCCATTCTGAAGGAAACCAGCCCTGAGTGCTCACTGGAAGGACAGATCCTGAAGCTGAGGCTCCAAGACTTTGGCCACCTCATGAGAAGAGAAGACTCCCTGGAAGAGACCCTGATGTTGGGAAAGATGGAGGGCACAAGGAGAAGGGGACGACGGAAGACGAGATGGTGGGACAGTGTTCTTGAGGCTACCAGCATGAGTTTGACCAAACTGCGGGAGGCAGTGGAAGACAGGAGGGCCTGGCGTGCTCTGGTCCATGGGGTCACCAAGAGGCGGACATGACTAAACAACAACAACGTGTGTCCTGTCCTCCCAAAAAAAGCACTGGATATTCAAAAGCATTGGCTATTCTCCTAGAGTTCTCCACGACATATTGTTGTGAGCAGGGATTTTCAACTCTGACAAATACAAAAGGTCAGAAAAGACAAAGGCTTCTTTGTGTTGACGAGGAGATGAGAGTTTCTCTCTCAAATTAGACCTCATGCAAATGAGATTACTCGGCCAAAGCAAGCTCACACCTCTCATTGAGCTTGCAATACATGCTGAAGAGGCTCATTTATAACTACGTTTTGCAAATGATTCATGCTTTTATGTAGCTGTGCTGTTTTATACTTTCTGCATGCCCCACGATCATATTATTAAGTTGTTGTGTTCTGCGTTATAAATCAAGCCATGTTGCGAGTTGTTTCTTTTTGTTTTCCAAGGTTTTTCTTATCAATAATAATAATAATAATAATTAAAAAATCAATTTGGCGCCAGCAAACTTTTGTTCTGAAAGAGAAAAGAAGTTTGACAGCCACTGCTGCAAAGTGCCGTTTTTGCAAATCTAATGAAGCGAAATGTTTGGGAGATTCGGGACAGGCAAAATGAAGTACTGGGGGAACAGTTAAACCAGAGGTCAGCAAACTTTTTCAGCAGGGGGCCGGTCCACTGTCCATCAGACCTTGTGGGGGGCCAGACTATATTTTGAAAATAAATGAGCGAATTCCTATGCCCCACAAATAATCCAGAGATGCATTTTAAATAAAAGGACACATTCTACTCATGTAAAAACACGCTGATTCCCAGACCGTCCATGGGCCAGATTTAGAAGGCGATTGGGCCGGATCCGGGCGCCGGGCCTTAGTTTGCCTACCCATGAGTTAAACCATGGGATCCACTCCCAAAATTGATGCTCAGCAGCCTGAACAACCTTAGAAAGGGTTAGAGAAATTCGTGGAGTGGGTGACTTTCTATGGCTGCTAGCCATCAGCGCTGTCTCCTGCCTTCAGGATCAGGAGCAAGAAGACGTTGTTGTTGTTGTTGTTTAGTTGTTTAGTCGTGTTGGCCTCTTCGTGACCCCCTGGACCAGAGCATGCCAGGCACTCCTGTCTTCCACTGCCTCCCGCAGTTTGGTCAAACTTATGCTGGTAGCTTCGAGAACACTGTCCCACCATCTCGTCCTCTGTCGTCCCCTTCTCCTTGTGCCCTCCATCTTTCCCAACATCAGGGTCTTTTCCAGGGAGTCTTCTCTTCTCCTGAGGTGGCCAAAGTTTTGGAGCCTCAGCTTCAGGATCTGGCCTTCCAGGGAGCACTCAGGGCTGATTTCCTTAAGAATGGAGAGGTTTGATCTTCTTGCAGTCCATGGGACTCTCAAGAGTCTCCTCCAGCACCAGAATTCAAAAGCATCCATTCTTCGGCGATCAGCCTACTTTATGGTCCAGCTCTCACTTCCATACATCACTACTGGGAAAACCAGAGCTTTAACTATACGGACCTTTCTTGGCAAGGTGATACTGGATACCAATTGCTCAGAAACCCAAGTGGGGAGAGGAGCCTGGTCAACTCAGCTCCTGCGTTGGGTGCTTTCAACAGCCATCTGGTTGGCCACTGGGAGAGTCGGACGCCGCCCTTTGGCCTGATCCGGCAGAGCTTTTCCTACATTTTAAGCAGCAAACAAGGAGAGGGGCTGGAAGCGGCTCATCTGGGGCCGACGTATCCTTTGGGGTTCAGGATCTGCCCCAGAGGTTTCTCGTTCTTTCCTAAAAACGTGGGAATAACCTGCTGTTCTCCCAGGGGCCCAACCAGATGCCCTCAGGGAAACCCGCAATCAGGATTCGAACTCAAGATCAACTCTCCTCTCCTGCAGTTTCTAGCAACCAGGATGCAGAAACTGTGGAGCTAGAGCACAGCCATCACGAATGGTAGTCATATTATTATTATTATTATTATTATTATTATTATTATTATTATTCATTATTTTTTACTAACAACCAAAACCCAACAGTGAAACCCCCAAGGCACTTGATACATTGAGTATACATAATCAATAATAACATATTCAAATCGACCGTATGTACAATTCCATATACATTAACACTCCTCGCTCCTCAATTATTTAACTTTTAACATTTTAATTGCCCCAAATTGTTCAACCCTACCCAAATAATTCAACATCTTCTCAAGCCAATCCTCCTCTTTCTCACTGACCTTAAACCCTTTCATTCTGTGTATCTTCACAGTTAGATATTCTAAAACTATAATATTTTCCAGTTTTCCCCTCCATTGGTTCAGCCCTCCATTGGGGTTCTTCAGCATTTTTCCAGTTACTCGCTATAACCTGTCTGGCTGCAATTACCATCAGTTTTACCCATTTACATTCCTCTTTTGTTTTTAACTCAGTGCTACTCGGGCGAATAAAAACCATTAATTGAGATATTTCTATCTTCCTACCCACAATTCCCGATATTTCTATACCAATCTGTTTCCAAAATTCATTAACTAACGGACAATCCCACCACATATGAATGGTAGCCATGAATAGCCCTTTCCCTCTCCGTGAATTTGTCCTTTAAAGCCATCCAGCTTGTTGGTCATCACTGCGTCTTGTGGGAAGGAGTTCCACAGTCTTTAACTCTGAGCTGCATGCTGAAACCTGTTTCCCCCCCACCTGTCCTGACTCTTCCAACTTTCAGCTTCCTGAGATGCCTGCAAGTTCTGACGGGTTCCCCCCCCCCCCCCAGGAGAAAGACAAAGGTTTCATTTTACTCATTCATTCATTCATTCATTCATCTCTATACATTTTTTTCCCAGTTTTAGATTTTTTTTTTTACAGACATACAAATCGAATAACTTCCCAATAAACACACACATATATACACAGAGAGAAAGAGGCCATTCCATTCACCCCCTTTGAGGTTTCTTCTAATGCTAATTTTTAACACTGCATTCCATACATTATTCCATTTATTAGTTACTCCCCTGGTTTTTACCTTAATCCTGCTAACGAACCTAATTGTGTACATTTTTTTAAAAAAATATAACTTTATTGAATAATACAAATTTCCAGATATATCTGCAAAAACACAATTATTTACATATTTGCCAAACATAAAGAAGATAGAAAAGAAGAAAAAACGGGGGGGGGGGGGAGAAGAAAAAAAGGAAAATGCTGTTTTCCATAAACAGTAATTCCAGAATTACACTTACATACATTATAAAATAAAAATCTTAATTAAAATATCTTAAAAGACTTCCACCGCCTAAACCACACTTCTTTTGTTATTTAATTCTCCTTTATCTCTGTTCTTCACTTCCAGCCCTTTAGATCCCTTAGGATCTTCCAAAATTTGTGGAATACTGTATTTGAATTAAAAAAAAAATTGTACACAGTACAAAAATACTACAAAAATACTGTGTACAATTTTTTTTATTCAGATACAGCATTCCACAAATTTTCGCCAATCGCCCTGAACCGACTCAAACCTTATAGCCACAGGCTGAAGAAAACAGGAGATGATTTCGCCTTCCGCCATCCTCTGGTCTCAGAGGGGAAGGACAGGATTTTGAGCAGCCTTGCAGGAAGCGCTGTCGCCTGTCCCAAAATGTCCGCGTCCTTTTCCAAACCCACCTCGGCCTGCACCTTATGCCTTTCTCTCTCTCGGCCTTTTTTTTTGCTTATAAATCATCTTTGATCCCTCCCTTTTAATGCATCTTCTGGAGTCGTGCCAAGGGGACACTTAGAATAAATTGAGTTCTGGTTCCCTGGCAGAGACGGCGAGGCTGTGTTGTGCTCCGCCAGTCAGGGACGTGGAAGGCCTTCCAGAGTGAAGAAGGGATGGCTGCAAGATGCTCTGTGGATCCCATTAACAATAGAGATTTACAGTATTTTTCGCTCTATTGTTGTTGTTTAGTTGTTTAGTCGTGTCCGCCTCTTCATGACTCCATGGACCAGAGCACGCCAGGTACTCCTGTCTTCCACGGCCTCTCACAGTTTGGTCAAACTCATGCTGGTAGCTTCGAGAACCCTGTCCCACCATCCCGTCCTCTGACGTCCCCTTCTCCTTGTGCCCTCCATCTTTCCCAACATCAGGGTCTTTTCCAGGGAGTCTTCTCTTCTCATGAGGTGGCCAAAGTCTTGGAGCCTCAGCTTCAGGATCTGTCCTTCCAGTGAGCACACAGGGCTGATTTCCTTAAGAATGGAGAGGTTGGATCTTCTTGCAGTCCTTGGGACTCTCAAGAGTTTCCTCCAGCACCAGAATTCAAAAGCATCCATTCTCTGGCGATCAGCCTTCTTGATGGTCCAGCTCTCACTTCCATACATCACTACTGGGAAAACCATAGCTTTTACTATACGGACCTTTGTTGGCAAGGTGATGTCTCTACTTTTTAAGATGCTGTCTTCGCTCTATAGGATGCACTTTTTCCCCTCTAAAAATTAAGGGGGAATGTGTGTGCGTCCTATGGAGCAAATGCAGGCTCCTTGGCTTCAGCGAAAGCAACACGAAGCCTCCAAAGCGCAGAGGGAGCGCTCCCTCCGCGCTCTGGAGGCTTCGCGTTGCTTTCGCTGAAGCCTGGAGAGCGAGAGGGGTCGGTGCATACCAACCCCTGTCGTGCTCCAGGGTTCAGGGATAGCCGCCTGAAGCCTTCGGAGCCCAGTGTGAGTTCCTGCCGCGTTCCGGAGGCTTCAGGTTCCTTTTGCTGAAGCCGGGAAAGCAAGACTCTCCTGGCTTCAGCAAAAGGAACCCGAAGCCTCCGGAGCGCAGCGGGAACTCCCGCCACGCTCCTGAGGCTTCGGGTTGCCTTCACTGAAGCCTGGGGAGCAAGAGGATTCGGTGCTTCCAAGGTAGCCGCCTGAAGCCTCCGGAGCGCAGCAGGAACTCTCACTGCACCCCAGAGGCTTCGGGTTGCCTTCACTGAACGCATCTTGTTTTAGAGGGGGAGAACAAGGGGGGGGAATCTTCCCCTCTCTGCGCAGCGCCCCTTCAGCGAAGTGGCAGGAGAAATGGAAGGGACTCCATTTCTCCTGCTGCTTCGCTGAAGGGGCACTGAGCAGAGAGGGTGAGAATTTTTTTTTCTTGTTCTCCCCCTCTAAAACAAGGTGCATCCTATGGTCAGGTGCGTCCTATAGAGCAAAAAATACAGTAGATCGGATTTGCCCGTGCCCCAGGGCATTCTGGGAGCGGCGGCCCTGTCCTAAGGACGTAAGGCGACTGTAATGGTTCTAGGGGTTGCTCGTATGTAAGCTTGTCCCAACCTCTGGTTGGGTTGCCTGAGTGAACCTTTCCTGTCCGGGCAGCCACTCGCCCGTGACTGTCTCAATCGCTGGCAGAATCCATCAGTGGGTGTTTCTTAAACTTCTTCCAGCAAAGAAGCTCTTTGACGCCAAGTCTTCGCCTACTCTCCCTGCGCGAAAGCCTTCTGCGCAAGGAGGGCGTAGGCAGCGGAGGACCCTTCCTCTCCCCGCTGGTCCCCGGCAAGGAATCATGGGACCGCCTCGCCAATTCCGCCATCTGCCCCCCTTCTCCACTGGAGCTACGCTGATTCTCTCCCCCAGAAGATGGGCTGCCTCTCCCACTCCCGGGACGCTCTCTGGGATCCCTTTGGAGCTTGCTCTCTCCCTCGGAGACTGATGGCAGTTCCCTGACAGCGACCTTGCTGAATCAGGCCACGGACTCATCCTCCGTGGTCAATGGGGAAGCCCGAACGCAGGACCTGAGTGTTGCCACACCCTGGACCTCTCTTGGGGGGGCACATGAAAAAGGGACTTAGATGGTGATCTCAGGGTCCGGGTAAGGTTCATATGGAGAGAGGCCGTCCTTGAGGAGTTGTGGTTCTGGGCCATTTAAGGCTTCGAAACCAGCGCTTTCAATTGGGCCCGGAAACTGTTTGGCAGCCGGTGCGGTCAGACCAGGATTGGTGTCATATGCTCAAACCATCTTGCCCCACTGAGCAACCTGGCCATTGAATTCTGCACCAGCTGAAGTTTCTGGTCAGTCACTTTTCTTGCACATAGCCAAAGGCTGCCGCAATGTACAGTGGTGCCTCGCAAGACGAAATTAATTCGTTCCGTGAGTTTTTTCATCTTGCGAAGCACCACTGCAGTTAAACACTAACAACAGCGGGGAGGGGGGGGAGAAGCAGGGCAGCTGCTGCAGCTGGTACCTCAGACTCACCCGCGCGTTGTGGCCACCGCGCGACGCAGCTGCTGGAGGGCGGCGGGGCTCAGGAGCGCGACTCCGGCTGCAACGCTGGCTGCTGGCGGCAACGGCTCTCTCAGAGGAGCGCGCGAGGGCGGTGGGCAGCGGCGCGAGGCAGCCGGAAGGTCGGCCATCAGCCGGAAGGTGGGAGGGAGCCAGAGGAGTCGGCAGCCGGAAGGTGGGAGGGAGCCAGAGAAGCGGGGAAGCGAGCGTGCGTGCGTGCAGTGACCGTCACCATGACAGGAGAGGCAGGGCCGTTTCGTCTAGCGAAGCAAGCCCTTAGGAAAATCCGTCTTGCGAAGCACCTCAGAAAACGAAAAACCCTTTCGTCTAGCGAGTTTTTCGTCTTCCGAGGCATTCGTCTTTCGGGGTACCACTGCACACAAAATCATTCAACAATTAAAAGAAAATATACTGGATTGATCCAAAAAACTTAAACATTTATATTATCAAGACATTACCTACTCCAAACAGAGCTATAAAAGTACCTTTAATATACAAATTAAGACATTAAACAATAAAACTTATAAGCTAAAATTATCACATGGCCACTAATATATTTAAAAAATGTTAATTCAGGCAATGTGCAATTATATTCAGAGTTTGGTGATAAAGATAGAATATAGTTTGATGCAGGTAGGGTCAAATAAATTCATCTCCTTTACAGTTGGTGGCTACCTTGGCTATATAATTTGCTCTAATTTTCCTAGCAGCAGTTGCAAAAAGTGCTACCCGCCAGGTCACATACTTATCTGTGTCTGCAAGGAGATATAAAATCATGTCAGAGGGGTTCTGGCCAGGGGACCTAGGTGCTAAAAATCTTTCTCTTGCTTCATTATATATATAAAGATAGATATAGATTTTAAAATACAAAATTATAAAACATACCACATGAATTATCACAAATACATTCTTATTGGACTTCCATCAGCACCTCTGATAATCCTCCGTCTTATTCACTTCTTACGCATTTCCTAACTTAATATTGCCTTTCCATTTTTAACATATCCCATCTCCTTCATTTTTGCAATATTTCTAATATTATTCCTCACAGAGCTTCTTGCAAACCTACAAACGTTGTCTGGTCATCGCAAATACTTTTCAAATAATCCGTAAATTTACTCCAGTCCTTGGAAAACTTCTGGTCCCGCTGGTTTCGGATCCTTCCCGTTAGTTTATCAAGTTCCGCATATTCCATTAATTTCATCCTCCATTCTTCCATCGTTGCTAATTCTTCTTGCTTCCATTTTTGGGCCAATAGTATTCTTGCTGCTGTTACTGCATATAGAAAAAGCTTACATTCCTTTTTATTTATATTGTTTCCAACAATACCCAAGAGAAATGCTTCTGGTTTCTTTATCAATGTATATTTCAACATTTTTTTCAATTCATTATATATCATCTCCCAGAAGCTTTTCACCTTTTTACATTCCCACCACATGTGATATAATGTTCCCTCTTTTTCCTTACATTTCCAACATTTGTTACTTACTTTATACATCTTTGCTAACTTTACTGGTGTAATGTACCATCTATACATCATTTTCATCACATTTTCTTTTAGCGCATTACATGCAGTAAATTTTAAACCTTCTTTCCATAATTCTTGCTTCATTATATAAGGGGCAGCGCAAGATATAATGCATAAGGTCCTCTACTTCAGGAAATCCCCTAATGTAAACACGTTTGTTGTTGGTGTGCCTCTGGCTGAAGTTTCTGAACTGTCTCCAGAGGCAGCTAAACGTGAGTTCATGTGTCACAGCGAGAAATGGGAGGAAGGATCTTATTCCCCATCAATTTTCTCCACATCTGTAGCGGCACATGTTCCTCATCGCCAGCTTCAAAGATTTGTTGTCTTTTTCGAAAGGCACAGGGGAATTTGCAACTGCGGGCCGTGGCTAATTTCGGCCTCGGCGGGTTATGCGAGTCCTTTGAGCTAAATGCCACGTTTAATGAGGATCTAACTATATGAAACGATGATTCACCTCAAATTAGGTTCCGCCTGCAGTACAGTACTTTTTCTGTTTGTTTCCAAAAGGGGCGGGCGCAGATAAAAAGCATATAAACGGAAATCGGGCGCATTCGGGGGAACTTAAGAAAAGAGTCGGGTGCCTTTGGAGGACAGTTCTTCCTCGCACAACTATATGTAAGTAAAATCGCACAGATTCTTTATAAAAAGAGATTGCAAAGTGGGCGTGAGTATGGTTTAGGGCTGGGGGGAGGGGAGAGAAAGAAATTCTATGCAGTTCGCATTTTAACGCAAACCTTTCCTCGTACGCCGTTCCTGAGATAATCTGAGAAACCGATATCCTTTGAAACTCACACCAGGGCAGTTCTTCAGTGAAAATAGGTGTGCAACAATACACATTTTAAGGGTTAGTGTGCATTAAAATGCATATATATATACATATATATATATATATATATATACACACACACAGTGGTACCTCGGCTTAAGTACTTAATTCGTTCCAGAGGTCCGTTCTTAACCTGAAACTTCTTAACCTGAGGCACCACTTTAGCTAATGGGGCCTCCTGCTGCCACCGCGCCACCAGAGCACGATTTCTGTTCTCATCCTGAAGCAAAGTTCTTAACCCGAGGTGCTATTTCTGGGTTAGCAGAGTCTGTAACCTGAAGCGTATGTAACCCGAGGTACCACTGTATACACACACACAGACACACACACAAACACACACAGTGGTACCTCTACTTACAAACGTGATCCGTTTTGGGGTACAGTTCACACCCTGAAAAGTCCCTAAGTAGAGCGTCGCTACTGTGCATGTGCAAAGCGCGTTCGCAACCTGAAAATCTGCAACAGGAAGCGAACGCAACCAGAGGTATGACTGTACATAGTTAAGCGTTTGGTGGTCCGTTTGGATGATCCCCTGGTTCCCCTTCCAAACCTGTGATCCGATGTGCGTCAGGTAGGATCTATAAGAGGAAGCCAGCCGAAGTAGTTCCTTTGAGTAGTTCCGGCTTTTTCCGGCTAGTTAAGTGCCACGATTTAACATATCCAAAGAAGTCGCTCTGTTGCCACAGGAACTATATCTGCAGGAGACTTTGTGGATATTTAAGTGATAATTAGAAAAATCTTAATAATTATTCCTAAAGGAAACAGCTTATAAGAAGTAAATAAGGAGGCCAGATAGAGGATAAAGGAAGTATTTTATTTGGTTGTTTGTATTGTTGTATGTTATGCTTAGTGTATGTTAGGGTGTATGTGAGGGTGGATTTCTGTATTGGGGGGGGGGGTTATGTTATGTTGTAAATAAAATTTCCAAAAAAACAACAAATGGGTGGGCTCTTCTGTTTGTGGGTTTCCCTAGCTGCCCACTGCGAGAACAGAATGGTGGACTAGATGCGCCACTGTGCAAGTTTGAAGTTGTTCGTTTTAAGCACACAAACTGACGTGGAAATGTGGTGAATGGAGGTGAAGACTGGGGAAAATTGAGAAGTCGGTCCCTGATCTGCAGGGTGGTGGAGAAGGGAAGGCAAACCCTCCCTCTGCCAGGACTCCAGACACCAAACCATTTCATTTATTTTCCTCTATTCATGTAATATCTTTCTTCGGTTGTGAGACCCAAGATGTACAGTGGTACCTTGGGTTACAGACGCTTCAGGTTACAGACGCTTCAGGTTACAGACTCCACTAACCCAGAAATAGTGCTTCAGGTTAAGAGCTTTGCTTCAGGATGAGAACAGAAATCGTGCGGTGGCAGCAGGAGGCCCCATTAGCTAAAGTGGTGCTTCAGGTTAAGAACAGTTTCAGGTTAAGAACGGACCTCCGGAACGAATTAAGGTCTTAACCCGAGGTACCACTGTACCTGAAAGTACTTAACATTTGCTCTCTTCTCATATAGAAGATTGGATCCCAAAGCCGACAGAATATGCAGAATTAGACGGTCCATCAGAAAAAATAAAGAATAAATCAAAACAGGAATTTGTTTCAAAATGGGAGGTTTTCAAAGGATATTTGAAATATAAATATTGTAGTTTAAATTTGGTTGCGGCATTCTAGGAACTTCAGTAGTAGTTGAAAGGCAGATATAAGAATTAAGATATATTAAGGAAAAGTTTAATGATGATAAAGTGTGTACTGGCAGTGTTATATGAAATTGACGGGAAGTTGGGTCTTTAGTGTGAAGACCAAGTTATGTTTTATCGTTTGTTAAGAAAATTATGGGTCTATGGTTATGCCTGTGTGAAATTTGGTATGTGTGTTTTCTCTTTTTGCTTTTCTTGCAATTAAAAAAAAAAAGAGGGGGGAAGAGAAAGTACTTAACATTTGCATTTTGCTCTTTGCGCAAAGCTCCAGGAGTGGCGCAAGGCAGCGCTCTATCTTTCCCCCGTCCTGGTCTAGTTTTCACAGCAATCCTGCCAGGAAAGTTAGGCTGAGAGACCAAAGTCACCCAGGGAGAGTTTTGAGGCCAGGAGGGGATTTGAAATCAAATCTGCCTAGTCTTAAGTCCGACTTTGCAAGCATGGCACCAGTGGCGTAGCGTGGGGGGTGCAGGGGGGGCCGGCCGCACCGGCCGCAACATCTGGGGGGGGCGCTCGCACTCGCAGCTCTCTGCCCCTACCTGGCTCACTCACTCTCTCTCAATGCAGTGCTGGCTGTGCGAATCCAATCCGAGCCGCCGGGTCGCCGCCCACTGTGGAGGGGAGGGTGCCAGGCGTGCGGTGCAGTGCGGAGAGAGAGCGAGGGACTGTCTGGGGGAGGGACAGTGCAGCGGGGGGGGGGGCGCAAATTACTTGCCTTGCCCCGGGTCCTGACAAGCCACGCTACGCCACTGCATGGCACCACCACAAGGCTCTTCAGGAGGGAGTTTTCAGATCTAGTCATCTAGTCCAGCCCCCTCCAATGCAGGAAAATCCCCCCCCTCACACACACACACACACACACACACACACACACTTTTTTCTTTCTGTGTCACACATAACACAGAGCTTCTCTCACATGTTCTCCCTGTTTCACACACACACCTCAAATTATTATTATTATTATTACAGTGGTACCTCGGGTTACATACGCTTCAGGTTACAAACTCCGCTAACCCAGAAATAATGCTTCAGGTTAAGAACTTTGCTTCAGGATGAGAACCGAAATCGTGCTCTGGCGGCCCGGCAGCAGCAGGAGGCCCCATTAGCTAAAGTGGTGCTTCAGGTTAAGAACAGTTTCAGGTTAAGAACAGACCTCCGGAACAAATTAAGTACTTAATCCGAGGTACCACTGTATTATTATACCTCACCCATCTGGCTGGGTTGCCAACAGCTACCAACATATATAACTACATAATATCACATTAAATTTCTTTTTAAAAAATCTTCCAGATACAGGGCTGCCTGCAGATGTCTTCTAAAAATTGTGTAGTTCTTTATTTCCTTAACATGTGATGGGAGGGTGTTCCACAGGGCAGGTGCCACCACTGACAAGGCCCTCTGCCTGGTTCCCTGTAACCTCACTTTTCGCAGTGAGGGAACTGCCAGAAGGCCCTTGGAGGAGGACATGTCTCCACATGATCAGGGAGCTGTGCTTTCTCTCTTTCCAACCCTCTCCCTCTAACCGCAAGGCTCTCTTGCTGTCATTACTATCTTCAGGAAAACAAGCAAGATGGAGGCTTCCCCCGGGACAAAATGGCGGCCCCTGCTGCTGCTGCTCCTCGCCGCCATCCCAGCCACCTTCTTGACGGGATCCAGGCACACCTGCCCTTCGCGGTGCAGGTGCTTGTCCCAGGACAAGGTTGTCTTCTGCAACGGCCGCAACCTGACGGCGGTACCGGGCCGGATCCCTCCGGATTCTGAGCTCCTGGACCTGAGCCAGAACGCCCTCCGCACCCTTCAGCAAGGCATGTTCTCCCGCTTGCAGGCTCTGAAAGAGCTGGACCTGAGCTACAATGCCCTCTCCAACATCGAGCCGGGCGCTTTCAACAGCCTGAAGAGGCTGATGACCCTCCGTCTGACGGGCAACAAGCTGAAGATGGTCCCCTCTGGCGTCTTCACGGGGCTTCCCAGCCTCGCTGTCCTGGACATCAGCGAGAACGAGATAGTCCTCTTCCAAGACCACAGCTTCAAGGACCTCTCTAGCCTACGGAAGCTGGAGGCCGGAGACAACCACTTGATCTTCGTCTCATCCCAGGCCTTCAGCGGCCTCCAGAGCTTGCGGCAACTCACTCTGGAGAAGTGCAACTTGACCGGCGTCCCGACAGAAGCCCTCTCGCATCTCCGCCATCTTGTGGAGCTGCGGCTCAAGGTCCTGAGCATCGGCTCCGTCCCGGAAAACGCCTTCCAAAAACTGCATCGTCTCAAGGTCCTTGAGATCCACCGGTGGCCTTCCTTGACAGCGCTGAGGCCTCACAGCCTCGCGGGCCTGAACCTCACCGCCTTGTCCATCACCCGGTGCAGTCTCCGCGAGGTGCCTTACAAAGCTATCCATCACTTGGTCCATCTCCGGTTCCTCGACCTCTCACACAACCCGATCTTGGTCCTCCGCGGGAAGAAGCTGGCCGAACTCTCCCGCCTTCAGGAGTTCCACCTCACGGACGGGCGGTTGGCCACCGTCCAGGCCCACGCCTTCCACGGCCTCGTCCACTTCCGCGTCCTCAACCTCTCGGGCAACGGCTTGCGGACGCTCGAGGAGGGCGCCTTCCACTCGGTGGGGAACCTAGAGGTCCTACGGCTGGACGAAAACCCCCTGGCTTGCGATTGCCGCCTCCTCTGGATTATTCGCAGGCAGCGGAGGCTGAACTTCGAGGCCCGGCAACCCGTCTGCTCCACCAACTCGACGGGCGAGGGGAAGGTCTTCCGCAAATTCTCCGACATCCTTCCCGGGCACATCACCTGCAGGAAGCCCACCATCGAGAAGGAGACCCCTCCTCAGAGACTGAGCGTGGAAGAGGGCGGCCGGGCGATGCTGACCTGCAAAGGCGACGGCGACCCGCCCCCCACCATCTCCTGGGTGTCTCCTCACAACGTCTCCCTGGACGCCAGCCGCAGAGGCCGGCTCGCCGTCCTTCCCAACGGCACGCTGAGGATCCACCATGCCTTCCCTCAAGATGGCGGGGCCTACCTCTGCGTGGCCCGCAATGCCGCCGGGAACGACACCATGTGGGCCCACCTCCGCGTCTTCAGCAACTTCTCCGTCAGGGTCAACGCCAGCGCGCTCAACGCCTCGAGCGCTGCCCTCCCATTCCTCCTTGACGTCGGCACCTTGGCGGGGATCCTGGCCATTGGGATCGTTCCCTTCCTCTGCTCAGTGGCCGTCTGCTTCGTCTTCATCTCCCTGTGGAACAAGGGCAGGGGGACCGCCAAGCACCACATCATCAACGCCGTACCCCGATATTCCCGGGGCTACAAGGCCGTAACGAACAGGCACAAAAGGGTGGCCCAGAAACCTAGATGAGATACCAGCTCAACGTCTGAAGGACACCATGTTGGTTCTCTTGGAATGCCAGTGCTTTACGAACCAAAGGAAGCCATTTTGATTTTCATAGTTTACACAGAATTTCTCCTGCTTCTTGGGCCCCAGGCAGTGTAAAGTTTGCCAAAGGAAGGTGTCGATTCCTTGCTCCCAGATAATTTTAGAACCAAGATGGGTGCTTTTTAGTCAGAGGCAGTGATAATTCTGAATCCCAGTGGCTGGAAACCACAGGAGGGGAGAGTTGGTCTTGTGTTTGAATCCGGGTATCCGGTTGGCCCCTGAGAGAATAGGATGCCGGACTAGATGGGCCAATGGTCTGATCCAGGAGGCTCTTATTATCATATGAGAATTATTATTACTTTTCTTAACCGCCTATGACCATAAGAACCCAGGGTGGTCGCGACAATTTGAACTGCGATATCAGAAACAAATGACAACAAATTATAATCACGAGGCTAGCGTGAGTCGTAACATTATCTACAGATGTATCAGGTGTCAAAGGGAAGGAGGGTAAGCCTTCCGCATACGGCGAAAACTGTCTAGTGAAGGTACCAGGCATGCATCTCTGTGGGGACGGAGCTTCATAGCTGAGGGGCCACCACAGAGAAGACCCTCCCCCAGGCTGCCACCCCTGAACCTCTGAGGGGGGAGTAAAAACGAAGGGGGCCTCCTCTGGCAAGCTGGCACCTAAGGGGCTTTGTAGGGAAGGCAGTGGGCCTAAGGCATTTAGGGCTAATAATAATAATAATAATAATAATAATAATAATAATATTTTATTATTATTACTTACCCAGCCACTCTGGGCGGCTTCCAACAAAATAGTAAAAATACAATAAAACCTCAGTCATTAAAAACTTCCCTGCACAGGGCTGCCTTCAGATGTCTTCTAAACGTCAGATAGTTGTTTATTTCCTTGACAACTGAAGGGAGGGCGTTCCACAGGGCGGGTGCCACCACCGAGAAGGCCCTCTGCCTGGTTCCCTGTAACCTCATTTCTCGCAGGGAGGGAACCTCCAGAAGGCCCTCAGAGCTGAACCTCAGTGTCCGGGCTGAACGATGGGGGTGGAGACGCTCCTTCAGGCCTTTGAGGCCATTTAGGGCTTTCAAGGTCAGCACCAACACTTTGAATTGTGCTCGGAAACGTATTGGGAGCCAATGTAGGTCTTTCAAGACCGGTGTTATGTGGTCTCGGTGGCCGCTCCCAGTCACCAGTCTAGCTGCCGCATTCTGGATTAGTTGTAGTTTCCGAGTCACCTTCAAAGGTAGCCCCACGTAGAGCGCATTGCAGTAGTCCAAGCGGGAGATAACTAGAGCATGCACCACTCTGGCGAGACATTCTGCAGGCAGGGAGGGTCTCATCCTGCGTACCAGATGGAGCTACCCTGGACACAGATTTGACCTGCGCCTCCATGGATAGCTGTGAGTCCAAAATGACTCCCAGGCTGCACACCTGGTCCTTCAGGGGCACAGTTACCCCATTCAAGACCAGGGAATCCCCACACCAGCCTGCCCCCTGTCCCCCCAAAACAGTACTTCTGTCTTGTCAGGATTCAGCCTTAATCTGTTAGCTGCCATCCATCCTCCAACCGCCTCCAGACACTCACACAGGACCTTCACCGCCTTCACTGGTTCTGATTTTAAAGAGAGGTAGAGCCCTTCAAACACTAAAGGGTCGTGAATTAGGCCTGAGTAATAAGAATACGGCACCTCAAAGAGGGAAGTTTAAGCAGCAGGTGGAAATGAAGAACTGGGAGCCCCCCCCCCCCTCAGGCTCAGAGCGGGCTTCCGGTTCTCCCCTCGCTCCTGTGCCTTGAACTTTCCCTCACCTGAGAGGAAACACTTGGGGTCACGTGGTGTGCCTGACGTCACAGGGTGCCCAGTGATTGACAGGTGGGCATTCACCTATCAAAGTGGCCCTGGTTGCAGAGGGCTTGCTCCCTATTTGACTCAAGCCTCTGGCCATAAACGGTCCCATTCCCGTACGTTGCATATTCCGATTAAAAGCAAACAAAGACTATATCTGTCGCCAAACCCGATAGCTCAGTGGTTGAGCATCTGCCTTGCATGCATAAGGTCTCTCCTGGGAGGGGGGTGTCCTAGGGCTTTTTATCTGCTGCTACCTCCCATCAAAGTTTGGCTGCCGGTGTTGGGGGGGGGGGTCCCTCAGAGGGCAGTGCCAAGGCCCCCGATCAACGCTGCAACGGGTTCCACGAAATCAAATCCACTCTCCTTCTTCTCTTGTACCTGAATCAGCCACCACTCACTTTTAATGCCAAACCGAGTGCCTTTCATTTTTTCGAAGTGAAATGGAGCCACCCCAAACAAGGCCATGTTTTCTCCAGGCTCAGGTGTCTCCCCAGGGATGTAAGAGTTATAGGTAAAGGTAAAGGGACCCCTGACCGTTAGGTCCAGTTGTGTCCGACTCTGGGGTTGCGGTGCTCATCTTGCTTTATTGGCCGAGGGAGCCGGTGTACAGCTTCTGGGTCATGTGGCCAGCAGGACTAAGCTGCTTCTAGCGAACCAGAGCAGCGCACGGAAACGCCGTTTACCTTCCCACCGGAGTGGTACCTATTTATCTACTTGCACTTTGATGTGCTTTCGATCTGCTAGGTTGGCAGGAGCAGGGACCGAGCAACGGGAGCTCACCCGTTGCGGGGATTCGAACCGCCAACCTTCTGATCGGCAAGTCCTAGGCTCTGTGGTTTAGACCACAGAGCCACCCGCGTCCCACATTATACCCAACTTGGTATAATGTAAGAGTTATACCAGGTTGCAAATGGATAACAACGAAAAAGGGCTCCTCCTCTGTCGCTTCCAGGACCTGAGCGCCTGGGGGGGTGTAATTCTGCACTACTATGCATGTTTCCCTGGGGGTAAGCCCCGCCGTGTGCCCAGGGGCTGTTTCGGAGGCGAATGTTAGTGGCTGAGGGACCGCCACCTTCACCCCTCACCTCGCAAGCGTCTGGTTGGCCGCTGAGAGAAGCAAAATGGCGGACTATATGGACTCTCTCGTCGCATCCATTGGAAGCCGGCTTATTGGGGGCCAATGGATCAGGGCCCCAACGACTGTGGGCAAAGCGGGTGGTGGGTTGCCATATTTTTCAAAAGTGAAAATGCGGACATCTTGCCTATTTCCGCCCAGACACTGCTTTCGACCAGAGTATTCCGGGTACGTCCGGGAAATTCTGGACTTATGGCAACCTTTGTGGAGGAAGCTGTTTTCTGGTGGGATTCGATTCCATGCCAGTAAATTCAAAGTTGTGCGATTAACGCTGGTTTCGCCACGAACATCGCCATTTTTTGCTTTCAGGAAAGTGACGGTGAAATGCCCTGAGGTGATACTTGATAGAATGGCACCCAAAAATTCAGAATAAGTGCTCGATAGCAGCATCAGACTCATTGCAAACAAATCGGGGTGAATGCTCTGTAAAAGAGTTGTCCGGAGGCGACCAGAGAGAGAGCTCTCTGTTCCTCTCTCGTAACACTGGAATCTGAACGTTGGAAGATTCGGGACGGAGAAAAGGAAGGATTTATTCCCAGAGTGAAGGGTTAAACTGGGGAACTCCCTGCCACAGGAGACCGCCACCAACCTGGCTGGCCTGGATTGGACAAATTCACAGATGAGAAGACCATCAATGGCTTCATATATATATATATATATATATATACACATTTTTATTGATTTCTTAACATATCAGTTCCAACAGTCATACAACATATCTTCTCATCTTATACCATGTTTTAGACTTCCGTCAACACCCCTGATGATTTTCCGTTCTTTATCACTTATTCTGCATTTCTTGATTTCTATATTACATTTAATTATCCTTAACTAAAAATTCTTTTCATAGTCTTTGTTGTAACATTTCAGATAACCCACCTTACACAACTTCTTGCAGTCCTGCTAGCGTAATCTGTTCATCACAATTACTTTTCAGATAGTTCATATATTTACTCCAGTCCTCTAAGAATCTCTGGTCCCGCAGGTTTCGAATCCTTCCTGTTAATTTATCTAATTCTGCATAGTCCGTCAACTTCATCCTCCATTCTTCTTTCGTCGGTAATTCTTCTTGCGACCATCAATGGCTTCGAGCCACAACGGATAGGTTTATCAGCTGCCGGAGGCGAGATGTCTTTGAATCCCAGTTGCTGTTGCTCTCAAGGTCATGTCTGTGGGTTTCTTGTTGAGGGATCATCTTTGCCACACACGGCGCCTTCTGCTCCCTGGAAGTGAGACGGGATGTCATAAATCCACCTCAGGGGACGGCGTCAGATTTGGGAGCTGTGCCGAAGAACAGGGTCCACGAGGAAAATGACTTCAGTACAGTACACAGCAATGGTGTTGCCTTCAATTCCATAAGCAAGTTTCTTAGAGCGCTCCTCGCAGACGAATGTCAGCAGCAGTGCTGGGTTCGAATTCTGACAGCTGAGCTCCCTGCAGTGACAGGTGCAGAGGAAGACGAGGCATGATAATAATAATAATGTTCTCCTTGGGATCTGAACCCTGCCTGGAGATCCTTTCTGCCTACGCTTGGTGCTCAATGATTTCGAATCAGCCTGTACATTTATAAATAAATATGATTCTTTTTTTTTTTTTTTTGCACATGAAACTCTCCGTCTCTGGTGCCTTTTCTCTCTGGACAGAAATGATCCCTGCTGGGTTGTTGTAAGAGATAAAACAAAGAAACACAAAACCACTGGTTCCTAAGACTTAAAAGCCCCAGGATCCTTTAAATAAGTTCTGGGCAAAATTGGCAAAGTAGCAAAAGTTTATTGAAAGGAAAACCTCATTGCAACATGGGTGACCGACGAAGGCACACCTGGTTCAGGAAGTCGCAAGCGTTATATCCATAGCTGTCAACCGTTCCTTATTTGGCGGGAAACTCCCTTATCCCAGCGCCATGTCCCGCTGCTGTCCCTTATTGATGATGTCCCTTAAATTTCCCGGGTTTCAAAGGAAGCAGCTCCTCTCCCTCCCTCCCTGCCGGCCAGGGAGGAGGGAGGCTCCAACTGTGTTGCTTGGCTGCGTTGCTCACCCAGTAAGGAGTCTAAGAACGACTGGGGGGTGGAGCTTGCATGCCTTGTGCCGATCAAATCGGCCGCGTTGCCTGGGGACTCGCCTTTGCTCAGCACTTCCCTGCGGAGAGGTGACGGTGGTTTCCTTTGCTGCATCCCCTTTGCCGGGTTGCTGCGCTGTGGGAACCACTGCTTGAGGCTTCATTCGGCTGCTGGCTGGGCTTTCTGCCTTTGGCTCGGAGGGGCTCAGAAGTCAAACATACCTGTGCCTGGAAAATCCCTTATTTTGGCTGCTGATCCCTTATTTTCGAGGCTGCTAGTCCCTTATTTTCAAATCTGTAAGTTGACAGCTATGGTTATATCCTTTTCCTGAGCGTAAAAGTCCCTCCTCTACACGCTCACCAGGAAGGGGTGTGCAAAGTTTACAGCGTATCGCGTCCGCCTTATTAACATAGGACCACCCCACTTCTCTTGTTAATCGTTGTGCAAATATGGTCAAAGCCCTCTTCTATCTGACATATGCAATATACCACAATTTGTCCCAGTTATATGTGTTGACCACATATGCAGGCACAAGCTAGTTTCTCATCTGATAAAACTAAAAGGCAAACCACAATTTGCCTACCAGTCCCGGGTGCAAGAGGTCTCCATGTCTGGGTCTCTGACCACAAGCCACGCGTCTTACAAGCATTGTAACCACGAGTTCTGCTAAATGTGTATATCTGTCACCTTGAAACTGTTTGTGGTCAGCTATCAGATATATATGTTCTCAGCTTGTGGTCACCTATCAGTTATACCCTCTCAGCATTTGCAACCCTTATCAGATTCTACCTTGATCCTCAAACTTAATACGTTCCGGAAGTCCGTTCCAAAACCAAAGCGTTCCAAAACCAAGGCGTTATTTCCCATAGGAAGTAATGCAAAATGGATTAATCCGTTCCTGACTTTAAAAAACAACCCCCAAAAGAGCAATTTAACATGAATTTTACTATCTAACGAGACCATTGATCCATAAAATGAAGGCAATAATCAATGTACTGTACAGTGGTACCTCGGGTTACAGACGATTCAGGTTACAGACTCCGCTAACCCAGAAATAGTACCTCAGGTTAAGAACTTTGCTTCAGGATGAGAACAAAATTGTACAGTGGCAGCAGGAGGCCCCATTAGCTAAAGTAGTACCTCAGGTTAAGAACATTTCAGGTTAAGAACGGACCTCCAGAACAAATTAAGTTCTTAACCAGAGGTTACCACTGTACTATAAAATAAATAAGACGGTATTGTAGATGATAAAAATTAAAATTATTTTTTCTTACCTGCACTGATGATAGTCATTGTTTGGATGTTGGGCTTTTAACCATTTCTGCAGTCACACAATCAATCAATCAGTAGCTGAACTGGGTTCCACGCAGTCACAAAAACAAATGAACCGGAAAAACCCTCAAAAACAAAAAAGCAAATAGCAAAAGCACCAAAATTAATCCGTTCCGGAAGTCCGTTTGACTACTGAAATGTTCAAAAACCAAGGCACAGCTTCTGATTGGTGCAGGCGCCCCGGAAACAATAGCCGACAGCCGCATCAGACGTTTGGTTTCCGAAAAACGTTCAAAAACTGGAACACTTACTTCCGGGTTTTCGGCGTTTGGGAACCAAGGTGTTTGAGAACCAAGGTACCACCGTATAATAAAAACAGAAGGACACTGATAATTTAGGTTAATGGGCAAAAATAGGCCACAACTTTATTGGTTACAGATGTGAGTGGTTTGACTTAGGCACTGGGTGACACCAGACTATATCCCAACCCCTGCAAGGAGTCTCCTAAGGGTAAACTACTGGTAGGGGGAGCCTTATGATTGAAATAAAAAAATCAAGGTCTTATATATATATATAATAATGTTCATAAATGCACCAAGCAAACATGTACATAAATATATAAACCACATGTCTGAAGCAGCACAGGAAAACAGCCTTGGAACCATTCTGATTCCCAATCTGACCAAATGATTTCTCTGCAAGGTTGAAGGAAAATGGAAAAGCCTCCCCATTGTATTTTCCTTCACAAATCCTGTCTTAAGGGTATGTCTGTGTATGGATAGGGTGACCTGGCTCAGGAACTAAGTAGTTGTCATTACAAAAGATTGACCAGGCTCCCCAGGGTATCCAATCAAGTGAGCATTAACAGGTAACCTGCCAGACAGGAGGCAAACAACGCACTCAGATTTCTGTTGTAGACCGCCCTTTCTGTGATATTAGGTATGATGTTTCTGGGGGTGGTCTTGGACTCCAGGGTGGGCAATTTAAAAGGTCTATATAAGGGCAGGCACACCTTTGTTCTGGGTCCTCCTTCTCTCTCCTACGTGTGAGGGGAGCACCCTGTTGCAACAGTTCAATAAAGATCAGGCTTACTAGCTGCTTTGCTTCTCAATATTCTCTGCTTGGCCTGTTATTTTCTCCGACCGATGGAGAACCTGCAAAAGACTCTATAAGGGCTCTTGTGCCCCCCATAAGGGAATAAGGGCAGATTTTCGTTTATTACATGATATACATCAAATCGGGGCGCCCCCAGGGTCGCCAGTGGGTCATGGCATCGCCCTAGCCCATGACCAGGCTTTGGACAGGATCCACACCCCTTTAACAGGATAGGGGCAGGTAGAGGCTATCACCTCCCATCCCATCACAAAGGCTTACCTAACCACACAAAGTTGTGATAATTGCTACAAGAAAGGTGAAAACCAAATGGCTGGTGCCAATTTGCCAGGTGGGGAAAACTGCTACCTGGCCCCATCAAGATGGCAGCCGACATATGTCTGTAGCAAAGTCAAGTCATACCAAAGCTTAAAAAGAGGGCAGGTGGGCTGGGAGATCCAGCGAGGAGGCGAAAGCAGACCCTACTGCGCCATGCCGCACCACGCCACAGTTTAAAAGTAGAGACATCACCATGCCAACAAAGGTCCATATAGTAAAAGCTATGGTTTTCCCCGTAGTGATGTATGGAAGTGAGAGCTGGACCATAAAGAAGGCTGATAGCCGAAGAATTGATGCTTTTGAATTCTGGTGCTGGTGCTCTTGAGAGTCCCATGGACTGCAAGAAGATCAAACCTCTCCATTCTGAAGGAAATCAGCCCTGAGTGCTCACTGGAAGGACAGATCCTGAAGCTGAGGCTCCAAGACTTTGGCCACCTCATGAGAAGAGAAGACTCCCTGGAAAAGACCCTGATGTTGGGAAAGATGGAGGGCGCAAGGAGAAGGGGACGACAGAGGACGAGATGGTGGGACAGTGTTCTCGAAGCTACCAGCATGAGTTTGACCAAACTGCGGGAGGCAGTGGAAGACAGGAGGGCCTGGCGTGCTCTGGTCCATGGGGTCACGAAGAGTCGGACACGACTAAACGACTAAGCAACAACAACAACAAGCCCACTCACCCCACAAACTTATAACAGTCACCTTTGAGTTCTTCTGTAATTTCTGGACTCTAGGCCTTTAAGATCATAAGTATAGGAAGGAAATAAAGTGAGTCATTTACATTCCACTGCTGTGTGTGTTTTGATGTTTTCTTAGCATTCTTAAGTCTACTTCATAGTTCAGCAGAGCATCCTGCAATGCTTTGAATGCTGGAAAGAAATTTAGCCAGGAGGCATTTGAAAGGAGCTCAAATTGAACCAGGAACTTAACTAGTGTGTTTCGTAAAGGGTCGAATGTGAACTGGGATCAGTACCTTTTGGGGCAAGTTGAACTTGAACTAGGATTCCCTAGCTGTTCCAGAGACCTTGTGTGTAGGATGGCAAAATGCAGAGTAGTGGGACCCCTGGTGCCATAAAGGGGATTTCCACAAGCTGCCTTTGGAGAGAGGTGAGAGGCTACTCAAGCGCTAAGATCAACCCTTCACCTGTTCCCTAGTGTGAACTTTGAATCACCAGGTGTCATAGGGGCCCTGCCCATCTGCTTTTTTAAAAAAGAAGACTCACAGTAGGTGGACTGGTTTTGGATCTGGCCCTCAGGTTAAAAGAAGTTCCCCACCCCTGAAATTTTTTTTCAGGCACAGAACAAAAGGAAAATGGATTGGGAGGGAAGAGAAAGAAAGCAAACTCAAGCACAAGGTTCTTAGCTGCAATAAATTAGTATATGTAAATTTGTGGAAGATCATGGCCACTGGGCCCATCACCTCCTGGCAAATAGAAGGGGAAGAAATGGAGGCAGTGAGAGATTTTACTTTCTTGGGTTCCATGATCACTGCAGATGGTGACAGCAGCCACGAAATTAAAAGACGCCTGCTTCTTGGGAGAAAAGCAATGACAAACCTAGACAGCATCTTAAAAAGCAGAGACATCACCTTGCCAACAAAGGTCCGTATAGTTCAAGCTCTGGTTTTCCCAGGAGTGATGTATGGAAGTGAGAGCTGGACCATAAAGAAGGCTGATCGCCGAAGAATGGATGCTTTTGAATTCTGGTGCTGGAGGAGACTCTTGAGAGTCCCATGGACTGCAAGAAGATCAAACCTCTCCATTCTGAAGGAAATCAGCCCTGAGTGCTCACTGGAAGGACAGATCCTGAAGCTGATGCTCCAAGACTTTGGCCACCTCATGAGAAGAGAAGACTCCCTGGAAAAGACCCTGATGTTGGGAGAGATGGAGGACACAAGGAGAAGGGGATGACAGAGGACGAGATGGTGGGACAGTGTTCTCGAAGCTACCAGCATGAGTTTGACCAAACTGCAGGAGGTTGTGGAAGACAGGAGTGCCTGGCGTGCTCTGGTCCAGAGGGTCACGAAGAGTCGGACACGACTAAACAACAAAATTTGTGGGGACATACTAAAAGGAATCAGGGAATACTATTTGGGATGCCTTAAGCCCAGAGTGACTGGGCTGTTCTCCCAAAGAAATAACACCCATCTGGGCTGAAGCAATGAAACTCAGCAACAGATCCGCCTTGCCCTCTGTCATTTTGTGGGAAAATTTATTCCAAGTACCCATAGCGACAAGAAATCAAACGGATTGTGGGTGCCAAAAATGGCAGATTCCTGTTGACTGAAAGCTGTGCTGATGTAACATTGCTCATAATTCTCAGACATCTCTGCAAATCACTCCAGCAAACGCTTTGCAAAATTATGGGGCTGTGTTATCCGACATTAATTCCACTCCGAGCAAACTAACTCTGGCCCATCCATTTCAGTGGGCCTCCTCTGAGTAGCTAAACGCTGTTTAAGAGAGGAAAGAGGGGCAGCTTAATTCTGAATATAACCTAATACATTTTGTTCTAAAATTGACATGTTAATAGGCTTAGAATAAAAAAAAAATGTAAGCAATAACAAAAGAAATGAAAGAAGGAAGGAAAAATCAGAATTTAACAAAAATTTATTATAGAATGCAAGGAAAAAAGGTAGAAAGAAATATAAAGAAGTTGAATTGCTGTGGAGGGGAGTAGAGGGTGGGAGGTGGGTTTTATAATTAAGTGTATAATTATGCAGCTGTTGTAATTTAGGTATTATGTTTTATGTGAGGGAATCATTGGGAATTCTGGTTATTATGTATATATGTTAAGTTTCAATAAAGATCTTTGAATTTTTTTTTAACAAAATTCTGAATACAGCGTGCATATTTTTGCATAGTCACACACGCGCACCCATTCATTTCAATGGGTCTACTCTGAGTAGTAGCGCTTACCTGGACGCTTTATTGCCCACCTTATTGCTGGGGAAGGCGGCGAAGATGGGCAGTTTGATCTCGGATACAAAGCCCTTTTTTACGCACGCGTTAAGGAAATAAATAAAAGAAGCGCTTCCCCCCTCAGGCTCCCTTTAAAGACGCGTGACACAGCAACGTGGGGTTTTATTTCTTCATTTTGGGTGCGCCAGGCGGCTGCAGAGCCCAGGCGCGACCAGAAGAGGGCGCCGCATCAGAGGCGGTGGTGCTGATGTTGGTACCCAACCTGCTGTTCCCAGAAGCGATTAAGGTTTCAGGCACCAGGAATAGAGATGCTTTGGGAGGAGGAGAAAGAGGAGGCCGGAGGCTTTCTGCTTGTGATGGGCAATACTAAATGGATGTCCTGCCGGCTCCGCTGCCTCCTGTTTCCCACGCCCTCCCCAATTGATCTTAAAATGCTTTCCCTTTTAGTTCAAGCTGTGCCAGAAGAGCATCTTCGTTCTCCACCTGGTGAGATGCTCCCTCTCCTCTGGCGAGACTCCAGCGGGCAGAGAGAGAGAGAGAGAGAGATCAGGTCCGACTTCCCGCATTGCAGGGGCGGGGTTGGGATGGATGACCTCAGGGGTTCCCTTCCAGCCCTGCGATTCCTTTGGAAGGAGAGCTCATCTAAGGCTTGATTTCGCCTCCGGCAGGGAAGTCGGCCCACAGGATCAAGGGGGTGGAGTGTCTCCCCTGTGAGGAAAAGCCTCTGGGAATTATTTTTTAGTTTGGAGGGAAAGCGATATTTTTTTTTTTTGCACTTGATTTATTTATTATTAATGTTGTTGTTTAGTCGTTCAGTCGTGTCCGTCTCTTCATGACCCCCTGGACCAGAGCACGCTAGGCTCTCCTGTCTTCCACTGCCTCCCGCAGTCTGGTCAAACTCATGCTGGTAGCTTGGAGAACACCGTCCCACCATCTCGTCCTCGGTTGTCCCTTCTCCTTGCGCCCTCCATCTTTCCCAACATCAGGGTCTTTTCCAGTAAGTCTTCGCTTCTCATGAGGTGGCCAAAGTACTGGAGCCTCAGCTTCAGGATCTGTCCTTCCAGTGAGCACTCAGGGCTGATTTCCCTAAGAATGGATGCGTTTGATCTTCTTGCAGTCCATGGGACTCTCAAGAGTCTCCTCCAGCACCACAATTCAAAAGCGTCAATTCTGTTGCAATACATATATGAAATCTTTACATATGGACACATATACAATATATTCGTAAATCCACACTTTCACATTTCATTATGTACCAGCATTTATCCATTTCTTATTTCTTGCCCTGTGTCTTCACCCGACCTTGTTATTATTTTGTAACTTTATTATTGAGATTGTAATTTTGTATCTTAATAATTAAACATTCAATCTTCACAGAACTCTAGCCCAATGGTTGCCATCAATTTGATTTGAATTAATTTTATAATTAAATGATTTTAGAATGTTGTATTATTTTATTGTTGTTGGCCACCCTGAGCCTGGCTTTGGCTGGGGAGGGCGGGATATAAATAAAATTATTATTATTATTATTATTATTATTAATCTGCTTAGCTTATCTTAGCTTAGCTTAGCTTAACTTAACTTAACTTTGTGAAATCAGTTTATACATATCAATAAATTCTTGTTGAAGCATCTTTTGGTCATGTATTCTTCTACACATAGGAAAAGTGATTTAAAAGAAAAACATAACAGGAGTTTACAAAATGATGCTTGACCTGGAGGAAGCGGGCGAAGGAAAGCTCTTCCTCCTCTCTCGTAAGACATGGGAATGTGGACATTCAGCAAAGCGAAGATCCAGCACAGTCCTTCATAGCTGGACTATGGAACTCCCTGACACATGAGGCAGTGATGGCTTTAAAAGAGGATTCTTGGTGGCATTGTAGGAGACGATATTAACAGACAGGATTGTAAGCTGTTTTTCTATGCAATGACAGCAGCAAGAATATTATTGGCACAAAAATGGAAGCAAGAAGAACTACCGACGAAAGAAGAATGGAGGATGAAATTGATGGACTATGCAGAATTAGATAAATTAACAGGAAGGATTCGAAACCTGCGGGACCAGAGATTCTTAGAGGACTGGAGTAAATATATGAACTATCTGAAAAGTAATTGTGATGAACAGATTATGCCAGCAGGACTGCAAGAGGTTGTGTAAGGTGGGTTAGCTTGAAATGCTCCAACAAAGACTATGAAAAGAATTATTAGTTAAGGACAATTAAATGCAATATAGAAATCAAGAAATGCAGAATAAGTGATCAAGAACGGAAAATCATCAGAGGTGTTGACGGAAGTCTAAAACATTGTATAAGATGAGAAGATATGTTGTATGACTGTTGGAATTGATATGTTAAAAAATCAATAAAAATGTGTATATATATATTAAAAAGAAGCCATTGATGGTCTTCTCATCTGCAAATTTGTCCAGTCCTCTTTTCAGGCCACCCAGGTTGTGGGCAGTCTCCTGTGGCAGGGAGTTCCCCAGTTTAACCCTTCACTCTGGGAAGAAATCCTTCCTTTTCTCTGTCCTGAATCTTCCAACGTTCAGATTCCAGTGTTACGAGAGAGGAACAGAGAGCTCTTTCTGGTCGCCTCCGGACAACTCTTTTACAGAGCATTCGCTCCGATTTGTTCGCGGTGAGGTCAGATGCTGCTATCGAGCACTTATTCTGAATTTTTGGGTGCTATTCTGTCAAGCAAGTATCACCTCAGGGCATTTCACCGTCACTTTCCTTAAAGCAAAAAATGGCGATGTTCGTGGCGAAACCAGTGTTAATCGCACAACCCTGAATTTACTGGCATGGAATCAAATCCATCAGAAAACAGCTTCCTCCACAAAGGTTGCCATAAGTCCGGAATTCCCCGGACGTACCCAGAATACTCTGGTCGAAAGCAGTGTCTGGGTGGACGCTCCTTATGTTCACTCTGTGCTTTTTTTTCTTGTGGGGACGCAGGGGTACGCACACCCCTAAACATTTTGTGAATCTAAGTTTGGCCTCATCGGGGGGGCAGTATTTCAATAGGAGTAGGAAAGTGAGAGTACCCCTAAACATTTTTTGAGAGGAGAAAAAAAAGCACTGTGTTCACTTATGCAATTACTGTAGAAAGCTCCCTACTTGCCCTGCGTGGGAAATTTTTATTATCTTCTTCTGAGCCAGTACATGCCAATCGTTGGTGTCCTGGGAGCACTTATACCTGCGCTAACGGAACAGAGTGTCCATGTTTTATTTATTTATTTCATAAGGTTTATATGCTGCTGGGTTGTTTATATATTAAAAAAAAAGATAAGGCAATAAGATTTGCCGCTAGGGAAAATTAACAGCAGGAGTGAAAGCCCTTAGGAAATAACAATAGATTTAAAAGCAGGTGAAGACCTGCATTAACTTTCTAAATGTCTGGGTAGGCAGAACTCCCTGGCTTCAGTTGCCCATGCTCTGATGACCTCCCGCTTGGACTACTGTAATGTGATGTACGTGGGGCTACCCTTGAAGACTGTCCAGAGGCTGAAGCTTGTATGGGACTCGGCTGCTAGGCTGTTAAGGGGGCAGGCGCTGTGATATCGGTCCTGAAAGTGCTAAACTAGCTGCCAGTGATCAACTGGGTCCAATTTGAGGTGTTATTACTAGCATATAAAGCCCTATCAGGCAACTTGCATCATCCCAAGCTAACAGGACCAGTGGTCAGGGACGATGGGAATTGTAGTCCCAAAACATCTGGAGGGCCATGCTTGCCCTAAATAATGTGGGACCGACATGCCCAACAGAGTGTCTTCCTCAATAGGGACGTGGGTAGTGCTGTGGTCTAAACCACAGAGCCTAGGACTTGCCGATCAGAAGGTCGGCGGTTCGAATCCCCGCGACGGGGTGAGCTCCCATTGCTCGGTCCCTGCTCCTGCCAACCTAGCAGTTCAAAAGCACATCAAGTGCAAGTAGATAAATAGGTACCGCTCTGGCGAGAGGGTAAACAGTGACTTAACGACTTAACCATCCAGGGGTCCTTAACCCTTTTTTACCTTCCCCAGTACCAACCATCTCGGACCCTATGCTCAGCAGAGGAAGCCTTGTTCATGCTGCTGTCACCAGAGTATGGCCCACACTCCCCAACCAAACAGGGCCTTTTCGGTGGTGGTTCCCCGCTTGTGGAATGCCCTCCGCAGTGAAGTGCTCCTGTCTGTATCCTTACAAACTTTGAGGAGGAATTTGGAATCATTCCTCTTTGCCCAGGCATTGGGAGGCTGAAGAATGCTTTTCGGGGCTACCTTAAGATCATTGGAGAAAAGTATGTTTTTAATTGTAATTGTTCTTTGAAAGTTTTTGCTGCGTTTCCCTTTTTTTAGAATCTGTTTGCTGCCCTGTGGGCTGCAGGGAAGAGCAGGCTATAAATTCCATGACTAAAATAAATAAATATGCAAAAAGCAGTGCAATTTACCTTTACCTTAAAGTAAGCATGAAGGTTTCCAGAGAGATTGTTGCCATTGCAGTCCAGGCAAAACAGCCAATGCTTCTTCTTAAGTTTCCAGCTCATGGTTTGCCTAGAGGAGACAAACCATGAACCTGGGTTCAGGTGACACACTATATCATGGCATGTTCAGAGCAGCAGCACCAGAGAAGGACAGCTGTCAGTTTTCTCTCCAGGAACCCTGACGCACCTGAGCTCATGCTAAGGCATGGTTTGGCTTAGTGTCATGTCAACCAGCTCACTCCAAGTAGTAACTAATATATAGAGGTAAAGGGACCCCTGACCATTAGGTCCAGTCGTGACTGACTCTGGGGTTGCGGCGTTCATCTCGCTTTATTGGTTGAGGGAGCCGGCGTACAACTTCCGGGTCATGTGGCCATCAGGACTAAGCCGCTTCTGGCGAACCAGAGCAGCACACCATTTACCTTCCCGCCAGAGCGGTACCTATTTATCTACTTGCACCTTGATGTGCTTTTGAACTGCTAGGTGGGGAGGAGCTGGGACTGAGCAACGGGAGCTCACCCTGTCGCGGATTCGAACCGCCGACCTTCTGATCAGCAAGTCCTAGGCTCTGTGGTTTAACCCACAGCACCACTGATATATAAATGAGCATTTATCCCATGAACACAACCCCTTCACTCTTCCCCCATTGTGTCATTAAAGCAGGGAGTCTTTTATTAATTAACCATCATTGAAAATAGCCAGGCTATTGTACATTGCGGCAGCCTTTGGCTATGTGCAATAAAACTGACCTACTGACTGACAATGTGTCCACTGTAAGCCAGGCGCTAAGGGCCACCTCTGCCCATCACTCAACAACAGAGCCGGCTCTGAAAGCATCCCACCCTATCTGGGCTGGCCATTTCCCTGCAGGGACATCCCCTGAGCGACCAAATTGGATTTCTCCCCATTTTCCTTCCGCCACCTTGCAAATCTCTTTGCTACACGGTTCTCTTTCGACTGCAACTTAAAACAAGGGGCAGGGCAGAGAGTGATGGTTGGTCACGGTTCCCCCCCCCCCTCCTCGAGGAAGCTATGCTGACGTTTGTTTCTCCTCTGCCGGGTTGGTGGGGATGCAGTTATTTATTTATTTTGGAGGGGCTATAAATTAGGATAGCGAGAGCTGGGAGGAGTGCACTCAGCTCTTGACAGAAGCCGGAGGAAAAACAGCGCCTGTGGAGTTTTCCTTGCTGCAGACATCCATCCTTGGGAAGCAGACAATCTCTCTTCCTCCCCACACAGATACACCCCCCCCCCCAAAAAAAAAGATGAGAGGCCTCCGTTTTTACCTGCTCTCCATCCTCTGCCTCGCCTCCTCCCAAAAGGTGCCCAGGCTGAAGCTCAATCTGCAAGGTTTGTGAGAGAACTATTTATTTATTATAATAGTGCCTGCAATTTCTTTTTTTTTAAAAAAGCCAATCTTGCATTCATCTTAGATGATCTAACCAGAAACATTCCCTCCCCTCCAAAAAAAGGGGGGGTGTATATACAATAGCTTTTAAATTTATTTAATGCATGGTAGTTGCAGGAGATTGGAAATAAGAACAGGTTAGAATTGCCTCTGTTCAGCTTTCTGCATGAGAAACTATTTGCAGATTTGCAGAGTTCAGGACATCCTAGGTGGTCGCTCTGCGTTTGTTGGGGAGTCAGGAGGGGGGGCTCACCCCACCAGCCTGAAAATTGGGGGTCTGCTGAGCCTTTCATGGTCAGGGTCCATTTGTGGGTGTCGTCCCCCAACTCAGCTGTGAGATACTCGGTAGAAAAACAGATATATAACCTAAGATGTTATGCATTCCTTTTGCACAGAGGCATGTTGGATGAGGAGGAGGAGGCGGTTGCCACGGAAACCTGTTTATCATTAAGCACATTTTGGAGAGGACTGGGTCTGCTCAGTCACTCTGAGCCGACCAAGCTGCTTGTTTTCATCTCTCGGTCTCAAGTCTGACAGGGAGGGATTTCACTTGTGGGCAGGATGGGCAGCCCCATCTACTCAGAGTAGACCCATTGAAAGGATTGGTTTCGTTGGGTCCACTCTGAGCACGCCTAGCGCCGCAGGCAACACATGAAAAGCTGCCTTTTACCAAGACAGACTCATTGGTCTCTGGAGCACAGCATTCCCAACACTGACTGGCAGCTGCTCTCCCGGGTTCCAGACCAGAAGTCTTTCCCAGCCCTGCCTGGGGATGATGCCTCTAGGGATTGCATGCCTTCTGCATTCAAGGCATGTGTCCTGCCAATGAGCCGACTCAGAACTTCGATACCCCCTGCCCCATTGCCAGACAAAAGTCTGTTTTGGATGAAGCCAGTTTGCAACTTCCAAGGAAAGCAGTCAGGTCACAGGGTGGGGCAGCAAAGGCAATTATTATTATTATTATTATTATTATTATTATTATTATCCTTTTGCTGGCTACAGCCTGACACAGCAAACTGCATTCCAAGCACACCCCTCCCAAGGCAATTATAATACCATCTGCCCGTTCCTTTGGGTCAAGACGTTTTGTTTTGCCAGAACTGGCGGTGCACATCTTTCTTGCTGGAACCAAATCTTCCTTGCCGCGCGATGCAGCTGTGTGGGGAGGGGGACAGGTGTGGCTTCCAGGCAGATAATCCTGCTGCCAGAACAGAGATGAAAGGCGGGCGATATGCCTGTGTCACTAGACAGCACTGGGGGGGGTGTTTTCCTTTATCGATTTGCACTGGGGCTTCCTGAGCAGGCGCAGTCTATCTGAGCAGCTAGAATCCTGGTTTTCCGAAGCAGCATGGAGAGGGAGGCCCAACAGGCTTCAAATATTGTTGTTGTTGTTGTTTAGTCGTTTAGTCATGTCCGACTCTTCGTGACCCCCTGGACCAGAGCACGCCAGGCACTCCTGTCTTCCACTGCCTCCCTCACGCTGGTCTCTTCGAGAACACTGTCCCACCATCTCGTCCTCTGTCGTCCTCTTCTCCTTGTGCCCTCCATCTTCCCCAACATCAGGGTCTTTTCCAGGGAGTCTTCTCTTCCCATGAGGTGGCCAAAGTCTTGGAGCCTCAGCTTCGGGATCTGTCCTTCCAGTGAGCACTCAGGGCTGGTTTCCTTCAGAATGGAGAGGTTGGATCTTCTTGCAGTCCATGGGACTCTCAAGAGTCTCCTCCAGCACCAGAATTCAAAAGCATCCATTCTTTGGCCATCAGCCTTCTTGATGGTCCAGCTCTCACTTCCATGCATGCTTCGAATATTACATAAGATAATGACAGGTTTTTTAAAAACATATCTAGGGTTGGTTGGAAGATTTGGAACGAATGCCTTCCTTAAATCACTTTCCCAGCTTTCAGGTGTGGTCCTTGCTAGTCTGGAGCAAGGAAGGCACTCGGTGGTATGGCATCTGCCTGGCTTGTAGAAGGTCCCAGGTTCAAGTCCTGGCATCTCTAGGTAGGGCTTGGAAAGATCCCACCCCCACCCTTGCCTGAAACCCTGGAGAGCAGCTGCCAGTCAGTGTAGGCACTTCTGAGCTAGATGAAGCTCTGTCTGGGTATAAGGCAGCTTCCTCTGGTCCTATCCTGAGCCATGAGCTCAGTGGCAAAAGCCTAAGGGAGCCTGAACATCATGAGGCATCGTAGTGATGAGTGCATTGAACTCTGTAAATCGGTGGTGATAGGCAATCAGGGATGCTGCAGTGCAAACAATTAGGGACCAAACTCGTTTGCGAGCTTCTCTGAGTGATCCTAGGATTAAGCATCAACATCGTGTGGGACGAAGTCGACCTCCACACCCTAAATTTAAATCACATGACTTCCCACCACTCGGGAATCCTGGGAACTGTAGTTGACCGCCCGCCAAACTGCAATTCCCTGCACCCGTGAACTACAGTTCCCAGCATTGGGTTTTAAATATAGGGTGTGTCCGAAGCCTAATTGTTTGTTTATGAAATGCCATCGTTGCGTTTCAAGAGACATACACCTTCCTAATGTACTGTGCATTTTATAAGCGTGAAAACACCCATATTTGCAGTTAAAATCATTTAAACTTCAGAAGCAGGAGTCTCTTTCATTTCAGAGAAGGGAGAGGGCTGTGTCATCGTGAGACCGGCTTCCAGTTCTGTGGAATGATTTCGGCAGAACTTGCTGGGGAAACAGTAGTTCAGGGGTAGAGAATATGCAGAAGAGTCCAGGTTCAGTTCCTGGGATTTAAAAATAAAAATAAAAATCAGGTTAGCAGATGAAAGTGGGTTTTGTTTTCCCCCGGCCTCAGATCCTGGAAAGATGCTATCACTCAAAGCCGACAAACCTGCTCCAGACACACAAATAGCCTGATCTGATAGGAGCTGGGTTTCCTACATCCCTAATCCAAGACCCCCACAGTTTTTCCTGGACCCATAGACATCTGGGGCGGGTGGCAAACAGCCTCTTGGCTTATCTCACCTTTGTGATTCACAGATGCATAATTTGAAGAGGCACAAGAAGTTTCCATCTTGATGTTGTTGGGCAGAGCAGTGGCTCTGGGGCAGAACATCTGCTTCGCCCCACTTTCAATCTCCACCCCTCTCCCTCTGAAAACCCAAAGAGCTGCTGCCAATCAGTGCAGGAATACTGAGTGGGATGGAGCCTGGCTTGCACAAGGCGGCTCTTTGCGTTCCTCTTTAAACAAACATGAGGACTGGGACCTTGACTGTTGTTTTTAGGGGAAGGAAGCGGCCCAGCTCAGTGGCTAGAGCGATCTGCTTCACTTGCAGATGGTCCTGGGTTCAATCACCAGGAGAGACCCTCCGTCTGAAAGCCTGGAGAGGCGCTGCCAGTCAGTGTGGGCAATACTAAGCTAGATAGACCAAGGACATAAGGCCAGCTTCCTGAGGGCCTCGTGCCACTAAATAGGCCATTTCGGCAGCGAATGAATCAGCTTAGCAACCCTTTAATAGAGGGGCGAGGCAAATTCATGGAAGAGAAGCCTATCGTTCGCTACTATCCACAATGATTATGTTTTCCGTCCTCAGTTGGACTCTGGAGGCCAGTCGCTGAGAAACACAAACGGACAGAGGTGTTCTTGCGCTCGGATCCTGCTGGGGGGGCTTCTCATTGGGGCACCTGGTTGGCTGCTGTGAAAACAGGATGCTGGATTAGATGGGCCCCTCTGGGTCTGATCCAGCAACCGGGCTCTTTTGAGGTTCTTGTTGAACCTCCAGGTCCAGAGGCAGTCTATCTGGACTTCTAGGTAACCGGGGGCATTTGGCTGCTGCGAAAGCAGGGAGGCTGGACGTGGGGCCTGCCCAACATTTTCACACTGGCTGGGTTGTTGTTTTGTTTTACTCTGGGGCTAAGGCCTCGAATGCGCAAATGAATTGGCTTTTATTTATTTCTTGCTATTGCGTTTTTGTTCCACCGTTTTCCTCTACGGAGCTCAAAGTGGCACACGTGGTTCTCCTCCTCATTTAATGCCCACAACATCCCTGCGAGGTAGGAGAGGCTGAGAGGCAGTGACTGCCCCCCAGGTGGACGAGTGGAGATTTGGGCTCTCCCAGGTCCTAGTCTGACACTCTAGCGGCTACACTACAAGGGGTCTTTTGGGGGGACGGGGACGGACATAAGGACAGCCCCGATCTGTCAGACCAAGGGAAGCCCACGCATGAGGTCTGAAACCACCAGCTCTCTTCCTTTACGCTGCATGGCGAGGCTCTCCCTAATGAAGGGTGTAGAGTGCCTTTGTAAATGGAGGTTCCATTCCGAACGACCACGGCTAGCAGGAAGAACCCTCTGGAGCGGGGTCCATCTGAGGGGGTCTGGCCTAGACCAGTTCCCCACAATGGCCATTCAGACACTCCTGTGAAGCCCTCCGGTAGGCCACCATGGCAACAGCCTTCTCCTGTTGCATTGCTACATGTAGACTGCCACTGCATCTGGAGGCTCTGTGTGGGTCTTCACGGCTAACGAAAGCCATTAAAAACCCCTATGCTGCCCCTCTCCCCCAGTTTTTCTGGCTTTTGTCAAATCATGCCTCCAAATTCCATAGCCATCTAGGAAGTGGCACAACTGGGGTCTAGACACACATACACACACACACACACACACACACACACCGGTCCTGCCCCCTGGGTTCTGAGCAATGTCTAGTAAGTAGGAATAAATGGCCTTTGAGAAGGCCAAGCAGGTGTTTGTCCCCCTTTGCTGCAGAAAGATGCACTCTGCACGTCCTCAGAGAATCTCTGCACATCAGGTTTTTCTCAATGCTTTGAAGAAGGTAGGAAAGGCACTCTGCACGTCCTCAGGCAATCCCTGCACACTCGGAGGTTTCCCAGACCAGATAGTGCTTCTTTCAGGCATACCTGAGACCTGGGCATCTCTTTCCCCTTGGCTCCAGAGGCAGTGCCACACCTAAGATTGGATTGCAGGGGCCTCGCTGGGAGCCAGCAAGACAGCCGCTCTCTTCCAAAAACAGGAGGCTTTTTTTTGCAGAGAAACAGAGGAGGAGGAGATTTTATAGACTGGGTCAGGCTAGACTTGGCACTCTCTGCAGTGCGGATAAAAAGAGAGCTGCGAGCTCCGAGAGGAGGGGAGGCAGGGAACACAAAAACAACGCCCCAGATTCGTTCTCCGATACGCGGTTGCCACACGCAGGGCTCACCCTAGCAGATCCAAATTGCACGCTGCTCCTCATCATGACACATTTGTTAGAAAAACCCCCAGAGAAGAAAGCGTGTGGGTTGAACCAGAATTTCTGCAATGAGAGAGAGAGAGAGAGAGAGAGAGAGAGAGAGAGAGAGAGAGACCAGGTGGGATGTTCTGGTTTCCTGCCCTTTGAATGCCCATTCTGGCTTCCCAGTTCAGCGCCCCCATTTGTGGATGACGGACAGTTTCTAGCCAAGAGTGACCTTAGGGGAATTTCCCCATAAATGCTCTCCCCGCTCCTCAACCCCACTGCAATGTTGTTGTTGTTGTTGTTGTTGTTTAGTCGTTTAGTCGTGTCCACCTCTTTGTGACCCCCTGGACCAGAGCATGCCAGGCCCTCCTGTCTTCCACTGCCTCCCGCAGCTTGGTCAAACTCATGTTGGTAGCTTCGAGAACACTGTCCCACCATCTCGTCCTCTGTCCTCCCCTTCTCCTTGTGCCCTCCATCTTTTCCAACATCAGGGTCTTTTCCAGGGAGTCTTCTCTTCTCATGAGGTGACCAAAGTCTTGGAGCCTCAGCTTCAGGATCTGTCCTTCCAGTGAGCACTCAGGGCTGATTTCCTTAAGAATGGATAGGTTTGATCTTCTTGCAGTCCATGGGACTCTCAAGAGTCTCTGCAATGTTAGCACAGGGCAAAGGAGCTAAGGAGGTTTGAAGCATAGGATTGCAGAATCGCAGACCTGGAAGTGATCCAGAGCGATCTAGTCCAAACCACGGCATTGCAAGAATCAGTGGTACCCAAACCTTTGCTCCATAAGGTAAAAAGGTAAAGGGACCCCTGACCATTAGGTCCAGTCGTGGACGACTCTGGGGTTGCGGCGCTCATCTCGCTTTATTGGCCGAGGGAGCTGGCGTACAGCTTCCGGGTCATGTGGCCAGCATGACTAAGCCGCTTCTGGTGAACCAGAGCAGTGCACGGAAACGCCGTTTACCTTCCCGCCAGAGTGGTACCTATTTATCTACTTGCACTTTGACATGCTTTTGAACTGCTAGGTTGGCAGGAGCAGGGACTGAGCAACGGGAGCTAACACCGTCGCGGGGATTTGAACCGCCGACCTTCTGATCGGCAAGTCCTAGGCTCAGTGGTTTATCCCACAGCGCCAACCCACCCCAATGTCCCTTTCCCCTATAAAAAAGCATTATTCAGAATAGCAGTTTGCACGATAAAAACCTGGTCACATTCGAAACAGTAACGGTTAATTGCAAATGTAATCAAAACTGTTCAGATTAACTAATTCAATGAACGTGTTCCGGTGATGCCAGCTTTTCGGAGTCTGGTGGTCATTTGCGCCCCTGGTGCCCCCCCCCCCACCTCTTGGCACCCCCTGGGTAATTTCACCACCCTCCAGGGGGCGCTACCACTCACTTTGGGGAACCCCTGGTTTAAACGTTGAGCAGGGCAGTTTGCTAGGGACTTGGAAAGGATGTTCTGGGTATTCCAGTGGAGAGGTTGGTCCATCAGGGTGAATGGTGCAGGGCCCCACTGGCCTCACTCTGCTCTCAGGTAGCTCCCTACCGGCCGGCCGGCTCACAACCAGTCCGGGGGGGAGGAACCATTAGGGGGCTGCGTCCTCCTCCTCATCTCCCCCAGCATTGCACTTTTCAGAAGGAGGAGGAGAGATGCAAAACTAGAATTAGTGAGTTCCTGCCTGCCATTGGCTCTCTGGCGCCACCTACTGCCAGGCTCCTTGCCTTCCGCCCAACCTGCTCCAATGGGCACCATAGATCAGGCACCGCCAAACTCGGCTCTCCAGCTGTTTTGGGACTACAACTCCCATCATCCCTAGCTAACAGGACCAGCGGTCAGGGATGATGGGAGTTGTAGTCCCAACACAGCTGGAGGGCCGAGTTTGGGAATGCCTGGAGTACTATTTTGTACATACAAGACAACGGCAAGAATCCACCAACGGCATATGAATCAATATGGCTAACCTGATCCAAAACACCCACCCCACTCAAACATGAAAATAAAATTCGCCACAGCCAATCACAAACAAACAACCACACCCTAGGGCAGGCATAGGCAAACGCGGCCCTCCAGCTGTTTTGGGACTACAACTCCCATCATCCCCAGCTAACAGGACTAGGGGTCAGGGATGATGGGAGTTGTAGTCCCAAAACAGCTGGAGGGCCGAGTTTGGGGGATGCCTACCATAGATGGATGGATAAGATATAAGATCAATCCGATATGGGGAATTTCAGGTTCAGAGCCAAGGGTGGCCCTCCAGCCCTGCTTCTCCAGCCCTGCTCATGGGGTGTAATTAAAACAGGGCAGGTTTATTTTTAATTGTATATTTTTGTAAAGAGCCCACCGCCGCTCTTGGTTTCTGTGCCGCCACCCCCTGTTCAGTGTTCTCCTCTGCCCTTTCTCTGCCTGATTTTATTTTTTAAGCCCATGTATTATGCATTAACCGCATTAATATCGCCGCCGTGGAAGCTCTCTGGACAGATGAGGCAGCAGAATGGAGCTTGTTCCATTGAACTCGAGCTTAAGTGGAAGCCGGTTCCCATTTTCTCTCTCCGAAGAGAGAAAGCAGAATCTTTTTTCCAGTCTGAGGGCCACGATCCCTTCCCGGCAGCCTATCCGGGGGCCACAGAGGGGGCGGAGCAACAAATGCAAATCTTCCCTCTGTGCAATCAGACAGCTCCTCTACACGCCTGCCCCCTTCCTCCAAGGAGACCTCAGGTCCCAGATCCATTCAGGCTCCAAACCGCCGTGCTGGTGCGGACAGGACGGCAACATTTCGAAAGACGGCTTTATCCCTTGCACGCCCAGGAGATCGCTGAGTTTCGTGGGAAAGTCTCTTCTGCAGGTCACAAAGATCTCTGAAGCCTGCTCTCTAGGAACTCCGAAACCAAATAAACAGAAATCTTATAAATCTCTGAAAATCGCTAAATAATAACATTATGACCACTCACACCTCCACCACATATGTACAGTGGTACCTCAGGTTAAGTACTTAATTCTGTTAAGAACAGTTTCAGGTTAAGAACGGACCTCCAGAACGAATTAAGTTCTTAACCCAAGGTACCACTGTAATTATAAAACCTTTAGAAGACATCTGAAAGCAGCCCTATACAGTAGTACCTCGGGTTAAGTACTTAATTCGTTCTGGAGGTCCGTTCTTAACCTGAAAGTGTTCTTAACTTGAAGCACCACTTTAGCTAATGGGGCCTCCTGCTGCCACCGCGCCGCCGGAGTACAATTTCTGTTCTCATCCTGAAGGGAAGTTCTTAACCTGAAAGCATTATTTCTGGGTTACTGGAGTCTGTAACCTGAAGCATCTGTAACCCAAGGTACCACTGTCTTGTTGTTCCTATTTCTCCACCGCATCTCCAACCATGACCAATACGACCCCCTCTCCTTTCAGATGCCCAGAGGTTCAATTTCAGTGAACATGAGAGACCGGCGGCCATGTTCCACGAGCCCGGCTCCAACCAGGTCCTCGTCGGAGGCCGGGGGAAGCTGTTGCTCTTGACGTTTACGGACTCCGAAGTCACTCCGAAAGAGGTACAGAGCTTCAGGCGGCACAGTTAATCTGTGCTGGACCTGGGGGAGGGGTTACCGAGAGGCGTGGTCAGAGTCCGGTCCTGGGTCGAGGGTCCGGAGACTGTCCACCAAGGGCGAAGCGGGGTCCAAAGCAGGAAGCCGGGCGAGGTCAGGAACTCCGGAAGAACAGGTCTGGGTGCTGGCAGAAACAGGTTTCCAACCACGTTGCTCCCACAACCTGGGACTGGCCTGACTGGCCTTTATCTTCTCTGAGGCCAGGGGCGGTCCCGGCCCACAGGTGACTCGCCTCTCCTGGCCTTAAGGTGAGCACTCCTCCTGAGAGAACCCAGTTCCCTCTGCCTCTCTGCCCTGAGCCTCTGCAGCTCAGGAGAGGCTGGAGGGTTACTGGACCCAGGGGGAGACTCACCTTCCCCTGACAGGGCTGGGAGAGGAGCAACTGCAGGCAATGGGTCCTCAATCACCTCCGGAGTCAGAGTGGATACATCTGGTGTCTGCTCCTGAGGATCCGGCACAGGTTCAGGCCCTTCAGATTCAAGGCCCTGCCCTGGCTCAGCCGGCCCTGGAGGCGGGGACTCCTGTGCAGGCTGGGATTCCTCTGGTTCAGCCTCTGAATCAGACTCCCAGGCCATCACATAATCTGCAGAACTCGCTTCCACAGGTGGAACAGATTGCCAGCAATCGGAATGGTTTTAAAAGAGGGTTACACAAATTCATGGAGCCCCTTGGTGGCTACTAGGCCTGATTGCTGGGCTCTGGAAGCAGTGATGCTTCTGAATGCCAGTTGCCGGAAAACTGCAGCTAGGGAAGAGTTGCTTTTGAGTTCGAATCCTGATTGCGGGTTTCCCTTTGGGGCAGCTGGCTGGCCACTGTGAGAACAGGGTGCTGGACTAGATGGGCCATTCCCCTGATCCAGCAAAGCTCTTATGTTCTGAGGTCAAGGCTCAGAAGAGCTTGGGTTACTAGGGAGCACGTTTCTCCCTAGGAGGTGTCCGTGGTGCTGAAACGAACAACCAGGGAAGGGATGTAGCTCAGCTGTAGAGCTCTTGCTTTGGTTGCAGAACGCCGCAGGTTCAATCCTTGGCTTCCCCAGTCAGGGCTGGGAATCTCCCTTTTCCAAAACCCTGGAGAGATGCTTCCAGTCATTGTAGACAATTATTTTTTTATTATTATTATTTATTTATTTAACCCCGCCCATCTGGCTGGGTTTCCCCAGCCACTGTGGGCGGCTTCCAAAAAAAGATTAAAAATACATGAAAACATGAGTCATTAAAAACTTCCCTAAAAAGGGCTGCCTTCAGATGTCTTCTAAACGTCAGATATTTATTTCCTTGACATCTAATGGGGAGGGAGTTCCACAGGGAGGGCGCCACCACCGAGAAGGCCCTCTGCCTGGTTCCCTGTAACTTGGCTTCTCACAGTGAGGGAACCGGCAGAAGGCCCTCGGAGCTGGACCTCAGTGTCTGGGCTGAAAGATGGAGGTGGAGATGCTCCTTCAGGTATACTGGACCGAGGCCGTTTAGGGCTTTCAAGGTCAGCACCAACACTTTGAATTGTGCTTGGAAACGTACTGAGAGCCAATGTAGGTCTTTCAGGTGTTATGTGGTCTCGGCGGCCGCCCCCAGTCTCCAGTCTGACAAAACTTCCGACTCAGTAGAAGGCAAATTCCTGGGTTCCTATCCTGATGTCCTCTTTCTCTTGAGCTGCATCCCGGGACCAACACGGGGCGAAATAGCCTCCTAGTTTTCGCAGGGGCGTAGGGTTGGCGCCTCCCAGTTTCCTCACCAGGGTCTCTCTCCTTGCTCCAGGTCCCCCTGAAGGCTGATGAGAAGGCGGAAAAGGACTGTAAAAGCAAGCCCAGAGCAGTGCGGGTAAGGAGGAAGGAGGGAGTTGTGGGGACCGGGATCGGAGGTCTACAAAATGTTTCCTAAGTAAGATGGGACTATGGTGGGGGGCGTGTCTCAACTTCCTGCCCCACTTGTGCTGCAGCGCCACCAGTGGCTGGAGGGGGTACTGCAGCGCCAGCAGGGATCACGTGGCGACGCAAGGAGCCAATAGGATCCTAGCTGGCCCTATTACGCTACCGCTACTGCTGATTCGGGTCTCAGTCTGCGCAATGCATCTTTTAGGGGCCACCCTGGCAGAACTCCCGGCCTCCATGTTTGTTGAGGACCCTTCACAGTTGTTAAGCCAACAGCTGGCACAGACCATTGTGTAAATCTCCTGGGATCAGCACCTCCACAGCCAATCTGTTTTGGGATGCATTTTGCTGTATAACCCACCCAACCCTTAGGGCTAGAAAGGCTGCATTAAATTAAATAGTTGGCGCCCCCTAGTGGCAAGGAGGGCATGGTTCATCAACTCATGCTTGCTAGAAATATATTATTTTACATACACACCTATATATATATTTATTGCACTGAAAATGTTAAATGTAAATATTTCAAGTGTGTGCATGCAAAATGCAAACTCATGTTTTCCAGCAGCATGAGGTTATCAATGGCACGGGGAGGGTGGCTTGAGGAGAAAAGGGTATTTCCCTACAACTTCCCTCCAAGAGAAACAGTGGCAATTTTTAAATTCTCAGTGGAGCACAGATCACTTTTTAACAGAGTAGAACTGTCCCCATTTCTAACAAATATACATTGCTGCTTTTATTGCGGTTTGTGTTTTTATTGTTGTTGTTTTACAAATATCGATGGATCGGTTTTATTGAAGCCACCTTGAAGGATGCCATGGAAGCGTGGGTCATAAATGTTACAATAAATCAATACGCTTCTGTGTTTTTCCTCTCCCCTCCCCATCACCTTTCCTCATAGGACGACTGCGATAATTTCATCCAAGTGATCGAGAAGCTGGACAACAAAATGATGGTCTGTGGAACCAATGCAGCTTCTCCCAAGTGCTGGTTTCTGGTGAGCTTGAGAAATATCAGAGTGGTGGATGGACTCTGCAGGTGTTTTGCCTATTTTCATTTCATAAAAATTACCGTATTTTTTGCTCTATAAGACGCACCAGACCACAAGACGCACCTAGTTTTTGGAGGAGGAAAACAAGAAAAAAATATTCTGAATCTCAGAAGCCAGAACAGAAAGAGGGATCGCTGCGCAGTGAAAGCAGCGATCCCTCTTGCTGTTCTGGCTTCTGGGATAGCTGCACAGCCTACATTTGCTCCATAAGACACACACACATTTCCCCTTACTTTTTAGGAGGGAAAATGTGAGTCTTATAGAGCAAAAAATACGGTATATGTTGTTTGATTGGAGGTGGGGAAATCTACCCTCAGAGCAGTTTAAAAAAGAATAAAGCAATGAAATTATCTGTAAAAACAATTTTAAAAAACGTGGCAGGAAGTCGCATGAAAATCGAGAGGCCGCGAGTTCAGTTGATATATCAAAATGCATTCATTTTTCTTTTTTTGTCTCTTTACTCCAAGGTCAACACCACGACCTTCCAAACGGACAAGCAAGGCCGGAATATCACCGCTTCAGGGGAAAACATCTCACCAGCATCACCATCTCAAAATGCTGTGGTCATCACTGTAGGTATGGAGTAAGGAAAGACTGGCTGGTTTTGTTCTACTCAGATTTTGGGTTTCAAATTTTCTGCTTTGCCTCAAGCGGCAAAATCTCCTGGTTCACAAAGGCAGGGCAGGATTTAGGTTTGATGAGGCCCTAAGCTCCTGAAGGTAATGGGGCCCTTTATATGTCCAGCTGTCCTTTGTCAACAACAAATTGTCACTGTTTTTTGTGTTGAATATATGCTACAGTCATACCTCGGGTTGAAGTAGCTTTGGGATAAGTATTTTCAGGTTGCGCGCTGCGGCGACCTGGAAGTAACGGAGCGCGTTACTTCAAGGTTTCGCCGCTTGCGCATGCGCAGACGGTCAATCGCGACCTGTGCACGCGCAGATGCGGGCTGCATTCGCTTCTGGATGTGAATAGGGCTCCCGTTCACATCCAGAGGTACCACTGCATATGGTAAGTGATGGACCTAATAGGTATCTGTCAGGGAACTGCCATCGGCAGGACAGGAGGTGCCAAGGCTCTCTGAGGTAGAGAGAGACTTGACACCTGAAGAGGGAACCAGTAGGGGGCGAACAGGAACGTCAAGGGAAGGAGAGTCGGAGGAATGGCTCAGAGATGCTTCCAGTGAAAACAGTGGGGAAGTCTCAGGACCTCCTATAGGAACACCCGTTCCTCGGCGGAAACTGTCACGCAGAGAGTCCAGAAGACGTGTTTCCGTTAAGGAGCTTTTATGTTGGAAACGTTTCCGAAAGCAGCCACTTTCGGATTCTGCTAGCGACTGACACAGCCATGCTGGAGGGGCTCCGTCACAGGCAGAGGTTTGAGAAGCTGTTCAAACTCTGAGGGATTGCAATTTACACACAAGCAGCTCTTCATCCCATCACAGCAATCCGAAAGTCATCGACAGCTAGCTTGTGCCAGGGAGAGGCATCATGAGCGAACCAGCAGGAACCGGAGGGGCAGCTGGAGGAGGTCCAAGCCTGGAGGAAAGGTATAGGACGTTGGAAATCCAGCTTGCCTTGCAGACGGCGAGGCTGGAAGAAAGGAGGGCTCAGGATGCAGAGAGGGGGAGGGAGAAAGCCACCCCACTCAACAGAAAGATGCCAGGATTGGTGCAGAAATTTGGGGGGGACCCCAGGAACTACCATGCCTTTAGGACAGAGATGCAATATGCTCTCAATCTGCAATTCGATGACTTCCCTGATGAGGAATCGCGAGTGGCTTTTGTAATTAGCCACCTCGAATCGGGCGAAGGACTGGGTTAGACCCTTGATGGCAGCAAATAATGAGATCCTAAAGGACGCGATGAAGTTTTTTCGTGCCATGGACCTGATGTTTTCCAGTGACATTGAGCAGGGAGGGGTGCGAAGGCAGTTAATGGCTTGCAAACAGGGAAACCGGACTGTCCGTGAGTACTGGACTGAGTTCACTATGTTGATTCATCGATTGGGGTGGGACTTGGCTTCTGAGCCCATTCAAATGCTTTTCGAAGAGGGTCTGTCTTCGTCCTTGAAAGATGAACTTTCCCGGAACCCCAGAGCAGAGTCTATGGACCAGCTGACTAAAGCCGCGCTAGCCATTGGAGCGCGCCAGGAAGCGAGGGCTTTGGAGAAGCGGGAGGGGAAAGGAGAACGTTGGAGGGAGCTCCGCATTCCAGACATTCCAGAGCAGCCTTTCCCGCCGGCAGAGCCGATGGAAGTGGGAACAGCGCGTGCGCACACAGTTTCAAACATCGGTGAAGGGCGGAAGAAAGAGGGAAAGGGCGGGAAAAAATGCTATCTCTGCCAACAGCCAGGACACTTTGCCAGAGTCTGTCCACGGAGAAAGGAATGGCAAGGCATGGCAGGAGCTGTTGGGGGAGAGGAGGAGGAAAGCACAGAGCAAGTAAAAGCCAACGCCTGGCTGCCGTCGGGGCACAGCAGCCAGGCTCAAAAGCAGTGAGAGTGCCCGCACCAGAACCTCCCAGGCCTGCTCTAGTGATAGAGGTGTTGCTAGAGCTGCCAAATGGACACCCCCTACAGATCAAGGCCCTGCTGGATTCAGGCAGCTCCTGTAATTTCATGAGTAAGGAGTTCGCAGCTGAGCACCAGATACAAACCCTCCCCTTAAGTAAACCCCTGCAGGTAACCACGATTGACGGCAGAGAGCTGTTGGGAGGAGAAGTGAACCAACAGACAGTTCCCATGATAATGAGGGTGGCAAGACACACCGAGAGGATAGCGTTTAATGTGGCCACATTGGGAGGAGCTCCCATTATTTTGGGGATGAGCTGGCTGGCACTTCACGATCCTCTAGTGGGATGGCACCAGAGGGTGGTCTCCTTTGGGTCGGCGCATTGCCTGGAACACTGCAAGCAGGGGAAGGATCCAGGGGGAGCCAAGATCACCTTAGCTGGGATGGAGGTAATGAAGCAAGGGGAGGTGCCTCCGCAATATGCAGATCTGAGCAACGTATTCAGCGAAAGAGAAGCGGACAAACTGCCGCCGCATAGACCCTTTGACTGTCAAATCAACCTACTCCCGGGGGCTCAACTCCCAGTGGGCAAGCTGTACGCCATGTCAGACAGGGAGATGCAGGAGCTGAGGGAGTTCATTGACAAAAACCTGAAGAGGGGTTTCATCAGAGAGTCCCGAGCGGTGGGGGGCAGCCCAGTGTTTTTTGTGGACAAAAAAAACACAGATAAGCCGAGACTTGTAGTGGATTTCAGGGCCCTAAACGCCGTGTCGGAACCCCTGGCCTTTCCTATGCCCCGAATTGATGACATTCTGACCAGGGTGAGGAAGGGGAAGATTTTTACAAAACTGGACCTGCGGGGGGCGTATAATCTGATACGAATAAGGAAGGGGGATGAATGGAAGACCACCATGTTCACCCCTTTGGGAGCATTTGAATACCTCGTAATGCCCTTCGGTCTCCAAGCCGGCTCCGCATGTTTTCAAGCGTTCATCAACCACGTCCTGGGGCCGTTGCTCTACAAGAATTGTGTGGCCTTTTTGGATGACGTGTTGGTGTATTCGGAAAATGAAGAGCAGCATGTGAGGGACGTGAGAGAAGTGTTGGGCCGGCTGCAAGCCAATCAGCTGTGGGTGAAACTGGAGAAGTGCCAGTTTCATGCCAAGGAGGTGGAATTCCTGGGGTACCGCCTGTCAGACCAAGGATTGGCCATGGATCCAGGCAAGGTCCAGGCGGTGCTGGAATGGAAGACACCGAAAACCAAGAAGGATGTGCAAAGATTCCTGGGGTTTGGGAACTTTTATCGGAAGTTCATCAAGAATTTTGCACACTTGACGGCGCCCATCACCGACTGCCTCAGTAGCAAGAAGAAATTTGTTTGGACGGCGGAGGCGGAGAGAGCTTTTGAAGAACTGAAAAGGGCTTTCGCTTCGGAAGAACAACTTCTGCATGTGGACCTACAGAAGCCCATGAGGGTGGAGACAGACGCGTCAGACAGAGCGGTGGGGGCTGTGCTTCTTCAGCCGGGAAGAAATACGTCGGAGTGGAGACCGTGTGCCTTTTTCTCGAGGAAGCTGAATAAGTCCGAGCGGAACTACACGGTGTATGACAGGGAACTACTTGCCATTCACGAAGCGTTCCGGAGGTGGAGACATTTATTGATTGGGGCACAACACAAGGTGCAAGTGTGCACCGACCACAAGAATTTGGAGTATTGGAGAACAGCTCGAGTACTCAACCAACGGCAAGTGAGATGGGCACAGGAATTTTCCAAATTCCACTTTGAGATTTGTTATGTACCAGGCCCAGAGAACGTCAGGGCGGACGCTCTCTCACGCAAACCAGAGTACTTGGAAGGGGAGGGAGCAAGCGAAGAAAGACATGTCATTCCTGAGGACCGCTGGGTGTGTGGGGCGGCGCTGGTGGGGAGACGAGAGCTGGTAGAAGAAACGGAAACTGACGAATATGCCCAAAATAAGCTCAGAGGCCTCAGGGGAGAGGGTGAGAGCCCGGAGGGTTTTGAAGAAAGAAATGGGGCATTGTATTACAAAGGGGCACTGTATATACCAGAAGGTGAATTGAGAGGGAGGGTACTCAAGCAGTTGCATGATAGTCCCACGGCGGGACATTTTGGACAACACAAGACCATGTGGATGGTCACCAGGGAGTTTTGGTGGCCCAAGGTGAGGGAAGATGTAAAGGAGTATGTAAGAGGGTGTGACCAATGCCAGAGGGCCAAGGGGGAAAGAAGGGCGCCGGCAGGGTTATTGGAACCACTACCCACGCCAGAACGGCCTTGGGAGGCGGTATCAATAGATTTTATGACGGATCTGCCCAAATCCAAAGGGAAGACGGCCATCATGGTAGTAGTGGACCTGTTAACTAAGATGTGCCACTTTGTAGCATGTTCACATGCAGCCACAGCGGAAGAAACAGCGAAGTTGTTTGTAGAACACGTCTTCCGGCTGCATGGCGCCCCCTTGAGGGTTGTCTCGGACCGCGGGAAACAATTTACTTCCAGGTTCTGGAGGAAGCTCATGAGCTTGCTGCACGTGGAAGTCAATTTTTCGACGGCCCGGCATCCTGAAACCAACGGGCAGGCGGAAAGAGCAAATGGCATCCTCCAACAATATCTGAGGTGCTATGTCAATGACAGAGGGAATGATTGGGTCGAAAAGCTGGCGCTGGCAGAATTTGCCTACAACAATGTGGAGCATGTGTCCACAGGGATGAGCCCCTTTTTGGCCAATTACGGGTGTCACCCCAGGGCATTCCCGGGGGAGGGGGGCGAGAGATGGAGCGTCCCAGCGGCCGAACATTTTGTAGAAGAGATGGAAGCGATCCATCGTCAGCTTCAGCTCAACTTAGAAAGGGCCAAGGCTCAATATAAGAAGCAGGCAGACAAGAACAGGAGGGAAGGTGAAACCATAAGGGTGGGGGATCAGGTGTGGTTGTCCACCCAAGGGTTGCCGTTCAAAGGGGGTTGTAAGAAATTAAGACCCAAGAGATTGGGACCCTTTGAGGTCATTCAGCAGGTCAACCCAGTGGCTTTCAAACTCCGGTTACCCAACCACATGAAATTGCATCCAGTGTTCCACAGGTCATTACTGTCACCGTACAAGGGGGGAGGTGAAGAGGAGCACACCAGGGGACCGGTCTTGGAAGAGAGGGAAAGCAGTAACCATGTAGCGGAAATCCTCGATTCCAGGTGGAAGGGCAATCAGGTGGAGTATTTAGTGGCGTGGGAAGGGGAACCGGAGTCAGAAAACACCTGGGTGACTGCAGAGGAGGTCAATGACGAGGTTTTAACAGAAACGTTCCACCAAAGATTCCCGCGGAAACCACAGCCGGTAGCAAGGTTTAGAAGGGAGTATTTCGGCACCACAGACGAGGAAGAGGAACTGGAAGGATTCGCGGAGTCGGAGTTGGAAGAAGGAACGGACTCAGATGACGAGGAGTACCGAGAGACTAGGAACCACAACGAGTGGAGAAAGGTGTTCGAAACTTCAGACGATGAGGAAGGTTCTTTCCGGGGTTTTACCTCCTCACAACCCGTAGGGGAGGAGACGGGAGGGGGTGAAGGGGGCTCTGGAGGGGAGGTGGATGTCAGGGAACTGCCATCGGCAGGACAGGAGGTGCCAAGGCTCTCTGAGGTAGAGAGAGACTTGACACCTGAAGAGGGAACCAGTAGGGGGCGAACAGGAACGTCAAGGGAAGGAGAGTCGGAGGAATGGCTCAGAGATGCTTCCAGTGAAAACAGTGGGGAAGTCTCAGGACCTCCTATAGGAACACCCGTTCCTCGGCGGAAACTGTCACGCAGAGAGTCCAGAAGACGTGTTTCCGTTAAGGAGCTTTTATGTTGGAAACGTTTCCGAAAGCAGCCACTTTCGGATTCTGCTAGCGACTGACGCAGCCATGCTGGAGGGGCTCCGTCACAGGCAGAGGTTTGAGAAGCTGTTCAAACTCTGAGGGATTGCAATTTACACACAAGCAGCTCTTCATCCCATCACAGTATCTAAAGCCCATTTGCACATGTTGTCGTGCAACCAGTCCATGCAGAATGTAGGCACCCTATATATAGAAAGGAGCAAACCAGTGATATGTTAGGGAGCAGGCTAGCAGGCGGGGCCCGTGACTTACATCATAGGAACCTACACAACACAAAACACTGTTGCTGTATGTAGGTTTTATTTTATTTGCTTTTTACCTTATATTTTGGAAATTTACATCCAGGTGGTTTTTTTCCTTTAAATTTTTTGGGGGGCCCCAAGAAGAGAAGAAGAAGAGTTTGGATTTGATATCCCGCTTTATCACTACCTGAAGGAGTCTCAAAGTGGCTAACATTCTCCTTTCCCTTCCTCCCTGACAACAAACACTGTGTGAGGTGAGTGGGGCTGAGAGACTTCAGAGAAGTGTGACTGGCCCAAGGTCACCCAGCAGCTGCAGGTGGAGGAGCGGAGACGCGAACCCGGTTCCCCAGATTAGGAGACTACCGCTCTTAACCACTACACCACGCAGGCTCCCAAGAGAGTGGGGCCCTAAGCTATAGCTTGTTTAGTTTATACATAAATCCGGCACTGTACAAAGGGCTCTTGTCCGTCCCAGTAATTCTTCATGGAGTCAGTTGCACTGATGTAAAATTCTAGTCCACATGATGGAAGAAATATGTAAGTGTATAAGTGTGATCACAGGCATCAGCTGTCAGGAAGAAGGCAAGTCTATGTTTCGGCTCTCATAATTTCGAAGTCTGCAATGGGCGACTCACATTTTTTTCTTCCCCGGCATGTTCCAATTTCAGAAGACACCCTTTATTCTGCATTGTCTGGAGAAAAAAGCAGCATCCATAGAAGCTATGGGAAGAAAAAAGGACTGAAGACAGAAAACAGCTGGCTGCCCCGTAAGAAACTCTCTCCCTCTTCCATCCCTTTGTATATGTCTTAAAAGTCCTGGTTTTTATTTATATTTTGGTTGGTTTGGGATCAACCAGGGGCAGCTTACAGACCCTGCATTTAAGGCATGTGACTTCCCCCAAAGAATTCTGGGAATTGTAGTATGCTAAGGGTGCTGGGAAGCATAGCTCTGTGAGGGGCAAACTATAGTTCTCACAACTCTTCTGCACAGGAGAAGCCATGTGCTTCAAATGGCTTGTTTTTGAACAGTTGCTTTCACTGGCATTTTTAGGAATATTTTAGATAAGCGGCTCGGAGGTTTCGGGTCATTGGGCAGTATGGAAAACCCGTGAAATAAATACATTAAAATAAATAGAACATCGTCTGCAAGTAACAAAGGCTCGGAGTGGATAAGGAAAACACCATTGGGGTCTCTGGCCTTTTGCAATTCTGAGGAAGTGCTGCGAGTGCAAAACACAAAATGGTTGCCGTGGAGTCTCGACGTAGCACAAAACGGCTGCCCTGTTTAAGAGGGCAGGAAATGGGCATGGCCACAAAATGGCACCCATCAACCACCCTGTAATAAACAAAAATCTGCCCTTATTCCCTTATGGGGAACACAAGAGCCCTTATAGAGTCCTTTGCAGGTTCTCCATCGGTCGGAGAAAAGAACAGAGGCCAACCAGAAAATATTGAGAAGCAAAGCAGCTAGTAAGCCTGATCTTTATTGATCTGTTGCAACAGGGTGCTCCCCTCTCACGCAGGAGAAGGAGGAGGACCCAGAACAAAGGTGTGCCAGCCCTTATATAGACATTTTAAATTGCCCGCACTGGAGCTCAAGACCACCCCCTCCACCAGAAACATCATACATACATCACAGAAAGGGCGGTCTACAACAGAAATCTGAGTGTGTTGTTTACCTCCTGTCTGGCAGGCTACCTGTTAATGGTCACTTGATTGGATACCCTGGGGAGCCTGGCCTGTCTTTTGTAATGATAAATACTTAGTTCCTGAGCCAGGTCATAGGCTCACCCTATTCATACACAGACAAACCCTTCAGACAGGATTTGTGAAGGAAAAGACAATGGGGAGGTTTTTCCATTTGCCTTCGACCTTGCAGAGAAAACATTTGGTCAGTTTGGGAATCAAAATGGTTTCAGGGCTCTTTTCCTGTGCTGCTTCAGACATGTGGTTTATATATTTATGTACATGTTTGCTTGGTACATTTATGAACATTTCTTATATATATATATAAGACCTTAATTTTTTTATTTCAGCCCCATCAATGGGGGAAAGGCACCCACATCAGCCATCGGCCGTAATTGCTCATAAAGCTAATGTCTTTGCAGCTCTCCTCTGAAATGCTTCTTCCCCCGCCATTTTGAGAGCCACATTTGTTTGCAGGTAGCCTGCCCTGGTCCACAGGCCCAAGGACAAACATGGATGGTGCCACCCTTTTCCCATCTCTCTGTCTCTCTTCCTAACACCTCCTTTTTGCTAGTCTGTTCCTTCCTGTCCCACTGGCTCTTAGGGCAAGTACAGTGGTACCTTGGTTTACAACCATAATCCATTCCGGAGGTCCATTTGTAAACCAAAACAGGTTGTAACTGTTAAGTTGTGGGTGAACATATCAGACGACACAGCAATTCTAAAACAGCTCTTGTTTATTCACAGGCCAGAACAGAACTGAACTGAAGGGTTCAGCCAGCCTGCTTATATAGAGCTCCACTACAAAGCAACAGTAACCACTTCCTATAACTATCCAATCGCCGAATGTCACTTTCAATCCCTTATTTGCATATGTGGACCTGAACTATCTACAGTATCCCCCTGCTGGCCCAGGGTGAGAACTTCAGTACATAACCGTAACCCAAGGCGCGCTTTCGCCAATGGGGCCTCCAAAAAAAATTGTTCATAATCCCAAAAAAAAGGGTTGTAATCCCAAAAAAATTGCAAACCGGGAAATGTACTTCCGGGTTTGACGTGTTTGTAATCCAAAACATATGCAAACCAAGACGTATGCAAACCAAGGTACCACTGTAGTGATTGCTCTTGCTTATGAACGGAGAGCTTGCAGAGGACTTTTGGAATCTGGTTAGATACATGGTCAACAGGAATAATCGCTCGCAATACATGGCTGCCCATCAGCTGTTGACTGCAATAATGGGGCCTCCATGTGTAGATCCAGTCTATCCCTTGAGAAGGGCTCCTCTCGTGTGTGTTTTTCCGAGCACAGGTCCTAAATACCAGCCGTACCATTTCAATTCTCTCCCGCCCCAGCAGGTGCGGAGTTTGTTGGCGCCGCCCTGCTGGCGGAGAAAGACCAGAGCAAAGATGAAATCTTCTTCTTCTACAATGAGGTCAACCAGTCGGCCGGGCTGGACGAGGAGCCTTACAAAGCTGGGCTCGGGCGTGTCTGCAAGGTTAGAGCAAGGCAGTGACATCTGGGAAGAGGTTTCCACCTGGAGGGATGGGGCGCGGACCAGTTACATGGCCCGTGGGCAGGGGCTAGGGGGGGCTGTAGTCCCAGCAGCACCCGGAAGGCCACTTAGACACCACTTAGACAAGCGCCGGGAGCAGGTCAGTAATAACTCACGGTGTTGGTAAAGCTCTTTATTCAAAGAGACAAGACAGCTCAGGAAGCCAGGCCTAGTGAGCACAGCAACTTGTCACAGTAGAACTTGCCTCATGAGGCAGTTGCAAGGACTAAAGGTCCCTAAAAGGTAAAGGTAATGGACCCCTGACAGTAAAGTAACGTTGCGGACGACTCTGGGGTTGCGGCGCTCATCTCGTTTTACTGGCCGAGGGAGCCGGCGTTTGTCTGCAGTTTTTCCGGGTCATGTGGCCAGCATGACTAAGCCGCTTCTGGCGAACCAGAGCAGTGCACGGAAATGCCGTTTACCTTCCCGCCAGAGCGGTACCTATTTATTTACTTGCACTTTGACATGCTTTCGAACTGCTAGGTTGGCAGGAGCTGGGACAGAGCAACGGGAGCTCACCCCGTCGCGGGGATTCGAACCGCCGACCTTTCGATCAGCAAGCCCTAGGCTCAGTGGTTTAGACCACAGCGCCACCCAACTAAAGATCCCTGCCTTCCCACAATTGCATAAGTTTGTTCCTACCCCTGGGTCCTTCCCAAGCAATCTGAGACTTCCTTGCCTTGTCTGTCTCTGCTCCACCCTCTTCATCCCTCTTCTGGGAGAACTGGTCACAACAGAAGAGGGAGAGTCCTTGGCATACCCTCCAAACATTTCTCCGATGAAAATGGAGACATTCTATTCCGTACCCTTCAGCATTTCTCTGGTGAAAATAGGGACATCCTCTTCCATACCCTCCAGCATTTTTCTGATGAAAATGGGGACAGTCTTTTCCATACTCTCCAACATTTCTCTGATGAAAACAGGGAACCAAACAGAGGGTCTTCTCGGTGGTGGCGCCCGCCCTGTGGAACGCCCTCCCATCAGATGTCAAGGAAATAAGCAGCTAGCCTATTTTTAAAAGACATCTGAAGGCAGCCCTGTTTAGGGAAGTTTTTAATATCTAATGCTGTATTTTTTTTAACACTCGATTGGGAGCTGCCCAGAGTGGCTGGGGAAACTCAGCCAGGTGGGCGGGGTATAAATAAATTATTATTATTATTATTATTATTATTATTATTATTATTATTATTATTTCCTCTTCCATACCTTACAACATTTCTCCGATGAAAATAGGGATGTCCTATTCCATACCCTCCAACATTTCTCCAATGAAAATAGAGACGTCCTATTCCATAGCCTCCAACATCTCTCCAATGAAAATAGGCATTTCCTAAGGAAAAACGGGACATTACAGGATCAAATCAGAAACCAGGATTCTGTAAATCCCGGACTGTCCCTGGAAGATAGAGACACTTGGAGGGTCTTTCCTCGCTTCTTCACCAGCTGGGCTCCTCTCTGTCTCCTGGCCCCCCTCCCCTCCAGCCTCTGCTTCTGCCTCGGAGTCTGGGCTGCTCTCTGCCACAGCCTCCTCCTGCTCACCAAAGCCTGTTACCTCGTCCACCTCCTCCCAGTCTGCTCCCTGTGACCACCCGTTGTTGTTCCACCACCACTCCCTGAGCTCTGAGTCTTCTTCTCCAGCTGGTGTCCCCCTCCTCTCCTCTGAATGCATCCAGCCCGCCCATGACATCAGGTCTTCTGCCCTTCCAGGTGGACCAAGGCGGCAGGCCTGTCATGGCGGATTCCTGGAGCACCTTCCTCAAGACGAGGCTGGTGTGTGGACACCCAACCGAGCCCATGCGCTTCCACCGCCTCCAGGACGCCTTCGTCTCCAGGAAGGAGGGCGGTAAGGGCGAGACGGTGCTGTACGGCGTCTTCTCGAGTGCGTGGTGAGTTAAGGGCAGGATCCAACCCAGCTCCCATATCAAGGCCAGCCTACCTTAGTCGCATTAAGTGCACTACAGTCATACCTCATGTTACGTCCGCTTTGTGTTACTTTTTTGGGGTTACATCCCACTGCGACCCAGAAGTACTGGAAAGGGTTACTTCCAGGTTTCACCACTCACGTGTGCGCAGGTGCACAAAATGACATCACGCGCATGCACAGAAGCGTTGAATCGCAACCCGCGCGTGCACAGACGTGCCGCTGCAGGTTGCGCTCTTTTCGTGTTGCGAACGGGCCTCCAGAACGGATCCTGTTTGCAACCAGAGGAACCACTGTACAGTGGTGCCTCGCAAGACGAAAAGAATCCGTTCCGCGAGTCTTTTCGTCTTGCGGTTTTTTCATCTTGCGAAGCAAGCCCATTAGCGGATTAGCGCTATTAGCGCTATTGGCAGTTTAAGGGCTATTAACGCCTATTAAAGGCTTAAGGGATTAGCGGTTTAGCTGCTAAAAGGCTTTTAGCAGCTTAGCGCTTCAGAAAAAGGGGTTTTGGAGCAGAAAAAAAACTCAAAAATTTTCGTCATTTTTCGTCTTGCGAAGCAAGCCCATAGGGAAATTCGTCTTGCGAAGCGCCTCTGAAAACGGAAAACCCTTTCGTCTAGCGGGTTTTCCGTCTTGCGAGGCATTCGTCTTGCGGGGCACCACTGTATAAGGTTTCTACCCTCCGAGATCCTGTGCAACAGAGTTGGCAAAGTTCCCTTATAAAGCCAGGAAGACAGGTAATAAAAAAATTCAATAATACATCTAACTTGTTATAAGATGTTTGTTTCTTCAGCTTGTAAACCGCCTTGAGTATTGTAAGATAGAAAGGCGGTATACAAATTAAAAATGATGATGATGAAGATGATGATGATAAAGGCAAGGGCATGCAAAACCTAAACATATTGAATGATAACACCCAATCTAAAATCATGACATCCATATTTCTGTAGCCAGCATGGGGGATATACCTGTACTTCTGAAACTAAACTATACGGAATAAAATACCACCACAACTGGGTAAGAATGGCCTGAATCTTCCTGTCCTTTAGAGACCCATAATTCGTGTGCTACTTTTTCCTGAAATAAATAAATTCCAGATTTCTTTTAATGCCACAATAATTGAGTCTGATTTTTTAATGCCATTTCCACTGTTGTGCTTCAGCCAGCAGCATCGATGTCAGAAGCTGCTTTCGACAAAATGTCTTTGTCGTATCCATCCAATACTCTGTGCTAGGAGTATTCACTGCAGAGAAAAGCCGATTTTGCGTTTGTGATTTTGTGCTTCCTGGAATGGTCAGTCGGCTGTAAGACTGACATCACACCAGTGTTTTTGGTTTTCCCCCCTTTAGGGGTTCATCTGCTGTCTGTTCTTACTCGATGAACCGGATCAGCAACGTTTTCAAGACTTCGAAGTTCAAAGGGGTCACCAGCCCCATCCCTGTGCCCAGACCCGGCATGGTAAGGTCATTACTGGCCCTCTGGGTTTTTTTAAAAAGCAGGAACCTTACTAAACATCTTCCAAGGCTATAATGTCCACTTGCACCACAAAGAACTCATAACCCACATGTTAAGTTGTGGGTGAACATATCAGACGACACAGCGATTCTTCAGACAGCTCTTGTTTATTCACAGGCCAGAACAGAACTGAACTGAAGGTTCAGCCAGCCTGCTTATATAGAGCTCCACTACAAAGCAATAGTAGCCACTTTCTGTAACTATCCAATCACTGAACGTCACTTTCAATCCCTTATTTGCATATGTGGACCTGAGTGAAAACTATCTACCGTATCCCCCTGCTGGCCCAGGGTGAGAACTTCAGTACATAACACCACCTACTTTCAGCAGCCAGAAGCATCATAGCCAGACACTGGAGAGACCTGTCAGGAGTAAGCATGGACCAATGGTACCAAATAGTATGGGAAACAGCCTTACCAGAAAAATTAACCGATAAACTGAAACTGACACGGGGACAAATAGAAGAAGACGCCTTCACCCCGGTATGGCTCCCTTTTATCACATACACAGCCCAACAGGACAATGACAATAATCCACCAACAGCATATGAATCAATATGGCTAACCTGATCCAAAACACCCACCCACCCCACTCACACATGAAAACAAAGACCATCACAGCCAACCCCAAATGAATAACCACACCCTAGGCCAACCCCAACCTCTCTCACCACCAAAGGAACACAAGTGAACAGCACAAGCAACGCTGACACCAAACCCTACATATAGTAAGGATAATAGAAACATCGCCACCTGACCCCACCCATCTTTCCCCCTTTTCTTCCTAAAGTCTCAACAAATGAAACTGATTTGTAAAAAATGTTACATGGGGGGGGGGAATACGAGAGAGGGACATTGCACACACTTTTGTAAATCAAGAAAATCTTTAATAAAGATAAACAACCCAAAAGCAGGAATCTTTATTTATTTCTTTGTACAAAATGTTCATTTCTCCTACACACGCGCTGACTTATCCCCGTCTACCTTTCTCTCCTCCTGCTCAGTGTGTGCCACCAGATGGTCACCCTCCGTTGCCCAAATCTACCCTGACCTTCATTAAGGACCACCCCGAAATCGACTCGGTCATCTACCCAGATGAAGAGCACCCCCTCTACATCCTCCAGAACAACGACACGTACACCCAGGTGGTGGTGGATAGCGTGCAGGATGCTGCCGGCATCTCCCGCGATGTCCTCTACCTGGGAACAGGTGAGCTTGACATGGCTGGCAGACCCTTTTGGCACCACACTCTTGCTCTGTGGAACTGCTTGTCCGTGGGGATCATCGTGCTATAAGGGATAAAACTTATCCCTTTCCCTTATGGGGTATTGTAAAAAAAAATACTGCTCTTTTTTCCCTTATGGGGTATCCGAGAGCCCGTATAGAGTCCTTACGTAGGTTCCCTATTGGTAGGAGAAAATAACAGAGGCCAACCAGAGAACATCGAGAAGCAAAGCAGCTAGTAAGCTTGATCTTTATTGATCTGTTGCAACAGGGTCCTCACTCACCACACGAAGGAAAGAGGAGGAACCCAGAATAAAAGTGTGCCTGCCCTTATACAGTGATACCTCGGGTTACATACGCTTCAGGTTACATACGCTTCAGGTTACAGACTCCGCTAACCCAGAAATAGTACCTCGGGTTAAGAACTTTGCTTCAGGATGAGAACAGAAATTGTGCTCCGGTGGCATGGCGGCAGCAGGAGGCCCCATTAGCTAAAGTGGTGCTTCAGGTTAAGAACAGTTTCAGGTTAAGAACGGACCTCCGGAACGAATTAAGTACTTAACCTGAGGTACCACTGTACAGTATTGCAGTGCTTTAAATGCACAGAGTGAATGTGGTCTAATGCTGAGGAAGAGGAAACCGACAACTCTCAGTGGCGCAGCGCCTGATGTGCTAAGGTCCCAAATACAATCCCTGGCATTTCCAGGTAAGGCAGGGAGAAATTCCTGCCAGGAAACTGCAGAGGGCCACACTGCTGGTCAATGTGTACAGGAGTGAGGTAGATGGAACAATGATCTGACTCGATATTTAAGGCAGCTTCCTATGAACACAACTCTCCTTCTCTCGGTGCTGCAGCAAAAGGGAAGATCCACAAGGTGCTGAGAAGCAAAGACCAGACGGTGATTGTTGCCGAGCTGAGTCCCTTCAAGAAGGAAGCCCCTGTCTCTTCGATGATCTTGGACGACGATTTGGTAAGAGTGCAGATAAGTGGCACAGTTGGGCAAGTGCAAGAATGTTTTCTCCCCTCCTTACTCCCCAAAACTAAAAGAACAGCCAGGCAGGGTTGCTTTTTCAAAAAAAAGAAAAATTTAAAAATCCCTATCTCAGTGATCCATCTTAGTTTCCCAAACTAGGGGGGGCATCTTACGGTCCTCTCTTCCTTGCAGTGGGTGGGGTCCCCTTCAGGCAGCTCTTTTTCCTTTCTTTCTCCTGCCCTTGGCAGGTTAGGCTGGCCTCAACTAGAGCCAGGGCCTTTTCGGTCATGGCCCCAATCTGGTGGAACGCTCTGTCACAAGAGACTAGGGCCCTGCGGGACTTGACATCTTTCCGCAGGGCCTGCAAGACGGAGCTGTTCTGCCAGGCCTTTGGTCGGGTTTCAGTCTGACTCCCTCTCCCCTTTCATAAGAACTTACATGAAAGTGGCCTCCCAATTTTTCTCACAGGCCCATATAAGTTCAGTTGGGCCTGGTGAGCATTTAAGGTCCCCAACCCTAATCTGCGGGTTGCCATCTGATTGGATTTTATTCTGATCCTGATCTGATTTGAGGATGTACCGTATTTTTCGCTCTATAAGATGCACCAGGCCACAAGACGCACCTAGTTTTTGGAGGAGGAAAACAAGAAAAAAATATATTCTGAATCTCAGAAGCCAGAACAGCAAGAGGGATCGCTGCGCAGTGAAAGCAGCAATCCCTCTTCCTGTTCTGGCTTCTGTCATAGCTGCTCAGCCTGCATTTGCTCCATAAGACGCACAAACATTTCCCCTTACTTTTTAGGAGGGAAAAAGTGAGTCTTATAGAGCAAAAAATATGGTATTTTAATTGATTGTCTGATTTTATGTTAATGTGTTATACATTTGATGTTAGCCGCTCTGAGCCCGGCTTCGGCTGGGGAGGGCGGGATATAAATAAAATTTATTATTTTTATTTTTATTATTATTATTATTTTTATTATTATTATTATTATTATTAATCCATCTTCTCTCCGGCAGGGCCACCTGTACGCCAGCACCGAGTTCGAGGTGGTGCGCCTGCTGTTGGCTGACTGCGACCAGTACAAAGAAAACTGCTGGAAGTGTATCTTGGCCCGTGACCCCTATTGTGGCTGGGACGGGGAACAGAAGACCTGCTCCATTGTCTCCCAGGACACTAACTCCACTGGCAGGTCTGGCCCAGAATCAAAAGGGGAAAGGAAATTTGGGGTGGCTGATCCTGATAAATCGACTTTCCAAAGTACCTCCTCCCCATCGTCCGCATGTTGCTTCAGTCTAATTGCTGCATTTTCCTGTGATGTTGTATACAATTGGACGCGGGTGGCGCTGTGGGTTAAACCACAGAGCCTAGGGCTTGCCGATCGGAAGGTCAGCGGTTCGAATCCCCGCCACAGGGTGAGCTCCTGTTGCTCGGTCCCTGCTCCTGCCAACCTAGCAGTTCGAAAGCACACCAGTGCAAGTAGATAAATAGATACTGCTCCGGCGGGAAGGTAAACGGCGTTTCCGTGCGCTGCTCTGGTTCGCCAGAAGCGACTTAGTCCTGCTGGCCACATGACCCGGAAGCTGTACGCCAGCTCCCTTGGCCAATAAAGCAAGATGAGTGCTGCAACCCCAGAGTCGGCCACGACTGGACCTAATGGTCAGGGGTCCCTTTACCTTTACCTTACCTGTATCCAATTAAGTGATACTCAAAGTTGATCTATTGAAACTGATGGCCCCTCCAGACTAGTGGAAGGTGGGGAGGGTGTTTGCAAGGGTGTTTGGCAAAATTGCATCCCAAAAACGTGTACATTAGGAAGAATTTGCACTGAAACCCTCCTAAATTTTCATGAGGACTTTTTTAAAGAAAAGCACAAGCTGATATGGAAATGTGGAGAGCTGAACTTCAGCGTGGAAAAGGGAGATATGAAAACAAAATTGACATATTTATCCATTCCAACTGCTGGTCCATTTGCACCTCTGAGTACCTGGTGCTTGGGACTAAGGAAACCCCAAAACACAAGGGTGGAGCTGTCGCCTTCACGTGCTGCTTTTATACTTATTTGAAACATCTCTTTGGCCACTGTGGGGAACAGGATAATAGAAATCATAGGATTGTAGAGTTGGGGTGGATCTACACACAGAAAAAACCCGCTATAAATACGTCAGAAATTAAACCAGTATAACAAAAGGAGGGGAAACGCTATGTTAGATATATATATATATATATTTGCTCTCCAGCACCATCAGGGCTAGATCTAAACACATCAAAGAACTGTTTTAGTTAAACGCATTGCAAACTTTGTATGAGAAATCAGGTTGGCAAAAACAGGACTCCACAGCGCCATCTGGCGTCTCAGTGTTAGAATGCATAAACAAAACATATAAAACGTCTTTTCTTTGCCAATGTAGCTGAGTCCCTAGTCTTGCATGTTTATGATGCATTCAAAGCGTTGTTTTTTGACTAACGTAGCTGAGTCCCTGGGACCCAGTCCAACCCATTGGTTTGTTCCGGCTGGGCTCTTCTTACACCCGTATGTTTCCTTCAACAGCTTGCTTCAGAACCTAGATTCATCGAGTACCGCTTCCATGTGTGAAAACGCTGAAGGTAAGACGATGCAGCATAGAAACCTTTTAGCCCTGTGGATGCAAACGGCTGGGTTGGGTTGTCTTTAAGGGTCACAGATGATGGGGAAACGAAAAGCCTGGGTTTCTTTTTACTTGAGGCTTCTTCGAACCCTCATCTCCCTGAACCCTCAGATAATTCCAGCACAGGTTTGATTGGGCCAAGTACTGAAACAATTAACTACCAAAGACTTTTGTCTGCTGCTGATTCCAAAGGGCAGGACTAGACCTAGGCTGTATTCAGAGGGGGAGAATATTGCATTAGTTTTCCTGATTATAATGCTAGTGCTTGTGTCCCGTTTTCTAATGTTCCTTGCGCAGAGCATTCAGTGCAAGGTGTTGGACTAAATTACCCTTCAGGTTTCTTTCAACTCTGCAGCTCTGTGATTCTACACAGTACCTGTTGCGTTATGGAACCGTGGCTTACTGACCAATATACCAGCATTTTATGCTAAATTGCATTCACACCAGTGGGTGTGATGTGATACAATGAATATCACTGGACAACACTATTACACTTGCATCCTTTCTGTTCCTCCATGGAAACCTCAGGAAAGAACTGAGCGCTAACATACTGCCCCACATTTGGTCACTTTACTCCTGCAATCTTCTGGGTCCAGTGGGTTGCAAAATGAGCTTTTTCTGGAATTAGAAAACAAGGAAATGAATGCTGAGCACGTGCTATATTCCATTAGGTTTCCATTAAGTGGCTTTTACATCACATGAAAGCTCAGATATAATGGCGAAATGGAATAAACTGCTGTTTCAATGCAAGCCCATTGGCCTTAAGTGATGCGAGGCTTGGTTTCTGTTAAATGTCTTGATGGTAAGTGAAGTTCTACATGGTGCCAATTCTCTAGAACAGGGGTTGGGAACCTTTATCCAACTGAAAACTGCCTTCCTTTCAGAGCAACTTTCTGAGGGCCTTCTGGAGGAGGAGCCTTAGTTGAACCTGCAAACAAACCTAAAATTGGTTTCTCCTCTGTTTTTTTTCTCTCTCTCTCTCTCTTTAAATGTTGACCCTTGAAGAAAAGTTAGCCCAGGAGGCTCTCAAGAAAGTGAGTGTAGATCCCACTGGCTACATCTACCTGCCGTGCCCTCTGCGGTCTCACCACGCCATCTACACCTGGGTCAAAGATGACAAGACGTACCCATGCTCCATGGATGAACAGTCCTGCACCCTCCGTTTCGGGGAGAGCACCCCGATGGACCAGGGGGTCTTTAAGTGCACCTCCAGGGAAGAAGGTTACCAAGAGGAAATCACAGCCTTCAAAGTCACCCTCAACAGCGGCCGGATCCCAGAGGTCTCCGTGGCTGTCATGGCTATGGGCATATTGTTCCTCACCATAACAATTCTCTTGCTATAGACCAGGCTGCAGATCTCTTCACACACTGCCAACTAATTGTCTGTCTGTCTGTCTTTGAAAACGAAACAAGGGGCACCACATTATCCCGACCCACCTGCCCATTCTTGAGCATTGGGCAAATCGCACCCAATTCAGCAAAAATGGATCCATCATCCATCAACTTTCTCCAAGTCCACCATTTCATCCCACACACACAAAAAGAGAGAATTAATTCCCTGGCTCCCAATTCCAGAATAGCCTTTTACTAGGAAATACTGAGAGTCAGAAGAGAATCAAGGAAGGCAAGACTTGTCATTGATTGTTTGATTTTTCCATTCCAGTACGATTACCAATGAAAGAATGTTTCTTGAGCCATCCTGGACTAAACTCTGGCTCAATCCAACCCCGCAAACCATTTTGTTTTCCCAGTGGCCCTTCCCAACTTGGGTAGAGTTTACCCAGAGTTTATTTCCTTTTTTTAAGCAAACCATTTTCCAGTAATGAAAAGAAATGCACTCCACACTTTATTGTTACATTTCTGTTCTAGATTCTGGACATAATAACCCAAGGCTTTGTCTTGTTGCATGAGCTACACAGTCTGCGAAATCTTTACCGCTAGAAGGCATGGGATTGATTTGGGTTCCATGCCCAACTCTTAAGAATTGGGACTTCTATGTAGCGGAACAGCTTCTGGGCCTGGGCTGCCATTTTGGAGCAAATGTTGGCCAAACTTCTGCCTTACTTCATAAGCTGGATGCCAAAACAGCTGTCAACATCTGCCAGAACTCAACTGCCTGTGTGTTTGAATTCACCCGGAAGCGGATTATCTCAAAAAGATCAAAGTTGGACGCTTTTTGCCGTCGTACCCTCACGCCAATGATTCCTAGCTTCTTTTTCCAGTTTGTCAATGTGCAAGGCCCAGCCTATATAATGTTTACAATCCTAACAGTGCATGCAGTTAGTGCATTTTATATATATATATAAAAATAAGCGGGAAGGTTCTGTAAAGGAGTGAGAGGAAGGATCCAGTTATGAAGGAACGCAACTGTAGGTTGATGACCAGCTGAAAGTGGAGAAGGGGTTTTTGGTTTCATAATGCATAATGAACTTAACCAAACACAAGAGGGGCGAAGCCTGCATTTGGGTTGATCACGGCATGCTCTTTCCCAAAAAAACTTGGGAATTGAAAGAGAGGAACCAGGAAGCTTCTAAAATAACTGCGCCTCTGCCCCAGTGGCAGAGCCTATGCTCGCAATGCCCAGGGTGGGTGCATGCGGGTGCGCCCCCTTCACAAAATTGCAACTGGGGCGACAGACCCCACAGACCCTCCACGCTACGCCTCTGCTCTGCCCACAAGTTACTGGGGAGATTGGCTTTTAAAAAGCGATTCAGCAATTTCTGGACAATTCCTATGGTGGGGTTCATATTTTAGGTTAAGAGGCGCCATGCATCTGAATGCCAGTTGATGGGGGAGATGAGCGAGCAGAGTCCTGTTTTTGGGATCTGGTCGGTTCACTGTGGGAAAACAGTGTGGACGATGGTGTTAGGACAGACGCCAGAGATGCTATTTATTTTATTTAGCAAAATGTATCCGCCGCTTGATTGTAAATAGAACCTCTTAAGCGGTTTGCAGAAAAAATAAAGCGTTTAATATTGTCAAGAAAGTTTGAAAACAGTTTTTTTGAACAAAACAAACAAATGTTCCTATGTTCCCAAGGTTGTGCAGTGGTTAGAGCGTCAGGAAAGACCCAAGGTTTGAATCATGCTTCAGCGAATGCAGTTCACTGGGCATGACATGGGGTGCCCACCTCACAGGGTCGTTGCACGGGGGAGAGAACCACAAACTCAACCTTGGGAAGAAAAAAGGGGGGCTATAGATTTGATGAGTAAATAAATTGATTTAACGCTTGCTGTGGTTTTAACTCTTTATTTTTTATTCTGCGCTGGGCATCCAGCCACACTATATACTCAGGATAGACCTATTGAAATGAATGGGACCTTTAATTGCAATGGGAATTTTAAGTGTTGGGCACAATCCTAACAATACTGATGAGCTCATTTCCTGCTCACACACCCTAATTCCAAAACCATTTGCTTTGTATATTCAGGTAGGTAGCCATGTTGGTCTGAGGTAGGCGAAATAAAAAAAATAAAATATTGTCCAATAGCACCTTAGTTGGTCTCTAAGGTGCTACTGGACAATTTTTTAATTTATTAATTTCACATGCTAGGTGTGTAACCATGGCAACCCCGTAGGCCCAATTTTCCCCCGCAGTGCATTATGGGAAGCCATAAACGGCAGCCTCCTAAGGGCGCAGCGCATCATGGGACCACTTCTGAGCCACCTGTGATGCTAAACAGTTACACCTGCGCGAGAGGACGACGGTTAAGGCTCTCTTCCCGCCCCTCTCCCCCTCCCACCCTCGGGATTGGCTGCCGTCTGGACTTCTCCTTTGCCTATTGGTCGGCTTTTATATTCTCCCTCCTCAGGCACCTATCCCCAGCCTCGCTCACACCTCTACCCCTCCGGCGCTTTGCTTCTTCCTAATTGGCTGCCGCCACCTTTCTCCCTCCGCCCCCATAGTAACTACGCCCCCTCCTCCAGTTGCCTCAGAAACTCAGCACCGCTCTGCCTATTGGTCGAGGACTCGTTGGGAAGCTTTGTGGGCGGGGCTTCCCCTCGCAACGCCCTCCGGCCCCTGGTGCCCAATGAAAATCTCCTCTCCTCCGCAATCGCCCAATTAGAACGGACTCCTCTCTTTATCCCACTCCCTCTCTGAGGGTAGCGTCGAATTGGAATGGTTCGTCCGTCCCGCCTCTCCCTCCCAGCATCTCGCCCAATGACAACTGTTCCTCCGCCCTACTGCTTGGGGCCGCTCCCCTCGGCCAATGAAGGGCAAGGGGCGCGGCTGAGCAGCTGCTACGTAAGCAGGAGGGAGGAGCAGCCTGCGCTGGGCGTCGTCATTCTCATTTGTATTCCGGCGCGGAGGAGAGCGGAGGGCTCCGGGGAGGCGCTCTGGAAGGTCTCTGGGGGATGTCGTCGTGGGGAGGCCGGGGCCTCTGGTTTTGCTCATTTCACTGCCAGGTTTAATGTATTTTAACTAAAGGCAACGGGGAGGGCAAGCCTTGCATTGCATTATTTACATTGCACAGCTTTTAATTTACATTTTCATTCATTTTTCCTACCAGGCTTCTATGATCTTCTCAGAGCACAGGTTTCTGCGTGGGCTTTATATATTTTATTACCTTAAAAAAACCCAAATGAGAGATTAGGATTCTCTGCAGATGTGATTTTTTTATATATAGCAAGCTAATGGGTTTTGCTTGGAGAAATTTGAAAGGGCAAGGTTTTCCATCTATATCTTATTCTTTATTTACTTGCTTACTAGGTCAGCTGGGAGAAATGGGAACGAACCAGGATTCTGCTCGAATTTCATTTACGTTTTTCCGTTTTATTACCAGGTTTAGATTATTATCTCGGATTAAAACCGGAGAGCAGGATTCTGTATGGGAGTATTCATTTCATTTTATTGTCAGGTTTATATGTCTTAACTGAGAGAAATAAGGATGGCAGGGTTATCTTTGTGGGCTTTTATTTACTTTTTCGTTCGTTTTCTTGTCGGGTTCATGGGATTTTCTCAGATAAAAACAGGTAGGCCAGGATTCTGTGTGAGTGGTACTTGCATTTTTAATTCATTTTATTACCAGGTTGATAAATTTTAAATGGAGAGAGAGAACCAAGGCCTTGTTTACATGTACTTTCAGTGTGTCTACTCTGAGTATTTCCTCCATCGCCTATCACACTAAGAATAGCAGAGGAACACACCATATATTTAAAGCGCATGACTTCTTCCAAAGAATCCTGGGAACTGTAGTTTTCTTTTGACATAGTAAACCGCTCTTAACAAGCTAAGGTTCCCAGCAGTCCTTGCTGAAACTCAGGTTCTTTGTATAGTGTCAATATCCCCACGTGTGGGGTGGCTAAGATTCTGTGTGCATGTTGTCTATAATTTTAATTAATTTTATTGCCAAGTTAATATGTTTTACAGCAGATACCTGTTGATTCGCAGAAGGGAGCCTGTTCCATATTCTTTACAGAAAGGCCCGCTGTCCATTGCTGGGAGATGACTCTCTAGGCTGAGTGTAATTAATAGGTGCTATAAATGTTTTAAGTGTTTCGGGATACAAGCGACGTATCAGACATTTTGAATAAAGTGGGACGCAAATATTTTCTAACGTATGAAAAAGATCGCATCGTTTTTCTTAAAAGCCCTACATTTTAATAATTACATGCACCTAATTTTCTCCTCCAACAGAATACCCCTTTCCAAGAAGCCCCCCCAAATAGCTACGTTGAGGGGGTTTACCAAAGCCCTCACAGGCTGTGGCTGAGAAGGGCTCTGTGTGGGGTTGGGGGGAAAGTTGTGTGTTGTTGAGCAAAGAGCAAATTTCAGAAGGATAGAGATGTATGTCGTGTATCTTGTGATTTCAACAAACTTTCCAAAGGTTGGACCATGGCTTTTGCGTTGTTTTCAATCCCTCAGCTCTGGGGTCCTTTAAATAAAAAAGCAACAGCAGGCATTGGGGTTAATGACCGCTGTTTGCACAGAGTTTCAGAGCAGTGGTGAGGCAGCAGCTGCAACCAGATGTTGTGGGGTTGCACCTCTCATCTGCAACTGATGGGAGCTGTGTCACCAGTATATGGAGTTCCCAAAGGCCCACCCCCTTTTGTGATGCAGGGGCTTGCATGTAAAAAAACAAAACCCTTCCTTGCCTTGCTAAAACATTTCAGGGTGTTGGTAGTGACTCAGGGACACTGGTGGGCAGAAGGTTTGGAGCATATAGAAGAAAATGGGCTGCTGTGTAGGGTGTGTCCTGAGCTGTGGAACTCACTGCCACCAGATGTCGCGAGTGCCACAGACTTGGATGGCTTTAAAAGGCCATCAAGCCAATTCACTGTGGAGGGGAAATAATCAAGACATTGGTCATGAAGGCTAGGCAAAATGTCCACGTTCAGAGTGCTCGGTATGTGAATTCCACTTGCTGGAATGAGGGGCAAAAACAGGGCTGTGCTTCACGCATTGCTTTTGCAGTTCCCAGGGTTATGTGGCCTGGCCATTGTGGGAGACAGAATTCAGTCCTTCATTCCAACCCTGCAGGGCTCTTTTGGTCTTTATGCTAGTTAGGAGTGGAACTTCCAGATACTGAGGCAGTATACCTGAGTGTTAGATGCTGGGGACATAGGAAGGAAGAAAGGAAGGCAATCCTCAACCCGTGTGTGTGTGTGTGTGTGTGTGTGTGAAGCTTCATGGGAACATGCTACTGTGGGCGGGGAAAACCTGTGTTTCACCCTGAGGGCCACATTCCCCCTTCGGAAACCTTCCAAGGGCCGCTTGCCAGTGGTGGGCAGAACTGGGTACGGGAACTGATGTAACTGATTTCTGCACCCACTCAAGATGCCACAATCCTTCATCCAGAGGCATGCTCAAGAGTTCACGGGAACTTTAAAGTAAAGGTAAAGGGACCCCTGACTGTAAGATCCAGTCGTGACCGACTCTGGGGCTGCGGCGCTCATCTCGCTTAGTGGCCGAGGGAGCCAGCGTACAGCTTCCGGGTCATGTGGCCAGCAGGACTAAGCCGCTTCTGGCGAACCAGAGCTGCGCACGGAAAAGCCGTTTACCTTCCTGCTGGAACGGTACCTATTTATCTACTTGCACTTTGACGTGCTTTCGAACTACAAGGTTTGCAGGAGCAGGGACCGAGCAACGGGAGCTCACCCCGTCACAGGGATTTGAACCGCCGACCTTCTGATCGGCAAGCCCTAGGCTCTGTGGTGTAACCCACAGTGCCACCCGCGTCCCTTCAAACTTTACAGCCAGGCGAAAAGCAGAAAACCCTGGGTGCAAAACAGGGCCATAGAAGGGTATGGCTTGGGGGAATTTATGAGGGCCGGATGCAGGGGTCCAGAGCGCTGCATTGGGTTCCCCAGGCCTGGTTAAATGGACTCTTGGCCTGTTCTGCCAGGAGTAGTGGGTGGTGGAAGTCAGCCCTGAAAGTGCATTTCTGAAACCACATTGATTCACACACCCCCTGGCTTGGCTCGGCCATCCTCTTTGAAACACAATACCTGGCACCTTCTCCGTTTCTTCCCTTCTCCGAGGTGGGGAGGGGAAACCTCCGACCGGGACAGGAAGGCTGGCTGCAGGCGGCTCCAGGCAGCCGTCCAAACCCTAGAGAAGCAAAGTCATTTCTCAGGCGTCGGCCGGGTTGCTTCCACCGTGGAGCTGCGGTCCCTGTCTGGCGGATCCCGTCTGCTGCTGCTGCTGCTGCTTCCCTGCGGGGCGATGTACTTGGTCGGCCTCTCCCGAGGGGAGATGCAGCTGAGGAAATTCTTCCCCTTCCCGTTTAGGGCACCTCCGGCAGGGGCCATGGCATCCGAGAAGGGCTCCTGGAGCAGTCTGACCACGCTGCAGAAGGTGGCCCTGGCGCTCGGGGTCCCCGCCAGCGGGGCGATTCTGTACATCCTGTACCGCCGCTACCGGGAGAGCCAAGGTGGGTGTGCGCCCTGGGACGGAGGGAAGCGCGGCTGTGCGGCCGGCATCTGCTGCGTGGGTGGCACTGGGCTGTGAACAATCGATCGCGCCTGCCTGCTGTACTCCTCTCCTGTCTGTGTGCGCTGCTCGTTCTGGGAAAGCTTCCAGAGCCGCTTCTGCCCTCGAGCGTTCGCTTGACACTTGCTGTCATTTCGTACGCACATCCCATATTGACATCCTTCCGCCCTTGGGCTCAGGCAGAGGGCGGGGTCGTTGGTGAAACCCGATGGGTGGCAAATGCAGCTTTTAAGTGCTTTCATTTTTGTTGTTGTTGTTGACATATAAAATGCATACATATACATTTACACAATACATGGACACGACACACTACTTTCATAACATAAAACATACCTACATTACTCTAGATGATACCTACCTATACTATACATATCAACATACCTACACACCTACCCCACACGGACACCCACCAAGTGACTTGATTTCCAGCTGTTCTTTTTATGCTACTTTATTTTTCCAACTAGCCTAAACGCATTTCATTATTTCTTTAATCTCTTCTTTTAACTTTACTTTATTCTCCTTTCACTCTAATCATTTTCTGGATTCACTCAGTATCTGTCAGAAATTCTGCTTTTCCCACATAAATTTTGATGTATTCCTTAAAGATAACCCACTCCCTATTCACTTTTTGTACCATAATCTCCTCTTATCCTCCCTGTTAGTTCGGCAGTATGGAAGTATTCCATCATTTTAGATAACCAGTCTGTTTTAGTTGGGACGCTGCTGCTTTTCCAATTTTGGGCAGTCGACAACCTTGCCGCCGTAGTTGCATACAGAAATATTTATGTAAGCTTTTAAGTGCTTTTAGCCTATTCTTGCTTGGAAGTTGAGTCCAGCTGTGTTCGGTGGAGCCTCCTGACTCGCCACATGGCACGTGTTGGGTCAGAACCAGGATTTCAAGGACCCCTTTTGAAATCCCGGAGAGAGCGCGGACTGCTTGGCTGCTTGCTCTCTGCTCTTCCAACTTACTGGTCTCCTCTTCCCTCATCCCAGCAAGGAAAGTGCTGGGTCTCTATAGACAGGTTCATACAGAATTGGAGAGCTGGAAGGAACCCAAAGAGTCATTGCAATGCGTAAGAGTTTGTTTTCTCCTCTTGAAAAGCACTATGCTGTGTCAAGGAGATGCTGTGATGGCTGGCAACAGAGGGAAAGCGCAGCCGCCGTGTGAATTATTAACAATAATAATAATAATAAATTTTATTTATATCTCGCCCTCCCCAGCCGAAGCCGGGCTCAGGGCGGCTAACAACAATAAAACAGTACAAAAGTACAGCACAAACAACACTCTAAAATCATTCATTATAAAATTAATTAATTCAAGCCACTGGCAACCATTGGGCCAGAGCTCCGCGAAGATTGCCGAGGGAGGGAGTCAGGCTGTGCCCTGGCCAAAGGCCTGGTGGAACAGTTCTGTCTTGCAGGCCCTGCGGAAAGATGTCAATAATAAAAAAATTTATTTATTTTAACAGTACTGTACTAATAAAAATTGGCCGGGTTCACCGTTCCCCATCCTTATTTTCTAGCCTGCTCCATGGGGGTAGCAGTGTTGGTCAAGAATATTACGGGAGCCCTTAATAATAATATTTTTTTATTTATGCCCCGCCCTCCCCGGCCAGAGCCGGGCTCAGGGCGGCTAACACCAGTAAAATTACAATCAAAACATAATAGGGGGGGAAAGCAAATTTAAAATACAGGTGGATCAGGCCCATCTAGCCCACATCACAAGGGCAATCCCCCGCCGTAGTTTATGTCCATCGGTATTCAAGGGCCTTGCTGCTTCCAACCGTGGAGAACAGAGTATAACAGCCATGGCCAGTAGCCATTGATAGGGAATTCCTCTAGTTCTATAATATCTTGAGAAGATCAGGCCAAAGGGAGCCCTTCTGACCACGCATCCTGTTCTCACACCGGCCGGCCAGATGCCCCCAAGGGAAACCCCCAAGCGGGGACCTCAGTACAGCAGCATATCTCCCCACTTGCTGTTCCCGGCAACGGGCATTCAGTGGCACCGTGCCTCCCGCAGCGGAAGTGGCACAGAGCCTTTGTGGCTAGTAGATGGGCAGGTCCCTGAGCTCTTGAGTGGGCAGGGAGGCCGGCCACCATCTCTTCCCTGGGGTGATGGCCTCACGGCTGCCGAGGAAAAACAGCTGCCTCAAAAATGGGGGGATGTTTTGGGTCCTCATCGCTCTGTGTGTCTGTTGTCTTTCTCCCTGGCTGGGGCTTCCAGAGGAGCGGGTGACGTTTGTGGGCGAGGAGGAGCTCCAGGTGGAGATGAAGGTCCCGAAGGATGCCGTGAAGCTGCTCATCGGGCGCCACGGAGCCAACGTCAAGCAGGTAGGTTTGCTGACTCCTGGAGCCTGGTGGATTCGGCGCTGCCCTCAGCTCAACGGGGAGGGAGAAAACAGCGCCTTGGGCCTGACCCCCGCATCTCTGGGTTAAAGCCAGGGGTCCCCAACCTGCTGCCCATGGGCCGGAAGCTGCCCACAGAGGCTGTTTAACTGGCCCACGAGCCGCCCCCGAACCAAGCTGCCCGCTTGGCGAATCCCAGCGTACTGTGCCAAACCGGCGGAGCGGGGACTCTCCTCTGAGACCTCGGAAATTGCTTCTGCATATGCCCAGATGCCGGAAATCATGTCTGCTCATGTCCACGGTGCCAGAAATCGTTTCTACACATGCCCAGACACCGGAAATCGTGTCTGCGGGGCCAGAAATCACTTCTGCACATGCCCAGACGCTGGAAATCGTGTCTGCACATGTCCGTGGTGCCAGAAATCACTTCTGCACATGCCCAGATGCTGGAAATCATGTCTGCGGCACCAAAAATCACTTCTGCACAAGCGCGATTTTCAGCATCTTGGCCTTCGCAGAAGTGATTTCCAGTGTCGCAGACATGCGCAGACGCGATTTCTGGTGCTGCGCCGGTCTGGACCACAGAGGATCTCCGTGGTAGTGATTCAGCCCATGTCCGGTAACCCTTGCCAACCCCTGGTTAAGGCCCTTGCAGGGTTACGGTTCCTCAGAGTTCCCCACAAAGTGGGGCTCTGTAGTGGCAGGAAAGGGTAGCTATATGAGGGGACCAGCGGGGGTCTCCTAACGGCTCGCTTAACTAACAGCAGCCCCCCAGGATTCTTTTGAGGGAAGGTACGACTTCTTAAATTGATATCGTGGTGCTTTAAATGTTTGGTGTGAATGCAGCCTTCATTTCTTCGCCTTGCAGAAATCAGCAGGGAAGAGGATATCGGGACCAGGCTAGAATTATTTAATAAGGCTAGAATTAGTTACCCAAAGAATTCTGGGAGCTCTAGTTTCAGGGTGCTGAGGGTAGTCAGTAATAGGTAGCCCTATTACACCTTCACAGAGCCGCAGTTCCCAGAGTGCTTTAACAACCAGTCCGTCTTCTGGGAATCGTAGCTCTGGGAGGGAAATAGAGGGGTGTTCCCCTAACAATTCATATCACTCTGAACAACCAACAGCTCCCAGAATCCTCTGAGGGAAGCGGCGACCGTTTAATCCTCACGCTGGTGTGATTGGGGCCTCTGCCGCCATTTATAAAATTGGATGAGGCCCCCACCGTAGAGGCTGCTGGGAACCGGGCGCACTCCGACCTGGCCCGGCCATCGCTGTTTTGGAGATTGCTGAGGCTGAAGAGCCCCTGTCCCCTCTCTCCGCAGCTGCGGAAGGAGACCCAGGCCCGCATTGACGTCGACGTGGAGGATTCTGGCGAGGAGCGCCTGATCCGCATCTGTGGCTCCGCCGTCCAGGTGTGCAAGGCCAAAGCCGCCATCCACCAGATCCTGGAGGAGAACATGGTTGTGACTGAAAAGATCCTCGTGCCCCAGCGTGCCGTGGGGCGCATCATTGGTAATCCCTGTTCTGCGTCCTCTAAATCCCTCGAAACTTTCTTGCGCTTTGTTTTGATTGGGTGGCGGGAAGCCTGCACGCTTGGCGCATGTCCTGGGCTTATAAACCAACAGCAAGGGAACTTCAGGTGCCATTACTGTTGGGGGTTGGCCTAGTGGTTAGAGTCTTGGACTCGGACCTGGGAGACAAGGGTTCAAGTCCCGCTGGAGTACAGGGTCAGGTTTAAAGTGCTGGTTTTGACTTTTAAAGCCCTATGAGGCCTAGGAGCCGCATACCTACGGGACTGCCTCTCCTGGTATGCCCCACGGAGGACCTTAAGGTCCATAAATAGCAACACTCTAAAGGTCCCAGGTCGCAGTGGTTAGATTGGTCTCAACTAGGGCAGGGCCTTTTCAGCACTGGCCCCAACTTGGTGGGAATGCTCTGTCACAAGAGACTTGACATCTTTCCCCAGGGCCTGCAAGACAGAGCTGTTCCGCCTGGCCTTTGGTTTGGACTCAGTCTGACCCTTATGTTTCCCTTCCCTTACGGTTTTGATTTATGGGCTATTTTTAAAATGAGGCTGCATTTTAAATTTCTTTTTAACCTGTATTTTAATTTGGGGTTTTTTTCCTATTATGTTTTTATTGTAATTTTACTGGTGTTAGCCGCCCTGAGCCCGGCTCTGGCCGGGGAGGGCAGGGTATAAATAAAATTTATTATTATTATTAGCCTTGAAGCTTACTGGGTGACACTGAGCCAGTCACAGTCCCTCATCCTAATGTGCCTTGCTGTGTTGCGAGGGTAAAATGAAGGGTGAAGACCATCTATAGTATTATTTCATAGAAACATAGAATTGTAGAATTGAAAAGGGACCCACAGGGGCCATCTAGTCCAACCCACTGCAAAGCAGGAAGCATGGCTGAAATATCCCCGACAGGTGGCCACCCGACTCTTATTTAGCAACCTCCCCTAGAGGAGAGTCCTCTACCTTCCAACGCCATCTCTATTGAATGGCTCTTGCCGTCAGAAAGTTCTTCGTGATCTTTAGCCGGAATCTCCTTTCTTGAATCCATTGCTTCAGGTCCTGCCCTCCGGGGCAGCAGGAAACCAGCTTGCTCCACACGACAGCCCTTTAGATATTTAAATATTACTTTTAAATTTTATCACCTGCATAGGTCAGCGGTGTCCGCAAAGCCCCCAGGCTCTGCAAACTCGGATCAGCCACTTGGCAGTTTGCTGGACTCTGCCTTTGCCCCCCATGTCAGGGTTTGCAGACTCATCAGCCTAGGAGGAAACGAGCAGAAAGTTAACAGGGCAAATATTTTGCAACTTGTAGATTAGCCTCTTTGGGCCTATATAGTTTGTTATTATTTATTTGGAGCATTTGGTGCCCTCTGCTTCAGGCATAAAGGCTCCAGGAGTGGTTTACATATGGTCAAAAGAAGATAATCCCTACCTCTGAGCTTGCGATCTTTTTTTTTCCCTAAGGACAGCACACAAGGAAAGAGGAACTGGGAGGGTAGAGGAAAACAAAAGCCCCAACACTCAGGCACCGATTTCTAAACAGCTGCTCAAATGACCAAATGGGCCTCCGGCGAAGCTGATGGAGGGAGCCTTCCTCTTCCAGTCTCTTCCAGTGTTACAATGGAGGTGCCCTCAGAGGACAGTGGAGAGGACAGGACACGATCCTTGCGGTTTCTGCTAACCTTTTCTCGTCCCCCAGGCAGGGGCGGGGAGACGGTGCGAGCCATCCACCAGAGCACGGGGGCCAAGATCGATTGCGACCGCGAAGGGAGTTTTTCGCTCACCCGCCAGATCACCCTCTCTGGGACTCGCCAGGAGGTGCTGGCAGCTAAGGTGAGCCCCTGCCCTGCTCCCCAGCTGCCGGCGTCGTGGTGGGCGACTCCGATTCAATCTCACCATGTGCCTTACACCCTCTGAAGCTGCAGGCATAGCCTCCTTTCTAAGCAGGGGGCCAACCGCCCTTCCAAAGAATCCTGGGAAGTATAGTTTAAGGGTGCTGGGAGTTGTAGTTCTGTGAGGGTTAAGCTACAGTTTGGGGATTCTAGAGGAGGTAAATATGTGGTGTCTATGCCAGTTCTGTTTCAGAAAGTGGCACTGTTGGGTTTTTATTTTTTTATTTGGGGGGCGGCGAGAAACTTCTCTGTGAAACTCATTTGCTTTTTTATAATTATTTTTCGAGGAGGTTTTTTAATTGTAATTAAGTGCAACTTATTTCCAAGGCTGGGTTTTATTGTTGAGCCTGGATGCTGCTATACTGGGCTCCTTGTTCCTGTATTTTTAAGATTTTTGATTCCTTGTGTGGCAGAAGTGAGGAAGTTTCATTCAGTCCCTCCTCTCTCTCTCTCTCTCGCTCACACACACATAATAATAATAATAATAAATTTATTTATTTATACCCCACCCATCTGACTGGGATTCCCCAGCCAATCTGGGCAGCTTCCAACAACAGATTAAAAATACATTAAAACCTCAGTCATTTAAAACTTCCCTAAACAGGGCTGCCTTCAGATGTCAGGTAGTTGTTTATTTCTTTGACATCTGATGGGAGGGCGTTCCACAGGGCGGGTGCCACCACCGAGAAGGCCCTCTGCCTGGGTCCCTGTTAACTTTGCTTCTCACAGGGAGGGAACTGCCAGAAGGCCCTCGGAGCTGGACCTTCTGATCGGCAAGTCCTAGGCCTCTGCAGGGGCGCGATCCCTTGGCCAGCCAGGCTGCAAGCTGAATCGGGACCCCTGAAATACGTTGGGAGCCAGTTCCGACTGCAGCCTGCCCTAGACGAAGGGAACTCGCACCCGGCCCATCAGCATCCTTTGCTACTCTTCCAAATCTCCCGTAGAAGCTGATCGCGGAGAAGGTTTTGGAGGACGAGGCCTTCCACAAGAAACTCTCGCACGCGGCTTTGGCCCGGTCCCAGCGGAAGCAGCCTCTGGGCACGAGGAAAGAGGACACTGGCGGCAGCGGCGATCACAGGGGGGATTCTCCTTGCACCGGAGAAGCTTTCCGCCAGCCGCTGGGGACCAAACGCCAGGAAGGAGCCGCTGGGAAATTTCCAGAATATCCCCCCGAGGAACCCCAGGAGCCTAGGAGCGAAGGCGGATCCTCCGAGGAGTCCTTATCGGAAACCTCTTGCCTGAGCTATGCTTTTGAAGGTAAGCGGAACGAGGCAGACTTTATCTCTCTCTTTTAAAAAATACTGTATTTTTCGCCCTATAGGACGCACTTTTTCCCCTCCAAAAATGAAGGGGAAATGTGTGTGCGTCCTATGGGGCGAATGCAGGCTTTCGCTGAAGCCTGGAGAGCGAGAGGGGTCAGTGCGCACCGACCCCTCTCGCTCTCCAGGCTTCAGGAGAGCCGCAGCACCAGCCCCACAAGCTTGGGGGACAGCGGGGAGGCAGAACGCTGCCATCCTGCTGTCTCCCGATGTGGTTTGGAGGCTGACGGCTGGGAGACGCGTGCTTCTCCCCGCCGCCAGCCCCGCAAGCTCTGGGGACAGCGGGGAGGCGCAGCGCGTCTTCCCGCTGTCCCCGGACCTGGTCTGCAGGCGGGCGGCGGGGAGAAGAGCGCTTCTCCCCACTGCCGGCCCTACAAGCGCCTGGGGGGGGGGAATAATTTTTTTTTCCTTTATTTCCCCCCAAAAAAACTTGGTGCGTCCTATGGGCCGGTGCGTCCTATGGGGCGAAAAATACGGTAATAATTTCCCCTCCTTTGCTGTTGTCCAGAAAGCCCATTCAGAGGTAGGCTGCCTCTGGAGCTGGAGGTTCCATTTAATTATCAGCTGTTGGTCGGCTTCTCTGTCAGCTTGTCTGATCTCTTCGAGGCTTTAGAAGCTGTCTTAAGATGGTGGCCAGGCCCATAGGTAGTTGCGCTGAGTTAATTCAGTTGTGAGGACTAGAAACCTTCCCCACGCCCAATATAATTTTTATTGCGTTTCCATTTTTTTTTACAAATTAGCTTCAATTGAAAGAATCGGAAATCGGGAAGACCTAAATTTTAATAAGGAATGGGGGGAATTTATAACATATCTCAAAGAACATTGTAAACAGTTGAAATCGTTGGATTGGAATATCGCTTGTAGTTTAATGGTGAATTTTGAATACAGTGGAGAGACAAAAGATTTGGATTGCAGTCGTGCCTCGGAAGCTGAACGGAATCTGTTCCGGAAGTCTGTTCGGCTTCCAAAACATTCGGGAACCAAGGCGTGGCTTCCGATTGGCTGCAGGAAGTTCCTACAGCCAATCAGAAGTCACAGAAGCCCCATCAGACGTTTGGCTTCCAAAAGAACGTTTGAAAACCCGGAACAATCATTTCCGGGTTTGCGGCATTCAGGAGCCAAAACGTTTGAGACGCAAGGCGTTTGTACAACTGCTGAGGTACAGCTGTATTAGGAAAGATGTAGGAGAAAATTATTAACAATAGGACCCAAAAAGGGGAGGGAAGTTCTAGAGATTCCTTGGAATGTTGTTTTTATGTTGTATGCTGGACATGTGACTAAAATTTTAATCTGAAAAACCACATATATTTTTTTAAAAACAACAAGAACAAATTAAACAGTTACATTGTTTCATGTATTGACTTTCCACCTGGGAATGATGATGATGGTGATGATTTTATTTCTGTAACTGACTAGTCCAGGCATAGGCAGACTTGGCCCTCCAGATGTTTTGGGACTACAACTCCCATCATCCTTAGCTAACAGGACCAGTGGTCAGGGATGATGGGAGTTGTAGTCCCAAAACATCTGGAGGGCCGAGTTTGCCTATGCCTGGCCTAGTTGTTAGATTGGTGTGTGTAGATGTCTACAGCTGTAGAAGCGGCTGTTACCTTTGACAATAAATAGCTGACTCTCTGCTGTGTGTTAACCCGCTTCCAGGAGGTAATCATGAGGACTAGTGCCTTTTGTTTTTTGGTAGGATAGGTTGAAATAGATTTCCCACAGCTGCAATCTTACCTCCCATTTTGATTTTTGGGCACCTTATTTGTCTACCTTAACCATTCCAAAACTTAGGCGGGCCTTTACACTGGCCAGACTAAATATGTTACCGTCAGCTGTTCTTGAAGGTAGATATCAAAAAATTCCATTTGAGAACCAGCTCTGCCCCTGTGGAGCTGGCTATGTAGAGACGGTGTCACACGTTCTCTTGTCTTGCTCCCTATATAAAGATCTCAGGGACGAGACCATCACGCCGCTCCTATCTGCCATCCCGGGCCGCTCTTGCGAAGCCAAATTGTTCTCTCTCCTAGCCGACCAGAACAGCTCGACAACAGAGAAGGTTGCCAAATTTATCAAGAGAGCAATGAGACTGAGAGCTGGTATCTGAATGATATCAGTGTCGTCACCCGGATTCCTCGCCTAGGTTTTTATGATTATTATCATTATGTTTTATTATTATTATTTTATTACTTCTGCCAAGTTTTAAGTACTGAGATTATTAATTTACCTAGGGTTTTAATAGGTCACAAGATTTTATGGTAACTATATCTGTAATGTATTCCTGTTGGTGTTTGTCCTTTGATGCTATGGCCTGTCGGCTATGCAAATAAAGTCTAGTTACTTACTTACTTACTGCAATCTTACCTGATGCTGGGGCTCCTGCGGAGGCGCCATCGTTGGGGTGTTGTCTAGGGAGGAAGAGATGGGGGGAGGGAAACTATGAGTCCGATCCTGACCGCTCCAGCCATCTGTTTAGACTCGCAGCGGTTCTCAACCTGTGGGTCCCCCCATGTTGTTGGACTACAACTTGTCGTTTTGCAAGCCCCCTCCATAGAGGCTGGCCCCTCTCATTGTCCTTGGAGCTTCCTTACCGGTAACCTCCTCTGGCTGATATCCAGACAGACCAGGGAGATTTTGATAGGCGACATTTTCCCAAGCGTGGGTAAAATGCACAACCCCTCCCTCCTGCTTCCGCAGGGGAAAGAAAATAAGTCAGAAATCTGTTTGCATGATGTTTATTTCTGACATTACAGCACTAGAGAAAAACACGTCCTTTCAGTTCTGTTCTTCTAGCAAGTCAGACAAACTTCCTGAACATGCGCACACAGAAGGTTTCAAGTTACACTCTTCACAAAGACTTATCCAGCCTGTGAACGTCCTGGGAAACTCCTCTTTCCCACAGATAGGCGCATCATATGATGTCAACAATCTGTGTGTCTGCAGCGGTGATGTTTCCATATACTGACACAACTCCCATCATCCCTGAGCTCTGGCCTTGCTAGCTAGGGGTGATGGGAGTTGTAGTCCAACAACATCTGGGGACCCACAGGTTGAGAAAGGCTGGTTTAGAGAGAGGGCTGGCCTCTGCTCCTCACTTTCCTCCTTCTGGGTCTTCAGTCCCCAGCCCGGACTTCAGCTTCCACGCCAATGAGCACCTGGAAGTCTACGTCTCGGCCTCCGAGAGCCCAAACCACTTCTGGATCCAGATTATCGGCTCGCGCACCTTCCAGCTGGACAAGCTCACCCGCGAAATGACTCAGTACTACGACAGCGGCCTTTCGGTGAGGATTTGTGCGGCGGGAGAAGCCCCTGGCGTGGGGGGAGAGGAGGGCACCCCCTTCGTTCCCTCGCCCACCCGGTCTGAGCTCCGGGTCCTTTTGCAGTGCTAGTGTGTGGGTGTGTGCGAGGGTCCCCTCCTAGTGCCTCTGTTCCTCATGTAGCCTTCTTAGACTGGTGGGGTCTGCGATGCTCCCGGGAGGGAGAAAGGAAGTCAAATGACACCGAGGTTGATTCAGAGAAAGAGTTTATTCTGCTCTCCGGATAGCAGAAGGCACTTGCGTGGACAGCAAGTCCAAAGAAATGAGAGATTCCATGCTGTATATATATCCTCCAGGCACCCTCTCCCCCCTTCCCCAGGAATCCAGCTACGTAAGCTTATACAGTGGTACCCCGCAAGACGAATGCCTCGGAAGACGAAAAACTCGCTAGACGAAAGGGTTTTTCGTTTTCTGAGTTGCTTCGCAAGATTTTCCTAAGGGCTTGCTTCGCTAGACGAAACAGCCCTGCCTCTCCTGTCATGGCGACGGTCACTGCACGCACGCTCGCTTCCCCGCTCCTCCGGCTCCCTCCCACCTTCCTGCTGACGGCTCCTCCGGCACCTTCTGGCCGTCCTTCCGGCTGCCTCGCGCCACTGCCCACCGCCCTCGCGCGCTCCTCTGAGAGAGCTGTTGCCGCCAGCAGCCAGCGTTGCAGCCGGAGTCGCGCTCCTGAGCCCCGCTGCCCTCCAGCAGCCGCGTTGCGCGGTGTCCACAAGGCGCGGGTGAGTCCAAGGACCGGCTGCGGCAGCTGCCCTGCTTCTCCCCACCCCTCCCCGCCGTGGTGCTTCGCAAGACGAAAAAACTCGCTCTACAAAAAAACTCGCGGAACGAATTAATTTCGTCTTGCGAGGCACCACTGTACACGTAAGTTGACATCACAGATGTTCCTGCTCCTGTACTCTTGACCATAAAAGGGTGTTCCTGTTCCTGTGTTCCTTATCTTGGGGTAAGAAGGTCACCAACTCTAAGAGCACTCCTGGTGCCGTTCCCGGGGGGCTGACAAGGTCTGTGTGTCAGTGTGGTCAGGATGTAAGATAAGACCCAGATGTGTCATCCCTGCTCCACTTTGGAACTGATAAGGCCATTCATTAGGCGTCGCGGACTGATAAAGGAGAGAGCTCTGTTTATACAGCTGGGTTCCTGTTACACATTTGCTCAAGAGCTCAAGTTAATGGTTTTTAGCTCATGCACCCTAGGAGAAGGGAGAATGGGATTTTGGGGCCCGTTTCAGACTGACTGCACAGTCAGATTTTAGATTTGGGAAACCCATTCCTTCACTCAGGCTCCCCAGCCGGAACCCCTGAAGGTGAACGTGGGGGACATCGTGGCCGCCCCGTACCCTGAAGACCGCGCCTGGTACAGAGCCAGAGTCCTCGGCACACTGGCCAATGGAAACATGGACCTCTACTACGTGGACTTTGGAGACAACGGAGAGGCTCCTTTGGAGAAGCTGCAGCCGTTACGGTGAGGGAGGAAAGAGGCTGGCACCTCTAACCTCTAACTTTACCTCTGTAGGCCGAGGGAGCTGGTGTTTGTCCACAGACAACTTCAGCGTCATGTGGCCAGCATGACTAAGCCGCTTCTGGCGAACCAGAGCAGCGCACAGAAACGCCGTTTACCTTCCCGCCGGAGCGGTACCTATTTATCTACTTACACTTTGATATGCTTTTGAACTGCTAGGTTGGCAGGAGCAGGGACCGAGCAACGGGAGCTCACCCCGTCGCGGGGATTCGAACCGCTGACCTTCTGATCGGCAAGTCCTAGGCTCTGTGGTTTAACCCACGGTGCCACCCATGTCCCAGCTATAGGCATATAAACACATAAAAACTTTAAAATAGACTACCTTAGAGAAATGACCCAAAGTCACCCGTGGATCTGGGTTTGGGAATTTTCTTAACAAACTAGATTGAATCGGGATGGTCTGTGCCTACAGATCTGTGTGCAGAATCTGGCGACAATTCGGGTCATCTTGTGGTCTTTGCCTAACAGGAGAACGAATTTTTGCTTTACCGGGAGGTCAGCAAGCCTCACCAGCAGGGGGTCAATAGTTTCTCTATGTGCCTCAACCCTTGCACCACTTTTAAGAATTGTGCCTTTCCCCCTAAGGAACCCGGGGACTGTAGCTTGTTAAAGGTGATGTTCTGTCTTGGGGTCCCCCTAACGACACTGGGCACCCTTTGCAAACCGCAGTTTCTGGGATCCTTCGCGAGAGGAACCAAGACGGTTTGGAGAGCGCTTTAAACATCTGGTGTGGATGCAATTGTGGTCAGACCTCTGTAGTCTGCACAGGAGAAGAAACGGAAGGGGAGGGAAGAGGAAGAAGGCAAGCTCAGACCCCGTTTCTTAAGGGGAAACCATTCTAGGGAGCCTGATGGAGCGGCTGCTGCGAGGCGACCGGTCCTTCTATGTCAAAAGCCAGATTGGCATCTCTTGGGAGCCGAGCGGGGAGGAATTTCTCCTCCCCTAGTGCCAGCAGTGGCAATTTTAATCTGAAATCTTAGCCGCAGTGCTGTACCCAGAGCTCAGAAACTGCTCGCGCTAATGGAATTCCCTGGTGGCGAAGTATTGGAAAGGGAATCAGTTACCCACTAGGGGAGAGTGGTTATGTAAGCTTTCAGAATTAGCCCAATTGACAGATCTAACAAGACAAAAACCAAAAAGTGAAGTGAAAAAGGAACGGGAGTGTCTAAACGAATCCCCTAAAAGCCAAGGTTCGAGGACAGAAATCTGGCTGAGTCTGGAATAACCTTGTGAAGTGAAAGGATAAGAAAGAGGGATTTATATCTAGATGCTAGGATAGAGATGATCAGGAAAACACAATGAGAGATAAAGGAGGTGCTGTGGGATTGGTGGAAGGCAATGTTTGCTTTTCTTTTTAGTGTTTATATTAACTTGTAAGATGGATTTGTGGGGGGGGGTCGTTTTTTTGTGGGGGGACTGTTGGTTTTTGTGTTTTGTGTACTGTTACTTTTCGATATTTTTCCTGTTGTGGTTGTTGTTTGGAAAATACTAATAAAATGTATAATAATTCTATTTTAAAAAGTGGAATTCCCTGTCGCAAAATGCGCCTGGAGCAATGGGAGTTTCGACCGCTGCCTTTGTGGCGGCGGCCAGTCCTTTGGCAGGCTGCACGTTTAGCCGCCTCCCCCCCCCTCTCTTGGCACCCCGAAAGCAAGAGGTTAAGTCCTTTCCCCGCTGCTGTTGGCTGTCTTTTGAAACGGTGCGCCAAGGCATCTGGGAGGGTGGTTGTTCCCTGGAAGTAAGCGTAAGCCTCTGTTTAAGGCCATGGTGGTTGAGGCCTGTTCCCCATCTTCTCTTCTCCCAGGAGTGACTTCCTCAGCCTCCCCTTCCAAGCGATAGAGTGTGGCCTTGCCGGAATCGCTCCAGCGGGTGAGTTGCATGCTCAGGAACCACCAGCTTGATTCTTCGTAGGCTCAGACACATCCACAGAGGATAAAGAAGCCCAGAAACTCCAGCGGGTACAGAATGCTCCTTACGGAGTCCTTGCCGCGGGATCACATTCATCCAGTACTTTACCAACTGCACTGGCTTCCGGTGGAGCACAGGGTCAGGTTGAAGGTGCTGGTTTTGACCTTTAAAGCCCTGTGCGGCCTAGGACCCTCGTACCTACGGGACCGTCTCTCCTGGTCTGCTCTGCAGAGGACCTTAAGGTCCACAAATGACAACATTTTGGAGGTCCCAAGTCGCAAGGTGGTTAGATTGGTCTCAACTAGGGCCCAGGGCCTTTTCAGTACTGGCCCCGACTTGGTCGGACGCTCTGTCACAAGAGACCAGGGCCCTGCGGGACTTGACATCTTTCCGCAGGGCCTGCAAGACAGAGCTGTTCCGCCTGGCCTTTGGTTTGGACTCAGTCTGACCCTTATGTTTCCCTCCCCTTGTGGTCTTGATTTATCGGCTACTTTTAAAATGAGGCTGCATTTTAAATTGCATTTTAACCTGTATTTTAAATTGGTTCCCCCCCCCCTTTTTTCCCCTATTATGTTTTTACTGTGCTTTTATTGGTGTTAGCAGCCCTGAGTCCTGCTCTGGTCGGGGAAGGCAGGGTATAAATAAAATTTATTATTATTATTATTAAAGGCCACCAGAGCCTACTAGCCTCAATGTTCTGCCTCCACTCTCAGAGGCGAATCGCTTCTGAAAGGCAGACGCCGGGAATCGCAAGTGGGGAGCGTTGCTGCCACGCCTGGTCCTGTTTGGGGGATTCCCAGAAGAGGCATCTGTTTGCCTGCTGTAAGAACAGGGTGCTGGATTTGGTAGGCCTGATCCAGCTCAGATGCTCTTATGTTCTTAACCAAGTCGCCCTGCAGAGCAGGCCATGGAATCAGGATATTCAGGTGAAACTTGAAAAATAAGAATATTGTGGAAAAGTTCATTTATTTCAGTAATGCAACTTAAAAGGTGAAACTAATATATGAGACAGACTCATGACATGCAAAGCGAGATATGTCAAGCCTTTATTGGTTATAATTGTGATGATTATGGCGTACATCTGATGAAAACCCCAAATTAACAATCTCAGAAAATTAGAATATTAAATGAAATCAGCAGAACAAGGATTGCAAATAGAGCAATATTGGACCTCTGAGAAGTAGAAGCATGCATATGTACTCAGTACTTGGTTTGGGCCCCTTTTGCAACCATTTCTGCCTCAGTGCAGCATGGCATAGATGCTATCAGCCTGTGACACTGCTGAGGTGTTATGGAAGACCAGGATGCTTCAATAGCAGCCTTCAGCTTTTAAGCTGAATTACTGAAATAAATGAACTTTTCCACGGTATTCTAATTTTTCGAGTTTCACCAGCAACATGCTGTTGATAAAGACAAGTCCAGTCCACCCTACTAAAAGGTGTCGCTGCCCTTCGGAAGTGACAGTCGAGCTTTTAGCTGATAAAGATCTACAAATTACATGCCTGGTAGTCAAATTTGCTCTGGCAGCTAAGAAGCTCCATTCCAGCTCTGTTGATGCTTTCTTCCATTCTGTTGATGCTACTTTATGCTGTGAATTTTTAATGCTGTAAAATTTCATAGGCTATGCTGTGTGATTTCAGAAGCCTTCCTCTTGCCCTCTGTCGTTCTTGTAAAGGCCTCTGGCTATACACTTTTTTAAATCAATAAAAAGACTAAAGGTTGAGCAGCGCAGGAGAAGGAAACTTGATTGCCAAAGGCCTGAGTTAAAAGGCCACAGACTGGCAAGGATGATGCTAGGCACATCTCCCCGAGGAGAGCATTCCTAGGGCGCGAGGGTCTCACCACCAATAATGCCCTGTTCTCGTGTTGCCACCCCCCATGCACCGCTTGGTTTGGGAGCGCACAGTTTTAATCCACCTTCCAGGGGAGACGCACTTAGGATGGGGCTGCTTGACCTTGATGTCTTTTTGCTTCCATGGCTTGAACAGGAGAGTCCTGGTCCGAAGCCGCGTTGGACGAGTTTGACCGCCTCACACACTGCGCCAAGTGGAAGCCGGTGCTGGCGAAGATCTCCAGCTACCTGCCTGCTGGGAGCAGCACCTGGCCTCACGTCAGATTGTACAATACCACCAGCGGGCAGGTAAGGCACGGTTTGTGTGGCGCTGTTCCGTTGTTGGAGCGTTAAGATCTTAAAAAGGTAAAGGGACCCCAGACCATTAGGTCCAGTCATGGCCGACTCTGGGGTAGCGGCGCTCATCTCACTTTATTGGCTAAGGGAGCCGGCGCACAGCTTCCGGGTCATGTGGCCAGCAGGACTAAGCCGCTTCTGGCGAACCAGAGCAGCGCACGGAAATGCCGTTTACCTTCCTGCCGGAGTGGTACCTATTTATCTACTTGCACTTTGAGGTGCTTTCGAACTGCTAGGTGGGCAGGAGCAGGGACCGAGCAACAGGAGCTCACCCCGTCACGGGGATTCGAACTGCCGATTTTCCGATCAGCAAGTCCTAGGCTCTGTGGTTTATCCCACAGCACCACCCGCGTCCCTGTTAAGATCTTACAACAACTAAAAATCTCGGCCCAATATGGATGTACAGCCCAGGTTCGCTAGCACCCTATTTAAGGGGCAAGGAGGACCTAGTTTGTTCAGGGGTGGGGAACTGGGTCCTTTGCACAAACCACGAGCCCCTCTTTCCCCTTCCGATTTCAGGACATCGACGTCGGCGCCGAGCTGGTGCGGTTGGGCTACGCGGTGCAGTGCCCGCAGGATGGAGACGGCGGGGCTGGAGATGGGCCCGATCCGTTGGACAAAGGTGCTCAGCACAGAAGCCTGGTGAGTAATGGGGTCGGTTGATCTGCCCTCCCTTGCTTTGAATAGGTTGGGCCAGGGGCTCTGGGCTGTGGGCCGGCTCCAAATACTGGGAAACAAGATCCTAGTCCTCATGATTGCAGCCGAAAGATTTGCTCTTGGGCTCTGGGCTCCAGGCCGGTTAGCAAGTGATAAGAGTACAAGATTCTAGTCCTTAGGATGGCAGCTGAAACTCTTGCTAGAAATGGAGAGTGGGTTGGGGGGGCAGGATGTTGGGGGTGGTGCCGTTTGCTGCGTCCCAAAGTCTTTTCTCTCTCTCTTTTTTCTAAAATTTATTTATTGGTTTTCACATATTGTATTACATTACATTACAGATGTACCAAAGCCAACACCATTTCCTCATCTCCCCATACATTTACATTCCCTCAATCCATCATATTATTCTTTTCTCCTTCCTCCCACTTCCCTCCACCCCCACTCAATTTCCCCCACATTATTTTCTCCTATAAAGAAAACAATGCCCGACCTGAAGAATTTGGAGCAAATGATTCAGCAGAGGAAACACAGCCCAGAATAACTAAGGAGATAGTACAAGAATACTTGGCTAGTTTAGATGTATTCAAGTCTCCAGGGCCAGATGAACTGCATCCAAGAGTATTAAAAGAACTGGCAGATGTGATCTCAGAACCACTGGCAGTCATCTTTGAGAATTCCTGGAGAACAGGCGAAGTCCCGGCAGACTGGAGGAGGGCAAATGTTGTCCCTATTTTCAAAAAAGGGAAAAGAGAGGACCCAAATAATTACTGCCCAGTCAGTCTGACATCAATACCAGGGAAGATTCTGGAGCAGATCATTAAGCAAACAGTCTGTGAGCACCTAGAAAGGAATGCTGTGATCACCAATAGTCAGCATGGATTTCTGAAAAATAAGTCATGTCAGACTAACCTGATCTCATTTTTTGACAGAATTACAAGCCTGGTAGATGAAGGGAACGCAGTGGATGTAGCCTGCCTTGATTTCAGCAAGGCATTTGACAAGGTGCCCCATGATATTCTTGTAAAGAAGCTGGTAAAATGCGGTCTTGACTATGCTACCACTCAGTGGATTTGTAACTGGCTGACTGACCGAACCCAAAGGGTGCTCATCAATGGTTCCTCTTCATCCTGGAGAAGAGTGACTAGTGGGGTGCCACAGGGTTCTGTCTTGGGCCCAGTCTTATTCAACATCTTTATCAACGACTTGGATGATGGACTCAAGGGCATCCTGATCAAATTTGCAGATGACACCAAACTGGGAGGGGTGGCTAACACCCCAGAGGACAGGATCACACTTCAAAACGACCTTGACAGATTAGAGAACTGGGCCAAAAGAAACAAGATGAATTTTAACAGGGAGAAATGTAAAGTATTGCACTTGGGCAATAATAATAATAATAATAATAATAATAATAATAATAATAATAATAATTTTTATTTATACCCCGCCCTCCCCAGCCAAGGCCGGGCTCAGAGCGGCTTACAAGATGGGTGACACCTGGCTTGAGAGCAGTACATGTGAAAAGGATCTAGGAGTCTTGGTTGACCACAAACTTGACATGAGCCAACAGTGTGACGCGGCAGCTAAAAAAGCCAATGCAATTCTGGGCTGCATCAATAGGAGTATAGCATCTAGATCAAGGGTAGTAATAGTGCCACTGTATTCTGCTCTGGTCAGACCTCACCTGGAGTACTGTGTCCAGTTCTGGGCACCGCAGTTCAAGAAGGACACTGACAAACTGGAACGTGTCCAGAGGAGGGCAACCAAAATGGTCAAAGGCCTGGAAATGATGCCTTATGAGGAACGGCTAAGGGAGCTGGGCATGTTTAGCCTGGAGAAGAGGAGGTTGAGGGGTGATATGGTAGCCATGTTCAAATATATAAAAGGATGTCACATAGAGGAGGGAGAAAGGTTGTTTTCTGCTGCTCCAGAGAAGCGGACACGGAGCAATGGATCCAAACTACAAGAAAGAAGATTCCACCTAAACATTAGGAAGAACTTCCTGACAGTAAGAGCTGTTCGACAGTGGAATTTGCTGCCAAGGAGTGTGGTGGAGTCTCCTTCTTTGGAGGTCTTTAAGCAGAGGCTTGACAACCATATGTCAGGAGTGCTCTGATGGTGTTTCCTGCTTGGCAGGGGGTTGGACTCGATGGCCCTTGTGGTCTCTTCCAACTCTATGATTCTATGATTCTAAATTTACAATAATCTTTGCATTCTACAGTCTTCTCAAATCATCCGTATATTCTAATTATCTTTCCTTATTAATTTTTCTTCCATCCAGTACTTCACATTTTAATCTAGGCCTATTAGCGTATCTTTTTTTTAGCAATATTTTGCCATATATTCATCAAAACATTTCCACTCCTTTTTTAATTTTTGATTCGACTGATTTCTTATTAGGGCAGTTAATTTTGACAAAACTAAATACTCATTTAATTTACAAATCCATTCCTCCTTTGTGGGTATAGTTTGTGACTTCCACCTGTGCTGCATCCCAAAGTCTTGGCTGCATCCATCCACGATGGCTGTGCTCTGCCTTTACGTTCGGAGGCAGAAACCCTTCTGAATACTGATTGGTGGAGAGGGCAGAGGGTTCTTGCGCTCTGGTTCTTCTCGCAAAGAGGCGTCTCATCGGCCACTGTGAGAACAGGAGGCCGGACTCCTGAGCCTCATCCAGCAGGCTGTTTTTACGAGACATTTTGGCATCGCAGGGGGTTGGCCTAGATGGCGTTTTCTCATTCTGCATGTGCCTTGACAGCCCTTGTTTCGGCCCCTAGGGAGACACGACGGGGGTGTCCCTGGAGAGCCTTCTCTCAGACACGCAGAAGACCCCCGACGAGATGCCCCTCACTTTGTCGTGCCTCAGCCTTTCCGGTAAGCTCCTCTGTCCCACCACGTGGGTTTGTACACCGGTGTGCCCTGGTCACTTCCAAAAACAGGAACGCGAGGACACCGGAAGCTGCCTAAAACTGACTTCTGGGCGCTTGTTCTGTGAGTCCCTTACAGGCTTTCCAAGTACACACACAGCTCTTACAGTCCCTGCTTTTGCACTCAAGCCTCATCAGTTCCCAAACAAAACCATTTTCAGCAGGTGCGGAAAAGAGCACAGTGAAGGTGCCTCAATAGGCAGGGAGTTCCCATGATGGATTCTTACAAACGTAGAGCGGGGGCTTTATTTTATTGACTAAAAATAGCACCTTGAACCTGGCCAGGTAGCAAATCAGCAACCGGTGTATTCGCTACTGACATTTATATCTCAAAATGGCATTCAACGTTCTTCCTCTATCCTTTTTATTCCCACAACAAGGTAGGTTTGTCCGAGAGACAGTGACACCCAGACAGATTTCTCTCCCTAGTGGGGATGTGAGCCCTGGCTTAACCCACTAACCGTTAAGCCACACTTCCATTATATATAAATAAATCACAGCACCATATTTTTTTTGGTCATGGCCGAATTTAGTACGAACATCTTTGGACAGTAGTTTTCCTATCAAATCTTCTGCACTATGGGGAGAGTCATTTATATTTTGCTCAGTATCCAGCTCAATAATTGCGCTAGTGCAGGGGTCAGTGTGACTCGCCTTCCCCTCTCTCCCCAAAAATGTGTGTCTCTTGTTGCCCCCAAATCTGCTCCAGCAGTTTGGGGGGAACTTGGGACCGTTTAGGAGAGAGCAAGAACGTTCCTGGAACTATTTTATCAGTGCTACATTGAATACAACCCCCTTACCCTGCACCTTGAAGAACTCCTGACACAGTGTAACCGGAGTGTGTTTGGGGTTGTTGTTTTTTTACAGAGGGAATTAAAGCAAGAGACAGCCTTTTGCTGATTCCCTTAGAAAGTGTCCTATCTCCATCTTTGAGTCTTAGCAGCCCTTTGCGAATGACAGCTGCTTCTGGTGCGTGTTTAACGGTGCTAGGTTCAAGGAGTTACTAGTACAGTGGTGCCTTGCAAGACGAAAAGAATCCGTTCCGCGAGTCTCTTCGTCTTGCGGTTTTTTCATCTTGCGAAGCAACCCCATTAGCGGATTAGCGCTATTAGCGGTTTAGCGGCTATTAGCGGCTATTAAAGGCTTAAGGGATTAGCGGATTAGCTGCTAAAAGGCTATTAGCGGCTATTAAAGGCTTAAGGGATTAGCGGATTAGCTGCTAAAAGGCTATTAGCGGCTTAGATCAGCTGATAAGCGGCTTAGATCAGCTGTTAAGCGGCTTAGGGGCTTGGGAAAAAGGCTGGGGGGGGGACCCCAGGAATCGCAAGACATTTTCGTCTTGCAAAGCAAGCCCATGGGAAATTCGTTTTGCGAAGCACCTCCAAAACGGAAAACCCTTTCATCTAGCGGGTTTTCCGTCTTGCGAGGCATTCATCTTGCGGGGCACCACTGTAGTGAATAAAGCCCTTAACAACTCGGGACCAGTTTACCAGCGAGAGAGCCTTACCCCATGGGTGCCCTGGCAGAATTGGCACTTCTGCAACTGCCATCTACTACCCATTCCGCCCTTGGAAGAACTCAACATTTTAGCGTGCCAGCAGCTTCACTTTGGAATTCCCTGCCAATTGAGAAGCGAAGCACCTTCACTGTACTCTTTTTTGCCACCTGCTTAAAAACACGTGCGTTTAGACAAGCTCTTGTTTTTACTATGTATTTTGTGGGTTTTTTATATTGCATTTTTATGTTGTGAACCGGCCTGAGAGCTACCGAGTGTAGGGCAGGACGCAATTTATTATTTATTAGTATTATTTATTGAATTTATATACCGCCCTATACCAGGGCAGTTCACAGAATAAAATCAAGATATAGAACCACAAAATACATAATAAAAATAAAACCAATAGCCCCCCTCCAATATTTTAATACTTATTTTATGAATATTAAAAATAATAAGCATACTGGGAAGTTGATGCGAGTTTTAATCTGTTTTTTAAAAAAGCTTTTCGGAATTCTTAAATTATTGTTTCATACCAGTAATCCTTTTTTTTGTGTGTGTGTGTAAACCGCATTGAGGTTTTTCGCAACCAGGCATTGTATGTCTTTTGTGTGTGTAAAATGAACTCCGCCCTTTTGACTTACATCAGATGAGCCTGTTGAAGGACCTCGGGACGAGACGGAGCCCCCCCACTGCTTGGCATCCACCCTGGAAGGTCTCCCCCCCTCGCTGGAGTCCCTGCAGCTCTCCCTCCCCTTTGCCACCCCCTCGGAGGGTTTCCCCTCCACCCCTCGCCCCTGCGAAACGGGGGGCGGCAGTGGGCGCTCCGATTCGAACCCGCCTCCAGAAACGCCCGCTCAGGCAGAGGCGGTGATGGAGTCGACCCCTCTGCCGGACGTTGAGCTGTGGGCGGCCAAAGCGGACCAGGCGTCCACCCCCAGCGGTCTTGGCCAACCCGGAGAGGGGGCCTTGTCCCCCTGGCTCTCGAGCGAAGGCTCCCCCGGCGAGGAGGACCTGTCAATCAGCCAGGCGGACAGCAGCACCTACTCTCCCCGGGGCTACTTCTACTACCTCTCCTCGTCCAGGGACACTTTCGATTCCTCGGTCTTCTACTGCAAAGGGTCCCCCTCTCTCGACGACGAGTCTAGTGGCACGTCCTCCAGCCCCGAAGGCAGCGGGAGGGAAGGTACGGTCCTCTCCGCTTGAAGCGGCACTCCTGGAGGTGTCGAAGGGGGAGCACTGCGCTTGAGCCGGGGGCCACTGGGCACACTGCCTGTCACACACAGGATGCCAGCTTTGGTTGCCTTCATCACCTCTGCTTTGGGACGGCGGTTGTATTCTGCAGAGCTCTGGGGGTGGAGGGGAAACATCCCTAGGTAGGAGACCTTGGGGCCTCCACCAGACTTCAAGTGTCAACCCTTTTATTCAGAACCATAAGGACTGGAAGCTTAGGTTTTGGGCGAAAGCCGCTACTTTTTATGCATAGATTAATCAACACTCATTTAAGTTGGTTGACCCCTGAAGGCTAATGGGAGCCATCAAGACTGGAAGTTGACACACGACCTCCTGTTAGGATTCTTCTTCTGTGTTCGCAGTCATGGGATTGTTTTCTATCACATGATGGTGTATGTTTTCATTCCACAGTGTGGGAAGTGACGGAGACGGGATGTTTTGGTATTACTGTGTTCTGTGAAGTGGGACTATTTTCCTTTGTTCTTCTCTTTGCTGTCTGATGAGAAAGAGGAAGGAGCTAAGGCAGAATGCCCCAAGTGTATTATATATAAAGTAGATTAGCCAAAATGCTGAATTGCTGAGATCTGTTATGCAGTTGTGCAAACTCTGCGGATCCCTTATTGTTGTTAGCCGCCCTGAGCCCGGCTTCGGCTGGGGACGGCGGGATATTATTATTATTATTATTATTATTATTATTATTATTATTATTATTATTATGTGTGCCGGTGTCTGTTGGAATCGGTCGCTGTGATGTTCGGGCTGAAGAAAGCTTTTGAAGCTCCCGAACGACGACCAAGTGGGAGAGAACGTGCCAGCTGGGCATATGTCTCTGCCAGGGTCCTACACGCGAGTAGCACTATCCCAGCACCTCCTTCAGGTTTTCCTGGATCTACCATACTCCGTGAAAGGGACCTTTCCGCAGGCTGTAGCTTTCTTTTCATGATTTGCTGAGCTATTGCCTTGTCCTCAGCATCTTGGAAAGGCCGCCCATTTTATATGCGATCAGCTAAAAATGACAAGCGTGGTTGCCCGTCCTCTTTGTTGCCCATTGCAGCAGCACCCACTCATACCCACGGGGCTGCTTTGCTGAAAGATCTCCCACCCTCTGGTAGCACCAGGCACAATAAGACTAAACAGCACGGGTCTCTATGTCGGTGGCTGTCAGGCTCAAATCCTGGGTTTCATCCTGTGCTTCGCGTGGGGTTTAACGCACTCGCTCGAAGGGGCTTACACTCCTGGGGTACTTTCTCAGCACATCTATACTCCCTGTGGCACATTGTTGCTGTTAACGGTAGCGCGAAACCCCGCAGCAAACCTTGTCCTAACACTCACTTTTTCCCAACTCCTCTGCAGAGGTTGCCTCCGTCTCGGAGGCCGGTGAGCTCCTTCCATTGGACAGTGGCTCCTTGACCCCTTGAGCTGCGCAGGTGGGGAGCCCCGCTGTGAAGCCGGTGAGTTCCTGGGGTGCTGAGTCTCTGGGGGGCCCTTCCTGAGAGAGGAAGGATCGTGAGTGAGCAAGAACCTCGGTGCCGAGTCGATTGGACTGATCCTGGAGGCTCTTCTCAAGTTCTCGCCTGCTCACTTTTGAGGGGCTTTAAATTTGCACACTTAACACTTTTGCGTACCTGGCAAGTCTCCCAAACGTGGAGAAACCATTCGGGGAGAAATGGGCAGCTGCTGTGCTGGGAAAACGCTTGGCACGAAGGCAGCCGATTTGGGTATTAGAAAGAACGGGTGGCAGCTGTTTGTAAATCACGGGGAATTTGATCTCTCCTTCTCTTGTCCCCACTTTTGCTTCCAGATTTTCTGCCTGGGATTGAGCAGCACAGGGAATCGTCTGTTCCTCCAGCTTTGCTCAGTGACTCAGGAACATCCCAACTTCTTGACCGGCCAAAGGAAGTTGACGCTTTCAGCGTGTCACCACGTCCGAGGGGAAGGGGACACCTGTTGGCTGTAGCCACGAAGAGCCTTACTTTTTTTAAAAAAAAGACTTTTTGCTCCTTCTCAAAGCTTGCAAAACTGTAAGACTTCGGCAGGCCCAGAGCTGTGTTCTGTTCCGCGTGGTCACGGCTTTCCCAAAGGGGTTTCCAAGAAGGATCCGCATGTGCTGCTGTTGTTTATTTGCAGAGTTTTGTTAGCGCCATTGCGGTGAAGGGTCAAGCGCTCCGTTGAGGATCTTGCCAACGCACAGATGCCCAGCTGTGGGTTGAGACTCTGTCCTCTTGATCTTCGGCCGGTACTAGCAGCTGGGAGGCGAGCACAGCTACTAGAGTCATCATCTTTTTTTCTGCGGGTCAGCTGGCCTCGGCAGAGGAATGTTGCATCCTTATTCTAAGTTCTTTTGGCTTCGCTAACTGTGCCTCTTTCCTCTGTCACAGGATGGGTAGGGAACCAACTGCAGCGACCTTCGTTCATCCGGTCTCTGTGGGTCACATGTTTCCAGGGCCGTACCATTTTTCGGCTTGCCCGGGGGGGGAATGATGCGAATGCTCCCACCACACCCAGTCCAAATTCAACGCTTCCTTATCATATTGCGGAGCGAGCAGAGGAGTTCTCTATCCTAGCGTTGTTGCATTTGAAATGGAGGGGATTGTCCACAAAGGGCTCTCCTGTCCCCCAGCCATATCCTTAAATACTACAGCCCAGCAGGATTGCATCAGGTGACTTTTGTTGCATGTGTTCATGGGCTGCAAGACCATCGATTAGGCCAGGCTCAATGGAGGCAAACCATCGTTAAGATGTCAGGCTGAACGACAGCCGTCCTCTCACAAGGGTGGTTGTAAATGGCAGTGGCGATGGGCAGCTTGACATTTCAGATATGGAAAAGGGGTCAGGGAGGGAGGCTGAGTCCAGCTTAGAGCAAGGCGGGGGGGGGCCTTTGTGCATCCAGATGTTCCCAAACTACAACACCCATCATCCATAGCCACTGGCGTGGATGATGGGAATTGTAGTCCGGCAACCTCTAGAGGCACAGAGGTGCCCCATGCCTGATCTAGAGGGTTGTTAGGAGCAGCAACCTGCCTCTGGTCATTTTGGCCCAGGGGTGGTGAGAGAGAAAGGGGGCCAGCAACATCTAGCCCTACTGTGACACAAGTCTTAAAAACCTTCGGTTGAGCCCCATTCTTTTGTTGTTAAAAGGGGGTTGGCCTTTTCTCAGAAGCAAGAAGACTGTGTTGTCCAAAAGAGACCACATTTCCTCCTGCTCCCAATAGGCGAGGGGGCCCATTAATTTAAAAAGCATCCTAGTTTTGGACATGGTGGGAGTTTTCATGTCTGTGTCTGGGGGGGACAGACAGGCATCGTACATAAAGGTGGAAGCGCCTTTGGCGCTGTGTCCGCCTCTTACCCCCACAAACAAAATGCGGTGTTTGAACTCGATGTGTGTTACATGCATTATTACATTGATTCTCGTTTTCCTCTTTAAATAAAGGCTCGTTTTTGGATTGTTCTCAAATTCTTGTCAGGAAGAAACCAGTGCTGAGCACGGCACATGGGATTGCCTCACGAGCAGGGTGTATGGAGGGCTTTAAAAGAGGTTTAGAAAAATGGGTGGAGGATAGTAATAATAATAATTTATTATTTATACCCCGCCCGTCTGGCTGGGCTTCCCCAGCCACTCTGGGCAGCTTCCAACAGAATATTAAAATACAATAACCTATTAAACATTAAAAGCCTCCCTAAACAGGGTTGCCTTCAGATGTCTTCTAAAAGTCTGGTAGTTGTTGTTCTCTTTGACATCTGGTGGGAGAGCGTTCCACAGGGAGGGTGCCACCACTGAGAAGGCCCTCTGCCTGGTTCCCTGTAACCTCACTTCTCTCAGGGAGGGAACCACCAGAAGGCCCTCGGCCCTGGACCTCAACTGACCCTCCTCATACAGATGTGGTACCATGACCAGAGGAACAAATGACACCTGTTCCGTCTTAACATAACAGGGATTTACGAGATGGGGAGCAGAAAGAGGGAGACCCAAACCACGTTTGCCATCAGCTGACTCGGGAACTAGTCACTGGTTGGGGACCCTGCAGGAAGGTAAACGGCGTTTCCGTGCGCTGCTCTGGTTCGCCAGAAGCGGCTTAGTCCTGCTGGCCACATGACCCAGAAGCTGTACGCCGGCTCCCTTGGCCAGTAAAGCGAGATGAGCGCCACAACCCCAGAGTCGGCCACAACTGGACCTAATGGTCAGGGGTCCCTTTACCTTTAAACAAACAAACCAACAGGATGCTGTGAGCTGTGATGCCAGTTTAATGCCACCCTCTGGGGGAATCGGTGATCTGCTCATTCAGGGAGCCTGTCCGCCAAGAACAGCCCCACCCTGCCTCCCCGATGGGTCTGCTTTCAGGGTCCTCCACTTCTCATCCTCCGCTTGGCAAAGTTCTCGTTCCATGGGGTAAGCCATGAAGATGACGTCCTCCCAGGGAGGAAGGGAAGGGTGATCCGGCCGCAGGAGCGTGAAACCCAAGAAGCCAAAGGCTCGTAGCAAGTCTCCTTCGAGCGAGGGGAGAAAAAGAAGAGGATTAGGAAACCAAGGGCAAGATGATCTTTCCCCATCTTTCCTCTGGTTTATCCCATTTATCCGCATGTTTGTCAAGCCATAAAAATGCAGCGTATGTACACGCTTCCCTAAAGAGCAGTAAAAGCATCAGTCGGTGCTGACTGGTAAAAATAAAACTGCATGGCAGAGGCCTGTCAGATTAACAGACATCAAAAGCAAGGCAGGGATTATTCCTGCCCAAACTCTAGTGGCAAGGAGTTCCACAGGGCACAGACCCACAAGGGGTGGCAAGGAGTTCCGCAGGAGCACAGTGCTGACTAAACCTCAAGAGGTGTGCGAGCAACCTCTGGAAGCGCCCTGCCAGAGGATCGTGGTGGAGCGTAAAGGATCCGGCCGTGTTTGCACACCAAGCTGTTACAGGGATTTGTGAATGAACATAACTGGTCCAGTAGCAAACTGGTTTCACTCTGCCTTCCACCTCACATTCTAAAGAAAGGTAGATTCCGGCCCTATCTGGAGACGCTGTTGGGCATTGAACCTGGGACTCCCTTGGAATAAAGTAAAGGTTCCAGTCCTCATGGTTCTGAAAAAAACGTGGCTTTGAATCGGAACATAGGAAGCTGCCTTAGAGTGAGCCAGGCCATTAGTCCAGCTAGGTCAGGACTGTCTGCACTGACCGGCAGCATCTCTGCAGTTTCAGGCAAGGTACTCTCCTGGTGACCAAATTGGATGATGCTCAACCAAAATGTTCTGGCCCTTTTTAATGCTTTTTAATGGAGTTTTTTTCTGGCCTAATAAAAGCCCAAATTTGGAATTGGGATTCCCCCCCCCCTTTGCCCTTATCATTTCCAGATTTCTGGAATGTGGATAGTCCAGGACCCAAAACCCAGATTCTATTAGCAAAGGGAATCTTTTTTTCCCCTTACCCCTGTCCCGTCGAGACTTGTGGAAGTTAACAAGCACCTGGTCTGCCTCTGTATTTTCTTCCACGTATTCCAGCGTTGCAGTCAGGCTAGGAGCAGAAACAGCCGCAGGGTCCGTATTAAGCATTTATTCTTACTAAGGGTGCTGTTCTCTTGCAAGCAGGGCTTGCAAAGGGACTAGTCCTCAGTAAGGTGTTCGGCTTGTGTGTGGCCGGTACCACTGAAATGTGGGTGAGAGCTCCCATGAGTGAATCTATCCAAAGAATTCCCTGAACCTAGAAAACCAGACTGTCACAAAAAAGGCTACTCTTCTCCTTGACATGCTAGATTTCTACATACAGAGAAAGGTGTTGTGTGTATTTTTTCCCTGTTTTAAATTGGAGGTCCAGTCATAAATGCCCCGGTCTGACACCACTCCTTTGCATGCACCCCACAATCATTTACGGAGCCAAAGCATAGTGCCGAGTTTGCTAGCGGTTCAAATCAGCCATTTTGGGAGGTGGAAATCTATTGATGTTAGCTGCAGCAAAGAATTGCAGTGCAAGGAGCTCTTGTTGAAGATACTGTATTTTTCGCTCTATAAGATGCACCAGACCACAAGACTCACCTAGTTTTTGGAGGAGGAAAACAAGAAAAAAAATATTCTGAATCTCAGAAGCCAGAACAGCAAGAGGGATCGCTGCGCAGTGAAAGCAGCAATCCCTCTTGCTGTTCTGGCTTCTGGGATAGCTGCGCAGCCTGCATTCGCTCCATAAGACGCACACACATTTCCCCTTACTTTTTAGGAGGGGAAAAGTGAGTCTTATAGAGCAAAAAATACAGTACTCTATTCCATCTCCTCCCTCCCTCTGGCTCTTCCATTACACATGCAAAAATTAGCAACCCATTATCACTGAGCATGCTCAGAACACTCTGGGCTGTTTCTGAAGTTCAACCCGAACCCATCAACTTTTTTCCTACTTCTGTAAATCTTAGGTTCCCCCAGTCAGGTGCAGGCGACAGCACCAAGAGCATCTCTGCCCATAAATAAATCCTCAGTGCCTTGGGTTTGGGTTTCATTGGTTCCGAACTATTGCCTCCCTCGCTTTGCTTCTAAATATTTCCCCCCACAAGAGCTGGGGTTTGGGGTGAGTGGTGGTCTCTAAACCGCTGGAAAAACGCTGGGCTGTTTCCAACGTTAGTCCTGCTCAGAGCAGACATCTTGAAAAAGAACGGGTACGGCCAATGTAGGCACATTCAGTGGGTCTACTCTGCGCGCAATGACAAAGCCGCCCACTTCTGACACCCAGTTGCAGCGGAGAATCGCTCTCACCTTTCGCGGCTGTTGCAGTCCAGGGCAAGGTGAGGCGTGTCGAGGAAAACCGTGCGTGCCTGGAGGAGGCCGTGCCAGTGGCTGACCCCCTGGCTGCCGCGGGCAAAATGGAAGTCCAACTGAACGGGCTGGTCGGGACGTTGGCGTTCGCCGGCGAAAACAGTGAGATTCCCAGCCTGGGCAGTTATTGGGTGAAACATTTGCAACTACTGGTTAGAAAACACCTTAGCAGAATCCCCCTTCTTTCCAACCTTCAGGTGGTGAGTGACGGTGATTGATTGATTGATTGATTTGCTAAAATGCCTCCATCCCTGCGCAAGTGGGAGATGTCAGCTGGTTTGCACAAGTGCTGAGTTATGGCAACATTTCGTTAGAAAATTGTAGATTTTGGAAGGAGACCCTAGAGCGTATATATCGCCCAATCCCATGCAATATATTTAAACCAGTCGAAGGAAGGAAACTAGCAAAACAATGAGAGTCCACAACCTTCCCCCCCCCCCCAACTCAGTTTGTGAAATTAACACTCTTTGGAGAGACCTGCTGGCGACTCCTTTGAAGCTGAAAGTATCTATTTGCAAAGTATCTGTAATCCAATATCCGCTGAGGGATGATATTCCCACCCAACTACTGAGATGGTTTCAGACTATTTAGTTGAGATTTTTTCAAAGTCTCATTTAAAACTACTTAATGGTGGCTACTGAGTCTTTTATATGTTTTATATGTGTTCAATAGGTCTGTATTGCAAATATTTTATGTGATTTTTATTGTCTAAATTGTGTCAGTAAAGGCTGAATGAATATTCTCCCCGGAGAAATCTGCCTTGTATTGAGTCAGACCATGAGTCCATCAAACCCAGTGTTGTCTACACGAACTGACAGCAGCTCATCAGGACTTCAGACACAGGATATTTCCCTGAGGTTGGGGGGTAGGGGCAAACTTTGTATGCTACCTTCAGCTCCTTGGAGAAAAACGGTGGGGTAGATATATAATGTGGGGGGGAGCCCTGTTCTCAAATTTCAGATTGTAAGCTCATTGGGGCTGAGACCCTTTCTGTGCACTTTTGTACAGCATCGTGCAAGCAGATGGTGGTCTATTATGACACAAAGGGCGGCAAATATGTTCCAGCAGCCTTAAGGGTTTTCAAAATCCATTTCCCAACTCCTGTACACTGCAAATGTCTGGCATAATGGGGACCTGCCAAAGCTAGATGGCTTTCAGGCAAAATTTATCTGATCTCTGCTGCAGGTACCCAGCTGTGTCCCCAACTCCGTACTTCTGTTAGAAGCTGGTGAATGCCCAGTTTCAACTAAAGCCTGGCGGGCTGCCCTAAAACATTGGCTCAGGATTTCAGTGTTTGATCTAGAGATGGGTTTGTACCAACACCAGACCATTGAGGAATTTGTCAGCAAATGGCAGAAAACCATGGCTAGAAAAGCCACCTCTATTGGTCTGTCTCCCCCCGCCCCCAACTCTATTACCTGGGTTATGAAGGTGCCCTAAAGACATTAAAGCAAAGATTATGGGATAATACACAAAGTGACTTGCAATCTCGATCACACACATGTCTTTAAGTTAACACCTTACATTAAAAACCTGACAGTACCAAACTATCGAAGGCTTTTCATCAAAGCCAGACTAAACGTCTTTCCTTCTGCAGTGTTGGATGGCAGGTTGAGAGGAGTTCCCTACCAGGACAGACTTTGCTCGTGTGCTCAAGACATCGATTCCATAAATCATATTTTGTTGCACTGTGCGAAGTATGAGCAAGCCAGGGCTGAACTGATATTACCTTTGCTGGTACCTTTCCCGGGAAAATCAGAGGCTCACTATGTCAGGTTCCTATTGGAAGACCGGACAAATGCTAGAACATTAGCAGTGGTGAAGTTTTTATCGGTGGTTGCAAGAACAAATGATCCCTATCTTTAAGTCTGAACAAAATGCTTGTTTAACCTGGAGGTAGGCTGTATGAATTGTGCATTGCTTTGTAAGGATTTGTTGGGTCTCTGGACCGTAATAACATTTCTAATAATAATAATTACTGATCCGATGCAAGGCCGGAAAGGCCCGAGGCAGAAGAAGCCTACCTTATATACCTCTTTAAGGCTCGCTTGGTCTCCTTTGAGGCTCCTTCTCCTGTCTGGGCAGCCGCCCACGAACTCAGGAGCACTGCGGGCAGTAGCGGGGCCGGATACTCAAGCTCTCACGTTGGGTAAGGGTTGAGCTGTGCCGCAGAACGGAAACAAGAAAATAGATGGCATGGATAAGCAGGTTGTGAAATTGGCAGGTATCTTGAACACAAGGGGCTGGAAACTTGACATTAGGCCCCATAGTTCTGAATAATAATGTGTAAAGTATAATGGCTCAATTCACACTGAAATGAAAAACGCCCGAAGGCTTTAACATGGGAGATTTTCCTCTGGGCTCCTTGATGGGTTGGAAATTAACTGTTATCTGCTAGTTCTAACAATGTGTTTAACTTTAGATCACATGGGAGGTATTGGGTTGCAAATCCTCATCTTGAAAGGGAGATGCCTTTACAGTGGTACCTCTGGATGCGAAAGGGATCCGTTCCGCAGCCCCGTTCGCATCCTGAGTAAAACATAAGATGCGACTGCGCGTGCATGGGTCGCGTTTTGCCGCTTCCGTGCATGCGCGTGATGTCATTTTGAGCGTCTGCGCATGCACGAGTGGCGAAACCCGGAAGTAACGCGCTCCATTACTTCCGGGTTGCTGTGGAGCGTAACTTGAAAACGCTCAACCTGAAGCACATCTAACCCGAGGTATGACTGTAGTCTTTTGTTCCCAGCCGGAGTGGAAGCAAGATGCGATAAGGAAGCTCTCCAGGAGCACACTGTCTCAGGCTAGAATGGGGACACAGAAGAGTTTTGATCTCAATCCTGTTCAAAGTTATTTTTAAGATGCCAAGCCTGTGCTAGACACACACAAGATAAGTGCATGGAATTACAGTGGTGCCCCGCAAGACGAATGCCTCGCAAGGCGGAAAACCCGCTCGACGAAAGGGTTTTCCGTTTTTGAGGTGCTTCGCAGAACGAATTTGCTATGGGCTTGCTTCGCAAGACGAAAATGCCTTGCGATTCCTGGGGTTTTTTCCCCCTCCCCCCCTTTTCCCCAAGCCCCTAAGCCGCTTAACAGCTGTTCGCTAAGCCGCTTAACAGCTGATCTAAGCCGCTTATCAGCTGATCTAAGCCGCTAATAGCCTTTTAGCAGCTAATCCGCTAATCCCTTAAGCCTTTAATAGCCGCTAATAGCCGCTAAACCGCTAATAGCGCTAATAGCGCTCATCCGCTAATGGGCTTGCTTCGCAAGACAAAAAAAACCGCAAGACGAAGAGACTCGCGGAACAGATTCTTTTCGTCTTGCGAGGCACCACTGTATCTGGATGTATCTCTGATGCTTTTGTTCTGTTTTGAAGAAAAAGTAAAGCTCAACAAGGAGTCAGCTTGTATGCTTCCACTTGCTTCAAGCTGTGCAATATTAATATCTGCAGTATAATGGGCTGACTTAAATAGGGAAATAGGAGGTGAGCGGATTGAAGCGGAGTCAGACCATTGGTCCATCTTGCTCAATATTGTCTACACAGGCTGGCAGCAGTGTAACAGCATTTCAGAGAGGGGTCTCTTCCAGCCCTACCTAGAAATGGTGGGGGCACTGAACCTGGGACCCTCTGCTTGCAAGGCAGATGCTCTACCACTGAGATTCAAAAATGAAGCAAGATCCTAGTCCTCATCGTTCTGAGAACACGTCTCTGACACACCTCCGCCTGGAGATGCCGGGCCTTGAACCCGAGGCCTTCTGCATGACAAGCAGCTGTGCCACCACTGAACTATGGTGCTTCTTCATTTCCAGGCAAGTGTCCCAACAAAATCTGGGGGTCCAAAAGTTCCCAGTCCTAATACAGGGATGGGGGACATTGCAGCCACTCCCATAGTGTCTGATCCTTGGCCGTGCTCGCTATATGTGCCTAGCAATATATGGGTCGCGGGGGGGGGGACGTCCTCTAAGGTACCTATGTGGCACCCATGTGCCCAAGGTAAAGGTAAAGGGACCCCTGACCGTTAGGTCCAGTCGTGACCGACTTTGGGGTTGCGGCGCTCATCTCGCTTTACTGGCTGAGGGAGCCGGCGTACAACTTCCGGGTCATGTGGCCAGCATGACTAAGCCGCTTCTGGTGAACCAGAGCAGCGCACGGAAAAGCCGTTTACCTTCCCGCCGGAGCGGTACCTATTTATCTACTTGCACTTTGACGTGCTTTCAAACTGCTAGGTTGGCAGGAGCTGGGACTGAACAATGGGAGCTCACCCCGTCGCGGGGATTCGAACCGCCGGCCTTCTGATCGGCAAGTCCTAGGCTCTGTGGTTTAACCCACAGTGCCACCCATGTCCCTTGCACCCAAGGTAGCCCCCCTCTTACCTCTTGCCACTGGGCGTCATTTTCCGCCGATATCTAAGGCGGCGCTTAGTCCAAGAAAGGGTGTTTTTGGGTGCCCGGTTCGGCCGCGTTTTGCTGGGCAATGCCTCCCGGCCCCGGGCAAAGTGGGTCCTAGCTGGCAGGGCCCCCGCCTTAAGTACCCAAGGGACCCCTATTGTGACCTGTGCGAGCTTCTGCCCCATGGCAACTTGGCTGTGTCACAAGCATCATTGTGAGAGGCCACACCCCCTCCTGGCCACACCCAGGCGAAGCTCCTCCCACTCCCGGGTACCACAGCATCCTCTCCCTCGTAAGGACACCTGGCTCTGGGTCCGCACCATATGGGATGCATTTAAAGCACATTCAACACACACATATCCGGCACACGGCTCCCACAGGAGGATCATGGGAGCTGTAGTTTCCCTCCCTCGCAGAATCCTTGGCAAACTACCGTTCCCAGCATTCCTTGGGGGAAGCCATGTGTTTGAAATGTGCATGGGTGTGCTTTAAATCTATGCTTTGGGGCTGCCCATAGTATTGTCCACACTGACTGGCAGCTGCTCTCCAGGGTTTCAGGCAGGGGTCTAAGAGATGTTGGAGACCAAGTCTGGGACCTTCTGCATTAATAATAATAATAATAATAATAATAATTTATTTATATCCTGCCCTCCCCAGCCGAAGCTGGGCTCAGAGCGGCTAACAACAGTAAAATGATACAACATTCTAAAATCATTTCATTTTTTTCTATGCATTTCTTTTAAGAAACCACTGAATTATCTTCAGGGGCGCACTCTGCGCACACTCAGAGACACGTTGCCCTTCCTTTTTGAGGAGACTCAGTTCTGTGGGGGTTGTTGGTGAGAGAAAGGCACAGCATGCTTGTTGTCAGGCCCTTTGTCCTTACGACTTTTAAAATAAATTTAAAAATCACCTTTCTGCTGTACTTGCAGAAAGGAAAGGAGAAACACACTCAGTGTATGCTCAGAGGCCATTGAGAGCACCCTGCTAATTTGTGACTTCCTGCTCCACTGGATGGATGCAGTCAAGACCCCCAACATCCTGCCCCCCCACCCCACCCCCCGTTTCAAGCAAGAGTTTCAGCTGCCATCCTAAGGACTAGAATCTTGTGCTCTTATCGCTTGCTAGCCTGCCTGGAGCCCAGAGCCCAAGAGCAGAGCTTTTGGCTGCAATCATGTGGACTAGGATCTTGTTTCCCAGTATTTGGAGCCGGCCCACAGCCCAGAGCCACTGGTCCAACCTATTCAAAGCAAGGGAGGGCAGATCAACCGACCCCATTACTCACCAGGCTTCTGTGCTGGGCACCTTTGTCCAACGGATCGGGCCCATCTCCAGCCCCGCCGTCTCCATCCTGCGGGCACTGCACCGCGTAGCCCAACCGCACCAGCTCGGCGCCGACGTCGATGTCCTGAAATCGGAAGGGGAAAGAGGGGCTTGTGGTTTGTGCGAAGGACCCAGTTCCCCACCCCTGAACAAACTCGATCCTCCTTGCCCCTTAAATAGGGTGCTAGCGAACCTGGGCTGTGTACCCATATTGGGCCGAGATTTTTAGTTGTTGTAAGATCTTAACAGGGATGCGGGTGGCGCTGTGGGATAAACCACAGAGCCTAGGACTTGCCGATCAGAAGGTCGGCGGTTCGAATCCCCGCGACGGGGTGAACTCCCGTTGCTCGGTCCCTGCTCCTGCCAACCGAGCAGTTCGAAAACACGTCAAAGTGGAAGTAGATAAATAGGTACCACTCCGGCGGGAAGGTAAACGGCGTTTCCGTGTGCTGCTCTGGTTCGCCAGAAGTGGCTTAGTCATGCTGGCCACATGACACGGAAGCTGTCTGCGGACAAACCTGCCGGGAGCCCAGAGCCCAACAGCAAAACTTTTGGCTGCAATCATGAGGACTAGGATCTTGTTTCCCAGTATTTGGAGCTGGCCCAGAGCCCAGAGCCACTGGCCCAGCCTATTCAAAGCAAGGGAGATCATTACCCCATTACTCACCAGGCTTCCGCACTGGGCCCCAGTTGCTGCCCCCTTTGCCCATCCTGTGGGCACCACGCAGCCCAACCACACCGGCGTCTAGGGCGTCAGTAAGCAAATTTAATGATGATCTTGCTGGCAACAGAAATATGAATAATAATAATAATAATAAATTTTATTTATACCCCACCCTCCCCAGCCAAGTCAGGGCGGCCAACACCAGATATAAAAACAATAGATTAAAATACAATTTAAGATTAAAATACAACATTAAAATGCACCCTCATTTCAGCAGAAACTCAAAACAAAAACTTTTGGGGGATAATAACTAGTGAATATTTTTTTAATAATAATGATTATTGATTTTAACATATCAATTATAAAATGTACCACGAAACCTATCACTTATACAATCTTTTTAGCACCTCTGATAATCCACTGTTTTATCCGCTTCTTATACAGTTCTTAACTTTATATTGCCTTTAAAATAACTAGTGAATATTAATCGATTGCTCAGCCTTGGCCCTAGGCGGGTTGCAGCAAAGGGCTCCTCTTTGCAAAAAAAAAAAAAAATTTTGCACTCTGTCTATGCTCAGTGGCACTCTTGACATGCTTTTATTTTGGGGCGGCGGGGGAGGTGGGTTTTTGCTACCGTGTTAAGATGGGCAAGAGAGAAAGAGAAAAAGGAGTAAATAAATCCTGGGGGAAGAAAGCGTGCCGGGTTTGTGTGTCGTCCCCGCCACGCCGGCTCCTCCCTCCTCTGCCCGCCCCGCGGTCGACTCACCCCGGCGGGCGGAGCCAGGCGAGACCGAGGCTTCTGCGGGGCCTGCGCGAGGCGAGGCGCGTGAGGAGACGGGCGATGCTGGCGGCGGCGGCGGCGAGGGGCCTGATCCTGGCAGGGGCCTCCCTGGGGGTCCCGCTCGGATGTCGGGGGCTTCGCCTCTCGGCCCCCCTGGTGAGGAAGGAGGGGGTAAAATGTATGGGGGGGAGAGAGAGGGGGGTCTTTGGGGAGAAATATTATAAAATATTAGATTTGGGGAGAAATATAGGGGTGGGGGTCTTTGGGGAGACTGCTAAGGGGGCGAAAGGGGCAGGAAGGTGATGCCTATCTAAATGGAGGCCTTTAAAACGAGGCTCTTTAGGGGGGGGGACGGAGGTTGGGGGGTCATTTCAGAGAAATTACAGGGCGGGGGGTGTCTCTGGGGGTCGCTTTTTGGGGAGGAGAGTCTCAGGGGGCAGGTGTGGGGCTGCATTGATCTGCATTTAAATCTATGCCTTTGCTGCCTATATGAATAGGCTTCTTTTGTTGGGGGGGGGGAGTAGTAGGCACAAAATATAGGGGGCAGACTAATAATAATAATATAATATTATTTATACCCTGCCCATCTGGCTGAGTTTCTTTGGGGGGGGAGGTAGTAGACACAAAGTATAGGGGGCATTGCAGATGGAGAGGGGGCCCTGGGATTTATTGGGGGGGGGGAGCTCAAAGAGACTGTAAAAGGAGGCGTTCAATGGACTCTGTGCATTTATGTCTTTACAGTCCAGGTATGTCTGCGCTGCTTTCCGAGATGGGGGAGAGCAAAGATATTTTTTTTTGGGGGGGTCCTCCTGGGTTGCTTTTGGAGCACAAGATAAGCACGTATTTTGCTATGTGTTTAAATCCAGGCATATGCTGCCTTTAAGAGTACAGTAGACTCTTCTTTCGGTTAGGGGATGGGAGAGAAAATGCGGAAGGGAGAATGCAGTTGGGGGGCTCTGGAGTGGGGTGACTAGGGGGAAATTCAGAGAGACTGCAAGGTGGGAACAGTGCCCAGGAAGTGTGCATCTCTCTCTCTCTCTCTCTCTCTCTCACACACACACACACACACAGTCATACCTTGGGTTGAATGCGCTTCGGGTTGAGCGCATTCGAGTTGCGCTCCACGGCAACCCGGAAGTAAAGGAGCGCATTACTTCCGGGTTTTGCCGCAGGCGCAGATGCTCAAAATGACGTCACATGCATGCGCAGAAGCGTCGAAAAGCGATGTGCGCGTGCGCAGATGTGCCTTCGCTAGTTACGTTTGCTTCTAGATGTGAATGGGGATCCGTTCTGGTATCTAGAGGTACCAGTGTGTGTGTGTGTGTGTGTGTGTGTGTGTACCTCGGGTTACATACGCTTCAGGTTACAGACTCTGCTAACCCAGAAATAGTACCTCAGATTAAGAACTTTGCTTCAGGATGAGAACAGAAATCATGCGGCAGCAGCCAGAGGCCCCTTTAGCAAAATTGGTGCTTCAGGTTAAGAACAGTTTCAGGTTAAGAATGGACCTCCGGAACGAATTAAGTACTTAACCCGAGGTACCACTGTATATGTATATGTATATGTATATGTATAGATATGTATATGTGTATATATACGTGTGTGTGTCCCCAGTGCTTTTCTTCTAAAAAAATGTTTAGGGGTACTCTCATTTTTACTCAAGAAAATCACCATTTTTCACAGGTAAACAAATTGCCTCTTCGCAAAGTAAAAAATGATTACAGACAACCAAAATATGAGATTAGAGAACCTGTATAGTGGTTGAAGGAAGTCAACCTTTTTTCTTTTCTTTCCTTTCCTTTCCTTTCCTTCCTTCCTTCCTTCCTTCCTTGTATATCCTTATTCTTTTTATTTTATTTTTCCACTTCGTATTTCTGGAATTTTTGTATGGTTTGGGGGGTTTTTTTGTATTTTTGGAATTTTAATTTTATAATTTATGCAATTGTATTCCTTTTTGTATGTATGTAATAAGTATATAGCAAATAATTTTTTTTAAAAAAAGGAACTGGCTTTCGGCTCAAGGCAGCTCCCTGTGCTTGTTTTTGAACCATGAGGACTAGAACCTTTGTTTTTAGAGAGGGGGCCTCCTAACAGGGAGTGGCGAGGAGGCAGTCCGAGCGGAGGTGTTGGTGACTTATCCCAAGTTCTCTGTCTCCGCTGCTCAGGAAACGTGCATCGTGGAGCGTTGGTGGAAGGTGCCTTTGAGCAAGGTGGGCCGGGAGCCTCGGATTAAGCACCGCCGGTACAAGGTCTACCGCTTGGTGGAGGACACCAAACACAAACCCAAGGAGCCTCTCGAGCTCATCCTCACCCAAACCGTGGACGGTACGTAGCTCCTCATCTTACTTGCACATCTGGTGCCGTTCTGCAGAAGATGCAGAAGCCCATGCTAATGGACAATAACCCACCAACAGCATACAAATCAGTATGGCTAACCTGATCCAAAACACCCACCCCGCTCACTCACACACGAAAACAAAGATCACCACAGCCCAATCACAAGCAAACAATCACACCCTAGGCCAACCCCAACCTCTCTCACCACCAAAGGAACACAAGTGAACAACACAAGCAACGCTGACACCAAACTCTACATACATTAAGCATAATAGAAACACCGCCACCCGACCCCACCCCCATCCATCTTCCCTCTCTCCACCCCCCTTTCTTTTTTCTTTCTTTTTTTCTTCTCCCCCTAATGCCTCAACAAATGAAACGTATTTATAAAAATGTTACATGGAAAAAAAAATATGGGGTATTACACTTACTTCTGTAAAACAAGAAAATCCTTAATAATAATAAAAAAGAAGCCCATGCTAATCCAAATTTACTGTATTTTTCGCTCCATAAGACTCACCTAGTTTTTAGAGGAGGAAAACAAGAAAAAAAAATATTCTAAACGAAACAGTGGATGTGTGGTTTTTGTGGTGTAGCCCATGGACATGCTGTATGACCTGATGGTGAATTTGGGGCGACCCAGTGCATAAATCCTGAGGATCCATGGGCTTTTACCTCCCAGGCAGCCTCCTTTATCTCCAGGCTCCCTTATCTCCCTCCCTGATCGCTTGCCGATCAGCTGGTTCCTTTCAACACCCACTTCCCTCTTTCAAAAAGAAAAAAGCATGATCTGCTTTTCGCCTCTGGGCAATTCGGCTCCAGGGACCACGCATTTCTTTCTTCATGTTCTCTAAATCGCATCTTCATCCAAACATAGATGCTAGGATAGTGCAGTTAAATATATATGCAAGTATCTTTAGTAGGGGGTAGTCCGAAACCTATTTGGAGAGCATCAGATTAGGAACTGTTGTGATACAGACTGGAAACTTCTCTCCTGCCTTAGTTTTTATTTTAAAATTGAGCTGGGATTTCCAGGAAGGAACTATACACCGGGTGTGTTTTGTAAAGGGAGCATATTCTCTCTCTCTCTCTCTCTCTCTCTCTCTCTCTCTCTGTTGCCCTGTGTTTTGGGAGAGCGCTTTAGTTCCTGCCCCGCTTTGCAGGCGAAAACATTCCACGTTTCTCGTTCACAGATGTGGGAAGCCGAGGCGACACGGTCCTGGTGCCCAAATCTTTCGGCCGCAGCCGCCTCCTCAACCAGAACAAAGCCGTTTACGCCTCTCCGGAAAACAAGAAGATATTTGAGGAGGAAAACCGGGTGAGTGCTGTAAGAACACTGGAAGACCTTGGCTGCTGGATCGGGCCGGGGGGGGGGGGGGCTCATCATAGTCCAGCATCCTGTTTTCACAGCAGCCAACCAGGTGCCCCAGAAGCACAACGGCATCATCTCCTGCAGTTTCTGATAGTGACAGCAGAGCAGAGCCATTGATAGGCTTCTCCTCTATAGATTTGTCCAATTCTCTCCGGAAGCCTTCCAAGTTGGGGGCCTTTGAATCATAGAATCCTAGAGTTGGAAGAGACCACAAGGGCCATCGAGTCCAACCCCCTGCCAAGCAGGAAACACCATCAGAGCACTCCTGACATATGGTTGTCAAGCCTCTGCTTAAAGACCTCCAAAGAAGGAGACTCCACCACACTCCTTGGCAGCAAATTCCACTGTCGAACAGCTCTTACTGTCAGGAAGTTCTTCCTAATGTTTAGGTGGAATCTTCTTTCTTGTAGTTTGGATCCATTGCTCCGTGTCCGCTTCTCTGGAGCAGCAGAAAACAACCTTTCTCCCTCCTCTATGTGACATCCTTTTATATATTTGAACATGGCTATCATATCACCCCTTAACCTCCTCTTCTCCAGGCTAAACATGCCCAGCTCCCTTAGCCGTTCCTCATAAGGCATCGTTTCCAGGCCTTTGACCATTTTGCTTGCCCTCCTCTGGACACGTTCCAGTTTGTCAGTGTCCTTCTTGAACTGTGGTGCCCAGAACTGGACACAGTACTCCAGGTGAGGTCTGACCAGAGCAGAATACAGTGGCACTATTACTTCCCTTGATCTAGATGCTATACTCCTATTGATGCAGCCCAGAATTGCATTGGCTTTTTTAGCTGCTGCGTCACACTGTTGGCTCATGTCAAGTTGTGGTCAACCAAGACTCCTAGATCCTTTGATGCCTCTCGTGGGATTGACGTCACAATTTAACCACACTGTGTGAAGAGTTCTTTCCCTTTGCCTGGACTGAATCTCTGAAGCTCAGTACGTTTCCGAGCACAATTCAAAGTGTTGGTGCTGACCTTTACAGCCCTAAAAGGCCTCGGTCCAGCATATCTGAAGGAGCGTCTCCACCCCCATCGTTCAGCCCGGACACTGAGGTCCAGCTCCGAGGGCCTTCTGGTGGTTCCCTCCCTGCAAGAAGTGAGGTTACAGGGAACCAGGCAGAGGGCCTTCTCGGTGGTGGCGCCTGCTCTGGGGAATGCCCTCCCAGCAGATGTCAAGGCAATAAACAACTATTTTACCTGAAGGAATTTTACCTATTTTACCTGAAGGCGGCCCTGTTTAGGGAAGTTTTTAATGTCTGACAGCGCTGTATTGTTTTTGATATTTGGTTGGAAGCCGCCCAGAGTGGCTGGGAAGACCCAGCCAGATGGGCAGGGTATAAATAATAAATTATCATCATCATCATCATTGGATGTCCCCAACTTCTAGTTACGATGAGAGAGTGAGAGAAACCTCTTATGTCTCTACAGCTTGCAAAAACAAAACAAAAAATGCCTATTGGCCAGAATTGTGTACAAAAAGGTGGATTTGAGGATGATTCATGCCTGCGAAGCTAACAAAATCAGTGGACATCAACATACCCTCTGTGGCAGCATCATGTAATTATTTGCTGTATGAAAAAGTGCATTGCTCTGCCCTGAATCTTCCGTTGTCTGGCTTCATTGCATGGCCCCGCTCTCTCGTATTATATGCAAGGGAGAAAAGATTATCTGCTTTCTCCTGAAAGTGCATGATTTTATTTTACACCCCTCCTCAATATTGACATGGGTATGCCTGTAGCCTTGGTCTATCTGGGCTGAGTGGGACAATATGCAAGCTGTCTCGCTCGTCCTTGACTTCTCTTCTGTTTTTCTGCCCCTTAGTTACGTCAGGAAGGGAAACTGCCGAGGCTGCAGACCCACACAGGCGAAAAGGTAAACTGATGCAGATCTGCGACGTGTGTGTAAATGCAGTTTTCTGGTAGGACAATGCCCTAGTGAGAAACCTAAAAGCAGAAATTGAGCACAAAAATCTAATGCTGGGAAGTGAAGTTTACTAAAACTCTTCCAAGAGAACCTGGCAGGACCAGATCAATGGCAACATGCGTGGCCGAGTGCTTGCCGCTTTCGTGAATCTTGTGAGAGTTCCTAAATCATGGATTCCTGGGCAGGGGTGGGACGCACACCACTTCCGTCGCCCAGCTTGCGCAGACGGGTGAAACGCAAGGAGGGGGGAGGAGGGGGCTTGGATTGCCGAAGTTCTTATGTTGGGGCCACTCCCGGATTCTGCAAGTGACTGAGACTGACATGAACTTTGTGGATCTGCACTGTAAATAGTTTGCACAATAAAACCTGTAAAAGACAGGTCGGAGTCCTGCCTGGTTACTCACGAGCAACCACCCCCAGCATCTGACAGGTAGCGTTGTATATTCTCCCTTGCAGTTCTCTCTTTGGGGGGGGGGGCGGCAGCAGGCCATCTCTCCCTCTCCCCTCCCTGCCCAGGAAACCCCACCTCGCATTTAAATATGCCAAAGCCCCATCAAATGTCACCTTCAGCTACAAACAGTAGGACTCAACGCCATGGAGAACAGGGAAAGCGGCTTTTTACAGAGTCAGACTGCATGTGCACCTAGTTCAGTCTCGTCTGCTCTGTTTGACAGTGGCTCTCCAGGGGTTCAGACAGTGGGTAGTCTCCCCTAGCCCTACCTAGAGTTGTTGGGGATTACGATACAATACGATACGATATGTTTATTGCCATTGTCCCACACAGAACAATAAAATTGAAAAATCTACATAAGACATTCCAAAACCCCTAAAAATTCTGAAACCCCATCTTAAAATACAATATACTATAGAGACTCCTTATACTGTTTCTCAGGCGGCTAGTCCTGGTCTTTATAACCGTGGATCTTCTTCCAGAAGGCAGAAGCTGAAAGAGATCATTTCCAGGCTGCGCACTGTCCTGCGCTATCTCTGCAGCTTTCTTATGGCACCTGGAAGCGTAGATTTGATCCAAGGTGGGAAGAGTGCACCCAATTATTCTCTCCGCCGTCTTTACAACCCTGGACTGCATTGTTTTTCCCCTGGCCGTGCAGCTCCCAAACCACACACACAGACCATAAGTTAATACACTCTCCACAGCACAGTGGTAAAATGCCATCAACAGGTCCTTTGAGAGATTGTTTTCCCGGAGGATTCTCAGAAAATATAACCTCTGCTGTGCTCTCTTCACCAGGTCTTTGCTGTTTTCTCCCCAGGTTAGGTCGTCTCTCAGCTCTTTCCCATTCTCCATTGAACCTGGCCCCTTCTGCTCTGTCCGCTAAGCTAAGCCTTTCCCCTGAAAGAAAAGCAGGAGTCTAGTCCTCATTGTTCTGAATGAAGGGCTGATAAATAGGAACAGAGGAAGTTGCCTTACACAAGCCAGAACACTGGCCTATCCAGCTCAGCATTTACACTGATGGGCAGAAGCTCTCTAGGGGTTTGATTTTTTTTTTTGGGGGGGGGGTCTCCCCCAGTCCCAGATGCTGGGATTGAACTTGGGACCATCTGCATGCAAAGCAGGTGTTCTGCCACGGGCGAAAGACGATCTTCCGGGCGCAGTTTTTTGGAGGGCTTCTTTTCTTAAGGCTTTCTGTTGTTCCTCTCCCGGTTTTCAGACCGTCCGGTTCCTGCGCAAGTGCACCCTGGAAGTCGGAGTGAACGACTGCGAGCAGTTTGAGCTGACCCACGAGATCGTGGCACGGCACTTCCTGAGAAACGTGAGCCCCGCCTGCGCGGCCGTTGGCGTCCTGCCTTCCTGGCGTGGAGGACGGAGGGGATCTGGCCGGCTCCTCTCAGTCCCAGCCGACACAGTCCTGGGCTGGCTGACGGGAGCCGTAGTAAAAAAAATGGCCGTCCTGGCAGGGGCTGATGGGAATCGCCGGCCAAAATGGCCATGCTGCGCATTAGATTTGCTCAAAAAGCACACAAGACGTAACCGGCTGTACGTTTGAAAAAACTAATATGTTCTGATATTTGATTACATTTTTGTATGAGTTGCGTTACTGTTTATACGTATAACATCTGAGTATGGATTAAGTTTGTTTTACCTCTGCTGTGCCATATGGGTCACTTTAAGAAATAAATTTTGTATCTGTTGATTGCCAACACCTGTCACTCGAATCAATATTGGGCTTGTCCATATAGCGCCACTCTGTAAAAGTTGCTGCTTACATCAGCTACTACTATGGTATAAGATGCACTGTCCTGTGTTATCATATATGGTATGTACGGTCGTTGACGGTTTTTATATTATTTTTGCTGTAAAAATGTGTGAGATTACGATACTGTATTTATTTGCATTACCTAGAGTTTGTACTACTGATGAAGCCTAGGATGGCGAAACAAGGCTAATACAGTGGTGCCTCACAAGACGAAAATAATCCGTTCTGTGAGTCTCTTCGTCTAGCGGTTTTTTCGTCTTGCGAAGCAAGCCCATTAGCGGATTAGCGCTATTAGCGGTTTAGCGGCTATTAAAGGCTTAAGGGATTAGCGGATTAGCTGCTAAAAGGCTATTAGCAGCTTAGTGCCTTAGAAAAAGGGGGTGGGGAGCGGAAAAAAACCCCCAGGAATCGCAAGACATTTTCATCTTGCGAAGCAAGCCCATAGCAAATTCGTCCTGCGAAGCACCTCCAAAACGGAAAACCCTTTCGTCTAGCGGGTTTTCCGTCTTGCGGGGCACCACTGTATTCCGGAAATCCTTGTCTTAGACTCTGTGGAAGGATTCTGTGGAACTGCAACAACCTTTTGTGTGGATTGTTGGACTCTATGACAGGTGGAATAGACACTTTCACATATATGGACCTTATGCATAAACCGATTAGAGAATGAACTGATCCACTGGGTCTTCTACTTTTTTCGTTGAACTTTGAGCTACTTCTGTTGTAATCTACAATTCAATACAATGAATAGCACATATTATTTTTTTTAAACGTACAGCCGGTTACGTCTTGTGTGCTTATTGAATGTTTCGCGTAACCAGGGGTTTGTTGTTGTTTTTGCCTTTAGATTTGTGACAGCGTTTTTCCATTTGCAAAAAAAAAAGAGAGAAAAAGGCTAGGATGTTTGGGTGAGAGCCCTAATGAGTTACGGGGTGGTGGGGTGTGGCAACGGAGGGTTTTAAGAGCATATCGTTGAGTTGATCTCTACCTGATTAGGGTGGGCTCTCGGCGGCATATATCCTTGGGGGGAGAGGAGGTGTTTTCCTAGGGGATGTGGAAGTCTCAGACAACGTGCCCCTGCCCCTCTTGAAGTGGGTTGCTCTGATAACGCTGTGCCCTGGTCCTTCCAGCTCGGAGTCGTGGTTCTGCCGCATACCTTGAAGCTTCCGGACAAGCCCATCACGGAATTGGGGGAATATTGGTGCGAAGTTACGGTAAGTTCACCTCCTGTACATTGGCGCAGGTCAATGTATGGGATATTTGTACAGTGGTACATCGGGTTAAGTACTTAATTCGTTCCAGAGGTCCGTTCTTAACCTGAAACTGTTCTTAACCTGAAGCACCACTTTAGATAATGGGGCCTCCTCCTGCCGCCGCACTGCTGCTGTGCGATTTCTGTTCTCATCCTGAAGCAAAGTTCTTAACCCAAGGTACTATTTCTGGGTTAGCGGAGTCTGTAACCTGAAGCGTATGTAACCTGAAGCATATGTAACCTGAGGTACCACTGTAATAGGAAAGTTGTGCCCTCTTTTTCTCCAAAATGCCAGGGTGGATGATGCATGTATTGTGTAAAATACATTTCTTTGTTTATTCTGATTTTTGTGCCCACTCTTCCACCACAAGGTCCCAGCAATTTAAGAAATACAATATGAAATCCAGTTCAAAACAAGTTATGGGAGCAAGATTAGGGTATCAGAGGACAGAGGCGTGTCTTATGCATACAACAGAAGCTCTATAATGAGGATTCCAGGAGGGGAAATTTCACAGGTTAGGGGGTTGCCACAGAGGAGACCCTCTTCCCCAGGCTGAGGCACACTCCCCAAAATTTCTGAGGGTGTTGGAACTGCCAAAAGGGACCCCTCGACTGATCCTAGCACCCGAGAGTGTCTGCGGGGTACAGGGAGATGATATTTCGAATATTTGGGGCTCAAGTCATTTAGGGCTTTCAAACTCTGAAGTGAGCACCTTGATTTGGGCCTGGAAACAAACTGGCAGCCCAGGCAGCTGTTTTAAAATGGTGGTGTCATATGAGACTTAAGAAATTAATTAAGATTAAATTAGGACTAAGAGAGCTGAGTGGGGGGTGCTCATGTAATCTCACTGTATACAAGTTATACAAGTGACAAGAAAGTATTTCATTTCATCTAAATGGAACCCCAGCCAGTAACGTGGGCACTGTGTTTGGGGCCTGTTGAAGTTTCTGAATTATCTCCAAGGGCAGCCCCACATAGAGCACATGGCAGTAATAATGAAAGCTTAAGAAGAGCCTGCTGGATGAGGCCATCACTGCCTCCTGCAGGGGCGATAGTCCAGCCTGGAAGTTAGAGTCCTGTGGCCGAGCCGTCTGCCCGAAAGGGACCATAGCTGGCCAGGGATGGGGAACGGCAGTCCTAGTCTCAGCAGGGGAGCTTAAACGTCCTCCCCATTTCCTCTTTCGATTGACCGTTGTCGTCGTCTTGGCTCTGGGGGAGACACCCGGGCCCCCTGTCCCACTTCTGCCCTCCTTTTGCAGGTGAACGACCTCGATACCGTCCGGGTCCCTCTTTCCGTGGTGCGGTTTGCAGAACCCAAGCCCGAAAGCTACAGGGTCTGGCTGGCTCAGCCAGAAGACGCTCCACAGCAATATCACTGAAGTCCGCCCCATCCCAGGAGGAAACGGGAGCAGCGGGGGCTCTCAAAACAAGCGACGGAGACTGGGGGGCACCCAGCTTGCCTGCACAGTTCAGGAGGTCCAGGATCTTCGTCAGATCGGGTTTGGACAAGATCTTCGTCAGATTGGTGGGAGGTTTTTTGGGGGCTGTACTCCTGTCCTAAACGTTCAGAGGCATCTCTGACGGAAGCGTTTCTCTCGAGTAAGAGGATAACGCCAACTAGAGTTCTATGATTTCTCTCCTCTCCTGAGGAGCAACAAAATGTCGAGTCTCTTACGAATAAAAACGTTTCAAAATCAGAAACTCTTCCTGGTTGCAGTGAGTCAGCTCGGCCAAGTTCTGTGGACCAGGAAGGAGAGTCGGAGGGAGAACGGCCACTGAGGCACGCTGCGTCTCTCCTCTCTTAATGTCCAAGGGCATCTGGATAGTAAAGTGCTGAAAGGGTTTTGTGATGGCGATGGAGGAGTTGGCCTCCATTGATTGCCTTGGTCGCAGGGTGTGGAGACGTAAGGGAGCCGCTGATCTGCCATTGGCTGAGACTTGCTCTGACCCTAAAGGTTACAGATTTGCCATTGGCCGAGCTTGCCCTGACGCTGCGGCAGTTGTCAATTGCCATTGGCTGAGTTGCCCCCGGTTTCCTCTAGAGGGGCGGGGCTGGCAAAATATCCCAGCAAAGAGGTGGAAGAAGCCTTGAACAGGAAGGTTTGAAGAGGGAGAGGTCCCAGGGAAAACAGGGAGACGGTCGGGAGGAGGAGGAGTTGCAAGGGCAGAAACCCAGGAAAAGGAGCAGGCTAGAGGAGTGGCGCTGTGGTCTAAACCACATAGCCTAGGGCTTGCCGATCAGAAGGTCAGTGGTTCGAATCCCCGTGACAGGGTGAGCTCTCGTTGCTCTGTCCCTGCTCCTGCCAACCTAGCAGTTCGAAAGCACACCGGTGAAAGTAGATAAATAGGTACCGCTCCGGCAGGAAGGTAAACGGTGTTTCCGTGCACTGCTCTGGTTCGCCAGAAGCGGCTTAGTCCTGCTGGCCACATGACCCAGAAAAACTGTCTGCAGACAAATGCTGGCTCCCTCGGCCAGTAAAGCGAGATGAGCACGCAACCCCAGAGTCGTTGGCGCCTGGACTTAACTGTCAGGGGTCCCTTTACATTTTAGAGGAGAGGCGCTTATGGGTTGGAGAAACCCATGCACCGTCAGAATCATGTTTCCAGAGTTGTGAGAATTGCTTTATTTTTAAAGGAAGTATTGCAGCTCAGTGCATACAGATGGTGCTAGGGTCATTGTGTCATGATACCTCCCGATAGGGCTGGGATTCTTGTCCAGGACGCTGGAGAGCTCCTGGCAGTCAGCGTGGGCTGAGCTGTGTCCCAGCTGAAGTTTTGAACCTTTCGAGAACAGAGCTCTTCCATCTCCCTCTGCAGTGTGTCCTGCCACCAAGGAGACTTTGCCACCTTGGCAACCCCTTCCCCGGGTCGTGCAAAAGGATACGGAACCGATGGCTCCATCTTGGACGACACCTGGCGGCCCAGCCTGGACTTTCGCCCGTTCGGGTCTGTGTCTCTCCTTCCCCACAGCCATTAATTACAGCATTGCGCACCTTCGGCATGAACAATGGCATTTGAAGCGCGCCCTGGAATAATTCACGCCTGGGGCGGTGTGCCTTCGGAGCCAGCCCTTCAGATGATGGATGGGGCCCTCTGCCTCCTCCTTTTTTAAAAAAACCACCCTCCCTCCCGAGAGGGGAAGCACGAGCTTTCGCTCACTTTAGCCGCGAAGCGCTTGGAGCGGCCCGGGCAGGAAGAAAGTGTGGGCGTGCTTCCCCCACGGGGAAGATAGCCGGGAAAGCTTTTTATTTCGTCCTCCCCTCCTCCCTCTTAAAAGCAAAGCAGGGGAAGCTGCCAAAAGTGTCATTAAGCCCCTTACGTGGGCCGGCGGAGGGGCTCTCTCTGCCGGTGGGAGACGGAACACAGCCATGAATATTCACAGAGGCGCTCGGCCCTTTGCCGCAGAAGGCCCATCAGTTATGGCGAGGCTGACGTCCCGCCTCGTCAAGGTGACTCCCGAGATAATGTCAGAGGATGATTCTTCCAAGCAAGGGAGGGGAAGGCGGCTCAGAGGACGGGGGGTGGAGGGAGAGGGTGTGGTGCGCTAACCCCCATCTCTTCCTTTAATGGGACGGATGTGGGAAGTTGATCTCCCAGCTGGGATGCAAATATCTGGCCACCCGCTAGCGAGTCCGTAAAGACACACACACACCAGTTTTGCTGCGAAGTGCAGTCTGTTAGCAAGCATGGTGCCATCATCCAGATGTGGTTGAACCCCCAGCTCTGTCACTTTTGCTGGGAGTTAGGAATCCCAACAGCACCTGGAAGGTCATAGAATGGTAGAGTTGGGAGGTGTGATGGCCCGGGACTCAGGCTCTGACTCAGAACCGGAGGAGTCCCAGTCCGCACCGGATCCTTTGCCTCAGGCGGCGTCTGAACCAGGTCTGGGGCCTGATTCTGAAGAGCCCCATTCTGCACTGGTTCCCCTGCAACAAGCACCAGCTGGGCCGAGTCAGGGGCCTGAGCCTGTCCTGGCTCCAGATGTGGGGATTCCCTCGTTGCTTCCAGCTGGGCCATCGCTTACAGCTGCTCCACTACCGGTTGGGTCGGGAGAGGCTGAGGCGGCCTCTGGGTCTAGTAACCCACCGACGTCTCCCCAGCTGCAGAGACTGAGGTCTGAGAGAAGGAGAGACCTGAGTTCTTGCAGGAGGAGTGCTCGCCTTCAGGCGAGACAGGGAGGTGAGTCACCAGGGGATCAGGACCGGCCGTTACCCCCGACAGAGATAAAAGGCTGCCGGACCTGCCCCAGGTTGCAGGAGCAACGTTGCTGTTTGCCAGAACCTGACTATGCCTGGTTTCCTGCCTTGGCCCTGCCGGACTGACTCCTCGCGGAACCCTTGGATTCGGGACCAGACCTGGACCTTGTTACCCAGGTTACCCCTGGGCACAGCACAGGAGAGACCTCAGGGGTCGTCCAGTCCAACCCCCTTGCAGCCCAAGAATCCCTGACAGACGGCTTCCCAGCCTCTGCTGAAAAACGTCCAGCGAAGGAGAGTCCGCTGCCTTCTGAGAGAGTCCGTTCCACAGTCTAGACACCCGTCCTCAGCTAGCTCAGGGGTGCCTTAACCCTCGGCCCTCTACATCAGTGTTCCCCAACCTTGGGCCTCCAGCTGGTTTTGGACTACAACTCCCATCATCCCTCGCTAGCAAGACCAGTGGTCAAGGATGATGGGAATTGTAGTCCAAAAACAGCTGGAGGCCCAAGGTTGGGGAACACTGCTCTACATCTTGCTGGACTCCCATTGCATAGGAACACAGGAGGAGCCTTCCAGGCCAATGGCCCATCTGGACCAGCCTCCTGTTCTCACAGGGGCCAACCAGTCGCCTCAAAGGGAAGTGTGCAAACTGTCTCCCCTCCTGTGGTTTCCAGCAACCAATTTTCAGAAGCATTTTTATATATATATATAATATTTTATTGGGTTTTACAATGAGTACAAAGCAACAAAAAAACAAAACACAACACAACAAAAAATAGAATACAACGACATACAAACACAAAACAGCAAAAAATATACAAAAAAAGAAAAAACAAAAAGAATAAAAACAGTTTTTGTTTCCTTATATTTTTTGCATTAACTTGTTTCTCCGACCTCCCCAGACCTCCCTTCTCTGTATTCCAGATCATATATTCTATCAGCAAATTCCTTCCCTCTGTCATACTTTGATTTTATCAAAATCTTAATATCTTAATATAATTACATTTCCTTATATCTTAAAATATTAATCTTTCTCATTCTTTACACTTTTTTACTAATAATCTTTTACGTTCAATCTGGTGTCATCAAACATTCATTATCTTGTAGTGTTTCTGTAAATAGTCTTTAAACTTCCTCCAGTTTTCTTTCACCGTCTCTTCTCCCTGGTCTCTGATTCTGCCGGTCATTTCCGCCAATTCCATGTAGTCGATGACTTTAATCTGCCATTCTTCCAGCGTGGGTAGCTCCTGTGTCTTCCAATACTGTGCGATGAGTATTCTTGCTGCTGCTGTAGCATAATTTTCAGAAGCATTTTTGCCTCCGACTGGAGAGACAGGGCACAGCCATTGTGGCTAGCAGCATGCCTGACCATTGGCAACAATATCTGGAAGAAGCCATGCTAGCTATCCCTGCAGTGATCTCCTGCCATTGTGCGGCCCACTGCCTCTTCCCCATCCCCTGTAGACACTCCCCAGCCATTTAGCATTTATTTATTGAATTTCTTCCATATCTTTTTTCTCTCCAAGGAGCTCAAGGCGGCATATGCAGGGCTCTGCCCCTTCTCTGTAGTGCCCCCAACAACCCTGCAGGGTAGCTCAGGCTGAGACGAAGTGATAATAATAATAATTTATTATTTATACCCCACCCATCTGGCTGGGCTTCCCCAGCTACTCTGGGCGGCCTCCAACAAAACATTAAAGGCGCTGTGGGATAAACCACAGAGCCTAGGACTTGCTGATCAGAAGGTCGGCGGTGCAAATGCCCGCGACGGGGTGAGCTTCCATTGTTCAGTCCCTGCTCCTGCCAACCTAGCAGTTCAAAAGCACATCAAAAGTGCAAGTAGATAAATAGGTACCGCTCCGGCGGGAAGGTAAACAGCGTTTCCATGCGCTGCTCTGGTTCGCCAGAAGCGGCTTAGTCATGCTGGCCACATGACCCGGAAGCTGTACGCCGGCTCCCTCGGCCAGTAAAGCAAGATGAGCGCTGCAACACCAGAGTCGGCCACGACTGGACCTAGTGGTCAGGGGTCCCTTTACCTTTTTAATGCATGGAACATTCAGATGTCTTCTAAAAGTCTGGTAGTTGTTGTTCTCTTTGACATCTGATGGGAGGGTGTTCCACAGGGCGGGCGCCACCACCGAGAAGGCCCTCTGCCTGGTTCCCTGTAACTTGGCTTCTCGCAGTGAGGGAACCACCAGAAGGCCCTCGGCGCTGGACCGCAATGTCCGGGCAGAACGATGGAGGTGGAGACGCTCCTTCAGATAGGGCCAAAGGCTTGCACCCAGTGAACTTCACGGCCAAGTGTAGACTTGAACCCTCGTCACTCAGAGTCCTGGCCTGGCATTGCTACACTGCTACACCGGCTCTTCCAGAGGTTGACCAGTGGAACCAGAGGGGTGGCCACCAGTTCTTGGTCACCATTGCCCTCTCCCCTTTCTTAAATTCTGAGCAGCTTTGTTCCAATAGGAAAGCAGGATATACTGTATTTTTCGCTCTATAAGACGCACCAGACCACAAGATGCACCTAGTTTTTGGAGGAGGAAAACAAGAAAAAAAAAATATTCTGAATCTCAGAAGCCAGAACAGCAAGAGGGATCGCTGTGCAGTGAAAGCAGCAACCCCTCTTGCTGTTCTGGCTTCTGGTATAGCTGCGCAGCCTGCATTCGCTCCATAAGACGCACACACATTTCCCCTTACTTTTTAGGAGGGAAAAAGTGAGTCTTATAGAGCAAAAAATACGGTAAATAATGAAACATAATGGGACCCTAGTGAGAGCTCAGGGCCTAGAACACAAGAGTAGCTGGGGCAACCCAGCCAAATGGGGTGTAAGTAATAAAAAAAAATTATTATTATTATTATTATTATTATTATTATTATTATTATTTTCTTAGGAGTCTTGGGGAGCTGTGAGCAGAGGGGAAGCGCAATCTGCACTAATGAAGCAGAGATTCACCTCCCCTTTTTTGTTGGTGTCTTCCTCCCTACAGTTTGGCTGCTATTTTTATTCATTTTACAGCCCTGACAACGTAAATCCCCCCCCTTCCTGTTTGGCACCACCAGGTGGCAGCCGAATCACACATGATTTACGAGGGCGTTCCCCCGTCTCGTCTGCCCTCATCCTGCCCTCGACTCCTCGAACCGCTAAGCGAATTCTGCCTCTCGCCACCCATTTCCCCAAACTACCTTGTTTTCGTAACTAACGTCCTTGCGGCGCAGGTATCCTGCAGGTATCCTAAAGGCCCTGCCCTCCCTGCCCATCTCTGGGCTCTCCCTTGAGTCTGCTATCAAAGCACATCCCTCAAAGAACATGCGTCACAAATAGCAGAGGGTTCGTTGGGTATCCAGGCACCAGCTAGATGAACCAAAGAGGAAACGAGGTGGGGGGGTTTAGCTCCGGATCCACGCTGGGCAAGAGTGGACTGAGCAGGGTACCAGCATGCAGCTTAGTTCTACATTTCCCAGAGAAGTTCTGGGAGCTGTAGCTCCATGAGGTGAACTGGGGTCTCTGACTAGAGTGCAAAAGCAGCTACCAGAATTTTTTTTTGGGGGGGGTAGCCCTGACAGTGGTATTGCTGTTTAAAGTGAATGTGGCCTTACTCCCGAGGAAGGCTACTTAGGATAGCATACTTCCTTTTACAAAGGTATACCTTCTAAGCCATGGGTAGGCAAACTAAGGCCAGGGGGCCAGATCCGGCCCAATCACCTTCTAAATCCGGTCCGTGGACGGTCCGGGAATCAGCGCGTTTTTACATGAGTAGAATGTGTCTTTTTATTTAAAATGCATCTCTGGGTTATTTGTGAGGCATAGGAATTCGTTTACTTTTCCCCCCTTCAAAATATAGTCCGGCCCCCCCACAAGGTCTGAGGGACAGTGGACCGGCCCCCTACTGGAAAAGTTTGCTGACCCCTGTTCTAACCGTTTGTGGGTACCCTCTGCCTTACACCTTTAATCCCCAAGCAAATAATTGTCGTGGCAAATGAAGTCAACATCACCCTTGTTTTGGAAGTCCAGTTTTATTCTCTCTCCTCCGGACCCGGAGGAGAAGAGGTTAAATTAAAACACTAAAGAGTAAAAGAGTTGGGTTGTCCGCTCCACACTCCTGCTCTGAGGAGACCCACTGAAATTGGTGGATGTTGGTTTCAGACGTTCTCTTGAGCAGAAGCGAGCCGCAGACAACCCATTTCCAGGGGAAGGTCTTTTCATTTGTGATGGGAAGTCCAAAATCGAAGAGTTTGCGTTCTCCTCCGAGATGGGTCCAAGTGTGAGGCGTCGCTTAGACGGCCTCGTTGAGTTTCTCCATCATCTGCTGCTTGATCTTCTTGGGGAGTTCCGGGTTGGTGAAGTAGTCTGGGAGGAGAGGGTGAAGGAAGACGAGGGGATTAGCCAAGGGGAGAGAGAAGCTAGGTCCGCTAACAGATTTATTGCATCTCCAAGGTGCACCGAGGACCTTCAAGGCGTCCTCAAGAATTCAAGGGCATATCCCAGCCGAGCAAAAGCGCTCCGGTCGTGTGCGGCTGTGGAAGGGAAGCGTTGCCTGGGGAGACTCTCGGGGGCCAGATGGAGAGGTCTGGAGGGCCGCATCTGGCTCCTGACGTTCCCCATCCTTGGCCCTAGAGGGCACATCCCAGCCAGAGAAAAACACGCAAGGAATCTGTGGGGCAGGGCTGGTGGGGGACGTGGCCTGGCGAGAGCTCCCCAAGGGCCAGGGAGAGCGGTTTGGGGGCCGCATTGAGCCGCCAGGCACATCTGGTGCTGATCTGCCTGCCTCATCCATTCATCCTCCATAAAAGCAAAAGGGCGCAGAGTAACTGAATGGCCCTATCCGTATGGGGTGTTCTCTTTGTCACAGACCCGATAGCAAAGAGAATTACATGCACTGGCCATTCCTGAGCGCCACTTCCAGTGCCAGAGCATCAGCTGTGATTGCCTGGGATTCGGACTTGGAGGCTGAACCTGAGGAATCCCAGCCTGCACAGGATTCCCTGCCTCCAGAACCAGCTGAGCTGGGACCTGAGCCTGAAGGGTCCTCACCTGTGCTGGACCCTCAGGTGCAGGCACCAGCTGAGTCTGCTCTGGCTCCGGAGGTGATGGAGGACCCATTGCCTGCAGGTGCTCCACTCTCAGCCCCGTCAGGGGAAGCTGAGGTTGCCTCTAGGTCCGGTAATCCTCCAGCCTCTCCTGAGCTGCAGAGGCTCAGGGCAGAGAGGCGGAGGGAACTAAGTTCCCGCAGGAGGAGGGCTCACCTCCAGGCCAGGAGAGGCGAGTCACCTGTGGACCGGGGCCGCCCTGTGCCTCGGGGCAGATAAAAGCCAGCCAGCTCCAGACCCAAGTTGTGGGAGCAATTTTGTTGGTAGCCGGTTCCTGCCTGCATGCTGTCCTGCCGGATCTGCTGACCTCACCCGACTCCCTGCCTTGGACCTAGCTTCAGCTTTGACAGATGGCCTCAATACTGCAGCCTCGACCTTGGACTGGACTCGGACCACGCCGCACGGAAACCCAGGGGACCACCCCATCAGCCCTTGTTGGAATGACTTCGGTTTATATTCCTTCTGCAAGCTGTGTCTCTCTCCTGATCTCTGATTTCTGACAAAGCTGGGTTGAGTTGGGCGCACTTTGTGCTTTGAAAGCCCCCTTCCTCTTTTAAAAAGAGGCCGTGGCCCTTGACCTGTTCTTGGGACTACAGTTCCCATCATTCCTGTGGTTGGGGCTGGTGGGAACTGGAATCCAGCAGCCTTCAGAAGGCCATGGGTTGGGTTCCCTGAAGGAGAACAGTGCTGGTCACTCTTAGCTAAATTTGGACCGGACGTTCTCGAAAGGGAAAAATGGGGACGCTGATTTACAAGGGACGAGAATTGGGAAGGTGGGAACCTCCGTGGTACATGGCAGAAGCTCAAGCGCACATCGTCTCCGCGCAGAAACTGGTGCGCTGTTCATTCAGGTGCGCTTGGTTCTTGTCAGGTGTGCGTGCAAGAGCCAAGCCCTGTGACCAATAGGACTTTGCAGGACGGGGGCCTTCCTAAGTTTGTTCTGAAGAGGCAAGGTGCAGCCACACAGGTGAGGCCGATTGGTAACTCACAGCACCTGGTGGCAAGAGCTGGGAAGGGATATAAGGTCAGCATTTCCCTTCGGCTCTTTGCCACAGCAACACGTTCCCTGCCTTGCTGCGTTTGGTTCCTTGACTCCTTGATCCTCGGACCTTTGATTTCGTAACCCCTTGCTTCCTGCCCCTTGGACCCCTGACTTCGTTACTCCTTGCTTCCTGACCCTCAGACCCTTGACTTCGTGACTCCTTGCTTCCTGACCCTCAGACCCCTGACTTTGTGACTCCTTGCTTCCTGACCCTCAGACCCCTGACTTCGTGACTCCTTGCTTCCTGACCTTCGGACCCCTGACTTCGTGACTCCTTGCTTCCTGACCCTCGGACCCCTGACTTTGTGACCCCTTGACTTCGTGACTCCCAGCTCTCTGACCCTTGGACTCTTGGCTTCCTGGCTTCTGGACCCCCGTTTCTGCTCCCACCCTGCCATCTTGCCCCTGGTTCCAAGATCCCTATCCGGGACTTCAGCCGCCCGGGAACTGGACCGTGACTGTTCTCTCCCCTGCACAGTTGAAATGTCTGTGTGCATTCCATGACACCCAGTGCCATCTCGCAGAAGCTGGTCGTGCCAGCTGTGGAGGTAATGGCCAGGGCCAGACTCCACAATCTTTTGCACGGGTGTTGCACGCATGAGGCCAGGGATGGGGGGAGGACACCTACGGGTGCCCAGCGGTGAGGGGGTGCCGGGAGTCCCAAATGCCTCCAGAGGGCTGCAGGTACTCCATTGCCAGACGCTGCTGTGCTACCTGCTCTTAATAGCATAGGAAGAATTTGCAGGATCAGGCCATCGGCCCTTCCGTTTGAACATCCTGAGTGCAACCAGATTCCTGCAGGAAACCTGCGTGATTCGAGCACAAGAAAATACTCCCCTCCAGTTCCTTCCAACAACTGGTATGTGAAAAAGTAAAATCTCTCAATATGTAAGGCTAGTAAATGAAACTCTTACCAGCAGCAAACTCTCGTATATTATTTGGTCTTTGCAGCAGAACTTCCCTGGAAACATGGAGCAGGAAGGAGGGGGAGGGAGGTGGAGAGGGGGAAAAAGACTTTTTAAAGGGAGTTTTTTAAGCAGTTGATTGTGTCCCCCCCCCCTTTCTCCTCATTGTTGATTTTGTAAGTCCTTGTCAAAGGTACGCAAGACAAATTGGTAAATCACTCTTTCCTTATTGGGAATCGATAAGCCAATTAGCAACCGGGGAGAAACGTTTAATTTACATCTGCATTCACCTTTGGGGAGGTGCGTGTGTGATGGAGTTTTATATTAAAAACAAGGAACAAGAACGTACAACCGTCACAGGGCCGAGGAAATATTTATAACAATTAAGAAGACCTCTTCGTAATTACAACGGTTCCTTCATTGGGAATCGATAAAGCAATTAGCAAGGCAGCTAGGAAAGCGAGGTGGGGGGGGGGGGAATTGCCAAACTTTTTTTCCGTGAGCGTGAACTGCAGCCTCGCAAGAAATACCCTGGGCACCTTGTAAATTAAAAGAACTTTTTCAGTGTAATGGTGGGTCACCAGCTGATTCTTCCAAGGCTGATCACACACACACACACACCCGCCAATCATAGAAGTCGAAAAACTTACCTGAGAAATCCCGACAGCAGCATTTCCACTTCCTTGTGCGCACGAAGGTATTTCTCATTAGCGATCCTGGTGTTTATCTGGGGGGCGGAAAGGGTCGTGAAGAAGCTAAGATCTGAGAATCTAAGCACCTTTGTCCTGACTTGGAGGCGAGGTTTTTCCCCAGTTCCAAATCTTATTGCAGGCTATGGCTAAAAGCCTTGTAGCTGTTGGAGGAGACTGTTCACAACCCATTTCTTAACAGCTTGGTGGGAGGAACTGCCAGCAATAGAATGTGAACAAGCAGCGCTCAGTCTTGGAGGAAAGTGGAAGGTCATTTTGGCTGGGGAGGAAAAATACTAAACAAGGTCTAGCGATGGGGAAAATAATAATAATAATAATTTATTATTTGTACCCCGCCCATCTGGCTGGGTTTCCCCAGCCACTATGGGCGGCTTCCAACAAAGATTAAAAATACATTAAAATGTCACACAGTAAAAACTTCCCTGAACAGGGCTGTCTTCAGATGTCTTCTTAATGACAGGTAGTTGTTTATCTCTTTGACATCTGGTGGGAGGGCGTTCCACAGGGTGGGCGCCACCACCAAGAAGGCCCTCTGCCTGGTTCCCTGTAACTTCGCTTCTCACAGTGAGGGGACCGCCTGAAGGCCCTCGGCGCTGGAGCTCCGTGGGCGCTGGACCCCCAAGATGGGGGTGGAGACACTCCTTCAGGGATACTGGGCCATTTAGGGCTTTAAAAGTCAACACCAACACTTCAAATTGTGCTCGGAAATGTACCAGGAGCCAATGTAGGTCTTTCAAGACCGGTGTTATGTGGTCTCGGCAGCTGCTCCCAGTCACCAGTCTAGCTGCTGCATTCTGGATTAGTTGTAGTTTCCGGGTCACCTTAAAAGGTAGCCCCACGTATAGCGCATTGCAGTAGTCCAAGGGAGAGATAACCAGAGCATGCACCACTCTGGCAAGACAGTCTGTGGGCAAGGAGGGTCTCATCCTGCATACCAGATGGAACTGGTAGAAGCCACCCTGGACACAGAATTAACCTGCGCCTCCATGGACAGCTGTGAGTCCAAAATGATTCCCAGGCTGCGCACCTGGTCCTTCAGGGGCACAGTTGCCCCATTCAGGACCAGGGAGTCCTCCACACCCACCCACCTCCCGTCCCCCCAAAACAGTACTTCTGTCTTGTCAGGATTCAGCCTCAAAAGCACATTGTGGGGAAAGTGAGATGAGCGCCGCAACTCCAGAGTCGGCCAAGACTGGACCTAATGGTCAGGGGTCCCTTTACCTTTACCTTCTGAGTAGGGTATGTAGCAGCCCTGTCAGCCCCAAGCATGGCTAGCAGCCAAGAAGGGGTGGGATTTATAGTTCATCAACGTTCTCCGACTCCGATGCCTATCAGCCCTAGCCAGCCCAACCAATGGTCAGGGATGATGGTTCTTCTAGTCCACACGAGCCATTTTAGTAAGACATTCCTCAAAGGGGAAAATATGTCGTCTTCTTTGGTGGTCACTCATAGCCGAGTCTTCCATGAACACTGTTTTAACAATGAGTCCGTAAGTGACTGTGGAGGCCAGTTCTGGATCCACACGTCCTTCCACAGTGGGAACATTGGTTCCGGGCGGGAGTTGATCACAGTGTGGATTTGCCAAGCGTGCCTTCCTCTTAGCACGTTTCTCCCTTGTGTCCTGAGTTCGAGTGTCTTCAAAGCCCATGACACCTTTGGTAAAGGCTGTTCTCCAACTGGAGCGCTCGCAGGCCAGTGTTCCCCACTTGTCAGTGTTTATACAGTCATACCTCGGGTTGAATATGCTTCATGTTGAGTGCGTTCAGGTTGCGCTCCACGCCAACCCGGAAGTAACGGAGAGCGTTACTTCCGGGTTTCGGCGCTCACGCAGATGCTCAAAATGATGTCACGCACATGCGCAGAAGCGGTGAAAAGCAACGCGTGTGTGCGCAGATGTGCCGTCGCTAGTTACGTTTGCTTCTGGATGCGAACGGGGCTCCAGAACGGATCCTGGTCATATCCAGAGGTACCACTGTACTAAATTTTTAAAGAATTGCCTTGAGACAGTCTTTAAACCTCATTTGTTGACCACCAGCATTACGCTTTCCATTTTTAAGTTGGCAATAGAGTATTGGCTTTGGAAGATGATCATCAGGTCTCCGCATAACATGACCAGTCCAACAAAGTTGGTGTTGAAGAATCAGTTGGAGGTAATTTATTAGAAAGGGACGCAGGTGGCGCTGTGGGTAAAACCTCAGCGCCTAGGACTTGCCGATCACATGGTCAGCGGTTCGAATCCCCGCGGCGGGGTGCGCTCCCGTTGTTCGGTCCCAGCGCCTGCCAACCTAGCAGTTCGAAAGCACCCCCGGGTGCAAGTAGATAAATAGGGACCGCTTACCAGCGGGAAGGTAAACGGCGTTCCGTGTGCGGCTCTGGCTCGCCAGATGCAGCTTGTCACGCTGGCCACGTGACCCGGAAGTGTCTCCGGACAGCGCTGGCCCCCGGCCTCTTGAGTGAGATGGGCGCACAACCCTAGAGTCTGTCAAGACTGGCCCGTAAGGGCAGGGGTACCTTTACCTTTTAGCTTATTAGTATGTAGCAGCCCCGTCAGCCCTAAGCACGACCAGCAGCCAAGTGGTGGGAATTAGAGTTCAGCAATCTTCTCTGACTCCGATGCCCATCAGCCCCAGCCAGCACAGCCAATGGTCAGCCTGTAGTCCGCATGAGCCATTTTAGTTAGACATTCCTCAAAGGGGAAAATATGGGCAGGGGATAGACTACCCAGAAAACCAGGACCACAGGGATCCTTCCAACCCACTCCGATAATAATATAGACACCTTTAGCTTGCAGAGAAGCCCATTAAAATGTACAACAAAGATCCATGTGGCACCTTTAAAGACTAGCAGATTTATTGTGGCATAAATGTTCGCGGACTGGATGCGCCTGATGTGCTGGGCTCCAGTCCATGAAACCGTCTGCCACAATAAATCTGTTTTGTCTTGACGGTGCCACGGCGCTCCTCTTTTCCCCCCGTGTTGGCTGTACTGAGACGTAACTCCAGGCTGCCCTCTCCGGAATGCGTCACAGTTAAAATACGGCCTCGGTTAGCTTTTATGGTGGTTGTGGTTGTTTTGTTTTGTTTTATTAAATTTATATCCCACCCTTCCTCCCAGAGGAGCCCAGGGCAGCAACTGCACAAACGAGAAAGCAATTAAAATATCTCAAAACAAGCCCGATGCAGATGCAAACCGTGGAGGGCGTCTACTTAAAAGGATGGCGATGATTTATTAATTTACGAATCTGCATTTACATTCATGTCTCAAGGCGATTTGCCGCTGTATCGTTAAAAGAGAGAGAGAGAGAGTTTTGAAGATGGTAAGCAAAGAAAAGCCAAAGCAGAGATCTTTTTATCCAGTTTGGAAATAAAATAAAAATGTATTCAATTGTTTCTGGAAAGTACAGGTAATAGCTGCCAGTCATATCTCAGCGGCAGCCATGTAGTAGCACAGCCCAACCTGCAAAGATCACCACTAATTGCAGGCAAGTGTTTTGAGTGCAGAATAAGTACCCCTGAGCATGTGTAGAGTGCTGATGAGCACTTGCAGCCACCTCCCTAAAGCTGTATCTTCTGTGAGCAGGCCTAGTCCTCTTGAAAAGCCACACCAGCCCCAGAGGCTCGCCCAAAATGGACAAATACTGGAAGCTTTTGCACTGGAAAAATAAAGTCAATCCCGCTCCAAATTGCACCATCACATAAAAAAAGACGAAAGATGATAGATAGATAGATAGATAGATAGATAGATAGATAGATAGATAGATAGATGATAGATAGATTAGACAGACACACACACAGAGAGATTAGATAGAAGATAGATGATAGATGATAGATGATAGATAGATAGATAGATAGATAGATAGATAGATAGATAGATGATAGATAGATAAGAGAGAGAGAGAGAGATGAGAGAGAGAGAGAGAGAGAGAGAGATTAGACAGAGATATAGATAGATAGATGACAGATAGATGATAGACAGACAGATAGATAGATAGATAGATAGATAGATAGATAGATAGATAGATGATAGATAGATAAGAGAGAGAGAGAGAGATGAGAGAGAGAGAGAGAGAGAGAGATTAGACAGAGATATAGATAGATGATAGATGATAGATAGATAGATAGATAGATAGATAGATAGATAGATAGATAGATAGATGATAGTAGAGAGAGATTAGACAGACAGACAGACAGATTAGAGAAAGAGAGAGGTTGGATAGAGATAGATAGATGATAGATAGATTAGAGAGAGAGAACAACAAAAAGAAGCTAGCGCGAAGCAGGCAGTTATTTAAAACTCTGTTCTGAAAGAAACAGGTTTAATAATAGTAATCATAATCATAACCACAATGTGATTATGCTAAGCAACTTCTCCAGGGGGCTCTGACTTTTGCACACCCCAAAACTAAACTGCCCATTTCCCCCTGCTCCCTGTCTTTGCGCCTTTCATCCACTTTATTTCTTGCCCAGCCGCCTTACGGCATCCTCTCCAAACCCGCTTTGCCCCTCCCAAACCACGAGAGAAGCCCCTTTGTGGGGCGTGTGAACCAGACTCCCAACATGCCTTGGGAAAGCGGAGCCACAGCACTGAGCTTTGTGGGTCTTTTCTAAGGGACCCCCCCCCCCGACACCCACCCCTCCCTCCTCGCCCCCCCTTGACCCACCTTGAAGTGGGAGAGCTTGATCTGCTGCTCTTGGTTGAGGGCCCCCCAGTCCTGGCCTTGCAGGCCGGAGTCCAAGTCCACCATGTCACGGAGCGCCATGCTCAGGCAGGCAGGCAGGCGGCTGGCGTTGCCATGGGGACAGAGACACACAGAGACGCATGCCAGGATCCCCGCCAGATTCCTCAGGAAGCACTCTCTCTCTCTCTCTCTCTCTCTCTCTCTCTCTCTCTCTCTCTCTCTTTCTCCTCCTCCTCCTTCCTTCCTTTCTTCCTTCCATCTCTCTCTCTCTCTCTCTCTCTCCTTCTCCTTCTCCTTCTCCTTCCTTTCTTCCTTCCATCTCTCTCTCTCTCTCTCTCTCTCTCTCTCTCTCCTCCTTCCTTCCTTCCTTTCTCTCTCTCTCTCTCTCTCTCTCTCTCTCTCTCCTTCTCCTTCTCCTTCTCCTTCTCCTTCCTTTCTTCCTTCCATCTCTCTCTTTCTCTCTCTCCCCTTCTCCTTCTCCTTTCTTCCTTCCTTCCATCTCTCTCTCTCTCTCTCTCTCTCTCTCTCTCTCTCCTTCTCCTTCTCCTTTCTTCCTTCCTTCCTTCCATCTCTCTCTCTCTCTCTCTCTCTCTCTCCTTCTCCTTCTCCTTTCTTTCTTCCTTCCATCTCTCTCTCTCCCCCCCCTTCTCCTTCTCCTCTTTTTCTTCCTTCCATCTCTCCCTCTCTCTCTCTCTCCCCTTCTCCTTCTCCTTCCTTCCTTCCATCTCTCTCTCTCCCCTTCTCCTTCTCCTTTCTTTCTTCCTTCCATCTCTCTCTCTCTCCCCCCCCCCCTTCTCCTTCTCCTTTCTTCCTTCCTTCAGGGTATGCGCTGTTTATACCTCAGGCAGTAAATGCAGTTTCAATAATATACCCTCTCTATATGGGAGAATCCACAAAAGAGAACCTAGAGAGAGAGAAAAAAATCCTAGAGCCCAGATTTCCTGGGCTTCTTAACCACCAATTGATTGCAGACAGGGGAAATTATTCTTTATTTAGTAATATTTACCGTATTTTTCGCTCCATAAGACACACGTTTTTCTTCCTAAAAAGTAAGGGGAAGTGTCTGTGCGTCTTGTGGAGTGAATGCGTGGTCCCTGGAGCCGAATTGCCCAGGGGCAAAAAGGAGATCATGCTCTCTTTTTTCGAAAGAGGGAAGTGGGTGTTGAAACAAAGCCGCTGATTGGCAAGCGATTGGGAGCGAGATAAGGGACGCTAGCAATAAAGGAGGCTGCCTGGGAGGGGGGAGGTAAAGACAGCAAACTTGCAAAGGGGGGAAACAGGAAGACTAAAGCAATAAGGAGAGAAATTAGAAGAAAAGGAGGAGCAAAAAACTGCTCCAGCGGAGGAAAAGACACTAAGGCAAACAAGAGGGAAGGGAGTGTTGAAAGGCAGCAGCTGATCGGTAAGCGATGGGGGGGGGGGGGAGAGATAAGGGATGCTAGCGATAAAGGAGGCTGCCTGGGAGGGGGAGGTAAAAGCCCATGGATCCTCAGGATTTTTGCATTGGGTCACCCCAAATTCACCATCAGATCACATAGCATGTCCCTGGCTACAGCCTGCACCAAAAAAATCACGCATCCGCTGTTGCGTGGTGCCGCAATGGCGCAAAAATGTGGTTACAAATCACGGATCCACATGGATTCTCGGGATTTTTGCATTGGGCTACCCCAAACTCACCGTCAGATCACATGTCTGTGGCCACAGCATGAACTACAAAAGTCATACATCCACTGTTTCGTTCAGAATATTTTTTTTCTTGTTTTCCTCCTCTAAAAACTAGGAGCATCTTATGATCAGGTGCACCTTACGGAGCGGAAAATAAGGGATTTCATTTATATTGCACCTTTCTTCCAAGGATCTCAAGGTGGGCCACACCTGGCTCTCTCTCCCACTTCCTTGCCCATTCTGCACTCACACAACAACCCTGTCAGGCAGGTGAGGCTGAGAGATGACGAAGGGTAAGAAAGTCGACAAATAAATAAGGTGAAGAAGTAAACACAATCAGCAGAGCTGGCACAAGCGCTGTGCCTTTAACACAGGCAGGAATTCTTCAGGTGCAGTTGGGGGGGGGAGAACTTCACCAGTTGGATTTCTGCCTGACTGCGCAGCTGGGAAAGGCACGTGAGCCCTGCTGGGTGTTGGGCAGGCACTGGCAGTTAGTGTTTTGACCCGTGAGTTTATCTTAAGCCTCCCCAGCCCTCAGGGCCTTGGCAGCCTCCCAGTCCTATCTGAAGCCTCTTTCGTTTCGCTGTGCGGTTGTATAAATAGATTTATTTATTTTCTCCGAGCGACCGCAAGCCCTCCCTTGAAAATGGCCAAGGAGCGGGAGTGCGGGGTGGAGGCAAAATGAGAAGAGAAACTTGCAGCAAAATGGTTTGATGGCGGCGGAAAGGTTAAAACCAACCTTCCAAAGTTCTCTCCCCCCATCAAGGGCACGAAAATTGAACGGGATATCAGCGTTGGTTAATTAAGGAAAACAAAAACGAGACAGAAAGAGTGAGCACGGTATTGTGGTGCAGGCCAACCCAGCAACTCATTCTTGCCCTTTGGCGAGGTAGGCACTCTGTCCATGCTCAGAAGCTTCCCTTCTCTATCGCATCGCATCTTCCGACAGGCTTTTTGTTGGGGTTCATCGTTCCCCAACAGGGGTTCGCTCCAAGGCCCTGCCACCTACTCGCCCTCTGCCCCTGAGCTGCCTAACTGCCCAGGGAGGAGACCGTAAGGGAAACTGAGGCTGCGTTCTTGCAATGCTCCAAGCGGGGCAGGTAAAGTGGTAAGGACAGCACCAAGGCACTGCAGTAATAATAATAATAACAATAATAATAATAATAATAATAATAATAATAATTTGTGTTTTAAAAAATATTTTTTATTAAGTTTCCCATTTTAACAATCCAATCAAATCACATTGTATGTTATAAATACATATCAAATAGTCCAAATATTCTGCCCAAATTATAATTTTTTTGTTGGGACTTCCCATACTTCAAGTTCGGGGGATTAGGGTTAATATAATAATAATAATAATAATTAATAATTATTATTTGTACCCCACCCATCTGGCTGGGCTTCCCCAGCCACGCTGGGTGGCTTCCAACAAAGATTAAAAATACATTGAAACATCAGTCATTAAAAATTTCCCTAAACAGGGCTGCCTTCAGATGTCTTCTAAATGCCAGGTAGTTGTTTATCTCTTTGACATCTGGTGGGAGGGCGTTCCACAGGGAGGGTGCCACCACCGAGAAGGCCCTCTGCCTGGTTCCCTGTAGCAAGGCCAGAAACTGGCAGCGGCTGCCCCCTGAAGCGTCGTGGGGTTTGCCAACGGTGTGTAAGCAAGGACTCCATCTAGTGAATTTTCAAGAAGAAATTCTCACGAACCAGCCAGCATCTCTGGGCAGGTGGGAGGGGGGGCGGTTTGGCCTTAGCAAGCATTGCCAAACTCACTCTCCTGGATATATTAACCCCCCTCCCTTGTGGTTTTTGTTTTTTTTTAACCTGTAGGGAAGATTTTCTTTCAAGTGAATGTCAGATGGAGGAATGGGGAAGGGAATAGAGAGGGATGGAGAGAGGCGTGTCCCCCCCCCCCAGGTTCTAATTAAAAGAGGGAAAGTGGGAAAACGAGGAGGGCCCGAAATAGCTGCCTGCAAGAAGGCCACGCACTCCAGAGTCGATATTTTGCGCCAAGATGACTTTTGGTTTGAGATTTCTGGGTAGAGCAGCGACCTTTGGAGAAGAGGAAAGGAGAAACTGGCAGGGAGAGAGATGCTTTGTGTGCCAAGAGATGTGCTTTGTTGCACAAAGGACTAGTGGCAATGACTTGTGAGAACAAGATGCTGCGCTAGATGGGGAGTCCCTGGCCTGATTCAGCCAGGGTTGTTTTATAGAACCTCCAGCTCCAGGGGGAGTCTATCTAGATTCCTAGATTTTTAGGGATATTTGGCCAGTGTAGGACCAGGTTGCTGGACTAGATGGGCCTTTGGTCTAATCCAGGGGTCAGCAAACTTTTTCAGCAGGGGGCCGGTCCACTGTCCCACAGACCTTGTGGGGGGCCGGACTATATTTTTGAAGAAAAAAATAATGAACGAATTCCTGTGCCCCACAAATAACCCAGAGATGCATTTTAAATAAAAGCACACATTCTAATGAAAAAGCACACTGATTCCCAGTCTGCCCGCAGGCCGGATTGAGAAGGCGATTGGGCCGGATCCGGCCCCCTGGCCCTTAGTTTGCCTACCCCTGGTCTAATGTAACAGGCTCCACTTACGTTCTCATGAGCATGGCAACTGGAAACGGATCTGCCGGCTGCCTCGGTGCAAATTAAGCCCTGCCAATTGAGAGGACGGGCTCTCCTCTCCTCGCCGCCTCCCGTCACTTCACAGAGGCTGCTGCGCAGGGCGCTGCCAGTGGTGGGAAGCTGGCCTGGCAGGATAATTACAATTATCTCCTGACGAGCGGAGGCGGCCGTGGCATCGCTAAACACAGTCGTTTGCACATTTGCTCCTTGAAGGGCAATCAGCAGCCCACGGGCCTCTTTCTGCAACCTGGCAAAGCACCGGGCAATCAATCTGATGTTACACACACACACACACACACACACACACATATCCTTTTTGGCTGGATTTGATTGTTTACAATGTCCCTTATGTGGGGCTGCCCTTGAAGACTGCTCAGGAACCTCAGCTGGTCCAAAATCCAGTAGCCAACTTTCCTGGCTTGGCTCCTTCCAAATCTCATATTGTTGTTTAGTTGTGTCCGCCTCTTTGTGACCCCCTGGACCAGAGCACGCCAGGCCCTCCTGTCTTCCACTGCCTCCTGCAGTTTGGTCAAACTCATGCTGGTAGCTTCGAGATCACTGTCCCACCATCTTGTCCTCTGTCTTCCCCTTCTCCTTGTGCCCTCCATCTTTCCCAACATCAGGGTCTCTTCCAGGGAGTCTTCTCTTCTCATGAGGTGGCCAAAGTCTTGGAGCCCCAGCTTCAGGATCTGTCCTTCCAGTGAGCACTCAGGGCTGATTTCCTTCAGAATGGAGAGGTTTGATCTTTGATTTTCCGCTCCATAAAACGCACCTCTTTCCTCTTAAAATCTAAGGGGAAATGTCTGTGCGTCTTATGGAGCGAATGTGTGGTCCCTGGGGCTGGGGGGGGGGGGGGACCCGGGCTTCCCTCACCAGCCCCACAAGCGCGGGGAGCAGCGGAAAGGCTTCATTCTGCTGCCCTGGGAAGGCTTTCCGCAGCTATCCCTGGCTTTTGTGGGAGGTGGGGGAAGGGACAGAGCGAGGCTTTATCACTTCCCCCACCTCCCACAAAGGCCCCAAGAGCCACAATTTTTTTTGTTGAATTCCCCCCCCCCCCAAAAAAAGTAGGTGCGCCTTATGGAGCGAAAAAATACAGTATGTGGCGGGCAGGCAGGCAGCTTCCTTCCCAAGCCTCCTCGGGAGGAGAGTGATCCTCGCAGACCCCTCTGCATCTGCTAAAGACGGCCCTGATCCTGGTCATCGTCGTCCTCCTCCTGCTTCCTGTCGAAAGGCAGCGTGCAGCCTTCCTGGGTGCCCTAACGCTGGACACCATGTCCACCAGCACGTTTTCCTGCTCGATCGCCGCCGCCATGCCAGGGATCGGGGTGGTGGGGGAGGCAGAGGACACTTTCCACTGCCCCCTCCCTTGTTTTGGAGTTGCCAGGGGGGGGGGGCGTCGGAGGGATCTTTGCACCACGGCGCCAGATATGCTTAAGACAGCCCTGGCCTTCCCAGAAGTCACTGGAGCTGAATCTTCCCTTTCTGCAAGAGATGACGTGCTCAGGGTCCCCCACTGGGAAGGCAGCATCTCCCATCCACCCCCACCCACTCCGAGGCTTTTCAGACAGGTCCCTCCTGTAGCCCCGCCTCTGTGCCCCCCCCTTCTCCTCCTCCCTCCCCTCTCTCTGTGGGGAGCAGATAATAGACGTGAAGCAAGCGGCTTCCCGCGGCCCTTCCATGTTTTGCCGTAGGAGGGGCCCCAGCTGCTCTCCCTCGTCCCAGCAGGAGGGAAGGAGGCAGCTGGCAAGAGCACTCCAGGTCAAGCCGAGCTTGGCGAGGGAGGCATTGGTTAGGGGTGCAAAGTCAGCAGGGGGCGGGTCGTGGTTTTTCCATTTCCTTGGTTGGAAAGGCAAAGCCAGTGGCTGAATGTGACTGTCGAGTCCTCACTCTAAAAGCCCAGGCTGCTCTCTTCTGCAACTCTGCATTGCACCCTCTCCTGGAGTGTTTTTGCCTGGTCGAATTGGGCCCACGCACTCCAGCCGTGCCCCTTCCTTCCTTGGATAGAGAGGAGCACATGTAGAAATCTGGGTAGGGTTGTTGCCAGTGTTGGTCCTACTCTGAGTAGACCCATTAAGGTTAAGACCCTATCTGCCCGTGGACTGCCTCGCCAGAGTGGTGCATGCTCTGGTTATCTCCTGCTTGGACTACTGCAATGCGCTCTACGTGGGGCTACCTTTGAAGGTGACCCGGAAACTACAACTAATCCAGAATGCGGCAGCTAGACTGGTGACTGGGAGTGGCTACCGAGCCCACATAACACTGGTCTTGAAAGACCTACATAGGCTCCCAGGACGTTTCCGAGCACAATTCAAAGTGTTGGTGCTAACCTTGAAAGCCCTAAGCGGCCTCGGTCCAGTATACCTGAAGGAGCGTCTCCAGCCCCATCGTTCTACCCGGACACTGAGGTCCAGCTCTGAGGGCCTTCTGGCGGTTCCCTTGTTGCGAGAAGCCAAGTTACAGGGAACCAGGCAGAGGGCCTTCTCGGTGGTGGCGCCCGCCCTGTGGAACGCCCTCCCACCAGATGTCAAAGAGAAGAACAACTACCAGACTTTTAGAAGACATCTGAAGGCAGCCCTGTTTAGGGAAGCTTTTAATGTTTGATGTATTACAGTATTTTAATATTCTTTTGGAAGCCGCCCAGAGTGGCTGGGGAAACCCAGCCAGATGGGCGGGGTATAAATAATAAATTATTATTATTATTATTATTATTATTATTATTATTATTATTATTATTGGATTTGGCTAACTTGGGCCCATTGTCTGGAATGTGGCCCTCAAGCTGGAAATGGTTCTTCCTCAACCCTGAGCTCAGCTGTTTACCGTATTTTTCGCTCCATAAGACGCACCTGACCGTAAGACGCCCCTAGCTTTTAGAGGAGGAAAACAAGGGGGGAAAATATTCTGAACGCAACAGTGGATGTATGGTTTCTGTGGTTCATGCTGTGGCCGCAGACATGTGATCTGATGGTGAATTTGGGATGACCTGATAGAAAAATCCTGAGGATCCATGAGCTTTTACCTCCCCCCTCCCAGGCAGCCTCCTTTATCTCTAGCGTCCCTTATCTCTCTCCTTGATTGTTAAATGATCAGCTGCTTCCTTTCAACACCCCCTTCTCTCTTTCAAAAAAAAACACATGATATAACAAATCGAAAGCACGTCAAAGTGAAAGTAGATAAATAGGTACTGCTCCGGCAGGAAGGTAAACGGCATTTCCGTGCACTGCTCTGGTTCACCAGAAGCGGCTTAGTCATGCTGGCCACATGACCCGGAAGCTGTACGCCGGCTCCCTCGGCTAGTAAAGCGAAATGAGCGATGCAACCCCAGAGTCGGTCACGACTGGACCTAATGGTCAGCGGTCCCTTTACCTTTAAAGATAAAGGTACCCCTGACCGTTAGGTCCAGTCGCAGACGACTCTGGGGTTGCAGCGCGCATCTCACTCTATAGGCCGAGGGAGCCGGTGTTTGTCCACAGACAACTTCATGGACTAAGCCGCTTCTGGCGAACCAGAGCAGCGCATGGAAACGCCGTTTACCTTCCCGCCAGAGCAGTACCTATTTATCTACTTGCACTTTGAGGTGCTTTCAAACTGCTAGGTTGGCAGGAGCTGGGACTGAGCAACGGGAGCTCACCCCGTCGTGGGGATTCGAACCGCCAACCTTCTGATCGGCAAGTCCTAGGCTCTGTGGTTTATCCCACAGCGCCATCCACATCCCCTTTGGGACAGGATCAGGATGAGCAAATACAGTCAATTCCAGTTTCTCATTTTTCCACAGTTTTAAGTTCCGTTCACCACATTCTCCATCAGTTTGTACATTTTTGTTGTTTAAAAAGTCCGTGCAAAATATATTCAGTGGTTTAGTGCAAATTACTCTGAATATGCACGTTTTTGTATGCTGTCTGGCACAGCGTACACACATATATTTTTTTCCAAAGCAACTTCCCCTAATATATATGTTTATATGCATACATGTATCCCAGTACACTATATGCATTTTTGTGCACGTAACTTGGCTGGAGAACTGCATCGCAAAATTTGTAGAAAGTGAGGATTTCAGTATGAGGATTTGCAGTTTCCTCTAATTTATTTTGGCAGGTTGTTCTCACTAATATATGTGTCCCTATTCACGCTTTACCCTAGTAATATAAGCATTTCTGTACACTTTTGTTGTTGCTGGAGAACAGCGTCACAACATTTAAATAAGTACAAATCTCAAGGGATAGGCGCATATTGTCTCGGAAGGTGCAATTTCTCATCTCCATCCCAATCCGCCTGGGTCGTCCTTGCATTTGAGGTTTCCCTGGAATTAACTGGAGATACTGCTGAAAGTTGAATTTCTTTCTGGGTTTCGGCTCCCAGCTCTTCCAAACAGCAGAAACGGACCTTGTCTTAACTTTGGGCAGTGGCGTAGCGTGGGGGGTGCAGGGGGGGCCGGCCACACCAGGCGCAACATCTGGGGGGGGGCGCTCGCATTCGCAGCTCTCTGCCCCTACCTGGCTCACTCACTCTCTCTCACTGCAGTGCTGGCTGTGCGAATCCGATCCGAGCCGCCGGGTCGCCGCCCACTGTGGAGGGGAGGGTGCCAGGTGTGCGGTGCGGTGCGGAGAGAGAGTGAGGGACTATCTGGGGAGGGACAGTGCAGCGGGGGGGGGCGCAAATTACTTGCCTTGCCCCGGGTTAGGGGGCGCAAATTACTTGCCTTGCCCCGGGTGCTGACAACCCACGCAACGCCACTGACTTTGGGAGCAAAATCCTGTGTGAACTGGGGCACTGTGGTACCAAATAGTATGGGAAGCAGCCCTACTAGAAAAATTAACCAATAAACTGAAACTGTAAAGGTAAAGGGATCCCTATTAGGTCCAGTTGTGGCCGATTCTGGAGTTGTGGCGCTCATCTCGCTTTACTGGCCGAGGGAGCCGGCGTACAGCTTCCGGGTCATGTGGCCAGCAGGACTAAGCCGCTTCTGGCGAACCAGAGCAGCGCACGGGAACGCCGTTTACCTTCCCGCTGGAGCGGTACCTATTTATCTACTTGCACTTTGACGTGCTTTCGAGGTTGGCAGCAGCTGGGACCGAGCAACAGGAGCTCACCCCGTCCTGGGAATTTGAACCACCGACCTTCTGATCAGCAAGTCCTAGGCTCTGTGGTTTAACCCACAGCGCGACCCACATCCCAAAAACTGAAACTGACACGGGGACAAATAGAAGACACCTTCACCCCGGTATGGCTCCCCTTTATCACATACACGCCTGTTTTGCACGCTCAAGCTTCCAGGTTCAACCCCCAACATCTCCCAATTGTTGTTGTTGTTGAGTCGTTTAGTCGTGTCCGACTCTTCGTGACTCCCTGGACCAGAGCACGCCAAGCACTCCTGTCTTCCACTGCCTCACGCAGTTTGGTCAGACTCATGCTGGTAGCTTCGAGAACACTGTCCCACCATCTCATCCTCTGTCGTCCCCTTCTCCTTGTGCCCTCCATCTTTCCCAACATCAGGGTCTTTTCCAGGGAATCTTCTCTTCTCCTGAGGTGGCCAAAGTCTTGGAGCCTCAGCTTCAGGATCTGTCCTTCCAGTGAGATCTCCCAATACAAGGCCAAGAAAGACCTGAAACCCCGAACAGCTTCTGCCAGTCAGTGTCTGCCGCACTAAGCTAGATGGACATATGGCTTAACTGAACACAAGCCAGTTCACTGTGTTCCCTGTTATCTGTTTTAAAAGCTGGTTTAAGTCTTGGGGTGCAGACACGTCTGTCACCCCTCACAGTCAGAAATCAGCTGGGGGGAACCTGTCAGCTCATCCAGGACAGGGCAGGCCATTCCCACCAGCTCTCTCCCCCCCCCCAAACTCTAGCCAAGACTCACCTTGGCAGGTCTCCAAATCAGGATGGAGGGACACCCCCTCCGCTCTCGCCCCTCCGCCGAACCTGCCTTTTGCCCTCCTCCGTCTCCAGCAGCTGTTCCGTCTCTCTAAGCCACGGGCTGCCTCGTGACCCACTTTCTCTGCTCCTTCCCCTCCACCCCCTGGCATGGAGGGCTCAAGCTGTTCAGGCTCGCCTTGACGCCCCCCCCCCCCCCAGTTCATGTTCCTTCCATCCAACCAGCTGACTGATAACAAAGCTGTTGAGCAAAGCACATTCTGCACCCCTTCCCAGGTTTCAACGGGCTCTCAAAACCAAAACATAGCAGGTTTTTGGGGATGTGGCCCCCAGCCCTGTCTTTCTGGCCCTTAGGATTCTCCCCAGCCCAGATTAGCCCACATTCATTTTGTTACTATCATTCCTAGCTAGAATGAGTCTTTAATAATAATAACTACAACTAATCCAGAATGCGGCAGCAAGACTGGGGACTGGTGCTGACCTTTAAAACCCTAAACAGCCTCGGTCCAGTATACCTGAAGGAGCGTCTCCACGCCCATCATCCAGCCCGGACACTGAGGTCCAGCGCCAAGGGTCTTCTGGCGGTTTAGGGGCAAAATCCATCCAATAAACATTAGATGATCACCAGGGCTAGCTGGCTAAATTAGTCCTATTTGGGCCAGCGAGGAGACCAGGGGAGAATTAGTTGTGGGATCCCAGAGCAGGTAATCTTCATATAAAGGGAAGGAAGGGGAAGAAAAGATCAGGCTAAGTTCAAATTGAAAGCCAGGCGGAATAGCTCTGTCTTACAGGCCCTGCGGAAGGAAGTGAAATCCTACAGGGCCCTGGTCTGCTGGGACAGAGCATTCCACCAGGTCGGAGCCACCACTGAGAAGGCCCTGGCCCTGGTGGAGGATAGTCTGGCCTCCAAGGCCTGGGACTGATGGGAGCTGGGAGTTCAACAGCACCTGAAGCCTGGGTAAGGTTACCAGTCCCCCCCCCCCCATGAATCCTGGGACTAAATAAATAAATAAATAAATAAATAAATAAATACTACACATTGAGAAGCAGCCCCATACCAACTCCTACTTGTGTGCAAGCAGGAGGGGGCAGGGATCTCTCAGGCAGCGCGATGCCTCCCTTCCCATTGGAGCAGCCCCAATCCCATTCCTACTTGCGTGCAAGCAGGAGGGGGTAGGGATCCCTCAGCTGGGAAGGGAGGCTTCCCATTGCCTAACTGAGAGATCCCTGCCCCCTCCTGCTTGCACGCAAGCTCTGATAGGCAGCGGCAAGCCTCCCTTCCCAGCTGAGAGATCCCTGCCCCCTCCTCCTTGCATGCAAGCTCTGATTGGCAGCATGAAGCTTCCCTTCACAGCTTTGTTGCTGGGGTCAGGGAAGGTGGAGGCAGCCCGGAAGCTGCATCTTGGAGCCCCTGCGCCACCATCAGATGGGGACTTCCATTCAGCTCCTGAAGCCAGCCAGAGCCAACTGCTCCGGGCTGCTGAGACTGCCACCGCTGCGTTTCCCAGGGACATTAGGTGAAATCCAGGGACATTCTGGGGATGGTATTTGTCCGGGGACTTATTCGCAAATCCGGGGACTGTCCCTGGAAAACGGGGACATCTGGTAACCCTACCTGAAGGGCACCTTTGGCCCCTGACTTATAACCTGCTTTTGGACTAAAATGCTCTAGAATTAAAGCATCACCCACATGAACAAGCTTTGGTCAGGCTGCATTGGAGTTAACTGAGCAGCACCAGACTGCACTGCCTTGCCTGGAGAACACTTTTCCTGCAAATCTGATTCTACCCCCACCGAATGGTACACAGCCCTTTTTTGCTTAGAGCTTTCCAGCAATGGACATTTCTGGCACAGGGCATCACTCCTGGAAAATGTAGCCATGCTTTTGCAAGAGAACAACTGTCTGGGATACTTTAAAGAATCTGTCAGGGATTCTTCAGGGAAGCTTTTAATGCGTGGCATTTTAATGTATTTTTAATCTTTGTTGGAAGCCGCCCAGAGTGGCTGGGGTACAAATAAATAAATATTATTATTATTATTTAGTTGTGATTCCTGCTTTGCGGGGGGGGGGGGGGTTGGACTAGATGATCCTTAGGGTCCCTTCCAACTCCGGCTCCCTGGGAGTCTTGAAGGCTGTCCGTCCGCCTCCCTTTTCAAGCACACCTTTTCCTGCGCTCTAGATCTACTGCCTCTCCGCTTGATTTGATCCACCGCAATCCAGGTCAAAACGAATTACAGCTGAGCTAAACGCCGTTCGTTTTGAAAAATTAAATACTGGCCTCTGGGAGGGTGGGGAGTATCTCAGGACCAGGCTGCTAGCATAAGACGAATGGTGTGTGTGTGTGTGTGTGTGTGTGTGTGTGTGTGTGTGTGACACAGACAGAGGCAAAGAGAGGCAAAGAGAAGAGATCATTCTTCTGCCCCCCTCCTCCCCAAGCACGAATGAGATCATCGTGGAAACGAGCAAATTCTTAAATCATCTTGTCATCTCCAATATCAACAAACAGTGCACGCTCCTCGACAGATGCCAATATATATTACACAGGCGGGCATCTCGCCCATCCCCACGCCGAGGCGCCGAGGGCCTCTTACGAGAGAGGAGGTTCCGCTTTGGAAGTGGCGGCGCTGAGGCTATTAGCCACGGGGTGGGGTGGGGTGAGGGGGTGAGATGGGAAGGGAATCACAGGCCTCGGAAGGCAGCAGGGAGCAGTAGCAGCGTGGGGCATTGGCTGAGACCTGCGTGGGGCAGAGGGGCACTGCCCATCTCTTGGGCCTTGTCTGTGCTGTGGCTGCTCTGATTGCTCCTCTTTTGCAACAACAGAAACGCCCCAAACCCTCCTCTATCCTGCTGGACACTGCTACAGATTAGGCAGAGAGACAGACAGACAGACAGACAGACAGACAGACAGACAGGAGCAAAGGGGGACTCTTGCTCTGGGGGTGCTCCCCCTCAAACCTAGAGCCATTGCAAAAAGGTGGCATGCACTGGAAAGTATGCTAATAATAATAATAAGCTCTGGTTTCCCAGTAGTTATGTATGGAAGTGAGAGCTGGACCATAAAGAAGGCTGATCGCTGAAGAATGGATGCTTTTGAATTCTGGTGCTGGAGGAGACTCTTGAGAGTCCCATGGACTGCAAGAAGATCCAACCTCTCCATTCCGAAGGAAATCAGCCCTGAGTGCTCACTGGAAGGACAGATCCTGAAGCTGAGGCTCCAAGACTTTGGCCACCTCAGGAGAAGAGAAGACTCCCTGCAAAAGACCCCGATGTTGGGAAAGATGGAGGGCACAAGGAGAAGGGGACGACAGAGGACGAGATGGTGGGACAGTGTTCTCGAAGCTACGAACATGAGTTTGACCAAACTGCGGGAGGCAGTGGAAGGCAGGAGTGTCTGGCATGCTCTGGTCCAGGGGGTCACGAAGAGGCGGACACGACTAAACCACTAAACAACAACAGATTTATTATTTGTACCCCACCCATCCGGCTGAGTTTCCCCAGCCACTCTGGGCAGCTCCCAATTGAGTGTTAAAAACAATACAGCATTAAACATTAAAAACTTCCCTAAACAGGGCTGCCTTCAGGTGTCTTTGAAAAATAAGATAGCTGCTTATTTCCTTGACATCTGGTGGGAGGGCGTTCCACAGGGCAGGCGCCACTACCAAGAAGGCCCTCTGCCTGGTTCCCTGTAACCTCACTTCTCGCAGGGAGGGAACTGCCAGAAGGCCCTCGGCACATCCTGTTCCTCTTGTGGCCTTCCCAGAGATTTTCTGGCTGTCCACTGCTGGAAGCAGGAAGCTGGTACTGGAGGTGGCTACCTGTTCTGATTAAGCTGGTCTCTCCTTCTTCTCTTATTGGCATGATATTTAGGAATGGAACACCCATGTATAGGTGCAGTGTGCCCCTGTAATTCAAGTGCCAGGGGGCAGCTCAGGCCTTCTGCCCTGCTTGAGGGCTCCGCTAGAGGCATCTCCTGATATGCCCCACGGAGGACCTTAAGGTCCACAAATAACAACACCCTAGTAGTCCCAGGCCCTAAGGAAGTTAGATTGGCTTCAACCAGAGCCAGGGCCTTTTCAACTCTGGCCCCGGCCTGGTGGAACACTCTGCCTCATGAGACCAGGGCCCTGCAGGATCTGATTTCTTTCTGCAGGGACTGTAAGACAGAGTTGTTCCGCCTGGCCTTTGGCTTGGAATCAACTTGATCCCCTTCCCCTCTTTCCTTTTTCCTTTTGTGATGGAACTCCTATTTGGGGACTTCCCTGGCTTTTTTCTGGCCCATGTAGGACCAGTCTGGATAGTTAGCCTTGGTAACTTCCTTCCTAACTTCCTTAAGGCCCGGGACCTCTAGGGTGTTGCTATTTATAGACCTTGAGGCTCTCTGTGGGGCATACCAGGAGAGGCGGTCCCATAGGTATGAGGGTCCTAGGCCATGAAGGGCTTTAAAGGTCAAAACCAGCACCTTAAATCTGACCCTGTGCTCCACCGGGAGCCAGTGCAGCTGGAAAAGCACTGACTGAATATGCTCCCATGGCAGGGACCCTATGAGGAGCCTCGCTGCAGCATTCTGCACCCGCTGGAGTTTCTGGACCACAGGGAGCTGTTTTGGTTTTATGTCTCCAGACATATATTGGGTTCTCTCGTATATCTGTACATCCCCACCATCACCCAAGACCCAAAGGCTTTTGCAGAAAAGGTGCAGCCAAGTCTTCTGATCTTTGAGATGTACAACAGGAAGGTCAGCGGCCGACCTTCCATGGTGGTTTTCAAATTAGAGGCCTGGGGAGTCGTGCATCCATGAAATGGCACAGAAAAATCCTTATACAAGGAGAACTGAGATAAGGCAACTGAGAACAATGCTTGGACATATTTTCTAAAAGAAAAAGAGGTGTCAGGACTTGTAAAAGTCACACTAACTGTGCCACCAATTTTTTAAAAACAATAAAAACGGTACAGGGACCCCTGACCATTAGGTCCAGTCGTGGCCGACTTTGGGGTTAGGGTGCTCATCTCGCTTTATTGGCCAAGGGAGCCGGCGTACAGCTTCAGGGTCATGTGGCCAGCAGGACTAAGCCACTTCTGGCGAACCAGAGCAGCTCACGGAAACGCCGTCTACCTTCCTGCCGCAGCAGTACCTATTTATCTACTTGCGCCAGTGTGATTTCAAACTGCTAGGTTGGCAGGAGCAGGGACAGAGCAATGGGAGCTCACCCCGTCGCAGGGATTCGAACTGCCGATCTTCTGATCGGCAAGCCCAAGGCTAAGTGGTTTAGACCACAGCACCACCCACGTCCCTTAAAAACAATATGTAAGCTTTTAAGCACCCCACAACTCTTCCAGCATTCTGGACTGAGAGAAGAACTCTGAAGGACCCAGAAACTTGCTCATAATTTTCTAAAGTATTGCCTTAATGTAGATTTTGGATTTCTTCTGGCTGATTTATTGTTGTTGTCGTTGTTCTTTGTGTGACTGGCTGCCTTGAAAACCTACCTTAGGAACCACAGAATCTGCCTCTGTACTGAGTCAGCCATTGGGGTCCATGTAGCTCAGTATGGTCAGCACAAACTGAAACTTTTCATTCTGTATTTGGGTAGGTTTTTTTTCTTGTTCTAATTCTACTAGCGTTTAATTACTTTACAATTATCTTTTAAACTTTTTTTTCTTTTGTCTGTGCTTTAATCTGTGCAAGCCTCCTTGAGACCCTGTCTGGGGGGAAAGGTGGGATGTTATTGTTGTTATTGTTATTGTTATTGTTATTGTTATCTTCATTTGGCAGCAGCTCTCCTGGGTTTAAGGCAGGGGTCTCTCCCAGTCCTTCCAGATCCCTGAAGCCTAAGGCTGGCTGCTTTTTGGAAGCAAGCCTCTCTGCATATGCTCAGAGGCACTCTCTTTGTACATATATCCTGGGGCTGCGGGAAGGTTCCAGGGTGAGCGCAGGAGCCGGTTACGCCCCAAGCCTCCTGCCAGTGCGAATGGGTAGGCTAGAATCGTATGCATATGAGAGAGAAGAGGTGGGTAGAGGTTTGGCTGCTGGCACAGCCTTCTCTCCCCCTCCCTCCGCCCCCCTTTCTCCTTCTCTCCCTCCCTCCCTCCATGGCGGGCGAGGGGGGCGAGTTGCTCCAGCCTCCCTCCCTCCCCCCCCCCCCGGTCCATTTCCTGCCCGTCCTCCCCAAGGTAGGCCTTTCTTCTAATTGTGATCTGGCCAGCTGTGTTTCAGCACCGAGGACAGCTCCGTAGCCGAACAATGGGGCAGCGCGAGGGAGGCTGGCTTAGGGATGCTCAACAAATTCCTAGCCGGGAGCAAAGGAGAAGAAAACTCCAGGCAAGTCAGTTGAATGCAGGGCGGGGTAGAATCTCAGAGAGGGGCGCGCTTTCTCCCTCTTCCTGGCCTGGGTCTGGCTGTCCATGTCCGGGCTTCCTCCAGGGACTGAAGGAAAATGGGCCTTGTGTTGAAGCTTATTTATTATATACCTGCCCACTCTGTCTCGCCAGAGTGGTGCATGCTCTGGTTATCTCTCGCTTGGACTACTGCAATGCGCTCTATGTGGGGCTACCTTTGAAGGTGACCCGGAAACTGCAACTAATCCAGAATGCGGCAGCTAGACTGGGAACTGGGGGCAGCCACCAAGACCATATAACACCGGTCCTGAAAGACCTACACTGGCTCCAAGTACGTTTCCAAGCACAATTCAAAGTGTTGGTGCTGACCTTGAAAGCCCTAAACGGCCTCGGTCCAGTAGTCCTGAAGGAGCGTCTCCACCTCCATCATTCTGCCTGGACACTGAGGTCCAGCGCCGAGGGCCTTCTGGCGGTTCCCTCGTTGCTAGAAGCTAAGCTACAGGGAACCAGGCAGAGGGCCTTCTTGGTAGTGGCGCCTGCCCTGTGGAACGCCCTCCCACCAGATGTCAAAGAGAAAAACAACTACCTGACATTTAGAAGACATCTGAAGTTTTTAATGTGTGACATTTTAATGTATTTTTAATCTTTGTTGGAAGCTGCCCAGAGTGGCTGGGGAAACCCGGCCAGATGGGTGGGTTACAAATAATAAATTACTTACTTATTATTATTTTTATTTCTAGTCCACCTTGTTCTTCAAGGGGCTTGAGGCGGTGCACATGGTTGTATGCCTACAGAGCATAGTTGAACTCGCTGCCACAGGGAGCAGTGCTGCGTGGTTCCAAATATCAGGAAACGGCAGGAGAGGAAAGTGTTGCTGTGCTCAAATTCTCCCATGGGGGCATCTGCTAGGCCAGTGTGAGAACAGGGATGCTGGACTAGATGGGCAATTAGCCTGACCCAGCTAGCTCTTCTTACATTTCTCATTTATTCTCCACAACAACCCTGTGAGGTAGTTACAGGTAGGTAGCAGTGTTGGTCTGCCATAGTCAAAACAAAATTTAAAAATTCCTTCCAGTAGCACCTTGTTGTTGTTGTTTAGTCATTTAGTCGTGTCCGCCTCTTCGTGACTCCATGGACCAGAGCACGCCAGGCCCTCCTGTCTTCTACTACCTCCTGCAGTTTGGTCAAACTCATGTTTGTAGCTTCGAGAACGCTGTCCAACCATCTCGTCCTCTGTCGTCCCCTTCTCCTTGTGCCCTCCATCTTTCCCAACATCAGGGTCTTTTCCAGGGAGTCTTCTCTTCTCATGAGGAGGCCAAAGTCTTGGAGCCTCAGCTTCAGGATCTGTCCTTCCAGTGAGCACTCAGGGCTGGTTTCCTTCAGAATGGAGAGGTTGGATCTTCTTGCAGTCCATGGGACTCTCAAGAGTCTCCTCCAGCACCATAATTCAAAAGCATCCATTCTTCGGCGATCAGCCTTCTTTATGGTCCAGCTCTCACTTCCATACATCATGACTGGGAAAACCAGAGCTTTAACTATACGGACCTTTGCATACCAATAACAAACTTAGTTGGTCTCTAAGGTGCTACTGGAAGGAATGTTTTTATCCTGTGAGGTAGGTTAGGCTGAGAGGCAAGGACTGGCCCAAAGTCACACCCCGTCATCTTCATGGATTCAAGTGTGGATTTGCACCCTTTCCCAGGGGTCCTTTTTTCCCCGGGGGGTCCTAGTCCAGCTCTCTCACCACTTAACCACACTGGCTCTATATCCTTATCTTCCATGAATTTGTCCAGTCCCCATTTAAAGCCATCCAAGATGGTGGCCATGCATGTCTCATGCGGAAGTGAGTTCCACAGTAGACGCTGTGCGAAAAAGCACTTTCTTTTATCACATTGTGGATCAACTTTGCACTGTCTATGCACAGATTCAGCTGTTTGGTTCTGTATTTCTACAGTGGGTTTTTCCCCCCTGCAGTGTATTTGATTGCCCCCATTGTCTTATAATATACAGACACAGGCAGGTTGCCTGTAAGGATGGAAGAGGTCAGGCATCATTGTGAACGCTGCGCACAGCGATGGAAGGCACCCACTGGGTGGAATGCAGGGAGCCCAACAGCAGGAGGCGCCAGAGCTCATTCTGGTTCTGCCTTCATCCTCCTTCCTGCTCAATTTTAAATGGGCAACACTGAGATCAAGGAGGAGGAAGATGGCGGCCAAGGTCACCACCCGCTGGACGGGTTGCAAGAAGGCAGACAGGTGGTGACTGGCAGACAGCAGGCGTGTGTTTGGCAGGGCACGGCCCCTTTCACCCTAACGAACCAGCCTCCAGGGTCTGAGCGTTCTTTAAATGCTAATGAAATGCTGTTCTCCAAATGGTCTGAAATTTTGGGCAGAGCATCCAGGCGCCGTGCGTTAGAACTGAGCCAAATCTCAGAGACATTTATCAAGAAGATGTTTAAAAGCTTTGCGCGTACGTTTTCCTATCGAAAGCACCCAAAAATTCTGGGGGGAAAGAGCTTGAATACAGGAAATCTGTTCTGCATCAAATTGTAAACTGTGGAGAAGTTGAACGAAGAGACACTTTCCTCTTCGCTCATAGTACTGGTGGCACAATGGGTCGGTGTGTCTCTCTGTTGAAGGTTGGTGGTTCTAGCCCATCCAGGGATCGGACTACATGACTCTTGGGCATAGCTGTCAACATTTCCCCCTTTTTAAAGGGAAATTCCCTTATTCCGAATAGGATTCCTCGCAAGAAAAGGGGAAAGTTGACAGCTATGCTTTTGGGGTCCCTTCCAACTCTACAGTTCTGTGATTCTATGATACTTGAACTCAGGGCCATCAAACGAAGAAGAAGGATTGCTTTTCAATACCCGTCCCTGGAAGCCACAACAGGAGAGAGAGCTCTGGCACTCAGATTCTTGCAGGCTTGTAGGCTTCCCAGAAGAGGCACTTAGAAGGGCCCTGTGAGAACAGGATGCGGGCCCAGATGGGCCCTTGGCCTGATCCAGTGGTCTCTCCTTGTCCTCTTACGTTCTTAGCAATGTTAGGAGAGACAGGACTCATACAAGGGAGATGTTGTTGTTGTTTAGTTGTGTCCGACTCTTCTTGACCCCCTGGACCAGAGCATGCCAGGCACTCCTGTCTTCCACTGCCTCCCGCAGTTTGGTCAAACTCATGCTGGTAGCTCCGAGAACACTGTCCCACCATCTCGTCCTCCGTCGTCCCTTCTCCTTGTGACCTCCATCTTTCCCAACATCAGGGTCTTTTCCAGGGAGTCTTCTCTTCTCATGAGGTGGCCAAAGTCTTGGAGCCTCAGCTTCACGATCTGTCCTTCCAGTGAGCACTCAGGGCTGATTTCCTTCAGAATGGAGAGGTCTGATCTTCTTGCAGTCCATGGGACTCTCAAGAGTCTCCTCCAACACCAGAATTCAAAAGCATCCATTCTTTGGCAATCAGCCTTCTTTATGGTCCAGCTCTCACTTCTATACATCACTACTGGGAAAACCATAGCTTGAACTATACGGACCTTTGTTGGCAAGGTGATGTCTCTGCTTTTTAAGATGCTGTCTCACAATGGAGATGCCTCTTCAAAAAGCGCATAGTCTAAACCTTGACATTCCCTCCCAGAAGTTGTAGGAAGGTCTACCAACCTGGATGGTTTGAAAACAGGATTAGGCACATCAACAGAGGAATAGGCTATCTGTGGCTATTGGCCATGTTGCCTCCACAACCAGTGGCTTAAATGCTTCTGAATGCTGGTTCATGATAATAATAATAATAAATTTTATTTATATCCCGCCCTCCCCAGCCGAAGCCGGGCTCAGGGCGGCTAACAACAGTAAAACAGCACAAACAACACTTTAAAATCATTCATTATAAAATTAATTAATTCAAGCCACTGGCAACCATTGGGCCAGAGCGCTGCGAAGATTGCCAATGGAGGGAGTCAGGCTGTGCCCTGGCCAAAGGCCTGGTGGAACAGTTCTGTCTTGCAGGCCCTGCGGAAAGATGTTAAGTCCCGCAGGGCCCTGGTCTCTTGTGACAGAGTGTTCCACCAGATCGGAGCCACGGCCGAAAAAGCCCTGGCTCTAGTTGAGGCCAGCCTAACTTCTCTGTGGCCTGGGACCTTCAAGATGTTTTTATTTGAAGACCGTAAGTTTCTCTGTGGGGCATACCAGGAGAGGCGGTCCCGTGAGAACTGCAGTTGGGGAGAGCTGATTTCGCACCCAGATCCCGCTTGTGGGCTTCTCACTGGGGCACATGGTTGGTCACTGTGAGAACAATGTGCTGCACTAGATGTGCCTTTGGGCCTCATCCAGCAGCCAGGCCCTTCTGATGTTCTTAAGGTTTTAAAACCTTTGCGTAAGCCAATTAATTTTTCACTTAAGGGCTGTTAGGGTGAGCTGCGCTTAGTGGATCTGATGGGCATGTGTGTGTTCACTGTGGTGTGTGTGTGTGTGTGTGTGTGTAACTGTATTTATATCTGTCTTCCTGGACCAGTCCACCCCCAACTTGATGCCCGCCACCCCCTCAGCCAGATAAATACCTGCCAATTTCCAGTTTAAACATCAGCACTGAAAATAAGTTCTGGGCCCGGGCTGTCCCCAATGAAACCCTGATTTTAATCACTCCTTTGCTCATCCCATGAGCAGGAGTAATTAGCACTCCTGAGCTGGATTGGATGCATGCATTTTGGGCTCCCTTGACATATTTGAATGACAGACATTATCCTTTGTTAACCTATTCTGCAATAACAAAGGATTGTATCCAATGCTAGACCTGTGCAGAGCACAGCCATTGAAATTCATGGGCAAGGCTAACTTAGGCTCATTAATTTCAGTGGGTCTACTCTGATGATAACTTTGTACAACCCACTGACATCCATGGGCATGACTAACATCGATCCAGTTATTTCAGTGTGGGTCTACTCTGCACATTGTTTAGCTGGATACCAACCCAAAGAGTTTTAGGTTCATTAACCTAGTGTCAGATTCTTGTTGCTTATCGGAGGAGATTTGTGACAATCTTTCTATAGGACAAAAGGGGTGTTATCCAGCCCCTTTCTATAAGCCGGAGAGGGGAAGAAAAACAGCTCTTTTTTGAGATTTCCCATTTTGCAAATAAAATAAAAATGGGGAAAGCATCCTGAGGGTTAACACAACTTCAGGAAGTTCCCCAAAACATCATGTGACGTGTTTCCAATCTTTGGCTTTCTGGGGCGGCTAGCTTAGATGGCTTTCAAGAAAGATTGCACAAATTCATGGCCAGTGAATGCTACTAGCCGCATCGACTATGCTCTGGCACCATGGACAGAGCCAGGAGTTGTTGCCATCCATCTGTCTTGAGGGACAATGGAGTGTGCCTCTGGGGGTGAAGTCAAACGGCTGAAGAATCACAGCGCCTGCTGTGGCTGGAGAGACCAGTAACCCATAAACCCCTGTCTCCTGCATTGTTTTTGCTGTGTTAGTAGCAACAGTGACCCCTCGGGGGGCAAGCCTGGGCAGTGTGCATGGAGGTCCTGAGCTGCCCAGATGACAAGACACCCGCCGGTCTCACCAATGCGGTATGAAGGCACCAACATTTGGCACCAACTTGGCTGCAGGAGGGACGCGGGTGGCGCTGTGGGTAAAACCTCAGCGCCTAGGACTTGCTGATAGCATGGTCGGCAGTTCGAATCCCCGTGGCGGGGTGAGCTCCCGTCGTTCGGTCCCAGCGCCTGCCAACCTAGCAGTTCGAAAGCACCCCTGGGTGCAAGTAGGGACCGCTTACTAGCGGGAAGGTAAACGGCGTTCCGTGTGCGGCTCTGGCTCGCCAGATGCAGCTTGTCACGCTGGCCACGTGACCCGGAAGTGTCTGCGGACAGCGCTGGCTCTCGGCCTATAGAGTGAGATGGGCGCACAACCCTAGAGTTGTCAAGACTGGCCCGTATGGGCAGGGGTACCTTTACCTTTACCTGGCTGCAGGAGTTTCCAGTACAAGACGACATTCAACCGTCTTAGGGACTCCACTATGGATTTGTGTAGGGCAGGGGTCAGCAACCTTTTCTGGCCGTGGGCCGGTCCACCGTCCCTCAGACCATGTGTGGGGCCAGACTATTTTTTTTTGGGGGGGGGAGAACGAATTCCTATGCCCCACAAATAATCCAGAGAAGGAAGTTAGATTAGCCTCAACCAGAGGCAGGGCCTTTTCAACAGTGGCTCTGGCCTGGTGGAACGCTCTGTCTCATGAGACCAGGGCCCTGCAGGATCTGATTTCTTTCCGCAGGCCTGTAAGGCAGAGTTGTTCTGCCTGGCCTTTGGCTTGCAGTCAATTTGATTCCCTCCCCCTCTTTCTTTTTCCTTTCTCCTCCTGTGATGAGGCTGCATTTTAATGTTGTATTTTAATCTTGTTTTTTAAGTTGAATTTCAATCAACTTGTTTTTTATTGGTTGTTAGCCGCCCTGAGGCCGGTCTTGGCTGGGGAGGGCAGGGTATAAATAAAATTTATTATTATTAGAGATGCAGTTTAAATAAAAGCACACATTCTACTCATGTGAAAACACCAGGCAGGCCCCACAAATAACCCAGAGATGCGTTTTAAATAAAAGGAAACATTCTACTAATGTAAAAAGATATTGATTCCCAGACCGTCAGGGGGCCGGACTGAGAAGGCGATTTGGCCGCATCCGGCCCCTGGGCCTTAGGTTGCCTAGGGCTCTTGTGTTAGAATCCTGATTGTGGGTACCCTGCAAAGATCTGGGTGGCCACTGTGAGAATGGACTAGGCAGGCCACTGGCCTGACCCAGAAAACCCTTCCTTGGTTCTTATGACTACAGGGAGCGAATTAGACGGGGAAGTCCTGTGTCGTATACGAGGCATAAAAATAACTTGTGGATTTCACGACTGCAAGATGTATACAGAGGGCCATTTTGGGTCACCGATGGCTTCACAGACGTCTCTCCCTTCATCTCTCCATCTGAACCATTGGGTTGTTGTTTAAATGGAATGGTTGGATTGCCTGGTTTTTTATTCTGTCCATGTTTTGACGGAGGGGTTGGGAACTGGATCCAGCCAGTTCTTTACCCCTCCGGCCTTCCGCCTGGCTGGGGCCACCCACCTGTCAATCATTATGACACCAGGGGGCCGCTTGAAAAGGCAGCTTGCAACATGAGAAGATTTACGTAATTACAAAAGTGTAACAAAAGTAGACATGAGCAGTAAATAAAAAACGTACCAAAACATACACAGGGAAATTAAACAACCCCCATGTGAGTCATAATAAAATCTAAAATCACAGTGAAACCTGATAGGATTAGGATGGAGACCAAAAGAGACCAGCAGAGCAGGGAGATTATTATGTTTATTTATTTATTGCATTGTTCTTGGTACTGTTTTGTATCACTTTAACGTTGTTGTTGTTTAGTCGTTTAGTCGTGTCCGACTCTTCGTGACTCCATGGACCAGAGCACGCCAGGCACTCTGATAAAAATCACTTTAATAAAAATCCCAATAAAGGTTATTACCAAAGATCTAAAAATTAAGATGCAACAAATGAGTATCGATAACAGGAAAATGAACATCTCCAAAATTAAATCAGCCCCTAAGCAATATCCCATCAGAAATAAGGTGGGCCCTGGGAGGGAGGCGTTATTTGGCCCCAGGTGGGTCTGCAAAGTTTCCAGGTCACTCTTTGAAAGCAGGTAAAGGGCTCCTTTCTCAGGGTTTAGGATTGTTTGCACGGCTCCCCTCTCAGCCCGCGCGCTGCTCTCGTCTCTCCCGAGCCGGTAATTTGTTGCCGGTCCCTAACTCTGACATGATTATTAGTCGGGGGGGGGGAGGAGGAGGGGCCGCCAGGGCTGTGTGTGCTGCTGGAGGTTTTGTTGGTAAAGAAAAAGATTTGAAACAGAGCTCAAGATCCATTAAAGGAAGGGACCGTCAAACCTGAAAAAGCAGCCGAAATCGCGCTCTTGAGGTGGGGCTGGGGGGGAGGGAAGGAAGGAAATTTTAAAGGGGTGGGAGGGAGGGAAAGAGCCGTCAGGGTGCGAAAATGAATCAATAAGCGAAGAAAAGAGAGAGGGGAAGGAGGAGGAGGAGAAGAAGAAGGGGAAAAAATCACAAGAAACCCCAGAATCTCAACCGCGCCGCGGAAAGTTAATCAATAAACTAATTAACTGCTTGCAAGCTTTGTAATTGTTTGATCAGAAGAATTAGAATGAGGGTCTGGGGGCTGCCCACGACCCTGGGATAAGGCCGAATCGTAGAACTCTTTGCATTATTTTTAAAAGAATAATTGTTATTTTATTTTTATCTTTTGAATAGGAATTTTATTGTATTTTTTTTGCACCCGTGGGGGAAAAAAAGGAAAGGAAATCTCTCTGTCCCTCTCTTTCTCGTCCCCCTACCACACTTCCTCATCCTCTTTTTTTAAAAAGAAAATAAGAATAATTGAAGGATTTGGGAGAGAAGCGAGGCAGACGGAAATGCCGTTCAATTAAAGCGAGATTGGAGGGAAATTTTGTCTCCCAAACTGCTGGCGGCTTTTGATCTCTTTGTTTCCACGCACACACGACGAAGACGACCAAGTCCAGCTCGGGATTTTCTGCTGGTTTTTTTCCTTTTCTTTTTTTCTTTGTTTTGTTCCGGCGTGGTTCCCCCCCACCCCTCCCCTTCCTTTATTTTTTCTTTCTTTTTGGTGAACATTCTGAATTCGAGGCTCGCTCCAGCTTGCTCCTTTTTGAACCAATGAAGGAACCAGACGCCATCAAACTTTTCATTGGACAAATCCCCCGGAATTTAGAGGAGAAGGACCTTAAGCCTATCTTCGAGCAGTTCGGCAAAATCTACGAGTTGACAGTCATTAAGGATAAATACACCGGCATGCATAAAGGTAAGGCGCGCGTTACGCGCAGAGACCCAAGCGCTGCGCCCCGGGTACCGCCGCGCGTCGGATGCGCTGGTGGCAGCGGTGGGATGGAATAGAAACGGGCGAAGGACAACAAAGCCGGTGGGGACAGTACTGGGGGGTGATGCGGGGGGAGAGAGAAGAAGAAGAAGGAGAATTCTGAGCCCAAAGTATCGCCTGGAATTGCACTACCCGGTTGGAGGAGGGGGCGCACAAAAAAACGAGCAGATAAATTCGGCGTTCTGAAAGCACCGCCCGGCTCGTCACTGGCGAGCGTTACGCGCGGAGTTTGTAGGCTTGGGGGGGGGGGGGCCTGTCAGAGCAAGGCATTTGAGGGTAAGCGGTTTTTCCAGGAGGAGAGGGAGGGGGGGTTGGGAGATGGTAACAGATGGCCGGAGGTAGAGAGCCAGTAGATTTCTCCCGCCTCCCTCCCCCCCCCCGCAAAAGGGCACCATGAATAGAACCCTGGATGTCTAACCACCCACAGGATGGGGTTAGAGACTTGCCCGTCAATAGGACGGAGGGTGGGCATCTAGATTCTGATTTCTGGGAGTCATGTGGAGTAAGGTTCGGAAGCAAGAGGACTCTAACTTAGCAGGGGGGAGCATGAATCGTTTAGCGGCGGGGGTGTTTTGAGCAGATTTGCACTGACTTTGAGCTTGGGGTGTGTGTGTGTGTGAGAGAGATAGAGGAGGGGGCAAAAGATTTCAGACCCTTTCTCCAGTTCATTTCCTCTTTTATGTTTTCCTTTTGGAGTAGGAAAGAGGGAGGGGTCCAGGCCCCCCCCTTTCAGAAAGGGCTCCTCTCAAAGTGTCGCTAAATAAATCCACGGTTGTTGGGTTTTTTTTTCACCTGTGACGGCAGAGCTCCTGGATTTTTGTAACCTAATCGCTTATCAAGTTTTGCCTTTTCTTTTTTTTTTAAAAAAAGGAAATTAAAACCACCTTCTTGAAGAGGAAACAATGTGTGATTTTAGCTAAAGCAAGCCAGTGCTGGGTGACACAATTGCAGCCCCTGGAAGGATTTCCAGGTTTAATCATGCCTGTTCCAACAGAACTCTGGAGACCTCTTGGTTTTCAGAACAAGAAAGCTTTCATCTTTCTTGGGTGGTTTTTATTATTTTTGCCGGGTCATTCCCCCTCCAGATTCCCCAGCAAAACTGCCCCTCATTGTCCCTGCCTCCCCTTCCCAGGCCTTTCTTCGCAGCTGTGTAGCCACTCTGAAATTGTTTTGTTTAAATTGTATTTGAAACCACATTTCAAGATGCATCAAACTTTTGTAGTTGAGTGGCAGGAAAAGTTGCAATATAAGATTATTATTATTATTATTATTATTATTATTATTCCCTGTGATGCCGACTGGTAAACACAGCTGTGCCCTCAGGTGATGATTCAGAGGGAAGAGAAAGCAAGCAAAATCCATTTAGTACACCCTGAAGGAACACAAGGAAGGGAACAGAGTATAATTAAGAACATTAAGGGGTTTGGGGGTCTTTTTTAAAGTGGCAAAAATTCATGAGGTCCAGCTTCGCTTAATTTCTGAGATTTCATCAGCATCCAAATTTTGGCAACCGATAGAGGCGTCTCGTATGTGTCTGGGCTTGCTGATCCAAAACCCTGATTAATGGACGTTGTTTGGCAGGTATTTGCGGCACCGTTCCGTGAAAAATGGTTTGGGCTTTGTAAACTGCTGGGAGAGGGGGCAATAAGAGAAAGAAGCAACATTTGCTGAGCCCATTTGAAGCTGCTCTTGTCTTTGAAGTCTAGGAAAAAAGAACTGATCACCCAGGCCAGCTGGGAACACAATAACCAGGTGTGAGGCTCTTCTTGGGTTGGTTTGTTTCTCTTCGTTTTATTGCAAATGGTATTTGGTAGGTTTCGCGCAGACAAGGAAGTTGCCAGCTTTTTGTGACCAGCCTGTGCTTCTGTGACTCGGACAAGGGTTCAGCTGACAAGTGTTTACAAGGGGACCATGTTTACCTCCAGTGCCATGAAAAAAATATCTCTTTCTCCCCCTCCCTCCACCAGCCACGCCACCCCAAGTTCCAATAAATTGAGCTGCTATTAAAGGCGGAGGAGCAAGGGCAGAAAAAGGAGTTGGCAAGCTTTGTGAGAAGGGAAATGAGTCGAGATTGAGGCCTAGAGCCTGAGTACGTTGGAAGTTGCAGGGTGTGGGATATGCCCCCCCCCAATAAAAAATAATAATAAACAGGATCTCTGAGCAGGGGTTAAAGTTTCATGTTTGGTGGTATTGGATGTTTGGCGTTGCAAAACACTGGCAATAAAATAAGATCAGTTAACGAACCAATTCCCTCAGATTTTGCATGCAAGGCTTGGGGGCGGAGGACAAACCTCCAGGTCTGGAAAAACACAAGCATATTCTAAATCTGCAATATGATGCAGTTTGAATAATTTTGTTGTTTAGAATTCATTGAGTCGCCTCAGTTTCTCTGTAGCTGAACAAGGGAAAAGGTTGGGTGTTCTGAGGAGATCAGTGTGTGGTTGTTTTTCCCCTCACCACATCTGACCAGCCCTCTCAGGGGTTCCTCGGACCGTCATGCCCAGCAGCCAGTGCAGCAACAGGCAAGGAGGATGGGAATTGTAGTCTAGGAAGGGCACCACATGGCTACCCTTGCTCAGAGGATCAGGCTTATGATCAGAGGGACAGGGCTATGATTGACTGCCGGCCGCAACGGCTATGCCAATGGAGGCAGGATGAGTCCTCAGTTTCCTGAGCACATTCTGTGTTCCTGGCCCTTGCCCCAGGCAAATGGTTGTCCCTCCTTCCTCCACCAGTACTTTTTCTTCATATTTGTGGACGCCTTGAGCCAGTTGTGGTGGTAAGCTAGGGTTCGAGAACCTCATTCAGCCACTGGGTGAGACATCGGAGCCATTCTCTGTTTCTCAAACTAACCTCCCTCACAGGGTTGTTGTGAGGGTAAAACAGGGAGAGGGAGAACCATGTCTGCTGCCTTGAACTCTTTGGAGAAAGTTGGGTAATAAAGTAATTAATAATAATAATTTATTATTTGTACCCGCCCATCTGGCTGGGCTTCCCCAGCCACTCTGGGCGGCTTCCAACAAAGACCAAAAATACACTAAAATGTCACACGTTAAAAACTTCCCTGAACAGGGCTGCCTTCAGATGTCTTCTGAATGTCAGGTAGTTGTTTATCTCTGATGGGAGGGCGTTCCACAGGGCGGGTGCCACCACCGAGAAGGCCCTCTGCCTGGTTCCCTGTAACCTCACTTCTCACAGGGAGGGAACCACCAGAAGGCCCTCAGAGCTGGATCTCAGCATCCCGGCAGAACAATGGGGGTGGAGATGCTCCTTCAGGTATACTGGGCCGAGGCCGTTTAGGGCTTTCAAGGTCAGCACCAACACTTTGAATTCGAAACGTACTGGGAGCCAATGCAGGTCTTTCAAGACCGGTGTTATGTGGTCTCGGCGGCTGCCCGCAGTCACCAGTCTAGCTGCTGCATTCTGAATAATAATAATTAGCTGGTGCGAGTTTGTAGCAGAGTCCAAGCACCCCTGACCCCGCCAAGCAATCTTTAGAAGCGAAATCTCTCCATGGGAAAACAAATGTACCTCATTGCTTTAGCGCCCGTGAGTGCTAAGGTGTTAGGTTCCCGTTTCACACATCCTGCTTAAGCAAGAATGATCCTAACCCACCACCATCCTAATCTAAAGAACTAAACACCTCTGTGGCTTTTAAATTGACAGGATTTTAGCAGAGCTGGTGGATCAAACCAGGTGGAGAAGACCCTTCAGCAGGCTTCCTCAACCTCGGCCCTCCAGATGTTTTTGGCCTACAACTCCCATGATCCCTTAGCTAGCAGGACCAGTGGTCAGGGAAGATGGGAATTGTAGTCTCAAAACATCTGGAGGGCCGAGCTTGAGGAAGCCTGCCCTTCAGTATAACTAAGATTTTTTGAGGTTTAAAAAGCAGCAAAGGGCTGCTTGCAAATGTGCTTTTGAAACAGCCCGTGCTGTGCTTTGAAGTCCCGACCGACTGTCAGGGCGCAGCAGCGTCTGATGTCGAAGTGATGTCAGCTGATTGGCAGGTGATTGGTCCCACCCACCTGTCAGATTTGGCCTGGCAGGGCTTGGGAAGAGAAAGATCTGGTATGATGGCCAGACCAGAAAAGTTCCCCACCCCTGGCATAGAAATAAGAAGTTAGTATGATATAATATCCACCTAACAACCACAAAGGGACGTGGGTGGCGCTGTGGTCTAAACCACAGAGCCTTGGGCTTTCCGATCAGAAGGTCGGTGGTTCAAATCTCCACGACGGGGTGAGCTCCCATTGCTCGGTCCCAGCTCCTGCCAACCTAGCAGTTCGAAAGCACACCAGTGCAAGTAGATAAATAGGTACTGCTCTGGCGGGAAGGTCAACGGCGTTTCCATGCGCTGCTCTGGTTCGCCAGAAGCGGCTTAGTCATGCTGGCCACATGACCCGGAAACTGTGTGCTGGCTCCCTCGGCCAGTAAAGCAAGATGAGCGCCGCAACCCCAGAGTCGGCCACGACTGGACCTAACAGTCAGGGGTCCCTTTACCTTTACCTTTAACAACCACAAAGCTTTGGCAGTGAGCTTGCCTTCTTCTTCCTTGCTCACCAATTTCCAAAAGCCTAATTGCCAGAGATGAAGGATGCCCAACAAGTTATTATTTACATAACCCAGAACTGAATGGCCTCTCACTTTCCATGATACAGGGACACTCAGGGAGGTTGAAATCCATTCTACACTTACCTGGGAACAAGCGCTGTTGAACACAGTGGGACTTCTTTCTGAGTCAACCAGCGTGGGATTGTGCTCCCAGTTGACATTCCTAAACCGTGCTTACTCTGAAGGGAGCTTCGCCAAAACCTGAGAGGCTTGCTTCTGAGTAAACACACTCACGAGGGTCTCCTTCTGTCTTGCACCCTTAATCTTTAGACACTGGTGGTTGGTGCCCATGGAGAACGGTGGGGTGGAAGACACGGAGACCCACAGTGGGCGGAGTCAGAGCCAATGTTGGGCGGAGCCAAGTGATTCTCCATCGCCCCCAACCTCTTCCCTGCTGTGTTCTACTAGGACAAAATAGAAGCTCAGGGCTAGGAAGATGACAGGGAGGACCAAACCACAGGTTGCTTGAAAGTCCGAAGGCAGGGAGCCTCCATAATGCTTAGGATCTACCTACCGGTCTTGTCCGATCACAAAATGCCAAAATCTACAGCAAACAGCTCCAGGTTCCAGGCAGGGAGATAGGACAGCAGGGGTCTGGCAACTTATTCCACCCTGTCTTTATATAACTTGCAATAAACAATTCAAGGGGCAAAGTCAGCCTCCTTTTCCAGGAGGATTTGAACAGCGTGTGCCGAGGTAAATCAAAAATAAAATCTGGAATGATTGTGGGGCTTTTATTTCCTCGGTCTGTCTGTATACACCCCCCCCCAAAAAAAATAAGGGAAATGCTCCTTAAAGCACAACGTGGTGGTTTTCTTTTAAAGGAAAGATAGGGCAGGCTTTGCCAAACTGGAGCCCTCCAAGTGTTTTGGTCCACAATTCCTATCAGCCCCAGCCAGCCAGCTGTGCAACATTGCACGCTTTTAGATACGTATTTTTCGTTCCATAAGATGCACCTAGTTTGTAGAGGAGGAAAACAAGAAAAAAAAAATATTCTAAACGAAACAGTGGATGTATGATTTTTGTGGTTCATTCTGTGGCCACAGACATGATTTGTGATTTGACGGTGAATTTGGGGATGACCCAATGCAAAAATCCTGAGAATCCATTTGGATCCATGCTTTGTAACCACATTTTTGCACCATTGTGGCCCCACAAAACAGTGGATGAGTGTGGGGTTTTTTGGTGCAGTCCATAGCCATGGACATGCTTTGTGATCTGATGGTGAATTTGGGGTGACCCAATGCAAAAATCCTGAGGATCCATGGGCTTTTACCTCCCCCCTCCCAGGCAGCCTCCTTTATTGCTAGAGTCCCTAATCTCCCTCCTGATCTCTTGCCAATCAGCTGCTTAGTGGCTTTGTTTCAACACCCGCTTCCCTCTTTCTAAAAAAAAAAAGCACGATCTGCTTTTCACCCCTGGGCAATTCGGCTCCAGGGACCACACATTCACTCCATAAGACGCACAGACATTCCCCCTTACTTTTTAGGAGGAAAAAAGTGTGCCTTATGGAGCGAAAAATACAGTAACTCTTTGAGAAGGGTCTTTGGGAAATGATGAAGGAGGCCTTTATTTCGCTAGTTCAGGTGGTTGCTTGTGGTGTGGAGGTGTGCAGCAGAATCTCAGGGGTGCCTCGCTACTAAGGAACACTTAGGGGGAGAAGAGCCCCACCGCTCTCAGGACAGATACTCCCAAGACGGGGGGAGCTCTCCTGCCTGGTCTCCTGCCCCCCCCCCCAGCAGCCTATTTCTCTCTCATTCCATAAAACCGGTGCAGAACATTCAACTCTGCTGCTCTTTGTTGCTCAGGTTGCGTTTGGTACAGCAAGATCTGAGGAAGAGGGGCTTTGTGGGGGGGATAGATATGAAATTAATTTTGCCCAGGGCAGCTGTGATAGCTGGTTCCGCTCAACCCCCAATTTGGGGCTGGGGGTGAGGGAGGGATACGGAAATTGCCAAATCAGAGCGAACAGGAACAGCTGCCAAATTTAATCTCTTAATTGCCCCAACGGGAATGGCTCATTATAATGTAGGAGCATATTAACTAAGTAAGCAAACAAGGAGGGACAGGTAGATGGGCTTGAAGATAGACAGGCCTCCCCCCCCCTCTCTTGGCTCAGAAGGCGTGGCCTGGGAGAGTTCACAGACCCCTGATGGATCAAGCCCAAGGGAGGCCCATTTAGACCCAACACACTGTTTCCGTTGCAACGGACAGCTGGATCCTTCCGGGGAGCCAAAAGGATCCTGTCCCCATTGCCTGTTCCGGCACAACTAGCATTTTATTGGTTCGTTTATTTGCCGATTTATAATCTACTTTTTCAAGGCGGCTTACAACATGTCAAAAACGCCGCATTTATAAATATCCGTAAAAAATTATTTGGAAACGTCAATAGAACCTCGTGGATGGTGGAAAAGAGAAGCTCGTCTTATGAAGGCCTTTTCTAAGCAGCAGTCAGTTTTTGAAAGGCACCTGAAGGAAGTCAGAGTGGTTCCATCTGAGCCTCAAGAGGCAGGGAGTTCCACAGGGCAGAGCCCGCTGCTTTGAAGGGTCAGTGAAGGCCAGCTGAAAGGGACACAGGTGGTGCTGTGGGTTAAACCACAGAGCCTAGGGCTTGCTGATCAGAAGGTCGGTGGTTTGAATCCCCGTGATGGGGTGAGCTCCCGTTGCTCAGTCCCTGCTCCTGCCAACCTAGCAGTTTGAAAGCACATCAAAGTGCAGGTAGATAAATAGGTACCACTCCGGCAGGAAGGTAAACGGTGTTTCCATGCGCTGCTCTGGTTTGCCAGAAGCGGCTTAGTCCTGCTGGCCACATGACCCGGAAGCTGCACGCTGGCTCCCTCGGCCAATAAAGTGAGATGAGCGCTGCAACCCCAGAGTCGGCCATGACTGGACCTAATGGTCAGAGTCCTAAGGCCAGCTGAAGCCCTGGGGCCTAGGGAGAAGCACCAGAGGTGGCCCATCAGACGATCTTGGTGATTGAGGTGGAATCAGGCAGTCCCCTAGTAACTTTAGAACCAAGTTGCTTAGGGCTTTGTGAGCTATTTGTTTTACTTATTTCTTAAGATTTATGTACCACTTGATTGAAAAAAAAAGAAAAGACCCAGAACAATGTTCCCAGAGACCTAGCCTGGACCCTCTGCCAAAAAATGGAATCTGATTAGAAGTTTGGGAGCCCTGCTCGGCAAAAAAACCCTCCCCCCAAAGCGCCAACAAGCTAATGCTATTATAGGCTGCATCAACAGAAGTACAGTGTCAGATCAAGGGAACTAATAATGCCATTCTCTTCTGCCTTGCTGAGACCCCACCTGGAATACTGTGTCCAGTTCTGGGTGCCACAATTTAAGAAGGATATTGACAAGCTGGAACATGTGCAGAAGAGGGAGACCAAAATCAAGGGTCTGGAAACTAAGCCTTATGAGGAACAGTTGATTTATCTTGGCACTCCAAATCCTCCTGGAAAAGGAGGCCGACTTTGACCCTTGAGTTGTTTAAAATATTGCAAGTTATATAAAGACAGGGTGGAATAAGTTGCCAGACCCCTGCTGTCCTATCTCCCTGCCTGGAACCTGGAGCTGTTCGCTGTAATTTCGGCATTTTGTGATCAGACAAGACCGGCAGGTAGATCCTAAGCGTTATGGAGGCTCCATGCCTTCGGACTTTCAAGCAACCTGTGTTTGGTCCTCCCTGTCATCTTCCTAGCCCTGAGCTTCAAGTGTGTCCGAGTAGAAGGGAGGAGGTTGTGGGCAATGGAGAATCAATTGGCTCCGCCCATCATTGGCTCTGACTCCGCCTACTGTGGGTCTGCCTGTCTTCCACTCCACCAGTCTCCATGGGCACCAGCCACCAGTTGACACAAGAGTCTAGGGCACTGCGGTATGATTAGTGTGGAAAAGAGGAGACTGAGAGGAGATGTGTTGTTTAGTCGTTTAGTCGTGTCGGCCTCTTCATGACCCCCTGGACCAGAACACGCCAGGCACTCCTATCTTCCACTGCCTCCCGCAGTTTGGTCAAACTCATCCTGCTAGCTTCGAGAACATTGTCCAACCATCTCGTCCTCTGTCATCCCCTTCTCCTTGTGCCCTCCATCTTTCGCAACATCAGGGTCTTTTCCAGGGAGTCTTCTCTTCTCCTGAGGTGGCCAAAGTCTTGGAGCCTCAGCTTCAGGATCTGTCCTTCCAGTGAGCCCTCAGGGCTCATTTCCTTCAGAATGGAGAGGTTTGATCTTCTTGCAGTCCATGGGACTCTCAAGAGTCTCCTCCAGCACCAGAATTCAAAAGCATCCATTCTTCGGCGATCAGCCTTCTTTATGGTCCAGCTCTCACTTCCATACATCACTACTGGGAAAACCATAGCTTGAACTATACGGACCTTTGTTGGTAAGGTGATGTCTCTGCTTTTTAAGATGCTGTCTACGTTTGTCATTGCTTTTCTCCCAAGAAGCAGGCGTCTTTTAATTTTGTGGCTGCTGTCACCATCTGCAGTGATCATGGAGCCCAAGAAAGTAGAATCTCTCACTGCCTCCATTTCTTCCCCTTCTATTTGCCAGGAGGTGATGGGACCAGTGGCCATGATCTTCTTTTTTTATGCTGAGCTTCAGACCATATTTTGCGCTCTCCTCTTTCACCCTCATTAAAAGGTTCTTTAATTCCTCCTCACTTTCTGCCCTCAAGGTTGTGAGGAGATGTGTTAACCATCTCCATATCTCTCTCACATGGAAGATGTCTTCTCATGCTCTGGGACCCAAATCAATGGATTCCAATTACAAAAGAGGAGGTTTCAACTAAACATCAAGAAGAACTTCCTGGTAGTAGGAGCTGTTCGGCAGTGGAACAGGCTCCCTCGGGAGGTGATGGACTGTCCTTCCATGGAGGTTTTTAAGCAGAGGTTGGGTGGCCACATGAGATTTCTGCATCCCATGGGGTTGGACTAGATGACCCTCAGGGCTCCCTTTCAACTCTGCAGTTCTATAACTCCTCCAGAAAGACCGCAGCTCAGTGGGAGAGCGTCTGCTTGGCAAGACTCCTCTCCGAAACCCCAGAGAGCCTCTGCCGGTCAGGGTCAACAGAAGGAAGCTGGGTCAACCCAAGGGTTTGCCTTGGTACAAGGCTGCTACCTCAGCTCCTGTTGCGGTTGACCCCACCGGCAACCCTCAGATCTGAACAGCCAAAACGGTTGTGTCTGAATAATAATAATACAGTGGTACCTAGAATCATAGAATCATAGAATCATAGAGTTGGAAGAGACCACAAGGGCCATCGAGTCCAACCCCCTGCCAAGCAGGAAACACCATCAGAGCACTCCTGACATATGGTTGTCAAGCCTCTGCTTAAAGACCTCCAAAGAAGGAGACTCCACCACACTCCTTGGCAGCAAATTCCACTGTCGAACAGCTCTTACTGTCAGGAAGTTCTTCCTAATGTTTAGGTGGAATCTTCTTTCTTGTAGTTTGGATCCATTGCTCCGTGTCCGCTTCTCTGGAGCAGCAGAAAACAACCTTTCTCCCTCCTCTATGTGACAACATCCTTTTATATATTTAACCTCCTCTTCTCCAGAATATGTAACCTCTGGTTACATATGCTTCAGGTTACATACGCTTTAGGTTACACACTCCACTAACCCAGAAATAGTGCTTTAGGTTAAGAACTTTGCTTCAGGATAAGAACAAAAAATTAGGCTTTGGTGGTGCGGCGGCAGCAGGAGGCCCCGTTAGCTAAAGTGGTGTTTCAGGTTAAGAACAGTTTCAGGTTAAGTACGGACCTCCGGAATGAATTAAGTACTTAACCTGAGGTACCACTGTAATTATCATAATAATTTATTATTTATACCCCGCCCATCTGGCTGAGTTTCCCCAGCCACTCTGGGCGGCTTCCAACCGAATATTAAAAACAATACAGCATTAAATATTAAAAACTTCCCTAAACAGGGCTGCCTTCAGATGTCTTTTAAAGATAAGATAGCTGCTTATTTCCTTGACATCTGATGGGAGGGTGTTCCACAGGGCGGGTGCCACTACCGAGAAGGCCCTCTGTTTGGATCCCTGTAACCTCACTTCTCGCAATGAGGGAACCGGCAGTGGACCTCAGTGTCCGGGCAGAACGATGGGGGTGGAGACGCTCCTTCAGGTATACTGGGCTGAAGCCGTTTAGGGCTTTTAAGGTCAGCACCAACACTTTGAATTGTGCTCGGAAACGTACTGGGAGCCAATGTAGGTCTTTCAAGACCGGTGTTATGTGGTCTCAGCGGCTGATCCCAGTCCCCAATCTAGCTACTGCATTCTGGATTAATTGCAGTTTCCGGGTCACCTTCAAAGGTAGCCCCACGCAGAGCGCATGGCAGTAGTCCAAGCGGGAGATAACCAGAGCATGCACCACTCTGGCGAGACAGTCCACGGGCAGGTAGGGTCTCATCCTGCGTAACAGTTGGAGCTGGTAGACAGCTGCCCTGGACACAGAATTAACCTTTGCCTCTATGGACAGTTGTGAGCCCAAAATGACTCCCAGGCTGCGCACCTGGTCCTTCAGGGGCACAGTTGCCCCATTCAGCACCAGGGAGTCCCCCACACCTGCCCCCTGTCCCCCAAGAACAGTACTTCTGTCTTGTCATGATTCAACCTCAATCTGTTAGCCGCCATCCATCCTCCAACCGCATACAGTGGTTTGCTACCCATCAGACAACTGATGTAACACAGAGATTCAGGGTGTGGTTTAAAGTGTGTCTGGTTTAAATCTCACCTCGACAGGCTCGCCAGCTTCCTGGACTGGCCTCTCGCTCCTGAGGCTTGAAGTAACAGGAAAGCAGAGATTGGGCTGACCCTAGATTATTTCCATGCTGCCAATGGTTTCACTTCCTAGTTTCCTGCAAATCAGCCTGCTGAAATGGGCGCAGGAGCAGAGTAACCTGGGTTTTTCATGGTCAGTTGGCATCCCCTTGTCTGAGAGGCGGGGGCTAGGTTAGGCCAGGTGCAAAGGAAGTCCTGGGCCTTGAGGACTTGAGTAAATGAGAGGGGCGTCAGTTGGGACAGATTTCTTAGACTGGAGTGACAAAATCAAACTTGTGAAAATCCCCTGTAAATGGTACCAGAGACCAATGGACCTCATCCTGCACACAGAAATCTCTGGAATGCCTCTTTGCTGTTGCTCAGCAACCATGGGATAGGGGGAGAAATTCGACAGAGTTCTCATTTAAAGGCAAAAACCTACCAAATCCACACTTTCCAAAACAATTCACGGACCCAAATGCAGCCCTCCTGCAAAACTCACACCCCTTCGAATTTTGCAATGCAGTTCTTCACCCAAGTGGCGCGTATACTGCGGGAAAGCGTGCATAAGAATGCATATAATGTACAAATACATGTTGTATTCGGGGGAACTGCTTTGCTAAAATATGTGTCATAGGCTAAAATTGCATGCGAGCGTGTGGATATTAGGAGAAAATTGCACTAAAATACCGGTGAATTTTCTTGAGGACCTTTAAAAAAAAAAGGATTTGCAACCTGAGGTGGAAGTGTGGAGAACTGAACTTCAGACTGAGAACTGAAAACAGACACATCTGTCCACCCCTAATCCCAACCCTCCCAAAAATTGTAATATATGGGTAACAAATGGGGTCTGCAACGAAATGTTGCAGCATGGAACACTCCTGCCAAGGCACCCTATTCTGTTCCCCCTCTTGCTTGTTTTCTCAAAGTTTTTCTGCCCCCCTCAACACACACACTTTTTGGTCTCCCCTGCAAGTGTTTTTTTAATACATTAAATTTCTTAGAGTTCCCCCAAGCCTGCATTTCATTGAAACCAGAGAGCTCTTACAAGCTATGGCTGGAGAGTGTGTGTGTGTGTGTTTCTTCTTTTGTTCAGTTGATCTGATTTGGGGGACGAATGGGCAAAAGTGTGATTTCCCCCCTGCTATTTTGCCATGCTCTGTGATTTCATCCGATACCTCATTCGTCTCCCTCTCTCTGACCTTAGTTAGCCCCCCAAAAGAGTACCCTGAGCTGGCTTTGCAAACAGATATGTAGATTACGGTTACCAGACGTCCACAGTTCCCAGCGACAGTCCCCAGATTGCAAATCTGGCCCCGGGAAATGTGGTCTTAGCAGCCTCCCGGAGCCAGCCTGGTAGCGCAGTTGGCACTGGCTGGCTTCAGGAGCTGCTTGCTGCCGTAGCACCCACCATTTTTCCTCGCCGGAAGTCCCCATATGACGTGTCTTGTGCGCATAGGATGTGTCTTCTGCAATCTCCTGCCCCCTTCCCCCTTTGTTTTGACTGATCGGAGAAGGCTCGAGAGTCGCGGGCGGGTGGCCCTTGCCCAGTTTTTTAAATACTCTGCGCATCTATGTTTCACAGGGTGCTAAAGAAGGTTTTTGCACCTTTATACAAAATGCATGGGACGTGGGTGGCGCTGTGGTTTAAACCACAGAGCCTAGGACTTGCCGATCGGAAGGTCAGCGGGTCGAAACCCTGTGACGGGGTGAGCTCCCGTTGCTCGGTCCCTGCTCCTGCCCACCTAGCAGTTCAAAAGCGTGTCAAAGTGCAAGTAGATAAATAGGTACCACTCTGGCAGGAAGGTAAACGGCGTTTCCGTGCGCTGCTCTGGTTTGCTAGAAGAGGCTTAGTCATGCTAGCCACATGACCTAGAAGCTGTACGCCAGCTCCCTCGGCCAATAAAGCGAGATGAGCACCACAACCCCAGAGTCAGCCACGACTGGACCTAATGGTCAGGAGTCCCTTTACCTTACAATATGCATGTTTGCTTGGGCCCAGGGTCTTTTGCCTCACCATCCCCACTTTGTTGTTGTTTAGTCGTTTAATGGTGTCTGCCTCTTGGTGACCCCCTGGACCAGAGCACGCCAGGCACTCCTGTCTTCCACTGCCTCCTGCAGTTTGGTCAAACTTATGCTGGTAGCTTTGAGAACACTGTCCAACCACCTCGTCCTCTGTCATCCCCTTGTGCCCTCCATCTTTCCCCACATCAGGGTCTTTTCCAGGAAGTCTTCTCTTCTCCGGAGGTGGCCAAAGTATTGGAGCCTCAGCTTCACGATCTGTCCTTCCAGTGAGCACTCAGGGCTGATTTCCTTCAGAATGGAGAGGTTTGATCTTCTTGCAATCCATGGGACTCTCAAGAGTCTCCTCCAGCACCAGAATTCAAAAGCATCCCCACTACTGACTCCCTGTTGCTATTCAGCTTCAATAAATAAATAAAAGTGTCCCTGGATTCATAGAAAAAAATCTGGTAATCATAATGTAGACGCAACCACCATTTGAAAGAAAGAAAGAAATTGTGTTTGGAAACCGACAGGCATTGTCAGCAAAAGACTCTGGGGTTCAGGGGTAGAAGTGGAAGTTTGGGGTGAAGGCAGACTGGGGTGAAGATGGAGACTCAGAAGCCAAGGGAAAGATCCTTGCTGGATGCAGACAGGTCCCAAGGGACTGCGAATTAAAGCCCAAACAATCAGAGAATACACAGAGAGATATTTTTCCAGGTTCACCTGGCCTCCTCCAGACGTCAGGTAAAAAGGTAAAGGTACCCCTGCCCGTACGGGCCAGTCTTGACAGACTCTAGGGTTGTGCGCCCATCTCACTCAAAGAGGCCGGGGGCCAGCGCTGTCCGGAGACACTTCCGGGTCACGTGGCCAGCGTGACATCGCTGCTCTGGCGAGCCAGCGCAGCACACGGAAACGCCGTTTACCTTCCCGCTAGTAAGCGGTCCCTATTTATCTACTTGCACTTAAGGGTGCTTTCGAACTGCTAGGTTGGCAGGCACTGGGACCGAACGACAGGAGCGCACCCCGCCGCGGGGATTCGAACCGCCGACCTTTCGATCGGCAAGCCCTAGGCGCTGAGGCTTTAACCCACAGCGCCACCCGCATCCCAGACGTCAGGTAGAGGACTTCAATTTCCAGGGTGGTGAGAGGGCCTTGAATAATAACAATAAGAAATAAGAAATTAATAACAGCAATGAGTAAACACTGTTCTGAGGAAAACGTGTTGGCATGTTTAGATTAAGCTCACAAAGTAGACCCAGGGAAAATTAATATATTTAGAACATTAAAGACGAAGTGTATAAGATGCAATGTAAATAAGAACTTAAAGTTCTTTGATGAGGATTGGAGGAGGGAAGTCACATGGGTGTGCTATTCTTCTCTCTTTTCTCTTTTTCTCGGCTTTTCTTTTCGGGGTTAATACATGTATTTTTGTCGGTGGGAATAATCATTGTTTGTTTTTTCTGTCTATGAAATAAATAAATAAAAATTCAAAAAAAGAGAGAAATTATGAAGGAGACTGTGCATCCAGCTTGCAAGCTTCAGTTTGGCAGGAGCTGATTGCAAATTATAGCATAGACACTCAGGGTGCTGGAGCGCTCCTCTCCCAATTAACTTCCATCTCCAGGCACGGCCCCTGGAATATCACCAGGTTTGGGCTCTCAAATCTCAGGGTCTAGGATGCTGTTGACCCGGCAACCCTAATACAGTGGTACCTCAGTACTTAATTTGTTCCGGAGGTCCGTTCTTAACCTGAAACTGGTCTTAACCTGAAGCACCACTTTAGCTAATGGGGCCTCCTGCTGCTGCCGCGCCGCCGGAGCACAATTTCTGTTCTCATCCTGAAGCAAAGTTCTTAACCTGAAGCACTATTTCTGGGTTAGCGGAGTCTGGAACCTGAAGCGTATGTAACCTGAAGCGTATGTAACCTGAGGTACCACTGTACACACAAAAACACACCTTTTCTAGAGTAAGGTGAAGCAGACTGGTTTCTCACCCCAAAATGAGAAGGATAGGGCCTATGGATTTTATTTCGTATTTGCTTGTTTATTTCATTTTTTAAAAAAGATACTGCTTGTTAAAAACAACAGCACAACAACCTCAAAGCAGTTCTCGAAAAGAATAAAGCAGCGAAACCGCCATCTTAAAAACAAAAAAACAGCCTTGGGCATTATTTTCATTTCAAAGGGGTGTTTTCCCCTCCCATACTAAAGCGAATTGTCCCTCTTTCAAACACAAAATCTCCTCTGTTTTAGGCAGAAATTCACATGCAAATGTGTGTGCTTTTGGTCTCCCAAATGAAAACCGCCTCATCCTAGGTGTGAAGCAGTTTCCAAGACTGCAAATTCCTGTTTAGAGTGAGATACAAAAATATGTTCAGTACATCTCAGGTTCTTCAAATGCTCTTGCTCTAGAAAGAAAGAAAGATGGGAATCTGGGGAGTAGGGTTTGTTTTGGCGATACACACACATATACTGTATTTTTCGCTCTATAGGACGCACCGGACCATAGGAGGGGGAGAACGGAGGGGGGGAATTCTCCGCCTCTCTGCTCAGCGCCCCTTCAGCGAAGCAGCAGGAGAAACGGAGCCCCTTCCATTTCTCCTCCCGCTTCGCTGAAGGGGCGCTGCGCAGAGAGGGAAAACTGCAGTGCCTCTCCAGCGAAGCGAAGCCTGGAGAGCAAGAGGGATCGGTGTGCACCGACCCCCTCGCTCTCCAGGCTTCAGGCGGCTATCCACAAGCCTTCGGAGCGCAGCGGGAACTCCTGCTGCGCTCCGAAGGCTTGCGGATAGTTGCCTGAAGCCCCCGGAGTGCAGCAGCAGTTCACGCTGCGCTCCGGGGGCTTCCGGCTTCTCCTTTTTAGCCGTGGGGCCCCCAAAACGGGTCGGGGAGCGGCGGTCCCTTCTCCCTCTTGGGGAAAAGCCTGCAAGAGCTTGTGTACGGGTCTTGGGGGCTTTTCCTGCCTGCCTCCCCCCTGCATTCCAGGACGCACAGACTTTCCCCCTTAGTTTTTAAGAGGGAAAAAGTGTGTCCTATGGAGCGAAGAATACGGTATATATTGATGGGCTTTGCCACCTTCCTTTTTAACCATGGGTGGGGCTGGAAATGGGGGCTCAGCTCTCCAGACACCCCACTTCACTGCCTTGCTTGGTATTTCCCCACTATGAATTGTATCCAATGCAAATCCTACCTAGGATTCAAATCAATGGCATCAGAACATCAGAAATCTAGCATTCAGTGAAGGCAGAGCTCCTGGCTAGGAGCCATCAGCAGACTTTTCCTCCACGAATTTGCCCAACAATCCTCTTTTAGGCCATCCAAGCTGGTCTCCCCTCCTGAGGCAGTGAGTTCCATAGTATAACTGAGGTCCAGCGCCGAGGCCTTTCTGGCGGTTCCCTCCCTGCAAGAAGTGATGTTACAGGGCCTTCTCGGTGGTGGCACCCGCCCTGTGGAACTCCCTGCTACCAGATGTCAAAGAGAACAAGAACTACCAGACTTTTAGAAGACATCTAAAGGCAGCCCTGTTTAGGGAAGCTTTTAATGTTTAATAGGTTATTGTATTTTAATATTCTGTTGGAAGCCACTCAGTTTTCTCCCTATCCCCCCCCCCCCCGCTGCGCTAAGTTCTGCAAGGGGCAACACCAAAAGGGAGGAGGAGGAGGAAACTGCCAAGCAGAGTTGCCCCATGGTTGTAAGAAACAGAGAATAGAAGCATGAGCTGGAAGGGACCCCAAGGGTCATCCAGTCCAACCCCCTGCAATGGAGTAATCTTTTGCCCAACGTGGGACTCGAACCCACGACCGAGATTGAGCTGATGGGAGGGGTATAAATAATAAATAATGATATTATTATTATTATTATTATCATCATCATCATCATCATCATTATTATCATTATTATTATCATTATGTGCTGTGTGAAATAGTTCCTTTTAGCTGCCTTCCAACACACTTCTTTCTTCCAGTGTTACTCCAATGCATCGGACTAACTTAGGGTCAGTTACAAGGGGTCAGCAAAATTTTTCAGCAGGGGGCCGGTCCACTGTTCCTCAGACCTTGTGGGGAGGGGGGCAGACTATATTTTGAAGGGGGGTTAAAATAAAGAAATTTCTATGCCCCACATATAACTCAGAGGTGCATTTTCAATAAAAGGACACTAAAATATACTCGGAGTCGAGAGTGGATTTCATGCTCTTTATTCAGCCCATAGTGGTGAGGAGGAATGGAAGTTCCCCCAGAATGTCTGCTTTATATACATTATTTACATAATGGGCTCCACATGATTGGCTAATTCTGGGATTCTCCTGTAGGCCAATCAGGTTGCAGATTCACTTCCACCTGGAGTTGGATTGAGTGGCTCCTGCGGACCAATCAGACTGCTGCATTCTGGATCCTGTTGTTCTAGGACCAATCAGACTGCTGCATTCTGGATCCTATTGTTCTAGGACCAATCAGACAGCTGCATTCTGGATCCTATTGTTCTAGGACCAATCAGACTGCTGCCTTTTGGATCCTATTCAACTCAGTACATAACACACACATTCTTCTCATGTAAAAACACCAGGCAGGCCCCGCAGATAACCCAGAGATGCATTTTCAATAAAAGGACACATTCTACTAATGTAAAAACACACGGATTCCTGGACCGTCCGTGAGCCAGATTGAGGAGGTAATTGGGCGGGATCCGACCCCCAGGCCTTAATTTGCCTACCCCTGGTTCAGTCACTTCAATGCATCTGGTCTGAGTGGAACTCAGTCCGATAAAATCGAGTGCCTCTTCAGCCAACCTGGGTGCCCCCGATTTTTTTTGTCTGTTTGCTGGCTGTGGGGCAGGGGCCGTTTTGCCTATTTTTGAGTGGGCATTGCCTCCTTTTTTGTCTATGTTGCGTTTGGTTTTGGGTGCATGTAGGTGATCACTTTTTTCTTCTTTGAAATCGGTTTTGTTTTGTTTTTTTATAATATTTTTTATTAGGTTTTACAATAAGTGAACAAAAAATAGAACACAATACAACAAACCAAGAAAAGAACAACAACAAAAAAAGAATACAACAACATCAAACAACAAAAAATATAAAAAGGAAAAAATAAAAGTATTAAAAGCAATTTTTGTCTCCTTATATTCTTTGCATTAACTTGTTTCTGCGACTTCCCCAGACCTCCCTTCTCTGTATTCCAGGTCATATATTCTGTCAGCAAATTCCTTCCCTCTGTCATATTTTGACTTCATCATTATCTTAATGTCCTAATATAGTTACATTTCCATATATCTTAAAACATTAATCTTTCTTAATCTTTAAATTTTTTACTAATAACCTTTTGCATTCAATCTGGTGTCATCAAACATTCATTATCTTATAGTGTTTCTGTAAATAGTCTTTAAACTTCCTCCAATCTTCCTTCACCGTCTCTTCTTTGAAATCGGTTTTGTGGTGCCCATGGCTATTCCTTAGATTTCCAAAGGGGCTTCCGGAAGCTTGGAGATCTCCTTATTCCTTATAGCAGAGTCGCGACATGCCAAAAATAAAATAAAATTTGACAGGCAGCTATAGGGCCAGGACACCGGTTGAATTTCCGCCTGCTCCGCACACCCTCTAAGTAAGGGCCCAGCAGGGCTTAAGCATCTGTTTCCTGAATGTCAGGATTCCACCATGGAAAATAGGAAGGAGCAATCATAGAGGCCTCACTCTGTGCGCGTACAAAGTGTGTTTTCCCCCTCGGGGCTGCCTTTCAAGTCTTTGTAGCGTCTGAGCACTCATGTTCCAGCAACTGAGGTTTCCTCGCCTGCTTGGCGGAGGAAGAAACAGAATAGATTATGCAAAGAGCAGCCCATTTGCATAATTCATGCAAGCAACAAACTCTGCCGCTTATCGGCGCAGGTTTTTTAAAATTCATTTTCTCTGTTTGCCAGGGCGACGGTGACCCACAGTCTTAATCCCTTGAGCCCCACATGCGCTGCGCTTGTCTGTTGACGGGGGACTTTAAAAAATTGTCAGGTTGATAAGTTGTTTGTATTTTATTAATTGACATTTCTTCTTACCCACGTCTTTGGTGTGAAAGAGTTATTCCCCGCCCTCTTTTTTGGGTGGGGAGCGTTGCAAGCCCTTCATAGGTGTTTTCTTGAAGAATCTTAAAACAAGGCTTAAGAATCAGGATCTTAGAGACCTGGGCAGCATTAGAGGAGTGTTGGGGTGTCTCTGGGGGAAAACCAATAATAATAATAATAATAATAATAATAATAATAATAATAATAAACGGCCTCGGTCCAGTATACCTGAAGGAGCCTCCACCCCCATCGTTTTACCTGGACACTGAGGGCCAGCGCCGAGGGCCTCCTGGCGGTTCCCTCATTGCAAGAAGTGAGGTTACAGGGAACCAGGCAGAGGGCCTTCTCGGTGGTGGCACCCGCCCTGTGGAACACCCTCCCACTAGATGTCAAAGAGAAAAACAACTACCAGACTTTTAGAAGACATCTGAAGGCAGCCCTCTTTAGGGAAGCTTTTAATGTTTGATGTATTATAGTATTTTAATATTTTTTGGGAAGCCACCCAGAGTGGCTTGGGAAATCCAGCCAGATGGGCGGGGTATAATTAAAATAATAATAATGATGATGATGATGATGATGATGATAATAATAATAATAATTTATTTATAGCCCGCCCTTCTGACTGAGTTTCCCCAGCCACTCTGGACAGCTCCCAATTGAGTATTAAAAACAATACAGCAATAAAACCATGAAGCTCAAAAGCGCCTGTTCAGAGAGGTGGGCTGCCCGCTGCCTCTCTGGATGAGTCCCTCCTTCCCATCAGCCTCTGCAGGAGGGCAGAAATTTCTGCTACACCTCTGCACTGGGCACGACTTTTCCCTTCGTTCACTTCTGGCGCAGAGACTCGGAGCAAGTCCCGTCCGTGGAGAGGACTGTGCCTGTCGCATCTCTGTATGATTTGCTGTTTATCGGCAGGGTGAATTTTGCAGCGGGGACTTCCAGACTTGCTGCTGACCCAAATCCTCAAGTTTCTAGTCCATGGTGGTTTTGTTTTGTTGTTGTTTTGCCCCTTTCCACATTTCGGTTTGCAGCGCACTGGTTAGCAGAGGGACGGGGAGCAATCCACCTCTTTGGCCAATGGCCCGGTCACTTGCAGACAGGTTTTTTTCTCCTACTCAGCCCAGGGGAGCAGCAACAGACGAGGCTCCGCGGAGCCATCTTCCCGCCCCACACCCCTCCCCCTCTCTCCCAGGAAAAGCTCCTGCCGGCGGCTTGTCCGCTCAGCTGACGTGGCGCCGCAAGATGGGCCCGCTGGAGTGTGACGGCTTTTGCTTTTCCGCCTCGCTGCTCCTTGCGACAGGCTCGCTGGCAGGGGATCTAAATATAGAACTCGGCACTGCAGCTGGGAAGAAAAGGAACATATTTTGCTCATGAATTTTTGAGGAAGGGTGGCGGCGGGAGGGAATGGGGGCAAACAGAATCACACCGGAGCAAGTTTTTCCGCCTTTTCAAACTATGCATGAACTCTGCAGTGGCGAGCTGGGAAGGACAGGGATCCCCAGGGAAGCGTGATCGCCTGGCCTGGCGCTCTGTTCGCCATAGGGCTGTGCAATGTGGGTTTTTGTTCTGTATCTAGGTCGGATCTCTTGTGCGTGGCTCGTCTTTGCCTAGCCGCCCGAAATGTTTGCGCCTGTAAAAATAATAAATGTCTCTGTGGAATCTAATCAGCGATCTTGTCCTGTGTCCTGTTCTCATGGGGGGCTGTCAGGAGCTCGTCCTACGCTCGAGTAGGACCCTGGCAGAGACACATGCCCGACTGGCATGTTCTCTCCCTCCTGGCCGATCGTTCGGGAGCTTCAAAAGCTTTCTTCTGCCCAAACATCGCAGCGACCGATGCCAACCGACACCGGCACACTTAGCGATCCCATGACTGCAGTCACGGAGCAGGAATTCCAACAGGGCCAACCGGTGGGAAGCCCCACACCCCCCACATCCATAAAGCAGGAGCCGAGCTGATAAGTGGAGAGTTCAATCCTGCTCTCCGCAGGGATTCTACTTTTTCCAGGCCGTTCTCTGCAAGGAATGCACTGGCAAAACAGCAGGATTGAACCCCGCCCATCGGCTGGTGATGTCAGTTGATTGACTGGTGGGTGTGGTTTGGGGAAATGGCCTCATTGGCCAAACTGGGCTCCCTTCGCACTCTCCCGGCGGACCAAGACTGTCCCATGGGCTGGAAAATTCCCCACCCTCCAAGAGAAACAGCTCTGGCCCTGTGATCATTTTGAGGTTGAATCCTGACAAGACAGAAGTACTGTTTTTGGGGGGACAGGAGGTGGGCGGGTGTGGAGGATTCCCTGGTCCTGAATGGGGCAACTGTGCCCCAGAAGGACCAGGTGCGCAGCCTAGGAGTCATTCTGGACTCACAGCTGTCCATGGAGGTCTATTCTGTGTCCAGGGCAGCTGTCTACTGGCTCCATCTGGTATGCAGGATGAGACCCTACCTGCCCGCAGACTGTCTCGCCAGAGTGGTACAAGTCACCAGACCCTTATATAGAGAGGGAGGACGGGGTGGGGTTTTTCTCAGAAGGGTAGTAAGAGATGCGTGATTGACTCAATGGGTATGGTAAACCCATTGACAGCTGTCAATGACTGTAACCAGTCCTACAGGAAAAAAGCAAGGGATAGTATTCAGATAACCAAAAATAGCTTTAGCATTATCTATCCTGAAGTGCATCCAAAATTGCATCAATAAAGTGGTCCATGTGTAGGATAGCAAAGTAATCAGAGGTGTGGCGAAGACTCAGAGATACCTTCATTACATGACACCCCTCTTTGAAAAAAAAGATTCATGCCTTTGATATGCATAGAAATCCACAGGCCTGTTTTCATTGTGGCGAAGGATTACCATTTAAATAAATAGACTCAGTTTCATTGCAGGGAATTGAGAGGTGCTCAGTTAGTAAAACCCACAAGTGAAACACAGATTGGGGTTTCCCCAGCCTCTTTGATCCTGTTTAAATAGTCCTGCAGTTCATAATTGCTATCTCACTGTCACCTGGAGACACACACCTGGTTTCCTCTTCCAGGTAGCGTCAGCGATGACTGAATTCATTTACAGCATGCACGGCACTGTTTAATGATTAGTGTTTCTAAGAAGAGAAATAAACCGTGCGGAAGGAATAGACCGGCAGAAGTCATAAAGCCCAAACATAAACCCGAATGCTACCTTATATTTCCTGCTGGACTAAGGAGCCCCTCTGAGTCTTGCCCTCTGATGGTTCCCAAGATGTAACTGGCCGTACGTTTGAAAAAATACGTTTGAATATTATATACTATTCATTGTATTGAATTGTAAGGTAAAGGGACCCCTGACCATTAGGTCCAGTCATGGCCGACTCTGGGGTTGCGCCGCTCATCTCGCTTTATTGGCCAAGGGAGCCGGCATACAGCTTCCGGGTCATGTGGCCAGCAGGACTAAGCCGCTTCTGGCGAACCAGAGCAGCGCATGGAAACGCCGTTTACCTTCACGCCGGAAGCACTTTGATGTGCTTTCGAACTGCTAGGTCGGCAGGAGCAGGGACCGAGCAATGGGAGCTCACCCCGTCGCAGGGATTCGAACCGCCGACCTTCTGATCTGCAAGTCCTAGGCCATGTGGTTTAACCCACAGCGCCACCTGCATCCCTGTATTGAATTGTAGATTTCAACAAATCCTTGTCTTAGACTCTGTGAAAGAATTCTGTGGAACTGCAACAACCTTTCGTGTGGACTGTTGGACTCTATGAACAGACAGGTGGAATAGACACTTTCACATATTTGGACCTTATGCATAAACTGATTAGAGAACGAACTGACTCACTGGGTCTTCTACTTTTTTCGTTGAAGTTTATGAGCTACTTTCGTTGAAATCTACAATTCAATACAATGAATTGTTGTTGTCGTTTAGTCGTGTCCGCCTCTTTGTGACCCCCTGGACCAGAGCACGCCAGGCACTCCTGTTTTCCACTTCCTCCCGCAGTTTGGTCAAACTCATGCTGGTAGCTTCAAGAACACTGTCCCACCATCTCATCCCCCGTCGTCCCCTTCTCCTTGTGCCCTCCATCTTTCCCAACATCAGGGTCTTTTCCAGGGAGTCTTCTCTTCTCATGAGGTGGCCAAAGTCTTGGAGCCTCAGCTTCAGGATCTGTCCTTCCAGTGAGCACTCAGGGCTGGTTTCCTTCAGAATGGAGAGGTTTGATCTTCTTGCAGTCCATGGGACTCTCAAGAGTCTCCTCCAGCACCAGAATTCAAAAGCATCCATTCTTTGGCGATCAGCCTTCTTTATGGTCCAGCTCTCACTTCCATACATCACTACTGGGAAAACCATAGCTTTAACTATACAGACCTTTGTTGGGAAAATACAATAAATAGTATATATTATTTTTTCAAATGTACAGCCGGTTACGTCTTGTGTGTTTATTGAATATGTTTCACATAACCAGAGGTTTGTTGTTGTCTTTCTCTGATGGTTCCCTTCATGGGCCAGCTCTGGTTTCTGGGTTCTGCTCATGGCCCATCTAGCTAGCCCTCTGCCCAGCTGGCTTGACTCCTTAGCATAACTCAGTCCAAGGGGTTTCAGTGCAACTTTGGCAAAGTTTCTGCGTGGTTCTCCTCTGCCTCCATTTTATCCTCACAACGACCCTGTGAAGTAGGCTTGGCTGAGAGACTATAGCCACCCCAAGGCCATCCAATGAGCTTGCTGGTCCAGACAGGAGATAAACAATGCACTCAGATTTCTGCTGTAGACCGCCTTTTCTGTGCCGTAGGTATGATGTTTCTGGTGGTGGTCTTGGACTCCAGGGGGGGCAATTTAAAATGTCTATATAAGGGCGGGCACACCTTGGTTCTGGTTCCTCCTCCTTCTCCTGCGTGTGAGGGGAGCACCCTGTTGCAACAGATCAATAAAGATCAGGCTTACGAGCTGCTTTGCTTGTCAATATTTTCTGGTTGGCCTCTGTTCTTTTCTACGACCGATGGAGAACCCACAAAGGACTCTATAAGGGCTCTGGTGTCCCCCATAAGGGAATAAAGGCAGGTTTTTGTTTATTACACAGGCTTCCCATCGGAGAAGCTGGATTGGTCAAGCGGGGTCTTGAACCCTGGTTTCCCAGGGCCTAGTCTGACACCACAGTGTCTCACCATTTCTGCCTGCCACCCAGTGGCGGCTGGTGCCCATTGGGCCTGGCAGGGCGCAAGGCAGAGAACTCCACAGTAGGCAGAGCCAAAACCAAGGAGAGGCGGAGCCAGTTTTCTCCCTATCCTTCCCCCCTGTGCTAAATTCTGCAAGGGGCAACAGAAGGAGGAGGAAATTGGCAAGCAGAGTCACCCCATAGATGGGTTGTGAGAAATAGAGCAGGCAGGTAAGCCTAGGATAGCTCAGTCGGTTGAGCGTGAGATGCTCAATCTCAGGTTCGTGGGTTCGATTCCCACGTTGGGCAAAAGATTCCTCCATTGCAGGGGGTTGGACTAGATGACCCTCAGGGTCCCGTTATATATCCGACCCACCCTCCCTCAGTTTGGATGAATTTCCAACTTCACGGTGGCCCCGATTCCTGTGGTTTCAAAACGTGTTCTGAGCTTTGGGCGACGCCGCCGAGTGTTCGATCCATGTGGAAAATTCTCCTGTGAGAATATCTTCAGGGAAGTTCCTTCCTTTCCGTCTCACGCGCTTCATCAACAGATATATTTTTAGCTTTTTTCTTTCGGGCTGCTGGAAAGATGTTGAGACGATCCGGCGCCCAGGTGAGAAATCATATCGTTTTGGGGTGTGTGGTTTTATTTAAAAGAATCTATGAAGTTGGAATTGAAAGATTTGGAGTTTGTACAATTTGGAACATTAAATGTGATTTGATTGGATTGTTAAAATGGGAAACTTAATAAAAATGATTTTTAAAAAAGAAAGAAAGAAAGATTTCGAGTTGGGAGACAGCAAGAGAGGTGGGGTGACTTGAATTTCCACCCCATTATCTAGCAGCCCCAAATTCTTTTTACAGTGTGGGTCCCAGCATTCGGATTCCAGAGGTGGGAAACCTCTTCCCTCTCAGAGGCCACATTCCATTCTGGGTGGCCTTCCGAGGGCCACACAGCCTCCCGTCTAAGTGCCACTCATAATTGAGGCAGATCTGCACCTTTTGCAAAATTGTAAGTAAAAAAAAAGAAGAAGAATGTGTCCATTGGGAGAAATTTGTCTTGAAACACAGATGAATTTTCAGGAGCACTTTTACAAAATCCGATTGCAAGCTGATCTAGAAATAGGGAAAATGAGGCTTTATCAGTAGCTACTAAAACCTGGTGAAAATATTCCTCTTTGACCAGGCTTTTTGCTGATTGACACCCGGTGCCCTTTTAAAGTTTGTTGTGGAAGGCAGGGATTATTAGGCTGTTTTTGTTTTTATTAGTATTTTGTGTAGGTTTTTAAAAATTATATATTGTGATTTTATGTTGTGAAGTGCCCTGAGATCTATGGGAACAGGGTGATATACAAATTCAATAAATAATAAAAATGATAATGGCTGTACTCTGGCCCCACAGTTGGGAGGTATCGATGTTTCTGAGAACCCAGCTGCTGTTAACCACATGTGTGGGGATGCTCTTGAGTTCGAATTCTGCTTGCAGTTGAAATTTAAAAAATAATTTCTTATATATATAATAAATGTTCATAAATGTACCAAGCAAACACATACATAAATATATAAACCACATGTCTGAAGCAGAACAGGAAAACCATTTTGACACCCAAACTGACCAAATGATTTCTCTGCAAGGTCGAAGGAAAATGGAAAAGCCTCCCCATTGTCTTTTCCTACACAAATTCTGTCTTAAGGGTATGTCTGTGTATGAATAGGGTGAGCCTGTGACCTGGCTCAGGAACTCAGTATTTGTCATTACAAAAGGCTCCCCAAGTAATCCAATCAAGGGACTATTAACAGGTAACCTGCCAGACAGGAGATAAACAACGCACTCAGATTTCGGCTGTAGACCGCCTTTTCTGTGACGTAGGTATGATGTGTCTGATGGGTGGTCTGGAGCTCCAGGGCAGGGAATTAAAAATGTCTATATATAAGGGCGGGCACACCTTTGTTCTGGATCCTCCTCCTTTCCTGTGGGTGAGGGGAGCACCCTGTTGCAACAGATCAATAAAGATCAGGCTTACTAGCTGCTTTGCTTCTCAATAGTCTCTGGTTGGCCTCTGTTATTCTCTCCTACCAATAGGGAACCTACGTAAGGACTCTATATGGGCTCTTGGATACCCCATAAGGGAAAAGGGCAGGTTTTTGTTTATTACACAGGCTTCCCATTGGGGCAGCTGGTTGGCCACTGTGAGAACAGAATGCTGGACTAGATGCATCTGAGAGTAGAGGCAGGATGTGGCCGCCATAGCAAGAAGCCACAATGGCCTCGTGAATCTGCCTCTTCTTGTTGTTGTTGTTTAGTTGTGTCCACCTCTTCGTGACCCCCTGGACCAGAGCACGCCAGGCACTCCTTTCTTCCACTGCCTCCCGCAGTTTGGTCAAACTCATGCTGGTAGCTTTGAGAACACTGTCCCACCATCTCGTCCTCTGTCGTCCCCTTCTCCTTGTGCCCTCCATCTTTCCCAACATCAGGGTCTTTTCCAGGGAGTCTTCTCTTCTCCTGAGGTGGCCAAAGTCTTGGAGCCTCAGCTTCAGGATCTGTCCTTCCAGTGAGCACTCAGGGCTGATTTCCTTCCGAATGGAGAGGTTGGATCTTCTTGCAGTCCATGGGACTCTCCAGAGTCTCCTCCAGCACCAGAATTCAAAAGCATCCATTCTTCGGCGATCAGCCTTCTTGATGGTCCAGCTCTCACTTCCATACATCACTACTGGGAAAACCAGAGCTTTTACTATACAGACCTTTGTTGGCAAGGTGATGTCTCTCCTCTTTCAAAAGCCATCCCGTTTGGTGGCCCTCACTGCCTCTAGTCTGAGCGCATTCCAGCCACTCTGTATGGGATACAAATCTGGTTCCCCATAGATTTTACTTCTAATCCCCCCCCCCCAAAGAAAGAATACCTCCTTCGCTCTTTTAAATTGGCAGAGGATAAGCTGTTGCCCTACAAATGACTATAGCAGAGAGAGCGAGAGAGCAAAGGCTTCGGCAGCGTGCAATAATAATAATAGCCCTGGCAGCGTTGCTTGCTGCCACAATGGGGGCGTTTTCAAAATGTCCCCGTTTTCTTCTCTGAGATGTTGAACGGGACTTTGAGCAGGCACAATGTCAGCTTTCAGCCTGGTTTCAAAATCTTTTCACGATTTCTTTTCCTTTTCAAGTTATTGCCTGCTAAAATGGGTTTCCCGTTTCTTTGACTGGAACATTTTGAACTGTCCTGGGCGTGGGGTGGGAAAGGTGCGTCCCTTTGAGAGTTGAAAGCTGGGGTATATAAATGATATGGTTTGCTTGCTTGCTTGCTTAATGAGTTTGGATCCTACCTTTCTCTTGAGCTGGGATTCAAGACAGCTTACGACGTTTTGAAAGCATGGTTCAAAAATACAAACAAACTGGTTAAAAACAATATAGTGGTACCCCTGGATGCGAACAGGATCCGTTCCGGAGCCCCGTTTGCATCCTGAAGCGAACGTAACCCATGTCTGCAAGGGTCACGATTCGCCGCTTCCGCGCATGTGTGTGACATCATTTTGAGCGCCTGCACATGCATGAGCGGTGAAGCCCGGAAGTAACGCATTCCTTTACTTCCGGGTCACCGCAGAGCATAACCTGAAAACACTCAACCTGGAACATATTTAACCCGAGGTATGACTGTAGTTTAAGGGACATGGGTGGTGCTGTGGGTTAAACCACAGAGCCTAGGACTTGCTGATCAGAAGGTCAGTGGTTCGAATCCCTGCAATGGGGTGAGCTCCCATTTCTCGGTCCCTGCTCCTGCCAACCTAGCAGTTCGAAAGCACGTCAAAGTGCAAGTAGATAAATAGGTACCGCTCCAGCGGGAAGGTAAACGGCGTTTCGGTGCGGTGCTCTGGTTCGCCAAAAGCGGCTTAGTCATGCTGGCCACATGACCTGGAAGCTGTACGCGGACAAACACCAGCTCCCTCGGCCTATAGAGCGAGATGAGTGCACAACCCCAGAGTCGGTCACGACTGGACTGAATGGTCAGGGGTCGCTTTACCTATGACTGTAGTTAAAACGTTTTTAGAACCAGCAATTAAAATCCAGTTTGACCTAACAGCAGCCTAATTTCTAAAGGCCTGTCTGGATAAGAAGGTTTTAGCCAGCAGGCGGAAAAATAACAAAGAGGGAGACAGTCTGACACCTTTGGGGAGGGAATTCCACAACCTGGGAGCAGTCACAGAAAAGACTCTCTCTCTCTCTCTCTCTCTCTCTCTCTCTCTCTCTCCCTATCCCTCTCTCTCTCTCCCTATCCCCCCCTCTCTCTTTCTCTCTCTCTCTCTCTCTCTCTCTCTCTCTCTCTCTCTCTCTCTCTTTCTCTCCCTATCCCTATCCCTCTCTCCCTATCCCCCCCTCTCTCTTTCTCTCTCCCTCTTCTCTCTCTCTCTTTCTCTCTTTCTCCCTTTCTCCCTTTCTCTCTTTCTCTCTTTCTCTTTCTCTCCTTTGACCACCACCCATGCCTTGAATACTGATGGGATCAAGAGAAGGTGCTCACCCAAGGATCTCAGCACCTGGGCAGGTTTGTGTGGGGAGATCATTTTTTCAGGTAACCCAGACCCAAGTCGTGTTGCTTTTGTACCCCGTCTTTCCTTTGAAGAGCTTGAGGTGGAGTACACAGCTCTTCCCACCCCTCTTTCCACCTCACGACACGTCTGTGAGGTAGGTCAGGCTGAGAAAGGCAGGATCAGGCCCAGGGCCACCCAGTGACCTTCATGGCTGAGTGAGAATTTCAACCCTGGTGCTCCAGGTGATAGTTTGACACTCTGCCATTGAAACGAAACCCAGGCGTCAGAGGATGGCAGAAGATTGCAATGCCTTCTTGCAGTGGCCGCCTTCAGGATGTAACTGGCACGAACATCTCTGGACAGGAGCTTTGCTGTCTCATCTTGTTCTGGACATAAGAGTCAAAGGAAGACGCTCACTGCATCGGTTTGCTGAGAAACGGGAGTTTGCAAACGATTGAAAACTATAAAACACAATGTTGCACCTGTATATATATATTGTGCAACGCTGCATAAGGTGGTTTTTCAGAGAATTGTACGGTGTTGCTGGTTTTGATACTTTATTGCCGCAATAAAAATTAAATTAAAAGCAATAAAAAGAAGTAAACAACGTGTGACTGTGGAGTTTGCAATGGCAGCAAAGTGAGACATCGGAGCACTGGAGGGGAAGTCGGGAGACGGAAGGACAATGTGAGGCCCTCACAGATTCTGCTAGAATCCAGCCCCCCGTGGCCAGCATTCCTAATGGTCTATGTTTTAACTATTTATATGTGCATTTATCTTGCATTTTTATCTTGTGAACCGCCCTGAGATCTTCAGCCGACGGACCATATGTAAATTAGATAGATAGATGGATCAGTAGATTTTGTAGCTCGCTGACTGGTTGCGCCAACCTCCGCTTCTGAGATTGTGGGTTGCTTACATATGGATAAAGACAGATACGGTGGAGCACAGGGTCAGGTTTAAGGTGCTGCTTTTGACCTTTAAAGCCCTACACGGCCTAGAACCCATGTACCTACGGGACCGCCTCTCCTGGTACGCCCCACGGAGGACCTTAAGGTCCACAAACGACAACACTTTGGAGGTCCCAGGTCGCAAGGTGGTTAGATTGGTCTCAACTAGGGCCAGGGCCTTTTCAGTACTGGCCCCGACTTGGTGGAATGCTCTGAAGAAGAGACCAGGGCCCTGCGGGACTTGACATCTTTCCGCAGGGCCTGCAAGACAGAGCTGTTCCGCCTGGCCTTTGGTTTGGACTCAGTCTGACCCTTATGTTTCCCTCCCCTTGTGGTTTTGATCTATGGGCTACTTTTAAAACGTGGCTGCATTTTAAATTGCATTTTAACCTGTATTTTAAATTGTCCCCCCCCCCATTATGTTTTTACTGTAATTTTACTGGTGTTAGCTGCCCTGAGTGCAGCTCTGGCTGGGGAGGGCAGGGTATAAATAAAATTATTTATTTATTATTATTATTATTATTATTATTATTGGTGTGCGTGCGATGCCTAGCACCCACCACAGACCTTTGATAACATTAGTACATAAGAAGAGCCCTGCGGGTGAATCAGTCCAAATGGGACACATCTAGACCCAATGTCCTCTTCTTACAGGGGCCTTTTAGATGCCTCGATGGGAAGCCTCCGAACAGGGTTTCAGCGCAGCACCTCTCCTTCCCCTCCCTGGTTTACTAGTGAGTACGATTCATGGGTGGCGCTGTGCATTAAACCACAGAGCCTAGGACTTGCCAATCAGAAGGTTCGTGGTTCGAATCCCCACGTTGGAGTGAGCTCCCGTTGCTCGGTCCCTGCTCCTGCCAACCTAGCAATTCAAAAACAGGTCAAAGTGCAAGTAGATAAATAGGTACCACTCCGGAAGGAAGGTAAACGGTGTTTCCGTGCGCTGCTCTGGTTTGCCAGAAGCGGCTTAGTCATGCTGGCGACATGACCCAGAAGCTGTACACCAACTCCCTCAGCCAATAAAACGAGATGAGCGCCGCAACACCAGAGTCGGCCATGACTGGACCTCATGGTCAGGGGTCCCTTTACCTTTACCTTTACTAGGATTCAAGAGGCAAGCTGCCTCCGACAATCACCGAGCCATCATGGGCTAGGAGTAGCTCATGGCAGACTTCTTCTCCTCCAACAATTTGTCTACAGTGGTACCTCAGGTTAAGAACTTAATTCGTTCTGGATGTCTGTTCTTAACCTGAAACTGTTCTTAACCTGAGACACCACTTTAGCTAACGGGGCCTCCCGCTGCTGCCGCTGTACGATTTCTGTTCTCATCCTGAAGCAAAGTTCTTAACCCGGGGTAATATTTCTGGGTTAGCAGAGTCTGTAACCTGAAGCGTATGTAACCTGAAGCATCTGTAACCTGAGGCATCTGTAACCCAAGGTACCACTGTATCTTGCATTCTGGAAATGTACATCCAGGTGTTTTTTTCGTTCCGGAGGTCTGTTCTTATCCTGAAATTGTTCTTAACCTGAGACACCACTTTAGCTAATGGGGCTTCCCGCTGCCGCCACACGATTTCTGTTCTCATCCTGAAGCAAAGTTCTTAACCCGAGGTACTATTTCTGGGTTAGCAGAGTCTGTAACCTGAAGTGTCTGTAACCTGAGGCATCTGTAAGCCAAGGTACCACTGTAATCCCCTTTTAAAGCTGGTGGCGGCTGCTTCCTCTTTCCGGAACAAATGCACAGTCTGAAGATTACATTCCCACCTCTTTTTCTTCCAGGATGCGCCTTCCTGACCTACTGCGCCCGCGAGTCAGCTCTCAAGGCCCAAAGTGCTCTTCACGAGCAGAAGACGCTACCCGGGGTAAGTTGTTTGCGCTGTTTGCCGATTCACCTCACCGTCCGTCCCCTATGCACACACACACACACACACACACACAAACACCTTCCTGGTCACCTGCCGTGAAAGCTGTTAATGCACGGCTGTCTGTCTGTCTGTCTGTCTCTCTTGCAATAACCACATGGCCGTTTCTCTCTATGTGGAGCCAGTTGGGGAATGGGTTTTCCCTGAGATTTCGCCCCTGCATTCAGGCTCAGTCGTCTCCCTCGAAAGACAACTCAAACCCTCTCTATTTCCCTCACTCTCTCTCACACAGACCTCTTCGCTTAGACAAGGAGAAGTTCTGCAAGAGCGCTGCCCTTAGAAATCCTGCCTTTGTTTCATTGCGGTTTAAGTTATAAAGTTAGTTAGTTGCCTATTACCTTGTATATACGCTAGTCTGAATCGCCAGTGCCTTTTCGCGGAGCCTGCTTCCAGAGGTCCAAGGCTCAAACTGGCAAAAACACATGGCATCAGAAGTCAGTAAACAGGATAATCTTTGCCGATGTCCAGCAAAATTTCAGATGCCAGGAAAGGTTCATCTGGGCAGAACTTGCAGAGATGAGGAAGGGTGGGATTTTAATCACAGGAACCTAGGAAGCTGCCTTAAAATGAATCAGGCCATTGGTCCATCAAGTTCAATATTGTCTACACTGACTGGCAACAGCTCTCCAGGGTTTTGGGCTGGGGACATTCCCATCTCTGCATGGAGGTGCCAGGACTTGAACCCAAGACCTTCTACATGAAAAGCAGGTGCTTTGTCACTGGGCCGTGACGCTTCCCCTTAGATTGCAAACCTGCAGACAGGACCCAGTTTTATGTTTAATTTCTTGGCAGCACCTAGTGACTTTAGGCACCTTTATAAATAATAAACAGTGATTCTTATTCCTTAGGAAAAGATGTTTACCCTGCTGTTCTGTACATCCCCTGAGGCAGCTAAGAATAATAAAACTCATCAAGATATTGGGTCGTTGGACATTTTCCCCATTATTATTTTAAAAAGCCCAAATAACCAAGGAGACTGAAAATGAAAGCAGTTAGCCAGTGAAGCCTCATCAAACACACCTGATAAAACATTAATAATCAGTAATGGGTCGTTTTTATTTTTTTAGAAAAAGCAAGGATTCCGATAAATGGAAGTGCTAGGAATGGGCAAATTGGTCAAGTTCATTTTCTCTCACTTTCCCAGGGTTAAGTTCAGTTCTCCAAATTTCCACTGCAGTTTATGATTTTCTTTAGAAGCCCTTGTGAACATTCAACTGCATTTGAATGCAAATTTCTCCTAATACGCCTAGCTTTTGTCTGCGATCTCCCCTTGTTGTTGTTGTTTAGTCGTTTAGTCTTGTCTGACTCTTCGTGATCCCCTGGACCAGAGCACACCAGGCCCTCCTGTCTTCCACTGCCTCCCTCACGCTGGTCTCTTCAAGAACACTGTCCCACCATCTCGTCCTCTGTCGTCCCCTTCTCCTTATGCCCTCCATCTTTCCCAGCATCAGGGTCTTTTCCAGGGAGTCTTCTCTTCTCATGAGGTGGCCAAAGTCTTGGAGCCTCAGCTTCAGGATCTGTCCTTCCAATGAGCACTCAGGGCTGATTTCCTTCTGAATGGAGAGGTTTGATCTTCTTGCAGTCCATGGGACTCTCAAGAGTCTCCTCCAGCACCATAATTCAAAAATATCAGTTCTTCAGCAACCAGTCTTCTTTATGGTCCAGCTCTCACCTCCATACATCACTACTGGGAAAACCATAGCTTTAACTATACGGACCTTTGTTGGCAAGGTGATGTCTCTGCTTTTTAAGATGCTGTCTAGGTTTGTCATTGCTTTCCTCCCAAGGAGCAGGCGTCTTTTAATTTCATGACTGCTGTCACCATCTGCAGTGATCATGGAGCCCCAAAAAGTAAAATCTCTCACTGCCTTCATTTCTTCCCCTTCTATTTGCCAGGAGGTGATGGGACCAGTGGCTATGATCTTCGTTTTTTTGATGTTGAGCTTCAGACCATATTTTGCACTGTGCACAATTTTTGCAAAGCAATCTCCCCTCATAGACGCAGGCCTGAGGGTGTGCGTGGCTGATTGTTTCATGGGAAAACAGATTCTGAGGGAGGAGCCAGGCTGAGGGAAAAGTTAGCAACCAGCAGTAGGCCAACTTGGCTCAGTGCAGATCCTGGGAGCTCACCACCAGATCTTGCGGACAGGGGCATTTGCAAGGGCGTTTAGCGGGACAGGCCCAGATTTCTGTCTCTTGGTGTGTATATAGCCACACCTCAAGCGACAGGACAATTAATAATAATAATAATAATAATAATAATAATAATAATAATAATTTTTTGTTTATACCCCACCCTTCCTGGTTCAAAAACTGGGCTCAGGGCTGCTTTAGCTGCATTGCAGCGGGTTGGACTAGATGACCCCTGGGGTCCCAAACCAACAGTTCTATGATTCTGTGATGCATTTTGATATGTTGTTTTCACACTTTAACCCTACGGATGCGTACATGTTATTCATACACGACTGGAGAACAGCATTGCAAAATTCAGAGAAGTGCAAATTTCCAAGGCGACGGCTGCATTTTGGTTCACGCCTTATTTCGAAAAGTGTGAATTCATGTGCAAACTGGCTCCAATATCTCACCCATCCATCACCTTAATCAGAGAAACACCCCTTCCAAAAAGAAAAGAAAAGAAAAGAAAAAACCCCAGTATCCTTAAGGATGTAGTGATGTGTGGAAGTGAGAGCTGGACCATAAAGAAGGCTGATTTCCGAAGAATGGATGCTTTTGAATTCTGGTGCTGGAGGAGACTCTTGAGAGTCCCATGGACTGCAAGAAGATCCAACCTCTCCATTCTGAAGGAAATCAGCCCTGAGTGCTCATTGGAAGGACAGATCCTGAAGCTGAGGCTCCAAGACTTTGGCCACCTCATGAGAAGAGAAGACTCCCTGGAAAAGACCCTGATGTTGGGAAAGATGGAGGGCGCAAGGAGAAGGGGACGACAGAGGACGAGATGGTTGGATGGTTTTCTCGAAGCTACCAGAATGAGTTTGACCAAACTGCGGGAGGCAGTGGAAGACAGGAGTGCCTGGCGTGCTCTGGTCCAGGGGGTCACGAGGAGGCGGACACGACTAAACGACTAAACAACAACAATCCTTAAGGATCTCCTTTTCATTTTGTTGCCCCCCCCCCAAATATATCCCCTTCTCCATCCTCTTTCTCTTCTTCCCCCCATCCATAGCCAAATGCACAACAGCAGAATTAAAATGGTGGTAAACCTAAAGATTCCTTTCCCTTCCTTGCTTCCCTTGTGGGTGTGCAGAGCAGATGTTTCTCTCTTTGTCTGTGGGGCCAAATTTATTTATTTATTACCCCCCTTCTGCCCCCTCCAGCCCCCACCCACCACCTGCTTTCACTTTCCAGAGTTCTTCCTTCAGTAAAATGCTTGTTGTTGCTAGTGGTTTTTATTTTTAATTTTGGGGAGTGGGGTGGGGGATAGTGTGCTGGTCAGAAATGTCTGCTCCTCACCACAGACCACCTCGTGTTTTTCCAGTTTTGCTCACTGGATATGGGAAGTTCTGAAGAAGAAATGTGGTTCTGAGCAGACTATAGCAAGCTGACTTTCACTGTATAGTTTAGTATTGTCTACACTGGCTGGCAGCAGCTGTCCAGGTTTTCAGGCAGTGGATAACAGGCTCTCTATCCTCTGAGTTATCCCCCTTCCCTTAAAAATAAAGTTAAGATTCCAGTCCTCATGGTTCAGAGGAAAGGGACGCTTTAAACAGGAACATAGGTAGCTGCCTTATATGGAGTCAGAACATTGGTCCATCTAGTTCAGTATTGTCTGCCCTGACTGGCAGCAGCTCCCCAGGGTTTTAGGCAGGGGACATTATTGTCAGCTCTCCCTGGAAATGCCGACATTCGAACCCAGGACCTTCTGCATGCATAGCAGAGCTACGGCTCCTTCCCAAAGACCCAATAAGATTCCAGCGCTCCTGGTTCCCTTTTCTCCTTTTTCCAATCTTTCGTCTGGTTTGCTACATTTCTGTTGTTTTTTGGAACAACTCCTCAAATTTTTTTGTCAGGTCTCGTAAGGAATACAGTGGTACCTCAGTTTACGAACTTAATCCATTCCAGAAGACCGTTTTTAAACCGAAACCGTTCTGAAACCAAGGCAAAGTTCTCAAACCGGGACACTACTTCCAGTTTTGTGGAGTTTGTAAACCAAATCATTCTTAAACCGAGGTACCACTGTACATTTTTGACGCAATTTTGCCCTTGCGTACAGAAATATTATTATTATTATTTAGCAATTGCATTTTGTTTTGTTTTTTATAATTTTTTTATTAACAGTTTCAACATAACAACATAACAACAACATAACGTAACAACAGAATTCATTTAAAAAGAAAGGGAAAAGGCAAAAAAGAGATTTTAGAAGAGATTGCAGAAAAAGAGAAACAACTGTCAAAGAAAGCAAATAAGGAGTCCGTTAAACAGGCAACTAGAACATTACAAACTCAATATTCTATGATAATTAATGAGGGAATCAGCTGGAAAATAAAAAGAATGAAACAAAAATATTTTGAGCGTGCCAATAAATCAGGAAAACGGCAGCTGAAGAAAGTGAACAAAGGAACTCTATTAATAAAATTAATATAGCAATTGCATTTTGTATACCATTTTCACTAATGCATTGAAGGCACTCTGCACATGCACAAAGATACCCTCTCTGCGTCACAGTCTTCAGGCCTGAACTCATATCAGCGGGCTTTTCTCTTCCGCAGCCTTTTGTTCTTTACGCGTTGGCAAAACAGCAGGTGTTTTATGCATTTGTGGGTTCTAGCTCTGCCTCTGCACACCTTGCGTTATTTATTTGGGGGGAGGGACGGGAGACGACACTTGCTTTTCCATCTATCTCCCTCACACCTGGTTTCCTAGCACCTGCTTAGCGAAGGAGGAGGTAAAACAGCAAGACGTTCAAAGGGCAGGTGTTTCGCCTGATGTCTGAATAGGAGCTACAGTTGCTACCTTTGTTCTGGCGGGGCCTGAGGCCCTGACCATAGCAGTCACCTGTCTCTTGCTTTTCACCTGTGCCCATCCTTTCAGCTACGGTTACAGGTGTGTGAGAGCTGCTTTTTTTAAAAAAAATAATTTTTATTGATTTTAACATATAAATTATAAAATGTACCACAAAACCTATCACTTATACCATCATTTTAGACTTCCATCAGCACCTCTGATGATCCACCGTTTTAACCACTTCTTATGCATTTCTTAGGGACACGGGTGGCGCTGTGGGTAAAAGCCTCAGTGCCTAGGACTTGCCGATCGAAAGGTCGGCGGTTCGAATCCCCGCAGCGGGGTGAGCTCCCGTCTTTCGGTCCCAGCGCCTGCCAACCTAGCAGTTCGAAAGCACCCCCGGGTGCAAGTAGATAAATAGGTACCCCTCTGGCGGGAAGGTAAACGGCGTTTCCGTGTGCGGCTCTGGCTCGCCAGAGCAGCGATGTCATGCTGGCCACGTGACCCGGAAGTGTCTCCGGACAGCGCTGGCTCCCGGCCTCTTGAGTGAGATGGGCGCACAACCCTAGAGTCTGGCAAGACTGGCCCGTACGGGCAGGGGTACCTTTACCTTTACTATGCATTTCTTAAGTTTATCTTGCCTTTACATCTCTTAACAAATCATCCTTCCCCTTCTCCATTTTTGCAATACTTCCAATCATTGTTGTTGTTTGGTCGTTTAGTCGTGTCCGCCTCTTCGTGACCCCTGGACCAGAGCATGCCAGGCACTCCTGTCTTCCACTGCCTCCCGCAGTTTGGTCAAACTCATGCTGGCAGCTTTGAGAATGCTGTCCAACCATCTCGTCCTCTGTCGTCCCCTTCTCCTTGTGCCCTCCATCTTTCCCAACATCAGGGTCTTTTCCAGGGAGTCTTCTCTTCTCCTGAGGTGGCCAAAGTCTTGGAGTCTCAGCTTCAGGATCTGTATTTCCAGTGAGCACTCAGGGCTGATTTCCTTCCGAATGGAGAGGTTTGATCTTCTTGCAGTCCATGGGACTTTCAAGAGTCTCCTCCAGCACCAGAATTCATAACTTCCAATCATACTCCTCACAAAACTTCTTGCAAACCTACAAACGTTGTCTGATCTTCACAAATACATTTCAAATAGTCCGTAAATTTAGTACAGTCTTCGGTGAATTTCTGGTCCCGCCGGTTTCGAATCCTTCCTGTTAGTTTATCTAGCTCTGCATAGTCCATTAACTTCATCCTCCATTCTTCAATCGTCGGTAATTCTTCTTGCTTCCATTTTTGGGCCAGTAATATTCTTGCTGCTATTATTGCATATAAAAAGAGCTTATATTCCTTTCTAATGTGTGTGAGAGCTGCTGAAGGGAATTATCTTTGGTTCCTATCCTGTGATGAGTTTATCACGTTCGCACTTTGTGAAACAATGAAGAACCATCCTTCAAAATCTATTATTATTATTATTATTATTATTATTAAAGTTTACATACCGCCCTTCATCTCAGGGCAGCTCGCAACATAAAATTACAAGAGAAAAGCACAAAATTCGTAATAAAAATAAGAACAAAACCAAAAATCCCTGCCCCTTCCCTCAACACATTTAAAAGGGCAGATTTTACAACGTCGTTCTCCAGCCAAGCAGCTTTTACACAGAAATGCATCTATTATAAAAACGGGTGTGTCGGTGAAAATATTGAATGTATTATAAAAAATGTGTTACATGTGGGGAAATGGCTCACAGAACGGTGTGCATTAGTCAGAGCTCCCTTCAAAAATGTGTTTATTGGGAGGAACTAAAGCTCTGGAGAGTTTTCATGAAGATTTTCTTCAGTGCAAATCGCTGCAGAAATGGGAAGAGCCGGATTTAAAGATAGGGAAAGTGAGAAACAGAAACTTGAAACTGACGGATTTATTACGGCCCAAATGTCTGTATGCTGGGATTCCACAGGGACGGTGCGGAACATGGTAGAGGCTTCAGTTTGCAAGCTTTCAACGCAGCAGGTTTTCTAGTCCCTGTGGTGGCCTCAAGTCACTCAGCTTCGATCAGCACCGCCTGATTAGACCAATGGTCAGGGATGGTGGGAGTTGTAGTCTGACAACAATGGGAGGGCATAGCGTTGGCTAGCTGTACTCTGGCCCGTCCACCAGAGAGGAGAGACTGCTGACCCACAGGTCAAAAGCAGGCACCGGAGCCTCTCCATCTGCCCCACAGGTTTGTGTGTGTGTGTGTAATAATAATAATAATAATAATAATAATAATATTTATACCCCACCCATATGGCTGGGTGTCCCCAACCACTCTGGGAGGCTTCCAACTGAATACAGTGGTACCTCAGGTTAAGTACTTAATTCGTTCCGGAGGTGCGTTCTTAAGCTCAAACTGTTCTTAACCTGAAGCACCACTTTAGCTAATGGGGCCTCCTGCTGCCACCGCACGATTTCTGTTCTCACCCTGAAGCAAATTTCTTAACCCGAGGTACTATTTCTGGGTTAGGGGAGTCTGTAACCCGAAGCGTATGTAACCCAAGGTACCGCTGTATTAAAAACAATACAGCATCAGACATTAAAAATTTCCCTAAACAGGGCTGCCTTCAGATGTCTTTTAAAAATCAGAAAGTTGCTTATTTCCTTGACATCTGCTGGGAGGGCTTCCACAGGGCGGGCGCCACCACTGAGAAGGCCCTCTACCTGGTTCCCTGTAACCTTACTTCTCGCGGGGAGGGAACCGCCAGAAGGCCCTCGGAGCTGGCCCTCAGTGTCCAGGCAGAACGATGGGGGTGGAGACACTCCTTCAGGTATACTGGGCTGAGTCCATTTAGGACTTTCAAGGTCAGCACCAACACTTTGAATTGTGCTCATGTAGGTGGCCATGCCCATATTTATCTTGGCCATGTGCCATCCACTGGCACGCACCCACCCCACCCCCCGCTCCCTGGAGGGTTGGCTAAGAGGGCAAAGCAGCCCCCAGGCACCCCTTTCAGCGAAGAAGCCTTCATCTAGTCCAGTTTCCTCTTCCCCATAGTTGGCCAATCATAGAATCATAGAATCATAGAGTTGGAAGAGACCACAAGGGCCATCGAGTCCAACCCCCTGCCAAGCAGGAAACACCATCAGAGCACTCCTGACATATGGTTGTCAAGCCTCTGCTTAAAGACCTCCAAAGAAGGAGACTCCACCACACTCCTTGGCAGCAAATTCCACTGTCGAACAGCTCTTACTGTCAGGAAGTTCTTCCTCATGTTTAGGTGGAATCTTCTTTCTTGTAGTTTGGATCCATTGCTCCGTGTCCGCTTCTCTGGAGCAGCAGAAAACAACCTGTCTCCCTCCTCTATGTGACATCCTTTTATATATTTGAACATGGCTATCATATCACCCCTTAACCTCCTCTTCTCCAGGCTAAACATGCCCAGCTCCCTTAGCCGTTCCTCATAAGGCATCATTTCCAGGCCTTTGACCACTTTGGTTGCCCTCCTCTGGACACGTTCCAGTTTGTCAGTGTCCTTCTTGAACTGTGGTGCCCAGAACTGGACACAGTACTCCAGGTGAGGTCTGACCAGAGCAGAATACGGCGGCACTATTACTTCCCTTGATCCCAGAGGCATTTGATCCCTTGAATCAAATGCCTCTGGGAAGCCCAAAAGCAAGGCGAGTTTGGCAACAGCTCTTCCTAGCTCTTCCTAACTTTTTGTTTCTCCGACGATGGCTGCGGTCCCCTCCCCTCCACGGTCGGAGGCAGTGATGTTCTGAATACCCCTTGGTGGAAACCACAGGAGGGGAGAGGGCTGTTTTCGCACTCGGGTCCTGCTCAGGGTGCCCCCTGGGGCCCCTGGCTGGCCCCTGTGAGTGCTGGACTAGATGGGTCGCTGGCCACATTTAGCAGGACTCTCCTTGCCTTTTAATACACTTCTTTAGAGAAGGCGAGAACCGAAACCCTGTGAAATTTGCACTTTTCCGGATTGTGATGCATTCTCCAATACACACACACACACAAAATATGAATATTGTTAGCAGGCAGCGTGCACAGAAATGCAGCTGCGAGTGAAAAATTATGACGACGCTCTATGTGAAGGGAGACCGCCTGCAAAAAAGGAAATGTATACGTTAAGCAAAACTGCATTCGGAAAAGGGCATGTGAGGAGAAACAGAAATGCTGACTTTTTAAATTAAAAGAAGAAGCGCCAAATGAGGCGGAAAGGTGGCGAAGCAAACTTCAGATGGGGGGGGGTGACAAATGGATAGAAACTGAAATTGACAAGAGTCTGTCACAGTACTGCTCACAGTACGTTGATTTCAGGATGAAAGCCATGCAAATGATAACTGGTGGCAGAATTTAACAGAGAGGGGGGAATTATTTATTTCTGTGGAACTGCAGAAATATATATATATCTGGCACGCAGGTCTGGCTTCCTTGCTTTCCATCTCCCTCCCGGTCCTCCCTTTTGTTCAGGGACTTATCTGGAAACATCTGTTATAAATATCTCCCACTTTGCTCCTGGTACGGCGGCGTCACCTGGCTGCTCGGTTGCTAGGAAACCGGCGGCTCGAGAAAGCACCGTTGCCAGGTAAACACGGTCCGGGCGGCTCATGGCAGGGAAGAAGGGGGGTGGAGAGGGGGGATGGAAAAGGGGGGCAGGTGCGCCGAGCTGTGGGTGGCTGAGCTGACAATGGCAGGAGGGTCCGCCGGGAGAAGCAGGGGCGATGCGTCTGCCTTCTGCCTTGTGGGAATAGCGTCCGCGTCCCAGGCGGGTTTTGCGTCTGGGTTGATATCCGCATCTGTTTTCCTTAAGAACCGGGCAGAGAAGGCGAGAGCTCTGCTTTCCCCACCCCATATCTCTCCACCCCACTCAGGCCTCTTCGGGGTCAGCAGTTTTGCGGGAGGGGAGAATTCTGGGGGCTGCAGCTTCTCCCCGCAGAGTGGGGAGGAGAGGGTTTTTGCTTGTCTCTCGCTCTTGCAACTCGCGGGCATCCGAGCTGAACGTTGGAAGATTTCGGAAGTAAGTTTAGAAGTACGTTTCCAAGCACAGTTCAAAGTGTTGACCTTGAAAGCCCGAAACGGCCTCAGCCCAGTAGACCTGAAGGAGCGTCTCCACCACCATCATTCAGCCCGGACACTGAGGTCCAGCTCCGAGGGCCTTCTGGCAGTTCCCTCCCTGCAAGAAGTGAGGTTACAGGGAACCAGACAGAGGGCCTTCTCGGTGGTGGCACCTGCCCTGTGGAACGCCCTCCCACCAGATGTCAGAGAGAAAAACAACTACCCAACTTTTAGAAGACATCTGAAGGCAGCCCTGTTTAGGGAAGCTTTTAATGTTTAATAGGTTATTGCATTTTAGTGTTCTGTTGGAAGCTGCCCAGAGTGGCTGGGGTACAAATAATAAATTATTATTATTGTTGTTGTTGTTGTTGTTGTTGTTGTTATTAGCGAAAACCTTTCTGTTGCCCTCAGAAGATCTTGATTGGACCTCCTCATTAGGAACCACCAAACTGGCTTTGAAATGTCACTCGTGGTGAAATTTGGTTTTGATATGGTGGATGAAATTGTCTCCCTTGTCAAGGCGTGGGCTTAGCCCTCATTGGCCCTGATTCACCTCGAATGGGTGGGTCTTTTCCAGGGAGTCTTTTCTTCTCATGAGGTGGCCAAAGTCTTGGAGCCTCAGCTTCAGGATCTGTCCTTCCAGTGAGCACTCAGGGCTGATTTCCTTCAGAATGGAGAGGTTGGATCTTCTTGCAGTCCATGGGACTCTCAAGAGTCTCCTCCAGCACCAGAATTCAAAAGCATCAATTCTCTGGCGATCAGCCTTCTTTATGGTCCAGCTCTCACTTCCATACATCACTCCTGGGAAAACCATGGCTTTAACTATATGGACCTTTGTTGGCAAGGTGATGTCTCTGCTTTTTAAGATGCTGTCTAGGTTTGTCATTGCTTTTCTCATAAGAAGCAGGCCAGCTACCACAACCTCCCCTTTCCAACTTTCCACTTTTTGAAGGTTGAAGCAACTAGCATGACTATCACAACCAAATTAACTCATTAAAACAATAAAAGGTAAAGGGACCCCTGACCATTAGGTCCAGTCATGTCCGACTCTGGGGTTGCGGCGCTCATCTCGCTTTACTGGCCAAGGGAGCCGGCGTACAGATTCTGGGTCATGTGGCCAGCAGGACTAAGCCGCTTCTGGCAAACCAGAGCAGCGCACGGAAACGCCGTTTACCTTCCTGCGGGAGCGGTACCTATTTATCTACTTGCACTTTGACGTGCTTTCGAACTGCTAGGTTGGCAGGAGCAGGGACCGAGCAACGGGAGCTCACCCCGTCACGGGGATTCGAACCCCCGACCTTCCGATCGGCAAGTCCTAGTATCAAAATAGTTTAAACCCAGTCAACGCAATGCTTTCATTTCTGACACAGATGGCTTACTCTATATTTCTTATAATTCCTTTTAGCAATCCCACCTGATCACTACACTCGGCTCTGTGGTTTAACCCACAGCGCCCATGAGGACCATTGAAACCAGGACTATTTTATGCTAAAAAAAAGAAAGAAAAAGAAATTGTGTCCCTTGTCAAGGCCTGGGCTCAGCCCTCGCTGGCCCCGATTCACCTCGAACGGCGCTCCTTGCACAAGGCCTCACTCCCTGCGCAAGAAGGTGGCGGGTGAGATTTTCGCTCTCGTTTCCCGTCTCTTCGCTCCGAAGGAAGGGCACGGCACTCTCGCCTGAGATCAGAAGGCATTTATCTGGGTGCCAACTGCTCTAAGCCGGCTTCTCGGGCTCCTCCCTGCCCCCAATGCAACACGCTTTGCCTCGGCTCCGCCAGGCCTAAATCCAGGGATTATCCAGCCCAATCCCAAATCTCCTTAGATCCCAGAATGCTGTGCATGGCCGGCGCATTACCGCGGGCTGCGTTGGTGGGGGATGAGCAGCCTGCTGTTTGTTTAGTATCGGTGGCCGAGGGAGGGCGATACGCCATTCGAGGTAAATGGCTCTGGAGAGGGAGAGAGGTGACAGGTCACCGCGCTGAAAATATCCAGGGATCAAGCGATCCCAGAGCTTAAAGACCCAGCCGGATCGATTTGGAGCCTCTGTGGAAAAAATGGGAGCTGTGACATTTGCTATTCTTTAAGGGTGCGGGGACAGAGGAGGAAGGTCCGGGAGGAAATAATTCGAATATCTGTGAGGCTGCCCTTAGTCCCAGCCGTCTGGACTTGCAGTGCCAGACTCTGACCGGCAGCAGACCTCTAGGCCTCCACACACCCCTCTCTTATTTCTGAGATCCTTTCATGTGGTGATCCCAAGGATCGCTAAGCAAGGTCCCAGATGTGTTTGGCTTTCTCCTTCAGGGAGGTGTTCCAACCCCACAATCCCTCCAGCTAATCAATTGGGATTTCTCTCCGAAGCAAGAAGCAGCCCTGTTTTTTCCATTATATTTAAATTATAGCTGGGAACGGGTGGATCTGTCGACGTCGGATTCTCTCCGCTTCTCACTTCTCCAACTTCGCCTTCACTACTCCGAATTTCCACATCAGTTTGCGAATCGCAGCTCCTCGTGAGAATTCACCAACAGTTCTGTGCGAACTTATTCTAATACACACATTTTGGGGGGCGTGTTATGCCCAGGACACGCATTTTTTGCATAGTCATCCCCTCCCCCAATGCAATACATTTTCCCATGTTCTTTTCCCATGTGCTTTGGTGCACATTTTGTCCTGTTATATGAATTCTTGAACACATTGGCCGGCGGCTGGAGATCTTTGCATTGCAAAATCTGGTGAAGTGTGAATTTCGGAGTTGGCAGGAAGTTGAGGTGCTGTGGGCTCTGATCCTGTTTCCACATTTCCCAAAGGCATCTGGTCGGGCACCGTGGAGCCATCGTGCCTAATAGCTGCTGATAGCCTTATCCTCAGTGCATTTGTCTAATCCTCTTTTAAAACATTATTATTATTATTATTATTATTATTATTATTATTATTATTATTATTATTTTCTATGCTGCTATATATTTCAAAGGGAAAAAAATCTTAAAGTGGTTTACAACACATCAAATAAAACAATCTAGGGAAATATTTCAGATGCTTCTCTAAGTGCTTTCCCCGCATTTATTAACCTCCTTAATATGCGGGTGGCGCTGTGGGTTAAACCACAGAGCCTAGGACTTGCAGATCAGAAGGTCGGCGGTTTGAATCCCCATGACGGGGTGAGCCCCCATTGCTCCTGCCAACCTAGCAGTTCGAAAGCATGTCAAAGTGAAAGTAGATAAATAGGTACCACTCCAGCGGGAAGGTAAACGGTATTTCCGTGCGCTGCTCTGGTTCGCCAGAAGCGGCTTAGTCATGCTGGCCACATGACCCGGAAGCTGTACGCTGGCTCCCTCAGCCAATAAAGCGAGATGAGCGCCACAACCCCAGAGTCGGCCACGACTGGACCTAATGGTCAGGGGTCCCTTTACCTTTACCTTAATTTATATAGGTGTCCCGCAGCAGAAGTACTCTAAGAAGCCCATGCAGCGTAGCGGTTAGAGCATTGGACTAGGACCGGGGAGGTCCGGGTTCAAATCTTCCCTCAGTCAGGAAGCTCACTGCATGACCATGGAGTCGGTCATAGCCTCTTAACCAGGCATAGGCAAACTCAGCCCTCCAGATGTTTTGGGACTACAACTCCCATCATCCCTAGTTAACAGGACCAGTGGTCAGGGATGATGGGAGTTGTAGTCCCAAAACATCTGGAGGGCTGAGTTTGCCTATGCCTGCGAGTCTTAACCTCCCTCGCAGGGTCGTTGTAGGATTAACCAAGGAAGCGAGTGAAATATTTACTCCTCGGGAGAGAAAGGAGGGATATGAGTTGGATGGCCATCACTGGCCTCCTGAAGCAGTGAGTTCCACAGTTTGAGATGCTTTGTGGTATCATTTCCTGGAAGGGGAGGATGTTCTCGCACTCGGGTCCCGCTTGCAGGTTCTCCCCCACCAGGCATCTGGTTCGCAGGAGGCTGGACCAGATGGGCCATTTGCTGTTCCGACGTTGTTCCATTAGCCACGTCCATTAATATCGATGGATCTACTATGAATGTGTTAGGGACGCGGGTGGCGCTGTGGGTTAAACCACAGAGCCTAGGACTTGTCGATCAGAAGGTCGGCGGTTCGAATCCCCATGACGGGGTGAGCTCCCGTTGCTCAGTCCCTGCTCCTGCCAACCTAGCAGTTCGAAAGCACGTCAAAGTGCAAGTAGATAAATAGGTACCGCTCCGGCAGGAAGGTAAATGGCGTTTCCATGCGCTGCTCTGGTTCGCCAGAAGCAGCTTAGTCATGCTGGCCACATGACCCTTGAAGCTGTACGCCAGCTCCCTCAGCCAGTAAAGCGAGATGAACGCCGCAATCCCAGAGTCGGCTACGACTGGACCTAATGGTCAGGGGTCCCTTTACCTTTACCTTTTACTATGAATGTGATTGGAAACAGCCCAGTGCCATCTGTGCATGCTCAGGAACATTTTGACTTCAGATTTATTTGTTTGTTACACTTTTGGACAGGTCAGGGGGGGCGAGAGAGAGAACCTCAGAATAAAGTCCTACTTATTTTCTTGGGGGGCAGGACTTTATGCCTAAGGAAGAGTTTACACCCGTGGCAGAGAAGTGGTGTCCCTTTGGATCTCAACAGGCTCCACCTCCTTGACCATTAGACACGCTGGCCGAGGTGTTTGTGAAAGTTGGTGTCCAATAGCATCAGGAGTGTGACAGGTTCCTAATGAGGAAATTAGCTGGAAAATAAAAAGAATGAAACAAAAATATTTTGAGTATGCCAATAAATCAGGAAAACTGCTAGCGTGGCGGTTAGAGAAAAATGAACAAAGAAACTCCATAAACAAAATTAATATAAATGGAAAGTTAGTGTGTGTGTTAGTGGCAGATTCCTTCCCACCCACCCACCCACCTGCCCCAAATCTCCCTCTGCCTCGTTTCTGGGAATAGAGGGTGAAATAATGCACACATCTTGCTAGAAAGGGAACGTGTCGCCTGCCAGCTACAGATGGCCAAAGAAAATTAAACCTGTGTCTCCATGTGGGTAATCCGCGCCTTAATCTCCCCCACGGAGGCACCGGCAGGAGGGGGGTCTCCAAGCAGCGGAGACAACGGTGGGGGGATGACGACGGACTTTCGTTTTCTTCCCTTTCTGTGCCGGTTTGGCTCAATAAATCTGGAGTCTGCCCTGTCCAGGAACCAGAATTGAGGACTTGCAGGGACCTTCAGGGCTCATTTTGAAACACCTGCTTGAAAACCTTTCTGACTAGGCCAACGCCGGCTGTCAAGAACGGACCCTTCCAAAATGTTGTATGTTTTAAAGTTCTTTTTTAGGGTTTCTAATTTATGGGGGGTTTTTTGTTTCATAGCTGTAAACTGCTTTGGTACTTTTTGTGACACAGCTGTACATACATACTTTCAGACATTAATTATAAAAATAAGTAGTATTTCAAAGAGGAAATTTTCACAGGTGCATGGATGTAGCATATCTTCAGACATGATTGTGCCCCCCCCCCAAAAAAAGTGCTCTTTTTTTTTTACACAACGCTCGAAAACACGTGTTTTGGAGCACCATGCAAGATCACTTAATCTGGGCCTGAGTAGGCACCTAACTTATTCAAAACCATGAGGTCTAGGTGCTTGATTTTTTTCCTTTCAAGGGAAGAACAATAGCTTCATTTCAATGGGTAGATCACTGCCAGTTTTTTATAGCGGAAGTAGATCACAGTTGAACATATGTTAAGCCACAGAGCCTAGGGCTTGCCGATCAGAAGGTCGGCGGTTTGAATCCCCGCGACGGGGTGAGCTCCCGTTTCCCAGTCCCTGCTCCTGCCAACCTAGCAGTTCGAAAGCACATCAAAGTGCAAGTAGATAAATAGGTCCTGCTCCGGCGGGAAGGTAAACGGCATTTCCGTGCGCTGCTCTGGTGCACCAGAAGCGGCTTAGTCCTGCTGGCCACATGACCCAGAAGCTGTACGCCGGCTCCCTCGGCCAATAAAGCGAGATGAGCGCCGCAACCCCAGAGTCATCCGCGACTGGACCTAACGGTCACGGGTCCCTTTACCTTTTACCTTTAGATTGCAGTCTCTTGGGAGTTGGACATGCCTCATGTTGACCAAACTGAGGTACACGGATCGAGGGTTTGGTTCAGTACATGGTTGTTGTTGTTGTTTAGTCGTGTCTGCCTCTTCGTGACCCCCTGGACCAGAGCATGCCAGGCACTCCTGTCTTCCACTGCCTCCGGCAGTTTGGTCAAACTCATGCTGGTAGCCTCGAGAACACTGTCCCACCATCTCGTCCTCTGTCGTCCCCTTCTCCTTGTGCCCTCCATCTTTCCCAACATCAGGGTCTTTTCCAGGGAGTCTTCTCTTCTCATCGGTACATGGTACCTTCCTGTATTCTTCTGTTCACACACAGACACACACTCGCCTCTCCTGAGTACCAACAGAGCTTCAGCATCCTTGCTATTTCCCTGAGCCCCTCATGGCTCTCAGCTCCTGCCATCTTCTGTCAAGACCCCTGGCTGCTGTGCTTGCCAGCGATGGGGCGAGAGCGTTTGGCTCTTGGCGAAACGCAGCAAGGGCCCGTTTTATTTGCCCATCGCATCCAGCCCAACTGCAAGTGGGGAGGCCACCTCCCAGGAATCTGCCTTCAACTGCTGGTTCACCCAGCAAAGGCTTTGCAAAGTCTCCGGTTGCGGGGAGGAACATTTACTGATCCTGCTTTTAACAGCACCAGGGACCGAACCTGGGACCTTCTAGACACGAGTTGCTGTTTGTTGGGCTCCCAAGAGCAGGGGTCAGCAACCTTTTTCAGCAGGGGGCCAGTCCACTGTCCCTCAGACCTTGTGGGAGGCCGGACTATATTTTGAAGAAAAGAAATAATGAACAAATTCCTGTGCCCCACAAATAACCCAGAGATGCATTTTAATCTTACAGGCCAGATTTAGAAGGTGATTGGGTCATTTGAATAAACATTCACAAATTCTTTATTAGTAATATACAGATAGATAAACTGAGGATCTTTACAATTTTATCACATGCAGACAAAATATTTCTTTTCTTTTTTAGGGGGGGAGAGGGGAATTGGGGAGAAATAATGTGGATGATGTATTTTTGTTAAGATTGTTATGTTGGAATCCCTAATAAAAAATACCGTATTTTTTGCTCTATAAGACTCACTTTTTCCCTCCTAAAAAGTAAGGGGAAATGTGTGTGTGTCTTATGGAGCGAATGCAGGCTGCGCAGCTATCCCAGAAGCCAGAACAGCAAGAGGGATTGCTGTTTTCACTGCGCAGTGATCCCTCTTGCTGTTCTGGCTTCTGAGATTCAGAATATTTTTTTTCTTGTTTTCCTCCTCCCAAAACTAGGTGCATCTTGTGGTCTGGTGCGTCTTATAGATTGAAAAATATGGTATTTTAATAAATTAAACAATAGAAGGTGATTGGGCCAGATCTGGCCCCCAGGCCTTAGTTTGCCTACCCATGCCCAGGAGTCTTTTCCGACGCCAGAGGCCCTCTCAGGAAGAAGTGAGAGATGTGAGCTACGACCCAGAGGCTACCCAGCTGGCAGCTAGGATATAAGCCCCCTTTGCACAGGCGCCAGAAACTGGCCCCACAGCAGGGACCTCCTTGCTCAGTCATTAGGGCCCCTCTGCTCCACCCCAGAGCTGGCTGCATGCGAACCTCTCAGCTCGGCTCCTGTTTCCCCCAAACCGGGGCTGTCACACTTCGCCACGGCACCGCCGCGCTATTCCCCAAATCAGCAAAACAAATCCGGGGCTGTGGAACAGTGTCTCCCATGGGGCTGGGGATTCTCCTATAGGGCCCACGCTTCTGCCACGCCGTGTCATCTGCACACACAACAGGGTCGAAGCTGGCTTTGCCCGATCAAAACTTGTGTGGCGTATCAGCGCAGATAAAAACCAAACTGGGGGTTTTTTTTGGTGGGGTGGAGCGGAGGCTTAGGAGCAAATTTGTTTTTGCGAGCTGATCTCTCCCGATTTTTGTGAAACACAAACAAACCGACCCACGCACACACATCATCTTCTGCAAATACCTTGCTGGTTCACCTTTTGTTATGAACATTTCCTTCCTCTCCCCCCCCCAACCCAAAAAAACACACACCTTTCCTTCCCACCCCCTTCTATTCTCTCCTTTTCCTTTGCCAAAGTCTCCAGGTCATTGTTTATAGAGATAAGTTATGATGTCAGCGCATGTTCCCATGGCAACCCGATGGGTAAATTGGAGACGAGTGGGTGGTTACCATGGAGTATATTCTTCCGTTGCCATCGTTACAAAGCACCTGCTCCCTCTTTCTTTCTCTCTTTCTTTCTTTCTTTCTCTCCTGTCCCCCTCCACTCGTGATTTCGATAGCATAAATGACTGGCGGTTGGGGGGGGGGGAGCTGGTATCAGCAATTTCCCGATGCGATCCTTTCTGGAATCATCCACATCTGAGGGAACGGCGTCGGGAATGAATACACAGCATGGAACCCTTTGCCCCGGTAAAAACGGGATACGGTCCTGCGTTGGGTTGAATCGGAAGGAAAAGGCCAAGATTTAAAAAAATAAAATAAAATACGCTGTGAATGCTAATGGAAATGGGGTGGTTTGTTCCAAAAAAAACCATGCACATTGATGAGTTCATATCTGACACCACCCCTTAGAGCCAATCCCTCTCTTGAAATGTACCTTGCAGCTGAAATAAATGCTAATTTTTCATCAGTTTTTATCAGCTTCACCCCTCCCCTCTGTTCAGCTTTCAAATGGGAGCTGCTTTTGGCAAGAACTTCTCCTTTTGTATTGAAATTAATGCATATTCTTTCTGAGATTTCTTTCTTTCTTTCTTCCCCTTCCACTATTTCCCTTTCCGATGTCTGATGGGAAGTTTTAGCTTCCCTCTTTCCTCCTCTTTCCCATTATTTGTTACCACCTCTATGGGTCCAACGTCAGCCCTACCTAGAGTAGACCCATTGAAGTTGAATAACGGTTTCTAGATCCCCAGAATGGTTTAAAATCAATGGACAAGACAGAGCCTATCATTAGACAGGGAGTCACTAGAAATGAATGGGCCTAAGACAGGCCATATTCACAGCCTACATCAGGCATAGGCAAACTCCAGATGTTTTGAGACTACAGTTCCCATCATCCCTGACCACTGGTCCTGTTAGCTAGGGATGATGGGAGTTGTAGTCCAAAAACATCTGGAGGACTGAGTTTGCCTATGCCTGCCCTACATTTAAAGCGCTTTGATACCACTTTAAACAGCCGTGGTGTCTCCCAAGGGATTCTGGGAAATGTAGTTTGTTAGGAGTGCTGCTGAGAGTTGCTAGGAGAGCTCACAGAACTGCAATTCTTAGAGTGGTTTAACAGCTATTTCCTCTTCACAGGGAATTCAGGAAACAGCAGCCCCAAAAGGAGAATAGGAGGAATCTCCTATCGCCTCTCAGTGCCCTCAACAAACTACATCTCCCAGAATTCTTTGGGGGAAGCCAAGATTGTTCTTAAAGCAGCATCATAGTGCTTTAAATGTACGGTCAATTAATTAATTTCCATGGACCTGTTTTGAGCAGAACTTGAGTTGCATGCCATCCTATAGAACTACTGTTATTAAGTAGTAGCAATTAACAACGAATTGTTCTGTTAGCTGGCTGGGGGGGCTGATGAGAGTTTCAGCCCAAAACATCTTTATTATTTTCAACGGTGATGATGATGGAAATAATAAAGATGTTTTCGACTGAAACTCACGCCAGCCCCCAGCCAGCTTAACTGCTTGTCAGCTCCCAGTTTAAATGTCAGTACTGGAAAATATAGTTTTTAAATACTCTTTGGCTTGTCCCACGAGCAGGAGTAATTAGCAATCGAGCGATGGATTAGATGTATTCCTTTGGGACCCCTGTAACATGTTTGAAGGATGGGCAGAGAGAGCCTTCCTTAACCCGGACTGCAAAAACAATGGGTTGCTTGCTCTTAAAAGGCCTTGTTTGCTACTCCTTTAATTCTCACAACGATCTTGCAAGGTAGGTTAACCTGAGAATGAATGTATATGCCTAAGCTGGGCCCATTCGTTCCAATGGGTCTACCCAACCCATTAGCTGCAAATCCTAAAACTATAACCCTTGCATTAAAATTGTGACACGGAGGGGTTTCTAACCCACAAATGGTCTCTAAGCAGAGATGTATATTCTCTTTAGGGATGGGGAATCTTGCAGACCTGAGCTGAATAAATGCAACACTTGTTGTTGTTGTTATTGTTTAGTCGTTTAGTCGTGTCCGCCTCTTCATGACCCCCTGGACCAGAGGACGCCAGGCACTTCTGTCTTCCACTGCCTCCCGTAGTTTGGTCAAACTCATGCTAGTAGCTTCGAGAACACTGTCCAACTATCTCGTCCTCTGTTGTCCCCTTCTCCTTGTGCCCTCCATCTTTCCCAACATCAGGGTCTTTTCCAGGGAGTCTTCTCTTCTCAGGAGGTGACCAAAGTCTTGGAGCCTCAGCTTCAGGATCTGTCCTTCCAGTGAGCACTCAGGGCTGATTTCCTTAAGAATGGAGAGGTTGGATCTTCTTGCAGTCCATGGGACTCTCAAGAGTCTCCTCCAGCACCACAATTCAAAAGCATCCATTCTTCGGCAATCAGCCTTCTTGATGGTCCAGCTCTCACTTCCATACATCACGACTGGGAAAACCAGAGCTTGAACTATACGGACCTTTGTTAACAGCTACTAACTGGCAAATATCTGGAAAGTATCCCCCCAGCTCAGAAAGGGTCTACCTGTGAAAACCAGATACTCAGGACAAAGGATGGTGGGAAGGAGGAAAAGCTATTATAAACACCCTCAAGAAATTGGGAACTGTAGTTTATGGGTGCTGGAGATTCTAGGTCTCTTAGGGGCAAACTAAAGTTCCCAGGAGTCTTTTGAGGGAGCAACATACTTTAAATGCATGGCGTGCTTAGAGCCAACATTTATAGTTCCCTGGATTCTCTGCTTTGCGGGGGAAGGAAGCTGCAACCGGTATAAATAAATCTGTGGTGCAGAATTTCTTGACGTCCCAGGTGTGCTTCCTTCGCTAAAGACCATAAAGGGGGAACCTTCTTCCTTTCTTATTATGGAACGGTTAATAGGGTTTTTTAATTATTGATTCCAAGATGCTGGGAGTGTACCTTGATGGCCCGAGACCCAGCAGCGTATTGAATTCAACTATAAATATAAATAAGAATCGATAGCAAGAGGTGCAAGGAGGAGAGGGTGCCAAGTTCCTCACTCGTGAGGTGAAGCAATAGAGAAGATTGGCGAGCAACAGAAATGCCCGAACCAACCCTCCCCACCCCAAAAAAACAGCAGATTCCCTGCAAAGAGGGATTGTGCGACTAAACCAGATTTACGTCTGCAAGTGTAGACCAGAGCCTTGTATGCAGGGGCTAATTCCTTCCCACCCCGCCGCCGCAATGAGAACAATCTCACTTACAGATTGCATTTATTTCCCACCCTTTCTTCCAAGGAGCTCAAGGTCCTCCCAGCTCTCCATTTTATCCCTACAAAACAACCTTGCGATGTAGGTTAGGCTGTGAGGCAGTGACTGGGTGCCCAAGGTAGCTTCTTGGCTCTGTGGCAATTCAAACCCTGGTCTCTCCCAGGCAGGGACTAGTCCAGCACTCTAAGCACACTGGCCTTGTGGTGGAGATGGGTTCCTTTTCAGAAGAAAGGTTGGATAAAACTTAATAATAATAATAATAATAATGATGATAATAATAATAATAATACCAACTCTCTTCGCTGTTCCACCACTAGATTCCACTGACCTCCAAACACTTCTTTCGCCCCCCTCCTCGCCCTCTGGCACTGAAGTTGGGGGTGTGTGTGCTCCAAACCGAGCGATCAGCGTAATGAACGCTCTGCTAATTGACCCGCTGATCGATGGCTATCACTAATGTACTGCGGACGGGGGCTCTGCCGATCAAATAGGGACAGCCTGCGGCAAAAGTGGGGTGTGATGGGTACGCAGCGCAGCCAGCTAAGGCAACGCGGGGAGATTTTACGACATGCACCCGGATATGTCACCGTGGGTCTGAGCAGGGCCGAGACACAGAAACTCATGTTTTAATTCTCGTTTGTGGATCACCAACGTGACGGGCCCAAATGAGACCATTGTTCCTTGACAACTGCTGACCATCAGCAAAGGGAAGCTCCTCTGATCACGTGCAGAGTGCCTTTCCCTCCCCACGGAGGGCTGAAACCCTGACAGGGTCGGACCCTTCAAATGTCCATATTTGCCAGGGACAGTCTGGGATTTAAAGAAGCTGGATTTTGGCAACCCCAAAAGGCCACTGTGTTTCAGGGACAACACCAGCCCCGGCCTTATAAGATGGTTCCCTTCGCACTGGGGCAGAGGAACGAACCCCCCCTCTCCTCCCCATCGTCACAAACCACCCCCTAAAGCTGCTCGCAGGGATTGGGATCTGGTTGCCATGGCGCCCGAGGCCGGGGTACCATTCTTCCTCATCGTCTCCTTTGCCTCTCGTTGCCACAGCAACCGGCGCAGCCAAGTAGTTGAGGATGGGAGGGGAAACTGACCAGTTTCCCTCTTTCTATTATTATTATTATTCCTCACCAATAATGCACCACTCCCAGTTTTTCTTTCCCCCTTCCTCCTCCTGCTGTGATCCTGCCACTTAAAATCAGAACAGGAGGACAGAGTCACCACCGGGAATTAAAGCGAGAGAGAGGCAGGCGTACGGTCCTTTCATTGGGACTTTGATGAGGTGGAGCAGGGAGAAAATAAAATGCCTCTTGCTGGTGTGTGTATTTGTGTGTGTGTGTTGCATTTATATGCCTGTTGTCTTTGCCCATAGAGACATCACGTTGCCAACAAAGGTCCATATAGCTGTTAACAGACCCATAGATTAGTCTAATGCTCTCCTAAAGGATTCCAAGGCAGTGTTCCTTGCTATATCATGTGGCAGGGAGTTCCATAAGAATGTGTTGGGTGAAGAAATCAAATCCTTTGGTTCTCTACTTAATTTCCTACCCATCAGTTTTGTCAGGTGACTCTGAGTTCTAGTGTCATGGGTGAGGATGGGAATGAAATCAGTCTTCAGGCTTGCAGTCTGAAAAATGTGGTATATCAAGGGGGAAAGAAAGCAAAGTCGGCTGCCGGTTCTTAAATAATTTTTAGGATGACCAGCTGGAATGGAAATGGTTCAAGAAGAGGCAGACTTCCTTGCCTTCTGCTACAGCCTCCTCTTTCTCTACACTGGGCATAACTTCATAAAAGCCTGTTTGGCCTGCGCACCCCGTCCCCCATTTCCTTATCTTAAATTCCTTATCTCCACATTTCTGCTGCAATTTGTGAATTAGAAAAATAAAAACAAATCCTCATGAACATTTCAGTGCAAATTCTCTCCTGCACATTTTCTTACGCCGTTTTGCTTAACATGCACATTTTTTTTGCAATGCGATTTCCCTCTGTATAATGTATTTTTGTATGCTGTTTCCAACAATATAGGCAGCCTTTTTGCACACTTTGCCCAGTATGTATATTTGTATGTTTTGTTTTGGTAAACAATACCCTGCTGGAGAACAGCAGTGCAAAATTCGGGGAATGAAAATTTCAACTGATGGCCATTTTGTTGTTGTTGTTCATGCATTGTTTTGGAACGTGCAAATTAAGTGGAATTCGCCTTTAGACGTGACCTCGATTGAATTTCTCTCTCAGATCCATCCACATTTTAAAAGCCCCAAATACTTTCATCTCTCCTGGGAGAGGAGATCCTCTGCCCCCGTTTTCCTCACCCTTTCTCCGTGTTTATTCCAGCTCCACGAAATCCTCTTATTTTATTTTATTTTCTGAGATTGAGCAGCTAGAGCATGAAAAACGAGTGTTATATCACTGACGTCCTCACGGCAGCTTGGGCAAAAGCACCACGGCGGCTCACGAGAAAGCCCATCCGCCCAGGAGCTCGGATTCGCTCACAGAAGGCTCACCAGAGAAAGATGCGTTCTGAACGGTCAGCGGCAAACCTCGACAAAATCAAGCTCCGTCGAGAAGGAGTCCCATAATCTGGCACCACTTCTCTGCGCCCTATTTTTGGTCCAGGATTACCTCATTAGGAGAGGCCGTCTGCACCTGCGGCACACACAACACCACCAATTTATCTTATTTCGCAGGCAGCGGGAAGCGCGCTTTGTAATAAATAACTCACATTCTGGCTTTGGGGGGATTTTTTTAAGGAAAAAGGACAACCCAATGTTGCGGCCTGAATTTGACTCCGAAGCATCAAGGACTGAAAAGGATTCACTCTACATGAGGCCGTGTGGGTTGTTGCATCCTGGGAAAGCTGAATTTTCTGAACTGCTTCCAAGGGCAGCACCATGTACAGGGCATTGTAGTAGTCAAGACCATGAGACCTAAGTCCTTAACTTTTGGAAAACATGCCCACAATCAGTATCTGAGTGTCTGGACAGCACAATCCTATCCGGTCTTGAAAGACCTACGTTGGCTCCCAGTATGCTTCTGGGCACAATTCAAAGTGTTGGTGCTCACCTTGAAAGCCCTAAACGGCCTCGGCCCAGTATACCTGAAGGAGCGTCTCCACCCCAGATGCCGGGGTCCCTCTCCCGAGGGCCTTCTGGCAGTTCCCTCGCTACGAGAAGCCAAGTTACAGGGAACCAGACAGAGGGCCTTCTCGGAGGTGGCACCCACCCTGTGGAACGCCCTCCCACCAGATGTCAAAGAGAAAAACAACTACCAGACTTTCAGAAGACACCTGAAGGCAGCCCTGTTTAGGGAAGCTTTTAATGTTTGATGCATTACTGTATTTTAATATTTTGTTGGAAGCCGCCCAGAGTGGCTGGGGAAGCCCAGCCAGATGGGTGGGGTATAAATTATTATTATTATTATCATCACTCTTAAGGATGGGGTGACTGTTAGCTTGTTTGAAACTGCATGATCCCAAACATTTAATGTTTTTAAGCTGTTTTTGGTCTTGCATATTATTTGCTGGTTGTCATTAAGAAGCTTCCTGATACCAGATGGGACCTTTTGTCTGTCAAACTCAGTACTGCCGTCACGGCTGGCAGTGCCCGGGTGGCGGATAGACTCAGTACTGCCGTCACGGACTGGCAGTGCCCGGGTGGCGGATAGACACAAAGGTCCCTTGCTCTGGCAAAGGAGTGAGGTGCTGCTGAAGCTCTCAAGCTGGTCTGTCTGGCAGATTAGCATGTGGGAAGCCAGAGGAGACAAGTACCGTATTTTTCGCTCCATAAGACACACTTTTTCCCTCCTAAAAAGCAAGGGGAAATGTGTGTGCGTCCTATGGAGCGAATGCAGGGGGGACGCATGCAGGAAAAGCCCCCAAGAGCCGCACACAAGCTCCGCGCGGCTCTTGCGGGCTTTTCCCCAGAAGGGAGAAGGGACCGACGCGGTCAGTCAGTCCCCTCTTCCTCCTCGTAGAAAAGCCCGCAGGAGCCGTGTGCTCCTTAAAGGGTGCGCAGCTCCTGTGGGCTTTTGCGGGAGGTGGGGGTATTGCCATAGCCGCACACAGCCTCTCCCAGCCAGACGGGTTGCGCACGGCTAAAGAAGCCAAGACAGCCAGCGGGATGGATCCCGCTCACTGTCTTGGCTTCTTTGCTCTTTGGGGCTGGGGGGGGGGGGACCCGGCTTCCCCTGGCAGCCCCGAGAAGCTCTGGGGCTGGGGGGGGGATAATATTTTTCTTCTTGATTTCCCCCTCTAAAAACTAGGTGCGTCTTGTGGTCTGGTGCGTCCTATAGAGCAAAAAATACGGTAAACAGAGGCTAGCTACGTCTTTTCTTTTCTTTGCTGGGGTTCCTGCTTCATGCCGGTAGCTTGAACATTCAACCTCCTTGCACTTTGTTTGATACAAGGGCTGCCATGTTGCCCTCCTTCTGCACTTCACAATGCCCCGCTATGCCACTAATAGAACACCTGCTTTGAATGCAGAAGGTCTCAGGTTCAACCCCCCTGAAGAGCTGTTGCCAGCCAGTGCAGGCCATATTGAGCAAGGTGGCTCTGTCAAATGTCTCTTCCCGTGTTGCTATCTAAGGCCTTCCTTTTTCGGATCCATGGGGACTAGAACCTTTGATTTTGAAGGCCTGCGGCTCAGTGGCAGGGCACCCAGTTTGCGCGCAGAAGGTCCTAGGCATCTCCCATTAGGTCCGGGAATGGCTCTTGAGTCTGAAACCCTGGACAGCAGCTGCCGGTCAGAGTGGGGTATACTGAGCTCAATGACCCACTAGATTGATGGTGAGCTTGCCACCACAGCAGCAGCTTCAGGGAGGCAAGATGGAGCCTTGCAGACAAGCCCTTGCCAGCGAAATCTCCCTTTCTCTCTCTCTTCTTTCCCTGTTCCTGGGCCTTTCCAGGGCCTCGTCCGCCTCCGCAAGGCCTGCTTTCCTTTAATGTGATTACAACTGCTTTTACAGAAAAAAGGCCCCAGCTGCCTGCTGGGATAATCTAGCTCTTTCTAATCCCGAAGGCTGGGGAGAGTGCTCTCCATCAGGGACTTAACCCTCCCGAGGCTGCCTGGGGCTTTGTGTGTGTGCAATTCCCTTTGTAAAACAAGAGGCAGTGTGGCATAGTGGTTAGAGTGTCAGGCTAAAACCTGGGAGACCGGGTCTCAAATCCTTACTCGACCTTGGACAATCTCTTCCAGCCAAATCTACCCCGCAGGGTCGTTGTGCGAGGGGGGGAGAGAGAGCCGCGCATCTTTTTACCATATTTTTTGCTCTATAAGACTCACTTTTTTCCTCCTAAAAAAGTAAGGGGAAATGTGTGTGCGTCTTATGGAGCGAATGCAGGCTGCGCAGCTACCCCAGAAGCCAGAACAGGAAGAGGGATTGCTGCTTTCACTGCGCAGCGATCCCTCTTGCTGTTCTGGCTTCTGAGATTCAGAATATCTTTTTTCTTGTTTTCCTCCTCCAAAAACTAGGTGCGTCTTGTGGTCTGGTGCGTCTTATAGAGCAAAAAATACGGTATTTCTTTATACGACCCATAGCACATATAAGGTGTCCATGTGCTGCGGCATTTGGGGTTCTTGGGGCTAGGATCTGGGGGTGCCAGGCTTCTGATCCTCACCCAAAGGTCGACATCGCACCTTTAAAAGCATGGTTATATAATCTCCCCCCCCCCCAAAAAAAAAATTCATTTTATAACACAAATAAAGAACACACACACACACACAAAATACACACCAATTCTTGTCATAACCTTATTTTTCTAATATAAGTGGGCTTCCCCAAGTCCCCCCTATCTGATTTTCATCTTACTTCATCTTTAGCAGTTTACATATATCATAGTTTCTAACCATCTTTTTTTTATCACACTTAAAATAACTTCACATTTTATCACTTGCAAATAATACTGTTTTAAAACACGCTATCTTCTACTTCTAACCCTACGGCCATATCCACTTCCAAAGCTATTCAACGATTTAAATATTAACATTTTTTTTCAAATATTCCTTAAACCTCTTCCAGTCTTCTTCCACCGTCTCTTCTCTCTGGTCTTGGAGTCTCCCAGTCAGTCTCCCGGCAAGTTCCATATAGCCCGTCATCTTCATCTGCCATTAAAGCACGGTTATATAATCTTAAAACGGCCATGGGAGAATCCCGGGAACTGTAGTTTCAAGGCGCTGAGAGTTGTTAGGAGACCCTCTATTCCCCTACCGGAGGAACTACAATTCCCAGAGTGGTTTAGCAACCAGCCCCTCTTCCGGGGGAACTGTGGGGAAATTGTAACTCTATGGAGGGGTCTCTTGGCACCCATCGCAAACTGCAGTTCCCAGAACTCCCTGGCTATTTAAAAATGGCATGGCGAAGGTCTGCGAGTGTGACCCCGGGCTCTTAGCCTAAAGCTATCTTGCAAGGTTGTCGCAAGGATGCAATGGGGAGAGATAGCTGTCAAATTGCAGATTTGAAAATAAGGGACCAGCAGCCTCGAAAATAAGGGATCAGCAGCCAAAATAAGGGATTAACAATTACTTTGATAAAATACATATTTTGTTGCGTGCAAATGGCTTTAGATACCTATTAGGTCCATAAATTACCATATAGCATATATTCAACACACACACAAAAGCAACAATTTGTTGTTGACAAAGGACAGCTGGACATAGAAAGGGCCCCATTACCTTCAGTAGCTTATTTAAGGGACATCATCAATAAGGGACAGCAGCGGGACATGGCGCTGGGATAAGGGACTGTCCCGCCAAATAAGGGACGCTTGACAGCTATGTGGGGAGATTTTTTTGGGGGGGTGATGAATGCCCCCTTGAACTCCTTGCAGGAAAGGAGCGATACAAAAGTGGAATGAAACAGCAATGGTTTTAAAATGCTGTGCTTCTAAGAAACTGGAGTTGCACCTGTCCCCATGATTGCATTTCCTAATTTCTAGCCCCAGATGTGGGAAGCAGGCAGGAGGGGGACATGTGCAGATGTTGCCAGCTCTCATCATCGCTTTAGCCAGGATGGCAAACACTCAGGGGAGAGGATGGGAGTTGTAGTCTATCAAGGTCCTGTGTGAGTGCCTGGAGGAGGTTGGAGGACGGATGGCGGCTAACAGATTGAGGTTGAATCCTGACAAGACAGAAGTACTGTTTTGGGGGGGCAGGGGGCGGGCGGGTGTGGAGGACTCCCTGGTCCTGAATGGGGTCACTGTGCCCCTGAAGGACCAGGTGTGCAGCCTGTGAGTGATTTTGGACTCACAGCTGTCCATGGAGGCGCAGGTCAATTCTGCGTCCAGGGCAGCTGTCTACCAGCTCCATCTGGTACGCAGGATGAGACCCTACCTGCCCACAGACTGTCTCGCCAGAGTGATGCATGCCCTGGTTATCTCCCGCTTGGACTACTGCAATGTGCTCTACGTGGGGCTACCTTTGAAGGTGACCCGGAAACTGCAATTAATCCAGAATGCGGCAGCTAGACTGGTGACTCGGAGTGGCCGCCAAGACCACATAACACCGGTCTTGAAAGACCTACACTGGCTCCCAGTACGTTTCTGAGCACAATTCAAAGTGTTGGTGTTGACCTTTAAAGCCCTAAATGTCTTCGGTCCAGTATCCCCGAAGGAGCGTCTCCACCCCCATCATCCAGCCCGGACACTGAGGTCCATCGCCGAGGGCCTTCTGGCGGTTCCCTCCCTGTGAGAAGTGAGGTTACAGGGAACCAGGCAGAGGGCCTTCTTGGTGGTGGTGCCTGCCCTGTGGAACACCCTCCCACCAGATGTCAAGACAATAAACAACTATTTTATTTTTAAAAGACCCTGTTTAGCTAAGTTTTTAATGTCTAACGCTGTATTGTTTTTGATATTTGGTTGGAAGCCTCCCAGAGTGGCTGGGGAAACCCAGCCAGATGGGCAGGGTATAAATAATAAATGATGATGATGATGTTGGCCTTTGCCCCACCTCACACCTCTGGGTCTGGATCCACAGCCTCTGTCTCCTTCTCGTTCCAGATGAACCGACCGATCCAGGTGAAGCCAGCGGACAGCGAAAGCAGAGGAGGTAGATTCTCCCTCTGGGGTTCTGGGGTGCTGGGCGGTTCAGAGAGCAGCTTGCCTGCTCACCTGGTGTCTTCTGAGAAGCTGGCCTCCAATTTCTGGACAGTTTTGATTCCCTTAATAATACCATGCTACCTCTGGTTGCAAACGGTATCCGTTCCAGAGCCCTGTTCGCAACCTGAAAGGAATGCAACCTGCAGTGGCACGTCTGCTCAAGTCGCAATCCGCCGCTTCTGCACATGCGCGTGACGTCATTTTGCGCCTCTGCGCATGCGCAAGTGGCGAAACCCGGAAGTAACCCTTTCCGGTACTTCTGGGTCGCTGCGGGACGCAACCTGAAAAAAACGTATCAAGAGGTATGACTGTACAGCCTTCTCCACCCTGAAACCCCATCCCCCGGATGTTTCGGACTACAACTCTCATCAGCGCCAGCCAGCTGGGAGTCGTAGTTCAACGCTTCTGGAGGGGTCCGTTTTGGCGAAGGTGGTGGAGAGCTAATAAGTTTCACCCCCCCACACACACACTTTTCCAGGAGTTTCCCCCCTTTTTTAAAAAATAATTTTTTATTAATTTGTTCATTAATCTTGCCACATCATATCCAAATTAAAAATAAATATATGTGCCATTTATACATTCTGAATTAATTAATTTTTTGAAGATTCCCATGTTCTGGCTGGTCCACAGAAAGTCTTTTATTTTTGTTCCTGCCTTTTCTCTGTTGTTTATTCCCAATATCACAGGTCCAATGTTAACCCCTTCTTATCGTCACAGTGACTGGTATGGACTTTCCCATCGTGCTTAACGAATCCATATTACGTGGGCACGCAAGAGGAAATTTTATTCTTCTTGTTGTTATTCTTCCATTGTTTTTCCGTGCAATCCCCCCAGGTTTTTTCCCGGGGGGGGGGATGTGTGTGTATGTACCGTATTTTTCGCTCTATAGGACGCACTTTTTCCCCTCCAAAAATTAAGGGGAAATGTGTGTGCGTCCTATGGCAAGAATGCAGGCTCCTTGGCTTCAGCAAAAGCAACGTGAAGCCTCCGAAGCACAGAGGGAGCACTCCCTCCACGCTCCGGAGGCTTTGTGTTGCTTTCGCTGAAGCCTGGAGAACGAGAGGGGTCGGTGCGCACCGACCCCTCTCGCTCTCCAGGCTTCAGGGATAGACTCTCCTGGCTTCAGCAAAAGGAACCTGAAGCCTCCGGAGCGCAGCGGGAGGTCCCGCGGTGCTCCGAAGGCTTCGGGTTGCTTTCGCTGAAGCCAGGAAAGCAAGACGCTCCCGGCTTCAGCAGAGAGGGAGAGCTGTGCTGCGCCCCTTCAGCAAAGCAGGAGAAGAAATGGAAGGGGCTCCGTTTCTCCTGCCGCTTCGCTGAAGGGGTGCTGAGCAGAGAGGGGGAGAATTTTTTTCCTTGTTCTCCCCCTCTAAAACAAGGTGCGTCCTATGGTCGGGTGCGTCCTATAGAGCGAAAAATACGGTATATTTTTTATTTTGTGGAATTTATATACCACTTGATTGTCAAAAAAACAACCCTAAAAGACGTAATCGCCACTAAGAGAAACAGCAACAAGGCATCCGAAAAGTTAAAATAGACCGGAAACAAATAAAAACTCATGCCAGCTTTCTGAACAGAGGGGGGCAAGTTTATGGCACAGGCTGGGCTCCCCCAGGACGGCCATTATCTGAGCAACCTCCTTTCTCCTCCTTCCAGAAGACAGGAAGCTCTTTGTGGGAATGTTGGGTAAGCAGCAGACAGACGAGGACGTCCGGAAAATGTTCGAGCCGTTCGGGAACATCGACGAGTGCACGGTACTGCGGGGTCCCGACGGCACCAGCAAAGGTGAGTGGGAAAGGGGGGGCGGCCGCCCACCGCTGCCATCGGAAGGTTGCCCCTGAGCAGGTGCCCCTGAACTATAACTTCCATCAGCACCAGCTTGGCCAATGGGTAGGGATGGGAGTTGTAGTCCAACAACATCTGGAGAGAGTTGCTGCTCTGGGATGTGACTAAGGGCCCCCTGTGACGTAAGAACATTTTGCACGCATGCTCAGAGTGGGCGCATCCCTTTTTGCCGCCTGATAGATGCCAGACAGGAAGTGCCACCTCACTTTGCCACTTCCACCGCTGGAGAAACCAGCGGCAGATCACTAGTGATTTCCAGCGAGATCTCGCCCAGATCTCATGAGTTCTCTCCGGGAATTGGCACTAAAGTTGGCACCGCTTCTCTGCCAGTGCCAGAGGTGGAAGAGTGCCCATCTGGTGCTGCCTTGGGGGTTCCTTCCACCCAAGGCAGCTGCTCCCCCTTGCCCCATGGGTGCGCTGGGCCTGATTCATGCAGGCCTGTTTTAAAAAGCGATGAGGCACAACGAGCTAACGTTGGCCTGATCTTACGTCCTTACAGAGCATTGATCATCAGACAGGTGTCTCTGTCCAGGGCCGTCTTACTCATAGAGGCTAGTGGCACGGGGCACCAGGGCGCCAAGTTCTGAAGGGTGCCAGGGAAGAGGCGGAGGCTGGAGGCGGCACCTCCCATCATCAGCTCGCCGCCCTTGCCCGCCATGCCGCGCCAAAGCAGCACTGCGCCCGGAGCCTCTGCCTGCCGTGGCCACCATGGCACGCAGCATCCAGCTGAGCTGGGAGGTGCCATGTCCAGCCTCTGGCTCTTCCCCGCCGGAGGAGCTGACCTCCAGCCGCTGCCTGCCTCCTCCAGCCCCGCTGGCAGTGCTGTCCTCCCTAAAAAAAACTTTGGGAAACGGAGGGGTGGGGGTGGCCAGAGGGAGCTTTGCACCACGGCGCCGGCTATGCTTAAGACAGCCCTGGCTCTGGCTCCCTCCTGCATCTAGAAGGCAGGCGACAGACATACCAAACAGCCAATCGGACCCTGTTTCAGCGTGTCCTCCTTCACGCCCCCAGCTCCATGGGCTGCCCGCCTTTCAGAGGTTTAAAACGGGTGAGCTGGGTTCGTGACGGCACAGGTCCCAGCCAATCGGAGCTAGGCACAGCTCGAAACACACACAGTTGGTTTTGCCATCCTGAGCACAACCCGGGAAAGACAAGGGCGCCTTGGTGGGGAGGGGGTGGCTGGCGAATGGCTACCGTGACAAAATGTAGCGATGGCCAGCGAGTCGGGCAGCTTTAGAAGAGAATTTGACCAATTCGTGGAGGAGATGCCTCTGCGGTCAGAGTCAGCGGTGCTTCCGAACACCAGTCACTGGAAACCACAGGAGAGCAGAGGGCTCCTGTGGTCAGTCTCCTGCTTGTGGGCTTCTGTCGGGGGACTGCCATCAGAACAGGGGAGGGAGGCAGGGGGGCCGTTGGGATACAGAGAGCCTTGGAAGGCCTGAGGAGCAGTTCCTCTTCCAGCAGTGGGAAAAGCCACACCTCCAGAGAAGAGAGGGAAGGGGCCAGCCAAGAGAGGAGAGGGCTCAAGGATGATGCTGAGAGCCCCAGGGCCTCACCTGGCCAGGCTGGAAGGAAAGGGCTTGAGGATGATGCTGAGAGCCCCAGCGCCTCACCTGGCCAGGCTGGAAGGAAAGGGCTTGAGGATGATGCTGAGAGCACCAGGGCCTCACCTGGCCAGGCTGGAAGGAAAGGGCTTGAGGATGATGCTGAGAGCCCCAGGGCCTCACCTGGCCAGGCTGGAGGGAAAGGGCTTGAGGATGATGCTGAGAGCACCAGGGCCTCACCTGGCCGGGCTAGAAGGAAAGGGCTTGAGGGTGATGCTGAGAGCCCCAGCGCCTCACCTAGCCAGGCCGGCCAGGAGGGACGCACGCCACTTCCGTCGCCCAGCTTGCGCAGACGGGTGAAACGCAAGGAGGGGAGGAGGAGGCTTGGGGTGCTGAAGTTCTTATTTTGGGGGAGAAGCCGGAAGGGGCCACTCCCGGATTCTGCAAGTGACTGAGACGGACATGAACTTTGTAGATCTGCACTGTAAATAGTTTGCACGATAAAACCTGTAAAAGCCAGGTCGGAGTCCTGCCTGGTTACTCACGAGCAACCACCACCAGCATCTGACAGCTTCCTAGTGATGCATCAGATTGGCCACTGTGAGTACAGGGCGCAGGCCTGATCCAGCGGCCAAGCTCATCCTGTTTCGTCTCCAAATCTTTCCCTTTCTCTCCCCTCTGCCAGGCTGCGCCTTTGTGAAGTTCCAGACGCACGCAGAAGCACAAGCGGCCATCAATACATTGCACGGAAGCCGCACGTTACCGGTGAGACCCACAGCTTCTGCCTTGCTGGGGGGCAGGGAGAGCCAGGGGCTGTGGGGGGGGCAGAGGAGGAGGAGAAGGTTGTCTTGCTAAATCCCTTCTGCCTTCCATTAAGTCCTTTCATTTTGAGGCTCCGCCTTCAGTAAGCGAGCGAGGAGGGAGAGGGAAGAAATCTTCCACAGGCTCTGCTACCTCCTAGTGGACAATCGTCCTCTGTTCCGCTTTCCCAAAAGAGTACAGTGGTACCTCGGGTTACATACGCTTCAGGTTACAGACTCCGCTAACCCAGAAATAGTGCTTCAGGTTAAGAACTTTGCTTCAGGATGAGAACAGAAATCGCGCGGCGGCGGCAGCAGGAGGCCCCGTTAGCTAAAATGGTGCTTCAGGTTAAGAACAGTTTCAGGCTAAGTACGGACCTCCGGAACGAATTAAGTACTTAACCCGAGGTACCACTGTAGTCCAAAAGATTTGTCAACTTTTTTTAAAAAAAAGATTTGCCGAGGCTGCAGAAAAGAGTTCCGGCAATTTGATTTGTGAATTAAATAGCTGTTTAAATCAGGGGGTTGCCAACTTTTCAAGCTAGCCTCTGATGCTATGCATTCACGCACGACTTAAGATGGCAGTGATCGAGGGGCGGCAAATAGGGCACAAATCAATCCTTTTGGGTTCTTCTCCGTTTCTAATTTTTCCAATCTTAACTTCAATTCTCCGCATTTCTGCACCAGTTTATATTTTTTTTAAAAAAAAATCTTCGTTTTGTCTTTAATGTACAAATCTTTGTACACAATTCCCCCCTGTGCACCCATATCTGCAAGCAAATTTCCCTAACGATAATGCATTTTTAATGTTACTTTCATTAACGTATACATATAGCTGACACTTTCCCCTAATAATATGCATTTTTGAGGAAACACTCGATGTTCCCCCAAGTTAACATGACTTCAATCATCCCTGGTGGTTGACTATCCTGCCTAAGGGGCTGACATGAGCTGTTGTCTGACAAGATGTAGCAAAACAACCACAGTCGTACCTTGGAAGTCGAACAGCCTAGTTTTCGAACGTTTTGGCTCCCGAACGATCGCGACCCGGAAGTGAATGTTCTGGGTTTTGAATGTTCTTTTAGAAGCCGAACGTCCGACGGGGCTTCTGTGGCTTCCGATAGGCTGAAGGAGCTTCCTGCAGCCAATCAGAAGCCACAATTTGATTTTCAAACATTTTGGAAGTCGAATGGACTTCCGGAATGGATTCCGTTCAACTCCAAGATATGACTGTATATTAAAACACCTGAGATTAAAGTATGCCATGAGCAAATCCCATTAACCAGAGCATAACGGTTAAAAGAAGAATTTGGGGGTTGAAGACAGGAGATCAGGAAAAAACGTTTATCTAAATAGGTGTCTTCAAGTGTCATCAGTATTGGCATTCCACTGACCCTTAATAATAATAATAATAATTTATTATTTATACCCCGCTCATCTGGCTGGGTTTCCCCAGACACTCTGGGCCACTTCCAACTGAATATTAAAAACAATACAGCATCAGACATTAAAAACTTCCCTAAACAGTTTGTCTTGCCATCATTTGTCTTTTAAAAGTAAAATAGTTGTTTATTTCCTTGACATCTGGTGGGAGGGCATTCCACAGGGCAGGTGCCAACACCGAGAAGGCCCTCTGCCTGGTTCCCTGTAACCACACATCTCACAACCTTGTGGTGTAGGATAGGGTGGGAGAGAGTGACTGGCCCGTGTCTGAGTGGGGATATCTCGGGGCCTTCTTGGTGGTGGCACCCGCCCTGTGGAACACCCTCCCACCAGACGTCAAAGAGAACAACAACTACCAGACTTTTAGAAGACATCTGAAGGCAACCCTGTTTAGGGAAGCTTTTAATGTTTAATAGATTATTGTATTTCAATATTCTGTTGGAAGCCACCCAGAGTGGCTGGGGAAGCCTAGCCAGATGGGCGGGGTAGAAATAATAAATTATTATTATTATTAACCTGTTATCTCCCAGGTTGTAACCCAGCACGCTAACCATTGCACCACACTGTCTCTCTGGAGGGCGCCAGCTTGGGAAAGTCTGCCCGAACTTCAGCAAAGTTGCTCTGTTTGGAGCCCTCAATCTCTCCCTCTTCCTTCCAGGGCGCCTCGTCCAGCCTCGTGGTGAAATTTGCCGACACGGAGAAGGAGAGGGGTCTCCGCCGGATGCAGCAAGTGGCAAACCAGCTGGGCATGTTCAGCCCCATCGCCCTGCAGTTTGGGGTGTACAGTGCCTACACCCAAGCAGTAAGAGGCTCCCCTTCGCTCTAGGAGCCCGGAGTTGTGGGGAGGGGGGACGATGCTGGCTGTGTTTTGGGGAGGGGGGCGTTTCCCGGCTCAGTACACAAACAGGGACGCTGATGTGTGCCTATGCACACACTTTTCCTTAAGATCATCTCACCGCATCTAGAAAGCTAGCATGTCAGGGTGTAAGCTAGGCTATGGCCCTTATCCTTCAGACGCTAGCTTTTTAAAAGGAAAGGATTTCCATTAACACCCCCCTGAAAAAGCTGCATTATAGATAACTGGCACGCCAAGAAGAAGGAAGGACAAGAACTATTCACCCTGAGATGCTAATCTTCTACATGCGGGGATTTTATTTTATTTTTAAGAGGAGGAGCCTTACCTTATGTGCAGGGGTAAATTTAGAAGAGTGGGTTCCTTTTTGTGAAAGCCACTCCCTGCTGCCTCACAACCATTCCCCTTCTAAGATTTTGCAAGCTTAAAAGCAATGACAAACCTAGACAGCATCTTAAAAAGTAGAGACATCACCTTGTCGACAAAGGTCCGCATAGTAAAAGCTGTGGGTTTCCCAGTATGGAAGTGAGAGCTGGACCATCAAGAAGGCTGATCACCAAAGAATTGATGCTTTTGGATTATGGTGCTGGAGGAGACTCTGGAGAGTCCCATGGACTGCAAGAAGATCAAACCTCTCCATTCTGAAGGAAATCAGCCCTGAGTGCTCACTGGAAGGACAGATCCAGATGGGCGGGGTATAAATAACAAATTGTTATTATTGTTATTATTATTATTGACCCCTCTCTCTCCTGCCCCCTTTGCCCGCTTTTCCGCCCTCAGCTAATGCAGCAACAGGCAGCTCTTGTTGCCACGCACTCCGCCTACCTCAACCCCATGGCGACGATGGCCGCCGTGCAGATGCAGCAGATGGCCACCATCAACCCCAACGGCCTCATTGCCACCCCCATCACCCCCATCACAACCTCCTCAGGTAAGGTTGGGGGGCCAAGGAGGCCCAGCCAGGAAATGGGGGGGGGGGCTCAGCCTTCCTCACGGCGCACACAAGCGCACGGTTGGCACTGTGACCAACCAGGGTTTTCTGGAAGGAGTCTGAGATGTTTCCCACTCCCAATATGTGTGGGTTTTTCCTGGGGGGGAAAGGTGGGGGGGATTCACCAAGAAGTTTGTTTGTTTCCTTGTTTGTTTGTTTGTTTGTTTGTTTGTTTGTTGCGGTCCAAGTCACAGTGCCACTCCCCCGGGCAGTGGCTAAATTTAAGACGTGATTAATAAACTCAAGCAGACAATGATCTGTATTGGAAATGGCCACAACTTTACCGATTACAGATATAGGTGGATTTTTGGCTCAGGTATAGCCATTCCAGCCCCCCAGACAAAAAAAAATATTAATTGCCGTATTTTTCGCTCCATAAGACACAACCTGACCATAAGACGCACCTAGTTTTTAGAGGGGGAATGCAAGAAAAAAAATATTCTTTAAAGGGAGCGCTGAGCAGAGCTTGTATGCATCCCAGGCTCTGCTCAGCGCTCCCTTTCACAAGCTGCGTGGAGCGTGTGTGTGGTGCTTGCAGGCTTTTACCCGACGGGCTGCCCTTCTCCCTCCTTGGGGAAAAGCCCCCAAGAGCTGCACACATGCTCCGCGTGGCTCTTTAAAGGGAGCGCGGCTCTTGCGGGCTTTTCTGGGAGGTGGGGGAAGGGACAGAGGGCAAAAGCCAGGGATAGCCCTGCAAAGCCTCCTCAGGGCAGTGGGATGAAGGCTCCCCGTGGGGTGAAGAGGCTTTGCCCCTAAGCCAGAAGCTAGAACTGCGCAGCGTTCCCTCTCGCTGTTCTGGCTTCTGGGATAGCTGCGCAGCCTGCATTCGCTCCATAAGACGCACACACATTTCCCCTTACTTTTTAGGAGGGAAAAAGTGTGTCTTATGGAGCGAAAATAACGGGATTTAGTTTTTTTAAGGCAAGGGAATTCAGTTCCCCTGACTTCCTGCTCATAGGCACTCTCAACCTTCTTGCTATTAAGAAGGAAAGTTCAAATGGGGGAAGTCAGAGCTCATCTTAAGATGGGGCTGAGAGAAGAGACCTGGGCGCAATTCAGCCAGAGTGCAAAATATGAGTGGGTCCCGGTTTCTTCTTTTTCCAAATCCAGCTTCCGGTCCTTATGACACCCTTGAAACTTGGTGAGCAGCGGCGAAATTCTGGCCGGAATAGATGGTGCAAAGCAGCCAAAAATACGCACGATGTATTATGCAAAGCCTGGCACCGTTTATTCCCACTGAGGCTTTGCACATGGATCTGACAGCCTGAGCTGCGTAGAGGAGTAAACTTTGGCGCATGTGTGACTTCAAGAAGGGCAGAGCTATGGGGTTTATGGACAGGAGCGGCTCCACCACGGAGGCCTGGTGAGGTTTTTGGTGCCCCGCCAACCTTCCGCTGCTTTCTTCCCACAGGGACCAGCACGCCACCTGCCATTGCCGCCACGCCAGTGTCTGCCATCCCGGCCACCCTCAGCGTCAACGGCTACAGCCCCGTTCCCACGCAGAGCACGGGGCAGCCGGCCTCCGAGGCCATTTACACAAATGGCGTCCACCCATACCCAGGTATCTGAGGCTTCCCGGGGTCCCCGTCTCCCTCCGATCACACAAACCCCCTCCCCCGTTTTCCGGTCTTTCTTTCCTGGACACCCAAGTCCTTGAGACCCCCTAGATCTCGCCCCCCCCACACAAACACACAACCCCAAATGCACCACTGTAATCCTATATTAGGGGTTGCGGCGCTCATTTCGCTTTACTGGCCGAGGGAGCCGGCGTACAGCTTCCGGGCCATGTGGCCGGCATGACTATGCCGCTTCTGGCGAACCAGAGCAGCGCATGGAAACACCATTTACCTTCCCACTGGAGTGGTACCTATTGATCTACTTGCACTTTGACGTGCTTTCGAACTGCTAGGTTGGCAGGAGCAGGGACCGAGCAACGGGAGCTCCCCCCGTCGCGGGGATTCGAACCGCCGACCTTCCGATCGGCAAGTCCTAAGCTCTGTGGTTTATCCCACAGTGCCACCCACGTCCCTAGAGACTACCTTACACTGTGTTTAAAACCAGAATTGCATTTGGGTAGAAACTGTTTCTCAGACACCTAGTCCTAGTCTTTATAACCCAGAAGGCAGAAGCTGAAAGAGATCATTTCCGGGGTGTGCACTATCCTGCGCTATCTCTGCAGCTTTCTTATGGCACCTGGAAGCAGAGATTTGATCCAAGGTGGGAAGAGTGCACCCAATTATTCAGCAACAAGCCATGGCTGCACAATGTGGTTGGTTCTTAGGAAACAAAACCAGGACCGGTATGCCGAGTTGGGGATTTTTTTTTTCCTTGTGTGTGTGAAGCAGGCCATTATCGTCTCATAAATGTGCCCTCTTTCCTCTTTGCCCGCTGACACAGCACAGAGCCCAGCAGCCCCCGTGGACCCATTGCAGCAGGCGTACGCCGGGATGCAGCACTATACAGGTAGGGGGTGGAGAATGGGAATCTATAGGATTCTGGGCCCATATATCTCCTTTTGCCAAGGCCTCGTTGCCCAGGCAACGCCAGAGACCTGGTCCCTGCTCTATGGCCAAGATGGCGCCAGGGATGTTGGCTCGCTGGCTTTCCCAGAATGCCGCATCTATTCCGTCGGGTCTGGGGAATGTCTCTGGCACTCCACAGGCTGGTGGTGCTCAGGGACTGGGGGGTTTGTGGTCCAGCGAGATCTGGGAAGGGTCCGGAGAGGAGGGAGAAATTCAGTTTGGTTCACAGGGCGGCGCGATGCTCCCTCGTGCCTACTTCTTGGAATAATGATGTGAACTGAAACACAGCTGTCCTTCGAAGTTTGCACTGCTTCAGATTTTACCATGCAGTTCTCCAAACACACATTAAAAAAGCACAATAAAGGAAAGTGCATTTTTTAAAAAAAAATATTACTGTATTTTCCATCTATAAGATGCCCCCGTGTATAAGACGCCCCCTATTTTGAGGGACTCAGATTTTTAAAAATGGGGGGAGATAGATCCCTGTATAAGATGCCCCCCCCCTAATTTTTCACGTTATTTTTTAGTGGAAAAACCTAGTCTTATACACGGGAAAATACGGTATATGCATGTATTGGTGAAAACCACATACAGAAATACTCCCAAGATGGGGTAAATTGCTGGTTTTTAAAAAGGGTGTGTTAGGCATAGCTGCATGTGAAAATGTGTACCTTAGGATAAAATGCTGGCAAGCGGGAAAATGGTTCAGAAATACAGAAGATTAGGAACGCTGGTGGTTCTGTCCATTCCTATGAGGGCACAGTGCCTGCTCTGCACCTTAAGCCTTTCTGCCTGGGCAGTGCCTGCAATGTGTTCTTCCCCGGATCGGGCAACACCGCAGGCCTGTCGCTCTCTCTCTGCCCGTTGCTCGGCCAATGTGAGGAGCTTAGGCTTCACTCTGCCCCGCTTGCCCCCACAGCCGCCTACCCTGCCGCCTACGGACTGGTCAGCCCGGCCTTCCCGCAACAGCCAGCCACCATCATCGCCCAGCAGCCGCCTCCACAACAGCAGCAGCAGCAGCAGCGGGAAGGTAGGTGGGTCACTGAGCCCCCTTTCCCACCCAGCCCACAGCTGCCATTGATTTGCAGACATTTATTTCCATTGGAACATTCTGGAATCCAGTCCGTCTCTTCCTCTGCGGAGCTCCTGAGGTGCCGGCAATGCCTCGCTTTCGATACAATAATCTTTATTGACATTGTCCCATACAGAGCAACAAAATTGAAATAATCTACATCAGACGTTCAAAAACCCACAAGCCTGCTATCCCAGCTATCCCAGGCTGGTTAACCCCCTAAAAACCTTGGTATCCCATACCGTATTTTTTGCTCTATAGGACGCACTTTTTCCCCTCCAAAAATTAAAGGGAAATGTGTGTGCGTCCTATGGAGCGAATGCAGGCTCCTTGGCTTCAGCGATAACAACGTGAAGCCTCTGAAGCGCAGAGGGAGCGCTCCCTCCGCGCTCTGGAGGCTTCGCGTTGCTTTCACTGAAGCCTGGAGAGCGAGAGGGGTTGGTGCGCACCGACCCCTCTCGCTCTCCAGGCTTCAGGGATAGCCGCCTGAAGCCTTTGGAGCACAGCGGGACCTTGCGCTGCACTCCAAAGGCTTCGGGTTCCTTTTGCTGAAGCCGGGAGAGCAAGACTCTCCTGGCTGCAGCAGAGAGGGAGAGCTGCGCAGCGCCCCTTCAGCGAAGCAGGAGGAGAAATGGAAGGGGCTCCGTTTCTCCTGCCGCTTCGCTGAAGGGGTGCTGAGCAGAGAGGGGGAGAATTTATTTTTTCTTGTTCTTCCCCTCTAAAACAAGGTGCATCCTATGGTCAGGTGCGTCCTATAGAGCGAAAAATGCGGTAATTAAATACAATATACTCCCATAGAGACTCCTTAGGTAAAGGTAAAGGGACCCCTGACCATTAGGTCCAGTCGTGGCCAACTCTGGGGTTGCGGCGCTCATCTTGCTCTATAGGCCGAGGGAGCCGGCGTACAGCTTCCGGTTCATGTGGCCAGCATGACTAATCCGCTTCTGGCAAACCAGAGCAGCGCACGGAAACGCCATTTACCTTCCCACTGGAGTGGTACCTATTTATCTACTTGCACTTTGACGTGCTTTCGAACTGCTAGGTTGGCAGGAGCAGTACTGAGCCACAGACGCTCACCCCGTCGCGGGGATTCGAACCACCGACCTTCTGATCGGCAAGTCCTAGGCTCTGTGGTTTAACCCACAGCACCACCCGCGTTCCAGAGACTCCTTACAATGCGTTTAAAACCAAAATCGCATTTGGATAGAAACTGTTTCTCAGGCGGCTAGTCCTGCTCTTTATAACCCTGTACCTCCTTCCATCTAAATGTTACGGGGGATGTGGATTGCGCAGCCAGCTCCCTCTGTATTCCAGCATGTTCTCAACAAACAATTCTCTCTCTCTCCTCCCTCCCTCCCGCCTTCCTTTATCCCGAAACATGGCCGTCCTCTCCCAGGTCCCGAGGGCTGTAACATCTTCATCTACCACCTGCCGCAGGAGTTCACAGACTCTGAGATTTTGCAGATGTTCCTCCCCTTCGGAAACGTCATCTCCGCCAAAGTCTTTGTGGACCGGGCCACCAATCAGAGCAAATGTTTCGGTAGGGATAGCCCAGCGGGGTTCTGGGGGAAGAGAATAGGGTCCCCCCAAATCATGGGTGTAATGGTTCTAGGGGTTGCTCGTGCGTAAGTTGCCGCCACTGCTGGCTAGGTTACCTGGTTGAACCCTTTCTGTCTGGACAGCCTCAAGTTTCGTGGCTGCCTCAGTCGCTGGCAGAATCCGTCAGTGGGCGTTTCTTGAACCTCTTCCAGCATAAAAGCTGTTTGACGCCCAGTCTCCTCCTACTCTCCCTGCGCGGAAGTCTTCTGTGCAAAGAGGGTGTGGGCAGCGGAGTACTCGTGCCCTCTCCGCTGGTCTCTGGCAAGGAGTCCTGGAGCCACCTCTCCGATTCCCCCATCTGCCCCCCTTCTCCACTGGTGTTACGCTGATTTCCTTCCCCAGAGGATGGGCTGTCTCTCTCCCTGCTGGGACCCTCTCCGGCATCCCTCTGGAGCCTTCTCTCCGCCTCCAGCTCTGATGGCAGTTCCCTGACAATGGGGGGCCGCAATCCGCAGAGGCTAAAAACCAGCGGCCTTCTCGCACACGGCACGCAGAGAGAGAAAAACATCCCCCCAGCGTGCCTTCTCCACCTCCCTCATAGGGACTATCAACTTAAACCTTTGCTTTAGAAACCAAACCAAGCAAGGGGTGGGTTCTACGGAGGGGGGGGACGGTCTCCGTCTGCATGCCGTGAGGTCACAGCAGGCCCTCGCCCACCCCATCCTCCCTTCTCCTTGTCCATTTTCCCTCCGCCTTTTGCAGGATTCGTAAGTTTTGACAATCCCGCCAGCGCTCAGGCTGCCATCCAGGCCATGAACGGTTTCCAGATTGGGATGAAACGCCTCAAAGTCCAGCTCAAGAGGCCTAAAGACGCCAACCGGCCCTACTGAACCGGCTGCCCATCAGGTGGGTGCCCCCCCCTTCCAAAGCGAGGGAGCTTAGGATACACCGCTGGGGCAGACAGGTATATCGGGCATTGTTCGTCTGCCGAGGGTTGGAGGGAGGGCACCGCAGTGCCACAACACCAGACCTCTGCACCCCGGAACTCCCTCGAAATGCATTGATGGGCCGGTAGCAAGGATCCGAGAGGGAAATCACAGCGTAAAATCTCTTCCGAGAAAGCTTGTTTTCCTTAACTCCTGGCCCATTGACTCCAACGCCTTCCTGGCAGAGTACTTCTGCCCGTTCTTTGAGGGACATGTTGATGCCAGGCCTTGGTGGTGGGGCCCCTACAGCACCCAGCAGAGCTCAAAATGCAAAATATCTCTCTTTACACAATTGCACCAGTTGCTGCAAGCCCAGATTGCAACCCGCTGTCAAGTTTTGGCTGGGGGAGCGGGGTTTTTGCCAGAGTCCGCAGGAGAGCACCAAGGCCTGGGGAGAGGAACCGGCGACCTTCCAGAGACGGCTGGGCTACAACTTCCATCACCATCCCTGCACACTGGGGCCACGCTGGCCGCTGGGGCTGCTGGGAGTTGGAGTCCAGCAACACCTGAGGTTGGGGGCCACAGATTGCCCCTTCGCTGTGCTGTGTGTTCTGGCCGACATTATTCTGCACAGTGTCCTCCCAGCCACTAGGGGGCGACACAGTCCTGGTCATATATTTTTTGGGGGGTGGAAGATGTTTCAAGGTGGAGGGGGCAGAGAAAGCAATATTTAAATCTATGCTCAACCCAGTTCTAAATACGATGAGAGTACGGTGACGTTCAGCCAGCCTTAGCAGAGCAGAGTTGGCAATATCTCAGATTAAGTATTTGTGCTCATGCATTTGGAAGTGAGGGGGCCTGGACAAGTGTGGGGGCACGGGGGGGGGCAGCAGCAGAAACAGCTAACAGTGCTGAAGAGTCTGCCGCCAGAGCCATCTTTATTTACCCAGAATGCCTCTGGTGATACTTCTTTTCGCCTCGCTGTGGCTGAGCTCTGCACCTTTGCAAAGGTTTGCAATTTTCGGAAAAGAGGATGTCAGCTCAGTCCTCTGAGGCTGCTGGGCCTGTTGCTGCTGCTGCTGTGTTTCTGCACGAGTCCCTGGTCTGGGCATTCAAAGAGACATAGGCACCAGGTCTAGGGGTCCCAGGGTGACAGGGCACCCACACACACAAAAGAATCGTGGGTGCTTAGCACCCACAGTGCAGGGCTGTGACATGACCTCTGGTTTCTACCAGACAACGTCAGAGACCCCGCCAGGCCCCGGAAGTGCCGTGATGCCACAATGTCACGTTGCATCACATGATATCACCATTGGGCACCCATAACCTGGGGCTCAAGTCAGCGCCCCAACAGAGACACCATGTGCAGCCTCGTCTAAAGGCGTCAAGAACAATTGGACAGTCCAATCCCAGCCGTTGTGGCTGTGTATTTTAGGTCGGAGGCTCAATGGAGACCTACATGTGAGGAGGGTTCGGGAAGAGAGGACAGGATTCACTAGCGTCTAGGTGTGGTATGACATCCATCCCCATCGTTCTGCCTGGACGCTGAGGTCCAGCTCTGAGGGTCTTCTGGCGGTTCCCTCATTGCAAGAAGCCAAGTTACAGGGAACCAGGCAGAGGGCCTTCTCGGTGGTGGCGCCCACCCTGTGGAATACCCTCCCATCAAATGTCAAGGAAATAAACAACTACCTGACATTTAGAAGACATCTGAAGGCAGCCTTGTTCAGGGAAGTTTTTAATGTGTGACATTTTAAGGTACATTTAATCTTTGTTGGAAGCCACCCAGAGTGGCTGGGGAAACCCAGCCAGATGGGCGGGGTACAAATAAAAAATAATTATTATTATAGCCTGTCACACCATGCCTTTGCTTTCGTTCGCATTTCCCCACCTACAGACAAATCTCTCCGGGTGTGACGCTTTTTTGTCAGGCGTGGTGGGGGTTGCCCTCTTGGGCAGGGCATCACCCTAGGCGACCCTTCTGGGTGGTTGTTTTCAAATCAAGGAAATCTTGTGAGCGCGTGTGTTTTCTCCTCCTGGTATGTTTAAATTTCAGGAGTCAGTTCTGGGATGTTGTCTCCTCCAACCTCCCACCCTCCATCAGTTATGGCCCCCTTTCCATTCTGGAGTGTTACAAATTCATTCTTTTTAACCCAAGGAGTTGGCAAAAAGTTCAACAGAGGCTTTGGTAAGCTGGATTGCAAACCATGTTGGTCTAGTTGCCCCGGGCAAGTCAGGATCATCTCCAGCTGATCAGCCGGAAAAGCATTATATATATATATATATATATATATATATATATACACACACACACACACACACACACACACACACACACACACAGAGTGGTGCCCCGCAAGACGAATGCCTCGCAAGACGGAAAACCCGCAAGACGAAAGGGTTTTCCGTTTTCAGAGGCACTTCGCAAGATGAATTTCCCTATGGCTATGGGCTTGCTTCGCAAGACGAAAATTGACGAAAATTTTTGAGGTTTTTTTCACTCCAAAACCCCTTTTTCTGAAGTGCTGAAGTGCTGCTAAAATGCTTTTAGCAGCAAAACCGCTAATCCCTTAAGCCTTAAAAAGCCGTTTTTAGCCCTTAAACTGCCAATAGCGCTAATAGCGCTACTCCGCTAATGGGCTTGCTTCGCAAGACGAAAAAACCGCAAGATGAAAAGACTCGCGGAACGGATTCTTTTCGTCTTGCGAGGCACCACTGTATATGGGGAGAAGATGTGGTTGAGTTTCAGAATACTGTCAGAAATGAGTTTGAACAGGTGGGGATCATTTTTTCGTTTTGTTTGTTTTAAGGGAACAAACGAAGATTAAAAACATTTGTAGATCTGTTTGCCAGGCAGCTTGATGAAATTGGGAAAGGTGCAATGGAGATGAACGTTATTTTTTAAATAGTGGATTTGTATAATTCGTCATATCAGATTGTGCCTTGCCACCAGTCTCCCTTAAGGACCATTGTCAGTTGTGGGTTGTGCTTTGGGGGTTTTTTAAGCCAAGGGGTGGGAAGTCTAATCTCCCTTGCAGTGACTGCGACTGGTTCCCCCACACCTGTCCTAAAAGAATCAAGGGACATTTTTTTCTTTAAAAAGGAGAGTTGTGACAACGCAATCCGTCCATTTTCTTCCCAATGCATGCTGGGAGTTTACAAGTGACCAGAATCGAAAACCCCCCTGTCTCGTGTCTTCTTTCCATGTGTCAGTAAGCAGTGTCATTTGACTAAATGTCCTTTTTATTTTATTTTTTATTTTTTAGAAAACCCTTTTCTTATCGGTGAAGTTGCAAAAAATTTAAAGAACCGTTCGTTTTTCCACGCGCGCACGCACACACACAAAAACAAACAAAAAGAAAACCAAATTCCCGTTTTTTTTCTTTGCTGCTCGAAACCACGCCCACCCCCTCCCTCCCCCCTCCCCCTCCCCCTCCCCCTCCCTCCGACAGGGTGTTCCAATCATATCTTGAGACGACTCTGTTGCTAAGCCAACCCCTTCGCCTGTCGTAAGAGAGACGTAGCTCCGCCCCCCCTTGTAAGTTGCATCCTCTGGAATGAACAAAAAGAAAAGTGATTGTTATATCTTTATTATTATTTATTATTTGGAAAGAACAAACAAACAAAAAACGTCATGTGATCCGAGCTGCACTCTTTTTGCATGACGTCTGCGTGGTTTAGCGTTTACGGGATGTGCCGTGAGTTTCTGGAACGTAGTTTTCGTTTGGTGAACTTATCTCCCCTTCCCTCCTTTCCCCCCCCTTCTTCCCATGCCTCCCCCCGCACAGCAAGCCCCTCCTCCACCACACACACACACACACACACACACACACGGGCCCCTGCACCCACATGTCCCCCCGTTTCTGCCCCCAAACTCCAAAAAGAGGGTCTCAATTCGATTTTGAACTGGGCGCCACCTCTGCCCCTTCCACCCCTTAATACTCCAAGCTGCCCCACCTGAGAACACTGCCTCACCCTCCAATTTACCTGTATTTGGTTTCGGTCACCTTTTCTACCGCTGTCGTCACCATATCGCTGTGGCCTGTTCTTTTCTATGATTTTCTTGCCTGTGTTGTGTGTTGTTCCTTTTATTTTATTTTTTTGCCTGTCTGTACGGTTGTTTCTTAATCTCTCAGACGCATTTGGCTGGTGGCTCTGTGCAATTGGTCTGTGCTTTTTGTTCTGTGGGCGAATGTTAAAAAAAATTATTGAAAAGTTTTCCTTTCCTCTCCCACCCACTCCCTGATCCCGTCTCTCTTCCCCCCCCCCCCCACCTTCCACCTTTGCTACATGGGGTCTCAGGCACACTTGACACACGTTTTGTACCTGTAAACTGGTCCGCTGGACCAGATCCCAATCTTCCCACCCCGGGGCGTGTAAATTGGAAAGGAAGGTGGGGCCACACAGCTGTCAATCGCAGTGACATTCAAGGCAACAGGGTGACCAAATACAACGATACAATACACTCTTTATATAATATGAAATATATGAAATCCATTAAGAGTGCATATTTTGTGACTTTCAGAGATTCATAAGTTTTATGTGATTTCATATATTTCATATTATACAAAGAGTGTATATTGATATCGTATCATTGAAATCCATTAAGAGTGCATATTTTGTGACTTTCAGAGATTTGTAAGTTTTCTATTTATGTGATTTCATATATTTCATACTATATAAAGAGTGTATATTCATATCGTATCGTTGTATTTGGTCATCGTGTTCCCTTGGATATTACTGACTACTGTTTGCAACACAGGGGTTAAATTGTTTGGTTAATTGCAGTGACATTACAAGACGCTGCATTTTGAAGCGTTATGTTGGGACTGTGAAGCATAGCGCAGAGCTACGTGGAAGCAAAGAAACTGCACACTGTATTTTGGCCGCCTGCAAACTGAACAGGAACATTCTGCTCACCAACTGGCAAACAGGGTCCAATCCTGCCAGCTGCAGGGATCTGATTTGCCAGCGTATTGCCCACAGCAACATCAGCTGGATGGCAGACAGGTGTGGTCTGAAGAAAACCACTTTGGAGACCAACTTGGGTGCATACTGGGTTCCCTTGCCCACCCGTTTAGGTACATAGTGCCAATTTGATGACTGCAGAATAATTACCGTATTTTTCACGCCATAAGACACTCCTGACCATAAGATGCACCTATTTTTAAAAGGGGGAATGCAAGGGGGGGGGAATTCTTTAAAGGGAGCGATGAGCAGAGCAGAGTGGAACGTGTGTGCGGCACTTGCAGGCTTTCCCCCAAGAGCCGCACTCACACTCCACGCGGCTCTTTAAAGGGAGCGCGGCTCTTGGGGGCTTTTCCGGGAGGTGGGGGAAGGGACTGAGGGGCTAAGCCAGAAGCTAGAACAGCGAGCGGGAGCGCTGCGCAGCGATCCCTCTCGCTGTTCTGGCTTCTGGGATAGCTGCGCAGCCTGCATTCGCTCCATAAGATGCACACACATTTCCCCTTACTTTTCAGGAGGGGGAAAGTGCGTCTTATAGAGCGAAAAGTACGGCACCCAGTGAAACAGGTCAGGGGCTGTTCCCATCACAAACAGGGGTATTGAAAGGAGAGCTTCCAACCTAGTTTAGGAGCACAGGACTGAGAACAGCAGAAAAAGGGGGGGGTTGATTCATATTCCACGAGTTTGTGCCCCTCCCCAAATTGCATACATTAGTTTGGGGCAAAGGGAACAGACACAAGTCAACGCTCTTGTGTGGCAAAGGTGATTCTCTCCCCCATCCCTCCCCCCCCAAAAAAAAAACACCCTGTGGGCTGTGCTCACAATTCACCCACCCCCTCCACACTCATGGTTCTCATGACCCCCATTGGACTGCCTGCCTGCCTGACCCACCGCCCTACACCGTCTCCATCTCTTTGACCTGCTGCATGAACCTTTCTCTCCCCCCCACCCCGGTCCCCTATTTTTCATCACTCCCTTCTGCGAACCTATTGGGTACCACTGCCATCCATCCATCCATCCCGGAGATTCCCGATTGGCTGTTCCACGGCAACCGTTGCTGCCCGCGGAATCTCTCATCCCGATGTGTTGTTGTGCTTGGCCGGCCGGGCTGTTTTTGTCCACGAGAATCCCCAGCTTCCAAAAAAAAAAGGCCTCTACCTTTTCTTTTCTCGTCGTCGTTCTTTATTGTCGTCGTGGGTTCTTCCCGTGTGTTTGCTTTCTTTCTTTTTGTCGTCGTCGTTGGTGCGTGCGTGTGTGTGTGTGTGTCTCTGTATTTCTAGTTGCTAAAATATAAAGCATCGTGGGGTGGGGCTCGTGGCCAAGGCCGTGTGGAGGCCGGACCCCCCCAGTGATGGGCTCCACAGGGCGGCTTCTCGCCGGGGGTGGGGAGCGAGGACGATCATCCCGGTCATTTCAAACCACCAGACACGACAGACCCACCCACCCAAAAAAGGAGGGTCATTTTCTGCTTCCACCGCTCCCGTGACTGCAACGTTCTTTAAAGAACTTTCTTGAGTGGATTATCGTGGCTACAACCCGGGGTTTTAAGATGGGGGGAGCCAAAGAGAGGCAAAGCCCCCATAATATTTAATGCTGTATTGTTTTTAACACTTGATTGGGAGCCCCCCAGAGTGGCTGGGGAAACTCAGCCAGATGGGCGGGGTATAATTATTATTATTATTATTATTATTATTATTATTATTATTATTTTAAAGCCCAAGGCAGGGGGAAAGGTAGAATAACACAAGGGTTATCTTTAAGGCCAAAACAGAGTTCGGGGCAGAGGTTAAGAAAAGGGGGGAATCTTCCCTGACCACGATTTATAGGAGCCAACTGCCTCCTCCAGAGATGCAGGAGGGGTGGAATATGACAGCCTGAGAGCAGGGTTCGGCCCACCACTCTCCATAAAAAGCCAAAACTCCGGAAAGTCCCCTAATGGGATCAGGTTCCTCGTCGGCTGCCATCTTGCCGTTCTCCGTGGCCTTTGGAGACACGGCAAAATGGCAGAACAGAGCTAATTGGATGGTCCTAAGCGGGTGTCTTGTGCTAGAGGGGACTCTGTCTGCTGGAATCTTGGGACAGTGTTGGTGGGGAACAGAGGGAAATTTGCCCTGCTTTGTGGGGTGGAGGCAGAGAGACAGAAAGGAGTAAGATTCAGATCTGACTCACCATCAGCGCCATTGCCTCGTCCTGCAAATCTAACCACAGGCGTTTTTCTGTGGCTATTCCTAAAAGGTTCTTCTTACTATTATTAATGTACGTTTACGGAGCGCAGACCAGCTGCCTTCACCCTGGGGGTTTCGCTGGCATTTTTTGAATGCAAATCCACCCAATTCGCACCGTCCGAAATGAGACGTGAACCGAATCGCAGCAATCCTACAAAAATTCGTGCTTCTCCAAACTTTGCAGTGCAAAATTCTTACCAGATAGAAGTCTGCACCAAGATGCAAACTTTAGTGTGAATCACGCACAAACAAATGCATCCGATTCGTGGAAATCGCTTGCAAAGATGTGCACATTTTTTAGTCCAAACCTTGTACAACAATGTGTACGCAATGAAAAATTCACTCCTAACACGAATTTTTGCAAGGTTTACTCTAAAAGAAATAAAGAATTTGCAAATTGCTGAGGAACACGTGGAAAACTGAATTTAAGACTGGGGGAAATGAGAAAGTGATGGAGCATAAATGGTCAGATCCATCTATCCTTACTTGACCGCTCAAAATTTACTAGCCTGATCGTGGCTGCATTGTTCGGCCAGGGAAGGAATCGCAACACACCCTCAAAAGGAGATTTATTGACATACTGTACACCCTCTGGCGCAGTCGGGGGGGCGAGGACTCCAGAGGCCGGGGGAGCCTCTTCTGCAGCCCCCCAAGTGGGAAGAAGCTGCAAAAGACGCAGCCTATTCAAACATGGCCGCCTCAGCCAGGTTGGGCAGAAATCAAGGGGAAGATTTCGATCCCAGGACTCCACGCAAACCACCCTCCTCTGTCTGCATGTCCTAGGCTTCCGGGCACCTCAGATTCTCTGTGACCCAGTGGCTTTAGCTGGAAAGACAGGCGTTTAATATATATATCTCTGTTCTTTTTCTGTTGTTTGTTTCCCCTTCTCTCTCTCTTTTTCTAGGTCTGGAGCTTACTGGAGGAACAAAGCCCCCTTGATGTCTCCCCATTCCCTCCTGCCCCCTTCCTCTCTCCCTCTGCTCTTCTTCCTCCTCGTAGATAATAGGAAAGCCACTCTGAGCTTGAGGGGCACCAATTTCCTCAGTGGCCGGAGACCCGGAAGAACCCCCTTCAGCTGCGCCAACCAAGCCCCTCTTTGAGGACGGGATGAGCGATGAGACGGGCTCACTATATATCTCTCTCTCTATATATATCTCCCCTTCTGCCAGCCACAGGGCTTTCCCCACTCTGTCCACTCCAATCCTTGCCCCCTCCCTCCCCCCAACCCAGCCAAGAAGCACTGCATTGTGGGAACTGGAGTCACCAAGACATGCAGCTCAAGAAAGCCCTGCTTAGAATAATAATTTAAAAAGCAAGAGTCAAGGCAGAAGGAAATTTAGGACAAGGCAAGCTTGGACGGAAGACACGCCAAGAAAGATGGACTCGGGACCAAACCGGAGAGGAACCCAGCCTCACCTTTGGGGTCCTCAGCCCTTTTGCTCTTGCACTGTTAGGGTGCAGCAACCTAGGGACTTGGGGGGCTAAAGAATGGGCCAATAGAGGGGTTTGTGGGCAGCTTGTGGGCCTCTGATAATCCACTCTCCACCCAATTTCTTACGCCAATCCAGGCAACCCCTCAGGAGGTGAGAGAAAGCTTTGCTAAAACGGAAAGGTTGATTTTGGGACCACGCAGGCCAGTGTAAAACAACCCAACCCCAAAGGAGCTCTGCACGAGTCTCTGCCCTGAGAGTGCCTCCTCAGGAAATCTCAGACCAGGGCCTCATACAGGGGTGCAACAAGGCAGCCTCCCCTGCAAGTAGCTTTTTGGGAGAGGTGGGGGGTTCTGTTGGATACTTGCTGCTGCAAATATCAGCAACCTGCCCACCATTTAGGAATGGAAACCTTTAATCATACAATGCAGATTAAATAGGTCAGGGCCGGTATTTTGCAGATACGCTGCTGTTTAAAGCCACAGGAGCACTGGTGGAAATGCAGCCGTCCTCACCCTAAATAAACAGCCTGTCCAGACCCTCTCTCCCCACCGGGCTTTGAAGGAGCATGTCATTATATTCTCCCACCCCTGGAAACATCAACCCCAAAACCGCTCTCCCTGTTCTCTTCTCCTGGAAACTTTATCGCCACCCGTCGTATCGGCGTTTGGGATGGATGGATCAGAGTGGAAACTTCTATTTTTTCATATCAAAGGGAAATGTGCCTCTCCTCCACCCCCCAAGTATTTTGGTATTGCCATTCAGGGATCCAGAAATGCTTCGAGGATGGAGGAAACCTCAAAGAGGAAGGAGAAGGGTCAAAATAACCGAACAACTGGACGAGCAAACTTTTTGTTTTGAGCCTAAGATGGCATGTGAGGCTCCGGGGACCCCAGACGAAGTGATTAAGACAGAGAAACAAAAACTTGAAGGCTTTTCTGGTTGAGTTAGAAGAGGGCCTCTCTGGAGGAAGAGCCACATGCAAACCTGAAATTAAACCCGAACTCTTTTGGCCACCGTTTCCTGCCAGCTTCGCTTTGGGCAACACAGTCTGGCTGATGTAGGAGAGCCTTTCAAAGCAGGATACCAAAAACCACGCAGTGGGGAAAATGGAAACACCTGGACATTGAGTATCCGGCCAGCCAGAACTGGAGGGCAATGAAAATGCGATACGCCTTCCCGTTGTCATTCAGCGCATCCCTCACAAGATGAGCAGAGACAGACTGGATGCAGCCTATCCCCCATAAAGAGGCCGGCTGCAAGATCTCGTGAGTTGCCCACCTCTCCAAATCAGCCCCAACTCTCTCTCCAAATCAGCCGCGAGGTTGCCGCCAAAACTTCCCAGCATTCCTGAAGCCACCTGCGTCCATTTCGGCCAAGAGATCTTTTGGATTAACCACATTTTCTGCCAGCTGTTTCGCAGCTAATCTTTCCGCTCATCCCCCTCCCGCCATGCGAATCCATTCTTTGGTTTTTTGGAGAGGGTGGAAGAAAGGCAAAAAAAATCTCGAGAGAAACCAGACCTTAACCTTCGTATCTCCATATCCGAACATGTGAGGAGGGCATACTGCTCTTTCGCAAGCAGTTTTATACACCCGGTTGTCCTGCAGGGCCGTAATGGCAGAGCTGCTGTCCAGACCTTGTTTATGTTTGGGTGGCGATCTGAGGACACGGAACGGACTCCACGCTCACCGAGAGGGCAAGTCAAAGGATGCTCACCAAAGCTGGATCTCCAAACACAGGGTGTCTCTTCCGAAGTTAAGCTCCTTGCTTACCAGAAATTCCCCGTTCTCGGTACTGACTGAATTACCCATTCCTGATCTTTCTGCTCTGTCAGACCCCAGACCCAAAATACTTCTCTTCCCTTTCTGCTTAAACACACCCCACGCTCACTCTCCCCTCTTGAGTAGTTTGGTGTGTGTAAAGTTAACCCAACAAGCCCAGAGACCAAAACCTACTCATGACTCTTCCGCTTGCCCCCACTGCAAAACAGAAGGTCTTGTATTTATTTTTACCTATGTCTCCCCTAAGGATGGAGGGCTGGGGATATCAAACCGTAATCTCTCTCTCTCCCTCCGTGCTCAGAAACCTCTCATGCTCACAAGCGCTCTGGAATCAAGGTTATATACCATGAGGAAGGAAAGAGAAGAAAAAAGAAATATATGTTTACAAGTCTCTTTTGCTGATCCAGTAATTGTAAATAATTCCATTGCGATTAGCTGCAATTAAATTTTAAAAAAGGGTTTCCTATCCATCACCATGTTAACTTTTCTGATTTTAGAGGATTTTTTAATCTTTCTTTCTTTCTTTCTCTTTCTTTCTCTCTCTGTCCCTCTCTCTTTTTCTTTTCTTTTTCCCTTCTAGGGTGGGAGGTGGGTTTACTACTTGGACATTTTATTTAGAAGGAGAAAAGGGAAAAAATGAGGGGGGGAAATAAAGAAGGGGGGCCCCCCAAAATCAGAAGAACTTTTAGTGATGAGGAATTTTAAGAAAAACGAAGAGTTGGATTATATGTTTCAGACAATATCAATGCTTAAGTTATTGATTATTTATTGCCACTTTTAATAATTTAATTTTTTTCTGTCTAAATAAAATTAAATGAAAAACAAATCCAGTCTATGTTGCCGTCACTTAGAGGTACTGTAGTAGTTATGAAAAGTTGTGAAAAGAGGAGAGAAAAGGTGTCCTTGATTTGGCTAACATTTGCTGTCCTCCTGGGAAGGCAAGTGTTAAAAAAAATACATTTATATATTTGCCCCCATAAATGGTAACACACTATACGGGGGGGGGGTCAGAAAGATCACAAACAAACCATCAAAATGGAAAGATACCCCCCTCTTCCTTTTGGCACGACATTTAGCAATGTCTTGTTAACATACACAAAACTGTGAACATGCAAATGTTCATAGCATTGCCTTTCGAAGCGAGAAGATTGGTACTGTGTGACACAATAAAAACATTCCCACATTCGGTGAATCCGAACCTCATCAGTTGCAAAAACACTTTCATAAACTTCATTGCATCCTTTGACTTCATAGCAGTCCCCGGCAAGAAGGTAGCTTGGCATGTTCCCATTTTACAGCCTAGGAAAACTGAGGCAGAGAGCGTGGCTGTGTGGCCTTGGCTCAAGGCTGCTGGGGCAGGGCTTGAATCCCTGGCCACGATCCATCGCAGGATGTGTACACACAAAGACATGTGAATCGATTTAGTTTCCATTGCTATAAAAGGGTCTCCACGAAAACCTCCTCCGGGGTTTATAAACCAGGTCAGGGCTCCCAAACTGATTTAGGAGCTCCAGGACTATGGCGTGGAAGTGGACCATGTTCGCTTGGTCGTCCCAAGCGTGGAAGGGAAATGGAGACAGCAAATGCGATCGATATTTGCTGCTGCTGTTGGTCTGTAAACGACACAAGACCGATTAACACACCATTTACTCTGTTTCATTTTCGCCAAAATGCATGGGGCCAAGCATAACATAAACGCCGGGGTAATTCATTACATATATTATGTAATTTCACCACAGCGGGCAGCAAGACAGATAACCTTTGGCAGAAGATGAAATGCAGCAGAAGGAAAACAGCGCTGCATGCGGCAGCATTGGGGCTCGGTGGAGAATGAAGACTTTTTGACATCCGTGGCGTTCAGGCTCAAATAGGCCCCTCTCAGAAAAACAATGAGTGGTAAATTCTAGAGGAAGTTTGAATCTGAAACATAGCTGTCAACCGTCCCTTATTTGGCGGGAAACTCCCTTATCCCAGCGCCGAGTCCCGCTGCTGTCCCTTATTGATGATGTCCCTTAAATTTCCCAGGTTTCAAAGGAAGCAGCTCCTATCCCTCCCTCCCTGCCGGCCAGGGAGGAGGGAGGCTCCAACTGTGTTGCTTGGCTGCGTTGCTCACCCAATAAGGCGTCTAAGAACGACTGGGGGGTGGAGCTTGCATGCCTTGTGCCGATCAAATCGGCCGCGTTGCCTGGGGACACGCCTTTGCTCAGCGCTTCCCAGCGGAGAGGGGACGGTGGTTTCCCTTGCTGCATCCCCTTTGCTGGGTTGCTGCGCTGTGGGAACCACCGCTTGAGGCTTCGTTTGGCTGCTGGCTGGGCTTTCTGCCTTTGGCTCGGAGGGGCTCAGAAGTCGAACATACCTGTGCCGGGAAAATCCCTTATTTTGGCTGCTGATCCCTTATTTTCGAGGCTGCTGGTCCCTTATTTTCAAATCTGTAAGTTGACAACTATGATCTGAAATCCTTCAGGGCGAGTGTTGCGGACTTGGCGTGCAGGACAGGGGTGTCGGTGTCCGTTTGGTCCTCCTGATGAGCACACAGAACTTGGCAGGACAGTGTTCACAAGTGGGTCACAAGTCCTGGCCTGCAAGGCCGGTTGTCCTCAATTGTCCCGGATACTCCTTGCCGGAAGCCTCTAGCAACATCCTGCCGCTAGGGAGGGAAGCCATGTTGGAAAGACCTGTCCTGACGCTAGGGAAAGATGCCAAAACCTAGGCGTCGGGGAAACCTGCCATTTTGCGGGCTTAGCGTCACAGGAAGTCCTTTGTGATGGCCTCGGGGAAGTTGGGCGCGGCCATGAGGATGCCGATGGAACAGACGATGTGGACCAGAGCGAAGGTGACCAGGCACAGCCGGTCCAGGACGGCTGCCGCAAACTTCCACTGGCTGCAGGCGGCCTGGGCGGCGTCGCGGCCCCGGAAACACTGAGCCACATAGTGCAGTTCCTCCAGGATGCGGCCCAGCTCAGGCGCGGCAAGGAGTTCCTCGGGGCTGGAGGACGGCAGCTCCGGGGACGGGAGGAACGGGCGCGGCACGTCGGGGGGCTTGGCCGGGAGCAGCGCCGCAGGGTAGGCGAGGTTGCCGTTGGCCAGCGCCACGGGGAGACGGGCCTGGCGGGTGGGTGAGCTGCCGCCGTCGCTGCCGTCCGAGCTGCAACTCAGCAGGCTGGGGGCGCAGTGCGGGCGCTCCACTGGGTCCTCCCCGGGTTGGCGCATGCGCAGAAGCCAGGCCCCCCACTGCAAGACCACCACCTGGACCTGCGTGGAAATAGCAAGACAATAAGGGAGAGGGAATGGAGTTTACGGGCGAGGGGAAACAGGGACCCCGTTTATTACCAGACCGAGAAAGGAGGAGGGGTCCGCAAGGGAAGGGAAGAGGGAGCGGATCATCAGGGGAAGGTCAACAACAACTCGGAAAGCAATAAATGCTCTTGGGCCAAGTTCCCACCATACATCTGAAGTACTATGAGACCATTTTGGCTTCTCCCAAAGAATTCTGGGAGCTGTCATTTGTTAATGGTGTTGTGGGTTGGTAGGATGAGCTACAATTCCCAGAATCCCCTGGAAAGAGGGGTGGGCGGTTTCATTTTTTGTAATAAATTGAGATTAAATTTTCAAAAAAATGACATTCAGGCTTCCATACGTAAGACATTTTTCCAGCTTCCCATCCCATATTCCATGGTGATTTTATTTCTCACCTTCTACCGCACAAAACATTTCCTCTTTTATACCATCCCATCCATACTGCTTTCTCCAATTCCTCCCCTTGCTCATATTTTAAATCCTGCTTGTGAAGTTTGTCACGAGTTAAATACAGTCATATCTCGGGTTGAAGTTGCTACAGGTTGAGCGTTTTCGGGTTGCGCTCCGCGGCGACCCGGTAGTAACGAAACGCGTTACTTCTGGGTTTCACCGCTCGCGCATGCGCAGACACTCAAAATGACGTCACACGCATGCGCAGAAGAGGGTTGCGTTCGCTTCAGGATGCGGAGCTCTGGAACGGATCCCGTTCGTATCCAGAGGTACCACTGTAGTCCAAAAAGTGTTTCCGGCCTTCTGCAAAGCAATCATCGCTAGATTCTCTTAATCTGGCTGTTAACTTGGCCAGTTCTACATCATCCATCGCCTCACTTCCCCATTCTTTGGTGGGATCTTTTTGTGCGTAGAGAATCCTAGCCTCTGTTGTTACATACGTGGAAAAGAGGGATGGATTCCTCTCTTGAAATTGTAACTCTGTGAGGGGAATAGTGTCTCCTAGCAACCAGTCTCAGCACCGGTCACAAACTACAGCTCCCATGATTCTCTGGGGGAAGCCATGACAGTGATTATGGTGGGATCCTAGTGCTTTAAAAGGAATGCCGCAGAGCCAGACAGAGAAGTTTAAAGCGTTAAAATCAAGATGTGGAAAATATGGAAACGACACGGAGAGGCAGAACTGAGATGCGGAGATATGCTTCAAAGGTCCAGACTATGGGAAGCCCCGAAAAATTAATAATTATAATTCGGATGATAATTTGGTCTTTTTTATTTTAGTTCTTTATTTTTATTGGATTACGGTTTGATATGTTAATTGGATTTTTTTTTATTGGAAAATTAATAAAAACAATTTAACAAAAATAAAAGGAATGCCATGAATGTCGCCTACGTTGGATACAAGGCGCTCCGTGATAAACAAAGCAGCGATTCTGAAAACGGATTTTTTAAAAGCACTCACCCATCTTGGCATGCAGCCGCCGTCCGGGTCGTGATGGTGGTACTGGAGCACAAAGACTGTCGCGACCACAGAGAGGCTCACCATGCCCATCGTACTGGCAAAGTATTGTCCTAGAGGCAGAGAGAGAAAGGATTCTGAAATGCACATCAGGAAGGGTGGGAAGATCTTGCAGGATCACACCCTGCCTGATTCACACTTCCTGAATCAAAACGCTAACCAACAAGTCCTCCGAAATGTCTTGCAACCAAAATATGTAAGAAAATGCATGTGTTAGGAGGAAAGTTGCAGGGAAATGAATACATTTTCCCAAGAACAGCATACAAAAATGCAATGGGTTGGGGGAATTTGCTTGCAAAATTGTGTATGCTTGAGGATGTGCAGTAAAACGATTGTGAAATGTTGTGTTTGCTTTTTAAAAACCAAAAACGACACAGCGGCAAACTGGAAAATGAGAAACTAGAATTGACAGGTTTGTTCATCCCTACCTGGCAATGATATCCTAATTATTGTTTCTATAACATTTGCCTGCCTTCTGCTGGCATGCAACTAAGAACGAATAAGTCCATGTATTGACAGATGTGAGGCTTAAATGGAACTTCCAAGTACAGGGGCAGTATATCTCAGGAATCAGGGGTTTTTTTGAATTGCAAGGGGGTAGACTCAACCCTCACGGTCCCTTGCGACTATATAGTTTGACGATTCTATGATCTCTAAACCTGTACCAAGTGCCCATGTCAACCCGTCTCCCATCACATTTAGGAGCAGTAGTAATCAGTAATATCCATGGCAAAACGATGACGAAGTACCACAATGCAATATCAATATAAACACTTTATATAACATATATCAAACATCAATATGAAAAACCAAATCAACAGAATCTCATTAATCTCTGAAAGTAAGTCTTATAAGTCTCTGAAAGTCTTTGTAGACTATGCAGGTCTCTGAGAGAAGCAATGCGTCAGATTCTTATCTGGTGAAAAACAAGCCGTTAAAGCTTTGTTTTATGACGTCCAACGCCGCCGAAGTGGTCCGCAAACAGGCGCAGTGAACACTGATTCCAGATATACCCACTGTTTCCTAGAATTCTTCTTCAGCACAGCAGAAGGATACAGAAGTGCTTCATGAACCCATCTATATACGGTGAACGGAATTGTGTAACAACAATATATATGGAGCAGTGGTCATACAGTTATGTAACATAACAAGACTTGTAAGACTTACTTTCGGAGATTTATGAGATTCTGTTCATTTGGTTTTTCATACTGTTATATGTTCCACATAGATTATATCAAGAGTTTATATTGACATCGCATTGTTGTACTTTGTCATCGTGTTGCCTTGGGTATTACTGATAATTGTTTGCAACACAGGGGTTTAATTGTCTGGCTCCATCACATTTAGGAGCAGAGAGCACAATTAAGGTCTGCCCATCCCTGGGCAAACCAATCCACCTCCAGATCTCCCTCCCGTACATACCTATGAGCGGAATGGAGTCAGAGGTGGCCGGCATAACCTCCGCCACAAGCAGCATGAAGACAGTCAGTGAGAGGAGAACGGTGATGCCTGTCAAGGGGGAAACAGGCTGTTATTCCACTGGGTTTGAAGGAGCGTCTAAGTGAGAGAGGCAAAAAGCAACAACAACCCAAGGAAAATCTGCCAGGAGGCTCAGCTACCTCGAGCCACACTCCTCTGCCTCAGTCCTTCCTTCTGCAATATGGGTATAACAAACAGCGACCTTCATCGTGGGGCTGTTGTGAGAATCCACTCAGATAATATCTGCAAAGGGCTTCGAACGCCGGGGCTTCTGCTAGGTCAGACACCCCCAAACTCAGCCCTCCAGCTGTTTTGGGACTAGAACTCCCGTCATCCCTAGCTAATAGGACCAGTGGTCAGGGGTGGTGGGAACTGTAGTCCCAAAACAGCTGGAGGGCCGAGTTTGGGGGTGCCTGACCACTGGTCCCAACACCTCCTGGCAAATAGAAGGGGAAGAAATGGAGGCAGTGAGAGATTTCACTTTCTTGGGCTCCATGATCATTGCAGATGGTGACAGCAGCCACGGAATTAAAAGACGCCTGCTTCTTGGGAGAAAAGCAATGACAAACCTAGACAGCATCTTAAAAAGCAGAGACATCACCTTGCCAACAAAGGTCTGTATAGTTAAAGCTCTGGTTTTCCCATTAGTGATGTATGGAAGTGAGAGCTGGACCATAAAGAAGACTGGTTGCTGAAGAACGGATATTTTTGAATTCTGGTGCTGGAGGAGACTCTGGAGAGTCCCATGGACTGCAAGAAGATCAAACCGATTCATTCTGAAGGAAATCAGCCCTGAGTGCTCCCTGGAAGGACAGATCCTGAAGCTGAGGCTCCAAGACTTTGGCCACCTCATGAGAAGAGAAGACTCCCTGGAAAAGACCCTGATGTTGGGAAAGATGGAGGGCACAAGGAGAAGGGGACAACAGAGGACGAGATGGTGGGACAGTGTTCTCGAAGCTACGAACATGAGTTTGACCAAACTGCGGGAGGCAGTGGAAGACAGGAGTGCCTGGCGTGCTCTGGTCCAGGGGGTCATGGAGAGGCGGACACGACTAAACGACTAAACAACAACAAAAGTCCTAGGTAGTGGAAGGGGGGAGCCACGCAGGCAATAGTTAGCATAATTGTTCGGCTTGAATTGTTCTGCTTACCCAGGGAAATCTTCTCTCCGGAATCAGCTGGCAGAAGAAAGACCAGGAAGGTCATGGCTGAGAGGAGGAGGCAAGGAACCAGCATGTTGAGGGCGTAATAAAGTGTTCGGCGCCGCATGGTGACCGCAAAGGTGACGTCCAGGTAGGGCTCCCGGCAGCATTCGTAGAACACTTTGTTCTGACTGCCAGGCACACCTGTAGCAGGTGAGGAGGAAGAGGGAGTCAGTGTACGCCAGAGAATCAATCCGTTTCACTTTCTTCCTGTTTCTCATGGGGGGGTTTTGCCCCCCAGCCTGAGGTTCAGTTCTCCTCCACATGCCCACATCAGTTTGCAAACTTGCATTTTAAAAAGTCCTGCCGCACACCATTTTTGCAAAGCGATTTCCTAATACGTGGGTTTTTTTGCACATTATATGCGTTTCTATGCACGCTTCACCGCAGTATATGCATAAATATCACTCAGCTGGAGAAGCGCATTGCAAAATTCGGAGAAGTGTGAATTTGGGAGGGCGGCTTTGTTTAATTCATGTATTGGCTTGTAAAGTGTGGATTTGGTCAGTTTGGGTTTAAATGAGTACTCAGTTGAATTTCTCCCCCCATTCCGGAGTTGCTGAGCAACAGCAGATGGTTTAACGGCATTCCAGAGATTTCTGTGTGCAGGATGAGGTCAGTTGGCCTCTGGTACCTTTTGCGGGGAATTTTCACAAGTTTGATTTGGTCACGCCAGTCTAAGAAATCTGTCCCAACTGACGCCCCTCTCATTTACCCAAGTCTGCAAGGCCCAGGACTTCATATATAGGCATTTATGTGCATGTTTTACCCGGGCAGATGCAATTTTGTACTCCCAACTTGACTGTAAAACTGCCCTGCTAAGTGCAAATTAAGAAGGCTAATAATATTAATAATAGTAAATAAATAATAATAATAATAATAATAATAATAAATAATAAAAATAAATTTTATTTATACCCCGCCCTCCCCAGCCAAGACCAGGCTCAGGGCGGCTAACACCAAATTTAAAAGCAATTGGTTGAAATACAGCTTAAAAAACAAGATTAAAATACAACATTAAAACATTAAAATGCAGCCTCATTTCAGTGTAAACTCAAATCAGAAACGTTTTTTGGGGGATGAAAATGTCAAGTCTTCACCAAGGCTAACTATACAGACTGGTCCTACATGGGCCAGAAAAAAGCCAGGGAAGTCCCCAAATAGGATTTCCATCACAGAAGGTGAAAGGAAAAAGGAAAGAGGAGAAGGGGATCAAGTTGATTCCAAACTGTGTTCCAGTTTGCACTGTTTTTCAAAAAGCGTGAACAAGGCAGGTTTGCCTTTAAATGAGAACAAAGCTGAATTCCTTCCCCCAGCCCTGGCCGCAGGAGCCCTATTGTCTAAAATAACAATAAACCCAACCTCATGAGGGCTAGGAGCTTGGCGCTGGGTTTGCTGGAGGTTCCCCCTTACCCATGAGGTCCCACTCGCCATTGGCCACGTAGCCAGAGGTGTCCGTCTCCAGCATGCGCAGGTCAAGCAGCCAGCCGTCGTACGTCCAAGAGCCAAACTTCAGGTCACACTTCTGGGTGTCGAAGGGGAACCAGCGGACGTCGATTCGACAGGTGCTTTTCAAGATGCCTGGGGCAGGGGGAACGGGCCAAATGAGCCACACCAAGGTGGTGGTTGTTGTTGTTATGAACAGAAATTATATACATAGCCAAAATGCAACGGAAAAGACTTATGACAGGGGGCCCAAACTTTTTCCAAAGAGGGCCAGACTTGACGAAGTGAACATGCGTGAGGGCCGACCAAAACTTTTTTAGGATTGAAGTTGTTGAGCTTTTTATTACGAAGCCTTAAAATCGAGATGTGGAAAATATGGAAAGAACAAGGAAAAGCAGGACCAAGGTGTGGAGATCTGCTCCAGAGATCCAGTCCGTGGGGAGCCCCGAGAGAAATTATTAAATACCATTTGGACTAAAATTTTATCTTTTTTATTTTAGTTTTTTTTTAGTTTAATTGAAGTACAGTGGTGCCTCGCAAGACGAAATTAATTCGTTCTGCGAGTTTTTTCGTCTTGCGAAGCACCACTGTGCATTGACGGTTTCCCATAGGAATGCATTGGCGGTTTTTAAAAAAAGGCGCAAGACGTTACGTCTTGCGAAGCAAGCCCATAGGGAAATCCGTCTTGCGAAGCAACTCAGAAAACAAAAAACTCTTTCGCCTTGCGAGTTTTTCGTCTTGCGAGGCATTCGTCTTGCGAGGTACCACTGTATTATGATTGGATATTTAATTGGATGTTTTCTATTGGAAAATCAATTTTACCCAAAAGTTGTTGAACTTTTTTTAGGATTTTACGCCATGACATATACTGCCACGGGGGCTGGATTAAATTGACCGGTGGGCCGGATTAGGCCCCCAAAACGGACTTTCGACATGCCTGATTTATGATCATTATGCTGCTTTTGACCTGCTACAAAAATATATATAAATTTTTAGAAGTCGTCAGCAGGAGGCGCTCTAATTTAACATTTAACTCTTGTAATCGGTGACATATATGCTTCAAAGCGCCCCAGTATTTTGGAGATTTCCGAATAGGGATTCAGACCCTCGGGAATGGGGGGTGGGGGCTGGATGTACATTTCCAAAATATAAGTTAAAAAACAAATAAACTAAAACCTACATACAGCAACAGTGTTTTGTGTTGTGTAGGCTCCTACAATGTAAGCCATGAGCCCCCAATCATTTTATGTTAGAGCTTAATAATTATTTCACTATTAATATACTTCTTTTTAGTTGTATTTCGGTTCAATAATTGCCATATTTCCCCCCTCTATAAGACGCCCCCATGTATAAGATTTTGGGGGGAATCCCATTTAAGAAAATGGGGGGGAGATACTATCCGTGTACAAGACGAGCCCAGATTTTGAACATTAGAGTAAAAAAAACATAGTCTTATACGCAGAAAAGTACGGTGCTTTGATAAAATACATATTTTGTGATGTGCAAATGGCTCTAGATACCTATTAGGACCTTAAATTACCATATAGCATATGTTCAACACAAAAAAACAGTGACAGTTTGTTGTTGACAAAGGACAGCTGGACATATAAAGGACCCCATTACCTTCAGAAGCTGAGGGCCTCATCCAGCCTAAATCCCGCCCTGGATGTTCTGCATGTAGCCAGTCAGGAAAGGGCTGGCTAGCTATAAGTTGGATAGTTGTGGGAAGAGTTTATTTGAAGTTCCTGCATGGACCAATCGATAACAAACTGAGGCTACATTTTGCCGCTTTTTTAGGGCTTCCGAGTGGCAGATTAAAGCGCTCGCTTGGTATGTACCGTATTTTCCACTCCATAAGACGCACCTTTTCCCTCCTAAAAAGTAAGGGGAAATGTGTGCTCGTCCTATGGAGCGAATGCAGGGGGGAAGCAGTCAGGAAAAGCCCCCAAGAGCCACACACAAGCTCCACGCGGCTCTTGCGGGCTTTTCCCCAGGAGGGAGAAGGGACTGACGCAGCCAGTCAGTCCCTTCTCCCTCCTCATAGGAAAGCCCGCAGGAGCCACACACTCCTTAAAGGGTGCGTGGCTCCTGTGGGCTTTTGCAGGAGGTGGGGGTAATATCATAGCTGCACGTAGCCTCTCCCGGCCGGAGGGGCTGCGCGCGGCTAAAGAGGAAGCCAAGACAGCGAGCGGGATCCATTGCTGTCTTGGCTTCTTCAGCCGCGCGCAGCCCCTCCGGCCAGAGAGGCTGTGCGCAGCTATGGCACAAGCCAAGACCTCACCTGGAGTACTGTGTCCAGTTCTGGGCACCACAGTTCAAGAAGGACACTGACAAACTGGAACGTGTCCAGAGGAGGGCAACCAAAATGGTCAAAGGCCTGGAAACGATGCCTTATGAGGAACGGCTAAGGGAGCTGGGCATGTTTAGCCTGGAGAAGAGGAGGCTAAGGGGTGATATGATAGCCATGTTCAAATATAGAAAAGGATGTCACATAGAGGAGGGAGAAAGGTTGTTTTCTGCTGCTCCAGAGAAGCGGACACGGAGCAATGGATCCAAACTACAAGAAAGAAGATTCCACCTAAACATTAGGAAGAACTTCCTGACAGTAAGAGCTGTTTGACAGTGGGATTTGCTGCCAAGGAGTGTGGTGGAGTCTCCTTCTTTGGAGGTCTTTAAACAGAGGCTTGACAACCATATGTCAGGAGTGCTCTGATGGTGTTTCCTGCTTGGCAGGGGGTTGGACTTGATGGCCCTTGTGGTCTCTTCCAACTCTATGATTCTATGATTCTAAGACAGCCAGCGGGATGGATCCTGCTCACTGTCTTGGCTTCTTTGCTCTTTGGGGCTGGGGGGGGGCTTCCCCTGGCAGCCCCAAGAAGCTCTGGGAGAAGTGGACAATATTTCCCCCCCCCCCTTGATTTCCCCCTCTAAAAACCAGGTGCGCCTTATGGTCCGGTGTGCCTTATGGAGCGAAAAATACAGTATATATTGCTTGCTGTTTAGAAGAAAATCTTTCATCTTCTCACTCCCTTGTGTTTTGTATTACTTCTGAATCTCATTTTAAAAGAACCACCTTGCCTTTGGCAAAAGACACCACTTTCCCGCTATGTGACACCAAATCCGCCTCTCACCTGGGGGCAGCCACTGGCAGTAGCCGCTGGAGTTGACCAAGACGTTGGTGTGGAACGTGGAGTCAAACTCTTCATTGGCACTGGGGAGGGGAAGGAGAAGGGGAGGGGAAAAGTTGAAGAAGCTCAATGAAATCAGATTTTGTTCCTTTATATATCACCCCAAATGGGACGCGGGTGGCGCTGTGGGTTAAACCACAGAGCCTAGGGCTTGCCGATCAGAAGGTCTGCGGTTCGAATCCTCGCGACGGGGTGAGCTCCCGTTGCTCAGTCCCTGCTCCTGCCAACCTAGCAGTTCGAAGGCACCTCAAAGTGCAAGTAGATAAATAGGTACCGCTCCAGCGGGAAGGTAAACGGCGTTTCCGTGTGCGGCTCTGGTTCGCCAGAAGCGGCTTAGTCCTGCTGGCCACATGACCCGGAAGCTGTACGCCGGCTCCCTCGGCCAGTAAAGCAAGATGAGAGCCGCAACCCGAGTCAGTCACGACTGGACCTAATGGTCAGGAGTCCCTTTACCTTTACATTGCCCCAAACCCCTTAGCTACTCTACACGTCCAACAACATATGATAAAATGTACCTTCACATTTTTACATTTCCCTGTACATTTCCAGCACATACCTGACTCTGACATACATTTTTGCTAGTTTACTTGGCGTCAAGTACCATCTAGAGATCATCTACACGTAGTTTTCCTTCAATTTCCTATGTTAAATCAGATTTCTTTCCGGTTGCTTCAGCTGACACATCAGAGCACGTAAAGCATGGGCAGGCAAACTAAGGCCCGGGGGCCGGATCCGGCCCAATCACCTTCTCAATCCAACCCGTGGGAATCAGCATCTTTTTACATGAGTAGAATGTGTCCTTTTATTTAAAATGCATCTCCGGGTTATTTGTGGGGTACAGGAATTCGTTCATTTCCCCCCCCAAAAAACATAGTCCGGCCCCCCACAAGGTCTGAGGGACAGTGGACCGGCCCCTGCCGAAAAAGTTTGCTGACCCCTGACGTAAAGGCTTGTGTGATAGTCCTGTGCTAGGACGTGGGGAACCACTCTGGGTAGCTCCGAAGTCTAGGCGCAAAGCCTCTAGAGGAATAAAATTCTCTTCCTCTCCTTCCAGGGGTAAGCTGGTACCAGACGGGCTTCACTGGGGAGAGCGTTCTGCAAGGCTGGAGCCAACACCAAAAAGGCCCTTCTGCCTTGGTGCCACTCTCTGGACCTCCCTCAGAAGGGGGCATCCACCTGAGTCCAGAGAGGTTTGTATTGGTGGAAGCGCTCCAAAAAGAGATTGCTCCTTACAAGTCCTTGCAAAGGTTTCATTCTCTAGCTGAACTGCAGCTCCCAGCGGCACTAGCAAGCCCAGCCAGGGATGGTCAGAGCTGTGGTCCAGCTGCCTTTCTGAGTTCCTTGACCACTGGTTGACTTGGCCACCTGGCTCTTGTAGAAGCCCAACTTATTACCCACCCAGCCAACACCACCAAATATCCCAGCTTCAAGCTTCTCCCACCTGTTGTACAAAAGGATGTCAGGCTTCCAGACTTGGTTAGCTGCGAACCGCAGAGTCTTCACGCCGGGGTATTCCGATTCATTCCACTGCAGGTAATGGTCGTACCAGTACTGAGGGGGGGGGGGATAGATAGATAGATAGATAGATAGATGATAGATAGATAGATAGATAGATAGATGATAGATAGATAGATAGATAGATAGATAGATAGATAGATAGATGATAGATAGATAGATAGATAGATAGATAGATAGATAGATGATAGATAGATGATAGAGATAGATAGATGATAGATAGATGATAGATATAGATAGATAGATAGATAGATAGATAGATAGATAGATAGATAGATAGATAGATGATAGATAGATGATAGATAGATGATAGATAGATAGATAGATAGAGATAGATATAGATAAATAGATATAGATATAGATAGATAGATAGATAGATAGATAGATAGATGATAGATAGATAGATAGATAGATAGATAGATAGATAGATAGATAGATGATAGATAGATAGATAGATGATAGATAGATAGATAGATAGATAGATAGATAGATAGATAGATAGATAGATATAGATAGATGATAGATAGATAGATGATAGATAATTTATTACAGTCGGAGACCAGCTTATAAAACACACTTGGGGTTACAATCCCCGAAGGAAAACAAACATTTAAAATAATGTACAACAATAAATTTAAAATTTATAAATGCGATAAGTGTATAGACACTTAAAACTTTAAGATAAGCTACGGCAGATTGATGACCCAGAGTCACCCATGGAACCGAGTTTGGGGATTTTCTTAACGAACTAGTTCGGGTCAGGGGATGGTCTGCGCCTACAGATCTGTACACAGAATCTGGCGACCATCCGGGTTGTCTTACGATCTTTGCCTAACAGGAAAAAGTCAAATTTTTTGCTTTTCCGGGAGGTCAGCGAGCCTCACCAGCAGGGGATCAGTGGTCTCACTACGTGCCTCTTCATAAAAGGGACATCTAAAGAACAAGTGCTCTGGGCTTCCTATATCCCCCAATGAACAGGCGCAAAGTCTCTGGTCATATGGGACTTTTTTAAAGGATCCTTCCAGGACCGGCGAGGGCAGAGCCCAGCTTCTGGCGAGTGTAAAAGCCCTTCTTGCATTTTTGGATACGAGAAAGAAGCGATATGCTGCCGGTGCAGCTATATATCTCTCGATTTCTCCAATTTTATAGCAGGGGCACCTTAAGCAGTCCTGTTGTCTCTCGGTGTCTATGATTCTTTGCCTGACCGTAGCTTTTGCCTGGCCCAAGCCCAGACTTAGAAGGGCTTGAGGGGGGGCAAAACCCAGTTTCTGAAGGGTTTTGCCCCTCAAGAGGATCAGTGGGGCTATTCCTCAGGGGAGCAGTTTCACTGACAGCCATTTATAGATTAATGTTAGGTGGATATAAGCCTCCACTCCTACGGAGGGGTAAGAAAAATCAGCGTTCAAGGGACACTGCCAATGTTTCGTTCGGTTAGGGATAGGGTTAGGGTGTTGCTGCTGTTGTTTAAGGCGAAGTTGCCAATATTTAAGGGCCCGTTTGTCCTCCCACCCCAGGTGAGCTTCATCTGAAGCAACACAATGCATTGAAATAGTTACCACTACTTGGCAGGGAAGCAAGGTAAGCTTTGCAAGAGCTCAACTGCAACAAACAAATAAAAGTAGCAAGCAAAGTGAGCTTTGCAAGAGGTAAGCTGCTAAGATCAGAAGGGCTACTGATACAACACAGTCGATGCCGCAGTACAACAGGTACAACTGGTTTCTCTGCCCCCCGTAAGCCATGACCTTACCATCTGCAGCCAAACGTTGGTGGTCAAAACTTGGTTTTTCTCATCCTGCAAAAAAAATGGGGAGGGAAATGTTAAAAGCTCAGGAGTGAGGCATTAAGGAACTTCAGGTGGCAAATAAGGAGGGAAAGATCTCATAGAATCATAGAGTTGGAAGAGACCACAAGGGCCATCGAGTCCAACCCCCTGCCAAGCAGGAAACACCATCAGAGCACTCCTGACATATGGTTGTCAAGCCTCTGCTTAAAGACCTCCAAAGAAGGAGACTCCACCACACTCCTTGGCAGCAAATTCCACTGTCGAACAGCTCTTACTGTCAGGAAGTTCTTCCTAATGTTTAGGTGGAATCTTCTTTCTTGTAGTTGGGATCCATTGCTCCGTGTCCGCTTCTCTGGAGCAGCAGAAAACAACCTTTCTCCCTCCTCTATGTGACATCCCTTTATATATTTGAACATGGCTATCATATCACCCCTTAACCTCCTCTTCTCCAGGCTAAACATGCCCAGCTCCCTTAGCCGTTCCTCATAAGGCATCGTTTCCAGGCCTTTGACCATTTTGGTTGCCCTCATAATGTACAGGTCCCCAAGGAAAACCCCAAGATGGACAGGGGAGGGGAAGGGAAAGTGATATATTTGATGTGCATTGTTTCCATATAAGCCCTTCCAGGCTCAGGATCTTACCACATCCATGATCTGCATGAGGCTCAGGGTGAAGTGGACGGTTATGGGCTGTGCGTCATCCCCCACCGGCCTTTCTAGGGGGGTATAATTCTCCATCAAGGCTTTCAGCAGCTGCCGCTGGTAGACGCCTCCTTGAGAGCCTGAAAAATCGCACATGAGATAATAATAATAATAATAATAATAATAATAATAATAATAATAATTTATACCCCGCCCATCTGGCTGGGCCTCCCCAGCCACTCTGGGTGGCTTCCAACTGAATATTAAAAATACAGCATCAGACATTAAAAACTTCCCTAAACAGGGCTGCCTTCAGATGTCTTTTAAAAGTAAAATAGTTGTTTATTGCCTTGACATCTGCTGGGAGGGCGTTCCATAGGGTGGGCGCCACCACCGAGAAGGCCCTCTGCCTGGTTCCCTGTAACCTCACTTCTCACAGGGAGGGAACCGCCAGAAGGCCCTCGGAGCTGGACCTCAGTGTCCGGGCAGAACGATGGGGGTGGAGACGCTCCTTCAGGTATACTGGGCCGAGGCCGTTTAGGGCTTTCAAGGTCAGCACCAACACGTTGAATTGTGCTTGGAAACGTACTGGGAGCCAATGTAGGTCTTTCAGGCCTGGCTAGTCCAGCATCCTGTTCTCACAGCGGCCGACCAGATTGCCTGTGGGAAACCAGCAAGCAGGATTCGAACACAAGACCATCTCTCCCTTCCTGAGGTTTCCAGCATCTGGTCTTCAGAAACATCGCTGCCTCATTTTGGACAAAGAGCTAAGGCATGGTGGCTGTTAGGCATCGACAGCCCTCTCCAATTCCCAGAGTGGTTTGCCAATCCCTCCTTCCCAGGGAACTCTGGGAACTAGAAGTCTCTTAATAACTCTCGGCACCTTTAAACTACAAATCCCAGTATCCTTTGGGGGGAAGCCATGACTATTTAAAGGGGTACGGTTGTGGTTTTAAATTCATGGCGCAGATGGGGACCTGGTAAATCTTCAACCAAAGAGAATGAAGAGGATCCTTTTCACTGTTCGTTCATAGGACAGGCTGTTGAAAAAATGTACTGTAATAAACGAAAATTCTGCCCTTATTCCTTTATGGGGGACACAAGAGCCCTTATAGAATCCTTTGTAGGTTCTTCATCGGTCAGAGAAAAGAACAGAGGCCAGCCAGAGAATATTGAGAAGCAAAGCAGCTCGTAAGCCTGATCTTTATTGAACTGTTGCAACAGGGTGCTCCTCTCACACGCAGGAAAGGAGGAGGACCCAGAACAAAGGTGTGTCCGCCCTTATATAGACATTTTAAATTCCCTGCCCTAGAGCTCAAGACCACCCCTCAGATACATCACACCTACATAACAGAAAAGGCGGTCTACAGCAGAAATCTGAGTGCATTGTTTATCTCCTGTCTGGCAGGTTACCTCTTATTGCTTACTTGATTGGATACCCTGGGGAGCCTGGCCAGTCCTTTGTAATGATAAATACACCCTATTCATATACAGACATACCCTTAAGACAGGATTTGTGAAGGAAAAGGCTTTTCCATTTTCCTTTAACTTTGCAGAGAAAACATTTGGTCAGTTTGGGAGTCAAAATGTCTTCATGGCTGTTTTCCTGTGCTGCTTCAGACATGCGGTTTATATATTTATATATATATACATAAGGGTCACGCGACCCTCGTGAAAACAGGAGTGTTTCAAATGCATGAGTCTGCTCCTGTTTCCACCTCTCGTGTGCGTCTGGTTAAGTCGTTTTGTCCATTTTACTGGTTCACGGTTTTTCTTCCTTCCTTGGGGCGACAGGGGTGTTGTGAGTCCTGTCTCCCGGGGCTGCTTCTTCCATCTCCGCCTGGCTCCGAATTTTCACTGCCTTGGGCGATGGCTGCAGGGCATCCGTGAGCTTCTCTGCTTGTCATTCGCTGCTAGCAGAGCCTTGAAGCTGCCGCAGCCGCGAACGAGCCTCTTTGGGCCTGAAGCTTTAAACGAAGCCGAAGATTGGAGGCTGCGAAAACCGTGGAGCTGAAAGCCTGGGTCGCTGCTTCGTTTAGAACAGGCAATGAGCTTGTAAGCTCAGGAAGACCCCAGTTCTAAACTCGACTCTGATCCCATCGTTGTCGCCACTGTTATTGTTTTGTTTCAAATTCAGCTATTCATTTCGCTTTCCAAAAGCCGTGACCCCTCTACACATGGTTACCTGGAATAAGCGGGGATTACTCTCAAATGTGTGTCTGAGACGTGGGTGGCGCTGTGGGTTAAACCACAGAGCCTACGGCTTGCTGATCAGAAGGTCGGCGGTTCGAATCCCCACGACAGGGTGAGCTCCCGTTGCTCGGTCCCTGCTCCTGCCAACCTAGCAGTTCGAAAGCATGTCAAAGTGCAAGTAGATAAATAGGTACCATTCCAGCAGGAAGGTAAGCGGCGTTTCCGTGCGCTGCTCTGGTTTGCCCAAAGCGGCTTAGTCATGCTGGCCACATGACCCAGAAGCTGTACGCCGGCTCCCTCGGCCAGTAAAGCGAGATGGGCGCCGCAACCCCAGAGTCGGCCATGACTGGACCTAATGGTCAGCGGTCCCTTTACCTTTTGTTGTTCTTGTTTAGTCATGTCCGACTCTTCGTGACCCCCTGGACCAGAGCACGCCAGGCACTCCTGTCTTCCACTGCCTCCCGCAGTTTGGTCAAACTCATGCTGGTAACTTCAAGAACACTATCCAACCATCTCGTCCTCTGTCGTCCCCTTGATGTATGGAAGTGAGAGCTGGACCGTAAAGAAGGCTGATCGCTTTTGAATTCTGGTGCTGGAGGAGACTCTTGAGAGTCCCATGGACTGCAAGAAGATCAAACCGATCCATTCTTCAGGAAATCAGCCCTGAGTGCTCACTGGAAGGACAGATCCTGAAGCCGAGGCTCCAATACTTTGGCCACCTCATGAGAAGAGAAGACTCCCTGGAAAAGACCCTGATGTTGGGAAAGATGGAGGGCACAAGGAGAAGGGGACGGCAGAGGACGAGATGGTGGCACAGTGTTCTTGAAGCTACCAGCATGAGTTTGACCAAACTGCGGGAGGCAGTGGAAGACAGGAGTGCCTGGCGTGCTCTGGTCCAGGGGGTTACGAAGAGTCGGACATGACTAAACAACAACAACAACAAATGGAGTTATCTGACCGCCGAGCTGTCTGAAGGCAATCCTATATGAGGAAGTTTAAAAAAAAAATGTTTAATGTTTTATTATGTTTTTTAATATATTGGAAGCTGCCCAGAGTGGCTGGGGCAACCCAATAAGATGTGTGGTGTATAAAAACAGTAAAATTATCATTATGGAATGGAACGTCCCTATTTTCATCGGAGAAATATTGGAGGGCATGGGAACAGTCTCCCTCGGGTAGCTGCAGACTCTCCTTCCTTGGAAGTTTTTAAACAGAGGTTGGGCGGCCATCTGTCACGGATGCAATACTTGAGATTCGAGCGTTGAAGGGGGGTTGGACTAGATGACCCTTGAGGGCCCTGCCAACTTTTTAGTTTAGAGAAAATGTTAAGAGGTGGCACGATAGTAGCGTATAAAATTACACATGGCACAGAGAAAATGGGTAAAGCTTTTTAGAAATGTTATTCCAAAGGTTATTCCAAAAAAAATAATGTTTGGAATAACCTTTCTAAAAAGACCAGAGGCAATTCTGTTAAGTATTGTTGGCAGGGACATCCTGAATGACTTTAGGGAGGTATTTTTATACGCAATGGCTGCAGCTCAGACTTTGGTGGCAAAGGGGTGGAAGGAAGAAGAAGTCCTGACAATAACAAATTGGCATAACAAGCTACAAGAATTTGCTGAAATGGCACAGTTGACAAATAGCCTGAGAGGCATTTCAAAACAAAAAATTATGGAAAAGAGGGACAGACATAAGATATATGCTCAAAAATACAGTAAAGGTTTGCTATCTACGCTAGCATTCGATTGATGTTGGAGAGAGACTGAGCTGAGAAATAAGACCAAGGGTACATATTGATATGGGACGCTGGTGGCGCTGTGGGTTAAACAACTGAGCCTAGGACTTGCCGATCAGAAGGTCGGCGGTTTGAATCCCCGCGATGGGGTGAGCTCCCGTTGCTCGGTCCCTGCTCCTGCCAACTTGCAGTTCAAAAGCACACCAGTGCAAGTAGATAAATAGGTACCACTCCGGCAGGAAGGTAAACGGCGTTTCTGTGTGCTGCTCTAGTTCGCCAGAAGTGGCTTAGTCATGCTGGCCACATGACCCGGAAGCTGTACGCCGGCTCCCTCGGCCAGTAAAGCGAGATGAGTGCCACAACCCCAGAGTCGGTCATGACTGGACCTAACGGTCAGGGGTCCCTTTACCTTTACTTTACATATTGATATAGGAATGTATTAGATAAAGCGTAAAGAAATATACAATAATAAGAGTACATTCATTTGAAAAAAAGGAATATACAACGGGATAGACAGGAAGTCCAAAGTGTTGGTATATATATGATTTTGGAATAGTTTTTTGCCCTTGTTTTTTTTCCTTCTTCCTTTTAACATATAAACTTTGTATACATGTTGAAAAATATAGTATGATAAGCCTTGTGATGTACAGTGGTACCCCGCAAGACGAATGCCTCACAAGACGGAAAACCCGCTAGACGAAAGGGTTTTCCGTTTTTCGATGCGCTTCGCAGGACGAATTTCCCTATGGGCTTGCTTCGCAAGACGAAAATGTCTTGTGATTCTTGCGATTTTTTTTCGCTCCCCACCCCCTTTTTCTAAGGCACTAAGCTGCTAATAGCCTTTTAGCAGCTAATCCGCTAATCCCTTAAGCCTTTAATAGCCGCTAATAGCTGCTAAACCGCTAATTGGGTTGCTTCGCAAGACGAAAAAACCGCTAGACGAAGAGACTCGCGGAACGGATTGATTTCGTCTTGCGAGGCACCACTGTAATATGATAATGTTTACTGATGTAACCTAAGAACTTTAATAAATAAAATTCTAAATAAATAAATCAAAGAGAAAGCTTTTCTCCTTCCCTCAGAGCCCCACGGACACCCAAGGAAGCGGGACATAGAATGAAGCTTGCGATGCGCTTCTGATCCCAGTAAGGGGGCAGTCTGCCCCCTGTGGATTGCCTCCAGCCCCCCTGGGAGTCAGAGGGGGCGCTGCCTCTCAACATGGATACGCCAGGGATAAAGAGGTGTTGACAGGCCCCTTTCCTCTTCACACGCCTTTCCCTGATCCCTTCTGAAAGGCGTCTCAGCCCCTCGGCCGCCAGAACCTGCAAAGCCCATAAATAAATTAAGCGCCGCTGAGGCTGAAGCAATCTCCATCCCTCCTGTGTTCGGAATCTACCTTCCTGCCAATTTCAGAAAACGCAAACCTCCAGTACAGTGGTACCTCGGGTTTAGAACTGAATCCATTCCAGAGGTCTGTTCTTAGTCTGAAACTGTTCTTAACCTGAAGCACCACTTTAGCTAATGGGGCCTCCCGCTGCCGGAGCAGGATTTCTGTTCTCATCCTGAAGCAAAGTTCTTAACCCGAGGTACTATTTCTGGGTTAGCGGAGTCTGTAACCTGAATGAAGCGTCTGTAACCTGAAGCATCTATAACCCAAGGTACCACTGTATCTTGTATTCCGGAAATGTACATCCAGGTGTTTTTTTCTTTCTTTCTGGAGGTCCGTTCTTAACCTTAAACTGTTCTTAACCTGAGGTACCACTTTAGCTAATGGGGCCTCCCACTGCTGCCGTGCCGCCGGAGCACAATTTCTATTCTCATCCTGAAGCAAAGTTCTTAACCCGAGGTAATATTTCTTTTTTTAAAAAATATAATTTTTATTAACAAACCAATCAAATCACATTAATTCCAAATTACATAGCCAAATTTTTAAATTTTTGTTGGGGGTACCCACCGAGGTAATATTTCTGGGTTAGCGGAGTCTGTAACCTGAAGCATCTGTAACCTGAGGTACCACTGTATCTTGTATTTTGAAAATGTACGTCCAGGTGTTTTGCTTAACCTCAGGTTAAGCAAAGTTCTTAACCCGAGGTACTATTTCTGGGTTAGCGGAGTCTGTAACCTGAAGCATCTGTAACCTGAAGCGTCTGTAATCTGAAGCATCTGTAACCCGAGGTACCACTGTATTGTGAGAGGTTGGGATGGAAGAAACAGCTTTGCTGTGCAGTTTCCCACACACCCACTATTGACACAACAACAACAACAACAACAACAACAACAACAACAACAACAACACACACACACACAAACTGGCCGGATCCATCCTGGAACAAGACAGAGGGAGGCGGGTGGAAAAGGATGCGGAGACGAACCCCCTTTTAACTTGAGACCCTAAACGAAACTGACAAGGCAGCCTGCCCATTCTCCCACCTTCCGAAGAAACGGAGGCTATGTATGAAATTAAACTCAGCAAGCATGAAATAAGCTAGGCAGTGGTAGTGGGGGTAAATTGGAAGGGGGGGGGAGTCAGGAAAGCTAGACGACCCAGTCAAATTTGCTTTTATTCCTGCAAAGCGTAAAACCCGAAGAGAGAAAGGGGGGAAAAGAGGTTTTATAGGAGGTTGGGAAACCAACCCAGGCCCCAATTTTTATCCCTCTGTAAGGACAGGAAACGGGGAGGGTTTTCGTCCTGACTCCGGCTTGAAATCATAGGGCAGAAAGTGGGTTTTTCCTGACATCTTGGGAGATCACCTAGTCCTAAAATGCTAAAAGATCTCGCTGTTTATAGGGGGAAAGACAAAAGCTTTCCTTTTAGAAAAACACCAGACCTGTTTCAAAGCCCTGGGAGATTTGACAATGTTCCAGGCTTGCTTTTTATCTCTCATCCAATCCATCCTGCAAAATCCTTCTTGGAAACAGCTGGAGATCTGCTCCCCTCTGCCTTTTTTGAGGTTTTCGGTTTCTTGTGTTCCGCGGCGGGGAAAAGAAATATTTTTTTGCATACCTGGTCAGGGGAGTGGTGGAGGGGGAAGAGAAATGGGGGCACAGATAATAAAGAGAGGAAGTTACCTTGGAAGAGGAGGAAGATGCTGAGGGCACAAATCCGGGCAGAGGGGTCCATGTCCGCAACCGGATCGCGGAAAGGAAAAGGGGGCAACGGAGACACCACCACCCCCAAGCTGGTGCCAACTAGTCTGCCTTCCTCATCGCGCTCTGTACTGGCTCAGCGGAGGACGCACAGCTCACTCACTGAGGGAAACAGCGAGAATCTTTATTTAGAAGAGGCTGGGGAGGGGAAGGAAAGAGGAGAACGAAACATCATCATTGCCCACTGGACGCATTTCAGCTCTCATTAATTCAATCATTTCAGGGCTGTTTTGGCTGGAGAGATTTTAAGAGCCACATGAGCTCTTTAGAAGGTCAGCGTTAATGGGACTTAGAAGGGGCATTAATTTCATGGCATCTCTCTCCCTCCCTCCTTCTCTCTCTCTCTCTCTCTCTCTCTCTCTCTCTCTCTCTCTCACACACACACACACACACATTAAAAGACCATTAGAGATTAGGCAAACAGGAGATGAAGGAGAGATTGGAAGAGAGCGGCAGGTAGAGCAGATTTGCAGTGCAGTCGTGTAGATGTATACGCCAAAGGAAGTTCAGAAAGGAGCTGATCTCCCCGCAATAATTGTGAACTTAAATCAGCAGAATCTTACAGATGGGTATCAGGGATGAATGAATCTGTCCATTTCGGTTTCTCCGGCGTTGCTCGTGTTTTTTTTTTCCAATCTCAAGTTCGTTTCTCCACATTTTCACACGGTCTCCTGGTTTTATTCCTCACAAAAAGACATCAACATTTCAGGGCTCATTTATCCATATGTGCATTTGCCGATACTCATGTTCTCCTATTAGGGACATATTTTTTTTTGCAAATCAACTTCCAGGGATGTTATCTTCACCAATATACGTATTTTTATGCACATTTTGTCCCAGCTGGTGCATTTTTTAATCACAGCACTTGGCTGGACAGCTGCACTGCAAAAATTTGGGGAAGTACAAATTTCGAGGGACAGCAGAGTTTCGTTTCATGCATTGTTTCATAAAGTGCAAAATCAAGCAATTTCACCTTTAAGCATGAACTGAATTCAATTTATCCCTCTTGTACCTTGGGTTAAGAACTTTGCTTCAGGATGAGAACAGAAATCGTGCTCCAGCGGTGCAGCAGCAGCAGGAGGTCCCATTAGCTAAAGTGGTGCTTCAGGTTAAGAACTGTTTCAGGTTAAGAACGGACCTCCGGAACGAATTAAGTACTTAACCCAAGGTACCACTGTATTGTGTTGTAATTTTAGATTGGAGGAAGTTCATGCATATGTATTGGTTTAATAAATAACAGCTATGTATATTAAATGGGATGCGGGTGGTGCTGTGGGTTAAACCACAGAGCCTAGGGCTTGCCTATCAGAAGGTCGGCGGTTCGAATCCCCATGACGGGGTGAGCTCCCGTTGCTCGGTCCCTGCTCCTGCCAACCTAGCAGTTCGAAAGCACGTCAAAGTGCAAGTAGATAAATAGGTACCGCTCCAGCGGGAAGGTAAACGGCGTTTCTGTGCGCTGCTCTGGTTCTCCAGAAGCGGCTCAGTCCTGCTGGCCACATGACCCGGAAGCTGTATGCCGGCTCCCACGGCCTGTAAAGCGAGATGAGCATCACAACCCCAGAGTCGGCCATGACTGGACCTAATAGTCAGGGGTCCCTTTATCTTTATGTATATTAAGGAGGCCCCACCCTTTGGGGGCTTTGCTGAGCTTTTGGAGAGTAATCTCACTGAGCCTTTATTGCTAGCAATAAACACCCTTTTGTTGTTCCTTAACTGCTGGAGTTTTTCCTTTCAATCGCCCTCATCACCTCCTGCCCAAGGAAGCAGTGAGTTGCAGGCGGGCAGCTCAAAGGCTTTCAGGGCACCAGGGGAAGACCACAAGGGCACCGTGTCGGGGAATCCTGAAGTCTGAAAAGAGCCTGTTGCGCTTCCTTGCTCCTCTGAACGGTTTCCTAGCCCGCCAGGCCATTGAGAAACAGATGCGAGCTGTTGAATTCTCCTGCGGAAGGGTCGGCCAATGTGGTCGGAGACATGAATATAAAAGTTACTTTCATGGCATGGGCTAGTTTAGACACTCGCTCGCACACCCTCTTTGCTCTCCATTTTTGGAAAGGAAGATGCACGCCCGGTATACCATTCGCAGCAATGGTCCTGATCCCGTCTCCTCGCCCTGCCAGAATCCGGCCCCTTCTCACCTCCCAAACTGCAGCATCCGCGTCTCTTGGCCACGCTGTTGCAGCTCTGCTCTGCAGCATCTAGGACCACCTCCAGGCCCTGTAATGCGGTGGGAGCCATAAATCGTGCCGCTGCCGACGCCACTGCAGAAACCAGCAGGGGCCAAAGCTCTAATTGAAATCAGGCTCTTGGCACGAGGGCGAGGGGTGTGCGCGATATAAATGCCCACGTAAGCAAAAAGAAGAGAAAGGTCTCCTTTTCCCTAAAGCTGGGAATGGGGAGAGAATAGGACTCAGGCTTTATTTTGCCATCTGAAACTTAGCAGGCTGCAGCGGGCAGGCAGGAGGAGAATGAAGAAAAGATAAAAATAAAAAAGTCGAAAGGAGGTAGCTACGTGATCTTTGCTTCGCCAGTGATGATTGTTAGGATGTGATCGGCTGAGTCCTTGCTCAGCAACCGGTGCGGCAAGGAACCAGGAGATTGTTCCAGCTTGAAGGCCCCATTCCCTTTCAGGTAATGTTTTAAAGCCACATGTCGGGGGGGCAGAGGAAAAGTGGGAAGAGCAATGAAGATAATTTTTTACCTTTGCACAGACACACAACCCTCTATCCCCCATCCAGGCATGATCACAATTCAAAGTGTTGGTGCTGACCTTGAAAGCCTTAAATGGCCTCGGTCCAGTATACCTGAAGGAGTGTCTCCATCCCCATCGTTTTGCCCAGACGCTGAGATCCAGCGCCAAGGGCCTTTTGGTGGTTCCCTCATTGCAAGAAGCCAAGTTACAGGGAACCAGGCAGAGGGCCTTCTCGGTGGTGGCACCTGCCCTGTGGAACGCCCTCCCATCAGATGTCAAGGAAATAAACAACTATATGATGTTTAGAAGACATCTGAAGGCAGCCCTGTTTAGGGAAGCTTTTAATGTTTGAAGCATTACTGTATTTTAATATTTTGTTGGAAGCTGCCCAGAGTGGCTGGGGAATAAATATATTATTATTATTATTATTATTAATGCAGCCCAGCCAGGCAAAAAGACTCTAGGAGGATGCAGAGCAGGACCAGAGAGGGTTGGGGCCTGGGGAAGGTTCTGAGGGCCAGAGAAAGAGGGCCAAGAGGCCGCATTTGAGGTTTCCCACCATTCCCTTAAAGCAGAGGCAGTGTGGTGCAATGCTAAGGGGCGACAGACCGGGGAGACCTGGGTCTGACTCCCCACTTTGGTATAAAGCTCACTGGGCGGCCTTGGGCCAGTCACGTCTTCTCAGCCTAAACTACCTCACAGGGTTGTTGTGAGGAAAAAATAGGGAGAACTAGACTCACCACCTTCAGCTCCTTGGAAGTTGTTGTTGTTGTTTAGTCGTGTCCGCCTCTTTGTGACCCCCTGGACCAGAGCACGCCAGGCACTCCTGTCTTCCACTGCCTCCCGCAGTTTGGTCAAACTCATTTTCGTAGCTTCGAGAACACTGTCCCACCATCTCGTCCTCTGTCGTCCCCTTCTCCTTGCGCCCTCCATCTTTCCCAGCATCAAGGTCTTTTCCAGAGAGTCTTCTCTTCTCCTGAGGTGGCCAAAGTCTTGGAGCCTCAGCTTCACGATCTGTCCTTCCAGTGAGCACTCAGGGCTGGTTTCCTTCAGAATGGAGAGGTTGGATCTTCTTGCAGTCCATGGGACTCTCCAGAGTCTCCTCCAGCACCACAATTCAAAAGCATCCATTCTTTGGCGGCCAGCCTTCTTTGTGGTCCAGCTCTCACTTCCATACATCACTACTAGGGAAACCAGAGCTCCTTGGAAGAAAAGGTAATAAATAAACAAACAAGTATCTTTCCTCGCTGGCCTGGAAATCTCCCTGGGATGTTGGCGAATTGCCCCAAGTCCCGCCAGGCTCTTTAAAACACAGAAACCTGCATCTTGAGAAAAGATGTTATCAGTACTAGGGTTATAAATACTTAAAAAGCCTTTTTGTTTTCACCTCCTTCGAAAGCTGCTTTGCCTCTCCCGCTGCTTCTTTTTTCAACCCCAGGCTGCATTTAGCAGAAATTCTTCCTCCTTTCTTCCACCTCTTTCCCCCTTGGGAATATTTATTGATTTGACCCACATAGTCGTAGTTGAAAGCTGTCGGAGTCGTCCGTGGCGCCGCTAAATCTCTAGAGAGAGGAAGGGAAATTTATTTCCATTTGGTGACTATCGGTAAGCAGCCCGGGGAGTTCTGAAATCCTAAACACTCTCTCCCACGCCTCCCCAAAGCAGGGATGGTTTCGGAGAGCTGGGAAGTTAGTTCTGCTTGCAAAAATCTTGCCACCAGCAGGGCAGGCAGTCTAAGCGCCATTCCCGGCAAGGGCAGCAATGGGTCTTGGGAGCAGAAACTGGTCTCCGAAAATCCCCACATTTGAAGATGCCAGGTTTCCATGGAGGTGCACTGAGCAAGTTTCTAGATCTCAAGCTTTTGCAATCGTCATGCTTACAATTTCCAAGTAAGAGAGCCAGGCTGGTGTAGTGGTTAAGAGCATCAGGCTAGGACTTGGGGAGGTAAAGGTAAATGTAAAGGGACCCCTGACCATTAGGTCCAGTCGTGGCCGACTCTGGGGTTGCGGCGCTCATCTCGCTTTACTGGCCGAGGGAGCCGGCGTACAGCTTCCGGGTCATGTGGCCAGCAGGACTAAGCCGCTTCTGGCGAACCAGAGCAGCGCACGGAAACGCCGTTTACCTTCCCGCCGGAGTAGTACCTATTTATCTACTTGCACTTTGACGTGCTTTCGAACTGCTAGGTTGGCAGGAGCAGGGACTGAGCAATGGGAGCTCACCCCGTCACGGGGATTCAAACCGCCAACCTTCTGATCGGCAAGCCCTAGGCTCTGTGGTTTAGACCACAGCGCCACCTGTGTCCCTGTATTTTAATATTTTGTTGGAAGCCGCCCAGAGTGGCCGGGGAAGCCCAGCCAGATGGGCAGAGTATAAATAAATTATTATTATTATTATTATTATTATTATTATTATTATTATTAGGCTGGAGGGTGGTTTCAACACATGCACACCCCTCCATCCTCCATCCAGCAAACATGAGGCATTGCCAGAATCCATCAGGAGGGTTCGTGGCCTGCACAGGGTCCTAAGGACCAGATATAAAGGTCCCGGGGGCTGTATTTGGCCTCTGGGTGTGAAGAAGAAGAAGAAGAGTTTGGACTTGATATCCCGCCTTTCACTCCCTTTAAGGGGTCTCACAGCGGCTAACATTCTCCTTTCCCTTCCTCCCCCACAACAAACACTCTGTGAGGTGAGTGGGGCTGAGAGACTTCAGAGAAGCGTGACTAGCCCAAGGTCACCCAGCAGCTGCATGTGGAGGAGCGGGGAAGTGAACCCGGTTCACCAGATTACGAGTCCACCGCTCTCAACCACTACACCACACTGAGGTTCCCTCTGTCTGCTACGCAGGTTGCAGGATCTAGGTGCTTTTGCCACAAGATGTGTTTTTGTTTTAATGCAAACTCCAGGTATGTACAGACTCGTTTAAGAAACGTGTCTCCAGTATAAATTTCACACCACATCCCTGCCCCAAGACCAACTGAAAGCTTAGATGTTTCATCAATAAATCAATTTTATTTAAAAGAGTATGTTACAATTAGTTACACTAATTGACTTTTACCGAACAAAATTTTAAGAGTGGTTAGCTCAAAAGAAAATGAAGAATGAAACACTGCAGGAAAGTGGAATCAATTTTGTGTTTTTCTTTTTTTACCCTTTGCTTCCCCACCCCCCACCCCACAAAAAGAATCTGTTTTCTCCTCCACATCTTGAAAGTGCAACAAAAAAATACAAAGTACTGCAATGGAAGTCACAATGTAGAGATGTCTCCAATAAATTAAAACTAGACAGGGGAGCAAGAGAGCGCTATATGGCTTCAGAGAACCTGGGAATGACTGGTTCAAGTAAATGGGACATCTTTTATCAGCTACTTTAAAATGAGACTGCATTTTAAACTGCATTTTAACCTGTATTTTAAAATTATTTTTTTTTCCTTTTCCTCCCCCCCTCCCTCTTTTTCCCCTATTGTTTTTACTGCGATTTTATTGGTGTTAGCCGCCCTGAGCCCGGCTCTGGCTGGGGAGTGCGGGGTATAAATAAAGTTGTTGTTGTTGTTGTTTATTTCTATTATTATTATTATTTTAAGAAGCAGCATCAGGGGGGAGCAGAGACAGATTTTTAGACTAGTTCCAGGTATATAGGAAGTTTCCTCATGCGGAGCCAGGCCACTGGTTCATCTGACTCGGTGCTGTCTGCACTGACTGGTAGCAGCTGTTTTCGGCGTCTGGGCATGCGCAGAAGCGATTTCCAGCATCGCGCTGTGCCAGCCCGGCCCACGGATGATCTCCGTGAGAGTGATCCAGCCCATGGCTGGTAAACCTTGCTGACCCCTGATCTAGTCCGACCCCTGAATCAAAGATCCTTTCCAGCCTCTGCTCTACTCAAGGGAGTCCATTCCACAGCCAAACAGCTCTTACCATCAGAACGTTCTTCCTAATGTTTATTCGGAATCTCCGTCCTTGGAATCTGAATCCACTGGTTTGGGTCCTACGGGCTCCATCTTCCAGGTGGCAGATATTTCAAGGTGGCTCTCCTATCACCTTTGACTCCTTTTCTCCAGGTGAAACATACCCAGGTCCCTCAACCGTTCTTCGAATTGGACCAGTGACCCCCCAGCCCAGTATTGCCAAACTCTGTCCATCAGGGGCTCAGTTTCCAGAGACCCTCAAATGAGACTTTCCTGTTTACCGTATTTTTCGTCCCATAGGGCGTACCTAGGGTTTTTTGGGGGGGGGAATAAATGGGGAAAAAATTATTTTCCCCCCCCAGGCACGGGGCTGGGGCGGGGGAAGCCCGAGCTTCCCCCGACCCCAGCCCCCAGAACAGGCTGCTATCCGCAAGCCTGGGGAGCCCGGTGGAAACTCCTGCCGGTCTCCCAAGGCTTGCGGATATCTGCCCGAAGTCCGGGGTGCGCTCCCCAGGTTTTGGGCTGCAGGCTGCTGTCTGCAAGCCTTGGGAGCCCGGCGGGTGTTCCCGCCGGGCTCCCAAGGCTTGCGGATAGTTTCCTGAAGCCTGGAGAGCGAGAGGGGTTGGTGCGCACCGACCCCTCTCGCTCTCCCCGCTTCAGCGAAAGCCTGCATTCACCCCATAGGACGCACACACATTTCCCCTTCATTTTTGGAGGGGGGAAAGTGCGTCCTATAGGGCGAAAAATACGGTACTTTTTAAAAGGTGTCGGGAATGAACCTGGGCCTCTTTCTGCATGCAAAGGCGGCTGCTCTGCTCCCCGAAGGACGCCCCCCCCCCCCAGCCCTTGCATTGTAGAAAGACTGACAGCTGCTGGCAAGGGGCTTTGGCAGTCCAGAATCTGAAATATGCTGTTAATATGCTACTGCTGGCTTCCTCCTTCTCGCTGACAGGTTAAGCAGTGCGAAGAGTCTGTGCCTGGGGGAGTCAGGCTACTAAAAAAAGAACGGTTTCTCCATTTGGTCCTTGCAGAGGGTTAATTTACTTGCGCCGATATCCTCTCTCCGCGGCACAGGGTGAATGCAGGATGACTGAATCTGCAATTAGGTGTTCTGAGTACCCCAGGGCTCTTCTTTTTCCTTTGTATATAAGGTGCTAGTCCTCAAGCTTGGGGGAAAGTGTTAAAATGCCCAGCACCTGATTAAATGTCAGAAGCTACGGCGGCAGGAATCACCAGCAGGTTTTGTGGGGACCCCGGAGCACTCACCATGCAAGCTGCAAAACAGGGCACCATGCTAGCTTAGCTAGAGCATAGGGACGGACTCTGGCCATTCTAGTGTTTTATTCGGGGGGGGGGGGTGCGTGATCTACCGTATTTTTTGCTCTTTAAGGCTCACTTTTTCCCTCCTAAAAAGTAAGGGGAAATGTGTGTGCATCTTATGGAGCGAATGCAGGCTGTGCAGCTATCCCAGAAGCCAGAACATGAAGAGGGATCGTTGCTTTCACTGCGCAGCAATCCCTCTTTGCTGTTCTGGCTTCTGAGATTCAGAATATTTTTTCCCCTTGTTTTCCTCCTCCAAAAACTAGGTGCGTCTTGTGGCCTGGTGCGTCTTATAGAGCGAAAAATACAGTACATATTTGTCCAGCACTTGAGGCTCTTCGTTCGACAACTGTCACTTTCAGAGGCTTTTTCTTTTTCTCTCTCTTATACCCAAAAGGTGTTAGAAACCTGTGTTATGTAACACGTGAAATGCTCCCGGGAACTGCAAGGATAATGGAACTAAAGGCTTTTCTTTGTTCAAAAAGCGGTTGTAGGGTTCGTGTTGCCTTGCTGGAGATCTTTCGGCACAAAGTGGAGACCCCCTGCTTGTTAAAACTCAATTTTTAAAAGCTGTGTGCAATGCAAGATGAGGCAGGCTGACTCAGAAGCAAGCCCCAATTACTTCGGTGGGGCAGGGGCTGGCGAAGCCTGACGTTCGCACTTCTTGGGACTCTTCTGGGGGGTCACATGCCAGATGTGGGTGGGGTCAAAAGTGGGTGGAGCAATGGATGCAAGGCTGGTGAGGGGCGTGGCCTCGTGAAAGCTCCGAGGGCCGGGTGGAAACAGCTGAAGGGCCACATTCAGCCCTCAGGTTCCCCATTCCTTAAGTACGGAATTGCAGTAAAAAAGGTAAAGGGACCCTGACCGTTAGGTCCAGTTGTGGCCGACTCTGGGATTGCGGCGCTCATCTCGCTTTACTCGCCGAGGGAGCCGGCGTACAGCTTCCAGGTCATGTGGCCAGCAGGACTAAGCTGCTTCTGGCAAACCAGAGCAGCACACAGAAATGCCGTTTACCTTCCCACCAGAGCAGTACCTATTTATCTACTTGTACTGGTGTGCTTTTGAACTGCAAGTTGGCAGGAGCTGGGACCGAGCAACGGAAGCTCACCCCGTCGCGGGGATTCGAACCACCGACCTTCTGATCGGCAAGTCCTAGGCTCTGTGGTTTAACCCACAGCGCCACCCGCGTCCCAGAAAGGCACCAATAAGCCAACCAATTCTCCTTAAGGATGCTGTTCCTGGCTTTGGCACAAGCCCACGAAGGCCATGCAGGTCTCAAATGCAACACAGGGGCCAAACTGTGCCCCCAACTGGAAGGGAGGACGTGGCTTTGGAAGCAGCCAGTTGCCGACACATACGCCACAAACATTTGCTTTTGACATCCCCCGGCACAGCCTCGCGGCTGCTTGGGAGCTTTATCCTGTTACGGCTGCTAAGAATAGCCTCTCCATCGAAAATGCAGCTCCTGAATATTCAAATTAGGAATGCACCGAGCTGTTGTACGAAAACACAAACACCCTGACCCATTTAGGGGGGAAATAAATAAATTCCTGCTTAGCTTACACGGCGCGTTGGAGTTGCCGCCAGGGATGGCTTTGTGAGTAATTCCTTTTTTAAAAAAAAAAAAAAAAAAAAAAGGAAGAGAAGTCACCAGCTCGGAAAATGAAGATGCGTTAAAGGAAGCCGGAAGGGATGCCTTTTTAAAAAAAAAACCAAAAAAAAAACACCTACATGTCGCTTGCAAAGCAGGAGGGAAATTTAGGGAGGAGCGTGAGAAGCAAGAGAAAAACAGGTGCAATGCATATGGAAGGCGTTCGTGCTTCCACGCACTTGACGGATTTAATCTGGATTGCCAGAGAGCCGATTAGTGAGGGGGGGGGGGAATCTTGCCTAGGGCAAAGGACCAGAGTTCTGCTTTCAAGTGATGCAGCTCAGGCATTCAGGATAATTGAGAGGCAGGGTGTTCTTTCCCCTGGGGGCCACTGATATTTGCTTTTCCGCCAAACTGATCTGTGCATAGCAAAAAATAATAATAAAATCTTCCAATTGCGAAGAAACGACCAAGCTTATATTTGAGGTGCGAAGGGAGAAGGCGACTTGGGGCTCTTGATTTGACTCTGATTTATAGGGGTTTTTTTTAATTCCCTAACAGAGAAATCTAGCATGTCAAGGAGACAGCTAGGCTTCAGCCTTGCATGCTAGATTTCCACATACAGGAAGTTTCATTGCAATGCTCTTTAGGAGAGCAATCACACAGCTCCCACCGCCAACTAAAGCAGCCCAGTCCAAGCTTTGCCACAAGTTTTGATGAGTTCTGGGTTCTTGCTGTCAAGGGCCCAGAGGGTTGAAGCTTTGCCCAGGAACGAATCTGTGCTCAGAGCAAAAACTCTCACCTCTCAACACACGGCTTCCTTTCCCATTTTACCTGCGAGTCGCTCCCAGGATTCCTCATGGTTCTCCTACTGCCGTGTTTCTGGGCTGGGTGGGGACCAGCTGCTGACAGGTGGCAAGGTTCTGGATTTCAGTGTGAGCAAGGCTACACAACTCACTGGCCCCTTCCTCCCGCACACCAACACCCTGCACGGTGCTTCACACCATGAGTTTGCAGCCACCAATTTAGATGGCTTTAAATGGGGAGGCGTGTTGGGGACAACTGGTCATAACGGTTACAGAACCTCCAGCGTCAGAGGCAGTCTACCTCCGAATGCCAAGTGGTGGAGCAGGCCCCCTGGGCTTTCACGCCCCAAGCGTGGGCTTCTTGGTGACCAATGGACCTTTGCTAAGACGCCAGAGTTGCTTTGGCAGGCAAAAGGGGTCGATTCCCAGGGCTGAGACCATCACGTCAAAAACTTTTCTCCCTAACGCAGGAGCAGCAAAGATGGTCGCCCTCCGGACGTCCCCCGAGTCCAGCTCCCAGTTGCAGCCAGCAAGGCCGATGGTCAAGGATGGATATGATGGGAGTTCAACAGCACCCGGACGAGACCAAGTTGGGTACCCTGACGGGGCTCTGCCCCAATTTCTCCTGCAAGTCCTTACCGGAGAGAGCAACATCAGAACCGCAGCCACGTCAACGAAGGTAAAAGCCACCGTTTTAAAACCAGAGGTCAAAATTGTTGCAAATCAAGTTGAAGATGTAAGAGCACATTGCAGGGACTTCTATGGAGAGGAGAAATATCTGCCTATAACAGCAGTGATGCCTCGTTGACACTGACCCATGGCGGGGCCTTCTGGGTGGTGGTCCCCTGGTTGTGCAATGTCCCCCCAGTGCGATGTATCTGTCTCCATCTTTATGACGTTTGAGGAAGTTGAAAAGATCCCTGTTGCTCACAGGGCTGAAGAATAGTGTTCCCGGCAACCCTGTGATCACCGGGTGGAATAATGTTTTCAGCTGTTAGAGGTTCCTAAAGTGGATGATGGGATGGCCTTGGGAGGGGGCACTAAGCGGCAAGGAGGGGGGGTTGCCAGAGGTGTCAATGCCTCTCAAGACTTTGAGAAGCTGGCATCACCGGATCAAGTTCGGTTTTGTCAAATTAAACTAGCTTCAATTGGATTTTGAACGAACATGTGATGGTTTCAAATTCCTCAAGAGGGCAACCTCTAGCTACTGTGTCGCACTGCTCTCCTCGCTCCCCGATTTCATGTCACCCATCATGTTTAAAACATTTTGCAATCTGCTCAGAGACCCCTTCTGTGTTGTGCGACTGATAAACTGAATGCATAATGGACTGTAACAAACCTCCATGTAATAGCTGTGTCTTGGGAGATACACGTTTGAGAAGTTAAGGGAGGGAAGGGGAACCTTGGCTGAACTTTTGCATGGTCAATCATGGGAGCTGTGGCTCAGCGGCTCCTGGAGGGCCAGAGGTTCCCCATACCCAATGTCAGGGTTGTTAACAGAAGTCTCCACAGCCCCTGACAATGCAGGAATAGGCACAGCCACTCAATAGCTCGTTTTATCTGCCATTATAAATACTCCTTTCTGCTCCTCCACAGATGTTTCCCAGCCCGAAAATCCCCTGGAAAACTCCCGTCTCCTCTCCCCGAAAACCTAAAAAAGGAAGTTTGAACTTCCTGAAGCTCCGGCAAACAAGATGAACTCAATTTCTTTCTAACGCTTCTCTGGCTGCGGCTGGTGCCTGCAGCTACTCACAGGTTTGAACCAGCTCCTGAAAGCACTCTCTCGGAGGGAGAGGAGGAACCACTGAAAAGCAGAGGTGAGGCTTGCCTAGCCTGGAATGATGCGCTACGTTGAGGAAATAAGTTGACTGGCTAGAAAGTTCTGTGTGGCTTCCATGTCTGAACTTCTTCTAAAAAGAGAGGGGAACAGAGGCTGCCTGGAGTCACTCGGCAAGGGAAAGCGCTCTGCACTAGCTCAGAGGCACATGGCACACTGCCCGCCCCAGGAGGGAATCCTAGCCTCAAACACAGATGAAGCCTTACCTTAAGACCTGGAGAGAGAGAGAGAGAGAGAGACAAGATCTTTCTCACAATCTTCCTATTGCCAGCGCTGGCCACCCTACGAGGCCAACAGTTTAGAGGCAATTTTTATTCTACATGGGAAGATTCCCTTCAGCTGCAGTCTGCACCCTGAAGAAGTTGGAGCCAAACCCTGATTCAAGCCTGAAGGAAGAGACACCCCAAAGATGTTTGAGGCATTAGAGGGGGTCATTTTGAAGGAATGGGTTTCCCAAATCTAAAAACCTGACTGTGTAGTCAGTCTGGAACGGGCCCCAAAATCCGCATTTTTCCTTCTGCAAGGGAGCATTTCTAAAATGCATTAACATGAGCTGTTGAGCAAATGCATAACAGGAACCCAGCTGTATAAACAAAGCGCTCTCCTTTATCAGTCCATGACGGCAATGTATGGCCTTGACTGTTCCAGTGGAGCAGGGATGGCACGTCTGGGTCTTACCTTACATCCTGACCACACTCTGACGCATAGACCTAGTCCGGGAACAGCGCCAGGAGAGTTGGTGACCTTCTTACCCCAAGATAAGAGTGCCGGAACAGGAATACCCTTATATGGTCAAGAGTACAGGAAGAGGAACACCCTTTTATGGTTAAAAGTACGGGTGCAGGAACATCTGTGATGTCAACCTGCGTGTATAAGCTGACGTGGCTGGATTCCTGGGGAAGTGGGGAGAGGGTGCCTAGAGGATATATATACTGCATGAAATTTCTCATTTCTTTGGACTTGCTGTGAGCTGACCACGCAAGTGCCTTCTGCTATCTGGAGAGCAGAATAAACTCTTTCTCTGAACCAACCCTCGGTGTCATTTGACTTCCTTCCTCCCGTCCGGGAGCAACGCTCACCCTACCAATTGGTAAAGTCCAATAAGGCTACAATTTCACCTCCCAGCCCAGTTTCCTCCAGGTCACAGCTTGAGGCTGCTGCCTTAGCAACCAAGGAAGGCAAACCATTGGGGTCCCTCCAGCTCAGCAAAGCCCACACTGACTTGCAGAGATCCTCCAAGTTTCAGGTAAGGGACAGCTCTACCAGGAAGGAGACCAGGGACCTTCTGGCCGCTCTCCCAGATGAGCTGCGGCCTTTGCCCTTGAAACAGAACACCATTCCAGTCCTCATGGTTCTGAGTAAGGCAGGTTTAAACAAGGATGTAAGATGCTGCCTTAGAGCAAGACAGACCACTGGACAATGTAGCTCAGGACTGTCCACACCAACCAGCTCTGCAGGGTTTCAGGCACGGATCTCTTCCAGTCGTATCTGGAGATGTTGAGGATGGAATCTGGGACCTTTGACATGCTCACTTTGAGCAAAAATCCTTCCCTGGCATATACACTGTAACTTCCTACTTTCTGGACTCACAGATGTCCATGGAGGCGCAGCTCAATTCTGTGTCCAGGGCAGCTGTCTCCCAGCTCCATCTGGTATGCAGGATGAGACCCTCCCTGCCCACGGACTGTCTCGCCAGAGTGGTGCTTGCTCTGGTTATCTCCCGCTTGGACTACTGCAATGCGCTCTACGTGGGGCTACCTTTGAAGGTGACTTGGAAACTACAACTATGGATTTCTTGCCCTGCTGCTCCTGGCTGGCCACAGTGGGAGAGCGAGATACAGGGCTCGATGGGCCTTTAGCCCTGCTCCAAAGGGCTTTTCTTACACTCTCAAGTCAGGTGTTGACTCTTGAACTTGTGGGGAAAGCCTCAGAAAAGCATCCAAGTGTATGTCCAGCGGCAGTGAAGCCACACCTGCTTGGGCTTGTTCTCACACCCTACTTTTCCATTAAGCCCCACTGCAGCCCCTACTTCTTCTAACATGTGGGCAAATGATTTGGCTCCTCTGCCTACAGTACGTGCCCTAAAGCTGTGACCATGGGACCAGCCTTCTCCAGACACTGGGCACATGAACGCACACACGCCACCCTGCTCTGGAAGCCTGGCTGAGAACGGGCCGCCACTCCGGCTTACTCGGCCATCATCTCACGTGTTGTTTTAAAGGCCGGAAACTGGCCAGAAACTGACCCGGCCGCACCACTCTTGCTACGCCTCCTGGCAGGGACTCTCGAGCCATAAATCATAGAATCATAGAGTTGGAAGAGACCACAAGGGCCATCGAGTCCAACCCCTTGCCAAGCAGGAAACACCATCAGAGCACTCCTGACATATGGTTGTCAAGCCTGTGCTTAAAGACCTCCAAAGAAGGAGACTCCACCGCACTCCTTGGCAGCAAATTCCACTGTTGAACAGCTCTTACTGTCAGGAAGTTCTTCCTAATGTTTAGGTGGAATCTTCTTTCTTGTAGTTTGGATCCATTGCTCCGTGTCCGCTCCTCTGGAGCCGCAGAAAACAACCTTTCTCCCTCCTCTATGTGACATCCTTTTATATATTTGAACATGGCTATCATATCACCCCTTAACCTCCTCTTCTCCAGGCTAAACATGCCCAGCTCCCTTAGCCGTTCCTCATAAGGCATCGTTTCCAGGCCTCTGACCATTTTGGTTGCCCTCCTCTGGACACGTTCCAGTTTGTCAGTGTCCTTCTTGAACTGTGGTGCCCAGAACTGGACACAGTACTCCAGGTGAGGTCTGACCAGAGCAGAATACAGTGGCACTATTACTTCCCTTGATCTAGATGCTATACTCCGATTGATGCAGCCCAGAATTGCATTGGCTTTTTCAGCTGCCGCGTCACACTGTTGGCTCATGTCAAGTTTGTGGTCAACCAAGACTCCTAGATCCTTTTCACATGTACTGCTCTCAAGCCAGGTGTCACCCATCTTGTATTTGTGCCTCTCATTTTTTTTGCCCAAGTGCAATACTTTACATTTCTCCCTGTTAAAGTTCATCTTGTTTGTTTTGGCCCAGTTCTCTAATCTGTCAAGGTCGTTTTGAAGTGTGATCCTGTCCTCTGGGGTGTTAGCCACCCCTCCCAGTTTGGTGTCATCTGCAAATTTGATCAGGATGCCCTTGTATCCTGCTTTCAAAATGCTTTGAAAGAAAGAGGATGGTCGAAGACACGGCTTCACCTCGCCTTGGCCACATTCGCACCACACATTCAAAGCGCTATGATACCACTTTAAACCAAAGCTGTCAACTTTTCCCTTTTCTTTTCCTATTCGGAATGAGGGTATTTCCCTTTGGAAAAGGGAAACGTTGACAGCTGTGCTTTAAACAGTCACGGTTGCCCCTCCCAAAGAATCCTGGGAAGCAGCGATTTCCGGAGTGCCTTGGGAAGAGGGACCGACTGTTAAAACACCCTGGAAATTGTAGTTCTGGGAGGGGAATAGGGCAGAACTCTCCAGCTGCCGATCATGGCTGTGCTGGATAGCAGTTCAAGCAACAACCATGTGTCCATGATGGTGGGTTCTAATTTTGTAAGGAGGGAGGGTGGGATTTTCTTTCACCTCCTCTTCTCATCCAGCCCCTCTTTGCTCGATTTTAAATGCATGACGGAGACACTGACAAAAACTCAAATGCCACAAGGGTGGGGGGTGACAGAGGGAGTAGGTGTTATAAGCCCGGAATAGCCAAGGCGCCCGGATGCAATTATTAAATTTAAACACCGCCCCCCACAAAAAAAACCCCAACAAAATCTTCAAGCTGAAATTCCAGAATTACAAACACAACTTGGATGTTTCAATCCAGTTGGAACCAAAAGTGTTTTTCCTGAAATGCTTTGTCCAGAGACTTCCCCCCGCTTCTCCTGCCGACATCCCAAAATGCAGCCACAAAAACAGGGGGAAGAAATTCTCTCTCACACACACACACACATTTAAAAGGGGCTTCAAGCATTGAAATTCAAACTTCTTTCATGGTTTCAGAATGTGGGATTGGACGATGATGGCATCTGAAATTTGTTTCGGCTCCAGTTAATTCCTATGAATGAGAGCAAAGGCAGCTCCTTTAATGCTGTTTTCCGTTCCCGCCCCCTCTCTTCCTGGTTCCAGATTTATTTATTTTTTACGAGAGAAAAAAGAAGCACCACCATGGCAAATTCCGGAGGAAGGAAAACTCCATGTAGAAATGTAAGCATTCTGAAAGTTAAATGGCCGCCGAGATGAAATTATATATATATGTATATACGTGTGTGATAGTTTGTATATATAATTTTTTTTTTACATACATACATATATATGTCCAAACAGTGCAAATGGATGTACATTTCTATATCCAGTTTGTTTAAAAAAAAAAAAGGAAAAGGAAAGAACAGAAAAAAACCCTCAGCAGAGTCCATCTTTGAACAACAGGAAGGGGGGAAAACTGTGGGGGGGAGAAGACCCCCCCCATAATTTTCGGGGGTAAGAAACGGGATTCCCCGCTCCCACCTCCCTCTCTTCCCACCCTTCCTGCTTCCAACAGCTTGGCTGGATCCCTGCCTGCCCCCCCCCGCCCGCCCCCCCAGTTGATTTAACATGAAATTCACAAATGGTATTATTAATATTTAGTTTTAAGGGCTTTAATACAATAAACCATTTTCCCCTCTCTCTTTTTCGTTTTTAAAAGTGTTAATTTTCAGGAAGGGGGGGGCGGGGGAAAGGGATAATACGTTTTGCTTCTCGGTCTGTCTGTCTGTCTGTGTGTGTGTGTGTCTGTGTGTGGTTGTCTGTTTTTGTCCAGGGCGGCCGCGAGGCTAAGTCGTAATGTCTCTGTGCTGTGTCCGCATCATCTGAAAGATGTTCTGGAAAGGAGACCAAAAGAGAGAGAACGACGGCTGAGATACCAAGAGGAGCAATGGGAAAAGTGATCTACGGTCACAGAGCCTCCCCACAAAATCTGCCTTAAAAGTTGCCAGGGTTGCGAAAACATTCCTGGCGAACGCTGACAAAATCCTCGGAAGGGGCTTTCATGGGCACCTTCAGCGGCGGGGGAACAGCAGGAGGCCAAAGTTAATAAAAGGAGGTTGGCCGGCCGGCCAGCAGACCCAGGTCCTCAGCTTGGGCTCAAGCACACACCGCCTTGCCCTGGAGTGATGGAAAGTCAGTTTCCCCAGGCAAAGAAACTACAGTGGTGCCCCGCAAGACGAATGCCTCGCAAGACGGAAAACCCGCTAGACGAAAGGGTTTTCCGTTTTTCAATGCGCTTCGCAGGATGAATTTCTCTATGGGCTTGCTTCGCAAGACGAAAATGTCTTGCGATTCTTGCGATTTTTTTTCGCTCCTCACCCCCTTTTTCTAAGGCACTAGGCTGCTAATAGCCTTTTAGCAGCTAATCCGCTAATCCCTTAAGCCTTTAATAGCCGCTAAACCGCTAATAGCGCTAATCGGCTAATAGGGTTGCTTCGCAAGACGAAAAAAACGCTAGACGAAGAGACTCGCGGAATGGATTCTTTTCGTCTTGCGAGGCACCACTGTACAAATCCCAAGATTTCAAGCAGGAAAAGTGATACTGGGCATGCTCAGAAGAGCATTTTCAAAGCAGGGATTGGGGGAGGACCACCCGTGGCACACAGATGGTGTTGGGATTCCCAAATCCTTGGCCACCGGGCCACGCCAATTACCACTTCAACTGCAAATTATTATTATGCTAAGCCCACAATGTATGCGCGTTAAACTCGTGCACATTCAGCTTGACATGTATGGCGGGAAATATATAAATAAAGGGGGGCGGAAAGAGAGCAGGGTTCTGGGGAAAATGACTTTGGCAACCCCACCCACCAATGAACCCAACCTGCTTTGGCTGTTTGCAATTTTGGCCTTAGGCGCAATCCCCAGAATGGAACGAACTCCCGCAGTAAGCTGCAGGCTTAACTTTATTAATAATATTAAAGGTAAAGGGACCCCTGACCATTAGTTCCAGTCGTGACCGACTCTGGGGTTGCGGCGCTCATCTCGCTTTATTGGCCGAGGGAGCCGGCATACAGCTTCCGGGTCATGTGGCCAGCATGACTAAGCCGCTTCTGGTGAACCAGAGCAGCGCACGGAAACGCCATTGACCTTCCCACTGGAGCGGTACCTATTTATCTACTTGCACTTTGACGTGCTTTGGAACTTGTAGGTTGGCAGAAGCTGGGACTGAGCAACGGGAGCTCACCCCATCGCGGGGATTCGAACCGCCGACCTTCTGATCGGCAAGTCCTAGGCTCTGTGGTTTAGACCACAGCGCCACCCGCGTCCCTATTAATATTATTAGCAACACTTAGAAACTGCTGTTTTGAGTCAGATCAAGTCTTGGAAGACATCTCGGCCCAGTTTGAAACGGGGCGCCTCTTTGAAGCAGACCAGAGAGTGGGGTTAGCTCTTCCCAACCTCAAACACGTTCCGCACAACACGGAAAAGAAGCAGAGCTCTTATTCTGCACTTGCGCCAGAAAACTGGGGGGTTGGGAGGGTCCTCATCCCCTTACCTTGCTGCACATGTTGTCTTTACTGCAGTTCTTGTTATCCTTGTCTGTCGCCTCTTCCTCCACCTTTGAAAGGACAGGATTGTTTTAAGAGGAAGTATGGAAGCGAGCGGCGGCCAATCAGCTCCAGGAGCAGAGGTGTCAGCCCCGCCTCTTCCTCCACCCTTCCAATCAAACCTCTTGAGGTCCACCATGACAGATCGCTTGTCTTCCCCAAACCAGGCGCACCTCCAAATGGGCTCTGACCACCTGCACTGTTCCTGCCAGCCCCAACGTCACATGGCTATGCCAGCAGGGGATTGTGGGAGTCCGAAACATCTGGAGCTGCACTAGGTGGGGTGGGAAGACTAAGGAGGCAACCAGGAATTTGGAGGCAGCGTTCCACTGGCTCCCAGCAATAATAAAAATGGCGGCTCTTCCAGTTCTTAGCTTGCACGTGCCACATAAGAGCCCTGAAGCTAGATGAGGCCAACAGGCTCTTCCAATTCAACAGCTTCTTTCTCACGGTGGGTAAACAGATTCTTCCAGCAAGTCCACAGGTGGGGCTTAGGGCCCTCATAATTACGGGACTGCCTCTCCTGGTCTGCCCCGCAGAGGACCTTAAGGTCCATGAATAACCATAGCTTAGAGGTCCCGGGCCCTAAGGAGGCCAGACTATCCTCCCCCAGGGCCAGGGCCTTCTCAGTGATGGCTCCGACCTGGTGGAATGCTCTGTCCCATGTGACTAGGGCCCTGCAGGATTTAACCTCCTTCCGTTGGGGCTGTAAGACAGAGCTATTCCACCTAGATTTTAATTTGAATTCAGCCTGATCTTTTATTCCCCTTCTCTTCCCTCCCCCTCCCCTTTTATGAAGATCACCCGCTCTGAGACCCCACAGCTAATTCTCCCCTGGCCTCCTCGCTGGCCCAAGTAGGACCAATTCAGCCAGCTAGCCCTGGGGATTATCCAATGCTTATTTCCCCTAAATTGATTTTTTATTTTTATTGTTATTCATGTTTTTATACTGTATTTTACGCTGCTTTTACAATTAAGTGTTTTAAATTTGTTGTTAGCCGCCCTGAGCCCGGTTTTTGAACTGGGAAGGGCAGGATGTAAATAAAAATTTATTTTGATGATGATGATGATGAAGGCGAGAGCCTTCCACACTGTTACTCATAAGACAAGCCCTACCGGATCAGGCCAAAGAGGGACCACCTAGTCCAGCATCCTGTTCGCAAAATAGCCAACCAGATGCTCTAGTACAGCCTTTCTCAACCTGTGGGTCCCCAGATGTTGTTGAACTACAACTCCCATCACCCCTAGCTAGCAAGGCCAGAGCTCAGGAATGATGGGAGTTGTAGTCCAACAATATCTGGGGACCCACAGGTGGAGAACCGCTGCTCTAATAGGAAGCCTGCAAGCAGGAACCAGCCAAGCACAAGACAGCGATAGACATGAACAGGGTCTCTGCCCTCTCCTGAAAGGAGCATCTCTTAGTGGCTGCTGCAGGACGGACCACTTTGCAAAACCCTTTCCCAACCTGGCAGACAAGTTTTGCCAATCCTGCATACTGAGAACCGTAGGGAAGAGATCTCCTTGTGGAAGGCAAAAACACGCTTTGCATCACCATAAAAGGTAAAGGTAAAGGTACCCCTGCCCGTACGGGCCAGTCTTGACAGACTCTAGGGTTGTGCGCCCATCTCACTCAAGAGGCCGGGGGCCAGCGCTGTCCGGAGACACTTCCGGGTCACGTGGCCAGCGTGACATCGCTGCTCTGGCGAGCCAGAGCCGCACACGGAAACGCCGTTTACCTTCCCGCCAGTAAGCGGTCCCTATTTATCTACTTGCACCCGGGGGTGCTTTCAAACTGCTAGGTTGGCAGGCGCTGGGACCGAGCAACGGGCGCGCACCCCGCCGCGGGGATTCGAACCGCCGACCTTTCGATCGGCAAGCGTGCCCTGGCTTCTGAAACTCAGGTCACAGATTCATGCTGCACCAAAGACTGGAGTTCGCCCGGCACACCGGCCAGTGGGCTGGTGTCAGCTGGGGGCCTGCCAATTGCCCCCGTTTCCTTGGTTGCGTGCCAACAAAAGGATGGCCTCTCGCTCACATGGGCCTCCTTGGAAGTTGCTGCCTGCGTACCTTCACTTGGGGAATGTCAAGAGCCCAGTCCTCACGGTTCTGAATCAAGGGTTCAAAGAGGAACACAGGACGCTGCCTTGCCAATCTGCTCACCATCGTCGACACTGACTGGCTTTTACCCACAGCGCCACCCGCGTCCCTTGCATCACCATAAATGACGCCAAACGGGACTCCTCACCTCTTTCCGCCACTTGAGCTCGCAGAACACTCGCTCGAAACATTCGTGCATGTAGTTAAACTGCAATGGGGTGGGAGAGAGAGAAAGAGAAAACACAACCATCTCTCAGGACTGTGGGTTTGCACCTCTGATTCGGCTCTGCCATCCCAGCCGCAGCTCCACTGACCAGATGCCTCTTTCCCCCAAAAGGTCAGAGGCTGGCGCCCTCTGGTGGCAGCTCCAAAAGCATCGCTAGATATTCCGTGCCCCGGCCGCCTCCCCGATGCCTCGCTGTCTTCCCCGTCGGCCCACACTCACGTAAGGGGTGAAGATTTTCACCCAGCGTGGCTTCTTTTCCCCCCGCGCGTATTCGAAGCAGAACGCCATGCCCTCCTCGTCGGTGTCCCATCGCTGCATCTCGTCCCATTCGAAGGCTATTACCTGGTTCTGGGAGAGCGGAGAGGAGGCGGAGGTGTCAATGAGAGGGAACGAGAGGCAGACAGAAAGGACTGACAGAACTCGGGGCCAGGATGAAGAGACGGTGGATGAAGTTTGGCAGAATTTTTTTAAAAAAAATTATTTAGAGAAGTATTGTAAAATTAATGACTGTTAGGAAAATCTTGGAATGAAACTATTAGGCTTTAGTAGAAATGTTATAAGGAGTTATGTACAAATACTTTTTTTAATTCTAAGGTTTTTTCTTTTAAGGTGAGATAAGGCCAAAATAAATTAAGATAATTAAAGGACAGAATATAGTGAAAGATGGAAAGGATTTGCTGAGATAATTAATAATTAGAATACAAAAGAGGGAGGTGTGAGGAGGTCAAGGAAATAAGTTAACGAAGATAAGAATATGGAATTATTGGATTTGTTTTTAAATTTATTCTTTTGTTTTTGATGTTGGTGTATTGTATTCTCTTTTTTATTCTTTTTTTACTGATTTGTATTGTTAATTCTGCTCTTTCGCTTTTCTTGTTTTTCTTTCTTTCTTTTCTCTTGTAACTTTACATTTCCAATAAATATTTAAAAAAAAAAAATGAGAGGGAACGAGAGGGAACCTCCTTGGGTGTGGGGGCCTTTCAGCCGCTCTCGCCCCACTGCAGAGACCCACCCCAACCGCCCCAGCCAGGGACCCCTGGCGGCTGACCTCTAGCTGACCCTCCTCGGTGCAGGCATGGAGTTTAAAGTGCTTGATGCTGATGGCTGTGATCACGTGACCCTTCCGCCGCGAGTCACAGGAGCAGTGCGGGAAGATGATCTCGTTGTAACCCTCGCAGGTCCGCAGCATGTTCAGGTACTGCAGGGGAGGAGGCCGCAGGAAGTGAGGGGGGAGAGAGGATGCACCCTCCCTGCTTTCTAATCTGATTGGCTGAAAGGCCAGCCAATCAAGCACAGTCAGCGCTGCTCCCACATCCCGCTTCTTAGGGTTAATTATAAAGCAATGCTTGCCCATTTATTTGCTCATTTAGGAGGATTTAAAAGCCTCGATAAAATGCTTCCCAACCCTGTCCATCCAATTCTGGAACAGTAAAATAATTAGCGGCATATCGGCTTGTAATTCATTTCACTCAATTTTAACTCTCCTATCTAAAAGTAATTTTTTGTGTACTGTTCTCTCCCCTTCTTCCTTTATCGGCTTCCTACTTACCCTTCTCTTTTAACAGATTAAAATCAATAAAAAGTTCGACTATATTAGGAAAGCATAACCAGCATTGGACTAAACGTCTTTGAAAACGCCGTTAAAATTGGTAAAGGCACAAAACGAGGCTGCCCTCTCTCACTGCTGCTCTTGGCTATTCATTACGAGGGAACCTCCGGCAACAGCAGCGAGGGAGGTTTTCAGACATTAAGGGCTATGAAATGCACAACATAAAATCAGTTTATTTGCAGATGATGCCGCTCTTTTGATTTCCGATCCAATCCCATCCATCGCCAAGATTAAAACTTTATTAACTCGATGCAGTCCATGTGATCAATTCTAAACATGAAATACCGATCAAGAGAGAGGGAAAGGATACAAAATTCCGCATACGATACGGAAAAGACATTTCGCTGCTTCCAGGCGCTACAGCCCAGCAAGCAGGAACAGCAAAGCCCACATCCCAGAATGCTTTTCTCCGAATTGGGGGGGGGGGTAGAGGACTTCCCTTACCATGACCATTTTCCGTTGCTCACAGAGCTTCTGCAACTGGTAGGACTTCTCCTCGGCTTTAATGTACCCCTTCTTCACGTCATCAACAGCCTGGGTGACATAAGAAGCATTCAGAGACCGGCCTGTTTCTTCGACTAGGGCCGACGCCAGTATTTTTTGTTTCTCCTTGGCTCGGCTACCACAAGATCACCTGGGTATGCCTAGACCAGCTTTGGTCACCCTCCATTCCACTTCACTGTCAATCTCCGTGTTTTGCTTCAAACGCCACGCCAGCTCCTCACGTCATTAGGACTTCCAAGTTTCTAGTCCTTATGCTTAAAGCCCTAAACGGCCTTGGTACAGTATACCTGAAGGAGCGTCTCCACCCCCATTGTTCTGCCCGGACACTGAGGTCCAGCTTCAAGGGCCTTCTGGCGGTTCCCTCCCTGCGAGAAGCCAAGTTACAGGGAACCAGGCAGAGGGCCTTCTCGGTAGTGGCGCCTGCCCTGTGGAACGCCCTCCCACCAGATGTCAGAGAGTACAACAACTACCAGACCTCTAGACAACATCTGAAGGCAGCCCTGTTTAGGGAAGCTTTTAATGTTTGATGCATTATTGTATTTTAATATTGTGTTGGAAGCCGCCCAGAGTGGCTGGGGAAGCCCAGCCAGATGGGCAGGGTATAAATAATAAATTATTACTATTATTATTATTATTATTATTATTATTACTACATAAAGGTATTTTTAACAGGCATCCTATGACCGCCTGACATACAGTCTAGCATTTTGATTCTGTGTCTTTCAGCTTTATTAATCTGCACTGTTATTAGTTTTATCAAAGGTAACTGCTGATTGTTATAGAATGTTTTAATGGTCTGCTGACTGCCTGCAAAGAAAGCAAAGTCCAGGTAACTCGCAATTTACTTACATTTTACTTTTGCAATTGCAGCTTGGGGGGGGGGGCGTAATAAATAAATAAATGGAGAGTGGAGGAAACCCACTCTGCATTTATTTATTCCACACACACACACACACACCCCTGCACTAATATGCAATGGCAGCAGCCCAGAGTCCCCATGCCACCTTCCCAAAGCCAGGTGAGCAAGGTGCTGGACTTCTGGCCCTGCCACCTCCTTCCCAAAGGCAAGCAAGAAGCAGCCCTGCACCCTTGCAGTGAGTGGGCCCGGTTCCAGGGGTTCCTTGCTTTGCACAATTTTGCTAATAATAATATAATAATAATAATAATAATAATAATAATAATAATAATAATAATAAATCTTATTTATATCCCGCCCTCCCCAGCCGAAGCCGGGCTCAGGGCGGCTAACAACAATAAAACAGTACAAAAGTACAGCACAAACAACACTCTAAAATCATTCATTATAAAATAATTAATTCAAGCCACTGGCAACCATTGGGCCAGAGCTGTGCAAAGATTGCCGAGGGAGGGAGTCAGGCTGTGCCCTGGCCAAAGGCCTGATGGAACAGCTCTGTCTTGCAGTCCCTGCAGAAAGATGTCAAGTCCCGCAGTGCCCTGGCCTCTTGTGACAGAGTGTTCGCATATGCGCAGTAGGCAGGGACATAAACCCCTGTTTAAGATGCAAGTCACTTGTAGTACAGTGGACGCTCGGGTTCCGTGCGAATGTGATCCGTGCAGGAGGCACGTTCGCAACCCGCAGGGTTCCCAACCCGCAGTGCTGCGATTTGACGCTTCTGCGCATGCGCAAATGCAATTTAGCGCTTCTGCACATGTGCGACCACCAAAACCCAGGAGTAACCCATTCCGGTACTTCCAAGTTTCGGCGCGTCCATAATCCGAAAAAAAGCAACCTGAAGAGTCTGTAACCCGAGGTATGACTGTATTCTGAAAGAAGGAGGAAAACCTCTCTGCCCACTGTCACCATGCCATGTATAATTTTGAGCACTTCTGTTCACGCTACCCCAGCTGCCTTTTACCTCCTTCTCCCGCTCCCTGGAAAGATTGCAACATGACATGTCGCATATGGTCCCCTCGTGTCTCTACAGGCACTGTGCGTGTGAGACCCTCTGCAATCCGGGGGCGCCTTCATAAAGAAGAGCCTGCGAGGAGACGGACGGACGCACATACACAAAGACCGTGTGAGCACAGAGGAGACCGCCCGAGGGTGCCCACCTGGTGGAAGAAATAGGTGACCGCCAGGTCATTGTCGTTCAGAAGGACCTCCTCCTCCGTGGTGAAGAGCCACTTCCGGATCGTCAGGCAGGTCCCTGGCACGGCCGAGGTGTAGTTCTGCACGTAGAGCTTGTGGGGAAACTCGTTGGGCGCCAGCTTCCGCACTGGGGGGGGGGGGATGCAGAAATGTGAAGGGGAGTTGGAGGAGGAAGTGAAGGATTGCTACCACATATGCAGAGGCTGCTCATTTAACTCCCGGCTCCCCCCACGGATCCATAGACAAAGATGCCTAAACTCAAACCAGATCCTTTTAAACTATTTCACTGCCTAATTCCAGTGGGTGGCCCTGAATTACAATATTCTGGGTGTGTGTTTTTTTATAATAATATTTATTAAATGTTTAATAGTTACAAAAAGGAAAAAAAATGAAGAAATAATAAAAGTTTAACAGACAATACATCAAAAGTAAAAACAGAAGAACAGTACAACAAAACAACAAGAAATAGCAAAAACATTTAAAAACACATCCAAATTTTCATATCTTTATCTTTCATTTGCTTGTTTCCTCGACTTCCTCACACCTCCCTTTTTTGTATTCTAGTTCAAATTAACTGGTTCAGCAAATCCTTTCCCTCTTTCTCAATTTTATCTTAACAAAATCTAACTTTAAATTTTCCACTTTGGCCCTTTAACAATCAATTTTTCCATAATTCTTAACAACATTTCTGCTAAAACCATATAACTTCATTCCAGTATTCTACAATATTCTGGGTTGTGGGGAGAGAGAAAAGCTCATTTACCGTATTTTTCGCTCTGTAAGACTCACTTTTTCCCTCCTAAAAAGTAAGGGGAAATGTGTGTGCGTCTTATGGAGCGAATGCAGGCTGTGCGGCTATCCCAGAAGCCAGAACAGCAAGAGGGATCGCTGTGCAGCACTCCCTCTTGCTGTTCTGACTTCAGGGATTCAGAATATTTTTTTTCTTGTTTTCCTCCTCCAAAAACTAGGTGCGTCTTGTGGTCGGGTGCGTCTTATAGAGCGAAAAATATGGTGCATCCTCCGCAACGTGTAGAATCTTATAAAGGTATCATGCATTTCCCCCCACTTAGCAGTTTCTCGTTTTTTCTGGATTTTGTCTATTGCTTGAGCTTTTCCCTCCTAGGGAAGGGGCTCAAGGAAATCTCTGAACATGCAGAAGAAAGACACACACCCCACATACTCTGAACCTCCCACCCGGCTTCAGGCCTCACCAAATGAGTGATTGATCACTTCAAACAAGGCAAAGTAGTTGGCGGTTGTGCTGTCCATCCCGACTTTGGCAGCAACAGCCTGGAGGGCAAGAAGAGGGAGAAGAGAAAGAATAAGCATCAGACAAACTGGGGGGGGGGGGTGTTTAATGCTTGGGACAGTGCAAGGCACAATAGGGCTGCCTCTGGGCACACGACTGTCCCTTCAAGGGATGCTAGTATACACACAGGACGGCTGGCACGGTTGTCGCTTGCAGGACATTCTTCCATCTTTGGTGCCCTTGGGCTTCGTTATTCTGGTCACATCAATAAATATCTCAAATTATATCAATAAATAGCTCAAATCGCCTGTTCAGGCCTTCCCACCACTGTCACCACTGAATACGCAGTCTGATACAGTGGTGCCTCGCAAGACGAAAAGAATCCGTTGCGTGAGTCTCTTCGTCTAGCGGTTTTTTCGTCTTGCGAAGCAACCCCATTAGCGGATTAGCGGATTAGCGCTATTAGCGGCTATTAAAGGTTTAAGGGATTAGCGGATTAGCTGCTAAAAGGCTATTAGCAGCTTAGTGCCTTAGAAAAAGGGGGTGGGGAGCAGAAAAAAATCACAGCAACTCGCAAGACATTTTCGTCTTGCGAAGCAAGCCCATAGGAAATTCGTTTTGCGAAGCACCTCCAAAACGGAAAACCCTTTCATCTAGCGGGTTTTTCGTCTTGCGAGGCATTCGTCTTGCGGGGCACCACTGTAATGTGAAAACTGGTCACTCCACAGACGTTAGCTGCAGCTGGGATTTCAACAGCCCAGCAGTGGAAAGCCTTTCAGAAAATCTACCTCTGTCTTTGTGTCATATACAAACATATGGACTTTTGCTATAGCAGGGGGAAATAACATCAATTGCCTCCAGAGGGACAGAGGACCCACAACTCTTTTATGTCAGCTGGTGCGACTTTATTTCTTATGGTTTGGACACAGTGTGATGAAATACCCTGCTGTTGCACCTCTGGGTTGTTAGTAAAGCTCATTATGTTACAATAAAAGCATGAATAAAAAACCCCTCCCAACTCAGCATTTATCTATATATACACACACTGCTAGATTACATTATACGTATCAATTCTCTACATTCTGTCACACTGACCAACTGACAGGGTTGAATGCAGACAGGGGCTCATTCTGTTAGCCAAGATGTTTTCATTTGTTTTTAATGCTGTGGCCCATCCTGGCACCTTAGAGCAGTGTTTCCCAACGTTGGGTCTCCAACTGTTTGGGGACTACAATTCCCACCATCCCTGGCCACTGGTCCTGCTAGCTAGGGGTGATGGGAGTTGTAGTCCCAAAACAGCTGGAGACCAAAGGTTGGGTAACCCTGCCTTAGAGGGAATGGAGAGTAATAAATTAATAAGTAATAATCATAATAGGTTCCACTGTGCCTTGGGGCTGTTTGTAAAGGTTATTATGTTACAACAACAACAATAATGAAAAGGGAGTGAGCTGCTAATTCTCACGCCTGCAACAACAACAACAACAACAACAACAACAACAACAACAACAATAATAATAATGAAAAGGGGGTAAGCCGCTAATTCTCAAGCCTAACTCTGAGGCCAGAGCCATGAAGCCTGACCCAACCCCCACATCTGCTTGTTATTTTAGAGCAGCGGTTCTCAGCCTGTGGGTCCCCAGATGTTGTTGGACTATAACTCCCATCATCCCTGAGCTCTGGCCTTGCAAGCTAGGGGTGATGGGAGTTGTAGTTCAACAACATCTGGGGACCCACAGGTTGAGAAAGGCTGTTTTAGAGCAAGGACTCAGCGCAGCTTCTGCTTGCAAAGTGATTCAGGCTCTGGAGATGGTTAGGTCAGCTCTTTTCAATCCACCCAGTTTCAATTCTCGATATTAAGATGGTGGGGGAGGTGTGAGAGGAGGAGGAGGAGGAGGAAAGGGCTGGGGCCTTGAACTGAGCAGGGGTGGAAAAGGCTGGCGACAATGACCTGAGCTTCTAGCTTCCTCTACTTGGCACGGAGAGCCTGCCAAGGCCTCATTCTGCTCCTGGAGACAGGCAAAGAGCCGCTCATTATGGCACACCCCGGTGCGGACAGCCACAAAGGGTGCCACACACTTCCCTTTTCATGTCTCTCAGGGTGGAGTTTTCCCACACAAACGACTCAGTGCGTCACGTGCAGAATGGGAAGTTAAGCCTGGAGACCCGAGACAGCTGCTGCCTGTCTGTGCAGACAATGCTGAGCTGGATGGAACAAGAGTCAAGAAATCTGAGCCTCTTTCTTTCTTTCTTTCTTTCTTTCTTTCTTTCTTCTCTGCTGCCGGTGAGGAACCGCATCCCTAGATACCCCCCTGCCCTCCTCACCTGATACACCTGGTCCGTGGTGCTGTTCTTTTTGACCCGGACGGTCACTGTCGTGATGTCCGGAAGCGCCACTCTGAGCTCCACGTCCGAGACGCCGTTGTAGTTCTAGGGTGCAAGGGCAGGAAGATAAAGCCAGGATTTATTGTTTTTGTTTAAAGTATGCCTCTCACGCTCCAGTCCCAGGTTTTTAAGGCTGGTTTCTCCAGGGCACAAGGAAAGGATTCTCAGCTATGAGGAGCGATGTCGCAAAGAGAGGGGGAAAGAGAAGGGAGCTAATAATAATAATAATAATAATAATAATAATAATTATTATTATTTATACCCTGCCCATCTGGCTGGGTTTCCCAGCCACTCTGGGCAGCTTCCAACGGAATATTAAAAACAATACAGCATCAGACATTAAAAACTTCCCTAAAGAGGGCTGCCTTCAGATGTCTTCTAAAAGTCTGGTAGTTGTTCTTCTCTTTGACATCTGCTGGGAGGGCGTTCCACAGGGCGGGTGCCACTACCGAGAAGGCCCTCTGCCTGGTTCCCTGTCACTTGGCTTCTCGCAGGGAGGGAACCGCCAGAAGGCCCTCAGAGCTGGATCTCAGGGTCCGGGCTGAACAGTGGAGGTGGAGACGCTCCTTAAGGTATACTGGACCGAGACCGTTTAGGGGTGGGGAGGAGAGCTTTGGCCCTCCAGACGTTGCTGAACTGCAGCTCCCATCAGCCCCAGGAAGCATGCCCAATGGCTAGGGGTGATGGGAGACGTAGTTCAGCAACATCTAGACGGCCAAGGATTCCCTGCACCTAGTCAAGTGGAACCCTGCATTATCAAACTGGATTCTTTCCTACCATGAGCGGCTGGGGGAATCGAGCCTGCCTAAAAGGGTATGGGGCAGCCACCGGTCTGGCAAAGCCTTTGGTCCCACCATAATGAGAGGGGGTGGACTGTGGCTTCCCTGTATCATGGGGGACACCCTTCTGCACACAATTCATTAGGAGTACAGTTGTACCTCAGGTTAAGAACTTAACTTGTTCCGGAGGTCTGTTCTTAACCTGAAACTGTTCTTAACCTGAAGCACCACTTTAGCTAAGGGGGCCTGCTGCTGCGCCGCTGCTGCATGATTTCTGTTCTCATCCTGAAGCAAAGTTCTTAAACCGAGGCACTATTTCTGGGTTAGCGGAGTCTGTAACCTGAAGCGTGTGTAACCCAAGGTACCACTGTATAGGTAAACGTAAAGGGACCCCTGACCATTAGGTCCAGTTGTGGCCGACTCTGGGGTTGTGGCGTTCATCTCGCTTTACTGGCCGAGGGAGCTGGCGTACAGCTTCCGGGTCATGCGGCCAGCAGGACTAAGCCGCTTCTGGCAAACCAGAGCAGCACACGGAAACGCCGTTTACCTTCCCGCCGGAGCGGTACCTATTTATCTACTTGCACTTTGACCTGCTTTTGAATTGCTAGATTGGCAGGAGCAGGGACTGAGCAACGGCAGCTCACCCCGTCACAGGGATTCGAACCGCCAACCTTCTGATCGGCAAGTCCTAGGCTCAGTGGTTTAACCCACAGCGCCACCCGCGTCCCTTATACTTTTAGAAGTATACCCTGCTCCAAAGGAGCCCGGGGCAGCAAAAGGATCGATACTAATACAACTAAGACGTCTTTAAAAAGCTTAAATACAACCTTCTAAAAAAACAATTTAAAACTCATAAAAGCCATCACTTGTCCTTAAATAATTTCAGAATTTCCAGGAAGGGAACACTCAGCTATCAAATGCCTGGGTGAATAGGTGTGGGTGGGTGTTGGGGGTGGGTGGGGGTTCCCCACAAAGGAGGAACTACCACTAAAAAAACCCTGTGACAGGTCAGGCACCACCACCCCCCCGCCCCGTGGCAGTGGCACTACCCACAGGGCCTCCCCTGCTGATGGCTGGACCGGAGACGGTTGATACAGAGGATGGAGCTCTTTGAGGCGCCTGGGTCCCCAAGCCCCACGTCTCAGAAGGCTCTTTGCCTGGAGGGCCAAGCAAGTTCTTGCTCTGTAAGGGCAGCTTCTATCTACACCCTCACAGGAGGTTCGATATGCACGTACAGGTGGTGGGGGCCTTCCCCCCCCCCCCCAGGACGCCTTGTTCTGCTTTTCCTGTTTGCTGAGATGTCTGTCCCGCTCTTCTGCCAACTATGTCCTCCGCAAAGAGGCTCAAAGTATGCCGCTCATAAAAATGAAATGAAATGTGACGGGCCAATCCACTTAAACAGAAAGCAAGAGTGTGGGTGTTAGTTTTTGAAAAACAAGAACTAAGAACTCAAAACACACACGATTTCTCGACTCTCCTGAAATGCCTGGCAGGAAAAGTCATTGCTGAGCTTCTCAAAGCTCTAGACACCTTGATGAGAGAAGCCGGGGATTGAACCTACAGACTTTTGTTAATTATTTATTGGGGGGGGGGGATTGCACTGATAGCCCACTGATAGAGCCAGTGTGGTGTAGTGGTTAAGAGCGGTGGACTCGTAATCTGGTGAACCGGGTTCGCGTCTCCGCTCCTCCACATGCAGCTGCTGGGTGACCTTGGGCCAGTCACACTCTCTCAGCCCCACTCACCTCACAGAGTGTTTGTTGTGGGGGAGGAAGGGAAAGGAGAATGTTAGCCGCTTTGAGACTCCTTCGGGTAGTGATAAAGCGGGATATCAAATCCAAACTCCTCCTCTTCTTCTTCTTCTGCAAAGAGCTCAAGATGGGGAGCATGGTTCTATCCCTCATCATTTAATCCCCACAACAATCCTGTGAAGTAGGTTAGGCTGAGAGGCAGCGACTGGCCTAAGGTCACCCAGTGAGTTTCATGGGCAAGTGGGGATTTGAACCCTGGTCTCCAAGGACTTAGTCCAACACCTTAAAGGTAAAGGGACCCCTGACCGTTAGGTCCAGTCGTGGCCGACTCTGGGGTTGCGGCGCTCATCTGGCTTTATTGGAGCTGGCGTACAGCTTCCGGGTCATGTGGCCAGAATGACTAAGCCGCTTCTGGCGAACCAGAGCAGCGCACGGAAACGCTGTTTACCTTCCCGCCAGAGTGATACCTATTTATCTACTTGCACTTTGACGTGCTTTCAAACTGCTAGGTGGGCAGGAGCAGGGACCGAGCAACGGGAGCTCACCCCGTTGCAGGGATTCGAACCGCTCAACCTTCTGATTGGCAAGTCCTAGGCTCTGTGGTTTAACCCACAGCGCCACCCGCGTTCCTGTCCAACACTCTAGGGCAGGGGTCTGCAACCTTTAAGACAAAAAGAGCCACTTGGACCCGTTTCCGAAGGGGAAAAAAACTGGGAGCCGCAAAACTCGTCATTATAAAAATAACTTTTTTGTCACTTTTTTATTATTTCTTTGTTTGACCCCTCAGAATTACTCCTCCTCTTAGAAATAAACGTTAAATTAACAAGTTACCTTTTTTTGTGTGTGTGTTCTTCACTCCCCTTCAAAACAGTGACCAGCGTACATGCCCCCTTTCAATGCAGTGACCAGCGTACATGCCCCTTACAATGTAGCGGGCGGGCGGGACTAATGCACGCACCGCCCGCATGCGACGTCACAGCCAGTACAGCACTCGCCACAGTGGGGAGTGTCGGGGCGCACAATGCACCTCCTCCCCTCGCTAGTATCCGCCCCGGCAAAGGTGTAAAAGAGCCACATGCGGCTCCGGAGCCGCGGGTTGCAGACCCCTGCCCTAGGGCACACTTTAAGCATCAACTGCACATGCTCTGGCATCTCCCTTGCAGCGTCCGGTTTTTTGCTCGCCTACCTCATCTGACTCTGACAAGAACTCCTGCATGATGTCGCTCTCCCCGATGACCCGGATGGAACACACTGCAGAGGGAAGGAGAACGGGTCAGTTAACAGGCAGGAAGCTGGTACAAAAAATGGTATTATACATCTGTAAGGTTATATCATATTACAAAATCTGGAAGAACTGCTGGAGGAAATGTGGAGTGATGGGAACGTACAGTCATATGTGGCGGGACTGTCCGTTAGTTAATGAATTTTGGAAACAGATTGCTATAGAAATATTGGAAATTGTGGGTAGGAAGGAATATCTAAATTAATGGTTCTTATTAGTATGAGTAGCACTGAGTTAAAAAACAAAACAGGAATGTAAATGGGTAAAATTGATGGTAACCGCAGCCAGCCAGATTATAGCGAGTAATTGGAAAACTGCAGAAGAGTTAGAGGTGAACCAATGGAGAAAAAAACTGAATAATATTATAATTTTAGAATATCTAACTGTGAAGATAGACAGAATGAAAGGGTTTAAGGTCCGTGAGAAAGAGGAGGATTGGCTTGAGAAGATATTGAATTACTTGGGTAGGTTTGAACAATTTGGGGCAATTAAAATGTTAGAAGTTAAATAAACCTTGTGGATGGAGGAGTGTTAACGTATATAAAATTGTGCATATGGTTGATTTGAATATGTTATTATTGATTATGTATACTCAATGTATCAGCCACCTGGGGGTTTCACTATTTGTGTTTTGGTTGTTGGTAAAAAAATATATATTTTTAAAGTTAATGGGCAGAACAAGAGGAGGTCAATCCCTGGATTGTTTTCAAGGTTCCTTGGAGATTAACAGTGGTGGGTCTGCCCCACTGCTAAGCACAGACTCCCACCTGCTTATTCCATGGCCACCCCAGAACATTTAGCCTGTAAAAAACTGGGGAGGGGACTATATTATGTGCTTGCCAGGTGGGCTGCTAATGCAATTTATGTGGGGTTGGAGAGGGAGGTAGTGCCCCCCCCCCATCCAGTACTGATCAAATGCACACCTCCTTAGCTACAGGACTGGGTGCTCCCAGGATAATCTTTGCACTTTCTGCCTTAACCAGACTTCCATGCCAGAGGAGGAATCTGAAGGGCTGGACAGGAGGCAAAGGCTGTTTCCTGTCGACCTCAATTCTCAAAGCTTCCAGGGCAGCCTGAGGCTCGATTAAAGAACTGTCAGGGCCAGAGATGGGCAGCCTGAGAGGCCTTCTGGATGCTCTCAGGACTACAACTCCCATTTGCCCATGCTGGCTTCTGCAGCTGCTGGGACTTGGAGTCCAGCCACATCTGGGCGGGGCCACAGACATTTCCCAGGTGATCGATCGAATGAGGTTTAGCCGGTTGCATGATTTAATGCATCTGCATGTATCTGCTTATTCTCGTAACTCTAAATAAAAAATGCCCTCTCCCCGAACAGGAATTCCTCCCCGCCAAGCCTTATAAGGAATGCCTCTTTTAAGAGCATGACTTGTTACCTTGCCCTGAAAACAGGTTCTCTTGCTTAAATTTTTTAATCTTAAATTACTGGTGCTAGTTTTTACTTATTGACAGTTTTATTGGGTTTTATACATATATATAAGCCTCTTTGAGGCTTGCTGAGTAGGTTTGTTTGCTTCATACAATCAAGTCGTGTACAGTGGTACCTCGGGTTAAGTACTTAATTCGTTCTGGAGGTCCATTCTTAACCTGAAACTGTTCTTAACCTGAAGCACCACCTTAGCTAATGGGGCCTCCTTCTGCCGCTGCACCGCGGGAGCCCGATTTCTGTTCTCATCCTGAAGCAAAGTTCTTAACCTGAAGCACTATTTCTGGGTTAGTGGAGTGTGTGACCTGGAGCGTATGTAACCCGAGGTACCACTGTATAAATGTTTTGGAACTAAAGAATAAAATAAATGCATGCAAAATCTGTGGCGCCATTCACTGCAGAGATACTTTTAAAAATCAAATTATTAGCCTTTTGTTTCAGCTCCACTTCTAAAGAAGCAGCTGACCAAACGGGGGTTTGTTCAGATGAATCGGCTGTCAGTGAAGAATATGCCAACGGCCCCCTCCCCGACCCGCGTGCTCTTGTCTGCGTACCCTTTTCAAGGTATTCCTCCAGCCCCCGCCGCCTGGCATCCAGCTGCTGCTCTGACAAGGAGAAGGGCCACTTGCCCGGCAGGCGGGGGAAGGTGAAGCTGGCAAACTCCCGCTTTAGGTTCTGGTGTAGGATGGCAAACTCCCGGTACCGCTTGGAGCACAGCTGCCGGCCTGCCATGTAAACGTTGTAGACCTGGGAGGGAGGCAGGAAAAGGGCAGGGGGGGAAACAAGGTGAAGGCGGGTCCGTGTATTGCAAACATGTGATAAAACCATAAACAGTTAAAAAGAAAACATCAATTAACCGCTGCCGAAGGATATACTCAGATCCAGCAAAAGTGATGGGGAAAGGCAGTAGCTCAGGGGTGGAGCACCTGCTCTGAGTGCAGAAGGCTCCAGGTTCAATCCCAGACCACATCCCCAGGTAATAATAATAATAATAATAATTTTTATTTATCCCCCACCCTCCCCAGCCAAGGCCGGCTCAGGGCGGCTAACAAGCAATAATAAAAACAAGTTGAATGAATACAACTTATAAACAAGATTAAAATACAGCATTAAAATATTGAAATATTGAAATATTAAAATGTAGCCTCATCGCGGGAGGAGAAAGGAAAAGAAAAAAAAAAGAGGGGGAGGGAATCAAATTGGCTCCAAGCCAAAGGCCAGGCGGAACAACTCTGTCTTACAGGCCCTGCAGAAAGAAATCAGATCCCGCAGGGCCCTGGTCTCATGAGGCAGAGCGTTCCACCAGACCGGAGCCAGAGCTGAAAAGGCCCTGGCTCTGGTTGAAGCTAATCTGACTTCCTTAGGGCCCGGGACCTCGAGGGTGTTGCTATTTATGGATCTTGAGGCTCTCCGTGGGGCAGACCGGGAGAGGCGGTCCCGTAGGTACGAGGGTCCTAGGCCGTGAAGGGCTTTAAAGGTCAAAAGCAGCACCTTAAATCTGATCCTGTACTCCACCGGGAGCCAGTGCAGCTGGAAAAGCGCTGGGTGAATATGCTCCCATGGCAGAGACCCGATGAGGAGCCTCGCTGCAGCATTCTGCACCCGCTGGAGTTTCTGGGACAGCTTCAAGGGAAGCCCTGCATAGAGGATGGGGAAAACTCCCAGCTTGAAACCCTGGAGAGCTGATACTAGTCAGTGTGGACAACACTGAGCATGATGGACCAATGGCTTGAATCAGAATAAGGCAGCTCTCTTTGGTCCAGTTAGGGGGTCAAAAAGCCGAATGCCCCAGCTATTTCCCAGGCTGTTTACCTGACTGTGTTTTTTTAAAATATAATATGGTGCTTTTGGAACACCAGTTTATTAATATTTTTCTTATCAATCAACTTTTTGTAAGCAGGAAGTTGCCTTGCATCAAGCAAGACTCACTGCTTCATCAAGCTCAATATTGTCCACACTGGCTGGCAGAGCCTCTCCAGGAGATGGAAACTGGGACAGTCTGCATGCAAAGCAGGTGTTTTACTGCTGAGCTCGTTTTACTTATCCACTTATTTACTTTTACACCCCACACACGTTCTCGTTGTTCCGTCCTCTTAGCCCAGCTATGCCAAAAGAACCTTGAAGTTCTTACCATCAAAAATTCTGATTTGTTTCTTAAAGAGAATAACACAACATAAATAACTGCGTACTGTATAGAGATGCACTGCCCAGGGCGGGGGGATAACAAACCTCTAATTCTGCCCTAAAATCAGATCTCCCTCCAGTACCTTATTTGGTAGGCTTGCCATACGCCTGGAATTTTCTAGACACAGCCGGAATACTGCAATCGGAAGAAGTGCCCGGGCAGACATCGCTGAAATGCCCGGGAAAATCCAGATTTATGGCAACCAATGTCAGAAGTCTAGATTTCCTTTAAAATAGTTCAAAAACTTCATATACCGTATTTTTCGCCCCATAGGACGCACCGGCCCATAGGACGCACCTAGTTTTTTGGGGGGGAAATAAAGGGGGGGAAATTATTTCCCCCCCAGGTGCGCTGCGCTAATCCCGAAGCTTGGGGCGTGCGGAGCTCAGCGCGCTCCAAGCTTCTGGGTGCCGGCAAGGTCTCCGCTAGCCGTGGGAGAGCTGGGTTTCCCACGGCTAGCGGATAGCTTCCTGAAGCCTGGAGAGCGAGGGGGGTCGGTGCGCACCTCAGCGAAAGCCTGCATTCGCCCCATAGGACGCACACACATTTCCCCTTCATTTTTGGAGGGGAAAAGGTGCGTCTTATAGGGCGAAAAATACGGTATATTTTTTGATATTTTGCAAAAAAAAAAAAAAAAAGGTCAGCAAAATTGTGGAGACCCCTAAGTCATCAACACACAGACTCCAATTTAGCACATGATCCTTTCTAAACAAGGACTTTGCCTCTCCTTGGAAATGTAGTTCCTGTTTCACAAGTGGGGGGGGGGGAGAGGAAGGGGGTGGAAATCAATGCAACATCCGTCTTGCCCGTTCAGTGAGCAAACTTCCCCACTGTACTCAGAGCCCGTAAATAAGCTGCCTCATTCCAATTACTGATGAGTAATTTATAGCCATACACACACACAGGCTAAAAGGTCCCAAACCCCACAAGACCAGATGGGATCTGAAGGCTTGACTGGGTCCTTTGGGAATTCGTGGGCAGCAGGCTGCTTTGGCACAGGCTGGCACAGCAGATGGGCACACGCCCCACTCCTGCAGGGCTGGCACATGACCAGGAATAACTCCGCTTTTCAATGGCTACCCACGAGGGGTGGGCTAGGTTTTGGAGAACGTTCGAAAGAGGCAGCGTGGAGAAGCTCTGGAATGGGGATGGGATGCCCTTGGTTCATAGAATCATAGAGTTGGAAGGGCCCCACAAGGGCCATCGAGTCCAACCCCCTGCCAAGCAGGAAACACCATCAGAGCACTCCTGACATATGGTTGTCAAGCCTCTGCTTAAAGACCTCCAAAGAAGGAGACTCCACCACACTCCTTGGCAGCAAATTCCACTGTCGAACAGCTCTTACTGTCAGGAAGTTCCTCCTGGGCAGAAGAAGCAGTGGGACAGAGTGTCCTCTGCAACAGAATCACCCTCTTCTGGATACTTTACTCAGTGCATGGCAGCAGGGGACAGCCGGTGGTTTTCACAGTGGGGAGTCCAATGGCAAAGAAGTCCCCCTGGAGTGGCCATGCAGATAACACGTTTTGCTGCACCTAGGTCACATTCAGGCCACACACTGAAAGGACATCACTTCCCCCAAAGAATCCTGAGAGCATAGTTTACCTCTTGCACAAAGCTACAATCCCCAGCACCCTTAAACTACAGTTCCCAGGCTTCTTCAGGGGAAGCTTTAAATATGTTTTCTGTGGATGTGGCCAAAGTGAGGTTGGCTTTCTTTCCATCACCAAAAGAGGAATCTCAGAGGTGCATCATGCATCACCAAGCTTCCTTCACCAAGTCAGGTCAGAGTAGAATTTGCTCCAGGCGCCCTCTCCTTCAGAGGTGAGGCCAAGGGCAGCTAAACGGGTTGCGGAATGCCTTTCGCAAAGCATTTGCCCAGTGTGCGCACCCAGCCTGCTCTTATCCTGTTTAAATCAGTTGCCGTTTTTGTCAAGCCACAACAAAACAGCCATTTTGTCACATAGAGGAGGCAGAAAGGTTGTTTTCTGCTGCTCCAGAGAAGCGGACACGGACCAATGGCTCCAAACTACAAGAAAGAAGATTCCACCTAAACATTAGGAAGAACTTCCTGACAGTAAGAGCTGTTCAACAGTGGAATTTGCTGCCAAGGAGTGTGGTGGAGTCTCCTTCTTTGGAGGGCTTTAAGCAGAGGCTTGACAACCATATGTCAGGAGTGCTCTGATGGTGTTTCCTGCTTGGCAGGGGGTTGGACTCGATGGCCCTTGTGGTCTCTTCCAACTCTATGATTCTATGATTTTATCCTTTTGGATTCATCTATTTATTGGCACTTCCCCAGCCTTACCCTTAGAAAACGTCATGAAGGATAAGGCTACCTGTGGCTACTAGCCAAAATGACTCTGTTCTACCCTCCCCTGTCGGAGGCAGAAGGCCTCTGGGGATCCCAAGCAGGGAGAGCTGCTGCTGGCGCTCAGGTCTCGCTTGTGGGCTTCCCAGAGGCGCCTGGTTGGCTGCTGCGAGGGCAGGACGCTGCATTAGAGCCATCAAGCTCTTCTGGTGTCCCTGTGCTGCGGGCTGAACCCAGAACCACTGCCTGCCAAGAGGATGCTCTGCCTCTCAATCCATCCTGCTTAGGGTTGCCTACACCAACAGGAAGAGGCTCTCCGGGGTTCAGGCAGGGGACCTGTGCAGCCCTAGCGGGAGATGCCTTGAGGGACTGAACCAGTGGCGTAGCGTGGGTTGTCAGCACCCGGGGCAAGGCAAGTAATTTGCACCCCCCCTCGCTGCACTGTCCCTCCCCCAGATAGTCCCTCGCTCTCTCTCCGCACCGCACCGCACGCCTGGCACCCTCCCCTCCACAGTGGGCGGCGACCCGGCGGCTTGGATCGGATTCGCACAGCCAGCACTGCAGTGAGAGAGAGTGAGTGAGCCAGGTAGGGGCAGAGAGCTGCGAGTGCGAGCGCGCCCCACCCTCAGATGTTGCGCCCGGTGCGGCCGGGCCCCCCCTGCACCCCCCACGCTACGCCACTGGACTGAACCTGGGACTTGCCATGTGTAAAGTCGACCACTGAGAAACAGTGGCCTTGCTTGAATGGAGACTTGCGTTAAATAAGTTGGAGTTCTTGTTATTAAATATATCAAGAAATGGAGACTTGGACATTGGAAGATACAGCGAGAGCCGCACCCGGGCCAAATCTGGGAGTCTGGGAGCGTTGAGAGTTGTCAAGAGGTCCCTAGTCTCCTCCCATAGCCACAATTCCTATACAGTGGTACCTCTGGTTAAGAACTTAATTCGTTCCGGAGGTCCGTTCTTAAGCTGAAACCGTTCTTAGCCTGAGGTACCACTTTAGCTAGTGGGGCCTCCTGCTGCCACCACCGCGCGATTTCTGTTCTCACCCTGGGGCAACATTCTTAACCCAAGGTACTACTTCCGGGTTAGTGGAATTTGTAACCCAAAGTGTTTGCAACCCATGGTACCACTGTAGTGGTTTAACATATAATCACTCTTCACAGGGAACTCTGGGAATTGTAGCTCCTAGGGGAAAGGGTGTGTGCCTCCTAACAGGTCACAGCACCCTTGAAAAACTACAGCACCCAGAATCCTTAGGGAGCAAAGCCATGGCAAACGGCCTCGGCCCAGTATACCTGAAGGAGCGTCTCCACCCCCATCACTCTGCCCGGACACTGAGGTCCAGCTCCGAGGGCCTTCTGACGGTTCCCTTGCTGCGAGAAGCCAAGTTACAGGGAACCAGGCAGAGGGCCTTCTCGGTGGTGGCGCCCGCCCTGTGGAACGCCCTCCCATCAGATGTCAAAGAGAAGAACAACTACCAGACTTTTAGAAGACATCTGAAGGCAGCCCTGTTTTTAATGTATGACACATTAGTGTATTTTTGGTCTTTGTGGAAGCCGCCCAGAGTGGCTGGGGAAACCCAGCCAGATGGGCGGGGTACAAATAATAAATTATTATTATTGTTGTTGTTGTTGTTGTTGTTGTTGTTATGGCTGCTGAAAACGACACCACAGTGCTTTAAATGTGTGGTGTGAACAGGGCTGTCTTCTCCTGAGTTCTTTCTGCTTGCCGGAAAGCTTGGGCATGAGGCGGGGAGTTCCCAAAGACTCGCACAAGCAGTTTGGAGAAAAGGGGGCTCCTGCTGTCTTTTCCCTCCTCCACATTACAGACCAAGAAAAATCCCTCTCCCCTTTCCATGCCCAAGAGACAGAGAGGAGAGTTGCAGACGGGCAAACGCTGAAGGCAGACACTCTCTCTTTTGCCCAAACATTTGCTAGCCAGACTCTATACCAGTCGAGGAGCAGAAAGACATGCCAGAGCGTCCCAAAGCCCTCCGCCACAAGGCACAGGCGCCCAAGAGGGACCCCCCCAGCCGGGCTGGTACTCACCACAAACTTCTCACCATTCTGTTCCACATGCTTGTAGGTGGGGATGGAGATGGGCACCGCCTGCTTCTCAGTGTAGTCGTAGAACGACTGGCCCAGAGAGTCGTCGCTCGGGTCGAGGTTGTCGGCCTCGTGGGGAGGCACCGAAAGAACCGTCAGGATCAGCTCCTTCTCCCCCGCCCGGATCAGGTCCACCACTTGCTTGTGCGTCGCCCCTTCGACGTTCACGCCGTTCCTGGCAGAGGAGAAGGGGGAGACGGTTGTTCCACAAGCTTGAGGCAGGCGCCAACATTATTGGAGTCAGTATTAGCAAATAAAAACAGGTGCAGAAACTGAAGCGACAGAACAGCGCTAGGATTTGAAAATCAGAGGAAGATAAAGGGACAGGGGGTGTTAAAATTCAGGACTTTCCCTGCTGCCTTAGGTCTGGTGTATCAAGCCCCTCTTAAGACGTGTAAAAGGCTGGGAAGAAATAGGAACAATCCCAGGCGAGAGTTAGGATGAGCTACTATCTTTTGTGAGTGGTAAGGGATAAGAATTACTTTTAAGAGAGGACTCCGTATTCTACCTATTCTATTTCTATTTTTTGTAGCAGCTATTTTATCGTATTATGAAAAACTTTAATAAAAATCTCATGACAAAAAAGAAGTGTGCCTAGCTATTGCTTGCCAACATCATTTAGTAATAACCTGGCTGGTGTGTGGATTTCAAGATGATCTCTGCTGCAAGCTGCGCAGACTCCTTTTTTACAAGCTTCCACTTGGAAATTAAAGGAGGGTGGCACCATGAGATCCGGCCTTTCTATACCTGTGGGGTGCTCTCTCCAGGAAGTCCCGCCTGGCACCATCTTTTGGAGGCTCCAGGCAAAGGCTTTTCTCTTTGCCTCGGCTTTCGGCCCTTGATTTGAATGGTGGCACTGTGGCCTCTCTGAGTGAGGTGGGACGGGTAAGTCCTGATCTGTCTTATCTGTGATTTTAGACTGTTGTTGGATGTTCCTAACTGGTTTCAATGCAAGTTGATCTGTGTCACTCCGTGAGAAATGCAACTAACAAATATTACAAATAAGCCTGCCATTTAGGGACGCTAGATATCCTTTGCTCTCATTCTTAACTTCTTCTCTAAGCCACTGAGCCACTAGCCCAGAAACCTATGCAGTAAAGACGATTTAGTGGAAATATTTGGAAAGTGATGTCTATGGGGAGGAGGTACATTTAGAGCAACCTAACTTCTCTCTAAGGGACGCAGGTGGCGCTGTGGATTAAACCACAGAGCCTAGGGCTTGCCGATCAGAAGGTCGGCGGTTCGAATCCCCGCAATGGGGTGAGCGCCCGTTGCTCGGTCCCTGCTCCTGCCAACCTAGCAGTTCAAAAGCACGTCAAAGTGCAAGTAGATAAATAGGTACCACTCTGGCGGGAAGGTAAACAGCATTTCCATGCGCTGCTCTGGTTCGCCAGAAGCGGCTTAGGTCATGCTGGCCACATGACCCAAAAGCTGTCTGCGGACAAATGCCGGCTCCCTCGGCATATAGAGCGAGATGAGCATGCAACCCCAGAGTCGGTCACGACTGGACCTAATGGTCAGGGTTCCCTTTACCTTTAACTTCTCTCTCTCTCTCTCTCTCTCTCACACACACACACACACACACACACAATGATGGGAGCTGAAGGGGCAGCAATTCTTCAGGAGACACCGTGCAGCTCAGACTAGTTACTGACTAAGGCTGCAGAACTTGCCCCCCGCCTCCCTGTTCAATGCCATTTACAAACTCGACAGGAGCCTGTCACATCCCGTTTAAGGCGCACGCGGGCAAAATCATTTGGGAACTTGGAAAGGAAATGTTTTGTAAACAGAGCCGTGCGGGAGGCGGGATGGAAGGCAACTTTCTGGCTCTTGAAAACGCAACCCACACACACACACTTCCCCCAATAGAGAGGAATTTCCTTCTCCGGGGACTTTTACTTGCAGAGAACAATGCCTCAAAAGTCCAGAGGAGCTTGGGCGAGCCTGAATTCAGAGAGAACATTGAGCTTGAGGGAAAAATCACCCACGGGGAGCCTGAGACATTTATCTTCAAAACAACAACAACAACAACAAAGCAATAGGCAGATTAGAAGCCTGTATCCTTACAGCAGCTACTAGACTGTGCGTAAAATTGTTAATTAGAGGCACTGAGCCCCTGCACATCTGTGGCTCTTGGTCTCCCTCCAGAGCGACCAAGAGAACAGGCAGGTCGTCCATGTGCCCCACTGAAGGATAGCAAGAGAGCCATTCCCCAGCTCCGTATATTAAGAGTCCAATTCACCAATGCAAGGCCAAATGAAGAACAGGAAGTGTGGAAGGGGGAGCCCTCCAAGGAAAAGAGACAACCATTGCCAGAGAGCAAATGCAGTTAAAAGGGAGTCAGACTAGGACCTGCGGAGAGACCAGGGTTCGAATCCCCCCTTGAGCATGAAGCTCAATGGGAGTGACATTTGGCCAGTCATTGCCTCTCCATCTAAGCTCCCTTTCAGGGCTGTTGCAGGGATAAAATGATTAAATTCATGCCAGCTACCTCAAGCTCTTTGGCGGAAAAAAGTGGGGTGCAAATGAATAACTAATTAACCACAATGAAGGGAGGCTTCTAGAGATGTGAAGGCCACCCAAATAAACAACAGGAGGGGGAGGCAGAGACATTTTCTACAGGCCTTTGCATGCTTAAGAGGCTGCTCTACCACCGCCACCACCAAGGCTTGCTATGTGAGCTGGCGGGGGCGAGGCACCACTGTATCCACGTTTTCAGAAAGGACTTGCCAGGACTTCAAGACAGAAAGACAGAAGGTGGGAAGCTGATGTGAACGGAGTCCCCCAGAAGGCTCAATGAGTGCTGCCTTAAACCAAGTCATAAGAACACAAGAAGAGGCTTGGATCAAGCCAATGGATCATCTAGTCTGGCATCATGTTCTCACAGTGGCCAACCAGACACATATGGGAAAACCACAAGCAGGGCCTGAGCACAAGAGCACCCTCCCCTCACAGAGTTTCTAGCAAGTGGCGCACAGAAGCACTGCTGCCTCTGTCAAGCCAACCATTCATGTAGCCCAGAGCTATCGACTCTGGCAGCCGATGTCTACGGTCTCAGGGAAAAGGACGAAACTACCTGGGATGCTAGTTCAGCCAGGGAACGTCTGCAGGGGAAAGTCATGGTTTGGGGTAGGTTTGCAGGTATGGCAGAAGGAGATAGGATCTGCCCATGCAATGCCCACCTGGTGGAAACTCTAGTTCACATGGTCCTTAAATATAAAATGTATGATGATCTCCGCTAACAATTTCTAGACCATCTATGTATTCTAACATGGGAACCAGAGACAGAGGTTATACGCTTCTTATTACAGGGGAGAGACCAGGAGCTCACCAAGACACTAGCTAAGTTCCTCTATTTGATTTTTTTGTCGCCAAACTACGCTACAGGATCCTGCCCTTGCTGGAGACCCACGGAGATGAAATAGATTCTCGCCTCCTCTTCCCTTTGGCAAATGACTGTACTGTTGAAATGGCGACGAGATCGCACTGGCCTATTTATTCTGAATGTTTGTGATGCCAATAAAGGTTTGATGATGATGATGATGATGATGATGAAAAATCATAGTCTGCAGCTCACCTACAGCAAACAGGTTTCACGTTTAAGCCTGGGGCGGGGGCTTTTTAAGCCTTCTGGGCAATTTTCCAGGGTTTGCACACCATAAAAGTGGGCAGAGGATAGATATTTTACCTTGGTACAGTAAGCTAGTTTCTACACACACCCCTCTCTATCCCCCATCCAGGTGAGCAAGTCACACAGTGAGAGTTCAAGGGCATATTCAGGCCAGGCAAAGACACTCAAGGAGGGTGCAAAGCAGGGCCAGCAGGCAAGGGGAGGATTGTTACAAGGCCTGCACCCTGGCAGAGCCTCCAGCTTCGTTTAATACATACAGGCACAAAATATCCACACCAAATCCTGAACAAGGCAGAGTCCCACCTGTGAATCATAAAATCATAGCACTGTAGAGTTGGAAGGGATCCCAAGGGTCATCTAGTCCAACCCCCATCGGCCAAGAGTGGCTGGGGCAACCCAGTCAGATGGGCAGGGTATATGTAATAAATGTAGTACAGTAGTAAGGTAAAGAAAAGACCCTGGAAAAGACCCTGATGTTGGGAAAGATGGAGGGCACAAGGAGAAGGGGACGACAGCGGATGAGATGGTTAGACAGTGTTCTCGAAGCTACAAACATGAATCTGACCAAACTGCGGGTGGCAGTGGAAGACAGGAGTGCCTGGCGTGCTCTGGTCCATGGGGTCACGAAGAGTCGGACACGACTGAACGACTAAACAACAACAACAAGTAAGGTAAAGGGACCCCTGACCATAAGGTTCAGTCGTGGCCGACTCTGGGGTTGTGGCGCTCATCTCGCTTTATTGGCTGAGGGAGCCGGCGTACAGCTTCCAGGTCATGTGGCCAGCAGGACTAAGCCGCTTCTGGTGAACCAGAACAGCGCATGGAAATGCCGCTTACCTTCCTGCCGGAGCGGTACCTATTTATCTATTTGCACTTTGATGTGCTTTCGAACTGCTAGGTTGGCAGGAGCAGGGACCGAGCAACGGGCGCTCACCCCGTCACGGGGATTCGAACTGCTGACCTTCTGATCGGCAAGCCCTAGGCTCTTTGGTTTAACCCGCAGCAGCACCCACATCCCTTAGTACAGTAGTAGTAGTAGTAGGATTAATGCAGGAATCTTCACCTTTAAAGTCACAGCTGCAGGATGCAGTGGGGAGGAGGCTGTCAAATCTGGTCTTGACCACACAGGCCCGAGAAAACTGACCACAACAAGCGAGCCTGTTTTCAAAAGGCTCACGTCCGCCAGCACACATTGGGCGCACACCCTGACCACAGTTCCCTCACAGACCTCCAAGGAGGAGCACTGGCTTTCTTTTCCCGCTACAGAACTAAATTTAGCTGTGTTTATTCGGTTGGCAAGGTTGTTGGCTATAGGCATCTAAAATAGTTTATTCAACAGTTTAAAGAGTGGTGGGTGTCCTGGCTCCCACGCCAGCAACATCCCGGCTAAATGGACATTATCTGCTGCTGAAATAAGTAAATAAAAAATCAAGGTGTGAGCCAATCCCAGGCCTCATCCATTGCAAGGAAACTGCCTGCCCATGAACTAGAGATCCAAATTTGTGTTTTACTTCAAGGGCCGTGCCAGGGCAAGTTCATTTCAAAAGAGTAAAATAGCTTACAATCTGAACAAATTGCCACTGAAATGACTTCATCTGTCCGCTGTCACTCATCCCCCAGGTTATTGGAAGCCTAAAACCATTGCAGAATGTGAGTTCAGCTCATGGCTGGAGACCATGCTCCAGGTGAGACAGGGGAGGCTGTGTGGGAGACGGGTCTCTCTCAGTGGCAGCACCAGGATGACGCAATTCCCTTCTAAGGGAGGCTGGATTAGCCAGCAGTGGGGGGCCTGGACTCAGGACGCCGTGGCCCTTCCGATGTTGCAGGTTTCCAACTCCCAGCTGTAGTCAGGATTCCAACTCCCAGCTGTAGCCTTGTTTTGCTGCCATTTATCTAAGCAGACAGTTTAACCTTTATGCTACAGTCTGAAGGTACATGGGGCTTTTGCAACCCGACTGAAGCAAAGCTGCTCTAGGCATGGTGGGTGACTGCAGGGGAGCCAATGGGTCCATCAGGGTCGTCAATGGGGCACTGCTGGGAATGCGGCCCGTCTGAAAACTCCCGGGTGCCTCTGCTAGGAAGCGAAGACAATACTGAGCTGGAAGTGCCAATGCTTCGGCTTGGTGCCAGACAGCTTCTGATGTTCCCTAGATGCAACCTGTACCCTTCTTTCTCTTCCTTTTTGCAGCTAAACTCCTTGTTCCTGCGTTGACATGCACAGCTAAAACGTGGAGGCGAACATGAGCAAAGCCAATCTCTGCAGCAGCCAGCTGGGAGCAACAACCAAAGTCACGCTTTGTAGAGTGAAGGAACTACACAGAGCTCCTTTGCTACGTCAGCTGCAGCCACCACGAGGGTCAGAGCCAGGGGCAGGGAAGACCCCCCCCCTCACAGGACAGAACTTGGGCCGGGCGGGGAGAGATCGACACAGAACCAGTTCCCTGGAGCTCACCTTGCCAGAATGACAGAGTCACTGGGTGCATGCATGGCTATTTAAGAACACAGCACAACTGCACCTTCGACCCTGGGGGTGAAGCTGCTGGTCCCTGGCCCCGATCCGGCTCCCGACCCTCCCATGGCATCTCCACATGCCACAGCAGAGGGGACCGAAAGGCTAGGACCTTTTGCAGTCAGGTCTCCATGGCAACCCAGCTGGGAACAACCAGCAGCAAAAGCCAAGAGCTGCAGATCTGCGGAACGGGAAAGCACAGAGGGAAGAGATCGCCAGCGGCCGCTGGTGCTACCGCTGCCTTTTTTTTTTTTTTTTTGGTGAATGAATTAATTGTTCGGGTTTGTTGTGCTTCGATTCTCTTCCTTCTTGTGGAAGAAAGGGAAAACAAGCACCAGGGAGTTGCCACGCTCTGAATCTCGGGGACGTTTCCTGGTTCTGGCCCCTGGGACCTGAAATCTGTCCCTTCCCACAAAGGAACCTCTTGTTGTTGCAGCAGACCTGCCCTGTCCCCAGGGTGGATTGTTTGGAGACGGAGAGCGATTCCAAACTGAGGCCAAGCCAAGCAGATCTGTGGATTTCTTATTTATTTATTTATTTATCTATCTATCTATCTAGCAGCAGAGCTTGGACATTATCATCATTGTTATTATATTTATTTATAACCCGCCTTTTTCCCCCTGGCAGGACTCTAGGAAGCTTACGGATAAAAACAAGAACTGCTAAAAACACAGAAATTTTCAATCGTTAAAACACAATTAAACACTGATAGAACTAAAACTATCTAAATATATGACATCTGTTTAAAACATACATGCTGTCAGGGGATGGGGGGGTGCTCTATCTATCCCTCCCCAGGCATAGGTGCACAAGATCAACTCTCGCAATCAGCGAGGAGGGTAGGGCAGGTGGACTGGACAGGCCTGGTATAAATAATGAGAATTTGGCAGCCTCTCTCTTCCTGCCGGCCCTTGCCCGGTTGCAGCACAGCAGAACATCCTGCCTGCTTGCTCTCCTGTTCAAAACATTAGCCACCGACCGACCGCCAAGACACTGGCTATCAGGCAGGCCCAGTGCCGGACCGGGGGCTGCCGCTCGATTTGCTTTGGGCCCCTCGCTTCTCTTTTCTCTCTGCAAATTTCCCCACCCCTTGGTGAAAGGTGGCTGGCCTGTGGGCAGCCGAACATCCTTCGGGTCACTGGTTCATGACCCACCCTGAGACTGAGCTGAGGAACGGAAACAGCGGGCGGGCTCTGCCACGATGTACAAAAAGGCCCCCTTCACTGGGCATACCTTTCATCACTGCCAAGTTGTGCAGGTGGTACCTTTTTTTCCCCATCTGCATTTTAGGCAGAAAGTGTGTTTTATCAGTTTTCATTTCTGTGAGCAGCCTTGGGTCCTGGTTCTCGGGGGGGGGGGGGGAGGTGGGATGTATAAAAATAAATAAATAAAAGGAGGAGGCGGAGGAATGGCAGCAGCTAAGCACTGACCTTCGTTCAGTAACTAACAGACAGCCAGGACAGATCTTTTGTCACTGGTATAAATTCTTTCAAGTGCACTGGTGTACTTCTCAAGGTTGTGGGAAGCAGGCTGGTCTATGACACCAATGGGGCACTGCCGTCCCAGCCTCCTCCAAGCCCACCGGCCTGCCTTCTTGCTTACGCAGCTGGCGTGCAAGTCTCCTCCTTAGCATCAATATTGTTGAAGGCAGCAGGAGGATGGGGGAGAAAACCCAACTCTCCCAATGGGCACCAGCCACCACTGGTCGGGAAGGCAAATGAGCTAAGGGCTGCAGCTATGCTCTGAAAAGCTGGTTCCCTCCAGACATCTCCTCTTCCCCGCACAGCCGCCCAACGCAGCGCCTTGCCTGGGGAAACTGAGGCACAGCAAAAATGTGCTCCCAAAGAAGCTGCACGCCAGCCGCATCTCGCACAAGCACGTTTGCTTCGGCTCCGGCAGATCCAGAATTCTCAGCACGGGGGAATTTCAATTTAACAAGCCTCCTAAAGACGCCTGGTGCTGGCGAGGCACCTTCCAGCGCAGGCCAAGCCCTGCCAGCTATTTCCTTTGGGGCAACAGCCTGGAAGCAGCCCAAGTAATGGAGCAAGAGCCCCGCCAGGGATTTGCCCGCACCGCTTTCCTCTCGCATGCTTTCGCGTAATTTGTTTTGTTTCAATTAGGAAGTCTGCGACAAAGGAACACAGTCTTTGCTCTTTTGGGAAGAGCTTCAGCCACTAAACCACACGGCAAACGTTATGGGGTCATGCTGAAGGTGGTTTCGGAAATTAAATGAGAGCAAAAGGACATGGCTGTGAAACTGTTTTAAGAGTGTTAAAAACATTAATGTGATGGTTTGTGTTGAAATAATATTAATTTTAAACAACCAGTGCTTTGAAGCACTTGAAAGCATCAACCACCAGAAACCAGAGAGAGATGCTGCCAGGCGCATCTTTATGGGCGGTGAGTTCTGCATTCTTGGGGCCACCACCGAGGAGGCCCTCTCAAGAGCCACTCCCACCCCTCAAATGTCTGAGGGCAACAGAACCACCAGGAGGGTCTTTTTCACCGATCATAACCCCCAGGCTAGTCTGTACGGAAGGAGGCACTCTTTTGTATACTTGTGGCCCAAATCGTTTAGGGCGGACTCTATTATGTCCCATTTCACAGATGGGGTATAGGAGGCCAGGAGAGAATGCTTTGACTAACTAACCCTACCCAAGGCATTTGGTGATTGACCAGAACTCAGCATACCGCCCCCCTCATCCCAAAGAAGATATGGTAGAGCTAGAAGAGGTGCAGAAAAGGGTAACAAAAATTATCAAAGGGCAGAGCCATTTCTCCACTGGGGAAAGGCTAACACTGGGGGCCTTTTCTTTCTTTTTCTTATAAAAGCATCTAACGGGTAGATAGGCAAGACAGAGGTTCATATCATTATTAAACGGTATAAGGAAGCAGTCTTTCCTCCACTGAATGCCAGAGCTACAGATCACCCAAAGAAGCTGAATGGCAGTAAGTCCACAAAAGGAAGGGTACTTCTTATAACACGTTAATTAAGCTGCGAAATTTATCTAAGGGCACAGATTTAGACAGCAGAGCTAAAAAGGTCATTAGCCATGATGACTTTATAGAGCCTCTGGGTTTAGGGACGGTCTACCTCTGACTACCAGCTGCAGGGATTAACAATAAGGGAGGGCTACCACCCTTCATGGGGACGTGGGTGGCGCTGTGGGTTAAACCACAGGGCCTAGGACTTGCCGATCAGAAGGTCTGTGGTTCGAATCCCCGCAACGGGGTGAGCTCCCGTTGCTCGGTCCCTGCTCCTGCCAACCTAGCCGTTCGAAAGCACGTCCAAGTGCAAGTAGATAAATAGGCACCACTCCGGCAGGAAGGTAAACGGCATTTCCGTGCGCTGCTCTGGTTGCGCCAGAAGCGGCTTAGTCATGCTGGCCACATGAACCAGAAAAACTGTCTGTGGCCTTAAAGATGCAATCACTGTCACTAATCCTACGAAGGACAGTGAGGGACCTCTGCTGGGGCAGGGCAGGGATCAAAGTTACCCAGCTCTTGGGCACTGGCAGTGGAGGAAAAGGAAGGCGTCATCTTGCCTGAGGTAGCTTTGCCCACACAATAACTTTTTCAAGGTGGCTGACACCCTCCTATTAAGAAACCTATCCACTCTACAAGGAGGTGATGCCCAGAACGCAGGAATGGTTTACGATCCTCCCTCAAGGGCTTTCGGCTGATAGCGGAACAGTAAAAAAAGAAAGAGAAACCAAGAAGGGGAAGGAGGAGAGCGGCCAGGAATTATGAGCCAAGTCACATTTACTGGCATGGGTGTGGGAGCTGGGGGGCCGCTGCTGCCAACGCCACTCCAGTAATGGCAGAGCCCCTGAGCAGGACTGCAAGGGAATATTGTCATTCTATGTGGTGGGGGACCTACGGTAACTAGATCCCTCCACAGTGCACAGAAGGGCAGTTCTGTTATCAGAAGCGACTCGTAAAGAACAGAGACCCTCCACTTTGTATGCTCCCGGCATCAGCTCCGGCAAAATTAAAAACCAGCCTTTAAAGGACTGGTATCTTTGTACTGCATGATAAAGAGTTTAGCTTTTGTTCTGTTGCACCGGCAAGCGGGTGACCTCATGATTCGCTGTGTGCATCAAGGACGGGGTGGGAAGCAAAGGGGCTTTCAAGCAGGAGGGTTCAATATTCTGGCTGCCAGGGCAGTTCAATCATCTCTGGAGGGAGGGCCAGGAAGGCTCCTTGTCTGGAAGCTTATGGGTGTGGGAAGCTGTCTTATCAGGCAGGCCACTGGTCCCCTAGGCCCTGTGTTCCCCAACCTGTTGCCCTCCAGATGTTTGGGGCTATGACTCCCAACAGCCCCCAGTCAGCTACTGGGGAAGGCTGGCCTGGCATGTGCAATCTACTCCAATGCCCAAGGGCAAAGTTTTCAGCAACCTGGAGATGCCAGGGGACTTCCTGCATGCAGAATGTGAACTCTGGAGACTTTGCTCTGCCTTTGGCTCCGCCCCAATGTTGCTGGACTACAACATCCATTGGCCCTACCAAGCAGGGATGATGGGAGTTGTAGTTCAACTCCTCCCACCCCTGTCCTGGCCTCCTTCCCTCTCTTTGTCTCCTTTGCTCCGCTTTACAAAGTGACTCAAAACTTTTGTTTTGGCTTCTTGGTGTTCTGAGGCAATTCCTTTTCCTCCCCACGGGTTAATTATTGCAAAGGTTCTACTTTAAAAGAAACACTCTGACCCCTCCAGTGCAAAGGTCCCCCCTTCCAAATCCCCTCTTCTCTCTAAATTTTATTTTTTTAGACTGCAAATGCACAAAGAGGTGGCACCCAGATTTGATCCCCGGCGTCTCCGTGTAGGGTGGGGGCGGGATCACTCTGAAACACTAGAGAGCTGCTGCCAGTCAGTGTAGACAAAACTATGCTAGATGGACCAAGGGATTGGGTTAAGTCAACACTTTCTCTCTGCTCTATGCAGGGACCAGTATGTCTTCTTCCTGTCCAGTGCCCAGAATACTTTAGGCACAATTGCAAGTTATGAATTTTGGGGATGAGGATTACGATGCCAGCTAACAATTGTTCACCACTTTGCCTAACTGTAGGGACGCGGGTGGTGCTGTGGGTTAAACCACAGAGCCTAGGACTTGCCAATCAGAAGGTCGGCGGTTCAAATCCCCGTGACACGGTGAGCTCCTGTTGCTCGGTCCCTGCTCCTGCCAACCTAGCAGTTCCAAAGCACGTCAAAGTGCAAGTAGATAAATAGGTACCGCTCCAGCGGGAAGGTAAACGGCGTTTCCGTGAACTGCTCTGGTTCGCCAGAAGCGGCTTAGTCCTGCTGGCCACATGACCCGGAAGCTGTACACTGGCTCCCTCAGCCAATAAAGCGAGATGAGCGCCGCAACCCCAGAGTCGGCCACGACTGGACCTAATGGTCAGGGGTCCCCTTACTGCATCCCTATGTGTCACCAGCCTACCAGGGGAAATAACTTGTTTCCCCCTGGCCCACTGCAAAGCACCATCCCACCTTCAGCTTAGAAGCCACAGAAGAGCAGCAGACTATTTAGCAGCTGGAAACAAGACTTCTGGGAAAGCAAACTCCTCGGTCTGGTTTCTTAGAAGTGGGGCACATGGCTCTTGGGAACGAGGCACAGAACCTAGCAGAACGGTCACAGTAACCAGAATGAAACTGGGGCAAAGGAAAGCAATAAAAGTGCCCTCAGTAGATTTTATGTCACGTAGAGTGAACTTTTGTTAACTTCTGCAACTCAGAAATTAATAGCACAATGGCACCTGTTGACGTGGCAAAACGCCATCAGTCGTACTGAAATTATAACGCTTGTTGTAAAAAATGAATCATTCCTATGCTTACGGATATTGATTGTGAATCATGATTCCAGGGTTTTTCCTCCAAAGCAAACAACTTTTTCCAGCCTCAGGGTCGCATTACCTCATAAGCAACCTATTGTATTATTCATTCATTCATTCATTCATTCGTTTCTCACCTTTTCCCCCAGACAGGGAATCAAGGTGACTCTAACCTGTGTGCAGCAAGGTGCATTCCAGCCGTGGAAAAGCAGAAGTTCCCACACACTTCTGTCTTTCACCCAGGCAAGCTTTTGAAGGACACATTCCAGCTAGGCAAAAGCACGTGAGGAAGGTGTTAAGTCAGGGAGATTCATGACCTGGAGGAAGTCCAGAGGACCAGACAGAGAGGCATTGAGGGCCACATTTGGAAGGGGGGGGGCCTTTTAGACCTCTGATCTAAAATATATAGGTCTTGATCACTGAATAGTGCCTCTTCGATGAATACTAGTCAACATGAAAGTTTGTTCTTGTTTCCTCCAAAAAACACCTGTTGGTCTGTACATTGGTTGCCTAATCCTGGCATATCCCAAGCTGCTAAACAAAAGCTATCTTGTTCTCAAGCGCATCCTAAATATCCAGTACTTTCCACCAGACACTACTAAAAAGAACAACTCATTCTCTAAACTATTTGTTGAAAGCCACTGGATTAGATGGCATTTGTTGCTGCAAATTTCCCAGGCCAGGAAATTCAAAACTTTGATTTTTAAAAATCTGCATATCAAGAAATGCATTGACGGACAAGGCCAAAGATCCCTCTTAGCCCTGCCTACTTGCTTGCAGATGTGGCCAGCCAGATATCTTAAGCAAGCCTGTAAACAGGGCACACAAGCATCTGACTTCCCCAACTGGGTAGGAATTTGTGAGGCAGAGACAGGAACAATCTTTAAAACTCTTGTGTTTATTTAAGTTTCCTGGACTCTGACTCCTAGGGTTAGTCAAGCACAGTGTGGACCCACTGAGATTAAAGGACATGCCTAATTTGGGGCCCCTGATATCCGCAGAGGATAACCTAGCTGGATACAACGCATAATTTGGTCCAAGACAGTATGGCACCTGAGGCAAACCACAAAGGAGCATCTCATCCTGTCCTGTCCCCCACCTGCCAAGGAAGAAGGGGTCAGTGAAGATCTACACAGGGAACAAGCGGGGAATCAAGCTCTACATCGAGAACAAGGGAGGAGAGGGCCCTGAATCACACCAAGCAGAGCCCTGGGGACTCCAGAGGGCAGCCCCTGCCATTTCCTCCCTAGGGGTGGGAGGAGACCAGCAGCAGTGCCTGTTTGCCAAGAGGTCACTGTGGAAGGGGCACAGGGAGGGCTGCCGAGGAAGCGGCAGATCCAGCCTCTAAGGAGCATGCCACAGCCACCCCTGCTACAACAGCAGCAAGAGATTCATTCCTTGGAGGCCAGATGGACCCTGCCGCCTGAGGCGGTCATCTCATTTTGCCTCATGGGTGGGTTGGCCCTCCACACAGAGCCCTACATCACTTCCTCTCATGCAATAAGGGCTTGACTCGCTCCCACACCCAATCTTAAAGAATAGGGCCAGATCATGACCATAATACCTGAAGGATTTGGAGCTAAATAGTATTCAAAATGATGGGAGGTGGGCAGGAAAGGTTGGAGGCCCTTCGTGAAATCCATAGGGTTTGTCTCCAACTAAGTTCTAGAGGAGACTCACTGTAATTCATGCGCCCAAGACCATCATTTTCATTGGGTCTACCATCAGTAGGATTAGCATTGGGTACAGCTCACAAGCGTCATCCTCCAAAGTCAAGATCATGCCACATTATCCACAGCCCTCTAAACATGGCATGCAAGGTGTGAGAGGGGAGGGCCATTCTCCCTCTGACCACCACTACCTCAGTGATTCGAATGCTGGAAATTACATCCAGTGTAAAAGTATGCCAGCTTCAACTCTGTGCTGTTTCACTTGTATAATAAGAAATCAGGGCTACATTTCCTGGGAAGGCTTTAGATATTTTAAGTACAACTTTAAAATACACAAAAAGGCTCATATTCACCTTTCAGTACCAGTAAACAGAGTCTTATCTTTCCCAGGGCTAGCTTAAATGATCATTGTTAAAAGCATTTATATGGCATGATTTCAGTTTAGACTCAGAGGCAGCATGCCTCTGAATACCACTTTGCTGGGAATCACTGGTGGGCAGTGTGCTGTTAGACTCAGGTCCTACTTGCAGGCCTTCCAAAGGCATCTGGTTGGCCACTGTGAGAACAGAATGTCAGACTAGATGGGCCACTGCCCTGACCCAGCAACACTGTTAAGGTAGGGAACCAGTAGCATGTTCCTATTACAGACCAAGGAGAGGGATTAAGGGCAGGGTTGACTTGCAACATGAAATAGGACTCACAGAATTTCTCCATGGGGATGGGAAGAGATTGCACATGCCTAGAAAATGGAGGAGGAGCTCCAGCCAAGTCACACACCTTGCTGAGCTTATTCACAAGAACCTAACGAGTATCCAACAGGTGGTGTCCTGCAAAAGACCAACCTCTCATTGTGCCAAGGGGCTCTCAATCTTTAATGCTACACGGAATAAATCACAGAACAAGCAAAATGTTTTAAAGCCATACATGCTCGGTTGCATGTGCAAATATTCAGACAGACAGCAACAAAGTCCTTCTGAGGTGTTCCTCAGAGAAGGATGACAAGTTAAAAAAAAGTTTTCTATCTGGAAAGATTCAGTAATGTCTGTAAACCACCAGTATGACCAAAATAGGGAGTATATTCGACATTTCCAACGCATAAGAGTCCTGTTTTGATCCCCATGGTGAGTTTAATAAGACCCAATTTGTGCATCCACAGAAGCTTAAACGCCAAATGTGTTCAGTCAGGTACATAATCCCAGAAGATATGAAGGGTCCAATATCATTTTTCGTTTCCCCACAACCCCATCCCAGAAGTTGCTAGATTGCTGTTCTAGGCCACGTTAGTGGCAACCTCGCACTGACCTAATTCCTCATTTTACAGCACAAACCACCTCTTCTCCTTCTTAAATGGAAGTGACCCTATTCCACGCAGGCACTGCAACCTTATGCCACTGCCAAGCACCGGAACAAATCGTCCGCCAAGCCAGCAGCATGCAAAACGAAAATCCCCACCCAGGGTTGACTAAGAAAGTTGTCCATGCCGGGTTTAATTCATGCAATGGAAAAACCAGTGACTTTTTCTCCAGCTCATGGGAACATTGCCCAACTAACAAGACTAAAATGAGGACACATTTTTTCCCCTTCTGCGGACATCTCCCAAACTCACTCGGCACAGAAAACTCAAAGCACCCACTAGTAGGGAGGGTAACTGGTCTTGCAGAGAAGCTGGCCCTGTAGGCATTTTTTTTAGCCATCCCATGGACCAAAACATTTTAATTCACGTAGCCAGTAAGGGAATCCAAACTCAGGACGTCCAACGCATCCTTCCAACTGCTACAAAACTCTTCATTTTCTCCTAGTAAAGAGACACTCTTTGTCGGTGTTCAACAAAAACATTTAAATGAAACAGACGTTCTTAGGAACTGGTTTGCTCTGAAGAATGAACAGGGGAAGAAACAGCAAAAGGCCAGCTGACTTGTACACCAGTCCTAACAAGACATTGATCAGAGAGCAACAGAATTGCTTCAGTCTTGTTTCTAACTATTGCACCCACCACCCAATAAATCCGCTCCCAAATGTTGCAAGCAGTGCTACTCATACTCAAGAACAGACTCTCATTGAAATCCATACAACTAACTCAAGTCCACTAATTTCAACTTATCTTCTCTAAGTAGAACTCTCCTACTCAAGAACAGACTCTCATTGAAATCCATACAACTTAAGTCCACTAATTTCAACTCGTCTTCCCCTAAGTAGAACTTGGTTGGCTGCAACCCCCAAAAAAACACCAGGTTGGGAGAACTGTCTCCAATCCAAAGAATACTGAGAAACATTTTCTGCTACTTTTGTCAGGGAATATCAGGCTTTATTAAGCGGGACCATTTCAATGCAACAGTTTCATGGATAACCTGCTAGGAGATAAAGACACTTCCTGGACACAAGTCCTCCTCTCTATTCCATCTTCATGGAGATGATGTTTGAGGGGAGAGCTTGGGAAGGAATAGACTGAACTAGGAGCTTTTTAATGTAGGGTTGCCGTATGTCTGGTATTCAGCCCCCTTAAGCAGTGTCCGGGCGGAAATCGCTGAAATGTCTGGGAAAATCCGAACGTATGGCAGCCCATGTTGGTAGAGTAGATTGGTTCTTTTCATTTTTAAAAAAGAAGCCCTACTTACTGAAAATATCTACCAATACTAGTATATTCAAGAAGGCAGAGATTGCCCATGATACTTAGGGGGGGGGATTGCCTCTAAGAGAAGACAGGGCCCCCAATAATCTTGTACACACACACCCCCCCCACTTTTATCTTATTAACGTGAAATTCTGAAGGCAGCTTACACTTCATAAAGTCCCAGTAGCAACATAATCATCTTCTAGGAGAGTAGGAGAGGAATCAGCCACAGCAGAACAAGAAATGTTACGTTCAGCAGAAACTAAAGTCAGTTACACAGGGTGGTTAAAAAATAAATAAATCAAAATCAAGCTTCTCCAACTTATAACTGGGGGGAAATAATAAGGGACTCCCAGTTTTCATCTGTATTCAATACCCCCTCAATCATCCCTTTGGGGAAGGAAGGCCACACACAGGCATATATTCCAACCCTGCCTGCTGACTTTCAAATCTTCTTTTTACCTGTCTAACAGAGAAAAGAGAGGCGCTTATGAGAACAGGTGAGCAAGTAAGGTGTCTCCAAGTGGAGGACCTCACATAGGGTAAGGTCTGAAGGCACAGGGGGCTACCACTAACCAGGCCTGGGTTGGAGCAGTGTATTAACAGAAGACTCCCTGGGAACCCCATGCATCCCATTGCCTTGGGTTCCACGATGGAAGAAAGGTGGGATTTAAAAAAACCAACTCCCTACATTTTATAACATTACACTCACTTTTCTTCCATTAACATGCAGGGAAAGAGGAACCTGGAAATGACTAAAAGCCTGAAGCTAAAACAAAGCCTTGAATAGGCCATGAAAAACAATTAAGAAAAATAATAATACTGTATCTTAATAATATCCATCCCCTACAGCTGTAGCCAGTCTTGAACCAACCATTCTAAAGAGTAGCATTATCTCTGATGCAATGTATCACAGTATTAACTGTTGGTGGAGGAATGGGGAGGGCGGCTCCCCATATCTCTCCTTGCAGTTATAGGGAAATCCTAGATATACGAGGGAGAGTGCTGTATGCTGTCCTCTGGGGAGGTAATAAAGCAACTTTAGAATTTTGCTGTATGAATTGTGGGTGGTTTATACCAAAGCGAAATGCACCTGTAGAAATTTAAAGCAGCAATGATGTAATCTGAAAAACCCTTACACATTTCCTTTAACAGGGAGAATATTGCTACATAAACCATAAGTAGAGAACTCTTCCTCCACAACCTAAACATTCCTTTGCTCAACCTGATATAATCTGAGAATATCAAACTTTTTTCATTTCTAAAGAGGGAATAATGCAATAAAACTTCTGAGTGGGTGTCCTTTCCCCCCAAGTACCCCCTCAACTATAGTGAAAACCTTGAACAGGCCAGGATGCAAGTAGCAGCACAGTATGGTATCCTCCAATAGGTGAGGAACATTTCTATATAATTGTAGATGGGTTGCCCCCCAAGAGGATGGGGACCTCCACATATCCCCTCACCTTTAATGGAAATCTTGAATATAAAGGAGGAGAATGAGCTATATGGTGTACTGCAAGGATGCAATTTTTTAAAACAGAAAGAGAGAATATGATTACATAATTTGAAATGGGTTATAAAAATAGTGTGCATATGATGTGGTGGGAACAATCCACTGCCTGCCCAACAAATCTCAGCTGTAGTGAAAAAAACAAATGTAGTATGATCTATTATTTACTCTGAAACTAGGTATGTTTCCCAGAGGGTTAGCTGTGCTGGCTTCCTATAGAATAAGTTTTTTTAAAAAAAAAGTATTGTGGAATTTGAAAGCTGGCTTATTGGGACATATAAGCTTTGCTAGGCTTCAGTCCACTTCATCAGATGCCCCTAATGAAGCCCATTAAGACTTATTAAGACTTAATAAATTTATTGGCCGTCAATATTTCACAAGACTCTTTCTGCATGTCTATATATGGGTCGTATCTGGCTAAGTCATCCTCAGTGCAAATCTACTGACATCAATGCACTTGGTTCATTTGAGTCCATATGATTCCAATGTGCCTACTCTGCGTATAACTTAGGAAAATGCAACTGTGTGAGGGGGGGGCCATAGTGCACACACCCCCAACATACATATATACATATATATATATATATATATATAAAGTAAAATGTATTATATATATATGCTCTGGGAGTACATCCACACAGATACATATATAGATATATGAAGAACATGACTACATAACTATAAGCCACTTGGAGATTTTATTACAACCAAGCAGTATATAAATTTGATACTAAGAAGCAGCACCATCTTCAGCATCGAAACACAGATGTATATATAGACATAAACTCAGGCATAAACATATACTCCCTCTACACATGTGTGCTTGTGTGGGCGCTGCGAAAGGACAGTGCTAGTGATAAGGCAGAGTCTTATCAACACAACTGAACCTATGCATAAACTCAGGAGCCACAGACCCGCAGGGAAAAAACAGGGAAGAGATCTAAAATTGGGATTTGCAGGTAGCTGGGGTGAGACCCCTAAGCAGAGGCATCAGCTGTGGCATTTGATGAGTTTGAAGAACAGAAGTGAATTATATGCATGCATGGGTGTATATACATATGCATACTGTGTATCTATCCATCTATCTATCCATACACACATATGCAAATAAAATTCCGGGGTATACAACCTCACGCTGCACACACGTGTTCAGAAAGGGGGGAGAGGATGCTCTGAATTATATGCATGCATGGGTGTATATACATATGCATACTGTATATATATATATATATATACACACACACACACAAATAAAACTCTGGGGTGTACAGCCTCACGCTGCACACGTGTTGGTGTGTACACACGCACACGCATGTGGAGAAAGAGGGGAGCTGCAGGTGTGTGTTTTGGGGGGCCCACCCCCCCATACTCACACCTCGAGGATGCTGTCCCCTTTGCATGGGTGTGTATACATATGCATATCCACACAGGCATGCAAATAAAACTCTGGGGTGCACAGCCTCACGCTGCACACGTGTTGGTGTGTACGTGTGGAGAAAGGGGGGAGAGGATGCTCTGAATTATATGCATGCATGGGTGTATATACATATGCATACTGTGCTTTCGTAGATTTCGTAGATTTCGTAGATATGCATACTGTCTATCTATCTATATATATATATATATATATACACAGACACACGCATGCACGCAAATAAAACTCCGGGGTGCACAGCCTCACGCCGCACACGTGTTGGTGTGTACACACGCACAGGCGTGTGGAGGAAGGGGGGAGCTGCAGGTGCGTGTGTGTTTTGGGGGGGTGGATGAGCGCCCCTCCCTCCCTCCGCTCCCCGGCCCCGCCCCCCCGTACTCACACCTCGAGGATGCGGTCCCCTTTGCGCACCCCGGCGCGCTCGGCCGCCCCCCCGCCCAGGACGGCGCTGACGTGCTGCAGCGGCGCGTAGAGCTCCCCGTTGATGCTGCGCAGCTGCCCGCCCTCGCTCACTTGCCCGCGCACGTTGAACCCGTAGCCGGATTCCGACTTGACGATGCGGACCACGCGAGGCCCCGCCGGGGGGGCGGGAGGCGGCGGCGGCGGCGGCTGAGGGGGAGCCGTGGGGGTGGTGGCGGTGGCGACGGAGGAGGAGGAGGGAGCCGGCGCTGCTGCTGCCGACGACGACGACGACGACAAGGAGCCCGAGCCGCCTCCGCCTCCCCCGGAGCTGCCGCCCCTCAGCGGGCCCGGCAGGACGGAGCGCGGCAGCCCCTCGCTCCCCTCGTCCGCCATCTTGGCGCGAGCAAGACGCCGCCGCGGCTCTTGGGCCCCCCGCCCCCCCTCGGAGAGCGCGAGCGCTGTCACGCGACCGGCCACGCCCCCTTCTCCCTCTCTGCCTCCGTCTCCCTCCGCCTCCTTTCCGGCTCGCCGGCTTCCGTAGGCGCCGCCGCCGCCGAAGCACGCACGAGGACGCATGCGCACAAGCGGGCGAGCCGATTCCACTGACCCAAACTTGGGTCGCCAGCTGCTGTAGAACTACAGTTTCCATCATCCCCCACCACTGGTCCCGCTAGCTACGGATGATGGGAGTTGTAGTCCCCCCAAAAAACCCGGTGGAGACCCAAGTTTGGGAAACTCTGGTCTAGTTAGCTTCAGGTTACAGACGCTTCAGGTTACAGACTCCACTAACCCAGAAATAGTGCTTCAGGTTAAGAACTTTGCTTCAGGATGAGAACAGAAATCGTGCTCCGACGGCTCGGCGGCAGCAGGAGGCCCCATGAGCTAAAGTGGTGCTTCAGGTTAAGAACAGTTTCAGGTTAAGAACGGACCTCCGGAACGAATTAAGTTCTTTAACCTGAGGTACCACTGTAGTAGCCTGAATCTTACAAAGCAGAGACATCACCTTGCCGACAAAGGTCCGTATAATTAAAGCTCTGGTTTTCCCAGTAGTGATGTATGGAAGTGAGAGCTGGACCATCAAGAAGGCTGATCACCAAAGAATTGATGCTTTTGAATTCTGGTGTTGGAGGAGACTCTTGAGAGTCCCATGGACTGCAAGAAGATCAAACTGATCCAGTCTGAAGGAAATCAGCCCTGAGTGCTCACGGAAAGGACAGATCCTGAAGCTGAGGCTCCAAGACTTTGGCCACCTCATGAGAAGAGAAGACTCCCTGGAAAAGACCCTGATGTTAGGAAAGATGGAGGGCCCAAGGAGAAGGGGACGACAGAGGACGAGATGGTTGGATAGTGTCTTCGAAGCTAACAGCATGAGTTTGACCAAACTGGGGGAGGCAGTGGAAGACAGGAGTGCCTGGCATGCTCTGGTCCAGGGGGTCACGAAGAGGCAGACACGACTAAATGACTAAACAACAACAACAGTTAAGTCTGGCTCCGAGGACCAGGAAGATGGCTAACGCCCTTCCCAATTCCCCCCCCGCCCCGTCTCCAAGAAGTGGGAGGATGGCTGGCTTCCCCAATTGCCTCCTATTTCACAAGGCCAGAGCAGGGATGGGGAACCTCAGCTTTTTGCATTTTTAATATATGTATATATGCAGCTGTGGAAGAGCCATAGCTCAATGGTAGAGCCCTGTTTGCCCCCCCCCCCCCGAGAGCGAGAGCGCTGCCACGTGACCGGCCACACCCCCTCTCCCTCTATATGCCTCCGTCTCCCTCTGCCTCCTTTCCAGCTCGCCGGCTTCCATAGGCGCCACCACACGCACGATGACGCATGCGCACAAGCGGGCAAGCAGATTCCACGCACGCATAGTAGACCCAAACTCAGGTCTCTAGCTGCTTTAGGACTACAGTTCCCATCATCCCTCACCACTGGTCCCGCTAGCTAGGGGTGATGGGAGTTGTAGTCCAAAAAAACAACAACAACAGCTGGAGACCCAAGTTTGGGAAACTCTGGTCTAGTTAGTGTAGTACCCTGTCTGGTTCCCTCAGGCGAGCCAAGGGAAAAGGCGCGGGGAGGCGGGGATCATGGGAGATGTAGTCTCAGGAAGGAAGGGTGCCTGTATGGCAAAGGTAAGGGTAAAGGGACCATTAGGTCCAGTCGTGGCCGACTCTGGGGTTGTGGCGCTCATCTTGCTTTATTGGCCGAGGGAGCCGGCATACAGCTTCCGGGTCATATGGCCAGCATGACTAAGCCGCTTCTGGCGAACCAGAGCAGCGCACGGAAACGCCGTTTACCTTCCCACCAGAGCGGTACCTATTTATCTACTTGCACTTTGACGTGTTTTCGAACTGCTAGGTTGGCAGGAGCAGGGACCGGGGATTCGAACCACCGACCTTCTGATCGGCAAGTCCTAGGCTCAGTGGTTTAGACCACAGCGCCACCTGCGTTTTACTCTGCATCAAATGCACTCCCAAGGTTAGCCACGATTCTATGAAATCCTGCATTGCCCCCGGAAAAACAGCTTTGAACCAAACAAAAAAAAGGAACCACCTAGCTGTGTTTTAAGCTGTTGAGGTATACACAGTCTATGAGTCTTTTTTTTCTGGCTAAAGGATGGGACATGAAAGCCGTAAAGAAATCCTAATAAATCCAATAAAAAGGTGGAGAGACTTGCAACATTAGAAGCAACAGTCATTACCATCTAGTATCCTATTGCCTCCCTCCCCACTAGACCATTAAGTCCAGCGTCTAAAATCCCTTTATAGTCCGAGCTGGGGGGGACTGTGCATCCTTCCTCCCGTGCTGGAGATACCAACCCACACAGGGGTTTAATCCTGGGGGGGGGGGGGGGGAATGTTAAAGGATTTGCAATTTGGGGCAAGTCACATCAAAAATCAGGGAGAAGGCGGGGAATGCAATTCCCTTTCCATGCGCTAATAAACATTAGGCACTGCATGTTAATTAATGATCTCAATTATTAAGAACTCATTAATTAGAGCCTAAATCCTCGTCGCGGAGCTTCATGGGAATTGCAGTCCAGGGCAACCAGCAAGTCTAAAACGGTTCCCTGGGCGCCGCTATGCCAAGACTGCGCACGCGCCTTTGCTGCAATGCCTCATGGGAGTTGGAGTTCAGGAATAGAGACAGGCCGACTAGGACACGCCCCTTTGGAAGGGCCGCTGCTCCAAGGGGGGAAAACGTGAAAAAGCGGAGAGTTACGTTCTCCGTCATCGCGCGGCGCGCCCCGCCTCTTTCGCGCAAGGGCTTTCGGGGGCTGTAGTTCAGCTGAGTGGGGAGTGGGTAGCAGGTTGCTATGGGCAACCACAGCGCTGGGGCCTGGCTTCCCCTTCGAATTGCGCAGCGTGCAACGTTTCCTGAAGCCACCCTTGAAAATAAGATAAAAATAAAACCGAGTTTTGCTGACGACATTCGCTGTTATGATAGCCATGTTATTTAGAGCCATAGAATCAATCATGAGTTGGAAGGGGGCCAGGCAGATGGGTGGGGTATAAATTATTTTTTATTATCATCATCATCATCATCATCATCATCATCATCTAATCCAACCCCCTTCAAGGTGGGAATCCCAGCTAGATCAGACACGGCACATGGCCATACAATTTGTTGTTCCGACATTTACAAATTAACCTTTGCATATTCAGTGTGACTTTCCTGCTCGCTTAACGGACTGTGCACACACAGAAATATTAAACTGTACCCTGCTTTTCTGTTTTATAAACAATTTTGGGCACTACGGCTGTTATTTTCCATAACCCAGTGCAGACCCACTGAAACTTGTGGACATAGCTACAGCCACCATAAATTCTAAACAGCCATGGTTCCCAACTACCACCACCACCACGCCAAAGAATTATAGGAGTTATAGTTTGTTAGCATCTCAAAAAGCAGAGACATCACCTTGCCGACAAAGGTCCGTATAGTAAAAGCTCTGGTTTTCCCAGTAGTGATGTATGGAAGTGAGAGCTGGACCATCAAGAAGGCTGATCGCCAGAGAATTGATGCTTTTGAATTCTGGGGCTGGAGGAGACTCTTGAGAGTCCCATGGACTGCAAGAAGATCAAACCTCTCCATTCTGAAGGAAATCAGCCCTGAGTGCTCACTGGAAGGACAGATCCTGAAGCTGAGGCTCCAAGACTTTGGCCACCTCATGAGAAGAGAAGACTCCCTGGAGAAGACCCTGATGCTGGGAAAGATGGAGGGCGCAAGGAGAAGGGGACGACAGAGGACCAGATGGCTGGACAGTGTTCTCGAAGCTACAAGCATGAGTTTGACCAAACTGCGGGAGGCAGTGGAAGACGGGAGTGCCTGGCGTGCTCTGGTCCAGGGGGTCATGAAGAGGCGGACACGACTAAACGACTAAACAGCAAGGGTGCTGAGAGTTCTTAGGAGATTTCTGTTCCCCCTTCTCAGAGCTACAATTCCCAGAGTTCCCTCTATACCTGTCCACATTTTCCTCGGAAACTCAGAGAAAAGTATTCCAAAAGGCGAGATGCACCCTTCTCCTCCCAGAGGCACCCGCCAACCAGAGGAGGAGAAGTGGGCGATATTAATTAACAGCTTGCGCATTTGATTGTCAACACATATGGGCTAATGGGAAGCAAATCGAGTCAATGTTTGCAAATGCTCACAGCTGCGTCGGCTTAAGGGGAAACAGAGCAGGGTTGTGCGTGTTGTTGTTTTGCACTCAACCAAACCTCTGCAACAGCAAATGTGTGCCTGGAAGGAGAAGGGGACTAAGACCCTGATGTTGGGAAAGATGGAGGGCACAAGGAGAAGGGGACGACAGAGGACGAGATGGTGGGACAGTGTTCTCGAAGAGACCAGCATGAGTTTGACTAAACTGCGTGAGGCAGTGGAAGAGGAGGGCCTGGCGTGCTCTGGTCCTTGGGGTCACAAAGAGGCGGACACAACTAAACAACAACAACAAGCCACTCTGGGAGCCCTTTTGTCTGAAAAGGGAGAGAAAACACTCTAAATAAAGTTAGGTACCGCTATGTAACCCTTTCCCACTCCATCTCAGAACACTACGCAGAATGGGGCTTTTCTGAAAGATGCAAGAACGCTTATACCGGAAGTTCCACTGTAGTCAACCTCCCACTTAATTTACACTATTAATTTCCTTAACCATTGGGGTCTAGGGTACCTCAAGACCCCCAGATCCCTTATATCCCAGCCTGTTCACAGAGGCCTTTGGGGGAGTCACTGTTCACGGTCCCCCACAGGTCAGATCCAAGAGGAGCCATGCAAAATTTATGGATCTCCCTTCCAGGTGAGGTCAGACAGGCCCAGTCTCCCTGTTGAACTTCCGACACCCAGTGAAGTCTTCTTTCATTCCAGCAGGCAGTTAAACTGAATCTCGATTTTATGGGTTCCACTTACTTTTATCTGCATTGCATTGTTTTTTCCCAGCTTAAGAGACGAAGAGGTACGTAGTCAAACTGAGTATCGCCCTGTGGAAAGGATCCCAGTGCCTTTTAAATAGGTTAGCAGCATATATTTTTGAAGTCTGTCCATTGAATGATATTGCTTGTAAGCCACACCTTGGTAAGGTTTGTATCTTGAGATGCAGGATCTAAATTGCAACACATCAATCATCCTGTCAAAAGGTAGGTGATTAATCCTCCCGCAAGTTTCTCAGGGACCAGGCCTACTGCTCAGACTTACCAGAAAAGGTTGACGTTCTCTGGTGCCAGTTTTTAATTGTTTTTATCAGGTTTCAAATAGATATAGAAAATTTTTTAAAACCCTCCTCCCAATCTGGGGGCCAGGTGAAGGGCCAGGTGCGCAGCCTGGGCGTCATTCTGGACTCACAGCTGTCCATGGAGGCGCAGGTTAATTCTGTGTCCAGGACAGCTGTCTACTAGCTCCATCTGGTATGCAGGATGCGACCCTCCCTGCTTGCGGACTGTCTCGCCCGAGTGGTGCATGCTCTGGTTATCTCCTGCTTGGACTACTGCCATGCGCTCTACGTGGGGCTACCTTTGAAGGTGACCTGGAAACTACAACTAATCCAGAATGCGGCAGCTAGACTGGGGACTGGGAGCAGCCGCCAAGACAACATAACACCGGTCTTGAAAGACCTACATTAGCTCCCAATACGTTTCCAAGCACAGTTCAAAGTGTTGGTGCTGACCTTGAAAGCCCTAAACGGCCTCGGCCCAGTATACCTGAAGGAGCGTCTCCATCTCCATCGTTCTGCCTGGACACTGAGGTCCTTTGCCAAGGGCCTTCTGGCGCCCCCCCCCCCCCGCGAGGTTACAGGGAACCAGGCAGAGGGCCTTCTCGGTAGCGGCGCCCACCCTGTGGAACGCCCTCCCACCAGATGTCAAAGAGAAAAACTACCACCAGACTTTTAGAAGACATCTGAAGGCAGCCCTGTTCAGGGAAGTTTTTAATGTGTAGCATTTTAGTGTATTTTTGGTCTTTGTTGGAAGCCGCCCAGAGTGGCTGGGGAAACCCAACCAGATGGGCGGGGTACAAATCATAAATTATTATTAATTATATTATTATTAATTATATTATTATTATTATTATTATTATTATTTCTGCATGGCTGAAATGCATCCTTGAACTCTGATGATGCTTCTTGCTTACCTGACAGGCAGACATAGAGAGGGCTGTGTGTTTAGAAACTAGCCTTCTGTAGAAAAAGGTAAAATTTGCATGCGTTGATCCACTCCCTTTTGCCCACCCTGGTAAGTGGACCTCAAGGGGTTGCCCAGAAGGGAATGTGGCCCTTCCCCAACCTGCAGTTGTTGTTTTTCTGGAGAGCTGCCATGGTCGACGCATGGGATTGAAGGAAGTCGTAGCTGAGCCAGGCAGGGCTGAGAGTAGGTTGCAGGCGCGAGGGACCTTTGGCCCATCAGATGTCGCTGAAATATAACTCCCACCAGCCCCACAAGCACGGGTGGTAAGCCAAATTGACCTCAAATATTTCTCTGCAAGGTCGAAGGAAAATGGAAAGGCCTCCCCATTGTCTTTTCGTTCACAAATCCTGTCTTAAGGGTATGTCTGTGTGTGAATAAGGTGAGCCTGTGACCTGGCTCAGGAACTAAGTATTTATAATTACAAAAGACTGGCCAGGCTCCCCAGGGTATCCAATCAAGTGAGCATTAACAGGTAACCTGTCAGACAGGAGGTAAACAACGCACTCAGATTTCTGCTGTAGACCGCCTCTTTTGTGATGTAGGTATGATGTTTCTGGGGGTGGTCTTGGACTCCAGAGCTGTCAATTTAAAATGTCTATATAAGGGCGGGCACACCTTGGTTCTGGGTCCTCCTCTTTCTCCTGCGTGTGAAGGGGGCACCCTGTTGCAACAGTTCAATAAAGATCAGGCTTACTAGCTGGTCCACACATGGGATTGAAGGAAGTTGTAGCTGAGCCAGGCAGGGCTGAGAGTAGGTTGCAGGCGTGAGGGACCTTTGGCCCATCAGACATCACTGAAGTATAACACCCACCAGCCCCACAAGCACGGGCGATAAGCCAGGGGTGATGGGTGCCATAGCATCTGCAGCATCTGGGCGGCCAAAAGTTTCCGGCAGGCAGGCAGGCAGGCAGACCCCAACTTTTGCAAAATGAATCCAGATGCAGTAGCCTTTGTTCTGACACAGCCAAAAGGTGACTCCTAACGTTCTCAAAAGCAGGTGTGCGCACACCAAGGAGCTCTCTCCGAGGGATGGGGGTGAAGCCCCTTTGAGCTGCAAAGTTTATCAACCGATAGTAGGCTGGGTGCAAAGATCTTTTTTAGAAGTACAGTGGTGCCCCGCAAGACGAATGCCTCGCAAGACAGAAAACCCGCTAGACGAAAGGGTTTTCCGTTTTGGAGGTGCTTCGCAAAACGAATTTGCTATGGGCTTGCTTCACAAGACGAAAATGTCTTGCGAGTTCCTGCGGGGTTTTTTCCCCTCCCCCCCCCTTTTCCCCAAGCCGCTAAGCCGCTTAACAGCTGATCGCTAAGCCGCTTATCAGCTGATCCACTAAGCCCACTAAGCCGCTAATAGCCTTTTAGCAGCTAATCCGCTAATCCCTTAAGCCTTTAATAGCCGCTAATAACCGCTAAACCGCTAATAGCGCTAATCCGCTAAGACGCTAATGGGCTTGCTTCGCAAGACGGAAAAAAACCGCAAAATGAAGAGACTCGCGGAACGGATTCTTTTCGTCTTGCGAGGCACCACTGTAGTCTCAAAGCAAACCACCCTTGCTTTAATGCATGGGTAGGCAAACTATAAGGACATGGGTGGCGCTGTGGTCTAAACCACTGAGCCTCATGGGCTTGCCGATCAGAAGGCTGGCAGTTCAAATCCCCGCGACGGGGTGAGCTCCTGTTGCTCACTCCCTGCTCCTGCCAATCTAGCAGTTCAAAAGCACACCAGTGCAAGTAGATAAATAGGTAGCGCTCCAGCGGGAAGGTAAACGGCGTTTCCGGATGTTGGTCTGGTTTGCCAGAAGCGGCTTTGTCATGCTGGCCACATGTCTGCGGACAAACACCAGCTCCCTCGGCCACTAAAGCGAGATGAGCACCAGAACCCCCCCCCCCGACTCCTCTGCGACTGAACGGTCAGGGGTCCCTTTACCTAGGCAGACTAAGGTCCAGGGGGCCAGATCCAGCCCAATCGCCTTCTAAATCAGCCTGCGGACGGTCCAGGAATCAGCGTGTTTTTACCTGAGTAGAATGTGTCCTTTTATTCAAAATGAATCTCTGGGTTATTTGTGGGGCATGGAAATTAATTCATTCCCCCCCTCCAAAACACAAACCGGCCCCCCCACAAGGTCTGAGAGACAATGGACTGGCCCCCTGCTGAAAAAGTCTGCTGACCCCTGCTTAATGCATATGAAACCACTCCTCTTTTTTTTAAACACTCAACTCAGTTTTTATTTCTACATTCACACGATGCTAGATTACATTATACGAGTCGATCCTCTACATTCTGCCACGGTGCAGCGCAGCCAACCGACAGGGTTAAATGCAGACACGGGGTAATCTCTTGTTCTCTAGGGGGCTAGGCTGAGTTTGACGGGAGACGTTCACTCTCTGCCTGAGAGGTGGATGGGCAGTCGCTGAGACATATTCTTTCGGAGGTGAGAAGAGGCAGGAAACTAGGGCACATTTTTCCTCCTCGACTTTGTCAAACCCTTTCCACTGTTATTAATAATCTGAAAACAAGCCTTGATACTGGCTTGAACGGGGATAAAAACTGAACTTCCTAGCGCTGGACGGAGCTAATAGCCATATATATACATGACATATATAATTATATATATATATAATTACTAAAAAGGCACTTTCTTTCCAAAAAGGGACCAGCCTTACAGATCAATTGCAAGAAATGCAAAGGTTCCTTCTTGCGGCCTTTGGGTGGGGCAAAAGCGTCCTTTTGGCCTTCAAACGTCCTCGCGTCCCGATCAAACCCTTTTCAGAAAATCCTCCTTTTTTTCTTTTTGGCGGCTTCAAGCAGGCCGTGCTGCTGCGCGGATGGGGCCACCCAGACAGTCCCACCGCAGGCTATAAGGGAGTTGGTTGCCTCTGGGGAGCGAGCAGCAAGGGCGAAGCAGCTGGCGATGGAATAAAGGCCCGGCGAGTTTGCAGAGGGTTCCTTTTTGGGGGAGCGGGGAGCGGAGGAGAGGAGTTTGAGTTCATGTTTCCAGCACTCTGATGAGAGGCAAAGGTTTGGGGCCCGGAGACTTGGTGAGCCGTTTGCTGCAGGAGAAAGAGAGAGAAGACAGAGGGGAGGGAGAGAGATATTAGAGAATAAGCTGACATTAGGAAACGTGGCGATAAAGGTGTTGGGATAGAAGTACTGTTTTGGGGGGACAGGGAGCGGGCGGGTGTGGGGGATTCCCTGGTCCTGAATGGGGTACCTGTGCCCCTGAAGGACCAGGTGCGCAGCCTGGGAGTCATTTTGGACTCACAGCTGTCCATGGAGGCGCAGGTTAACTGTGTCCAGGGCAGCTGTCTACCAGCTCCATCTGGTATGCAGGATGAGACCCTACCTGCCCACGAACTGTCTCGCCAGAGTGGTGCATGCTCTAGTTATCTCTCGCTTGGACTACTGCAATGCGCTCTACGTGGGGCTACCTTTGAAGGTGACTCAGAAACTGCAACTAATCCAGGATGCGGCAGCTAGACTGGGGACTGGGAGCGGCTGAAGAAACCATATAACACCGGTCCTGAGAGATCTGCACTGGTTCCCAGTACGTTTCCGAGCACAATTCAAATTGTTGGTGCTGACCTTTAAAGCCCTAAACAGCCTCTGTCCAGTGTATCTGAAGGAGCATCTCCACCCCCATCGTTCAGCCTGGACACTGAGGTTAGCCAAGTTAGAGGGAACCAGACAGAGGGCCTTCTCGGTAGTGGCGCCTGCCTTGTGGAACGCCCTCCCTTCAGATGTGAAGGAAATAAGCAGCTATCCTATCTTTAAAAGACATCTGAAGGCAGCCCTGTTTAGGGAAATTTTTAATATTTAATGCTGTATTGTTTTAAACACTCGATTGGAAGCTGCCCAGAGTGGCTGGGGAAACTCAGCCAGATGGGCGGGGTATAAATTGTTGTTGTTGTTGTTGTTGTTGTTGTTGTTGTTGTTGTTGTTATTCCTGGCCTGTTCTGCAGTGAGTGGGTAGGACTTGTCCCTTTTTGCAGTGAATTGAATGTGCGGATGAGCACTTTCTAGGTATTCTGGCCCATCGCTCTGAAGGCGTGTTAAGCTATTCGCATTTTAGGAACGTGCCAGTCGCTTTGGGGAGGGGGAAGAGAAGAGGGGTGCACCAAGGGGGCTCATGGCCCAGGGAGTGTAGGGGGTGAGGGGTGAGACCCCACCAGGCAAGGCCTCTTTCCACCTGCCTTGCCCCACCCTCCAGCCTCTGCTTCTCATTTTGTTCTGCATTATGTTGTGCACTGTGGCTTGCTGTTGTTTTACTGACTGGAGCTGGGGAATTTCTTATTGTAACTGTTAAGAGTGGATTTTGGTTTAATCTTGAAATGCTGCTATTTATTATTATTCTATATTATTCTAATGAATGTTGAATGTTATTTTATTTGCATATTTTATACACTGGTACCTCAGGTTACATACGCTTCAGGTTACAGACTCTGCTAACCCAGAAATAGTACCTCGGGTTAAGAACTTTGCTTCAGGATAAGAACAGAAACCGTGCTCCGGCGGCAGTGGGAGGCCCCATTAGCTAAAGTGGTGCTTCGGGTTAAGAACAGTTTTAGGATAAGAACGGACCTCTGGAACGAATTAAGTTCTTAACCCAAGGTATTACTGTACTGTATTATGCATATTGTCTTATTTATATGATGTTAGATGCTCTGAGGCTGGCTCTGGCCAGGGAGGGCGGGATACCAATAAATTTTGTTGTTGTTGTTATTCCACCCCAGGCCGGCTGCCACTGCCCCTGAAAGGCAGGTGGCAACCCCTCCACCCTGCCGCTCACCTGCTGACGTACTCTGATTTGGAGCGGGGCCTTGCATTGTGGGCCCCGGCGCTCTGGGCCTGCTTTTCAATGAGGTGCTCCATTCGATCGTGCATCTCGAGGTTCTGAAGGGAGAAAACAGGAGAGTAAAAGGGATGATGTCACTGATTTCCAGAGGGCTGGTCTAAACGAACTGGGGGTGGGGGGCTTCCAGCTCTACAACCGTATTTAAAAAAGGGGCATGTTCATTATACCAGCAACATTTCGCTCGGGAAAAAGGGAGGCGGACAGAACTGGCCTGTGGCCTGAACCACTGGAAGAACAAACGGCATTTCAGTAATGGGAGCAAAGCATCACGGTCGGGACGTGCCAAGAGAAAAACTACGCATTTGGCAGAAACTGGCAAAATGGGCATTAAATTCCTCTTTGATCCCACCTGCAAGTCAATTTCGTGCCTGTGTGTGTTCCTTCAACACACCTGGAGAGTCAGGTTGAAAGAGTCCTCTCTGGACCCGGCTGGCATTCCCGCAAACGCCCCACCGGGGGGCAGCTGAGCCAAGGGCTCCTCTGGGGCAAGGAGTGCGCTTGGTCTTTCGCCACCCAGATTGCCAACTTGCAAAATCGAAATGCAAACACCCCACCCTACCCCAAAATTGGATTACGCATTTTCTCCAGATTTCGCAATGGGAAAGCATGTGGGAAAATAGGTGTTTTTAAGGCTGTGTACACAGCCTTAAAGCACGTGCAAAAATAGTTTTTTTCTTTTAAGGTCTTGTTTTTGCAGGCAAATGCACTGAAAAGTATTAAAGTTCATTTAACGTTTTTAAAAGAGCATTTTGTACGTAAGGAGCGTATCCAAAATGTGGGCTTCAGGGGTCGTGCCCTACTCAGCGTAGACCTCTGCTGAAATTAGCAGACCTAAGCTAGGTGTGTTGATTTCAATGAGTCCGAGTAGGACTAACGTTGGATAAAACTGTAATAATCTGCAGCCATATGCAGAAACATCGAAGGGAGAAATGTGATCACAAGGTGGGCTGACAGGGGACTGCACTGGATGCCTCTAAAAAAGGACTATATGGGTTTGCAGCCAATGTTAGCCCCACTCAATGCATAGAAAAACAACTCATGAGAAAACCTAGGCCCTTTAATGTCAATATCTTGCAGGCAACAAGATTAGGAACTTTATTAAAAATGGCTGCCTACCTCTGCCTCCAGGTAGGCCACACGTTCTTTGAGTTCTTGGATGATTGTGTCTTTGGACTGAATCACAGTCTTGGAGTTTTGAAGCTGTGGAGAAGGAGGATTGTTAGAAATGCAATCTCCAGAAAAGGAGAAGCTAGCTGCAAACATGCCCCAAAATGGCCCAGGATAAGTTGCATCAGGGACGCGGGTGGCGCTGTGGGTTAAACCACAGAGCCCAGGACTTGCCGATCAGAAGGTCGGCGGTTCGAATCCCCACAACGGGGTGAGCTCCCGTTGCTCGGTCCCTGCTCCTGCTAACCTAGCAGTTCGAAAGCATGTGGTGCAAGTAGATAAATAGGTACCGCTCCAGCGGGAAGGTAAACGGCATTTCCGTGTGCTGCTGTGGTTCGCCAGAAGTGGCTTAGTCCTGCTGGCCACATGACCCAGAAGCTGTACACTGGCTCCCTCAGCCAATAAAGCGAGATGAGCGTCGCAACCCCAGAGTCGGTCACGACTGGACCTCATGGTCAGGGGTCCCTTTACCTTTTAAGTTGCACCAGGGGTTTAAAACTAGCACCCCCACCTCCAGAGGAAGTGTGATCTGTAATCTTGGGGAAGGTGGGAGAGAGAGTGACAGATCTCAAAGCAAAGATGCAACATCAACCTTCAACTCCCATGATGTGGAGCCACAGCTGTCAAAGGAGGGGTGAGGAATTTGCAGAAAGCTCCCGATGTTGCTGGACTTCAGCTCCCAGCAGCCCACAGGGTCAAGGGTCAGGAATGCAGCTGTAATCCACTACCACCGATGACACAGAAATGTCTGAACTCTCTCTCTCTGTAGTTAATGCATGCTGCCTGATTAATCAGGCTCTTAGAGCAGCTTATAAATCATTTTAAAAACGCAACAGCCCCTCCCCATAGGCTTACAATCTAAAAAGTCGCAACACACAAGGAAAACCGATTGGGTGGGAAGAGGAAAGAAGGAAACTCAAGCCCACAAGTTGCAAAGTTGTTCTAACGACCAGCTGGGAGGCTCCAAAGGTTTTTCTAACACAATTTAAGTTTGAATCCCTAATCCTCTGGCGATTTGCAGAACTTAGTTACAGGAGTCCTTTTGAGGTGTGAGTCACTCAAAAGATGGGAGGTCAGTTTTAAATCAAACAGAAGCCAAATTAATTGTCCCAGGACTTAAGATTTAACTCTTTCCCAAGTCAGGGAGATACACACACAGCTGGTTTTAAAGGCGGAGAGACTCTCTCTCTTTTATTTGTTAATCTTACCATCTGGTTTCTGTTATGTTTGGCTGTTAGCTCACTTTCTCCGTCTAGACTTACAAATGTATGAAGACAAGCCTATCCAGACATGCAGAGCACTGACGTGTGTTTTAATATGGCTTTTTATAGCTCTTCATTAATTTTTTTTTGAAGGTTTTAAACAATTGTTCAACAGATAATTCCCTTGCTTTATTCTCTCCATAATCTGCTTTGCGGTCCAATTAGCTTTTTGACATTCAAGTGACATATAAACTCTACGGAGTAAAATAGGTAGGAGCAGATATGCAAAAATGCTCTTTTGGGGTTACTCCCAGTGGCAGCCGGGTGCCTTTTGGGATTGGTGGGGAAGAAGGCAGAGAAAGAATCCCAATGGGAGGCGGAGCCAGAGTCAATGGGAGGCGGAGCCAGAGCCAACAGGGGTGGAGCCAGTGTCAACAGGAGGCGGAGCCAACTTCCTCTACTTCCCCCCTCTTCTTCCTCCTACCTGCCCAGTTCTACAAGGGGCAACGTTGAGACCAAAGGTGTCAGGTGTGCATGCAAGAGCCAGGCCCTGTGACCAATAGGACTCTGCAGGACTGGGGCCTTCCTAAGTTTGTTCTGGAGAGGCAAGGCGCGGCCGCACAGGTGAGGCCAATTGGTAACTCACAACACCTGCTGGCAAGAGCCAGGAAGGGATAGAATGTCAGCATTTTCCCTTCAGCTCTTTGCCACAGCAACACGCTTCCTGCCTTGCTGCGTTTGGCTTCTTGCTTCTTGATCCTTGAACCTTGGGCTTTGTGACTCCTTGCTTCTTGACCCTCGGACCCCTGACTTTGTGACTCCTTGCTTCCTGACCCTCGGACCCCTGACTTTGTGACTCCTTGCTTCCTGACCCTCGGACCCCCGACTTTGTGACTCCTTGCTTCCTGACCCTCGGACCCCCGACTTTGTGACTCCTTGCTTCCTGACCCTCGGACCCCTGACTTTGTGACTCCTTGCTTCCTGACCCTCGGACCCCTGACTTTGTGACTCCTTGCTTCTCGACCCTCGGACTCTTGACTTCATGACGCCCTGCTCCTCGACCCTCGGACCCCTGACTTCGTGACTCCCTGCTTCCTGACCCTCGGACCCCTGACTTTGTGACTCCTTGCTTCTTGATCCTCGGACCCCTGACTTTGTGACTCCTTGCTTCCTGACCCTCGGACCCCTGACTTTGTGACTCCTTGCTTCCTGACCCTCGGACCCCTGACTTTGTGACTCCTTGCTTCTTGATCCTCGGACCCCTGACTTTGTGACTCCTTGCTTCCTGACCCTCGGAACCCTGACTTTGTGACTCCTTGCTTCTTGACCCTCGGACCCCTGACTTTGTGACTCCTTGCTCCTCAACCCTCGGACCCTTGGCTTCTTGACCCCTGGGCTCTCTGACCCTCAGACTCTTGGCTCCTGGCTTCTGGACCCCCGTTCCTGCTCCCACCCCGCCATCTTGCCCCCGGTCCTGACGTCCCCAGCCGGGACTTCAATCGCCCATGAACCGGACCGCAACAAAGGGTGAAGAGGAAGTGAACAGGCAGGGCCACCCCTCATACTGGTTGTTAAGTAGGAAGCCAGGCAGGGAGGGGGTTGGCTGAGAGCAGAGGGGCAACAAGGACGCTGGACTCATCCTGCTCTTTGCATTACGCTTGGGTCTAGCACAACATTATCTCTGGAGACAGGAGGATGTCATGCTGCCGGCAAGCGGAGGGGTAAGAGTGGAGGAAGGAGAAAGAAGCAGATTGCGTAACCCCAAACTCAGGGAGGGGACCCCAAAAAGCTCCATCGTAGCCGCAGCGCACAGCTCATCCCCAGCACCCACCTGCTCAATCATCTGCCGGACCTTCCTCTGCTGGCTCTTGAGCATGTCGTCCAGGTGGTGGATCTTCTCCCGCAAAGTGGCAACTTCCTTCTCCAGTTTGGCCGACCTGAGAGCAGGAGGACGGAGGAGGAGGAGGAGAAAGAGGCCGCAGGTTATGCAAAAGCCAGTTCCGTAAGATCCCGCTTTTCGTTCCAGCTTGAAAAGCGGCTGCACGGATTGAAGAAAATGTTCCCTTTAACATTTGTTTAAAAACCTGATGGACTACATGGAAATGGCGGAAATGACTGGCAGAATCCGAGACCAGGGAGAAGAGTTGATGGAAGAAGATTGGAAAGAATTTAAAGTATACTTACAGAAATACTGCAAAATTAATGAATGTTAGAAAAATATTGGAATGAAGTTATATGGTTTTAGCAGAAATGTTATGAAGAATTAAGCAAAAATTGATTGTTAATGGATCAAAGTGGAAAATTTAAAATCAGATTGTGTTAAGATTAATCATAGAACAAAAAGTTGAGAAAGAGGGAAACGATTTGCTGAATTAGCTAATTTGAACTAGAATACAAAAAAGGGAGGTGTGAGGAAGTCGAGGAAACAAGTAAATGAAAGATAAAGATATGGAAATTGGATGTGTTTTTAAATGTTTTTTTGTCTTGTATTGTTTTTTCTTTCAATTTTTATGTAATTTTTTATTGTCTTTTTTTCCTCTCTTATATTTTTTCTTTTTTTTAACTATAAAACCTCTAATAAATATTATTTTTTTAAAAAAACATTTGTTAAAAAACCCGAGGCATTTTTGTTGGGGATTGTAAGGAAAGACCTGCCAAAAAAGTTGAAAAACATCTTCATGTATGCGACAGCGACCGCGAGAGTTCTGGTTGCACAAGGATGGAAGACTGAAGAAACCCCAACTAAAGAATCATGGCAAGAAAAATTGATGGATTAAGCAGAACTGGCAAAATTGGCATCTAAGCTATGGGACAAGGATAACTGTGACTTTAAGGATGAATGGGAACTTTTCACAAAGTATCTGAAGACGCAACAAAGCGAACTGGACTCCTTGGCAGGTTTTGAATAAACATTCACAAACTTTTTATTGATAATAATCAGCTAAATAGTTTGAGGATGTATAGAACTTTGTAACATGCAGAAAACAGCATTCTTAGAGAAACCAAAGACTGGAAATGAGGGAAGTTGGGGGGCGGGTTGTGTGGGAGGATGGGGGGAGGGAGGAAAAATGAGGGGGAAACAAGGATGATATGTTTTGGGATAATATGTCTTGTTATAATTTTGAATAAAAAAATTTGAAAAAAAGAAAAAAAAGAAAAGCGGCTGCATGGGCAACTCCCCATTTAAGTGCTCTTGGGGCACACGCATGCATCGCTGCGAACTCAGGCGTGGCATAAAAAGGGGTGAAAACGGCCCCCAAAGAGCACGAAGATGGCCCTATGACAACACTTTGGAGGTCCCAAGTCTCAAGGTGGTTAGACTGGTCTCAACTAGGGCCAGGGCCTTTTCAGTACTGGCCCCGACTTGGTGGAACGCTCTGTCACCAGAGACTAGGGCCCTGCGGGACTTGACATCTTTCCGCAGGGCCTGCAAGACAGAGCTGTTCCACCAGGCCTTTGGTTTGGACTCAGTCTGACCCTTATGTTTCCCCCCCCTTATGGTTTTGATTTATGGGCTACTTTTAAAATGAGGCTGCATTTTAAATTGCATTTTAACCTGTATTTTAAATTGTATTGTTGTTGTTTTTCCCTTATTATGATTTTATTCTAATTTTACTGGTGCTCTGGCTGGGGAAGGTGGGGTATAAATAAATTTTATTATTATTATTATTATTATTGACTCAAAAATAGCATCTAGCAATCCCATTGGGAGTTTGAGCAAGAAGTGATCACAGTGGAGTTTGGTGTATATTTTTTTAAAGGGTTTTCCAGATGTTTGGAGGGTGTTTGGCGGTTTTCCCAATGGTGTTCCAATATACACGATTTCACTTGAACGTGTTGCGCCTCGGAATGTAACCCGTATGCAAATGGGGAGCTGTTTATGATCTCTCCTCCCACCCCACGCCCTGTTCTGTGCTATCCGTCGCAAAACCCTATTGGACGCAAGTCAGACACAAGTCCCCAGCCCCACAGATCCACCAGGCCTGGGGCTCAAGCCTCTCACCTCTCCTGCTCGGCAACTTTGTCCTTCTCAACGCTGCGCAGCTGCTCCAGCTCAGACTCGTCGTCTCTCATCTTCTGCAGCAGAGTTTTGTGCTCCTGCAACGGGGAGAGAAGGGCAGGCAGGGTTAAGGTGGCTGCCGCGAGGCTCTCAGATCCGACAGCGGGCCTTGCAAAAAACCCAAAAAGCTACGCCTAGGGAGGGGAAGAACAGAGAACGCCGTGGGGCTGGGCAGTATCCCTGACCCACAGTACGCACATAATTTGCTCTTGCTGGAGGCAGCGACGCCTGCCAACTTGAATGTCTTTAAAAGAGGACGGGGCGGATTCACAGAGGACGAAAAGGCGACAGTTCTTCTTAGATTCCCATCCTGAGCAGGTGTGGCTACTTTAAGCCAGTGTTTCCCAGCCTTGGGTCTCCGGTTGTTTTTGGACTCCCATTCCCATCATCCCTAATCTTGCTAGCTAGGGATGATGGGAGTTGTAGTCCTAAAACAGCTGGAGGCGCAAGGATGGGAAATGTTGCTTTACGATACGATAATCTTTATTGTCATTGACCCATACATAACAACGAAATTGGAAAGGGAAAAAAATCTACATAAGACATTAAAAACCAACACGCCTGCTTTCCCAGCCTGGTTAGCCCCTTAAAAACCTGATACCCCATTTTAAAAATACAATACACTCCCATAGAGACCCCTTAGGTAAAGGGACCCCTGACCATTAGGTCCAGTCGTGGCCGACTCTGGGGTTGCAGCGCTCATCTCACTTTATTGGCCAAGGGAGCCGGCATACAGCTTCCGGGTCATGTGGTCAGCATGACTAAGCCACTTCTGGCGAACCAGAGCAGCACACGGAAACGCCGTTTACCTTCCCGACGGAGCGGTACCTATTTATCTACTTGCACTGGTGTGCTTTCGAACTGCTAGGTTGGCAGGAGCAGAGACCGAGCAACGGGAGCTCACCCCGTCGCAGGGAATCGAACCGCCGACCTTCTGATCGGCAAGTCCTAGGCTCAGTGGTTTAACCCACAGCGTCACCCGAGTCCCCCTAGAGACCCCTTACACTGCGTTTAAAACCAAAATCGTATTTGGATAGAAACTGTTTCTCAGGCGGCTAGTCCTAGTCTTTTAAGCTGTAAACCAGCATGTTTTTGGGTGAATGGTATCATTACATTTTATTATTATTTTTTAAAGGCATTCTGGTCTACGGCTGCTCCTTTCCAGGGTCTAAAGAATTGTTTGGTCTCTGATAAGTTTGCTAGACTGTTTTTAATGCCATCTTCTGCTTGCAAGGGCCACTTCAAATAAAAGACAACTAGAGAAAAGAGGGTTCTGAATGAAATTAAACAAAAAGGTACAATTAGATGCATAACCAAACCAAGCGAATTTGCACTCTCTCTTAATTTTGGCCCAGTGGCACAACGGCTTTCGCTGCGCCAATCTGCCCTGCGGACAACCGCCGGCGTCTTCCGTCAGGCGAGTACCTTCTCCATCCCCGTCAGGAGTCTCTGCAGTTCCTCCAGCTTCAAATCCTTCTCTTCCAAGTCCAGTTCCGCCCTCCTGAGAGCTGCTCCCGAATGTTCGGCTTCCCTCCGATAATGGGAAATGGACGTCTGCAAGAAGAAGGGAGAGGGGGCACTTTTGCATGCATGTCAACCGTTTCACACACACACACGGCTAGCGAAATTGCATTGTTCACCCCAAAAGCCTGGCAACCATCATCATACCATCATCAACCCTAAATGGCCTCGGTCCTGAAGGAGCGTCTCCACCCCCATCGTTCAGCCCGGACACTGAGGTCCAGCGCAGAAGGCCTTCTGGTGGTTCCCTCACTGCGAGAAGTCAAGTTACAGGGAACCAGGCAGAGGGCCTTCTCGGTGGTGGCGCCCACCCTGGGGAAAGCCCTCCCACCAGATGTGAAGGAAATAAGCAGCTATCCTATCTTTAAAAGACATCTGAAGGCAGCCCTGTTCAGGGAAGTTTTTAATATTTAACGCTGTACTGTTTTTAACACTTGATTGGGAGCCGCCCAGAGTGGCTGGGGAATGCGGGGGAAACCATGAAGCCAGCCAATGCTCTGCATAAAGGTAAAGGGACCCCTGACCATTAGGTCCAGTCGTGGCCGACTCTGGGGTTGCGGCGCTCATCTCGCTTTACTGGCCGAGGGAGCCGGCGTACAGCTTCCGGGTCATGTGGCCAGCAGGACTAAGCCGCTTCTGGCGAACAAGAGCAGCGCGCGGAACCGCTGTTTACCTTCCCCCCAGAGCAGTACCTATTTATCTACTTGCACTTTGACGTGCTTTCGAACTGCTAGGTTGGCAGGAGCAGGGACCGAGGAATGGGAGCTCACCCTCTCACGGGGATTCAAACCGCCGACCTTCTGATCGGCAAGTCCTAGGCTTGGTGGTTTAACCCACAGCGCCACCCGCATCCCTAATAGCTCCATCCTTATTTCAGACACCGTGATATATCAGTACAGTCGTACCTTGGAAGCTGAACGGAATCCGTTCCAGAAGGCCATTCGACTTCCAAAACGTTTGAAAATTCTGATTGGCTGCAGGAAGCCCCATCAGAGGTTCAGGTTCCAAAACAACGTTCGAAAACCAGAACTCTCGCTTCCAGATTTCAATCGTCTGGGAGCCAAAACGTCCAAGTTCCAGGGCGTCCGGGAGCCAAGGCACAACTCTACAGTCATACCTCGGGTTAAAGTTGAGGTTGAGCGTTTTGTGCTCTGCGGCAACCCAGAAGTAACAGAACACGTTACTTCCAGGTTTCACCACTCGCGCATGCGCTCAAAATGACGTCACACGCATGTGTAGAAGCGGCCAATCGCAACCTGCGCAGATGCGGGTCGCCTTCTCTTCAGGATGTGAACGGGGCTCCGGAACGGATCCAGTTTGCATCCAGAGGTACCAGTGTATATCGCAATGTTTAGCTGGTGATGTATCACAACGCTGAAAGCCAGCCCTACGCAGGGGTGCTGGAGGTGTAAATGATGGTCACACTTTGAAAAGCCGCTATCCCTGGATCAAGTTCGTCAGTTTTGTTGCATTAGTCAAGCTAAACTGTCCCAACTGGATTTTGAAGAATGTGCAACTGATTGCGACCGCTTTGAACGTTATTGCGTTACGATCTTCCCAAGCGGGTCGCTCAAACTGCAGTTTTGAATCATGATTTTTGTAGGGTAAGGTTGCGGGTCCTGGGGATGAGCTTATGGAACCAAGGGAGCGGTGAGACCCCCCCCCCAATAAAAGTTTGGGAACCGCTGGCCTGACCCAGCGGGCATTTCTTGTGTTCTGACCTCATAGGCAGCTCTGTCCGACTGGTGACGCTTCTCAGCCTCTTGGAGTTTCGTGAAGAGCTTCTTGGTGGTCTCCCGCATTATCGAGATGTCTTCTCCGGGGTACGTCGGCTCATCCTGAAGGGAGGTAAGGTATATATATATATATATATATATATATATATATATATATAATATTTATTCAATTTTCCACAAATACAAAGATAGAGTTAAAAAAAACAGTAAAAATACAGTAAAATAGAAAAAGGAGAAAAAAAGGGGGGAAAGTAAAAATTTAAAAATACCTAAAAACACCCCCCTCCACAAAAAGAGAACAAAAAAACAAAAACATTTAGAAAGAAAACACTTCCATTTTTCAAATTCCATCTTTCAATAACTTATTTCCTCGGCCTCCTCCCACCTCCCTTTTTGTATTCCACGGGAGGTAAGGTTTATAAGCAAGGGGGACCTTTTTCGGCCGGAGGGCCACTTTCCCATTTGGGGGCAGCCCCCCAAGGGCCGCACACCAGCAGTGGGCGGGGCCAGAAACAAGAGTGGGTGGAGCAATGAAAGGGGATGTTTTTTTTTTTATGATAGGTTAGTTTCCTACTTTGCTCTCTCTCAACAGATTGAGGTTGAATCCTGACAAGACAGAAGTACTGTTTTGGGGGGACAGAAGGCAGGCGGGTGTGGGGTACCTGTGCCCCTGAAGGCCCAGGTGCGCAGCCTGGGAGTCATTCTGGACTCACAGATGTCGATGGAGGCACAGGTCAATTGTGTGTCCAGGGCAGCTGTTGACCAGCTCCATCTGGTATGCAGGCTGAGACCCTCCCTGCCCGCTGTCTGTCTCGTCAGAGTGGCGCATGCTCTGGTTATCTCCCGCTTGGACTACTGCAATGCGCTCTACTTGGGGCTACCTTTGAAGGTGACCCGGTAACTACAACTAATCCAGAATGCGGCAGCTGGACTGGTGACTGGGAGCGGCCGCGGAGACCACATAACACCGGACCTGAGAGATCTGCATTGGCTCCCAGTACGTTTCCGAGCACAATTCAAAGTGTTGGTGCTGACCTTAAAAGCCCTAAATGACTTTGGTCCAGTGTATCTGAAGGAGCGTCTCCACCCCCATCGTTCTGCCCAGACACTGAGGTCCAGCTCCGAGGGCCTTCTGGTGGTTCCCTCATTGCGAGAAGTAAGGTTACAGGCAACCAGGCAGAGGGCCTTCTCAGTTGTGGCACCCGCCCTGTGGAACGCCCTCCTTTCAAATGTGAAGGAAATAAGCAGCTATCCTATCTTTAAAAGACATCTGAAGGCAGCCCTGTTCAGGGAAGCTTTTAATATTTAATGCTGTATTGTTTTTAACACTCGATTGGGAGCCGCCCAGAGTGGCTGGGAAAAGACCAGACACAGAGGCCTGGAGGGGCACATTTAGGCCCCCCCAGGCCTGAGACCTCCCCACCCCTGAACTGCCAACGATGGACTCCCATCTCCCCATTTGACGCTGACATCCAGGGTGGTGCAATGGTTTGAGTGCTGGATTAGGCTTCAAATCCCCATTGGGGTGACCCTGGGCTGGCCAGCATCTCTGAGCCTAACCTACCTCACAGGGTTGTTGTGAGGGGGGTGGGGATGAAGAGAAAGGGAGAAGTGGCACAGGCAACCTTGAGTTCCTTGGAGAAATGGATGGGCTATAAATGCAATAATAAATAACGTGCAAACGGGTCACAAGCAAGCTGGCTCTACTTGCCCACGGCATTTATTAATTGCATTAATATCTTTCCCCCCCCCCCCAAGAAGTTCCAAGGCAAGGTACAGGGCTTTCACTTCCCTGGCTTCTCCTCTTCACCCAGCGGTAGAGTGAGGATTCCCTGCTCCACTGGCCTGAGGCTCTAACCACTGCACAACACTGCCTCCCCTCTCTCCTAACTTCAGCTCTAGGTCAGGACGAGTGAACAGCCCATTTTCTCCCCAACCTCAGTTCTTCCAGGCATGGAGGCCACCTGTGAACGCCAACCGTCCCCCGTCCCCCACGGCCACGGACTCTCACACACGGACCTGGCATAGTGACATGCTTCGAAATGAGGTAGTTCTGTGAGGACGGATCCCGTTCGGCTTGTCCAGCGCTTTCTGTGTTTGAAGACATACAAATAAAGTTAAATAAAATGGGGGAAGGGACCAGAACATCGCTTCTTTCGTGACAGAACTCCACACAGAGTTGTCTCTCACACCCTTTTAATCATCCAGATAAAGAAACCGTATTTATCGCCAGGCTTTTAGCAGCTGATGGGTAACGTCATTTTTTTAAAGTATATTGTTGTTTGGCTGCGTTGCTCACCAAATGAGGAGTCTAAGAACGACTGAGGGGTGGAGCTTGCATGCCTTGTGCCAATCAAATCGGCCGCGTTGCCTGGGGACTTGCCTTTGCTCAGCGCTTCCCAGCGGAGAGGTGACGGTGGTTTCCCTTGCTGCATCCCCTTTACCGGGTTGCTGCGCTGTGGGAACCACCGCTTGAGGCTTCGTTTGCCTGCCGGCTGGGCTTTCTGCCTTTGGCTCGGAGGGGCTCAGAAGTTGAACATACCAGTGCCTGGGAAATCCCTTATTTTGGCTGCTGGTCCCTAGTTTTTAAATCTGTAAGCTGACAGCTATGCTGCAATCCGGAGTGTTTGCCCCCTCTTGGGGGCTTTTCCCTGAGGAGGGAGATGGGCAGCCCTTCTCCCTCCTCGGGGAAAAGCCCCCAAGAGCCGCACAATCGCTCCATGCGGCTCTTTAAAGGGAGCGCTGAGCAGAACCTCTCACCTGCATTTGCTCCGTAAGATGCACGCACATTTCCCCTTACTTTTTAGGAGGGGAAAAATGTGTCTTACAGAGCAAAAAATACGGTAAGTGCCAACGTGTTGCATGAGTCGCAATACTTTTATCAGCAGCACAGGTTGCATTTTTCTAGCAGGGTCCATGGGGTCTGCTGCTTCCTGAGTGATGCCAGTCACTCCTGCTCCCCCCCCCCCCGACACACAAACACACACAGACTCCAGTCACAACCTCTCAGCTTGGCCGACCTCACAGGGTGGTTGTGAGATAAATTCGGGGAATTTTTTGTTCCTCGAAGGAAAGACAGGATATAAACAGAGCCAAACCCTCGCTCTGCTCCCCCTCTGGCTCAGCCTAACCTCTCCATCTCAGGCAGATGAAGAAGATGGAATTTATGGAGCTGGCTGATCTCACCGGGAGAATCCACGACCAGAAAGGACTACCAAGAAGACCGGAAGAAATTTAAAGACTATTTGAACAAATATTCTAATAGTAAAGAAATGTAACCACTTGAAAGAACCAATCAGGCCTAGGATTAAATGAGACTTAAATATATAAATAAGAAAACGTACTATACGAAAGGTAAAGAAATTGGAATACGACTATAATATTGTTTTATGAAATAATGATATTGGAAACTGCTACATTCAAATTAAGAGGAAATTCAGATGGAGGAGATTAGAGGAAGTCAACTAAAATGTTTCTGAAAATGGATTTCAATTAATTAATTGAGTTTCTTTTTTTCCTGTTTACGTATTTTAAGTTTGTTTGTTTTTTCTTCTTTTTCACTTCTCTACTGTGTTGTTGCGTATTTTCTTTTTTGTTATGTCTATTGAAAATTAATAAATATCGTTGTCAAAAAAAAACCCCTCTCCATCTCAGACTTTCACATCTTTGAAGGAACCGAGCAAAGACCGATCAGGCTGCCTGTGGTTGCAGACCTCCCAAAACTCTTGGGAAACGCAGGAGACTTTTGCCAAAAGAAACGCCAACACCTTCAGAGCGGGGAGAGGCCCTCCCTGCGAGGTGTGGCAGGCAGGCAGCTGGGCCAAGACAGGCAGACAAAACACAAAAGGCATCTCCTGACAGATCCTTTCCAGTTAGCAAAGCAATTAGGGCCTCGGATCCGGCAGCGCTTCTAAGGCGGGCGTGAGTCAGTGAGCTTCTTGATGCAAAGGGGGGGGGGGGGAGAGAGCGAGAGAGAAAACACCCTTTGGTGCCAGTTAGGCGGAGCGGATTTCTATAGCCAAGCTCCAACGCAAGGCGTTCCTCTGCACAAAGGTTTGCCTTTTGCAACTTGTCTTAAGTGCCTTCCTTACTCTGCACCAGCGAGAATGCGAGAATATTTTTTTTCTGGGACGGAATCTGTGCACTGGTGGGAGAAAAAGACACTGGGTAGCAACAGGTTTTTACCAAATTGCTGAAGAGGCAAGCCTCCCTTTCCGGCTGCAACTGAAAAGTTGCTTGCCTCTTCAGCCGCTGCAGTAAACTTCAGAAATGCTATATTTTTCGCTCTATAAGACGCACCAGACCATAAGACGCACCTAGTTTTTTGGAGGAGGAAAACAAGAAAAAAAAAATTCTGAATCTCAGAAGCCAGAACAACAGCGAAAGCAGCGATCCCTCTTGCTGTTCTGGCTTCTGGGATATCTGCGCAGCCTGCATTCGCTCCATAAGACGCACAAACATTTCCCACTACTTTTTAGGAGGGAAAAAGTGAGTCTTATAGAGCAAAAAAATACGGTATTTATGTTATTTCTGCACACACACACCCCCTTCAGTGCCCCATTGAGAGTCCGTGCCACCAGCTCCTTCCGTTTTGCAAAATTACCTCCCCGCTACCTGCCAGCACACATGATTTAAAAGGACGCTAATTACCGCTTGGAGATGACAGCTGTCACTTTTCAGTTGGTGGAGGCTCTTTTCGTTCTGGGCCCTGTCCTCGGCTCGGGCTCGGAGGTAGACCTGAGTCACAGAGGAGAAACCACAACGCCCATCAACTTGGGAAGGAAAGCTGCCCCGGTAGGAAGAAGGCAAACCCGGGACAAGACGGGACAGGCGCACTCTTGAGGAACGCTTGAGGATCAGGGCTGGGGGGGAGCAAGCTGGAGCCCTCCAGACGCGGCTGGACTCCAAGTCCCATCAGGCATGGCCAGCCACCAGGGATGAGGGGAGCCGGCAGAAAAAAAGACCGTCACGGAACTGAGAATTGCACAAAACAAATGAAAATCCCTGAAACGAGAAGCAATCGACTAGAAATATTCTCTTGTCGAAATAAACTAAATAATAAAAATCAAAAAGTTGAAGGGGAAAAATTAGAAAAAACCTTGCTTTACCTAGGATTATAACACTTCAGAATTTTGGGGAGTTCTACCCCTTTTTTTGAATTTTGGTCATTTAAGGTTTATGATTTTTCTATTTCCTTCTGAGGAAATAGTTCAGTGAAACGAGGTTCGCAGCCGGCATCCCGTTAAGGCTTTGTTCGATTTTCTAATTTTTCCCCTTCAACTTTTTGATTTTTATTATTTAGTTTATTTTTACCAGGGATGACGGGAGCTGGAGTCCAGCAGCATCAGGAAGTAGGTAGCCTCCTCTGTAAGCTTCACCTACACAGCCTTGTTGCTGAGCTGCAATCCTTCCCTTAACAGCAAAGATTCTAGTCCTCATGTTTCGAAAGTCGGAGCCACAGCACCCGGCTTCCCCTTGCAAAGCATCCTGGGAACTGCGGCTCTGAGAGGGGGCAAACTACAGTTCCCAGGAACCCTTGAGGGGAAGCAAAGGAAGAACGGATTCAAAAACGTACGGAACAGGTGGAGAAACTTACCGGAGGAATAAGAAATCAAGTGAACAAACTTTTTATAAAAGAATGGAAATGGTTTATTGAATATTTACTGATAAATTGTAAACAGATAAGAATATTGGCAGGATTATTGCAATCAGCTGCAGTTCTATAAGAGCATATATTTGAAGTAAATGAACAAATGAGCAAATTAAGTGAATTTGGATAGGCAAAAGGTATTAAAAATAAATTTTAGGAACCGTGGAAAGAGGGGGAAGGAAGTTAAAGTTATGAAATGTTAAAAGGATTGTGAAATTAGTGAAATGTATAAACCAGAAAAGCATAAATAAAATAAAATAAAATGAACCCTTGAGGGGAAGGCAGGTGCTTTAAATGTACGCCGTGACCTTAAACAGGAACACGGAAAGCTGCCCTTCTACAGAGCCAGGTCACTGGGAGTCTACCTACCTCAGTGCTGCCAACACTGGCTGGCAGCAGCTCTCCGGGCTTTCAAGAAGAAACCAACCCCATCTGGAGATATGGGGGGGGGGGCAGGATTGAACCTAGGACCTTCTGCTACACACATTCCCCCTTAAAATGAAGCAAGGCTCCAGTCCTCATGGTTCTGAGCAAGAGGGCTGCTTTCAGCAGAGGCACCAGAAGTTGCCTTACACTGAAGCATCTGGGCATATAGCTCCATACTGCCTACACTGACTGGCAGCTGCAGGCAGGGCGTTTCTCCCAACCCTACCTGGAGATGCTGGGGTTTTGCACCTGGGACCTTCTGGTTGCAAAAGCTACAAGACTACAAGACCCTCCCTGAAAAGCCGGTTCCTTCCTTCTATTTCTCGCTGGCAAGCAACACCCTGTCTGCTAAAAATAAAGCCGCGAAAGCCGAGCGCCGGCTGGTCCCAAGCTCACCTTAATGATTTCCTCGTCGCCCTCGCTGGACTTGACGTACTCCGACGCCAAGGCGTGGCTGCTTGGGGGCCGGTTGGCCACCATGGCGAAGGCCCTTCCCACCGGCTGCGGGAGACAAAATGAAGGGGAGGGAGAGAGAGGCCTCCTGTGAGCAGATTCCCTTTTCTGCTTTCCCTCTGGATTTTAGATCGAATTGATTTTAGAATGCATTTTAATTAACTGATTGGGATTTTATTTTATTATTTATTATTATTAAATTTATTTATTCATTTTTTCAATACAAGCAACCACAAAAACCACATACAACAAAAACCACAATAACACTAATAACACAATTTAATAATTCAGATTACTGATATACCTATAACTACACCTTTTTAACAATATTTCCCCACCTCTCCTCCCCCTACTTCACACCACTTTCCGCCTTATCGCTTAATTGATTGTGATCTTATGTAACTGTCGCTCTGAGCCCGGCTTCAGCTGGGGACGGCAGGAGGATGAGGATGATGATGATGATGATGATGATTACAGTGGTACCTCGGGTTACATACGCTTCAGGTTACAGATGCTTCAGGTTGCAGACTCCACTAACCCAGAAATAGTGCTTCAAGGTTAAGAACTTTGCTTCAGGATGAGAACAGAAATCACACGGCTGCGGCGGCAGGAGGCCCCATTAGCTAAAGTGGTGTTTCAAGTTAAAAACTTTGCTTCAGGATGAGAACAGAAATCACACGGCGGCGGCGGCAGGAGGCCCAATTAGCTAAAGTGGTGCTTCAGGTTAAGAACAGTTTCAAGTTAAGTACAGACCTCCGGAACGAATTAAGTACTTAACCTGAGGTACCACATTATTATTATTATTATTATTATCATCATCATCATCATCATCTCTCCGGGTAGGGCCAAGTTAGCAGTGGGAAAGCTTGAAGGGAGATGATGAGGGACCCGAGGGCCACACTCCCTTCCTGGGAAGCCTCGTGGGGGCCGCACTAACTCTGCAAATCAATGAAATACATGGGAATCTATACGGCGCAACCCATCTTTAAAAACAATTTCAGATGGCCTCTGGGCAGTTTTCCTTAAAATTATCTTCCAATGGCCCTGGACACACACCTTGCAAGAATAAATCCTTCATTGGTGTGCTGGAAAGGCTGTGGAGAGCAAGGTTCCTATTTTCATAACTGGCAGGACTGCACTTTTGGGAAAAGGTGTTTCGTCCGTCCTCCAAAATCACTAAACAGTCCATTTCTCCCCATTTGGCCCTTGCTTTTATTAGATCCGACTCCAAATCTTACTCTCGGATGCAAAGAAATAATTTCCTTCTTGCTCATACTGGCATTTGGTCTCCTTCTCTCCCCACCCCCTTTTATTAATGAAAAACGGAGACATTTAAATGCCCTCATCATCCCCAGAATGCTTATGGACAGGGTATAGCGACTGAAAACATTTAATGAGCCAATGTGACAGTTAGATATTGACTGAAAACTGTGGCCGACATGGCAGCAATGTGTAATTAAAGCTTATTATTAGGAATATTTTATAATGCTGCAGCAACAGACAAAGTTTTATTGCAACTTTAAATTTCGTTTGAAGACTATTGTCATGACTTGCTTTAATATTAAGTTTAATAACAATTAAAAAAAAACACCTCTGCAAATCAGGCAGCTCTCCAGCCCCACAAAACCCAGAGATTTCTATATATAGCCCCAAACACACCTCCCTCTCCTCATTACGAGGTGCGCAGCCTGGGAGTCATTCTGGACTCACCGCTGTCCGTGGAGGCGCAGCTCAATTCTGTATCCAGGGCAGCTGTTTATCAGCTCCATCTGGTACGCAGGATGAGACCATGGAGGCGCAGGTTAATTCTGTGTCCAGGGCGGCTGTCTACCAGCTCCATCTGGTACGCAGGATGAGACCCTACCTGCCCGCAGACTGTCTCGCCAGAATGGTGCATGCTCTAGTTATCTCCCGCTTGGACTACTGCCATGCGCTCTACGTGGGGCTGCCTTTGAAGGTGACCTGGAAACTACAACTAATCCAGAATGGGGCAGCTAGACTGGTGACTGGGAGCAGCTGCCGAGACCACATAACACCGGTCTTGAAAGACCTACATTGGCTTCCAGGACGTTTCTGAGCACAATTCAAAGTGTTGGTGCTGAACTTGAAAGCCCTAAACGGCCTCAAAGGCCCAGTATACCTGAAGGAGCGTCTCCACCCCCATCGTTTAGCCCGGACACTGAGGTCCAGCGCCGAGGGCCTTCCGGCGGTTCCCTCCCTGCGAGAAGCCAAGTTACAGGGAACCAAGCAGAGGGCCTTCTCGGTGGTGGCACCCGCCCTGTGGAACGCCCTCCCACCAGACGTCAAGGAGAAAAACAACTACCAGACTTTTAGAAGACATCTGGAGGCAGCCCTGTTTAGGGAAGCTTTTAACGCTTAATAGGTTATTGTATTTTAGTGTTCTGTTGGAATCCACCCAGAGTGGCTGGGGAAACCCAAATCGCTCCCCATAATGAGGACCTGGACATTGTTTTTTACGCAACATTTAACAAACATGGCTTCTTCCCAAAGGAACCTGGGCAGTGCCGGATTTACGTATAAGCTAAACAAGCTATCGCTTAGGGCCCTACTCTCTTGCCCCCCCCCCATATACTTCTTAATTGCATTTCACTATTAAAATACCGTATTTTTCTGTGTATAACACTCAAAATTAAGAAAATGGAGAGGCTGCCCCTGCGTATAAGACTACCACCCCTTTTAACATTATTTTTTAGTAACAAAAAACAAAAAACCTAGTCTTATACACGGAAAATACGGTACTTCTTCTAAATTGTATTTCAGTTCAACAATTACTTTGATAAAATACATATTTTGTGATGTGCAAATGGCTTTAGATACCTATTAGGTCCATCAATTTCCATATAGCATATATTCAGCACAAAAAAACAGTGACAATTTGTTGTTGACAAAGGACAGCTGGACATATAAAAGGCCCCATTACCTTCAGTAGCTCAGGGCCTCATCAAACCTAAATCCGGCCCGCATCCTGGGAACTGTAGCATTTTAAGGGTGCTGAGAGTTATGAGGAGACCCCCCCCCCCAATTCCCATCACAAAGCTACAGGTCCCAAAATTTCCTAGGAAGGTTCAGTCAAGCTGCTGAGAGTTGCAGCTCTGTGAGGGGAACTGGGGGGGGGGGGGCTGACAAATCTCAGCACCTGCAACAAACTATACCTTCCAGGGTTCTTCAGGGGCAGTCGTGGCTGCTAAAATAGTATAGCAAGCGGGGCCTTATTCACACAAGCCACTCACCTTTTGCTTTCCTTGGTCGCGCCTGTCCCCAGGGAGGTCATTCTGGAGGGTCAGTCTTAGTATTTTCACACTGTCCTGAAAAACAAGACGGCAAAAGAGACGCGCTCAAGACGTTGGCTTAGCAGCATTTACCAGTATTTGCAAATTGCATCCCAAAGCGATCTCTAATAAATGTAACCGCCGCAGAAAGGTTGTCATTCAAGGCGCTGTCGTCGATTTCGTTCGTGGATAGCTTCCCATGAGGCAGCCCAAATTTGCGGCATGATCAAAACATAACCAACCGTTATATATAACTGCATATGAGGTCTATGAAATATGTATACACAGGTGAAACTCGAAAAATTAGAATGTCGTGGGAAAGTTCGTTTATTTCAGTAATTCAACTTAAAAGGCGAAACTAATATATGAGATTGACTCTTGACATGCAAAGCGAGAAATGCTTCTACTTCTCAGAGGTCCAATCTTGCTCGATTTGCAACCCTTGTTTTGCTGATTTCCTTGAATATTCTAATTTTCTGAGATTGTTAATTTGGGGTTTTCATAAGCTGTACACCATGATCATCGCAATGGTAACAAATCAAGGCTTGACATATCTCGCTTGGCATGTCATGAGTGTATCTCATATATTAGTTTCAACTTTCAAGCTGGATTACGGAAATAAAGGAACTTTTCCACAATGTTCAAATTTTTCGAGTTTCACCTGTACATCCTAAAATACAAAACACAGTCTCAACATAATGGCGGTTGCTTGAAATCAACTTGGACGCATCTAAGAGAGAAGGAAGCTGGGATGGAGATTTTAGAAGGTTATCGAAAGAGGAACTTATTAAACAGGTGCCAAAAAGACGAGAGAGAAGGCGCCTGTCTGATACATGCAGTGGGAGGGAGTTCCAAAGGCTAGGGGCCACCACGCAGGAGGCCTGGTTCTGTCATGGTGCGAAGCAGATCTCCTGATCTCAAGAATGACAGAGCTCAGCCAAAGGCTTAATGGGATGGGTTGATTTTACAGAGGGATCTGAAGTGGGTGAAATGAAGCGCCGTCTAACAGCTGAAGAGATTCTCCCAAAAAAGGCACTATTATGAACAAACCCTAGACAGCATCTTAAAAAGCAGAGACATTGTCATGCCAACAAAGGTCCGTATAGTTAAAGCTATGGTTTTCCCGGTCGTGATGTATGGAAGTGAGAGCTGGACCATCAAGAAGGCTGATCGCCGAAGAATGGATGCTTTTGAATTCTGGTGCTGGAGGAGACTCTTGAGAGTCCCATGGACTGCAAGAAGATCAAACGTATCCATTCTGAAGGAAATCAGCCCTGAGTGCTCACTGGAAGGACAGATCCTGAAGCTGAGGCTCCAAGACTTTGGCCACCTCATGAGAAGAGAAGACTCCCTGGAAAAGACCCTGATGTTGGGAAAGATGGAGGGCGCAAGGAGAAGGGGGCGACGGAGGACAAGATGGTGGGACAGTGTTCTCGAAGAGACCAACATGAGTCTGACCAAACTGCGGGAGGCAGTGGAAGACAGAAGGGCCTGGCCTGCTCTGGTCCAGGGGGTCACGAAGAGGCGGACACGACTAAACGACTAAACAACAACAACATGAACAAATAACAGCTTTGGGTGACTAGCAATTCTTAGCGAACAGCCAGAGGTGGTAGAGAACAGCTGCTCTGCATGCAGAAGGCCCCGTTTAAACTCCCTCTGTGTTCAGAACCATGAGGACTAGAGTCTTGATTTGTTTTTGGAGAAGGTGGCTCAGGGGCAGAGCGGCAGCTTTGCATGCACAAGGTCCCAGCTTCCATCGCTGGCGTCTCCAGGAATGGCTGGGGAATTTCCTCTGGCCTGAAACCCTGGGCAAGCAGCTGCCAGCCAGTGCAGTCTGCACTGAACTAGAGGGACCATAGGTCTGGGTCTGCAGAAGGCAGCTTCCTGTGAGCCCCCAAACCCTCCCAGGCCTCAGGCTGGCTCTGCCCAACTTCGGCTCTGCAGGAATCAATGCAAGCGCCGTTCTGCCCAAGAGACAGGCACTCATTTTTAATTCATGGGAGACAGTTGGCGCGGAGAATTCGTTTCCGCCTCCCCGCGCGGCGTAAAGAGCTTAACATGCAGGCTTTCCTTTTCTCCTTCTGCCCCTAGCCAAACTTGTTCAGCAACTTGTTCTCAGCCTTGTAAACAAGCGTGAAAATAGACTTACTTTAGCCACACACAGAGAAAGAGAGAGCGCGCGCCAGATCTCAGGGCTGAGACACGGAAAAAGTGACGCTCTTCTCTCCCTGCAAAGTCGTCCACAGAGCGTTCAGTAGCTGTGCACACGTCCAACAAACTCAGGGCAAACGTTTTCACGGCAAACGGCGGCCCACCCAAGGGATGATGGGAGGAGCAGAGTTGGAAACTCAGATTATATTTAGCCAAATGGCTCCTTAAACCAGGCGTACAGCCACCATCACGGAATGCCGAATGGCCATTTTGGAGCTAGGCGGTTTCCAAGTCATGTTTTTCAACGTGACTTCTTGGTTCCTGAAATTCGTACCGATTGTGCAGATAAAATGTAACGGGAATAATTCTACAGGACGTGCTGTTAGTGTGTGGAAACAGTCAAGATCATGGGTAGGCAAACTAAGGACCAGGGGGCCAGATCCGGCCCAATCGCTTTCTCAATCCGGCCCACGGACGGTCTGGGAATCAGTGTGTTTTTACATGAGTAGAAATGTGTATCGTATTTTTCCGCACCATAGGACGCACTTTTTCCCCTTCAAAAATGAAGGGGGAATGTGGTGCGTCCTATGGAGCGAAGACAGCATAGCCCCGCAACCCTCGGCCGGCTAGAGAGGTGACGAGCGGCTATGGCAGGAGCCGCTCCGCTGTGCCTTTGCGCTGCTCCCTGACCTGCTCTTTGGGGCTGGTGGTGGGCTTCCCCCCGCCAGCCCCAAAGAGCAGGTCGAAAGGAACCTGAAGCCTGGGGAGTGAGAGGGGTCAGTGCACACCGACCCCTCTCGATCTCCAGGCTTCCGAGGTAGCCGCCTGAAGGCATCTGAACGCACCTTAAACGGCACCTTGTTTTAGAGGGGGAAAACAAGAGAGGGGGAATTCTCCCCCTCTCTGCGCAGCGCCTCCTGCTGCTTCGCTGAAGGGGCGCTGGGCAGAGAGGGGGATAATTTTTTTTTCTTGTTCTCCCCGCTCTAAAACCAAGTGCGTCCTATTGTCCGGTGCATCCTATGGTGCGAAAAATACGGTACCTTTATTTAAACTGCATCTCTGGGTTATTTGTGGGGCATAGGAATTCATTATTATTTTTTCAAAATATAGTCCGGCCCCCCACAAGGTCTGAGGGACAGTGGACCGGCCCCCTGCTGAAAAAGTTTGCTGACCCCTGGTCAAAATCCGAGGATCCCCAGGCCTGCAACTCCAGGTGGCAGGTGGGCACGTGCCTGGCGAATTTCGAACGCTGAATGGGAGCTGTAGTCCGAAATCACCTGAAAGACATCACAGAAATGCGGAGTTGGACGGGACCCCTGAGGGTCATCCAGTCCGACCCCAGACAATGCAGGAATCTCAAAGATCAGCCTCAACCAGAGCCAGGGCCTTTTCAACACTGGCTCTGGCCTGGTAGAACGCTCTGCCTCATGAGTTGTTCCTCCTGGCCATTGGCTTGGAATCCACTTGATCCCCTTTCCCTCTTTCCTTTCTCCTTCTGTGATAGAACTTCTATTTGGGGACTTCCCTGGCTTTTTTTCTGGCCCACGTAGGACCAGTCTGGATAGTTCGCCTTGGTGAAGACTTGACGTTTTCATCTCCAAAAAGTTTTTGATTTGAGTTTCTACTGAAATGAGGCTGCATTTTAATGTCGTATTTTAATCTTGTTTTTAAGTTGTATTTCAGTCAGTTGTTTTTATACCTGGTGTTAGCCACCCTGAGCCCAGTCTTGGCTGGGGAGGGCAGGGTATAAATAAAATTTATTATTCTTTATTATTAAAATTTATTATTATTTATTATTAAATCCTACATGACAGGTGGCCTACACCTGGTTTACTGGAGAACCACCCTACGTTCTGACACCCCCTTGACGTCCTGAACGCATTTTATGAAATGGAGTGACACGGGGTGCAACAGTCAATGTCACACAACACCTGACACAAGGCCTCTCTCGACAAATTTGCACGCCATCTGAGAGCATGTGCTGTTGCTTTCCTCTCCTGCTGGCGGGCTCCTCGTGAGCAGATTGCTTGAGTATCGTGGGTGCTGGTGCGAGCCAAGATCCTCCTGCCGTTCAGCTAATTAACACGGCAGACAAGTACGGCGCGATCAGCAAAGCGTGAGCATTTGGGCAAGGTGCAAGAGAGAGCGTCCTGTCCAGGGGAAGGAAAAACACCCGCCAACCTCAGCACATCACACCTCTGTGGAACTGCACACACCTGTTTAGGATACCCGTGACCCCACCTGGACGCCCAGGGGGCCACAATTAGGACCGAGCCACGTTTCCCTTGCTTTAATCGCCAGCAATTTGTACGCGCGCTGCCAGCCCTTCAACGCCCAATTCCAGTTGAGAGGGCGGGCGTTCCAGAAGCTGCTTCGAGAGCACAACGTCTTTCAACGTGGCACAGAAAGGCGTAGCTTAATTACCTGGCGGGCAAAAGGCTCTAGCGAAGCCTATTAAAGTCACGGTCGTCACCTTGTTTGCAGTTTCAAAAAAAAACAACACCATTCCGGCACCACGTTGACAGGCGACCAGGAGTTCGGGTCGACCTGGGGCGATTTGTGGCACAAGGGCAAGGCATCCTCCGCCCACCTCTGACATTTTGGGGCTTTCCCCCCTTGCTCTGGGTCTGTCCCAATTCTCAATTACGACATCCAGGGCTTATGAAGCAAGAATCAGGAACAAACCGGGACGGCAACATTTTTTAGGCAAACTGGGAGCAGGATCTCCGCAATGTGTCATTCCACACCCAGGACAACCCAGCTGCTGCTCCAGATGTGCAGAGTCTGCCCTGAACAAACGCGCTCACATTTGCAAGAAGATATTTGACTTTGGGGGGGGGGGATTCAGCTGGAGATAGCAAGTGGGGTATAAGAGGGTCAAAAGATTGCACCACATCTACCCGTCTCGTGTCTGGAAAGGAATTCAAGCCAGAGAATACAATCAGTATTCCGCTTTCGGTTTGCTCACAATACGTTCCCTCTGCACTGAAAAGAACTCGCCTGGCATAACGTAAGGGCTTTATCATTTATGTAATGTAATTGCGCAAGTTATGAGGTTTCGCCACAGCAGAGAGTGAGCCCCACGACGTACCGTATTTTTCGCCCCATAGGACGCACCGGCCCATAGAACGCACCAAGTTTTTTAGGGGGGAAATAAAGAAAAAAATATTATTTCCCCCCCAGGCGCTTGTGGGGCCGGCAGTGGGGAGAAGAGTGCTTCTCCCCACCGCCCGCCTGCAGACCAGGTCCGGGGACAACGGGAAGATGCGCTGCGCCTCCCCGCTGTCCCCGGAGCTTGCGGGGCTGGCGGCGGGGACAAGCAAGCGTCTCCCCGCCATCAGCCTCCAAACCACATGGGGAGACAGTGGGATGGCAGCGTTCCGCCTCCCCACTGTCCCCCAATCTTGTGGGGCTGGCGCTGCGGCTCTCCAGGCTTCAGCGAAAGCCTGCATTCGCCCCATAGGACGCACACACATTTCCCCTTCATTTTTGGAGGGGAAAAAGTGCGTCCTATAGGGCGAAAAATACGGTAGCTTTTGGCAGAAGGCAAACTGCAGGGGAACAGAAATGGCGCCACAGGGCAGAGCAGAAAATGCCTTCTTGATTCCCAAATCAAAGCCCGCAGAGCTGCAGAACCAAAATAAAAAATAAAAACAGGCTCGTTCTGTTATCCAGGAGCACACAAAACCCACACATAATATGATAGTAAAGGTAAAGGTACCCCTGCCCGTACGGGCCAGTCTTGCCAGACTCTAGGGTTGTGCGCTCATCTCACTCTATAGGCCCGGAGCCAGCGCTGTCCGGAGACACTTCCGGGTCACGTGGCCAGCGTGACATCGCTGCTCTGGCGAGCCAGAGCCGCACACGGAAACGCCGTTTACCTTCCCGCTAGTAAGCGGTCCCTATTTATCTACTTGCACTTAGGGGTGCTTTCGAACTGCTAGGTTGGCAGGAGCTGGGACCGAACGATAGCAGCTCATCCCACCACGGGGATTCGAACCGCCGACCTTTCAATCGGCAAGTCCTAGGCGCTGAGGCGTTTACCCACAGCGCCACCCGCGCCCCATTATGATACTGAGCCTCAAATTCTGATCTCAGAGAATTTCAGCTTTTAAAAGCACATACACACCAACAAGGTTCTAGTCCTCATTATGCACAGATAAACTTGGAAGAATGCAGGTGGTGAATGCGGGAATCACCAAAACTAAGAGGGTGGCTGGAATACAGGCCCTTGACTGAAACAATGCCTTCATCCCCCCCCCCTTTTTCTCCATCTCCTTTGGGCTTATGCCTAGGTCAGAGGTTCTCAAACTTTGCTTTGCTGCCATGGGCCACATTAAAATTGCCAAGAGTCCTGCAGGGCAAACGGCGTAATTATTTTTTTTTCTGCCCATGGTAGCATTTGCAATTCTTTTTAACCTGCATCTTTATTGCTTCTTTTAGTTCTTACACATTGTACTCTATCATGTTAGAATCCGAATTCCATAGGATTCAAGCCATAATACGGCAACGTAAGAAGCAGAAGCAGCAATAAAAATACAATTAGAAGCCAATTTGAATCTCTGCTGCTATATGAATATTTGATTGGGGGGGGGGGGCGTTCTCCTAACAACTCTCAGCAGCCTAAACTACCACGACCAGTATTTCTTCCAAGTGATATCACAGTGCTTTCAAATACCGTATTTTTTGCTCTATAAGACTTATTTTTTCCCTCCTAAAAAGCAAGGGGAAATGTGTGTGCGTCTTATGGAGCGAATGCAGGCTGCGCAGCTATCCCAGAAGCCAGAACAGCAAGAGGGATTTCTGCTTTCACTGTGCAGCGATCCCTCTTGCTGTTCTGGCTTCTGAGATTCAGGATATATTTTTTTCCTGTTTTCCTCCTCCAAAAACTAGGTGCGTCTTGTGGTCTGGTGCATCTTATAGAGCGAAAAATACGGTACGCTGCTTCCCCCCACCCCCAGCCTCAAAGATCCCTGAAGCCTTTGGAGCGCAGCACCCTGCTGCCCTGCAGAGGCTTTGCGTGCAGCCGTCCCCAAGCTAGAAGAGCGAGACGGAGCCCTCCGTCTCGCTGTTCTGGCTTGGGAACAGCCTTGCTAGCCTCTGCAGGACAGCAGGGTGAAGACACCCCGCTGTCCTGAAGAGGCTTTGCGCGCAGCCGTCCCCAAGCTAGAACAGCAAGACGGAGCCCTCCACAGCGCTCCATCTCCCTGTTCTGCCTTTGGGCTTAGCGGCGCAGCCTGCATTCACTCTATAGGACGCAGACACATTTCCCCTTAATTTTTGGAGGGGAAAAAGTGCGTCCTATAGAGCGAAAAATACGGTACATGGTGTGACTGTGGCCATATACAACTCACAAATAAAAGATGCATTTCTGCGCCTACAGTAGGCTTCCCCAACCTGGTGCCTGCAAAACAGATGCTGCTGGGACTCCAACTCCCATCATCCATTGCTGCCGCTGCCAGTGGATGATGGGAGTTGTAGTCCAACACTTCGGAGGGGGGGGGGCATGATCTAGAGCAATGGTTTCTTCAACTTGGAGTTGTTACTGAATCACAATGCCCACTAACATATGGTCAAAATTTGCTGATGTAAAGCATGCTGTTATCTCCAGGAGATTCGACTAATTGCAGATTTTATTCCAGCGGCTGACTGACTAGCTTTTCCCTGTTTGGGACACTCACTCCAGTTCCTGAAATATGAGGATTTGTGGCAGAGATCGACCAGCCCCACCAAGAATTCTGAAGGCGTGGCCGGTCAACCGAAGCGGTTATTAACCTGGTCTCTATAGCAGCCATTGCCACGCAAACACAAAATACACAGGTGAGATTCTGCAATCACCCCATATATGGTAAGGGGGAGGGCAGAACTTCACAGATTGGCTGAGTGTTTCAGGAAATGAGTCACGCCATTCACCAGTATCAAGGTGGGGAAAGCCCCTGGGGGAATTATATATCTATATACACACACACACACATGTGCAAAAAGAAAACCACCCCAGAAAATACGAGTCAAGATGCAGAAGTTAATATTTTGTTAACGGTCAAGGAGCTTGCTCTATGTAAACAGCCTAAGCACGGAATTTTTCCTTCGGATCCAAGGTTAATCTTATGCTTGTATATTTGGAAGCATGCCGATAACACTTTAAGAATCATGACCTCCCCCCCAACAACACTCCTGAGAGATTCCTGGGAGCTGTAGAACTGCAATTCCCAGTACCCTGAACACCCTACAGTTCCCGGGAAAAAGCACAAACCCAGGTGTAAGTTCTTAGCTGCAAATTCTTCTAGGTGGCCAGCCGGGATGGGAAAGGAGAACGGGCACAGAAGTGGATAATCCCTCTGCTGCTTAACATAGATTCCAGACAAGACAGTCCCTACCTCAATATTTTAATATTTTTTTAAAAAGACACACAAGGAAAAAGGGACAGGGAGGGAAGAGAAAAACTCAAGCACCTATTTCTCAACAGGTGTTCCTGTAATGACCAAATGCTGGCGTAGTTCAGGGGCAGGAGGTGTGTAGCGGAACGGGATCTCCAGAAAAGCTGATGTGATGTGCCCTATTGAATCCCATCTCTCCCACTGACGCAGCCTGATGGAATGGTTTTCCCCAATGAAATATGGGGGGAGAGGAGGCCAGATGGAGCTGGTCTGCCCCAGCAGAGGCAACTGAGAGCCAGTGTGGTGTAGTGGTTAAGAGCGGTAGTCTCGTAATCTGGGGAACCGGGTTCGCGTCTCCGCTCCTCCACATGCAGCTGCTGGGTGACCTTGGGCCAGTCACACTTCTCTGAAGTCTCTCAGCCTCACTCACCTCACAGAGTGTTTGTTGTGGGGGAGGAAGGGAAAGGAGATTGTCAGCCGCTTTGAGACTCCTTAAAGGGAGTGAAAGGCGGGATATCAAATCCAAACTCTTCTTCTTCTTCTTCTTCTGAGGAGGGAGTTCTGCTTCACAGATGTAGTCCAAAACCTGTGGACCAGGTTGGGGGTCGTTGCTCTGGCCAGTCGGTCAATTTTCTATTTTATTTCTTGGCTAGGCAAATGCCCAACCTTAAAGCAATTAACTAAAACCGACTGCATCCCAGTTCAGAAGTCATGCAAACATTGGCAGTTGCTGTAGATCTGCACCGTCTGTGGACTCAAGACTCTGAAAAACAACCCCTTAGCGTTTTTGCACAAAGAGGCATCGCAAAATCAATTTTGCAACTGAAAAGAGCATCTAGCACAGCACTAATTACATCTAGCAGGGGCTGTGGGTGGGTGGTCTTCGTCACAGCGGCACGCAGATTTCCCCAGGTTTTCAGAGCACCAGTTTCCAATGTATCTCCATTCACCTTTGCTGTCCACCGCTCAGCCAGATTCCTCTTTTAAAACCTCAAAAGGCATTATGTGCTGTGTCAGGAGAGCTTTGACACGCATCTGGATCTGTCACTTCAAGCCGAGATGCGATCAGCTGAACGAAATTGCAGCTAAGCCTCGCGGCTCTCTCCTGAGAAATAAATGACTGAACGAGCAACACGCCGCAATTTAAGTCCCAGGAGATGTCTTGATTACGCAAATGCGATTCTCCCGAGTCCCCGGCACAATTACCCACTCGGCAAGGGGCATGTTAAATGTTGCAGAAAGATTACAGTCCCATTTTCCACGCAGGGTTATAATTATCTTTACATTCCTCACTCCATCAGAACCCATTTGCGAGCGACGTTTATGAGAAAACATGAGGTCAGAGCGATAGGTATTTTTCAAGACACTAATGAGCAAGAAACACATAACCAAACCCCTATTTGTAGTTTTTTCCCCAAGGTTAAGAGGAATGGATGCCTTAAAACAGCCGTTGGGATGGTCACTTACAGTGAGTAGACGCTGCCTTCAGGTAATGAGTCTTACTCATTTTTTGAAAACCACTTGGAGGCTTTTTACAATCAAGATTTGTATAAATTTTATGAAATAAATAAATGTATTTACTTCTTCTCTAAGATGGGAACTAATAACAGGGTGGTAATGGGAGGGCGGTGTCTTAACTGTGGTGGCTCCCTGGGGGGAGAAGGAGCAGTGAGGTGTAGAATGAGAGTCAGACTAGGTTCAGAGTTCAAATCTCAACTCAAGTCACAAAGCTCAATGGATCAGGGTGATTAGGCTGAGAGGGAAGGATTGGCCCATATTTACCATATTTTTCCATCTATAAGATGCCTCCATGTATAAGATGCCCCTGCTTTTTCGGGGGGGTGTATCAGTGTATAAGACGCCCCCTAATTTTTGACATTGTTTTCTAATGAAAAAACCTAGTCTTATACACGGGAAAATACGGTAATTAAGTGGAGATTTTGACGCAGGTGATATTTTCCAACGCTCATCAATTAAAAAGGCACTAATTGACATATTTTAGCCAATGTGGTGCGCTACTGAATTCTGGTCATCAAGACCCGGGTTCCAAATTCTACTGTGTGAACCTTAAGTCGGTCACACAGGCCTACCTCACAGGGATGTTGGTAGGATAAGATGGGAATACTGGAGGAAGGACAGGTTAAATAAAAATAAAAAATAACAGCCGCCACCTGATAGGATGTGAACAGAAGAAAAAGTTTGTGGCCTCATTTACACGGCTGTTGTACAAAGCCTTCCCATTTTCTCTTCAGCGGGGCTTAGAGCCCAGCCAGAAGTCCTTTCCACAACACTCCGACTTGAGGTGGGTTAACTGGAGATACTGGGCATTGAACTTGGGAAGAGAGGCAAGTTACTAGTCCTCAGTGTGCTTAATCACCAGTATCCATCCAGGTAGGATATTAGCCACAAAATCCCTCTGGGTTTGTTGTTCTTGCTGCTGTTGTGTCATCAACCTACATTACAAACTTCCGACTCCCAACTGCAAGCACGTTATGTATTTGATAATAACTAACTCCCAACTGCAAGCATGTTACGTATTTGGTAATAACTAGCATTTATATTGGAGTCCAGCTAGCCAGGCTCTTGTGATCCAGGATGTAATTGCAGAAAGGCCGCAGGCACCTAGTGGACAGCACCTGTGACGTCACCGCTAAGGCACCCTCGGTTGCTAGAACGTGGATACATTCACACAGTAACCACAAAACTGGCTCATCCCAAAACAAGAGATAGGGAAAGGTAAAGGGACCGTTAGGTCCAGTCGTGGCCGACTCTGGGGTTGCGGCGCTCATCTCGCTTTACTGGCCGAGGGAGCCGGCGTACAGCTTCCAGGTCATGCGGCCAGCAGGACTAAGCCGCTTCTGGTGAAACCAGAGCAGCGCACGGAAACGCCGTTTACCTTCCCGCCAGAGTGGTACCTATTTATCTACTTGCACTTTGGTGTGCTTTCGAACTGCTAAGTTGGCGGAAGCAGGGACTGAGCAACGGGAGCGCACCCTGTCGCGGGGATTCGAACCGCCGACCTTCTGATCGGCAAGCCCAAGAGGCTCTGTGGTTTAACAGACAGCGCCATCTTATAACAGGTTTGGGATGGGCTTAGCACACAACTGATGAAAATAGGAATCGTAAAAACAGTCACTTTCCTCAAGAACTCAAGGGTGGGAGAAGAGGTTTATAAATCCACCCTGAAGACGAGGAATGCTATTGTTATGACCCTGCCTAGGAATTTTAAAATACCTAGTTGGAGTCCTGAGATGCCACGACTGCATTCTGTGGAAGTTTAGCTCTAATTTCTGCCTTAATCATTTCTTGTAGGAGAGGGGGCATTTGCAAGACTGTAAACTCGGGAAAACTTGCAGTGACAAAATTACAGTTCTTTACCGCCATTTAAAATTCAGCGTGATGTGGCGGTAAACTGATTTTTTAAAAGCCAGAGTTTTCTAACACAAACCATTGCAATGTAAACAGAATGATGGAAATCAAGACGTAAGCGCTAGAATTTATGACCAGGAAAACTAGCACACACAAAAACCCCACACCTGCACCCAACCCAAAATCTTTATTTTTAATAAAGATACGGTTTTCCAAATGAAATCTGAGTCACAAAGACGCCATTTCAGAAGTCTGTGATAAGCCAGGAGTTCACATTCATAACCCTGCCTAATAAGAACAGAGGGTCACAGTAGATCAAAAAACAGGTACCGTATTTTTCGCTCTATGAGACGCATCAGACCACAGACGCACCTAGTTTTTGGAGAAGGAAAACAAGAAAAAATATATTCTGAATCTCAGAAGCCAGAACAGCAAGAGGGATCGCTGCGCAGTGAAAGCAGCAATCCCTCTTGCTGTTCTGGCTTCTGGGATAGCTGCGCAGCCTGCATTCGCTCCATAAGACGCACACACATTTCCCCGTACTTTTTAGGAGGGAAAAAGCGAGTCTTATAGAGCAAAAAATACGGTAACTTTCCTTCTCAATGATCACACAATATATCCCTGGCAAAACACTTTTTTTTCTTTAGGAGTGGGCAGGGAACAACCACCTTGGGGCAGGGAGATTTGAGCTGCATCCTAGCTAAGCATTCCCGTTGCTTATTTACATTATTTAAAACCAGCATAAAACAGAAAAAGACAACTGTATTTTTAAAAGGTGGGATTAAAACATCCCACTTAATCAAGGAGCCTACAGGTAACTGAAAGCCGAAAGCCTTGCAGAAAGGAAAAAGGTTTTCCTAAAGGTGAGCAATGATGGGGATCAGGTGAGCATCCCTGTTTCTAACCAGAAGAGATGATTTTCCCCCTTTGACCTTTTATTACTCTCCCAGCAGCATATATATATATATATATATATGCTTTCGTAGATTTTCACGGGTACAGGAATGCAGGTTTTGGTGTCCTCGGGTGTCTTCCCGTGTAAAAGTTGGGGTGTCTAGGCGACGTTTCGACGAGGTCTCACTCGTCATCTTCAGGCTGGTGCTTTCGGCTTCTTGTTACTGGAACAGAGCAGGATCTCAGTGTTTGAGTTCCTATAAATACTGTTGAGGAGGTGTGGTGTATAGCCTCCAATGTTCTGGGCAGAGAGGAGGTTCCCAGGCTAGTGTGCCTTTTCTTCTTTTGTTCCTTAATTACTTGAGGAACAAAAGTAATTACCTCTCTTTTCCAACACATGAAAGAAACAGGACACGAAATTAATTTTGCAGATTCCAAATTGCTCTTTAACATGGAACATCACCACAAGAGAATAATCATGGAAGCCATCGAGATAGAGAAACACCCTCACAACATGAACAAGCGTGACGACACATCCCGCTTGCCAGACATCTGGAAATTAGCCCTCCCCACAAAATCTGACACCAGATCCAGAGGCACACAGAACGCCATCACCAATCAACCACACCAGACCCAAACCCAGACCCTCTCCACAGATAAATTACAGACACCATCCAGTAGCCAAACCAGGGTGGCACCTCCGGATGCTGCACCCCCCTGCAATCCCTACACAGATCTGGCTGGCACAGGCCACAAAACCACAGCTCGCCCCTATACACGAAGCCAAGCCAGAGCACAACCAAGTGCAGTACAGCCATCTTCTCAGAAAAACTCTTCACAAAGTTCAAGAGTTCAAGACACAAAGGCTTTAGCAACTAATCCACACCTAATGACCCACCTAAGTGGGATTCAGGAAATCACTCAAGAAATCACTCAAGATATCCCTCAAGTAATTAAGGAACAAAAGAAGAAAAGGCACACTAGCCTGGGAACCTCCTCTCTGCCCAGAACATTGGAGGCTATACACCACACCTCCTCAACAGTATTTATAGGAACTCAAACACTGAGATCCTGCTCTGTTCCAGTAACAAGAAGCCGAAAGCACCAGCCTGAAGATGACGAGTGAGACCTCGTCGAAACGTCGCCTAGACACCCCAACTTTTACACGGGAAGACACCCGAGGACACCAAAACCTGCATATATATATATATATATATATATATATATGCTAAAATCCACTCAGAAGCCTTCCTCCTTTAGCTTAAAATTAGGGCTTGTACACCAGCCAACTGACCACTTAAATGCTGTCAATTCGCCAGCAGTCCAATATTCTATGAGGCTTGACAAAGTGGACGGCTGTCTACTTAGCAAAAACAGCCTTTGTTTCAGGTTTGGCTTTTTAAAAAAAAAAAAGCTTGCTGTTACGTTATTTGGCTTAATATCCTTCCTTAAAAAATTGACTTGAAGCAGATTCTGTGTTCCAGGATTAAATAAAAAGCGCGTGTCATGATCTGTTTGTTTATTGGAAGCCTTAGGGAGTGTTGTGCAAAGTTGGAACATTGAATAAAAAGGAGCTGGATTCCTTTGCTTATAAACCAGAGCTAGCTACCGTACTTTGTTTTTGTGTTCCACCTACCTGCTAAGCCTGCTGATTATTTAAACTTTAAACGATTTAAATCACATTTCTGTTCCAACACAAATAAATTGCAAAATGCTTCACTGTTACTTGACTGGTCAACTGGATAAATCTTTCTTTTTTGCTGGGTCAAATGCCCAAATTTTTATCCAAGCGACAACTACTCATTAAAGAAAGGGGAAAAAACTTTCCTTCAGAGTGTTGTTGTTTTCCTTTTTTAAAATGCCAAGACCAGGACAAGGAATGAGCAGTAAATTAAGCCAAGGACAAGGCTGGGAAGGAGAAACTCATTATCTTGGCCTTTTAAGGTGAAGGATGCGATTTGCAAGATGGTCAAAGTTCATGCTTTGATTCAGCAATTTCAAGAATTTGGGTGGGCAGAGGAATTTGCAAAACCAGATAACAGCAGAGACAAAGAACAAGAAAAGGAAGAAGAGAGAGACAACGCAGGTGAACTACAATACCTTACCTACCGCTCTAAGATGAGTAAACACAGGTAAATTTAGCTCTCGGGTCAGACCAACCTGGGCAGTTTACAATTCCGTGTACCTCTAAGAGGTTTGATTTAAAATTAAGTGGCACGTAAATTCTGTTAAATAAATTAGCGAACACAACAGACACCAACTCTGTTTTGCAAAAATGCAAGACATTATCATCCGCCTGAACTTGCATTAATTTTTTGAAAAATATGTTCCCACCATCCATCCTTTCAACTCCTACCCCACCTCCCTTCCCCCAAAAAGGCCTATTTCAGGAATATCTCATTAATTTGCCCTCCTCATCTCCCAGCGGAGACATCAGATAAGCAACCATTTTCACCAGCAAGGAGTGGCATCATCATGTCATTACTGGTGCCATCCCAAAAAGGTTGGAAGTGTCAAAACAGCCAACCTGCAATTCCTTCAGATAACAGTTTTAAATCATGTTTGACTTTCCGCTGCATCTCGGGCACCGAAGAAACAAGACTCATTCCTAAGAGTCTGCGACCAGAAGGAGGAGGATTACCAGGAAGAATGGACAAAATTTAAAGACTATTTAGTAAAATATGTTAAGTTAAACTAATTGGAGAAGCTTGCAAATAACAGATAGGACATAATCAGATAATAGGATGAATTAATATGTTTAATACAGAGTTGGAAAGGAAAATAAAAAGATGTTAAGTGACTAATTTTATAAGAATAGTGGTTTCGGAAAACCGTTAAAATGATATACACTGAAATTCAAGCAGGGGGATATGAGGAAGTCACTCAACAATGTTACCAAGTTTGGTTTAAATACGGTTGAGATCTATGTTTGTTTTTCTATTTGTGTGTTTGTTTAAAAAAAGTTTTGGAAAATTAATAATTTTTTTGGAAAAAAAGAAAAGAAACGAGACTCATTTCTGCATCTCACAGTACAAAACACTCTGATCAAAGACCACAGAACCCCATTGGAAGCCCCCCCAAAATAGTAAGATGTTGGAAAACCCGTAGGGACTCCCCAGGTAGCAGGCCAAGCCCCAGGCGCTGACTCCCAGACCCCTGGGATTTAAAGAAATCTACCCTGGGATTTAAAGAGTCACAGGGACCCTGCTTTGATAATTTTATTGGGGGGGGGGGAGTGGGAGATGGGACAACCCCAAACTCACCAGAGAGAGATGGTCACTAGGCGGCCTTCACAAGTGAGAGGTAATGGTGGGAGAGTCCCTAAAACAGGGTGGATCTGATTTAAATCACGATTTAAACCACTAGTCAGTAAGACTTGATTTAAAACTTTTTTTTTTTTTACAGACTGACTCATTGTTGCTGGTATAATCTCAATAATTACAACCAGATGAAGGCTTCCTTTTTGGAATCATAATTTTCCAGAGCAGTTTTTACAGTTATATCAAAAATCACTGATTTGGTTATACTATTAGAAATACATAATTATGAAATTATTGTGAGGTTCAATGAGTTAACTGTTTATATTTGGACAACTTTTCTGCTGTACTTTATTGGAAGGTTCATTTACTTAATAACAATTTAAACAACTTATTCAACTAAAGCAACAACATTGTAGCATATGTATCCATGTTTGCTAACTGATGTGGTTAAACTTTTTTTTAAAAAATTAGACTGAGTTTTAGCACACCTGAAAAACTTAAAACAAATCCTTATTTCCTGATGAATAGCCTTTGGACTATATTGTAACCTAAACAGAAAACTACCTTTAGAAAGGTTTTTCTTCCAAAGCATTTTATTTTAAAAATCCCATTTAAATTTTAAAAATCCATTTAGTTTTTTTAAAACAACCATTGATTTTTATCCATTCTGCCCTGAAATAAGTCCTAGAAAGAGAGAGGCCTTTAGTAACTGCAACCTCACAAACCTACGGAAATAGATGTCACCTCCCGGCTACCTCATACAACAAAAATCACTATGACAAAAGGGAAAACACAACTGCTGTGTAGTCTTCACAAACTCATCAGGTGGCCTGAGGGAAGTCATTTTCTCCTAGCCTCCATTTGCCCCGTTGCCATCTGCAAAATGGACACACAAAAGCTTTCCTTCCTCGCTTCCAAGGGTCAATGTTACGGCCAGATGATACGCACAAACTATTTGTGGAATCCTTCTTCAACTGAAGCAAGGCAATTATTTCCTAAATCTAGCCACTGCCTTTGACATTTTGCACAGATCACCCTGTAAAATAAATACTGCTCAAAACTGTTGAGCCTCTCAAATACTAAGTGTTACAACTCAGAAGTCACCGCCAGAATATAAGTAAAAAATTATATCGCCTCCTCCTTACAAAGGAGCGTACCCTATGTATTTCTTTAAAACATAGTTTGCTTTTCTCCTTTATTTTTTAAACAGGACACCCAAGGAAGAAGCAAACAGAGAAATCCGATCAGCAGACTCATGCATACATATAGGCAGTGATCCTAGCTACACCTACTCAAAAGTAAACCCCACAGAATTCCATGGGGAGTTACTTCCGAGCAATCAAACTTAGGTTTGAAGCAATAGATTTGTTCTTTAAATCTTGAGTCTACTTGACTTTAACACAAGTTCAGACTAATCCCAGATAAAAAAATGTGTCTCTAGTATTTTGTTCCACACCAAATATGAGCTTTTTGGCAGAGAATTGTGGATACCATGCCTCCCCCCCCAGCCAAAAAACTGTAACCTCTGCTTTAGGGGTGACTTGCAAAAAAAGAGACAGAGACTAACAAATACTGTATAAATGTCTGGAACTTGTTGACATAAGGGCCAACTGCACATGCTCAGAGGCAACCTTTACAAAGTGCGATGAGCGACAGCTAGTATTTACATTACGAGTAACCACCACACAGCACAATCTTATACAGTAATTATTTATCTGAGGGCCAACTGTACTCAACAGGGAGATCCTACACAGGTCTACTCAGAAGTAAGCTCCACTAAGGTTCAAGAAGTTGGACAAGATGACAGTCCAAGTGTTTATAGGATTCAACCTAGATCTGCCAAACACACACCTTCACTTCTGGCTGCTTTTAGTATCGCATTACAATCTGATTTTGACTTAGAACAAACTTGTTTATCTTTTTGACAGTCGTTTTTCTTTTTACATCTTGGACGCCGCGTTATTCTTAAATAATGTACAGTACTGCATTTAAACACACACACAATCGCAATACTTCATTTTCTTTTTAGTATCAACAGGTAACATCGCTTTCCAAGGGTGTGAATTCGATGCTCCTCAGAGTAGACCCATTGAAGAAACACGACTAATTCAGGTTCCTAAAATTCAGTGGACCTACTCTGAGTAACACTTAGCAACCTAAAATCCTTTTTTTTCCTTTTAAAAAATAGCAAATAAAGTTACCAAGGAACGCTGCTTTACAAACGGTAAGGAGTTTTAAAAAATGATATTAAAAAGTAACATACTTGCTACGGGACCTGTTTGTTACTCTTTACGACTGCCACAGTCTTGCATAAGATTGTAAACATTAGAGAAAAGTAAGTTTTATTTAAAAGTTTAATTTTTATCTATAAAGTCTCGAACAGGGGAGGCTGAAAAGGTGCGGAGTCGCTTACCGGGTTCTCTCCCTCCGGTTGCAGATCCACCAGCGTGCAAAGGCTCCTTGCCCCGTTCATCGCAGCAAACCTTCCCTGCCCGCTCCGCTCCCGGCGACGCTTCCTTGCGACTGAAGGCGCATCCGGCCACGCCCGCTCCTTATATATCGGTCACGCCCACTCCCCGCCCCTGCCGCCTCGGCCACGCCCCTTCACCTCCTCGCCCGCCAGCGCCGGCCACGCCCACCCCTCCGTTCTGCAGCGTCATCGCCCTTCGCGCTGGCCACGCCTCCGCGCGCTCTCAAAGACCCGCCCACCTATGCCGTCATTCTTTTGTCCGTCGGCGACTCCTTAGGCTCCGCCTCCTTCCCCCTCCCCTCTCCCTTTCCCCGCACATGCGCACTCGCTTTGTCCCTTTATATTAATACATTGGCAATGTATTCATCTATTAACTAATTGGTTAGTACCCTGCATAAAGTCTGCAAATGTTTGAGGGCAGGGAATTGCCTCTAGAGTCAGGATGCCTGCCGTCCTCAGTGATCCAGCCTCCAGTCAATAATAATTCATTTTAATATTTTCAATAATGATTATTGGCTATTAAGCAATTAACCATTACGTATAAACTTATTATTAATCAAGTTTTGGCTACTGATTGCTATTAATAAACATAATTAAGAAATCACAATTTTATTTAAAAATTACAATTGTAATTGGTATTGATTAGCCTTATTAAATATTAGTAATAGTCATGCTTTAGTTACTGAGTGCATGGTAACTACCTTCCAGGCTCAGGTAGTTTACAGGTAAACTGTTTTGTTCAGGGAGGATTGCTTTAGTTTTCATCGTGGAACGCCCTCCCACCAGTTGTCAAAGAGAACAACAACTACCAGACTTAGAAGACATCTGAAGGCAGCCCTGTTTAGGGAAGCTTTTAATGTTTGATGTATCACAGTATTTTAATATTCTTTTGGAAGCCGCCCAGAGTGGCTGGGGAAACCCAGCCAGATGGGTGGGGTATAAATAATAAATTATTATTATTATTATCACTTCCAGATACAGCAGGAGACGCACAATTGTTTTGCAAACAGCCCCAGTCAGAGATACACAAAACAACACACTCTGGCAAGGCTTTTAATGTTTGGGTTGTCTGGGTGCAGAAACGAGGTTACTGCACAAAGGGGGAAATAGCTTGAAGGGAGAGGGGAACGGTTAATCATTAATATTATCTACACATAGTAAATTCCGGCACTCTGCTAGGATGGTTACACAAGCTCAAACCCAAAAATGCAGTTATTTGCAAAGTCTAAATCAGACAGGTCAGGAGGCCGTTTCCTGTCTAACCAGCTATCTGAAACTGCTGATGTTAGTTACAGGTCAGAAGGTCGTTTCCTGCCTAGCCAAAAACTGCTGTCAACTAAAAACCACTAGCAAGATGTTTCCTGCTTTGCTTCTGCTTTAAGTAATGCAAGATAAGAAGAGATACGAAGGGAATGCTTAGCTAGCAAAAGAATACACGTGTACAAGGAGGTGGGAGGGGGTGCTTACTGAGCAGAGAAAATGCTTAACCAGCAGAAGAAGTGCTTAGCTAGCAGCCTTAGCCAGCAAATATAGATGTGCCATATAAGGAATAAGTTGGAAACTTGCCAGCTGATTGGGGAAGTTTTGGGGGGAGGTCTGGGAGGTGGGTAAATACTCTAAAGTATAAGAAGGCTTGCAGATGCGTATTGCTGCACAGTCAGATTTCAGAAACTATATTCTGCTGACTGTCTCTGTGCACAGATTTGCAATAAAACTCTTTTCTCCAAAGAAGAAACTTTCCTGGAATTTTTTTTATTCTCTTCTCGGTCCTGGGGACGCGGGTAAGCAATTCTCTGGCAAAGTAAAGGGCATAAGCCTACAGCTTGGTGCATTGGCCGGGAATTGCCCCACCCCAAGGGGGCCGGGAAGAGCCAGGCTCGACCAGGTGAACAGCTTGGACCGGTGTTGGGGTTCCAGTGCACACCCTGCCTGTTTGTGGGGGGAGCCAGCCACACCGCTCCTGAGTGGAGACACCTGGTCGCGGGAGAAAGGAGACGGCCGAAGGGACGTGGGTGACTTCTGAAGTTAAGGTAAGCTCCGGGAAGTGGTATTGGAGCTTAGGAATAATGGGGCTTGATCACCCCCGGCTGGCCGTGGCAATAAGGTGCCGTCAGCTAGGTAGGGAAGGAAAGGGAAGGAAAGGGAAGGAAAGGGAAGGGGGAAACAGGGGAGGGGAGGTGTGTGTTGAGTGAAGATACTCCAGTGCATGTAGATGAGTGGATGAGAGGCTGGGGCTCAGAGCCATCGGCCAAGCGATGTGTGGTCCTTGAAGTGCGGTTCCCAGCAGCGCGAGCTCGTCTGGGCCACTGACAGGACGTGGAGATTGGAGTGTGTGTGATTGCTGGATTAGGTGCGGAGTATCTTATAAAATGGAGTCAGGCGGTAATAAATGCACCCCTTTGCAATGTTTTCTGAACAAATGGAAAGCCGCCACAAAGGATGATGATTGGGGTTTTAAATTGAAGAAAGAAAGATTAAGAACCCTTTGCAAAGTAGACTGGCCCACCCAAGGGACTGGATCGCCTTCCAAAGGAACCTTTGGTGAAAACCTAACAAACCCCTTATGGCAGAACATTATTAAAGTTCACCCTGACCAGGTGCCATATATTTCAACCTGGTAGACAAATGTTGACAAAAATCCCCCTTGGCTGAGAGCGTGCCACACAACCCCGCCTTTGAAGAGGACCCTGCAAAGATAATTAGGTTATTTGAAGGGATCTTTAAAACCTACAAGCCCACCTATGATGATATACAGCTTCTGCTAGATTCCCTCCTGACTACAGAGGAAGTCAGGAAGGTACACACAGGAGCTAGGGATTACTTGAGATCCCAGAACAGATAGGAGGTAGAGATAGAAAATATTTACCCCAGGAGGACTCCCAATTGGGACTATAATGACCCTGGTGGAATAAATGCCATGGAGACTTACCATAGAACAGTAATAGAGGGCATGAAGAGGGCGGCCAAGCGTCCTATCAATATGGCCAAAATTGCTGAAGTTGTGCAGCCGCCCGGCGTCTTCCTTGAAAGACTGAAAGAAGCATATAGGCCACAATGCCCCCCGGGGAATTAGTGATGGAAGCCCCGCTGAGGGAATATTGGTGCCTCATGATGGTACAAGAAGAGGAGGGGCCTATTCCCACCTGCATTTTAGAGCAAGTAAATCCAGCTGTATGGGCAGAAGATAATCCTCCAGGAATGGCTAAAAATGTACCGCCCGTAATTCTGAAACCCAAACCCTTTGCTAACCCCATAGCTGTACACAAATAGACCAGTATGTTCAGTCTCTCTCTCGAGTTTTCCTTCCCTCAATAGGTGGACCTAGGCTCGCACTCCCTGTGTTTTAGTCGAGCCCTGCACCACTTTGAACCTGGTGACGAAATGTGGGTGAAAGACTGGTCCCAGACTCCGCTTCAGCCCTGCTGGAAGGGACCTTACACCGTGTTACTTCCCACACCCACTGCCGTGAAGGTTGTAGGCATCACCCCTTGGGTCCACCATACTCGTGTGAAAAGGGCAATAACTGACTGGACAGTGATCCCCAATTCACAAGACCCCCTCCAGCTGACCATCTCCAGACGCCTGGCAGACGACCGCTCTGCTGATATCACACCGGAAGCTGATATCTCAACGCACAGCTGAAGAATTGGATGGGAGGGGCGCCCGCGGGCAGCGTCCCCAACTCCGTGCCAGGACTAACCCAGGAAGCTCACCAGGACATTTAATATTTCCATAGGGACTTTCTCTTTTCTTTTTGTTATCTGCTTTATGTCCCACAGCCCTGACCCCACTGAGCCATACCGCATTTATTGGCCTGATGGACTCTGCTACGACTGGTTCGTCTTACCGGTGGTAAGAGATGGTGTGCTCTATGGCTATTGGAAACTGGGATTTGATGAGATTGCCGTCTTAAAACACCCCACTGCCCCGTTGTGGCTCCTCTCCCACACCACTGTCCGGCATGCGTGGATAGTGCTCATACGGGAAGTTGCAGAGACGCTCGAACTCTATCGAGTTCTGGACCGCTTTTGCTGTTGTGGGAGGGTAGTCAACTGTTATATGGGAGGTAGAGCACTGTACCAACCTCATTTGATAGACCAGGTCCTACTCTTAATGCAGGCGATAGATGGGACGGAACCTATCTTAATGCAAGTATTGCAGGGGTGGGAGCCTTAACCAGGTGTGCATTGAAATTGCTAAACAAGTGGTTCAATCCACCCATCAGGGTTAGCAGAAAAGTTGACCCACGTAGTGGGAGCATCAGCTCACCAGTGGACTCTCATCCTTGAGGCTCAACAGATAGTCGGGCACAAATATCAGTGAGCTCTTCAACAATGAGCACACCCCCTGAATATTGGTGGGAGGAACCATGGAAGGATTGGGGTTGGTGGATAGGGGTTATCTCAACCGCTCTTGTCATATGGATGTGTGTTTTCTTTTGCTGGCATGAGCGTCACCGATTTTGTGGGAGGGAACAACCAGCCCCCATCCCCTTGACCCTTCTGGTACTAGCCCTACTTGGGTTGGGTCTGGGAGATGACTCACATATACGGAAAACCGGCCGGTCAGAGCCCTATCATCAGATTTGGAGTAATAATACCTATGTTAGAGATATAGATCGTTTCTCTTCTATGCTTAATCTCTCTGAATGCTGGGTTTGTATGCATATCCCTCCACAATTTAAGAAGCCTGGCATACTACTGCATAGTATTCCAATAAATGAGTCATTTAGAATTAGTAATCTTATGTCAGATGGTCGCACCTATTCACCCCCAGTGTTTCTGTCACTCATGGAACAGGCACCTCGTTGTCTCCGTTTCAATCATAACAGCAGCAATTTTTTAGGTCACTATCCATATTGCAATTGGACTTACGCTTTGGATGTAGTCCTTGCCTCTAAGGGCGGAGTTTGTGCCTTAATTCATTCCCATTGCTGCATGTACATTTCAGACCAGTCAGCAAATATTTCAGCCACCATCAACCACATGGAAACAATGATAGCTGCAAACCCGCTGAAAGCCACAGGGAGTGATGCATGGGGTTGGATGTATTCCTGGCTCCCTGATGGCAGTTGGCTCAGGAATGTTATAGTATTATTAGCAGGACCGCTATTAATCCTTTTGCTTCTTTGCCTCTGTATCCCCTGCTTATTGCAATGCTTGCAGCAAATGATGCAAAGACTCCTGTCACGGAAGCTGGGACCCACAGTCATCGCTGTGATGAGGGAGTATAGGCCCATACCCCAGAACGAACCTAAGTATTAGGTTGTTCAGAAGAAGAGGAGGGAGTGAAGGGAGAGGGGAACGGTTAATCATTAATATTATCTACACATAGTAAATTCCGGCACTCTGCTAGGATGGTTACACAAGCTCAAACCCAAAAATGCAGTTATTTGCAAAGTCTAAATCAGACAGGTCAGGAGGCCGTTTCCTGTCTAACCAGCTATCTGAAACTGCTGATGTTAGTTACAGGTCAGAAGGTCGTTTCCTGCCTAGCCAAAAACTGCTGTCAACTAAAAACCACTAGCAAGATGTTTCCTGCTTTGCTTCTGCTTTAAGTAATGCAAGATAAGAAGAGATACGAAGGGAATGCTTAGCTAGCAAAAGAATACACGTGTACAAGGAGGTGGGAGGGGGTGCTTACTGAGCAGAGAAAATGCTTAACCAGCAGAAGAAGTGCTTAGCTAGCAGCCTTAGCCAGCAAATATAGATGTGCCATATAAGGAATAAGTTGGAAACTTGCCAGCTGATTGGGGAAGTTTTGGGGGGAGGTCTGGGAGGTGGGTAAATACTCTAAAGTATAAGAAGGCTTGCAGATGCGTATTGCTGCACAGTCAGATTTCAGAAACTATATTCTGCTGACTGTCTCTGTGCACAGATTTGCAATAAAACTCTTTTCTCCAAAGAAGAAACTTTCCTGGAATTTTTTTTATTCTCTTCTCGGTCCTGGGGACGCGGGTAAGCAATTCTCTGGCAAAGTAAAGGGCATAAGCCTACAAGCTCAGCTGTCAGAACATGAAACTCAATCTCAGGGTCTTGGGTTTGAGCCCCTCATTGGGCAAATGATTGGGCAAATAAACACACACACGCATATATACATATATGCAGCAGTGTTGTATAGTGGTTAGAGGGCTGGACTAAGATCTCGGCGTGTCCAGGGTTCAAATCCCCACACAGCCCCCCACACGTTGGTTCAGTCACAACCTCTCAGCCAAACCTCTCACAGGGTTGTTTTGAGAATACAAGGGGGGGGGGAGAAGCTCCTTGGAGGAAACGGGGGGGGGGGTAGAAATGTGATAATGAACAGCCTGTTCACCATTCTGTCTTGGTGCATGGAACGATCATATATGCACTTAGGTCCACTTGTAGATAAGGTAAAGGTACCCCTGCCCGGACGGCCAGTCTTGACAGACTCTAGGGTTGTGCGCTCATCTCACTCTAGAGGCCGGGAGCCAGCGCTGTCCGAAGACACTTCCGGGTCACGTGGCCAGCATGACGAAGCTGCTCTGGCGAGCCAGTGCAGCACATGGAAACGCCGTTTACCTTCCCGCTAGTAAGCCGTCCCTATTTATCTACTTGCACCCGAGAGTGCTTTCGAACTGCTAGGTTGGCAGGCGCTGGGACCGAACAACGGGAGCGCACCCCACCGCGGGGATTCGAACCGCCGACCTTTCGATCGGCAAGCCCTAGGCGCTGAGGCTTTTACCCACAGCGCCACCCGCGTCCCATTCCACTTGTAGATATCTCTGTGTAAATACTTTTTTCACTTCTTTTGCAAATTCCTCCCTCTCCCTCCCCATATCTTTTATACCTTGTTTTTATAGCTACTCTTTTACTCCAGAAAGGGAGTACAGTATTTAAAAATACTGTATGGTTCTATGGCAATCTCTTCACAGTGAGGCTGCTGTTCGATTTCTAAAAGTAATAATGATCGGAGAAATTTGATTTTAATTATTTGTCTTGAAGCAGCAGGGATGATGAACAAACCTAAATATATAAAGTAGAAGCACCAAGCACCACATCTCAAGAGCATGTGCAGAGTGCATTTTGCCCATGCTATTAAGCAATCGCCTTCAGGCACATCTCCACCAACCTGACATGGAAGCCATCACTGACCTATAAACCCAGGACTGCAGCTTGGCAAGGACAGCCTGTGCCAGTTTGCTCCCAAGCCCTGAAGCCTGAGCTCAACAGTGGCCAATATCTTTTGTTTTTCTGACAAGGGCCACAAGCCCTCAGGATGTAATCTGGCAGGTGCCACAAACCAAATGAGTGGCATGGTCCAGCTCTCACTTCCATACATCACGACTGGGAAAACCAGAGCTTTAACTATACGGACCTTTGTTGGCAAGGTGATGTCTCTGCTTTTTAAGATGCTATCTAGGTTTGCCATTGCTTTTCTCCCAAGAAGCAGGCGTCTTTTAATTCCGTGACTGCTGTCACCATCTGCAGTGATCATAGAGCCCAAGAAAATAAAATCTCTCACTGCCTCCATTTCTTCCCCTTCTGTTTGCCAGGAGGTGATGGGACCAGTGGCCATGATCTTCGTTTTTTTGATGTTGAGCTTCAGACCATAGTTTGCGCTCTCCTCTTTCACCCTCATTAAAAGGTTCTTTAATGCCTCCTCACTTTCTGCCATCAAGGTTGTGTCACCTGCATATCTGAGGTTGTTGATTCTCCCTATTTAGGATCCTACAGAACATAGCTACCCAGGCTAGTAGCCCTTGATATCTGCCCCCTCCTCCCTGTATTCATCCAACGCTCTTTTAAAACCCTCCAAGTCGGTGGTCATCGATCTGGATCTGCTGAGCAGGGTCATCCAGAGATTTGGAGTGCGTTGTCATCAATTTGCTGATAACACACAGCTCTTATTTCGCCTTTACATCAGAAAGTGCAGCAGGGAATGTGCTGGTTTGACGTCTTATTTCAGTAATAGGCTGGACAAGAGCCTCGACCCCTAATCTCCAGACCAGCAGAAAACAAGCAGGCTCCATCTTTCCATGTGAGATATTTGAGAGATTTGAAGATAGCTCTCATATCTCTTCTCAGTCTCCTCTCTTCCAGGCTAGACATACCCAGCTCCCTAAACCATTCCTCATAAGGCTTAGTTTCTAGACCCTTGATCATTTTGGTCGTTCCAGCTTATCAACATCCTTCTTAAATTGTGGCGCCCAGAACTGGACACAGTATTCCAGGTGTGCTCTGACCAAGGCAGAAGAGAGTGGGACTATTACATCCCTTGATCTGGACACTATACTTCTGTTGATGCAGCCTATAATAGCGTTAGCTTTTTTTGCTGCTGCATCACACTATTGACTTATGTTAAGCTTGTGGTCCACCAAGACCCCTAGATCCTTTTTGCATGTACTGCTGGAAATCTCTCATCCTATACAGTGGTACCTCAGGTTACAGACGCTTGAGGTTACAGAATCCGCTAACCCAGAAATAGTACCTTGGGATTAAGAACTTTGCTTCAGGATGAGAACAGAAATTGTGCTCCGGCGGCGCAGCAGCAGAGGGAGGCCCCATTAGCTAAAGTGGTGCCTCAGGTTAAGAACAGTTTCAGGTTAAGAACAGACCTCCAGAATGAATTAAGTTCTTAACCCGAGGTACCACTGTACTGCTGACAAGCCAGGTGTTCCATATCCTATATTTTTGCAGAACCTTACATTTCCCCTTATTGAAATTCATTTTGTTAGCTTGCTTGCGGCCAGTTCTCCAATCCGTTAAGGTCATTTTGAATCTTGATTCTGTCTTCTGCAGCACTAGCTACCCCTCCCAGTTTGGTGTCATCTGCACATTTGATGAGCACCCCTTCAATTCCTTCATCCAAGTCATTTATAAAGACGTTGAACAACAACAGGCCCAGGACAGAACCCTGCAGCACTCCACTTGCCAACTTCCCCCCAGGATAACATTAATGCAGGCGGTTCTCAACCTGTGGATCCCCAGATGTTGTAGGACTACAACTCCCATCATCCCTGAGCTCTAGCCTTGCTAACTAGGGGTGATGGGAGTTGTAGTCCAACAACATCTGGGGACCCACAGGTTGAGAACCACTGCATTACCGTAATCTTTGGGTTCAGTTAGCCAACCAGCTACAAATCCAGTTACCTCGTTTGACCCACAGTTTATCAGCTTCTTCGTGAGGATATCATGGGGGACTTTGTCAAAAACCACCCTGAAATCAATATATTGTATACCACACTCCCTGTGTCCAAATTTAAATCAGTCCTATAACAAAAACCTGGTGGGACGCAGGTGGCGCTGTGGGTAAAAGCCTCAGCGCCTAGGGCTTGCCGATCGAAAGGTCGGCGGTTCGAATCCCCGCGGCGGGGTGCGCTCCCGTCGTTCGGTCCCAGCGCCTGCCAACCTAGCAGTTCGAAAGCACTCTCGGGCGCAAGTAGATAAATAGGGACCACTTACTAGCGGGAAGGTAAACGGCGTTTCCGTGTGCGGCTCTGGCTCGCCAGAGCAGCGATGTCACGCTGGCCACGTGACCCGGAAGTGTCTCCGGACAGCGCTGGCCCCCGGCCTCTTGAGTGAGATGGGCGCACAACCCTAGAGTCTGTCAAGACTGGCCCGTACGGGCAGGGGTACCTTTACCTTTTTATATAACAAAAACCATGAGAACTGGGAACTTAACTGTTATATTTAAGGGATAAGGTGTAGTTCCTAGCAGCAGATCTCAGACACACATGTTCTGGGTAGAGCCAGGAGGCGAGGCCAGAGAAAACCCATGACAGGAACAAAGTTCTTTGATGTGAACACATCCGTGTCTTTTTATTCTTCGTTCCGGTTGTTGATGTAATGCTGATGCTTGTGTGAGAGACACACCCCTGAGAGTTAAGGATAAATTACAGGGCTCGCTCACCCTGCCAGAATCGTAAGCTTTAAAACGAAAACAAGAATTGGGTAAGGGCTTTTGTTTGCTTTTACTCCGGCTGAACCCTTAGGAAAAGCTCCTTGCAGTTTCATCAGTAATTTGGTTTCCCCCCCTATAGAATCATGAGAACTAGAAACATCCCCTTTTTTTAAAAAAAAGAGAGAGTAACCCTGCATTTGCTCCTTAAATAAACATCAGGGTTAGAACAATAAAGCTAGGCTTGCTGCTTCTGTCTAATTGCAAACGGCTGTGTGTCTTTGCATCTTTATCCAACACAGCTGAGCCACAGGAAGCAGCTGCTCTAACACAGAGCCACAGCCTCTCTCTTAAAGTAAGGTGCTAGTCCTCATGGTTCTGAATACAGGGCTGCTCTAGAAAGCCTTATCTAGGTCTTTTTTTAAAAAAAAAATTTATAAAATCTTCAAATTTAACAATAATAATAATTTTAAAAAACCATTCCATTTAAATTATACATCCAATTGTAATCTTTCCACTTTCAGACTTCCTTCAGTCTATATGGAAATTTTCATGTTTTCACAGTTATTCACATTTCTTGCATCTATATTGTTTTTTTTAAAACCAAATTAATCTTAACAATTATTATAAAACAATATTTCTTTCCATTATTATCACAGAGCTTCTTGAAAACCTACAAACGTTAATTGACCTTCACATATATTCTTAATATACTCTGTAAATTTATTCCAGTCCTCAGTAAATCTCTGGTCTCGCCGGTTCCGAATTCTCCCCGTCAGCTTGTCTAATTCTGCGTATTCCATCAACTTCATTCTCCATTCTTCTTTCGTCGGGATTTCTTCCTGTTTCCATTTTTGTGCCACCAAAATTCTTGCCGCTGTTACTGCATATAAGAACAACTTCTCATCCTTCTTTTTTATGTCATTTCTTAGTATTCCTAACAGAAAGTTTTCTGGTTTTTTAACAAAGGTATATTTCAACATTTTTTTCAATTCATTATAAATCATTTCCCAGAAACCTTTCATTTTTTTTACATTCCCACCACATATGGTAAAATGTTCCTCCTTTCTCCTGACATTTCCAACATTTATTACTCACTTTATACATCTTTCCAAGTTTTACTGGTGTAACATACCATCTATATAACATTTTCATAACATTTTCTTTTATTGTAGTACATGCAGTAAATTTCATTCCTTCTTTCCACAATCTTATCCAATCATCAAATTGAATATTATAACCAAAGTCTTTGGCCCACTGAATCACTGCAACTTTAACCTCTTCATCCTTAGTATGCCACTCAAGTAGTAATTTATACATTTTTGATAAAATTGTAACATCATTATTCACAATTTATTTTTGAAATCTAGATTTTTCATCTTGAAAACCACTTTCCAGCATCTCTTTTTTAAACATCGCATTCAGTTGGAAATAGTGTAACCAATCGAACACATGCTCTAGGTGCTAGTCCTCATGGTTCTGAATACAGGGCTGCTCTAGAAAGCCTTATCTAGGTCTTATACCTAGTCAGGCCAATGGTCTGCCTAGCTTCATACTGTATTGCCTACGCTGGTTTCCTCTGTGGGGTTTCAGTCCGGGGTCTTTCTATAAAGCACATTTAAAGCACACACACACACAAATCCAAGAAAATAAATTGTAGTTTGTTAAGAGTGCTGAGAATTGTAGCACTGTCGGGGGCAGACTATAGTTCCCAGGATCATTGCTGTGCGCATTAAATGTGCTTTAAATGTGTGGTCCTATCACCTCCTGGCAAATAGAAGGGGAAGAAATGGAGGCAGTGAGAGATTTTACTTTCTTGGGCTCCGTGATCACTGCAGATGGTGACAGCAGTCACGAAATTAAAAGACGCCTGCTTCTTGGGAGAAAAGCAATGACAAACCTAGACAACATCTTAAAAAGCAGAGACATCACCTTGCCAACAAAGGTCCGTATAGTAAAAGCTGTGGGTTTCCCAGTAGTGATGTATGGAAGTGAGAGCTGGACCATAAAGAAGGCTGATCGCCGAAGAATGGATGCTTTTGCATTATGGTGCTGGAGGAGACTCTTGAGAGTCCCATGGACTGCAAGAAGATCAAACCTCTCCATTCTGAAGGAAATCAGCCCTGAGTGCTCACTGGAAGGACAGATCCTGAAGCTGAGGCTCCAAGACTTTGGCCACCTCAGGAGAAGAGAAGACTCCCTGGAAAAGACTCTGATGCTGGGAAAGATGGAGGGCCCAAGGAGAAGGGGACGACAGAGGACCAGATGGTGGGACAGTGTTCTCGAAGCTACCAGCATGAGTTTGACCAAACTGCGGGAGGCAGTGGAAGACAGGAGGGCCTGGCGTGCTCTGGTCCAGGGGGTCACGAAGAGTCGGACACGACTAAACAACTAAACAACAACAACAAAATACCTCTCTGAACCCCTCGCTGACACACACAAGCTGTCCTGGCACCCCCTTATTTTATCCCAAGCCCCTTGACTCCTCAACTCTGCTTCAAAAGATCTCTTTGCCTCTGTGCCATCTTTGATATTCCTCCCTTCCTAAAACTGTTTCTGGCCCCAGAAATGCCAATTTCCCGCCTGTCGACTCTCTGCAGTTCCATCAGTTTTTCAGCCCTTTAGAGGCAGCTGAACATTCTGTGTCATCAGAGAAGGTCAACCAATAGGGAAAGTGTTTGCAGACAATGGCATTAAAAAAAAAAGCTGTTGCACACACATGACACATAATGAAGAGCAACTCTGTTCTTGGAACTTGTATCCTGGAAGTCATGAGGAAGTCCTGTCCACCCCCAAGGCATTGGTAATGTCACTGCCAATGACATTTTGGAACAAGACAAAGAACAAAACAAATTTAAATACGTCCTGCACAGGTCAGGAATTTTAATTAGGTGAGGCCAACAAGGAACTTGAGCGGTGTGTACACAAAACACATCCATCCCACACGGAGATTCCTGGGAAGTGCAGTTCGCCCTTCGCTGGTCTGCAAGTTCGCAGCGCCCGTAAAAAAACTACAGTTCCCAACATTATTGGAGGGGTGCTTTAAATATATGGTGCGTGCACAGTCACAGAATAAAAAAGGAAACAGGAAGTTTGTTTGGCCAAAATAAACAGAGGCTGCCATCGTTTTGGGGGCAGAGACACCATGCGACAGACAGAAATTCTACAGGTGTGGCTTATGTCCTTCGCTGCAGCTCTGTTCTAAGGGGGAAAGCTTCGCCCGTGAGTTTTCTGCCTGACAGGCAGCTACTGAATATTATCCTGAAAGAGCATTAAAGATAGCAAGCTCCCCTCTCAATATGTCTTACATCTGATCAGACAGAGAGAGAGAGAAATATTGTTATATTCATGTTATTGTAAGTTGCCTTGTGCTTTTAAAGAATGGAAATGGAGAGAGAATTTGGTTTTTTTAAAGGGGGACATTTAAGAAGGAGAAAACCTGCATTTGCTGGATCCGTTCCCTTCGGTATCTGTTTTATAGTTTTGCTTTTCATCTTTTAATTTTCATCTGTTATCTGCTGCTATGCTTGTTCTCTCTCTTATATGCATTATATTCATTTTTGTTAAAAATGAAACAGAAAAGCTATACCAAATATATATATATATTCCTTTCAGCGTTTCCGCCTGCAAGTCTTCACACCAAATAGTCTGTAGCCTGCAAATTTTTTGTTGGATATGCATGACATATTTCCTATCTAAATTTGACTGCCTCCTCCAGATGATTTGAATATACTTCTCCATCAACATGCAAATGTATTTTCTTTTCAAAAAACACAGTTGGTTTCTTTCAAATGAATCAGACCCCGAGTTCAAATTACGCCCCTTCTGCTGTTCCAGCTTCTTGAGATCTGGCTGAGTTGCCAGAATTCAAGATGAGCCCATCCATGTGCCTTTTCCTTGAAAGGGCGTCTCTGCTTATCACATCGTCGTGTCAGCAGACGCCTCCTTAAATATCTTGAAAACATATTGAGGTTTTGTCCAAATGCTAATTTGTTTAATTGATTAAATGAGTCAAATTACAGAGGGTTAATTCACACGTACAGACTTCTTTTTTAATCAAGCTGCTGAAAATATGTCAAGCACACGTCAGTGAATATTCAACACCAAAGCAGATGTGCTGACACACATACACCCAGAACGAGGGTTTATTGGGGTGCAAGGCCACCCCATCCAAAAGCCTGGTGCCCCTCAATAACAGATAACCGTGCAATCGCTACAACCACATCTTAAGTCCTGAAATAACTCATTTCCATTATTTATTGTGAAGAAGGCGCAGCAGAGACTGTATTTTTTGAGAATACTAAGGAAAAACCATCTTCCGCAGAAACTGCTGCTTGCTTTCTATCACTGTGCCATTGAGAGCGTGCTCACTTATGGCTTATGTGTGTGGTACGGAAGCTGTACTACCCAGGACAGGATGGGGTTGTGCAGGGTCGTTAAGGCAGCAGAGAGTATTGTTGGCTGCCCACTCTCCACCTTAGAGCAGATTTATGCCACAAGGTGCCATAGGAAGGCACTGGACATAGTAAAAGATCCATCGCATCCTGGTCACTGTCTCTTCGAGCTCTTGCCGTCGGGACGGAGATACAGGACGATGAAGACAAGAACGAGCCGTCTTAAGAACAGCTTCTTCTTCAGAGCGATCTCGGCCCTGAATGGGAAGCCCGGACTTTGAAAGTCATCTAATCTCCCTTGCTGTATTTTACTATATTGTTTAATTAGTGTTTTTATGGAGCAGCCAAGTAATTTCGTTGTCCCCGAAGGGGGCAATGACAATAAAGATATTATTATTATTATTATTATTATTATTATTATTATTATTACATTAATATCCCAAGGTTCTTCTCACAACAACCTTGTGAGGTAGGCTAAGGCTGAGAGACCATGACTGGGCCATTGAAGCTCCATGGCCGACTGGAGATTTGAACCCGAGTCCCTCCCTAGTCCGGCACTCTAACCACTACACAACCGCTGCCTCTGAAGGGCCGTAGGTTCCCCCTTCCTGCCTTACCAAGTCAAATTGCTTCAAGAACAGGCATCCATTTAGCAAAGAATTGGAAGAAACAAGATTTACCAACTATCAAAGAATGGCAGATGAAGATGATGGACTAGATGGAACTTGCCAAACTGACCGGGAGACTCCGAGACCAGAGAGAAGAGACGGTGGAAGAAGATTGGAAGAAGTTTAAAGGATATTTGAAAAAATATGTTAATATTTAAATCTTAGAATAGCTTTGGAAGTGGATATAGGCTGTAGGGTTAGAAGTAGAAGATAGGGTATTTTAAAATAGTATTACCGGTATTTGTAAGTATAAAATGTGAAGTTATTTTAAGTGTGATTGAGGAAAAAGAGATGGTTAGAAATTATGGTACATGGAAACTGCTAAAGATGAAGTAAAATGAAAATCAGATAGGGGGGACTTGGGGAAGCCCACTTAACAGTGTTTAGGGGGAAAAGGATATGACAAGAATTTGTTTGTATTGTTTGTCTTTTCTGTTATAAAATGAATAATTTTTTTTGAGAAAATAAAAAAGAACAGGCATCCGTTTTCTGCCGATCGCAGCGTGGCTCGCTGTCTCGAGTCGCCGGGAGCTTTTAAAGCAGTTGGACAATGCGCAGGTCCTAGTCCAACACTCTGACCAGCACATCTCACGGACTCAAGACTCATCGGCGCATTAAACGGCGCACAGGCTGCTTCCAGCCGTGGGCCAGCGCTTGTGGGAAAGAGTGAACACGTTTGTTGTTGAACCTGAGAGGTGAGCAGCTACATGGCTGCACAGCTTGTGTATAGTGGTACTTCGGGTTAAGTACTTAATTCGTTCCGGAGGTCCGTTCTTAACCTGAAACTGTTCTTAACCTGAAGCACCACTTTAGCTAATGGGGCCTCCCACTGCCGCCACACGATTTCTGTTCTTATCCTGAAGCAAAGTTCCTAACCTGAAGCACTATTTCTGGGTTAGCGGAGTCTGTAACCTGAAGCGTATGTAACCCGAGGTACCACTGTACTTGTCAAATGCAGCATGTAAACACTCGTTGCAGGAGAAGGACTTAGTGGGTGAGCTTCTACCTTGGGTGCAGAAGGTTCTGCGTTCAATTCCTGGCATCTCCTGGTAGGGCTGGGAAACAGCTTCCCCATCTTCTTCCTATCTTTAAATCAGCCCCATATTTCGAACGCTGAGGACTGGAATCTTATTTTCTTTTAAAGGAAAAGACTGCAGCTTAAAAGGGCAGGGCAGCTGCCCTGCATGCAGAAGACTTTCGGTTCAATCCCAAACATCTCCAGGTACAGTTGGGAATGTTCCCTGCCGGAAACCCCTGGAGAGAGCCTGCCAGTCAGTGTAGACAATATTGAGGTAAATGAACCCCTAGGCTAACTTGGTTGGAGCCAGCAGCTCCTATGTTCCTACGAGAGCCTCCTCTGAAAGATATAAAATGAAGAGACATCTTTTTCTCTCTCTTACCAAAGCACTCACCACACCAACAGCCAGATAGACCCCCCTTTCTGAGGCGGGGACACCTCCAGGGACTTCCCGCAGGTAGACCACTCCTGGCTGTGGAGGCTCTATCTGGCCTCATCCTCACAGACCTAGGAGAAACATTTATCCCACTTCAGGGATGACGTCTAGACAGGAGCGGATTTTGCCTGAGGGGTCAGCCGTGAGCTTCCTCGGCCCCAAATCGCTTGACAGATCTCCGTATAGTGCAATTTTGCTTCCCAGTGTCGCCTGCACACCATATCTTTAAAGCACTGCTCCCCCACAAAAAGAACCCAGTATACTGTAATTTACAGGACTACAGTTCCCAGCACGTCCAACAACCTACTTTTAACACTCCCATCCAATAACCTGAGAACTATAGTTTACTTTCCCAGAGCGACAATTCCCAGCACCCATGACAAACAACTTTTATCTCACACACACCCCAAGAATCCTGAAAAATGCAGTTCACCCCTCGCAGCGCTACATTTCCCAGCACCCCTGACAAACTACATTGAAAGCAGCCACGCACCCCAATAACCTGAGAACTGTCATTTGCCTCTTTTTAAAAAGCTACAGTTCCCAGCACCCCGACAAACTACATTTAAAACACACCTACCCCTCCAGAATCCTGGAAACTTTAGTTTGCCCCTCACAGAGCTACAATTCCTAGCACCCTCGACAAACGACAATTCCCATATCTTTTTGTGGGGATCAAATGCATTTTCCAAAACGTTGCCAATCCAGTTCATCCATCCTTCCTGGGACAAATTTGGCACAAGGTCCGCCAGTTGCCAACCCAGGTCACCAAGCAGACTCTGCGGGAAGCCCCTTCCCCTTCAGAGACTCACCTGGGGGCAGAAGACCCTCCTCTCCTCCTCTGGACCCCAGAGATGAGGGGGCAGCCAGCTTCTCCCTACCCCTCCGGCCGGCATGGAGAGCCTCCTGGGACGGTTCCAGGAGGCCATAGTGCCTTTTCGGCTCGGAGCATCTGTCGACAACAACCCTCTCCTTCTTCTTCTTCTCCTCCTCACCTGCCTGAGCTGAGGAGCCGGTCTGACCTCCAGCTCGGCTGAGAGAGGCGTTCCTTCCATCTTTCCCTTGGGCTGCTCCTCCTCCTCCTAATTGTCACATTCCCTCGAAATTACATCATGGAGGCCCAAGACGAAGGAAGTCTTCCAACTCATCAGGGAGGCTGCATGCACAGCGACAGAATTAAAGCACATTCTCCCGTGGGAATGTCTTGTTGTTGTTGTTTTAAATTATTCATTTTTCTTTTTCATTCACTACATACATCTCAAATTCTTAACATTTACTATATATTCCTCCTTCTCTCCCCTCCAAGATTTCCCCAAACTTCGGCTTCTGGTTTCTCCTTTCACCCGCTTTGCTATCTCTCAACAGAAAAAGATAATAATAATAATAATAATAATAATAATAATAATAATAATAATAATTTATTTCTACCCTGCCCATCTGGTTGGGTTTCCCCAGCCACTCTGTGCGGCTTCCAACAAAACACTAAAATACAATAACCTATTAAACATTAAAAGCTTCCCTAAACAGGGCTTCTTCTAAAGGTTTGGTAGTTATTTTTCTCTTTGACATCTGGTGGGGGGGCGTTCCACAGGGCGGGTGCCACTACCGAGAAGGCCCTCTGCCTGGTTCCCTGTAACTTGGCTTCTCGCAGGGAGGGAACCGCCAGAAGGCCCTCAGTGCTGGACCTCAGTGTCCAGGCTGAACGTTGGGCGTGGAGACGCTCCTTCAGGTATACTAGACATAACATCAAACCTAAAAACATAGAAATAAAAGTAAATACACCATCCTATTTCACCATCTTCTAAACATTTTCTGATGCTGGTAATGTGGATGTTTATTTAAATCCTGCCATCAAGTCTATTGACTTTCTTTGTTCCTGCAAATATAATATGAATGGTTCCCAATCTTTTTCAAAGTCTCTGTTGTCTTTTTCTCTTAGTCTATCTGTCATTTTTTGCCAGTTCTGCATAGTTCATCAACTTCTATTGCCGTTGTTCTTTAGTTGGTATTTCTCCAGTCTTCCAGTTTTGTGCAATCAATGTGTTGTTGTTTTTTAAGGGTGCTGGGAACTGTAGATCTGCCCATGGGGAAACTACAGTTCCCAGGATTAAGAACACAAGGAAAGCCTGCCAAATCGGGCCAAAGGGGGCCCAACCAGTTCAGCTTCTGATTCTCACCTTGGCCAACCAGAGGCCTGTGGGGAACCAGCAGGATTCGAACTCTTTCTCCTCCTATGGTTTCCAGCGACTGGTATTCAAACGCACTGCTGCCTTTGGCTGTGGAAGTTCTGGTAACCTCCGTTAATTAATACATCCAATCCTCTTTTAAAGGTAAAAGGATCCCTGACCATTAGGTCCAGTCGTGGCCGACTCTGGGGTTGCGGAGCTCATCTCGCTTTACTGGCCGAGGGAGCCGGCATACAACTTCCGGGTCATGTGGCCAGCATGACTAAGCCACTTCTGGCGAACCAGAGCAGCGCACGGAAACGCCGTTTATCTTCCCGCCAGAGGGGTACCTATTTATCTACTTGCACTTTGACGTGCTTTTGAACTGCTAGGTTGGCAGGAGCAGGGACCGAGCAACGGGAGCTCACCCCGTCGTGGGGATTCAAACCGCCGACCTTCTGATCGGCAAGTCCTAGGCTCTGTGGTTTAACCCACAGTGCCACCCGCGTCCTTAGATATATAATAAATGTTCATAAATGTACCAACCAAGCAAGTACATAGATCAGCAGAGGAAGACCGACCTGAAACCATTTTTGATTCCCAAACTGACCAAATGTTTTCTCTGCAAGGAGGGAGTGGGGTCAGGGAGCCTTCCCACTGTCTCAGGAATTGAGTAATCAGCATTTTAATGGGTGACAGACTATCAGGAAAGGCAATCAGGAAAGGCAGATAACCTGGCAGACAGGAAAAATGCGTTCAGATTTCTGCTGTAGACCGCCTTTTCTGTGATGTAGGTATGTGGGGGGGGTGGTCTTGGGTTACACCCCTTCTGTGATGTATGTATGATGTATGGTGGGGTGGTCTTGAGCTCCAGGGCAGGGAATTTAAAACGTCTAGACGTTGTTCGGGGTCCTCCTCCTTTCCGGCGTGTGAGGGGAGCCCCCTGTTGCAACAGATCAATAAAGATCTGGCTTACGAGCTGCTTTGCTTCACAATATTCTCTGGTTGGCCTCTGTTATTTTCTCCTACCAATAGGGAAACCACATAAGGACTCTATACGGGCTCTTGGGTACCCCATAAGGGGAAAAGGGTAGATTATTTTGTTTACAACATTCCTTCCTTGGATGTTTTTAAGCAAAGGTTGGACGGCCGTCAGTCATGGATGCTTTCACTGAGATTTCTGCATTGCAGGGGGTTGGACTGGATGACCCCTGGGACCCCTTCTAACTAAGATTCTGTGATTCTATCCTTATGCAAGACAGCTTGCTCTTAGAAATACAAAAGATCAGCCACCGGATGAAGCAGAAGGGCAGGCAGGAAAAGGTGTGCATAACTCCCTGGAACCTTCTACCTGGAAAGGTAGGCAATGATCTCTGGTTGGCGGCCCCTCCTAAGGAAACTCAGCGAAATTTGAGCGAAGGGCACCTGCAAAAATTAGATGTGAACTTTGTCCTGACCAGCTGGGCAAACACAAGCAGCGCCCAGCCCAGCCCACAGTTTGCCACTTACCCCAGCAGCTGATAACTGGGGCCGGTTCGGCAGATTTTAGATATTTGAGATGTAGCAAAGCCGCTTTCCTTCTCCTGAGGGAAGCAGCTTCTGGGGTGCAAAGGATCAGCTACTGGGAAATTGGTAGATTGCCAGCAGGCTGCAGAGTCTATCTCAGTAGACCAGAAATCCTTTCTTGACTCGGCTCGAACTGTAGGCGAGCGCTGAGCCTCGGCATTCCACAGATGTAAAATGGGCCTGCGTGCTGCTGCCGCTGCTGCACCACGTTGCTTTTTCCTCCTCCCTCCCAATCGCTTTTCCTTTTGTGCCGTGTCTCTCTTATTCCTTCATGCTTCCAAGCTGACCTGGAAGGCTTTTCCAGCAGTGAACAGCGGGTTAAAAAATGCTTTGAATGGATGAATAAAAATATTCATTCTGGCCTGGTGTGAATTTCTCTCTCTCTCTCTGTTTTTCACCTAGAAATATGAGTGGTTATGAATGAGAACCTAAAGCATGGGTAGGCAAACTAAGGTCTGGGGGCCGGATCTGGCCCAATCTCCTTGTAAATCTGGCCTGCGGACGGTCTGGGAATCAGTGTGTTTTTACATGAGTAGAATGTGTCCTTTTATTTAAAATGCATCTCTGGGTTATTTGTGGGGCATAGGAATTCATTTATTATTTTTTTCAAAATATAGTCCGGCCCCCCACAAGGTCTGAGGGACAAGGGGACCGGCCCCCTGCTGAAAAAGTTTGCTTACCCCTGAGTTAAAGCTACGTGGAACTGTTGCATAAATTAGGGAAGATCAGAGCAAACCTCGCTGGCTCCTCCATCCTAAGGAGCTTGCCCTTTCTCTATACCCAACATGGTCATGTTTTCCGTCTCGCCGCAGGTATGATGTCACACCTGAGCAGGAGGGAGGCGAGTTCTGCAAACCCAGGCGTCCAATTACAGAGCGATTCCTTTGCCGTCTCAGAGAGGCTCCATCGCCGCAGATGGCTGAGTGGATCATTTTTGCCCTGTGAATCACCTGGCAGACACGCAACCTCTGGCCAAAGGTGCTGTTTACAGGATCACAACAAGGAGGCCAGAAGACTCGAGGCACAAAGCTCATCTGCGTTCTCTCTCTTTTCATATCCTGCTTTTCTCTTCTTGCTCTGCTTGCTGTGGTAAACAAAATCTGCCCTTTCCCCCCCTTATGGGGTACCCAAGAGCCTGTATAGAGTCCTTACATGGGTTTCCTATTGGTAGGAGAAAAGAACAGAGGCCAACCAGAGAATATTGAGAAGCAAAGCAGCTAGTAAGCTTGATCTTTATTGATCTGTTGCAACTGGGTGCTCCCCTCACACGCAGGAAAGGAGGAGGACCCAGAACAAAGGTGTGCCTGCCCTTATTTTAAATTTTAAATTCCCTGCCCTGGAGCTCAAGACCACCCCTCCATACATCATACATACATCACAGAAAAGGCGGTCTACAACAGAAATTTGAGTGTGTTGTTGTTTTTCCTATCTGTCAGGTTATCTGATAATGCCTTATCTGATTGCCTTTCCTGGTAGTCTGCCCATGGTGATTAAATTCCTGTAACAAGGATTTTTTTTTTCACCTCCTCCCTCCTTGCAGAGAAACATTTGGTCAGCTTGGGAGTCAAAATGGTTTCAGGACTGTATTGCTGTGCTGCTCCAGACACGTGGTTTATATATTTATTTAAGTGTTTGCTTGGTACATTTATGAACATTTATTATATATATCTAAGACCTTAAAATTCTTATTACACTGCCAAGCTCTTCTTTCTAGGAGAATCCTTTTTCACTCTTTCCTTTCTTCCCTGGGAGGTCACAGGGCACTCTTGCCCAAGGTCCAAACCGGCCCTTTGAAATAAGCCTGAGGCGGCTTCGTTTTTGTATTTCTTTCTTTTTTTAAATTGTTTTTATTTTTAAACAACATAGAATCAAAATTAAAAAGTGGAAACTTGTGTGTGTGTGTGTGTGTTTATTTCTTGTTATATTCAATTTATGTTTGGTAACGTTATATAATAGGCATTTTCACTAAAAAGCCAATAGAAATAACATGAAAGCAGAGAAACCTTTACAAAGAAAAGGGGGGGGGAAATGTTCAATTGTCTATTTTTTTCCATGGCACTTATAGTTTAAAATAAACCATAGATACTTCGCAGGGGTTGGGGGAGGCTGAGGCTATCAGGATCCCATCTCCTGGTTTAGCATCTCAAGGTAGGCTCAGCGAGACCCAGATTCAAATCCTCACTCGGCCCTTAAGCCCATTCAGTGTGTGAGAAGTGTCATCTGTAGTAAACGAACCTCATGACAAAGAGTGCCTCTGAGGATGCGCAGACATTCCCTATGGAATTCAAAGAAGTTTTGTATCGGAGTGTTACAGTCAGAAATCCCACCGGTGAAGCTTTGCATCTGAGCAGGATGCCCTCAGCGGGTCTCTTCAGGGCTCTGCGCCACGGACTCACTTCCCAAAGTATGTACCTTGCTTGCCTCCATTTGTGTTAAAAAGCGGAGGAGATTAGTCATACTTTTTTTGGATTCCTTCCCAAAGGCTGTTGACTAAGCCGTGAGCTTCTGGAAGGCGCCTCAGATGCTGGCTGTTCATCTGAGTTGCACTTGTGCCTCTGGGTGACAGGGGATGCTTTCATGTGGCATGGAGTTCCGCCTGCCTTGGAAAATTCACGGCTACTCTGCCAAAGGGTGTGGCGTTTTGATCAACCGTTTTTTGTTCCAAAGGTGGGTTTTTGCAAAGCCCCAACTTTCGCATTTGGGAGAAAGTTGATAAACTGGAGCTGCGAGGAATCTGATATCAGCCTTGTTGGTGCATCTTCCCTTCTTGGGTTGCCAACTGACCAAGGAAAAACAACACACACTCACACACCCAGCACGCTCTTGTGCTTTGCAGCAGCAGCCCCAATCCTTCTTTGAGAACCGGGAAATGAAGGAGGTGAATATTCTCACCTGCTAATGTCAGCACAACCCGCAGGCCTGACTTAGTGATGAAGCCGCTTTTCCCAAGCCAGACCCCGGCATGCAGTCACCTTTGGGGTGTCCACACTGACAGGAAGCAGTCCTCCAGGGTTTCAGACAGGAGACATTCCCGACCTTACCTGCAGAGGCCATCGAGGATCAAATCTGGGACCTTCTGCCTGCCAAGCAGGTGTCCTGCCACTGAGCTCTTCCCCTAAAAACGACACAATTCCCTAGTCGTCAAGATTCTGAACAAAGGACTGGTTTCTGTCGGAAGCACAGCACATTCTGCATGCCAGGCAGATGTCCCGCCACCAAGCCTCCCTTGTAAACCCAGCAAAACAACGACCTGGTTGAAATTTGTTTCCCTGGGCTAAGAAGAGCCTGAGCAGAACAGATGAGGTGACACCCGTTCTGGACAGCTCCTAGCATGCTGTCGGTTCAGAGTTCAGCATTTATAATGTAATAAACAAAAATCTGCCCTTATTCCCTTGTGGGGAACACAAGGGCCCTTATAGAGTCCTTTGCAGGTTCTCCGTCGGTCGGAGAAAATAAGAGGCCAACCAGAGAATATTGAGAAGCAAAGCAGCTCGTAAACCTGATCTTTATTGAACTGTTGCAACAGGGTGCCCCCTTCACACGCAGGAAAGGAGGAAGACCCAGAACAAAGGTGTGTCCTCCCCTATATAGACTTTTGGAATTGCCTACCCTCAAACTCCAGACCACCCCCAGAAACATACCTACATCACAGAAAGGGCGGTCTACAACAGAAATCTGAGTGTGCTGTTTACCTCGTGTCTGGCAGGTTACCTGTTAATGGTCCCTTGATTGGATTACCTGGGGAGCCTGGCCAGTCTTTTGTAATGATAAATACTTAGTTCCTGAGCCAGCTCACAGTCTCACCCTATTCATACACAGACATGTTGTTCTTATATTCAACTAATAAAATATTTTTTAAAAAAATATGCCCAGTGCTATGGATTTGATTTTTTAAAAAAGGAGGACGGCTTAGGAATGGACAAATCTGTCAATTTCGGCTGCCATCTGCAGTTTGAGACTTATCTGCACCAGCTTGCAATGTTCAAAGTCCTCATGATGATTTGCCAGCATCTTAGTGCGTATTTTAAAGCTTTGGGAAATGACTGAGGTTATTGGCAGACCCCTTAATGATTTCCCTGCTTATTGTAGCCATTGTTAATGGGCCGTGCTAAGCGACGCTGGATGGTTCTTAATTGCCTTATAATTGCCTCTTTCATTTTCTAGAAATTGTCCTGTACAGAATGCAAATCGCTGATAGAATTCAATTTGCTGCACCATAAAACACAATCTAAGAAACAAAAGAAGCGATCGTGAAGTGGTTAAATAACTCAAGATTGAATATCGAATACAATGGGTATTGCTATAAGAATTTGAAGGTCTCAAATACAGAATAAATGTTCAAGGCAAACACACATGCATAAGCATAGTGCCTGAGAGCAATCCTGAAGCAATCAACTCTCCCAAATTGACTTCAAAATTTTCTCTGCAAGGAGGAAGGAAATGAGAAAAGCTTTCCTATTGTCTTTTGACTCTAGGGGCTTATACCTCCCTTTTCAGATACAGTATGGTAAGTATCTGTTAAGCTGAGCAAACTATCAATATACATAAGAGATTCAGGAACTAAAGTATTTACCATTTCAAAGGAATGGTCAGGCTACCCAGAAAATGCAATCAAGTAAGGCATTATCAGGGATCCTGGCAGACGGGAGAGAAGCAACACTCTCAAATTTCTGCTGTAGACCGCCTCCTTCTGCGATGCAGGTATGATGTTTTTTGGGGGTGGTCTTGGGCTACAGGGTGGGCAGTTTCAAAAATCTTTATAGATGCTGGCACACCATTGTTCAGGGTTCTCCTCCCTCCTGCGTGTGGTGAGAGGGGACCCTGCTGCAACAGTTTATTTCCTTTAAAATAGATCAGGCTTACTAGCCGCTTTGCTTCTCAATACAGTGGACGCTTGGGTTGAGAACGTGATCTGTTCATAGCTGTCAACCGTCCCTTATTTGGCGGGAAACTCCCTTATCCCAGCACCGTGTCCCGCTGCTGTCCCTTATTGATGATGTCCCGTAAATTTCCCAGGTTTCAAAGGAAGCAGCTCCTCTCCTCTCCCTCCCTGCCGGCCAGGGAGGAGGGAGGCTCCAACTGTGTTGCTTGGCTGCGTTGCTCACCCAATAAGGAGTCTAAGAACGACTGGGGGGTAGAGCTTGCATGCCTTGTGCAGATCAAATCGGCCGTGTTGCCTGGGGACTTGCCTTTGCTCAGCACTTCCCAGCGGAGAGGTGATGGTGGTTTTCCTTGCTGCGTCCCCTTTGCCGGGTTGCTGCGCTGTGGGAACCACCGCTTGAGGCTTCGTTTGGCTGCTGGCTGGGCTTTCTGCCTTTGGGTCCGAGGGGCTCAGAAGCTGAACATACCTGTGCTGGAAAATCCCTTATTTTGGCTGCTGATCCCTTATTTTCGAGGCTGCTGGTCCCTTATTTTCAAATCTGTAAGTTGACAACTACGAATGAATGAATGATCTGACTGCATACAAGACAGCTTCCTAAGTTCCCAAAGGCCGGAGCCACACACCACAGGGTGGAGTTCTGCTCCTTTAAAGGACTGGGAAGAATAATCACCAGGAGGGTGTGGGAAACTTATCAGCTTATCAGACAGGCTTCCCCCAGCTTTGCTCAATATGTAGGCCACAAGAGGAGGATTCAATTTCAGGGCGTGCCGGAAACCCATTTCTAGGCACCCAGCCCAGTTCTCCAGCAAACTCCCTTCACTCTTTTGAGTTATGCAACAAATCTCAGTGACATTTCCCCAGCAAAATGCGTTTGGACTGAGATGCACCAGGTTGCAGAACTGCTCTGCGTGGGCCTGGGTTCAAGTGACACGTCGCAAATATTGGGACTTCCTGGTGGCCCAGGTGAGTTATAGCGCCGACGACAAGGGTGCAGAAGTTTGCTTCCTGAGGTGGGCGGGGCCAGAGGCAAAAGTGGGAGGGGCAATTCATTGCTTACCATTGTACAACTGCTAGGCAAAAGCAGAGACATCACCTTGCCGACAAAGGTCCGTATAGTAAAAGCTATGGTTTTCCCAGTAGTGATGTATGGAAGTGAGAGCTGGACCATAAAGAAGGCTGATCGCCGAAGAATTGACGCTTTTGAATTATGGTGCTGGAGGAGACTCTTGAGAGTCCCATGGACTGCAAGAAGATCAAACGCATCCATTCTGAAGGAAATCAGCCCTGAGTGCTCACTGGAAGGACAGATCCTGAAGCTGAGGCTCCAAGACTTTGGCCACCTCATGAGAAGAGAAGATTTAATTTTATTTTTTTAAACTTTTCTTTAAATGTTTTAATTTAAACCGTTATAATCAGGCATTTTAATGATGAAAGGATAGATTCACCCAAGGCCTTTACCACACACCAATTTAGGGGGTGGGGTGGTGGTCAGAAAGTCCAATTCGTATAGGACTTTAGGGAGGTTTTTTGGAGAAAAAATCAATGTACACGGTTGTGGTGTGGGTTTTTTTTTTTTGTTCTTTATTAAAGGAAAATAAATCTGGAGGGAAATCAAAAATTACAAATAATAAAAACCAGCCCAGATCGTATATTATAGCAGCCATTTAAAACTGTACAAATCCACTGTGCTGGGGACGAGGGAACCCTCGTTACGAAACAAGCCTCTTTGATCAGGTTTTTCTCCCTCCCCCAAATATACACGCTTCTAAATTATTGCATTACTGTTTAAAAAAGAACGAGAGAGAGAAAGAATCACAGCTCCAAAGACCTAGGTATAAAAACCTCACCCTCAGGTTTTGCCCCAGGGAAACTGAACGGGGCAGGCTGGGGGGGGGGGGGGGCGTCCAAAACAAGGGAGCGTTTTCAAGACATCCAGTTCTGAGAACCGGGTTCCAACAAAACTCCGTCCATCTTGCCCTGACGGACGCAGCGGCGCCTGCTACCAAACGCTTAATCTCTAAACAAATGACCCAGATTGGGTTTTCATGTACCCAGAAGGTAGAACCGGTACAACCGGGCGGTTTATTTTGTTATGGCGACTCGAGGCCTGAAGATGCCTACTCCTTTTTTTGCTCTCCGTAAATCTGAGCGGGTAGTTGGCAACCTGCGGACCCCTTCACAAGACGATTACCGGTCTGAATCACTTCATGCAACCTTCAAGAGAGGGAAAGGCAAAGGGGAAACTCATCTGAGCCCAGAAGCTGGATAAAAGGAATGAAAACAAGAAAGAGGAGTTTTTTTTCCATCTCGGCCAAATGACATTTCAAAGATCTGCCACACCTTTGGCCCGCCAGATGTTCCCAAACTCCCGTTAGTCTTAGTGAGGATGGCCTGGGATGATGTGGATTGTACACTTTTGGATGGTCAAACTGTCTCCACACCTGATCTACAATGTAATGGCTAAATTTGACAACACAGGAGGTTGATTTCAAGGCTCTGTATTGCTCCAGCTGCCGGTGGACACTGCAGATCAACTCATTCCACCGAATTCCTGACGCCCAGCGACTTCCGCAGTCCAAAGCCGTATTGAGGGTTGTGGGGAACAAACAAGACATTATCCCCACCCTGATTTGCCATGACTATAGCTCAAAGACATGGACGGTGTCAACGAAATAGAAACAGAAGCTCTCCAGAGAAAGATTTGAGGAAACATCGGTTCAAAGACATTTGCATGAGAATACTTCCAAAACAAAAAACCCACCAGCTGGGAATGGAATCTGTAGATCGAAAACGTGTCATAAGTCAAACAGGGAGTGGAAAACATGAGCACAACGGCTCAGCGGCCTCTTTCTCCAAGACCCACCGAGCTTGTGCAACCGGTCAATGTTCTGGCAAAGCTGATGTCTTGCTGCATTTGGGGGCAGGTGGAGGGAGGAATGAGCAGGAAAAAAATACAGGGAAGCCAGCAGCCGAGATATTGGTCGAGCAGTAGAGGGGGAAAGGGGAGCAATCTTCCACAAATAAGATGGTCGCTCTGCTTTTGATGCTGGCTGCAATGCAGTCGAGTTTCTTGAGGACCAGATGCCTTGTGTGTTTTCGGCAACACACCCAGTAAAACCTCTTGGATGTTTCTGCAACCACTGCAGCAAAGAGGCTAAGATCTCCCCTCTGATCCACGGTGCATTTGGAAGACTTGTGCCGGCAGAAGGGATGAGCCTCCAGAGACTGCCAAAATAGTTGTGGGCAGGGTGGTACCAGCTAGGGGTGGGGGATACGATCCTGCCTCACTTTTTTTTCCTGCCGAAGGTGTAATTTCCCCTCCCCGCAAAATGCACAGCCCTTTAAGCAGGGCTCGTTTCAGTGCAAAACAGGGCAGCCAGCCAGGAACCAGCACTTTAAAGTCGTGTTGAAATCCCTGTTTCAGCGCCGTTGTGACGATGACGGCACAGCGCCCGCTTTTGAGAGGGGGAGCCACAAGGCAAGCAAAGATGGGACCTAGCAAGACCTCGAGGCCGGCCCATGTGTATGCAGAAGTATAAAAGGCAGAGGTGCGCATCATGCCTTTGACGGTGCCATTCCAAGCATGGCACACCCAGTCGGTTCCTGCGTGAAACAAGTACATAAAGAGTGAGCCCTTCTGGGACACATCCATGATAAGGCACTTGGTGCAAGGCCTGGAGAGGTTAAATTGGGGCACCTGGGTACTGTTAAAGAGGGCGTAGGGAATTCTTTTGGCCCAGCAGACCAGCTCCGACATACGGGTGGGGCAATGCTCCTGTCAATTCCCCTGATGTCGGGCTTTGACAGGTGGGCAGTCACACCCAACCCATCAAAAGCTCCTTGTGCAGTGCTTCCCAGGCGCCTGGCTGAGTTTGGGGAGCGCAAAGCCCTTTGTGATATCTAAACTTGGCCTTTCTCGAGGTCTGGCAAAAGCGCTTTCTGCAGGAAGCGGCTGCGCAGTCCCGTCTGCCTCACGGGGAAGGCGGCTGTGTGGCGGCTGAGCCTCCCCACCCCATAGATTGGCTGTGCAATCAAGATCCCCCTACAAGGAACTCTCCTGCGCAGCCGACCTCGCCACATCGACGTGCCCCACACCTGATGTCACAGGTGGTTGCGGTTTGGGGCGGAAACAGCCTCGGAGGCTAAACTGAGATCCACGCCAGGCCACATCTACACCTGGCCTGTGGGTCAGAGGTTCCCCACGCACTGTGTTAAGGGGACAGGGTGGAAAAAGCAGCCCTTACTAAGGTTTGATAACACAGCCATATTCTGCTGAGCGACAACAGTTGCATCCTCCAACGCCCAGTCTTGTGCGAAGCAGAGTTTTCCCAAGTCCACAAATCCCCAAATTGTCCCGGAGGCGTTCTTCCACGGAGTTCGGTGCTCATGGTACTCCTTCGCCACGCCCCAACTGAAGACATGGCACAGCGATCGGCCCGGGAAGAAAAGGGGCAGAGGGGTGTGCGTTTTGCAAACGCGCCGACAGTCGCACGCGAAGGATTGCGTGCGGTGCCTCCGACAGAGCCAGTGGTTGCAGCGGGGGAAATATCGTACCCTCGGCTGTTAGGTAGCGTCTTAGCCAAGCGAGGGCTCCAAACGGCAACCAGAAAAAAGAGCTATTGCTGTTCTCCCGTCCCCCTGACAGAGGAAACTTGCAGCATGGATCCGGGAAGAATATCTTCAGAACTGGCCGACCCGATAGGGTTGCGAGACCAGAGTCTGGGTTTGCTGTTGCTTTTGGAATCAGGAGCGGAAAACCCCACGATGGGACATAGTTTATATACAAATAGGGAACGGGGACACATGGCTTCTCCAGATCTCGCTGAACTCACGACTTCCGTCATTTGGGGCTGATGGGAAGTCCAGGAAAACCTGGCTCCCCAACCCTCATTCAGAAGACCACAGAGATTTTCCTCTCTTTAAAATTTCAATGCTGGAGACGGCAGATTTCATGCGCTCATCAGCAGCCAAGAAGGTCATCTGGCACGGCCACCATCCAGCAGGGTCGGTCCTGGCTGATGGCAACTGGAGTCAAACATCATTCAGAGGTTCACCATCCCTGGAAGGGGTTCCTCAGGCTTAGTCTTGGCCTCGTTCCCAACGCAGAACCCAAAACACCTTGAAGAGAAAGCCCAGGAATGGTGGCTCACTGATGGAAACTGGGAATGCGGTTCCCTCCAGATGGGCCTACAACTCCCATCAGCCCCGGCCGGGATGGCCAAGGTCAGAGGTGACAAAGAGCTGTTTGCAGGGCGCCAAGTTGGCTACCATCGCTTGACGGCCCCAGCCAGATCCTCTCTCCCTGCGAAATGAAAGGACCGACATTTTGGGAACGGTTCGGAACAGAGCCCCAGTTCTGCGAAACGGCGGCTGGTTACCCGGGCTGGTGGTAACACAAGCTGGTTCTAATTTACGCTGCTCCAGTCAGCAACAAGCTTAAAACGGAGGCAAGTCCTATTGACCTCACCATCGTCGTTTCAATGGCTGCTTGCCCAATTTCTGCGTCAAGGCCGTCGCTTGTGTTGCCGTCCCAGCCAAATCCCAAACGACGTTTCAGAATCCCGTTGCCTAAAGATTCATTTTCACTTCCTGGGCGAGACGGTGACGCATTTAGGAGAGGGTTTTCCGAGGACGTGAAAGGGAAATTCCGGAAAGGGGAGCAGGGCAGATGTCCACAGATGAAGCAGGGGTCGGCTTTGAGGGTCTCGGTGGCGAGAAAAATCTATGAGCTGAGATAGCTGCCCAGTGGGAAAAATCACAAGTCGTCTCTTCCCATCCCAAGCGCCTGCTCTTGAAGACTCAATGGGAGGCTCAAGGGCACAGCGATCAGTAGTTAAGGCCACCTGAGGATCTGTTTTCTGCAGACCCATATATACATGTACCACAAAGGGGGGGGGGCAGCTCTAGGTCTCCCCCCCTCCCAAGACACATTCCACTATCTCCCCAGATCCCTCCATGAAACATTATTGCACATCCAAATTTGGAACGCATGCAAAATTGACATACATACACAGGCCCTATATATATATATCTCTATATATCTATGTACACATACATATGCAGAAAATTAAAATTTTGGTATAGAAAAAGCAAAAAACTGGAAGATTCTATTTCTTAATCATTCACCAGTTGCCCTGAGAACCAGATCGAGGGGGGTTTAAAAAGAGAGAGAGAAAGTTCTAACTGTCATCGTTTCCGTTTTACGACCGGCCTCTCGCTGCCCCATAGCAAGCAAAGAAAGAATAAACATAAAAATATATCCTTCACTTCGATAAAGAGGTCCGTTTCCATCTTCAGGCACACAACATTTCAGGGAGGAGAATCTTCCGGCTGCTTCGCCAGGGACCGGCAAACGCGAGGACGGCACTTCAGACGGGTTTCGAAGTGTTTTAGAAGTTCAGGCGTTCCGGCGGGATCCGCAAATGGGTCGGCCGGAAGATGCTAACAGGAGCTGGTCTGGAGGTTCCCTTCCGTCAGAAGCGAGGCGATGGAGGACGGGCCGTAGGCGCTGTCAAACTCCTCATCGGAGCTCAGGTGGTCGTCCTTCAGGGACGACTCGGCTGTGGACCGGGCTGCCTTGCGCCTGGTGGAGAAGGGAGAGAAAGCTCAGGGGGCAGATTCTCATTCTCTTAGGGACAGCAAGGTGCATAGGGTATTTTTTTTTAAAAAAATGAGAACATCATGCAGCTGGGTTAGGGCAAAGGGGACGCATGAGGGCCCCACAGCCTGTTTTCTTTTCTTTTCTTTTCTTTTTTGCAAGTAAATTTTTATTAATATTGCTCATTTATACATAAGAACAAATACAAAATTTATACCATAACTTGCGCGTATCACATCAAATCAACAAATCAAAAATACAACACAAAATTATTTTAGGCTCCGCCGAGCCTTAGACTTCCTTCCACACTTTTGGTAAGTATCAGGTAAATTTGTATTCACGTATTTTATCGTTTTAATCCTGTATCATTTACTGTTAGAGTTAATTCAGCCCCGCCAGTGTCGTCTGAAAATTTGTTCCAAGATAAGTCAAATATTTATTCCAATTGTCATGAAATTTCTGTTCGGGCCCCACAGCCTGTTTTCATAGTGGCCGTGTGCCCCTAAGAACCTGGGAATTGAGGTAGACTGCCACTGGGGCTGCAGGTTCCATAGGTACGTCAGAAGGGCCACACAGCTGGGTCAGGCTAAAGGGGGGTCTATCTAGTCCAGGAACCTGTTCTTGCAGAGGCCAACCGGACGCCCCAAAGAGAATAATAATATTAATAATAATATTTTATTTATTTATACCCCACCCTTCCCGGTTCAAAAACTGGGCTCAGGGCAGCTACCAACAAATTTAAAACACTTAATTATAAAAGCAGCATAATATACAGTATAAAAACTATGAATAACAATAAAATTCAGAAATCAATTTAGGGGAAATCCATCTAATAAGCATTAGATAATCCCCAGGGCTAGCTGGCTGAATTGGTCCTACTTGGGCGAGCGAGGAGACCAGGGGAGAATTAGCTGTGGGGTCTCAGAGCAGGTGATCTTCATAAAAGGGGAGGGGGAGGGAAGAGAAGGGAAATAAAAGATCAGGCTGAATTCAAATTAAAGGCCAGGTGGAATAGCTCTGTCTTACAGGACCGGCGGAAGGAGGTTAAATCCTGCAGGGTCCTGGTCTCATGGGACAGAGCGTCCCACCAGGTCGGCGCCACCACTGAGAAGGCCCTGGCCCTGGTGGAGGATAGTCTGACTTCCTTAGGGCCTCTAAACTATGGTTGTTCATGGACCTTAAGGTCCTCTGCGGGGCAGACCAGGAGAGGCCCCCAAAGCAAGACCAGTTTCTTCAGGACCCTCAAAGGGTCCGCCCTCCTTACCAGAGGTCCTTCTCCAGGGACTTGACGCGGCTCTGGAGCTGCTCATTGGTCTCATGTTGTTCCTCCAGCTCCCGCAGGGCCTTCTTGCGCGCAGCTTCCAGCCGCTCGATCTCCTCTTCGGCCTCGTCCACTTGCCTCTTCAGCGCCTTGACCCGCAAGCTTAGCTATGGGAGGAAGAAAGGCCTGCTCAGTTTGACTCGGGGGTAGCAGCAGGGAGATCTGGGATGCCCTGGCATAAATACATGCTGGCTAATTTAAACCCCCCGTAAGGAGTGGAATCATCATACAGCAGGGTCTTTCCCCTTGAAACCTTCCAGTGCAACATTTCACTGATTAAGGCCTTCTGGAAGATGATTTATAATGAAATGAAAAAGGTATTTAAATATACCTTCCTGAAGAAACCAGAGGCATTTCTCCTGGGCATGGTTGGCCAATTGGTGTTAAAGAAGGCTAGAACTTTCTTTATGTATGCTACAAGAGCAGCAAGAATACTTATTGCGAAGTATTGGAAGACACAAGAACTACCCACTCTGGAAGAATGGGAGATGAAGGTGATGGACTATATGGAATTGGCGGAAATGACTGGCAGAATCCGAGACCAGGGAGAAGAGTCAGTGGAAGAAGATTGGAAGAAATTTAAAGACTATTTACAGAAATACTGCAAAATTAATGAATGTTAGAATGATGTTGGAATGAAGTTAAGTGGGTTTTAGCAGCAATGTTATAAAGGAATATGTAAAAATGGATTGTTAACAGGTGATAATCTAAAGCTACAATATATTAAGATAAAAGATTAAGATAAAATCAAAGAGGGAAAGGATTTGTTGAATTAACCAATTGAACTGGAATACAAGAAGGGGAGGTGTGAGGAGGTCAGGGAAACAAGCAAATGAAAGATAAGATATGGAAAAACTGATCTGTTTTTAACTGTTTTTACTTTGTATTTTCTTTTTTCTTTTTCTTTTTGTAGTATGTTGAAATTTCAATAAACATCTTTATTTTAAAAAATAAACCTTCCAGTGCAGCAGAACCTGCCCTTTGGAACTCCCCGCCAATGGACACCAGGGAGGCAGCCTTCACTGAACTCTTTTTAAAAAAATCATTATTATTATTATTTTCATTGAACTCTTTTCAGCGTCCCCTCGAAACATTTTTGTTTAAGTTTTGAAACTTATGTGATTATATTATCAGCAGTGAATATGTTAAAATTTGTCGTAAAACCTAATAAAAATATTATTCTTTTAAAAAAGGCAAGCCTATCGAGACACGGAGAAGGTGCACATATTTTTTTTCTCTTTCTTAGCTAAAGTTGATTTTGGTAATATTTTTAACACCTATTTTTAGTAGCATTTCAGACCAACAATTTTAGCATTTTGTTTTATGCTGTTGTAAATACAACCCAGCAGGAAAAAGATAAATAAGTGGCAACCAGGCAAAAAGAACTCAGGAGACGCAGCTGGGACTATCTGTGTGCAAAGCTCTGTACCCCGCAAGCTTGGACCCTCCCTGTAAAAGTAAAAGTAAGGCTCTAGTCCTCAAGGTTCTGGTTTTAAGCAGAGGAAGCTGCCTCGAACAGAGCCAGGCTCTCAGGTCCACCTGGCTCCATACTGTCAACAAAAGCTGGTTGTTCTCTTCTGAAAGAAAACTACATGAAAATGATGTATAGATGGTATATCACACCAGTACAAATAGCAAAAATGTATAAAACCGGGTCAAATATATGCTGGAAATGTAAAGAAAAAGAAGGTACTTTTTATCATATGTGGTGGGAATGTAGAGAAGTTAAAAGTTTTTGGGAAATGATATACAGTGGTACCTCACAAGACGAATGCCTCGCAAGACGAAAAACTCACAAGACGAAAGAGGTTTTTGTTTTTTGAGTTGCTTCGCAAGACGAATTTCCCTATGGGCTTGCTTCGCAAGACGAAAACGTCTTGCGCCTTTTTCTTAAAACCGTCAATGCATTCCTATGGGAAATCGTGCTTCGCAAGATGAAAAATTCACAAGACGAAAAAACTCGCAGAACGAATTAATTTCATCTTGCGAGGCACCACTGTATAATGAACTGGGAAAAAAATGTTTAAAATGCCATTTGTAAAAAAAAACCCCAGAACTATTTTTGTTAGGAATTGTAGGACAAGACCTGCCAAGAAAAATAAAGAACTTATTTATGTATGCTACAACAGCGGCAAGAGTCTTGCGATGGAAGAATGAGGAAATCCCAACGAAAGAACAGTGGCAAGAAAAACTGATGAGCTATGCGGAATTGGCTAAATTGACATACAAACTGCATGATAAGGACAATCGTGACTTCAAGGAAGAACTTTTTACAAATTATCTAAAAAGACAACGAAAAGATCTGGACTCCTTGGCAGGTTTTGAATAAACACCCACAAATTTATTACAGTTGAATACATGATAGATAAGGCAAGGATGGGGACCATTTTATAATATGCAGAGAACAATATGTGCAAAGAAACCAGAGAGGGGAGAAAATAATGTAATTGGATTTTGGATTGATAATTTGTTATGTTGAAATTGTCTAATAAAAATGTATTTTTTAAAAAAACAACAACAAAGGCTGGTTGTGGTGGCCCAAGATTTCAGAGAGGGACATCTTTTTAGAGCCCTGCCTGGAGATGCCTTTGGGGGTCTTCTGAGCCCTCCAGCCCACCCCACCCTAGCTCACCTGGTCCTTCTGGTCATTGACATGCTGTCTCTCGTCATCAATCTGGATGGTCAGCTCCTTGACCTTCCGCTCCAGCTTCCGGTTTGAGGAGACCAGGACGCTCTTCTCCCTGCGGCGACAGGGAAGAAAAAGGGGGGAGCTGATTTCTGACGAGTCCGGTCACTGAACTCAGCACTGTCTGCACTGAGCGGCAGCGGCTGTCCAGAGCTTCAGGCAGGGGACATTTCCAGCAAAACATGGAGGTGAATTCTGCTGCTGGAGGAGACTCTGGAGAGTCCCATGAACTGCAAGAAGATCAAACTGATCCATTCTGAAGGAAATCAGCCCTGAGTGCTCCCTGGAAGGACAGATCGTGAAGCTGAGGCTCCAAGACTTTGGCCACCTCATGAGAAGAGAAGACTCCCTGGAAAAGACCCTGATGTTGGGAAAGATGGAGGGCACAAGGGGATGACAGAGGACGAGGTGGTGGGACAGTGTTCTTGAAGCTACCAGCATGAGTTTGACCAAACTGCGGGAGGCAGTGGAAGACAGAAGGGCCTGGCATGCACTGGTTGTTAGCCGCCCTGAGCCCGGTTTTTGAACCAGGAAGGGCGGGGTATAAATATTATTATTATTATTATTATTATTATTATTATTATTATTATTATTATTAATTATTATTATTATTATTATTAATCACTGAGCAGGGTACCCGAACCCCGGTTTCCCCTATTACACTCTGACCGCTACCCCACACTGCCTCTCCGCGACCTACCCCTCTGCAGCCTGGAGTTTGTCCTGAAGCTCTTGAATGCGCGATTCAAGCTGGGAGACGTTGGCGCTGGGTTTCTGGAGAACTTCGCTGCTGGCGAGGCGGCTTTTCAAGTCTTTGTTCTGGAAAGAGAGATTTGGAAGCAGGGAGGTTTAGAGGGGAAATGACCAGCGGCCGGGGACAAGTTCCTCCATGACCTGTGTTAAGTTGTGGGTGAACGTATCAGACGACACAGCGATTCTTCAAACAGCTCTTGTTTATTCACAGGCCAGAACAGAACTGAACTGAAGGGTTCAGCCAGCCTGCTTATATAGAGCTCCACTAGAATGCAACAGTAACCACTTTCTGTAACTATCCAATCACTGAACATAACTTTCAATCCCTTATTTGCATATGTGGACCTGAGTGAAAACTATCTACAGTATCCCCCTGCTGGCCCAGGGTCAGAACTTCAGCACATAACAATCTGGAAGGGACTCCTGTGGCTAGGATTGCCACATTTGCTCCGGCAAAACACTCTCTACAATATCCTTTTTGAGATGAGGGGACCAGCCTTTTAGAAGGTCTTTGCGTGAAAGTGGGGCAGAAAAGGACTGGAGAGAACAGCGATCTGATCTTCGTTGGACCAATAGTTTTATTAAAAGCCTCTTGAAGGATTAAGAAACCAGAAGCCTTTCTACCTGGAATAATAGGATTGGAATCGCCCCCAAAAAGATGGTAGATTGTTTTCGTATGCCTCCACAGCGGCAAGACTTTTACTAGCCAAAAACTGGAAATCGCAAGAGATACCAATGGCAGATGAAGATGCTGGACTTTTCGGAGCTGGCCGATCTGACTGGAAGAATCTGCGACCAGAAAGAAGAGGACTGGAAGAAATTCAAAGAATACCTAGCTAAATATTGTAATGTAAGATAAATAGAAAATTCCTGGAAGTAACAAATAGGCTTAGGGGTAGAATATGAATATGTGTTAGTAATTATTTTGGATTTCAATATTAATAAAGGAGAAGAAGTTAAATGAAAGAGGTTAATATTATTAGAAATAAGAATTTGGAGAACTGTTAAACAGGTGATATAATGAAATTCAGTTAGAGGGGATTTGAGGAAGTCAGTTATTAATGTAATGAAATTAGGAATTTGAAGTTGTGTATTTTTGTAACGTTTTTCTTTTTACATGATAAATGCGAAAATCAATAAAAAAAAATTGGGGGGGGGGGGAGCCTCTTTCAGGTGGCTTCTGGCTGAGTCAGCAACTTGGCGTTATGAGCAACAAGATGGAGAACAAACACACACACACAAAAACACAAACCCCGGCTGCACAGGGTTATGTAACGTCCTGGGCCGGGCTGAACAAAGTTCCCCTCCCCGCTTCAGAAAGCAGGAATTTTGATTAGCAGAGTTACATAACAGTAATAATTGCTTTTCCCTTGCTTTGCAGTGCAGCCAAGCTGTGTGATGGTGGGAGGCCCTGTTTCGCTGCCTTTCTTTATGAAAGAAAGAAAGAGAGAGAGAGAGAGAGAGAGAAAGAGAGAGAGAGAGAGAGAGAGAGAGAGCGCAATGCCTCAGGAGGAATGCAAAAAAAGAGCTCCTGTTCTATCTCATCTGTGTTCAAACATGTTTTCTGCCACAGCTCCCAAACAGTAGCACAGACAGGGAAGCGCAGCCCAGAGAGACCTCTGCCAAATCCCTTAGAAATCCGGGTTTTGTTTAAACAAAACAAAAGGGGAAGAAGAAAGAGGCTAGTCCTCATGCCGGCCAAGAAAAACGCAGAGGCCTATCCGAAAGAGGTTTTCTTTCAGGCTGCAAAGCAACCTGAGTTTGGGGCCAAAACTCCACAAAAGGATAGCAGGGAGGCAGGCAGGCTGGACTATTAGGGAAATGGTAATATGAATAATAATCCTAAATCAACTGCAGCAAAATGAGGACCCACTGCAAAAATTGACACCGCATAAGGCAAGCTTCCGTGTTCCACAGAACGCCTCTCCGGGCGAGCCCTCCCTTTCCGTTTATCACGAACATCCAGAAATGAAGAAGCGCTCTGCTGAGCTCAGAGGCTTGCTCACCGCTCTGCAATGTTTCGAAACAAACCGGTCCTGTTGCTGCTTAAGACGAGGAGTAATGTAATGCGTTAATTAGTAAGCGTTTGGTCATTTGGCCCAATTAAGGGCCTAACGAGGCACGAGCCTGTTCACGTGCTTGTCTTCCTTCCCTGGGGACGAAGAACATCTGTGGTGAGGAGGGCACCGAGTGCGAGAAAACGGGGCTGCGAGAAACAGGCTCAAATATCCCCTTCCTTGCTCCCCAAATTCAGTTTTATTCCTCACATAGAATAGCAGAATTACAGAGTCTGGAGGAACTCTAGCTGAACCCCCTGCAATGTCTTTTTTTAAAGGCCCAGGTGTGAATGTGGCCCCCAGACCCCTTTCCTTGGCCCCTGGGACTCTCATAAAGGGTGGAGAAGGCAGTTCAGAGAATGCGATGCCTGCCACCAATTTGGTTTTTACTATCTAATGTGGTTTTAACTGATGTTGCTTAAGTTCATCGCTGTGTTTCCACCATCCACGGATCTCTCGGTGTGAGGGGGGTTGGTTTAATAAATGCAATTTAAAAATCCAGCGAAATTCCTGGGAAGGAAAGGGATCGAAAGCACCCAGCCGCACCCCTTGCAACTTTTTCATACTTTGGCTCAAATGCACCAGCTTAAAAACAAAACTTTGCTGATAGCTGCAATTCCTGGATTGGACTAGACTAGATAACTCTTAAGGTTCCTTCCAGCTGCACAATTCTAGGATTCTGCAGGCAATATTAGTCATACACAAGAGTAGACCCATTTGAAACTAATGGGTCGAGTGACTCATGTCTGTTAATGTCAATGGGCCTCCTCAGAGCATGACTAACGCTATAAAATCCTACGGCTGCAGGTCTCTTCCCATACAACCTGGAGCAGAGTGGAAGTTTATGCAAGAAAGCTTCTGATCTGTTGCTTTAAAAACAAACAAACAAGAGCCATCCCACAACTGCTGCTTTTCAGCGCTGTAAGAAAACTTCCATTCCCCCCCCCCCAGCAAAAGAGAATGTTGGGAACTATAGTTTGAGGGTGCTGGGAACTGTAGTTTTGCAAGTTCCCAGGATTCTCTGGGTGGAAATAATGTGTTCTAAATGTATGGCACATAGGCCAGTCTAAAACCTGTGGCTCTCCAGGGCTCCAACTCCCAGCAGCCCCTGGGGCCAACGGCAACGGGGTTGCTGGGAGTTGTAGTCCGGCGGCGCCCAGAGGACCGCAGATGCTCTAGCCCTGTCCCTGTTGTGAAAGAAGCAGGTTTCACACACACACAGAGGCAAGACGTACCTCGGCTTCTCCTGAACCTGGGGGCCTGGGAGAGGGTGATCATACAAGAGGAAAGTCTGTTTGCAAAGGGCAATTGCAGGGGGTTGGTCTGAATGACCTTGTGGGGTCCCTTCTACAATTCTACAATAAAGGTCTCTACAGGGAATGCTCTGAGCCGCACGTGGCCGGCGTCCAAGCAGAGTGTCGCCGGGGCTGTTTTCACCCTCGTTAATTGCACGGCAACAGCAGCTCGTTCATTGAAATGTCTCAGGGGGGGTTGGATTTTGAAATGGTGCAAATTACATAACCTGTCTCATCACCCCCCCCACCCCCCCCAACTGCTACAGGCCCAGACAGGCAGGGCTCCTGCCGGCGCAGAAGGCAGATCTGGTGGGGAAAGAGGCTGCTGGGGAAGTTTCCAGGTCCAAACCCGCTTCGAACAGAGCCTGAACTGCCTTCCACCGTCCGAATGCCAGTTGGGGGGGGGCAAATATTAAACCACTCTGGGAATTTCAGCTCTGTGAGGGGGAATAGGGAGAGAGGGGTCTCCTAGCAAACCACAGCTGCCTATTTTATTTTATTTTTGAATTCTAATCTTTATTTTAAGCATTAAATCCCTCCACAACAAAAGAACAAAAAGAAGAGAAAGCAAATCACCTCACATACAAATCATAAAATTATTCCATAACTTGTGACTTCGCTCATCCTCAATATGGGTCCATCATTGCCTTGTTGACTGCATATTTTTTAACTTATCGTTAATTGTTCGTATTCATGGTAGAAAATATCATTGCAGAAGTTATTCAAAACATGTCAGAGATTTTATCTGAGAACAATATAATTTGAATAAATCCCGTTCTTTACTAAACTCTTGGTTTGTTTGATTCGTAATTTCCCCTGTCATCTTTGCCAATTCTACATATTCAAAGGACTTCGCCTGCCATTCCAATTTAGTTTGGATTTTATCTCCCTTCCACCATCTGGCCCTACCAAAATTATTTGAAGCGGTAGGCAAAGAATTCTCTATTTCTGTTGTGAACTTGGGACTCAGAAGGATTAGAAACAGAAGGAACAATAGCCGGAATATCGTCTTAGGGTGAGACATGGGCTGGATAAAAAGATGCCGGATTTAAAATCAAAATCAATAAATAAACTAGCCCCAAGTCACCAACATTATAAGCTTCTGGGGGTCTAAGCAGACCAGAAGCTTAACATGAGTCAACCGTGTGATGCAGCAGCAATAAAGGCCAATGCTATTCTAGGCTGCATCAACAGAAGTGTAGAGTCCAGATCAAGGGAAGTCAGAGTCCCTCCAGGAGTGATGTATGGAAGTGAGAGCTGGACCACCAAGAAGGCTGATCGCCGAAGAATTGATGCTTTTGAATTCTGGTGCTGGAGGAGACTCTTGAGAGTCCCATGGACTGCAAGAAGATCAAACCTCTCCATTCTGAAGGAAATCAGCCCTGAGTGCTCACTGGAAGGACAGATCCTGAAGCTGAGGCTCCAAGACTTTGGCCACCTCAGGAGAAGAGAAGACTCCCTGGAAAAGACCCTGATGTTGGGAAAGATGGAGGGCACAAGGAGAAGGGGACGACAGAGGACAAGATGGTGGGACAGTGTTCTCGAAGCTACCAGCATGAGTTTGACCAAACTGCAGGAGGCAGTGGAAGACAGGAGTGCCTGGCGTGCGCTGGTCCAGGGGGTCACGAAGAGTCGGACACGACTAAACGACTAAACAACAAGGGTGCTGAGAGTTCATAGGAGATCTCTGTTCCCCCTTCACAGAGCTACAATTCCCAGAGATCAGAGCACACCTGGAATCCTGTGTCCAGTTCTGGGCACCACAATTTAAGAAGGATGTTGACAAGCTGGAAGGTGTGCAGAGGAGGGCAATCAAGATGATCAAGGGCCCGGAAACCAAGCCTGATGAGGAACAGTTGAAGGAGCTGGGTATGTTTAGCCCGAGAAAGAGGAGATATGAGAACCATCTTCAAATATCTCAAGGGCCACTGCATGGAAGATGGAGCAAGCTTGTTTTCTCCTGCTCTGGAGGGTAGGACTCGAATCCATGACTTCAAGTTCCAAGAAAGGAGATTCCATCTGAACATCAGGAGGAACCATCTAGCAGAAAGAGCTGTTTGGCAGTGGAATGGACTCCTTCTGGAAGCTGTGGACTCTCCATCCTTTGGGTGGTGGGGGAGAGGAATCAGCCGGTTATTATCTGTACAACTTGAAAATCATATGCGGTGGCAGTGGGAGGAGGAAAGTGGGAGGATCCCAGCGGCCTCTGATCGCTGAGTCGGCAAAGAGAAGATGCAGACCTGACTGAACACGCCAGAGGCAGCCTCACCTGTCTTTCCAGCGAGATCTTATCACACTCCAGGTCTTGCCTCACGGAGCGCTCTTGAAGGAGTTCCGCCCGCAGCTGGTCGATCTGGAGGGAGACAGAGATAATAATAATAATAATAATAATAATAATAATAATAATAATAATTTATACCCCTTCTTCTCCGGGATCAGGGTAGCTAACACCAGTAAAATCACAGTAAAATCATAATAGGGGGGAAAAACCCCAATTTAAAATACAGGTTAAAATGCAGCCTCACTTTAAAAACAGCCCATAGATCAAAAGCATAAGGTTTTGATAGGGGACGGGGTTGTTAGCAGAAGACAATGATTAGAGGCCTTACAACTCAACAGGCTGAATTCTGTGATACCAACGGTTCGGGACCTGCTTTCAGACAGGAACGATCAAATTACTTTAATAGTGGCTGAATTTTTGAGCGCTGTCCATGTAGAAAGACTGGGCCATTATAAAGAGATTTGGTGGTTCTTAACTGATCAGTGATGTGTTGTATTATTTATGCAAATCAATTTCCTCTGGAGTTAAAGATCTGACTGGGACAAACCTTGTTATGCTGAGCTCGTATCTTGCACAATTTGTATACGCCTGAGTAGGGTTAGCATTGATACAACCCAAAGATTTTATTTTCAGTCGTTGAATACTTATCTACCGTATTTTTCGCTCTATAGGACGCACTTTTTCCCCTTCAAAAATGAAGGGGAAATGTGTGTGCGTCCTATGGAGCAAAGACGCCATAGCCCCGTGACCATCGCCCGGCTGGAGAGGTGATGCACGGCTATGGCAGGAGCCTCTTTAACCGCGCGCCACCTCTTCAGCTGGGAGAGCGCGCGCAGGGCTAAAGAAGCCATAGCCCCGCGACCCTCTCCCAGCTGGAGAAGTGACATGCGACTATGGCAGCAACCTCTCCGCTGCGCCTTTCCGCTGCTCTCTGACCTGCTCTTTGGGGCTGGTGGTGGGCTTCCCCCCGCCAGCCCCAAAGAGCAGGTTGAAAGGAACCTGAAGCCTGGAGAGCAAGAGGGGTCAGTGCACACCGACCCCTCTCGCTCTCCAGGCTTCCAAGGTAGCCGCCTGAACGCACCTTAAACGGCACCTTGTTTTAGAGGGGGAAAACAAGAGGGGGAAAATTCTCCCTCTCTCTGCGCAGCGTCTCCTGCCGCTTCGCTGAAGGGGCGCTGGGCAGAGAGGGGGAGAATTTTTTTTTCTTGTTCTCCCCCCTCTAAAACAAGATGCGTCCTATTGTCCGGTGCGTCCTATGGTGAGAAAAATACGGTATTTATTGCACGGATGCGCCAAGGGACAGAGGGTTTCCCTAACAACGTTCGGCGCTTGTAGCAAACTACAGTTCCCGGGGTTCCCGGAGTGGGGAGCTGTGGCTGTTTAAGGCAGTATAATAAAAGCTATTTAAATGGGTGTGTGATTACAGCCACCCTAAGGGCTGTTTGACAATGAACAGGAGCGGGCCTCCCAAAGAATTCTGGGAGTTGTAGTCTGTGCTGCCGAGAGACCCCGAATTCCCTCGCAGGGTTACAATTCTCAGAGCCCTCTTCGCAGGGAACTCTGGGAAGTGTAGTTCCATGAGGCGTCCCCAACCTTCGGCCCTCCAGATGTTTTGAGACTACAATTCCCATCATCCCTGATCACTGGTGCTGTTAGCTAGGGATCATGGGAGTTGTAGGCCAAAACATCTGGAGGGCCACAGGTCGGGGGTGCCTGGGATATTCTAACAACTCTCAGCACCCTCAACAAACTACACTTCCCAGAATTCCTTGGGGTTTGAAGTGGCACAACGCTGCTTTAGAGGCAGCCTGCATTTTGCAAGCGGCCAAGATGTTGACAGGCGCCATCTCCCCCACCTGGTCTCTCGTGCGGTTGATCCTCTCTGTCAAGAGTTCCACCGTGTTCCTTTCCTCGTCCAGCTCCACTTCGAGGCGTTTCGATTTGTCCTGAAAAACCATTTTACGCGTTTAATCCAACGTTATCTGCTATCCCGCCCATGAGTGCAGGTATCATTCAGGCAATGACATAAAGCATTGAGTTGGCTTCAGAAATGAAACCGAAGCTCTGGAACTGCGTGGGAAAAGGCCACAATGAAATGTTGTTTGCGGGGGGGGGGGGGGACCCAACCCTGAGCGGAATAAAAGAAAGTATGACTTTAATAATAATCTCATTTATATACCAACTTTTCCTCCAAGGAGCTAATTTTTAAATTGTATTTTAACCTGTATTTTAAATTGGTTTTCCTCCCCTATTATGTTTTTATTGTAATTTTACTGGTGTTAGCTGCCCTGAGCCCAGCTCTGGCCAGGGTATAAATAAAATTATTATTATTATTATTATTACTATTACTATTATTATTACTATTATTATTATTATTATTATTATTATTACAGTGGTGCCCCACAAGACGAATGCCTCGCAAGATGGAAAACCCGCTAGACGAAAGGGTTTTCCGTTTTTCAATGCGCTTCGCAGGACGAATTTCTCTATGGGCTTGCTTCGAAAGACAAAAATGTCTTGCGATTCCTGGGGGGGGGGGGGTTTCGCTCCCCACCCCCTTTTTCTAAGGCACTAAGCTGCTAATAGCCTTTTAGCAGCTAATCCGCTAATCCCTTAAGCCTTTAATAGCCGCTAAACCGCTAATAGCACTAATCCGCTAATGGGCTTGCTTCACAAGACGAAAAAACCGCTAGACGAAGAGACTCGCTGAACGGATTCTTTTCGTCTTGCGAGGCACCACTGTATTATTATTGGCTTCCTGTGAGCTTCCTGGCTGTGGACAGAGATTTGAACCCTGGTCTCCCAGGTCATAAATCTTACAACCCCAACCACCTCTAACTAGTGGGGTGCAGTGGCCAGAGTGTGGGGCTACCACCTGGAAGACCAAGGTTAAAATCCCCACTCGGCCGCGAAGTTCTCGCTGGGTGATCTTGGGCCAACCCGCAGTCTCTCAGCCTGGCATTACAGGGCTGCTGAGAAGATAACATCAGCAGAGGGAAGAATTCTACAAGCCACCTTGAGCTCCCTGGAGGAAAGGTAAAGGGACCCCTGACCATTAGGCCCAGTCGTGGCCGACTCTGGGGTTGCGGTGCTCATCTTGCTTTACTGGCCTAGGGAGCCGGCGTACAGCTTCCGGGTCATGTGGCCAGCATGACTGAGCCGCTTCTGGCGAACCAGAGCAGCGCATGGAAACGCCGTTTACCTTCCCGTCAGAGTGGTATCTATTTATCTACTTGCACTTTGACGTGCTTTCGAACTGCTAGGTAGGCAGGAGCTGGGACCGAGCAACGGGAGCTCACCCCGTCGCGGGGAATTGAACCGCCAACCTTCTGATCGGGAAAAAACAAAACCATCAGACCGCTTGGTTTAATTCTATCTGTTTAACCTTGGAAAATAGGTTTTTGCAGTGGTTGTTTTACACAAAAAAAAGTGCTTCATGTGGAAAAATGCAGTGTTTGCAAGCGTGTTGTGGCAGGAGGAGCCGGAAAACACATCTGTGCTGTGTTGCTATTTTTAAGCACATGCAAAAATTATCAGGTTTTACCAAAATTGCTCTCTACTGGGGGTAGGGTGTTTGTAGCAGAGACAGAGGAACCAAACAGCTGTATGGGGGACAGACAGAGACTTTTTGAAAAGCAGCACTGCTGCCTCCTGCTGTTGGCTAGGAGGTGTTGCATGCATGGGGGACCCAGGCCAGAAGGCAAAAAACCACATTTTTTGTCTTGCTTTGACAAGGGGAGTAACCCTCCCTCGTTTCCAGTTTTCTATTCCCCTACAATTCCCAGAGTTCTCTCTGAAGCAGGAGCGATTCTTCAGCCCCATCTGGGAGCCAAATGAGGGCAGGGGGGGTCTCCCAGCAATTCTCAGGACCCTTGCCAAACCACAGCTCCCAGAATCCTTTGGGGGAAGCCAAAGGCTGTTTACAAAGAGGCATCACACCGCTTTACATGTGTGCCGGAGCCACGGGTCTGGAGGTCTGCTGGGATTCTCAGTTCAGGAAAGAGGAAGGCAGGGGAGGGTGGGAATGCAAACCTCCAGGGCCTTGACGTGCCGGGATCGATCGTCTTGCGACCTCCGCTTGGACTCCACCTCCTGCTCCAAGTTGTGGAGGCGCTGAGCCAGCAGTTCCTTGTCCAAGACGGCGTTCTCACGCTCAGCTTGGGCGTCCTGCAGAGCTTGCTTGAGACGCATCACCTGGAAGGGAGGGAAACATGGAAATGTCCAGCCACTTTTGATTGATGGGGTCTGTGTGGAGAGGGTAACAACGTTCAGATTTTTGGCCATTGAATTACAAGAGGATCTGTCCTGGAGTGTCAACACAAGGGGGCTTGTGAAGAAGGTGCAGCAGAGACTGTACTTTTTGAGAATATTAAGGAAAAACCATCTTCCGCAGAAACTGCTGCTTGCCTTCTATCACTGTGCCATTGAGAGCGTGCTCACTTATGGCTTATGTGTGTGGTACGGAAGCTGTACAACCCAGGACAGGATGGGGTTGCGCAGGGTTGTTATGGCAGCAGAGAGCATTGTTGGCTGCCCACTCTCCACCTTAGAGCAGATTTATGCCACAAGGTGCCATAGGAAGGCACTGGACATAGTAAAAGATCCATCGCATCCTGGTCACTGTCTCTTCGAGCTCTTGCCGTCGGGACGGAGATACAGGACGATGAAGACAAGAACGAGCCGTCTTAAGAACAGCTTCTTCTCCAGAGCGATCTCGGCCCTGAATGGGAAGCCCGGACTTTGAAAGTCATCTAATCTCCCTTGCTTGTTTTGTTTAATTAGTGTTTTTATGGAGCAGTCAAGTAATTTCGTTGTCCCCCCCCGAAGGGGGCAATGACAACAAAGATATTATTATTTATTATTATTATTATTATTATTATTATTATTATTATTATTATACAGAAGCGGGTTTGCGAGGGAGTAGACCAGCATGGCTTTCTGGAGGAGTGAGAGATTCGAACCCAGGCCCTGCCGCCAACCTGGGACTTTTCCCCTTGTGGGAAACCCCCGTGACCCTCGGGTGTTGCTGGACTACATCTCCCATCATCCTCGCCTGCCGGCTGGGAGCTGACGTCCACACTTGCCCTACGGCCACACCGACTCTCCTGCCGGAAGCAGCCCCGGCGGAAGCCCACAAGGCGGGAACGAAAGAGGCAGCCCTCCTCTTCCGGTGCGCTCCCCTAGCGTCAGAGATAGACTGCCCCTGCACAGGGAGGTTCTGTCGCCAGCTATCGGGAGTAAAGAAGGATGTTGGATCAGACAAGAGGCCCATCCAGCGCCCACTGCGAAAGGTGGGGTGGAAGGCGCGGGGACCAAAGAGTAGGCGGAGCCAGTGGTTATCTCCCGCTTGGACTACTACAATGCGCTCTATGTGGGGCTACTTTCAAAGGTGACCCGGAAACTGCAACTAATCCAGAATGCGGCATCTAGACTGGTGACGGAGCAGCCGCCGAGACCACATAACACCGGCCTTGAAAGACCTACATTGGCTCCCAGTACGTTTCCGAGCACAACTGAAAGTGTTGGTGCTGACCTTGAAAGCCCTAAACGGCCTCAAAGGCCCAGTATACCTGAAGGAGCATCTCCACCCCCATCGTTCTGCCCGGACACTGAGGTCCAGCTCCGAGGGCCTTCTGGCAGTTCTCTCACTGCGAGAAGCCAAGTTACAGGGAACCAGGCAGAGGGCCTTCTCGGTGGTGGCGCCTGCCCTGTGGAACGCCCTCCCACCAGATGTCAGAGAGAAGAACAACTACCAGACTTTCAGAAGACATCTGAAGGCAGCCCTGTTTAGGGAAGCTTTTAATGTTTAATAGGTTATTGTATTTTAGTGTTCTGTTGGAAGCAGCCCAGAGTGGCTGGGGAAGCCCAGCCAGATGGGCAGGGTGTATATATAATAAATTATGATTATTATATTATAGTGGCAATGAAAGGCGGAGCCAGCTAACTCTAGTTCCTCGCCATCCTTCCTGCTGAGTCTCATGGAGACCAAAGAGGAGGAGGAAGACAGCTCACCTGGCTGAGACGACTGGCCCCACCTAGCCCAGTGTCCACTGCTACCCCTGGGGTCTCGAAGCCCCCTGCTCATTCCACAGCCCCTTCCTTGCCTTGTGTTCGCCTCTTGATTTTGTTTTTTTTAAAAAAAATAATATTAAATATTTTATAGTTATGAAAAAAGAGACAATAAAGAAAAAACAATACATAGATTCAACAAACAATACGTCAACAATAAAAAAATTACAATACAACCATACAACATGAACAAGGCAAACACACATCCAAATTTCATATCTGTATCTTTCATTTGCTTGTTTCCTCGACTTCCTCGCACCTCCCTTTTTTGTATTCTAGTTCAAATTTGCTAATTCAACAAATCCTTTCCCTCTTCTTCAGTTTTTGTTCTATAATTTATCCTAACACAATTTAACTTTAAATTTTCCACTTTAACACATTAACAATTAATATTCATATAATTCTTCATAACACTTCTGCTAAAACCATATAACTTCATTCCAATATTCTTCTAACATTCATTAATTTTGCAATATTTCTGTAAATATACTTTAAATTTTTTCCAATCTTCGCCTCTTGATTTTGAAAGCAGAGAAAAGGGGAGCGGAGCCCTCTTCCCACCCGCCTCCCCGTCATACCTCGTCCTGCAAGCGCCCCAGGTTGTACTGCATCTTCTCCACCTCGGTGTTCCTCTCCTTGGCCTGCTTCTGGGAGTCCGTGATCTCCTTGCGGGACTTTTCCTTGTATTCCTCCAGCTGAGCCTGCAGCTTGGACAGGGCGCTGTGGGATTCCTGAGCCATCTGATCTAGCTGGAGGAGAGGAGAGGGACCCCAGGTGAAACCTCAAGGAGGAGGTTTCAATCATCATCAACCTTTATTGCGGTCCAGAGACCCAACAAATCGTTACAAAGCAATGCACAATTCATACAGCCTACCTCCAGGTTAAGCAAGCATTTTGTTCAGAATATAGGGATCATTGGTTCTTGCAGCCATGTTTTAATCAAGACCAGTTACAGCATCTTAAAAAGCAGAGACATCACCTTGCCAACAAAGGTCCATATAGTTAAAGCTCTGGTTTTCCCAGTAGTGATGTATGGAAGTGAGAGCTGGACCATCAAGAAGGCTGATCGCCGAAGAATGGATGCTTTTGAATTCTGGTGCTGGAGGAGACCAGAGTCCCATGGACTGCAAGATCCAACCTCTCCATTCTGAAGGAAATCAGCCCTGAGTGCTCACAGGAAGGACAGATCCTGAAGCTGAGGCTCCAAGACTTTGGCCACCTCATGAGAAGAGAAGACTCCCTAGAAAAGACCCTGATGCTGGGAAAGATGGAGGGCACAAGGAGAAGGGGACGACGGAGGACGAGATGGTTGGATAGTGTCTTCGAAGCTACAAACATGAGTCTGACCAAACTGCGGGAGGCAGTGGAAGACAGGAGGGCCTGGCGTGCTCTGGTCCAGGGGGTCACGAAGAGTCAAACATGACTAAACGAGTAAACAACAACAACAGTTAAGTCTGGCTCCGAGGACCAGGAAGATGGTTAATGCCCTTCCCAATTTCCCCCCGTCTCCAAGAAGTGGGAGGATGGCTGGCTTCCCCAATTGCCTCCTATTTCAGAAGACCAGAGCAGGGATGGGGAACCTCGGCGTTTTGCATTTTTAATACATGTATATATACAGCTGTGGAAGAGCCATAGCTCAGTGGTAGAACATCTAAGGTCCTCTCTAACACACACACGAAATGCAGGGTCTCTGGGCATCTCTCTGCACAGCCTGAGCAATATCCTGCGTCGCTCCCTCTGTGGCCCAGCGAAGGCCAAAGCATCGTCTGCTGGCTGCTCCTGTCATCGCCTTGTCCACCCTCGCGGAACCTGTCACAATCCTGCTGCTCTGTTAAAAGCCCCGCCAGATCACCCGTGTCAGCTCCTTAAACCGCAGCAGAAAATGGGAGCTGGCAGCAAGGGCCCGCTGCCTAATGATCTGGCTGTCTCCTCATGGCCGGCAGGGAGCAAACGCCACCCCCATTCGCAGTGTTGCGGCAGCCGGCTTTGCAGCAGAGACCCTGAGAGGGAGCTGAATTCAGTCCACATAGAGCTCTAATGTGAGGCAAGGCAAGGCAGAGACACACCGAGGAATTGGTTTTGCAAGCCTGCCAAAGCTGAGGAGGCCCGTGCCTCAGTGAGGGTGTTGATAGGAGTCCCAAGTAAAGGTAAAGGGACCCCTGACCATTAGGTCCAGTCATGGCCGACTCTGGGGTTGCGGTGCTCATCTCGCTTTATTGGCCGAGGGAGCCGGTGTACAGCTTCCGGGTCATGTGGCCAGCAGGACTAAGCCGCTTCTGGCGAACCAGAGCAGCACACGGAAACACCGTTTACCTTCCCGCCGGAGTGGTACCTATTTATCTACTTGCACTTTGATGTTCTTTCGAACTGCTAGGTGGGCAGGAGCAGGGACAGAGCAACAGGAGCTCACCCCGTCGCGGGGATTCGAACCACCGACCTTCTGATTGCAAGCCCTAGGCTCTGTGGTTTAACCCACAGCGTCACCCGCGTCCCTTAGGAGTCCCAAGTATTCCATGTTTAAAAATATGCAACCATACCTCATGTTCAGTTTGTGTTTTTTCAGGTTGCGGACTGCCAAAACCCGTAAGTACTGAAACCCAGAAGTAATCTGGCAGAAGCACTAGATCGCGCTTTGCACATGCGCAGAAGCCCTGAATCGCAACCCGTGTGTGCGTAGACGTGGGTTGAGAACGTGCATCCCGCATGCATCACGTTCGCAACCCGAGCGTCCACTGTAAAAGCGATCAAATCAAGGATACCAGGAGGACAGGCAGCTTTAACTGGGGGACAACCCACTTCAAAGTAATCTGAGCGCAGAGCCTTCTCAAAAAAGGACAGGAGGCAATCAAGAGCATGACAGTTGGCTGGTGAGGTCACGGCCGCTAGCCAGTTGGTGCTCATGAGCGGCTGCCATTTGCTTTGATGGGGCCTTCACGGGATAATTTCAAAGTGAACAGGGCTTACTCTTTAAACCATCCTTTTCGACATCTGGCCATGAGGCCTGGTACCCTAGAGAGCCTAACTCCGTGGTAGAGTATCTGCTTTGGACAAAGAAGGGCCCTGGGACAATCTTCCCTGCAGGGATGGGAACATCCCTTGCCTGCAGCCCTGGAGATCTGCTGCCAGCCAGTGCTGACAACATTGAACTAGCTGGGCAATGGTCTGAGAATGAGAATTAGGCAGCTTCCATAAACAGGATGTTAAATTGTTTTTATACGCAACAACAGCGGCAAGAGTATTGTTAGCCCAGAAATGGAAGCAAGAAGAAATTCCGACAAAAGAAGAATGGCAGACAAAATTAATGGACTACGCAGAATTGGATAAAATGACAGGAAGGATTCGAAACCTGCGGGACCAGAGATTCACAGAAGATTGGAAGAAGTATACGAACTATTTGAAGAGCAACTGTAATCAACAAATTACGCTGGTAGGACTACAAGAAGTTTTGTAAGGAGGAATATATGAAAAATTGCAAAGTAGAGAAAGAATAGAGATATTAGTTATGAGATTTAAATGTAATAGTGAAAGTAAGAAATGTATATTACGTGAATAGATTGGAAAATTTTCAGATGTGGTTGATGGAAGTAAAAAAAACTGCGGGCAGCAGTGGAAGACAGGAGTGCCTGGCGTGCTCTGGTCCAGGGGGTCCCGAAGAGGCGGACACGACTAAACGACTAAACACAAGGTTAGTGGGCTTCATTGCCTCCTGCTGCAGAAAGGAGTTCCACAGATTAACTACAAGCTGCGTCAAGTCGTCCTTCCTTTCACCAGCCCCAAATCTCCCAACACTCAGCTTCCCTGAATGCCCGTGAGCTCTAGTGTTAGGAGGGAGAAAACCAATCTCTCCATGTCATGAATAATTTTGAGAGATGCTTGCTGATTGCCGGTAATTAGCAGTGGCCAGCCGGCCCGGGGGACACCCACCTCCTTCGTCAGCTTCCCGATGCTCTTGTCCAGCAGGCGCTTCTCCTCCTCCAGCTCGTTCTTGGCCCTCTTGAGCTGCTCCTTCTGCGCCAGCTCCTCATGGAGAGAGGCGCTCAGGTCCTGGTGCTCCCGGGAGAGTCGGTTGAGGCTCCTCTGGGCGTCTTCCAGGCGGCTCTCCAGAGACCGCTTCACCAGAAGCAGCTCCTGTTCCTGGTCCGTGGCGTCGCCCAAAGACTCCTCCATCTGCTTGCGGTCGGACTGGGAACGGGGGGACAAAAGCGGAGGAACGTCAAAAAAGGGAGACAGCAGTAGTACGTAGCGCAAGAGATTTGCGGCTGGTCCTTCAAGTCCCTCTTACTTAAGGACGCGGGCATTTCGGATCGGTCCCTGTCCACCTACAGTTTAAGGCAGGCTTTCTCAACCTTGGGTTCTCAGATGTCGTTGGACTACGACTCCCATCATCCAGGATTGCGGCCCCTGCTGGCTATGGACGATGGGAATTTTATTCCACCCCCCAATAAATTTTTATTATTTTATTAACGCAGTTTTATACACTACAGTGGTACCTCGGGTTAAGTACTTAATTCGTTCCGGAGGTCTGTACTTAATCTGAAACTGTTCTTAACCTGAAGCACCACTTTAGCTAATGGGGCCTCCCGCTGCCGCTGCGCTGCCGGAGCACGATTTCTGTTCTTATCCTGAAGCATAGAATCATAGAGTTGGAAGAGACCACAAGGGCCATCGAGTCCAACCCCCTGCCAAGCAGGAAACACCATCAGAGCACTCCTGACATATGGCTGTCAAGCCTCTGCTTAAAGACCTCCAAAGAAGGAGACTCCACCACACTCCTTGGCAGCAAATTCCACTGTCAAACAGCTCTTACTGTCAGGAAGTTCTTCCTAAATGTTTAGGTGGAATCTTCTTTCTTGTAGTTTGGATCCATTGCTCCAGGTCCGCTTCTCTGGAGCCGCAGAAAACAACCTTTCTCCCTCCTCTATGTGACATCCTTTTATATATTTGAACATGGCTATCATATCACCCCTTAACCTCCTCTTTTCCGGGCTAAACATGCCCAGCTCCCTAAGCCGTTCCTCATAAGGCATCGTTTCCAGGCCTTTGACCATTTTGGTTGCCCTCCTCTGGACACGTTCCAGTTTGTCAGTGTCAAGTTCTTAACCTGAAGCACTATTTCTGGGTTAGTGGAGTGTGTAACCTGAAGCGTATGCAACCCAAGGTACCACTGTACATCAAACCACATACTCTTAGCTCTGCCGAGCTTGTGACTTCCCTCCTTCCCTTCAACATGCATCCCTTATTCTTTTAAATCGCGTATTTTAATACTAAACCTCTTTATCTTTACACTGTAGGAGTTATTTCAATCCTGCCAGTGTTTTTAGAGTTTTACAATTACCCTTTAAATGCACCATAAATTTACTCTCTGATCGTCCTGATCCCGAATCCTGGGCGATAGGAATTGTAGTCCAACAACATCTGAGAACCCAAAGTTCAGAAAGCCCGGTGCCTTGCTTGTCGAACAGCTTGGCTCCCAAACAAATCGGCTCCCCAACACTGCAAACCCGGAAGCGAGTGTTCCGGTTTGCAAATGTTTTTTGGGAGCCGAATGTCCGGCGCGGCTTCCGATTGAGTGCAAGGAGCTCCTGCAGCCAAGCGAAAGCCGCGCCTTGGTTTTTGAACGCTTCCGGGAGTCGAACAGACTCCTGGAATGGATTAAATTTGACAACCAAGGTACCACTGTAATAGTCAGCCTGGATAGGTCAGATGGTTAGGCAGGGGTCAGCAAACTTTTTCAGCAGGGGGCCGGTCCACTGTCCCTCAGACCTTGTGGGGGGCCGGACTATATTTTTGGGGGGGAAATGAATGAATTCCTAAGCCCCACAAATAACCCAGAGATGCATTTTAAATAAAAGCACACATTCTGCTCCTGTAAAAACACGCTGATTCCCAGACTGTCCGCAGGCCAGATTTACAAGGCGATTGAGCTGGATCCGGCCCATGGGCCTTGGTTTGCCTACCCACGGGTTAGAGCACGGTGCTGGTAATGCCATGGTTGCATGTTCAGTCCCCATATTATTTTTATTATTTTTATTTACTGAATTTATATACCACCCTATACCCAGAGGTTCCCAGGGCGCTTCACAGAACACAATCAAAAAATAAAACCCCATATTGAACAGCTGCACATTCCTGCACTGCAGAGGGTTGGACGAGATGGGCAGCTTTCGGCAAAATATAAAAGCAGAATAAAACACCAAACATTAAGAACTTCCCTATACGGGGCTGCCTTCAGGTGTCTTGCAGTGGTCCTATAGTTATTTATCTGTTTGACACCTGATGCCCCCCCCCCTTTGCAGGGCTCTGCACCAGGGCTAAGCAAACTGGCCGCCAAGGGTTCAATGATGGAAAACTTTTGCCTGGGTTGGGATACAGTTCCCCGCCACGGTGGGAAAATAAAGAGGCTTGCGAGAAACTGCCCCAGACTCTCCCTTGTCATCTTCTCCCCCCCCCCCCCGAATGAAAGGTACCTCCAGTTTGGCAATCTTCTCCTTCAGCCTGGCCTCAGTCCCTTGCCAGTTGTCTGCAAAGTGCCTGTACTCCTTGATCTGAGTCTCCAGGCCAAGGATTTTCCGCCGAAGGTCGTCGTTCTCCTCTTGCGTCTCCCTCAGGGTGGACTCCACGGCTTTCTTCATCTGCTCGGTCGCCTCCTTCTCACCTTCCAAGGAGGACTTTACCTGGTGGTGTTGGGATGGAGGAAAGAGACAAGCAGGTCAGTATTTTTTTAAAAAAACAGAGTTAGGCATTTAAGTTTTTTATCTGTACAGTGGTACCCCGCAAGATGAATGCCTCAGAAGACGAAAAACCCGCTAGACGAAAGGGTTTTTCGTTTTCTGAGGTGCTTCGCAAGACGGATTTCCCTAAGGGCTTGCTTCGCTAGACGAAACGGCCCTGCCTCTCGTGTCATGGCGACGGTCACTGCACGCACGCACGCTCGCTTCCCCGCTCCTCCGGCTCCCTCCCACCTTCCGGCTGACAGCCGACCTTCCAGCTGCCTCGCACCGCTGCCCACCCCCCTCACTCGCTCCCCTCAGGAGCCGTTGCCGCCAGCAGCCAGCGTTGCAGCCGGAGTCACGCTCCTGAGCCCCGCCGCCCTCCAGCAGCCACGTCGCACGGTGGCCACAAGGCACGGGTGAGTCCGAGGTACCGGCTCCAGCAGCTGCCCTGCTTCTCCCCACCCCTCCCCGCCGTGGAGCTTTGCAAGAGTACACCACTGTACTTTTCAAATTTATACATTTCATTAATTTTACAATCTGTTCAACTTTTAAAAATCTGACTTCCTTCCCCCTCTTTCTGCAGTTCCTTAAACTGATTTTTTTCATATCTTCTGCATATCCAAACTCATGCTGCATTTCCAAGATCTATGTCTCTTTTAAATCAGAACCAGTGAAGGTGATGAGAGTCCTGTGTGAGTGCCTGGAGGTGGTTTGAGGATGGATGGCAGCTAACAGATTGGGGTTGAATCCTGACAAGACAGAAGTACTATTTTGGGGGGACAGAGGGCAGGCGAGTGTGGAGGATTTCCTGGTCCTGAATGGGGTAACTGTGCCCCTGAAGGACCAGGTGTGCAGCCTGGGAGTCATTCTGGACTCACAGCTGTCCATGGAGGTGCAGGTCAATTCTGTGTCCAGGGCAGCTGTTTATCAGCTCCATCTGGTACGCAGGATGAGACCCTACCTGCCCGCAGACTGCCTCGCCAGAGTGGTGCATGCTCTGGTTATCTCACACTTGGGCTACTGCAATGCGCACTATGTGGGGCTACCTTTGAAGGTGACCTGGAAACTGCAACTAATCCAGAATGCCGCAGCTAGACTGGGGACTGGGAGTGGCCGCCGGGACCACATAACACCAGTCCTGAGAGACCCACATTGGCTCCCAGTACGTTTCTGAGCACAATTCAAAGTGTTGGTGCTGACCTTTAAAGCCCTAAACGGCCTCGGCCCAGTAGACCTGAAGGAGTGTCTCCACCCCCATCGTTCTGCCCAGACACTGAAGTCCAGCACCGAGGGCCTTCTGGCGGTTCCCTCATTGCGAGAAGTGAGGTTACAGGGAACCAGGCAGAGGGCCTACTCGGTGGTGGCGCCCGCCCTGTGGAACGCCCTCCCACCAGATGTCAAGGAAATAAGCAGCTATCTTATTTTTAAAAGACATCTGAAGGCAGCCCTGTTTAGGGAAGTTTTTAATATTTAATGCTGTATTGTTTTTAATACCTGGCCCTGGTGGAGGATATTCTGACTTCCTTAGGGATGTTCTTATGTGACGGCTGGGGGGAGCCGGGCCCTGATGGGAAGAATGCGCCACCCCACGCCCAAGGGTCAAACTTCAACAGAGGGGTGGGGTCAGCTGTGTGTCAATCAACCTGACATCACCGTGGGAACTCTGGGCAGGGAGCTGATTGCAAAGACACACACGCCCCGTCAAAAAAACACCCGGGATCCTTGCCTTGAAGGCCTCTTCATAATCCTTCTGTAGCTGCTGGACGTTCTGCTGGAACTGCTGCTTCAGCTCCGCCATTTCCTGGTTGTGGCCGCCCACTTCGTCCTCCAAAGCCTCTTTCAGGGCCAGCAGCTCCCTCTCCCGCTGGCGGAGGACGTCGTCCTGGGCCTGCTTGGACAACGTCAAGTCTCTCAGCTGATCTCGGACCTCACGCAGCTCCTGCCGGAATGAGGGGAAAAGAAGGGAATTAGAAAGCCATGCACACACACACACAAACAAATCCACAGAGCCTGATGGAAGAATAGCAAGCATCCATCGTGGAAGAAAAGAGTTCTTGGTATGACCATTAAATTAATAAATACAGTGGTGCCTCGGGTTACAGACGCTTCAGGTTACAGACTCCGCTAACCCAGAAATAGTACCTTGGGTTAAGAACTTTGCTTCAGGATGCGAACAGAAATCGTGCTTTGGCGGCACAGCAGCAGCAGGAGGCCCCATTAGCTAAAGTGGTGCTTCAGGTTAAGAACAGTTTCAGGTTAAGAACGGACCTCCGGAACGAATTAAGTACGTAACCAGAGGTACCATTGTAATAGGTAAAGGTAAAGGGACCCCTGACCGTTAGGTCCAGTCGCGGACAACTCTGGGGTTGTGGCGCTCATCTTGCTTTACTGGCCGAGGGAACCGGCGTACAGCTTCCGGGTCATGTGGCCAGCATGACTAAGCCGCTTCTGGGAAACCAGAGCAGCGCACGGAAACGCCGTTTACCCTCCCGCTGGAGTGGTACCTATTTATCTACTTGCACTTTGACGTGCTTTCGAACTGCTAGGTTGGCAGGAGCAACGGGAGCTCACCCCGTGGCGGGGATTCGAACCGCCGACCTTCTGATCGACAAGCCCTAGGCTCTGTGGTTTAGACTACAGCACTAGAGTGAAACAAAAAGCTTCTGTGATTAGCCCCGCCTCCTGTCTGCCCCCTGGCCCCGCCCACAGAACCTTTGAACATTCCCCATAAGCCCACCCACACCGCTGCAAGCCAGAGTCTGCCCTAGGAACCCCCGTGAACCGAGCGCACCTTTCTGAGGGTGCTGGCCTCTCCGGAATCGCCAGCGCCGTTCCGGGCCTGATCCGCTTCCTGCCGCACAGCTGCGAAACGCTCCCTCAGCTCCTTCAGCTCCTCCTCAAAGTCCTCGCGTTCCACCTTCACCTGCAACAGCCTGGAGGCGGTCAAAGGAAGGAGAGCCAGAAAAAGAAGCCATTTAGTTGCGATTTGCTAAATTCGCACCCGCCCCCTTCCACTAAGGGCAAGATAAGCGAAACATCTGAAATGGCGGTTCTCAGCCTGCGGGTCCCCAGATGTTGTTGCACTACAACTCCCATCATTCCCGAGCTCTGGCCTTGCTAGCTAGGGGTGATGGGAGTTGTAGTCCAACAACACCTTCCGGACCCACAGGTTGAGAAAGGCTGATCTAAAAGCTGCTAGGACAGATGTTCCTGGGGGGGGCAGTGAGATCACCTAGGACAGCGGTTCTCAGAGCGGGTGGTGTGCCACACTGGTGTGGCAGGAGATGACGGCAAGTGTGGCCGGAACAGTCAAGGGCAATCAAGGAAACGTTTAAACCTACTTTACCCCTGTAAATTTCACAAAGATTTATCACAATAGTGATAATCTATGCTGGAAATGTAAAGAAAAAGAAGGTACCTTTTATCATATGTGGTGGACGTGTCCCAAGGTGAAAGACTTATGGGAAAAGATATATAGTGAATTGAAAAAAAATGTTGACATATACATTTATTAAGAAATCAGAGGCCTTTCTTCTTGGAATAACAGGTTTGGAATTGCCCAAGAAAGATGTGAGACTGTTTTTGTATGCCACAACTGCAGCAAGAATTTTGTTAGCTAAGAATTGGAAAACACAAGAAGTTCCAATAGTGGAAGAATGGCAGATGGAGATGATGGACTTTTCGGAACTGGAAGAGTCCGTGACCAGAAGGAGGAGGAGTACCAGGAGGAATGGATGAAATTCAAAGATTATTTAGTTAAATATGTTAAGATAATTTAATTGGAAAAGCTTGTAATTATCAGATACGCTTAGGATTTAAGTATGTAATGTTAGGAATTAACATGTTTAAAGCTAAAACAGAAAGAAAGAAAGATGTTAAGTGATTAAGTTAATTTTATGAAAATATTGGTTTCGGAAAACTGTTAAAATGATATACACTGAAATTCAACTATGGGGATTCGAGGAAGTCTCTTAACAATGTCACTAAGAATACAGCTGAGATTTATGTTTGTTTGTTTAATTTTTTTAAAAAAATCAATAAAAAAAATTGGGGAAAAAACCAAGGAAACATTTAAACCTTTCAGTGTGGTGTAGTATCAAAATATTTGGGTGTTTTTTTAATTTGCAGAATATGGATAGATATTCAAAAGCATTGGCTATCCTCCCAAAAGACATATTGTTTCGAACAGGGGTTTTCAGCTCTGACAAATACCAAAGGTCAGAAAAGACAAAGGCTTCTTTGTGTTGACGAGGAGATGAGAGTTTCTATGTCTCAAATTAGACCTCATGCAAATGAGATTGCCCGGCCAAAGCAAGCTCACACCTCTCACTGAGCTTGCAATACATACTTCAGGTACATAAGTCAGAGGCTCGTTTATATTTCGGGAATTATATTTCGTGCTTTTATGTAGCTGTGCTGTTTATACTTTCTGCATGCCCCGTGAGCATACTATAAAGTCACTGTATTCTATGTCAGAAATCAAGCACTGCAAGGAGTTTTAGCTTTTGTTTTCCAACGTGTTTCTTGTCGATTAAAAACAACAACCACCACATCAGTTTGGCACCAGCAAATTTTTGTTCCGGAAGTGTGGTCCAGAGGAAAAAGTTTGAGAACCACTGACCTAGGCGATTTATCATTTGCCCGATAATAAATGTTGGAAATGTAAAGAAACTGAAGGCACATTTTTTCACCTTTGGTGGACGTGCCCAAGGATTAAGACCTTCTGGGAGATGATCTATAATGAAATGAAAAAAGTGTTTAAATACACCTTCCCGAAGAAACCAGAGGCCTTTCTCCTGGGCATGGTCGGCCAATTGGTGTTAAAGAAAGACAGAACTTTTTTAATGTATGCAACAACAGCAGCAAGAATACTCATCGCAAAGTTTTGGAAGACACAAGAACTACCCACTCTGGAAGAATGGCAGATGAAGGTGATGGAGTATATGGAATTAGTGGAAATGACCGGCAGAATCCGAGACCAGGGAGAAGAGTTGGTGGAAGAAGATTGGAAGAAATTTAAAGATTATTTACAGAAACAATGTAAAATTAATGAATGATGGAATGATGTTGGATTGAAATTAAGGGGTTTATAGCAATAAGGGTTGAAATATTAGGGGAAATTGGAATGTTACACAGAGGGAAAGGTAAAGCCGGAAGATTAAGACAAAAATTAAGAAAGGCGGAGGAAGCAGGGGGGTGACTTTGAAAAACAGGGGCCTCTGGATCAAGTTCACCCATTTGGTTGAATTAAACTAAATCGTTTTCATTGGATTTTGTATCCCATTAATTCTTTTGAATGTTTTTTAAAAAAATTTAATTTAATTTAATTTAATTTCGATGCTTATTACATACAAAAAAAAAAGGGAACAATGCTGAAAAGGGCATACAACTTAAGAGGGGAGGGAAAAGGAAATAAAATGAAGTTTACACAATCTGTTATTAAGATAAAAATTATGACAAACATTTGTGGTTACAATTTCATGTTACAATAAAAGTAAAAAAATCTCACTATCTTTCATACCCGACTTCCCATTTATTCCTTAATTCTTTTCACATAAATTTACTGCCGTATCAAAATACTTTTTTAAAAAACTCTTTTGAATGTTACTGTGTTACTGCCTTCCTTAGTGGGTCACGGAAATAATAATAATACTAATAATTTATTATTTGTACCCCGCCCATCTGGCTGGATTTCCCCAGCCACTCTAGGCGGCTTCCATAGAAACAAAAAATACAGTAAAATATCACAGATTAAAAACTTCCCTGAACAGGGCTGCCTTAAGATGTCTTCTAAATGTCAGGTAGTTATTTATCGCTTTGACATCTGGTGGGAGGGCGTTCCACAGGCCAGGTGCCACCACCGAGAAGGCCCTCTGCCTGGTTCCCTGTAGCTTTGCTTCTCGCAATGAGGGAACCGCCAGAAGGCCCTCAGAGCTGGACCTCAGCGTCCGGGCAGAACGATGGGGATGGAGACGCTCCTACAGGTATACTGGGCCGAGGCCCTATTCAGAAGAATCCTTTTTTATGTGATAGGGCAGGGGCATTGCGGATGAGCTTATGAAACCAAGTGGGCAGTGGGACCCCCCCCAAAATATGGAAAGCGCTGTCTAGGCTGCCCCTCGCTACAGAAGCCTAAAAGGCCACTATATGTGGTGGACATGTCCCAAGGAGAAAGACTTCTGGGGAAAGATATATAGTGAATTGAAAAAAAATGTTGAAATATACATTTATTAAGAAACCAGAGGCCTTTCTACTTGGAATAATAGGTTTGGAATTGCCCAAGAAAGATGTTAGATTGTTTTTGTATGCCACAACAGCAGCTAGAATTTTGTTGGCCCAAAACTGGAAATCACAAGAAGTACCAACAGTGGAGGAATGGCAGATGAAGATGATGGATTTTTGGGAGCTGGCTGACCTGACTGGAAGGATCTGCGACCAGGAGGAATGGAGGAAATTTAAAGACTATTTAGTTAAATATGTTAAGATAATTAAAATAGAATTACTTGCGGGCATCAGATTGGCCTAGGATTTAAATATGTGATGTTGCAGAATACTATGGTTAAAAGTTAAAATGAAAGAAAGAAAGATGTTAGTGGATTAAGTAAATTTTATTGCATTAGGGGATGTTCTGAAGTAGAGGACCTTATGCATTATATCTTGCACTGTCCGTTATATAATGATGCAAGAAAAAGATTTTTGGTACCTATAATGACAGGGTCCCCTTTGATATGATGTTATATCTCCTTGCAGACACAGATAAGTATGTGACCTGGCGGGTAGCACTTTTTGCAACTGCTGCTAGGAAAATTAGAGCAAATTATATAGCCAAGGTAGCCATTAATTGTAAAGGAGATGAATTTATTTGATCTATCTACCTCAGGCTATGCTTTATCTTTGTCACCATAAATTGCACACTGTATTAATTGATATTGTTTTTAACATTAGTGACCATGTGATGATTTTAGCTTATGAAGTAAATTTTATGTGAACTCAGTTTTGGAAAACTGCTACAATAATTTATATGGAAACTCAGCCGGGTGGATTTGAGGAAGTCACTTAATAATGATAACAAAAGTGGAATTTTTACAGTCAGGATATACAGTGGTACCCCGCAAGACGAATGCCTCGGAAGATGAAAAACTCGCTAGACGAAAGGGTTTTTCGTTTTCTGAGGTGCTTCGCAGGACGGATTTTCCTAAGGGCTTGCTTCGCTAGACGAAACGGCCCTGCCTCTCCTGAAATGGCGACGGTCACTGCACGCATGCTTCCCCGCTCCTCCGGCTCCCTCTCACCTTCCTGCTGACGGCTCCTCCGGCCTTCCGGCTGATGGCCGACCTTCCGGCTGCCTCGCGCCACTGCCCACCGCCCTCGTGCGCTCCTCTGAGAGAGCCGTAGCAGCCAGCGCTGCAGCCGGAGTCGCGCTCCTGAGCCCCGCCGCCCTCCAGCAGCCGCGTTGCGCGGTATCCACAAGGCGCGGGTGAGTCCAAGGACCGGCTGCGGCAGCTGCCCTGCTTCTCCCCACCCCTCCCCGCCGTGGTGCTTCGCAAGACGAAAAAACTCGCTCTACGAAAAAACTCGCGGAACGAATTAATTTCATCTTGCGAGGCACCACTGTATGTGTGTTTGTTTGTTTGTTTGGTGTTTCCTTTTTTATGTTTGTGGATATATTTGTTATAAATTTGGAAAAATATAATTAATTATATTTTTGAAAAAAAATAAAAGGCTGAGGCCCTGAGAAAAACGGAGGACACACCAGCGACCCACACGCTGCCTTGCGCATAAAAATAAATTGGCTCAATTTTTAAAGATTTGGGGAGGAATCGGGGGGACGGGACAACTCACTCCTGCTTGGTGCTTCGCAGCTCGTCCTTGTTCTTCTGGAACATCTCCTTCCAATGTGCGGCCTCCTCGCCGCTCTCCTGCAGCTCCCTCTGGAGATTCCTCACCACGGAGTTGATCTTCTGCCTCTCGGACTCCAGGCTGGCCTGATCCTGGCAAGAGACGAGGAGAAGCAAAGCTACAATTTCCCCCACGTGCAAAAGCAGGCTGGCGCTTGGAGCTTGCGGCAAAAGGCAGCGTCGTCTAGCAAGCCCAAAGTCGGCAGGATACCTTGGACGGCGCATGTGTGCGCTATGCGCAGCTCTGGACTCAAACAGATGGGGCAGCGGCCCGGGTGAAGCATGACGCCTGCTGCTAGCCTGCCTAATGGTAGGACCGGCCCTGTTTATCAGCGGCGACTGGTGTCGGGAAGATGATTCTGGGGCGCAATGATGCTTGCTGTCTCATTCTGCCTAATGGCAGGGCCGGCCCCCAGGTGAAATCTTATGTCTGTAAGTGGTGAACAGGGTCAGGGCGATGATTCTTGGACGTAAAGGAGGTTTTGCCGTCTCCCTCTGCCTAATGGTGGGACCGGTCCCCGGACAAGATGTCAAGTTACCATATTTTTCGCTCCATAGGGCACACCAAGTTTTCAGAGGGGGAAATATGATCCCCCCCCCCCAGCTCTGCTTTTGCGGGAGGTGGGGGAAATCCCCCATCTCCCGCAAAAGCCCACAGGAGCCGCGAACCGTTTAAGGAGCGCACGGCACCTGCGGGCTTTTCTATGAGGAGGGAGAGGGGACTGACTGGCCACGTCGGTCCCTTCTCCCTCCTCATAGAAAAGCCCGCAAGAGCCGCGCGGAGCTTGTGTGCGGCTCTTGGGGGCTTTCCCCGCCTGCCTCCCCCCTGCATTCGCTCCATAGGACGCACATACATTTCCCCTTGCTTTTTAGGAGGGAAAAAGTGCGTCCTATAGAGCAAAAAATACGGTAAGTGGTTCAGCACAATGGTCCGTGGGCTATAACAGATGGACCCGCTGTGGCATGTGTTTCTAACACAATGCCTTATCTCCAACTCTGACCAAATGGCTCTGACTGGTAGCAGCTCTGCAGGGTTGCAGATGGAATAAATAATAATAATAATTTATTTGTACCCCACCCATCTGGCTGAGTTTCCCCAGCCACTCTGGGCAGCTCCCAATCAAGGGTTAGAAACAATAAAGTATCAAATATTAAAAACTTCCCTAAACAGGGCTACCTTCAGATGTCTTTTAAAGAGAAGATAGCTGCTTATTTCCTTGACATCTGATGGGAGGGCGTTCCACAGGGCGGGTGCCACTACCGAGAAGGCCCTTTGCCTGGTTCCCTGTAACCTCCCTCACTTCTCGCAATGAGGGAACTGCCAGAAGGCCCTCGGTGCTGGATCTCAGCGTCTGGGCAGAACGGTGTGGAGAGTTCACGTAAAAGCCGACATGAGGGTCTAAGTCTTGCCACCAAGACTGTGGGTGAGGGCCGATGACCTGCCTGGTATCCCTGCACACAGAAAGCTAGCTTGTCAGGGAGAGGACAGGCCCCTTCTCCCTGATGTGCAAGATTTCTAAGTGCGAGGGGCTTCGTTCTCATTCACAGAAAGAAAGCCATCTACGTGGGCCTCCCATCTGCAGCTGGAGATGGTCAAACCCAACAGGCTCACCTGCGACACGTCCTCCATGTTGCGCCGGAGCTGCTCCATGTCGTGCTGATACTCCTGCCGCACCCGGTCCAGCTCCCGGTCGTGACTGGCCACCTCCTCCTTCAGGGCCCCCTTCAGGGCCGTCAGCTCCCTCTCCCGCTGCCGCAGGTGGTCCTCCAGCTTCTGCCGGGCCCTCAGAACCTCCTCCAGCTCCTCTCTGGTCTCCAGCAGCTCCTGGGGAAAGAGGGCAGAACTGGCTCTCACCCCATCAGGCACTTTCTGGCACTGAATTGGGTTTAGAACTTGAGCTTTTCCTCTTCCCTCCATGTCCCCTTTTCCTTGTGTGTTGTGGTTGTTGAGTGGTGGTTGTTGTTTTTAAGATAGTAAGTTTGATTATAAGGGACCGTCAAACATAAGCCACTCTGCTAGCCATTTTGGACGTAGAGCAAGGGTAAAAAGGTAAAGGGACCCCTGACCATTAGGTCCAGTCGTGACCGACTCTGGGGTTGCGGCGCTCATCTCGCTTTACTGGCCGAAGGAGCCGGCGTACAGCTTCCGGGTCATGTGGCCAGCATGACTAAGCCGCTTCTGGCGAACCAGAGCAGCGCACGGAAACGCCGTTTACCTTCCCACCGGAGTGGTACCTATTTATCTACTTGTACTTTGACATGCTTTTGAACTGCTAGGTTGGCAGGAGCAGGGACCGAGCAACGGGAGCTCACCCCGTCGTGGGGATTCAAACTGCCGACCTTCAGCAAGTCCTAGGCTCTGTGGTTTAACCCACAGCGCCACCCGCGTCCCATGAAGAGCAAGGGCACAAATGCTCTAAATAAGCAAATAAATAATTTGCAAAACAAAGCCTGCGCCTACTTGGAGTTTTTCTTTGAACAGGGGTGAGCAACTTCAGGCACAGATAACCTACCTGGCCCTCAGGAATCTCCCCAAACCACATCCCATTTCATCCTCACAAACAACACTATGAAATAGGTTAGGGCAAAATACAATGATTGGTCCAAGATCACGCTTAAGCGAGCTTCATGGCTGAGTAGGGATTTGAACTCTGGTCTCCCAGGCCTGGGGGAACCTTTTGCCCCCAGATGCTGACCAACTACAACTCCCATCAGCCGCTGCAACATCTGGAGGGCCAAAGATCCCCCACACCTGGCCCTTGTCCAACACTCTTAACCACAAAAGTGGTTTTGCTTGTCTTGCTATAGACATAGAAATGTAAGGCTGTCGTCATGCAGGAAGAGCTGTTCGATCGTGGAATGGACTCTCTCGGAACGCAGTGAACTCTCCTATGCTGGAAGTTTTAAATCCAAAATGGGAGGAGGGGCAACTGTCAGGAATTATTGAGCTGTGATTCCTTCATTGCAAGGGGTTAGACTAGATCAGCCCCAGGGTCCCTTACACCCCTACAACTCTGATTCTATTACAGGAGCACATTGCGGAGCTGCGCAGAGACTCCACGGAGCCACTTACTTTCAGCAAAGCATCCCTGTCTGGAGAGTCTCCCATCGGCTCCCGGAACCGGTCCAGCTCCTCTTGCATCTCCATCAGCTGGTCTTCCAAGTCGGCCAACTTGGCTTCTGTCTCTTCCTTGATTGTTTTCATGTCCTTCAGCCTTAAGAATCAGGAAGGAGGAAAGAGAAGGGGGTGGGAGTTCATCTTAACTGTGCCGGGTAGGGCTAGAGGTGTCAGTAATAATAATAATAATAATAATAATAATAATAATAATAATAATAATAATTTATTTATATCCCGCCCTCCCTAGCCGAAGCCGGGCTCAGAGCGGCTAACAACAATAAAAGTAACACAGCATTCTAAAATCAATTCTTTCTAAAATCAAATTGATGGCAACCATTGGGCTAGAGTGCTATGAGGATTACAGAAGGAGGGGGGTCAGACTGTGCCCTGGCCAAAGGCCAGGCGGAACAGCTCTGTCTTGCAGGCCCTGCGGAAAGATATCAAGTCCCGCAGGGCCCTAGTCTCTTGGGACAGAGCGTTCCACCAGATCGGGGCCACGGCCAAAAAAGCCCTGGTTGAGGCCAGCCTAACCTCCCTGTGGCCCAGGGCCTCCAAGATGTTTTTGTTTGAAGACCGTAAGGTCCTCTGTGGGAAACACCAGGAGATGCGGTCCCGTAGGTACGTGGGTAGCTATCAGACTTTGAAAAGCCGGCATGACTTGATTAAGTTCAATTTTGTCGAATCAATTACGCCAAACAGTTTTCATCGGATCGCAACTCATTGCTATTTTTGAACTTGATTGTGTTGTTGTTGTTGTTATTGTTCATCTTCCTTAGTGGGATGTGCAAGCCGCTAGTCTGAATAATGCTTTTTGTAGGGTTGGGGACTACTGCAGTAGAGGATTAAATCAAAGTCGTCCTGCTGTGTCCTTGCCTACAAAGTTTATTCACCCCGTGAGCCTGCAGTACAAGTGTCACCGAGACCGCAAGTGACACAGGCGAGTGTGATGGCCTGGGACTCGGAGCCAGAGGAGTCTCAGTCCGCACCGGATCCTTTGCCTCACGCGGCGTCTGAACCGAGTCTGGGGCCTGATTCTGAAGAGCCCCATTCTGCACAGGCTCCCCTGCAACAAACACCAGCTGGGCCGAGTCAGGGGCCTGAGCCTGCCCTGGCTCCAGATGCGGGGATGACCTCGTTGCCTTCAGCTGGGCCATCGCTCACAGCTGCTCCACTACCGGTTGGGTCAGGGGAGGCTGAGGTGGCCCCTGGGTCTAGTCACCCACCGACGTCTCTTGAGCTGCAGAGACTGAGGTCTGAGAGAAGGAGAGACCTGAGTACTCGCAGGAGGAGTGCTCACCTTCGGGCGAGACAGGGAGGTGATTCGCTGGGGGATCAGGACCGGCCGTTACCCCGACAGAGATAAAAGGCTGTCGGACCCCTCCCCAGGTTGCGGGAGCAACGTTGCTGTTTGCCAGACCCTGCCTGTGATCCTGTGCCTGACTTTGCCTGGTTTCCTGCCTTGGCCCTGTCGGACTGACTCCTCGCGGAACCCTTGGATTCAGGACCGGATTTGGACCGCGTTGCTCGGGTTACCCCCAGGCCCAGAACAGCGAGGCTGCATGGCGGCGACAGTGGCAAGAGCTGCGATTCGGCCGCAGCCAACTCTGCTCCCCCTCCCCCAGCCCTCTGGATCCAGAAGCGGCAGATCTGGACGCTGTGGCTGGAGCTCAAATCCACCCCTCTTTCACCCAGGTGCTATGTGATGTATTTCTACCCTTTCCTCCTGGGCGTCACCTGGTGGTGGTGGGCGGGGCCAGAGGCAAAAGTGGGAGGGGCAACACATGCAAATTTTTAACCTCTGTATAGCAGCCCTGCTTCCCTCTTTCCCCGAAAAGGTATGGTACAGTGGTACCCCGCAAGACGAATGCCTCGCAAGACGAAAAACCCGCTAGACGAAAGGGTTTTTCGTTTTCTGAGGTGCTTTGCAAGACGGATTTTTCTAAGTGCTTGCTTCGCTAGACGAAACAGCCCTGCCTCTCCTGTCATGGCGACGGTCGCACACTCGCTTCCCCGCTCCACCTTCCTGTTGACGGCTCCTCCGGCTCCCTCCCACCTTCCGGCCAACCTTCCGGCTGCCTCGCGCCGCTGCCCACCGCCCTCGCCTGAGAGAGCCGTTGCTGCCAGCAGCCAGCGTTGCAGCCGGAGTCGCGCTCCTGAGCCCCGCCACCCTCCAGCAGCCGCGTCGCGCGGTGTCCACAAGGCGCGGGTGAGTCCAAGGACCGGCTGCGGCAGCTGCCCTGCTTCTCCCCCCCCCCCCGCCGTGGTGCTTCGCAAGACGAAAAAACTCGCTCTACAAAAAAACTCGCGGAACGAATCAATTTCGTCTTGCGAGGCACCACTGTATATCCTTTTTTGCTGTAAATCGCGCGGAGACCTTCAGGTGACAAGAGCCCCCACCTGAAGGAGGGCAGCATTCAGGTGCAACCTGGGGGTCTTGAGATCTGGAGGGAAGGGTGGGCTTGCACTTAACTTGGGGGGGGGAGGGTCCCCCCCAACCCCCCCCCCAGATTTGCACTTACTCTTGTACGCTGCCCTGGAGTTCCTGGCTTTTCTTCTCAAAGGCCACCCTCAGCCGGTGGCACTCCTCTTCCGACTCCTCCAGCTGCACCTCCAGGTCGTGGGGGGCGCCGCTCCTGTGGCCGTTTTGCAACAGCTCCAACCTCTGACGAAGCTGTGTTTGAGGGGGGGCGGTGAAAGAAAGAAAATAAATAGGCCCAGAATGCAACCATCTACAGGTTTTTTTTCCAGATGTTCCGGCATTACCCAGAAGCCTCTGCTTCCACAGCTTGGATGGGAAGGCGTGACAAATATGGCGGCCGCAGACCCACTGACTGGGGAGCAGTGGGGAGGGGAGGAAGGAGCAGAGACCCCAGGCACCTAACCCCAGTATTGTCTACACTGACTGGCAGAAGCTCTCCAGGGTTTCAGGAAGGGAACGCTGCCAGGCCTACCTGGGGATATTGAGGGTTGAACTTGGGATCTTCTGCATGCCAAGCATTTGCTCTACCACCGACCTACATGCCGCATTTTAGATATACAGTTGTGCCCCACAAGACGAAATTAATTCGTTCTGCGAGTTTTTTCGTTCTACGAGTTTTTTCGTCTTGCGAAGCACCAATGTGTATTGACGGTTTTCCATAGGAATGCATTGGTGGTTAAAAAAAAAAAGGCGCAAGACGTTTCGTCTTGCGAAGCAAGCCCATAGGGAAATCCATTTTGCGAAGCAACTCAAAAAACGAAAAACTCTTTCGTCTTGCGAGTTTTTCGTCTTGCGAGGCATTCGTCTTGCGGGGCACTACTGTACCGTATTTTTTGCTCCATAAGACACACTTTTCCCCTCCTAAAAAGTAAGGGGAAATGTGTGTGTGTGTGTCTTATGGAGCGAATGCAGGGGGGAGGCAGGCAGGAAAAGCCCCCAAGAGCCGCACACAAGCTCCGCGCAGCTGTTGCAGGCTTTTCCCCAGGAGGGAGAAGGGACTGACGCGGCCAGTCAGTCCCCTCTCCCTCCTCGTAGAAAAGCCCGCAGGAGCCGTGCGCCCCTTAAAGGGTGCGCAGCTCCTGTGGGCTTTTGCGGGAGGTGGGGGTATTGCCATAGCTGCATGCAGCCCCTCCGGCTGTGGCAGAAGCTAAGACAGAAACCGTCTTGGCTTCTTTGCTCTTTGGGGCGGGGAGGATAATTTTTTTCCTCTTGATTTTCCCCTCTAAAAACTAGGTGCGCCTTATGGTCCGGTGCGCCTTATGGAGCGAAAAATACGGGTATGTGTTAAGTTTCTAGTCCTTGTGGTTTTAAGGAGATGGCTGTACTAAATGGGAACAGAGCAAGCTGCCTTGTACTGGGCCAGCCCCTTGGCCCATGCAGCTCAGGGCTGCCCGACACTGGCTGGCAGAAGCAGGGGACATTCCTAGGGCTACCTGACGACACCTGGGGCCTTCTACATGCAAAGCAGGTGCGCTGCCCCTGGAGACACAGCACCTCTCTACCTAAAGATAAGGGCAAGACTCCGGTCCTCATGGTTCTGAATTGAGGGCTGATTCTAAACAGGGAACAGGAGACACTCCTTTTTTCCGGGAGACTGAATCTGGGACCTGCAAGTCAGGAAGGAGAACAATGGCCCCGTGTGTTCTGTTTCTTGTTTGTTTTGAGTAGGACCACGTCCTCAGGGAAAAGACAATACAGGTGAGACTCTTGTTGCAACAAAAGGGGAAGAGGTGCTGTTGCAGGAATTTATATATAGGTTGGGGGGGTTGCCCCTCCAGCAGATATCAGGCACACGCAGCCCACTACCAAAACCAGCACAATCACTTTTGTGACTTGTCCCACAAAACACTTCATCGCAGTTTCTTCCTATCTATTCAAAGGGCCTTTGCTGCACGATACCAAATGTAAGAATTCACTGATAAATGTCTCTCTGTACTGGCTCACTGGGAAAACTTCAGAAATCCATATAGACACGTGAGCTCAGCTCCTCAGCAGCCCCTCTGCCTGAGTGATAATCCCTGGCATCCTGATACCTGAGTGCCAGACAGGTAGCCATTCCAGAAACAACAAACACAGATGAAGACAAAAGGGTGTGATGAACTGGGCTGGGAACCAGGGAAATGTAAATATCTTTTTTGTTACACTTGATGGGTGTTTGGTGGAGGGCAAGGGGAACCATGGGGCAGGGTCCAGGATGCTCAGATTACTGCTGCCAGGCCTCCCCTTTCATGATGTAACCGTGATGTATGAGTGATGTAGTTGGGGGGGGGGTGTAACATGGGGATTAGCAGCTAATAAAAGTTTGGGTTCTCTTTTGTTCGGGGCTTTCATCTTGTTCCACCTGGTGGCAGGTGGGAGTCCTGTCGCGACAGTCTTCAATAAAGACCAAGCCGACTGGCTGCTGTTTTGCTCTGGCATTCCTGGCTGGTGTCCTTGTTTTTTTGTCAAAGGGAGCCCTCAGATTTCTCCGTTTAACAGTGCCAACACACCTTGATTTCCTCGTCCAACTTCCGCTGCAGCTCCTCCACCTTCTGCGTCAGTTCGCCCCCCGGGGGGAGAGAGGCTGTCGACTGTGCCGTGGGGGCAGCCTTCCCAGAAAAGAAGGGGGGGGGGGGAGAGAAGAAAAAGGGCATCAGATGGGGAGACGCTGGAGACCACCACCATCGCAAAAACCATAACTTGGACGTGCGTGTTGAGCCCACTTTTATCTACGCTCCATACAGCTGACTGTGCCCCCAAATACCCCAGTAATAAGATCATTAAGTCTGCAGATGATACAACGGTGGTTGGTTTAATCACGGCTGGAGAGGGGGAGGCGGCCTATAGGAAGGAAGTTGAGCAGTTGGGGGAATGGTGCAGGAAAAACGTACTCCTTAACTTAAAGAAAACAAAAGAGATTATTGTGGACTTTAGGAAATGTAAATTGAACATTCAGCCACTTATTATTGAGGGGAAGTGTGCAGAACAGGTCTCGGTGCTTCGATTTCTGGGAATGGAGTGGAGAGATGACCTAACTGGGGAGAAAACGGCAAAGACCTGATGAAGAGAGCATAGCAGGTTATATTTTCTGAGAATCCTCCGGGAAAACAATCTCTCAAAGGACCTGTTGATGGCATTTTACCATAGTGATGTTAAGGGTGTATTAACTTATGGTCTGTGTGTGTGGTCAGGGGAAAAACAATGCTGTCCAGGGTTGTAAGGACTGCAGAGAGAATAATTGGGTGCACTCTTCCCACCTTGGATCAAATCTATGCTATCAGGTGCCATAAGAAAGCTGCAGAGATAGTGCAGGATAGTGCGCACCCCGGAAATGATCTCTTTCAGCTTCTGCCTTCTGGAAGAAGGTCCAGGGTTAGAAAGACCAGGACTAGCCGCCTGAGAAACAGTTTCTACTCAGATGCAATTCTGGTTTTAAATGCGGTATAAGGACTGCAAGAATATCAAACCTATCCATTTTGAAGGAAATCAGCCCCGAGTGCTCACTGGAAGGACAGATCCTGAAGCTAAGATTCCAATACTTTGGCCACCTCATGAGAAGAGAAGACACAACTAAACGACTCAACAACAAAATAAGGAGTCTCTATAGTATATTGTATTTTAAGATGGGGCTTCAGAGTTTTTAGGGGTTTTGGAATGTCTTACGTAGATTTTTCAATTTCGCTGTTCTGTATGGGACAATAACAATAAAGATATCGTATCGTATCCTCTGCCCCAGCACCCCTGGGACTGAGAACGAGGCAGCAGCATGACCCCCACCCCACCCCACGAAGCTCTCCGCTTTGAAATGTAAAGCTTGGGCAAGCAGCCTTCTTGCACCCGAGGCCCTTTCCACATCCCTTCAACCGGAGAGTCATCTGTTTGCGGCCTCCCTCCGCCCTCAAGCAGCCGGTCCTCATGAGGTGTCAGTTTCAATAGAGCGAGAAAGAGATCCCTGTCAAGAAAGCAGGGCTGGAGGGAGGGCAGGAGAGAGAGCAAGATTTGCCGGGAGAGCTCTTTAAAAAAAGAACTGAAGTTTGCAAAAAGAAAGATGTTTGGGTTCTGTTCGGAAAAAGTGCTAATAGCCCCCCCCCCCAAAGATGCACAGCAGGAATTCATCACTATCTGAAGCTAAGCAGAGATCAAAGCTTCTGGGCTTTGAAATGGTTTCATCCAAACTCTTGCTGACACAAGGATTGTTTTTCCTCTGCAAAATATTCGCTGTAAAAAGAAAATCCGCTTTGCCCCACAGAGTAGAGGACTGGCAGGCGGGAGTTAATCTGTCCCTTTTCTACGTTTCGGGGGTCTCATGGGGAAAGTGGGGAGAAGAGAGACTAGTTTTGGTTGGATAGGGCAATGGGGAAAAGCTGCCCCCCATATCAGAAGGAAAATCCTCTTTCTTTGTGGAGAAAATACATTCAAAAATAATAATAATACACCTTCCCAGTAAAGAGAGCAATTGTCGTTCCAGGCCTGGTACAACCAGTGCTTTTCCTCCCCTAAAATAAATGTTTAGGGGGCCTCTCATTTTCCTACTCATATTAAAATACTGCCCCTCAATGAGGCCAAACTTAGATTTGTTTAGGGGTATGTGTACCCCTGGGTCCCCACAGAAAAAAAAGCACTGGGTACAACTCTAGACAACCCACAAGATGAAGTCTTATTGAGGCTGGGGGGACTGGGGTCCTGAGTTCGGGTCCTGCCTCTCAAAAGAAAGTAGGGCTCCAGCCCTCATAATTCCAAAGAAAAGGCTGGTTTAAAGAGGGGAGGAAGCTAACTTAATACAAGCCACTGGGCCTGTCTAGCTCAGCATTACCAACACTGGCTGGCAGCAGGGTTTCAGGCAGCGGGGAGATTCCCAGTCTAGCTGGGGATACCAGGGATCTGAGAGGTTTCGTATAACAGAGTGGGGACTCTTGAACTGAGCTCGTGGTTTGCACCATGAGACCCTCCCTGCCCGCAGACTGTCTGCCCAGAGTGGCGCATGCTCTAGTTATCTCCCGTTTGGACTACTGCAATGCGCTCTGTGTGGGGCTACCTTTGAAGGTGACCCGGAAACTGCAACCAATCCAGAATGCGGCAGCTGGACTGGGGACTGGGAGCGGCCGCCGAGACCATATAACACCGGTCTTGAAAGACCTACACTGGCTCCCAGTACGTTTCTGAGTACAATTCAAAGTGTTGGTGCTGACCTTTAAAGCCCTAAACAGCCTCGGTCCAGTATACCTAAAGGAGCGTCTCCACCCCCATTGTTCTCCCTGGACACTGAGGTCCAGCTCCGAGGGCCTTCTGGCGGTTCCCTCCCTGCGAGAAACAAACCTACAGGGAACCAGGCAGAGGGCCTTCTCGGTGGTGGCGCCTGCCCTGTGGAACGCCCTCCCACCAGATGTCAAAAAGAAAAATGACTACCAAACTTTCAGAAGACGTCTGAAGGCAGCCCTCTTTAGGGGAGCTTTTAATGTTTAATAGGTTATTGTATTTTAGTGTTTTGTTGGAAGCCGCCCAGCGTGGCTGGGGAAACCCAGCCAGATGGGCGGGGTATAAATAACAAATTATTATTATATTATTATTATTGCACACAGGCTCCAGGTTAGATTCCTGGCGTCTCCAGTTAGCAGCCGATAGTAGAGAAAGGCTTTCTCAGCCAGAGACCCTGGTCCATCAGAGCTTAGCAGACAATATTAGTTTCAAGGGACGATGTTTCTAGCTTGGTGGAAGGCAGTTACAAATGGAAACTCTGGGAAAATCCGGCTTTCGGGTTTCCCACAGTGGCTGGCCACTGTGAGAACAGGATGCTAGCTAGATGGGCCATTGGCAAGCTGGGCTCTGCTTATGTTCTTTGTAGAGTGTGCATTGGGATTAACGCAGAGTTTAGCTATTCCTTTCTTAAAAGGCAGGCTTTTAAGGCCTATCCTTTCCCTTAATCCCCTCAAGACCTCCTTGGCATGGTCTCCCAAGAACACAGTAAATAAATCTCCACAATCAAACAAACCGTAGCCATCTCGGGATTTGGAGAACCCGAGGGCAAGTTCCTAGTCCTCATTGTTCTGGGGAGAAGCCCGGGAATATTGGCATCCCGGCGGAACGGATGTGGGTTCAGCAGTCTGTCCTTGTGTCCACCTCGCCCCCAACCCAAGAACTGGGACGCATCGACCAGAGAGAGGGCAGGAATCACGCCAAGGAGGAAATGATTTTGACTCACAGCTGTGACATGGTGTTTTCCGCCAGGTACTTACGGACAGTGCTTGGACCTTCTCGAAGACGAGGTTGGTCTTTCTCTTCACCGCGGCATCGCTTTCCGTGTTTCTGAAAGTGACAAAAACGTTAAAAAAACAAATCAAACCCACCAGCTCAGCTGAGAATGAAAATCACCAGCATATCAGATCCTGTTATTCTAAATAGGATCCAACAAAGCCCCGTGTATGTTTTTGTGTGCTCCTAAACTGTAATCCAAACATTTACAAGAAAATTTACAGCAGACCCAGATAGGGTTAGGGACGCGGGTGGCGCTGTGGTCTAAACCACTGAGCCTCTTGAGCCTGCCGATCAGAAGGTCGGCAGTTCGAATCCCCGTGACGGGGTGAGCTCCCGTTGCTCAATCCCTGCTCCTGCCAACCTAGCAGTTCGAAAGCACGTCAAAGCGCAAGTAGATAAATAGGTACCGCTCCGGCGGGAAGGTAAACGACGTTTCCGTGCGCTGCTCTGGTTCGCCAGAAGCGGCTTAGTCTGCTGGCCACATGACCCGGAAGCTGTACGCTGGCTCCCTCGGCCAATAAAGCGAGATGAGCTCCGCAACCCGAGAGTCGGCCACGACTGGACCTAATGGTCAGGGGTCACTTTACCTTTACCTTTTACCAGATAGGGTTAAAATATGGCACACACTGGCAAGATGCAAATACATAAGTCATCTGTGCATCGTATTATATTTTAATTTGCTCCTGTGAAATGTCTTTTAAAATAAAATAGCAGTAATAGTAGTTCTGTTTATATTTTTAAGGGATTAAACCCCCATTTGTGAAGAATAGGCTGATGAATGGGTATGATGACTAAATGGAGCTTCCAGATTCAGGAGCAATCTACCAGGCGCAGTTGCCCCTCCCCATACATCTGATTGGTCACAGCCCCTCCTCTGCTCCCACCCCAAAGCTTACCCATCCTTCAGAATGCTGTAGATGAGCTCCTTGGTGTGGTTGCTGCTTCCGGGCTGAGATACCTCTTGCTGGTCCTTCAGGAGGTCTGGGGTGGACTTCAGCTGGAAGGAAAACCCCAAAGATTAAACCCCAGCGTTTTTGAGAGGGAGGGAAGCAGTGTTTTCAAAAGGCAGCTGCCAGTCAGAGTAGACCACACAGGGCTAGACTAGGGCATACGAAACAGCCTTGGTCCATCTGGATGAGCGCTGACCACTCTGATGGGCAGCGGCTCCCAAGGGTTTCAGGCAGTGGACATGTTCATGCTGCCAGGAGACGCCAAAGATTGAACCCAGGACCTTATAAACGGGTGTTCACCAATATGCAGATGATACCTCTCGTTTAAATTGGAAGCAGGGAAGGCGGTGAATGTCCTGTGTGAGTGCCTGGAGGTGGTTGGAGGATGGATGGCGTCTAACAGATTGAGGTTGAATCCTGACAAGACAGAAGTACTGTTTTGGGGGGACAGGGGGCGGGCGGGTGTGGGGGACTCCCTGGTCCTGAATGGGGTCACTGTGCCCCTGAAGGACCATTTGTGCAGCCTGGGAGTGATTTTGGACTCACAGCTGTCCATGGAGGTGCAGGTCCATTCTGTGTCCAGGGCAGCTGTCTACCAGCTCCATCTGGTACACAGGATGAGACCCTCCCTGCCCGCAGACTGCCTCGCCAGAGTGGTGCATGCTCTGGTTATCTCTCACTTGGACTACTGCAATGCGCTCTACGTGGGGCTACCTTTGAAGGTGACCCGGAAACTACAACTAATCCAGAATGCGGCAGATAGACTGGTGACTGGGGGCGCCCACTCAGACCATATAACACCGGTCTTGAAAGACCTACACCGGCTCCCAGTATGTTTCCGATCACAATTCAAAGTGTTAGTGCTGACCTTTAAATCCCTAAACGGCCTCAGTCCTGTATCCCTGAAGGAGCATCTCCACCCCCATCGTTCTGCCTGGAGACTGAGGTCCAGCTCCGAGGGCCTTCTGGTGGTTCCCTCGCTGTGAGAAGCGAGGTTACAGGGAACCAAGCAGAAGGCCTTCTTGGTGGTGGTGCCCGCCCTGTGGAACGCCCTCCCACCAGATGTCAAGGCAATAAACAACTATTTTACTTTTAAAAGACAACTGAAGGCAGCCCTGTTAAGGGAGGTTTTTAATGTCTGATGCTGTATTGTTTTTATTATTCGGTTGGAAGCCGCCCAGAGTGGCTGGGGAAACCCAGCCAGATGGGCGGCGTATAAATAATAAATTATTATTATATTACATATATTTTGTTACAACATTATTAGCCACGTTTTGCCCGCTATTGCTTAAAGTTTGTCTGTTTCTGCAACACAGGGGATTTCCTTTGTTACAGGTCTATGCTGGTGCACAGGTGCTTTTTGGGGTCTCTGGCAGGAACCCTCGCAGCGCTACCCAGAGATGCCACTAGGGACTGAACCTTCTGCACACACGGCAGCTGTTCTGCCACGGAGGTGCATCAAACTGATAGCAAGCACAGCAACCTTCTCAAGACAAGCGTGCTGAACTGACTGCCTTCCCGCCGGGCCCCCCGGTCTCTGTTTCTAAAGACGCTGGGCCCCGCAGGCTGCCATCAGGGGAAACTGGCACAGACAACCCCGCAATAACACAAGGAAAGAGAATCACCTGCAGGTCTGGCTGTGATTTCCTCGCCTGCTTCTCCAAGGCTGGCGCCTCCAGGCTCTTGTTGACCCATTCCCGGGTCAGCTTCGATTTGTCCAGTCCGTTCTCCTTCACCGGCCGCCCAGAGGCCCGGCCGAGGCTCCTGCTTCCCGGGGGCTCGGGGTCGGCCGCCGAGCCCCCTGCTCCTCCTCCGGAGCCCGCCTGGTGCTCCCCGGTCCCCAGCTCCCGGCCGTCGGCCGTGTCGTGGTAAGGCACCCTTCCGTCGAGGCTCTTGGACCGCTTCCGCTCGTCCAGAGACAGCCGGTTCCTCCGGGACGGCCGCCCCCGCTGCTGCGCCTTCGCGTCGAACTTGTGGATCAGAGAGTCCACCGAGGACAGGGGCTTGGTGTCGATGTCGCCGGGCGGAGCGGCGGGCTCAGGGGAGTTTGCCACCGCCGGCTTGCGGACGGGTCTCAAGCCGGACAGGCTGCCTGCAGAGTCCTCACTGGGGCTGGGCTGCCGGCGACCAGGCAGGTTCATCATGCTAGCGCTCCTCACGGCACCCCCCGGAGGCAGGGGCTGGGGGGTGTCCGGGGGGCCGGCCCCAGGGGCCCTGGGCTGGGGAGGCTCGTCCAGCTCAGGGTCGAGCAAGGAGCCGTGGGACTGAGTCCGCCGCAGCTGCTCCCCGAAGGATTTTTTGTGCGGCAGTGTCCGGTAGCCGCCGGCGCGGTGCTGCGGCGCGGGCCGCCCCTCCAAGCTGCCTGCTTTCAGGGTCCGCCGCGGGCCGGGCTCCTCGTCCGAGGTGCTGTAGCGGGAGCCGTGCCGGGACTGCCTGGCCCCGTACGGGTTCTCCGGCAGGTCGGAATCGGAGCTGAAGGAGCCCGAGACGTCTTTGGAGGACGAAGCAGCCCCGGGGGAAGTGGGGAAGGAGTCCTCCCGCTGGGGGCTGCGGGTGGGGGCCCCGTACTTGCTCTCGCCTTTGATCTGCACCCCGAAGGAGTCTCCCCCTTTCTCGCCGCTGTTGAGGACCACGAAGGGCTGCCCGTCGATGCCCTGCACCCGCACCGCCACCCCGTAGGAGCCCGGCTTGGAGGGCTTGGGGCGGATCTTCTGCGACTTGCTGGGCTCCTTCAAGTCGTTGATGAAGCGGATCTGGACCCCGTAGTCCATGGGGCCCGGCTTCTCGGCTAGGGTGCCGTTCACGTGGTGGTCCATCCTCGGCGGGTCTGGGGCCTTGAAAGGATCCTGCCAAAGAGGGGGGAGAACACAGGCTCAGAATCGTAGATTATAGAGCTAGAAGGGATGTAGCCTATCCCCTCTGAAGTGCTGGAATAATAAATAATAATAATAATAATAATAATAATAATAATTAATAATAATAATAATATTTATACCCTGCCCTTCCCGGTTCAGAAAACCAGGCTCAAATTTAAAACACTTAATTGATACAACAAAAAACAGCATAAAATACAGTATAAAACGTGAATAACAATAAATTCAGAATTCAAAAACCAATTTAGGGGGGAAATCCATCCAATAAACATTAGATGATCACCAGGACTTGTTTTTCCCTATCGCAATGGCCTGATCCTGCTGGCTTCTTCTGATGTTCTTGTGCTAGCTAACACCTGCGAGCCCCCCTACATCTTAGGCTCAGGATATATAATAATAATAATTTATTATTATACCCCGCCCATCTGTCTGGGTTTCCCCAGCCACTCTGGGCGGCTTCCAACAAAGATTAAAAATACATTAAAACATCAGTCATTAAAAGCTTCCCTGAACAGGGCTGCCTTCAGATGTCTTCTGAATGTCAAGTAGTTGTTTATATCTTTGACACACACACACACATATATATATATATATATGCATGCAAATGTGAATATCTACATCCTAAAGTCACCGCTGCCCTTCCTTCCCAAGGAAGCCAAACCCTGGGAGCGCTCAGATGAGCGGGGATGAGCCATTCACCACCTCTTAGCCTAACCTACCTCACAGGGTTGTCGTGAGGGTGAAAAGGGGTTTGGATGCGAACCACGCGCAGCACCCTGAGATCATTGGAGCGGTGGCATGTAAATGTAACAGATAAATAAATGAATGAATAGCAAACAATATAAATGCATCAAACATTTTAATGAGGCGGTGGGGGAGATGTCCCAGGAGGCTGAGCTGTGGGGCCAATCCTGCAAAATCCTAGCTCTGTATATAACCACAACTTCAACTCAACAGGATTTTTAAAATAATATGGCATTATTAATTTCTGTAACCTGACCTGAGGTCGGTTATGGTGAGCAGCGGGAAATAAATAAAAAATAATGTGAATTCTTACAACAAGCCTGCAAGGCAGGACAGTACGCTCCTCTTATTGTGGGTTAGAGGGTGGGTGGGGAGGGGGGTTTCATGGTAGAGGTGAAATTTGAACCCAGAGGGGGTGGGAGGTGAGAGAGAGAAGACTTCCTGGGTTTCGAGATTATTTCCTCAGCCGCCATCCTCCTCCGCTTGATCTCCTGCTCTCAAGATTTTTATGAACCTGCCTTCCTTGCGCTAAGTCTCAACACGACTCCACCAAGCTCAGTATGGCCCACACTGACTGGCAGCAGCTCTCAGGGCTTCAGGCTGGCAGGCAGCCTCTCCCAGTAAATGCCAACGGGGACTGAACCCGGAGCCTTGTGCGCAGGGCAGACGCTCTACCCCTGAGCCTCAAAGTAAAAGACCGCTGTCCTCATGGTTCTGAGCCAAAGTTTGGATTTAAACAGGAGCAGAGGCAGGCAGGGTCCCCCTGGACCAGTACTGCCTGCTCAGGCTGGCAGCAGCTCTCCAGGGTTTCAGGCAGGGGACAGTCTCAGCTCTACCTGGAAATGTCAGAGATTTTACCTGGGACCTTCTTGCTGCTGAGCTACAGCCCTGGCCAGAGACTTAAAGCCCTGCATTAATTCAGGGATTAGTTTTACTCTCAGCTACCAGCAGCAAAGCTGCACTTTCACCTCTACACAACATTCCCCGGCCGGCAACACCCTTTTACGATGGTGGAGCGAGCAGGGAAAAACAAATAAATATGCAAAGCGCTCTTATCGGGTCAAGGCAGAGTGCAGGTTGCAAGCCTTTCAGGTGGGAAAACACACCCGGCTGCCGTCAGAAGCCGCCGCCATGCAGGAATGCAAGGAGACCGAGAGCATGGGTGAATAACGCCAGCGGAACTTGGGGACCAGGGTGCGAATCCCAGTACAGAGACTACCTGCAAGGACTCAGTCGTCCATGTCTGTAAAATGGGTGGAAAGTGTGGTGGAGGCCACACACACACACACACACACCCTGTGAGATTCTGAAATAAAAACGTAGTAAGATACTGTATAGGATCAGACCAAATGCCCTTAAGAACCTAGAAATCTGGATAGACTGCAGCTGGACTTGGAGGCTCCATAAGAATGTCAGAAGAGCCTGGTTGCTGGATCAGGCCAAAGATAGCATCCTGTTCTTGTAGTGGCCAACCAGATGTTCCAATGAGAGCCCTGCCAGAATGACCTCACCATCAGGAATGCATGAACAACCCAGGATTTTGATTTACACAGCAGGACCATTCAGAGGGTGTCATCCCAGAGCACTTTTTCGCAAAGACAGCATCGCTCCACCTATCCGGCCAAATAATTGCAGGTTGTTGCCCGATTCGCACTTGGCAGACCGGCCTGTCGTGTGTACACCCATCTGCCTTGGTGAGCAGCGGGCGTCTCAAGGGGGCGGGGAGCATCCATGCCTCTAAACCAGCCTAAGTTTCTAGTCCTCATGAGCATTTGAGCAGCTTGCCTCACACCCAGGAATGGCTCGAGCCCTTTGGGGGCAAGCCAGGTGTGCCCTGGGAAGTCGCTCAGGAGCAGAACACCTGCTCTGAAGTAAGGAGGTCCGTGGTTCAAACTCTGCCATGTCCAGCAGCGTTCGAAATTAGCCAGGCAACAGGGGCATTTCGCACCTGGCCACCGGCCCCTTGCAACCAAGTGGAGGTGCCAGGATGCCACCTGAAGTCTCCACCAACTTGGATGGCCTTTAAAAGAGGATTAGACAAATTTGCAGAGGGTAACCTAGACAGCATCTTAAAAAGCAGAGACATCACCTTGCCAACAAAGGTCCCTATAGTTCAAGTTCTGGTTTTCCCAGTAGTGATGTATGGAAGCGAGAGCTGGACCATCAAGAAGGCTGATCGCCGAAGAATTGATGCTTTTGAATTCTGGTGCTGGAGGAGACTCTTGAGAGTCCCATGGACTGCAAGAAGATCAAACCTCTCCATTCTGAAGGAAACCAGCCCTGAGTGCTCACTGGAAGGACAGATCCTGAAGCTGAGGCTCCAAGACTTTGGCCACCTCATGAGAATAGGAGACCCCCTGGAAAAGACCCTGATGCTGGGAAAGATGGAGGGCACAAGGAGAAGGGGATGATGGAGGACGAGATGGTGGGACAGTGTTGTCGAAGCTACCAGCATGAGTTTGACCAAACTGCGAGAGGCAGTGGAAGACAGGAGTACCTGGCGTGCTCTGGTCCAGGGGGTCACGAGGAGGCGGACATGACCAAACGACTAAACAACAAAACCAAACAAGGCTAGTGATGGCTTCTCGCCATGATGGCTATACTTTGTCTCCAGCAATGCCTCTGAAACCACAGGAGGGGAGAGGGGGCTCTTATGCTCAGTTTTTGTGGCCTCCCTTTGGGGATCTGGTTGACCCTGTGAAAGCAGGATACTGGCCTGATCCTGCAGCGTCTTTCTACGTTCTAAGCATTCTGAGAGACGGAGAAACTGCCCAACACAGCTCATAGCTTGAGGAAATCTCTCGCTCGCCGTTTCCCGGAGGAAACTTCCTGCCTCGCACTCTTAGCTCCCTGACCAGCTGGCACGCTCCCTTTTTGCTCAGCCGAACGAAGCAGCTACCTTTAAACCAGAAATGGATTTCAAAGGGTGCTGGAGCCTGAAAGGGAGAGGGGGCTTGCGAGGTTTATCAGGGAAGCCGGGAACAATACAGGCGATTGTTTTTGCGAGAGTCTCACTCAGAAACTGGCTCCTTTCAACTCCATCAGAGCATCGCGCGATCGGGGACCGTCAAGTGCATCAATTAAAAAAAACCAAAACGACAATAACGCAGCGTCAGCGGGAAACGGACCGGCAGAACCTCGCGAGCAGAGAAGCTGGGGGAGCGGCGGAAAGGGGTACCATTGTGTCCATCGCCCGCTGCAGGGCTGCCAACGTTGTGTCCATCACCAGCTGCCAGGCTGCCGAGCCGAATGGGAAGGGGGAAAAACAAAAGGGTGCTGCTCTGCAACCCACCCACCTTGCTTTCTGCAGCCCGCCAGATTACTGCTGCATACTCACTGCGACTGGAGCGATCCGAAAAGAGGAGGGGGTTAGAAGGGCATCGAGAAAGGGACAGAGGTGTGTGCAGAAGAGAAGAGAAATAAACAAATAAGAAAAAGTTTGACGCAGCTAAAGAGGCAGCCAGCGTCCTCCGTGGCCGAACTCCGTGGGAACCTGGCCGGCCCGCAGACCCGCTCGTGTCCGGGTGGCGGCGGCGAGACCTGACATTTTGAGCGCAGTGCAATGCGGTGGCAGTTTAGCGGGGGCACGTGGCGGCGTGGCTGGGCTGCATCGTGGCATCGGTTCCACGGCAGGCGGGGAGCAGGGAGAGGGAGAGCCAAACAGCCCTGCTTCCCCCCTGCCAGCCAGTTCCTTCCTTGCCGCAGGCTCCGCAGATCAGGCAAGCTTCCCGGCCAGCCGTGGGGAGGAGAGCGGCTGGCTGGCCGGCTGGGGGAGAGCGATGTCCTTGAGCCAACGGTCAGCCGAAGTACTTATCTCGCCTGCTTTCTCCCCTCCGCTGTCCTGCCTGCTCCCGGACGCAGGCTTCCCAAAAGAGCCAGGAAAACAAGCACAAAGGGGTCTTCTTCCTTCTCCAGGCAGGGGCGAGGGGCATCGGAAACAGCCTGGGCAAGAGGGGGGATGTTCTGGGTGGTGGAAGGCAGGCAAGCGAATGGAGCTGGCTGGTGGCTGGATGCGGAATTTGCAACATCAGCTGGAAGGTGTGTGTTTGTGTGCATGTGGTTTGATCACAGATCGGGAAAGGAGGAGGAGCAGGAGGGGTTTGAGGGTGGCGGGAGGAAAGAGGAGGAGGAGGTGTGGAAAATGAGATTTGGGGATTCAGGTCTTTGAGAGACAAGATTTGCTGTCCCATGCGGATCAGCCTCTGCTGCAGAGAGAGGTGACGGTTGTCAGGCATGATAAGGATGCTGCTTGCGCGCTAAAACCAGAGGCGGCATAGTGGTTAAGAGTGTCAGGCAGGGGCAGACCAGGGTTCAAACCCTCACTCTGGCATGAAGATCACTGGTGGGGGGTGACCTTGGAGGCCGGCCGCTGCCTCGGCCAGCCTGGTCTACCTCACAGGGTGGTTGTGGGGATCAATTGAGGAGGGGAAGGACAGGACCGTGCGTTCCACCTTCAGCTCGTTGGAGAAAAAGGTGGGCTTAAAAATGAAATAAATTAAACTGAATGCAACAGAGCGAGCCAGCTACCCTATTTATTTATTTATTTATTTAGTATTCGCTGCCTTTCAGCCAAAGCGGTTCATACGCTTTTAAAGGACTAAAACAGATTATATAACATGTCCCTCAAAACGGGATGCGGGAGGCATTTCGGTTTAGGGGATAGGGATGGAAAGAAAATTAAGGGGTGGGGGAATGTGGGTCTATAAAAATCACGCATGCCGAGGAGAAGAAAAACAGGAGAGGGCGAATAAAGTTTTTGTCTCTTCAACTAGAATTACAGGTCCCCTGATGCACACAAATAACACACAAAGAAGAATCCTATCTGTGGAACTCCCCGCGGCAAGGTCCACTGGTTTACATTTGAAAAAACAAAAAAAGGAAAGAGGGATTAATCAAAACCACAAAGGGGGGGGGGCGGAATCTGTCGCTGCCTATTAATGTGAGGGTGAAATGGAACTTCCAGGTCTAAAGGCAGTCTACCCCCAAATATTGGGAGGAAAGAGCAGCGGCGGGATATTCCCATCATGCTCTGCTTATAGGTTGTGTGGGAGGCATCTGATTGGCTACTGCAAGAAGCACGGTGCGCTGGAATAGCTTGAATTCTTATTTTAGACTTGGGGGTGGGAACTCTGTGGACATCGGGGCTCCAGGTCCCATCAGCTGGGATGGCAAGAACACGAGAAGAGGTGGCTGGATCCGGCCAAAGGCCCATCTAGTCCCATATCCTTCTCTCACAGCAGCCAACCAACCAGAGGGAAACCAGTGAGCACGATTTAAGGAGGCAGGGCAGGGGAGCAAACTTCCAAATCAGCTCTCGTGATCTGAGCCAAAATAATAAAAATAAACCCCGCATCTCTTTGGCTCAAGCACACACCTTTCCGATCAGAAGGAACAGCGGCGGCGGGAGATCTGACACGGAGGAGGCCGTTGCTTTCGTGCAAACGCGGCCGACGTGGCCACGGACTCGGCCCCAACAGGGCTTGGAACACGGCAAGCAACCAGGCAGAACGCGGCTGCCAGTTTCCGTCCAACAATCTCTGGGCAGGCGCCAGCTCTGTATCAGCGGAGGGAGGAGGAGGAGGAGAGTTAGGTGCCCGTCCGAGGCTGGCATTCACTCCCTGGGCCCAACAAACGGAGAGGGGAAGGGGGGCTGCCAGGAACCTCCGCCCTCCCACCCGCCGATGTACCTGGTCAAGTGACCAGCGTGGTTTCGGAATCGCTGGGAAAGTGAGAGCCGCAGGAATGCGAGGCCTCTCTGACCCTCCCCGGCTACAGACTCATGACTTCAGCTGCGCATGATTTACTTGCTTTTAATGAGAGTCCACTGGCTTTTTAGGAAACTAGCGATCTGCTTTATGCCCAGGCAAGAGCATTTCCCAGGCTTAACGGCTAACAGATTGAGGTTGAATCCTGACAAGACAGAAGTACTATTTTGGGGGGACAGGGGGCGGGCGGGTGTGGGGGATTCCCTGGTCCTGAATGGGGTAACTGTGCCCCTGAAGGACCAGGTGCGCAGCCTGGGAGTCATTCTGGACTCGCAGCTGTCCATGGAGGCGCAGCTCAATTCTCTGTCCAGGGCAGATGTTTATCAGCTCCATCTGGTACGCAGAATGAGACCCTCCCTGCCCATGGACTGTCTCGCCGGAGTAGTGCACACTCTGGTTATCTCCCACTTGGACTACTGCAATGCGCTCTACGTGGGGCTACCTTTGAAGGGGACTTGGAAACCACAACTAATCCAGAATGTGGCAGCTAGACTGGTGACTGGGAGCAGCGGCCAAGACCATATAACACCGGTCTTGAAAGACCTACATTGGCTCCCAGTATGTTTCCAAGCACAATTCAAAGTGTTGGTGCTGACCTTGAAAGCCCTAAACGGCCTCGGCCCAGTCTACCTGAAGCAGCGTCTCCACCCCCATCATTCAGCCAGGACACTGAGGTCCAGTGGTGAGGGCCTTCTGGCGGTTCCCTCCCTGCGAGAAATGAGGTTACAGGGAACCAGGCAGAGGGCCTTCTCAGTTGTGGCACCCGCCCTGTGGAACGCCCTCCCTTCAAATGTGAAGGAAATAAGCAGCTATCCTATCTTTAAAAGACATCTGAAGGCAGCCCTGTTTAGGGAAGTTTTAAATATTTAATGCTGTATTGTTTTTAACACTCGATTGGGAGCCGCCCAGAGTGGCTGGGGAAACTCAGCCAGATGGGCGGGGTATAAATAATAAATTATTATTATTATTATTATAATTATTAACTTGTGATAGACTGAACCTGGGACTTTCTGCACACAAAGCAGATGTTCCACCACGAGGCTGCGGACCTTCTCAGGCAGGAATAAAGCGAGACTCCAGTCGTCGTGGTTACGGACAAAAATGGCTGGTTTAAACAGGAGCACAGGAAGCGGCCTTTCAAGCAGTCAGGCCGTTGCTCTGTCAAGTTCAGCACTGCTTGCCCTGACTGGCAGCGGCCCTCTAGGCTTCGACAGGTGCTTTTGCCAGCCTCACCTGGATATCGAACCTGGAGATCTGCCGCTGAACTGCTGTCCTTCCACTAAACAGACTCAAGATCCTAGTCCTCATGGTTCTGACTTAAACCAGAACATAGAAAGCTGGCTTATCAGACTATCACTGCATCTAGTTCAGTATTGTCTGCACAGACTGGCAGCAGCTCCCCAGGGGACATTCCCAGCCCTTCCTGCAGATGCCACTGGGGATGCAATCTGCAACTTCCGCACGCAAAGGAGGTGCTCTAACCACTAGGCAATGGCCCTTTCCTAAATCTGCACAAAGCCAGGAGTACATCTTCAGGATTTCCTCCCGCCTAATTGGCACCCGGTGATCCCAAGCATGCAGATTTTCAAGAAGAGCGTAAGAAAATCCTCCAGTGATTGGGGCCAACCCCCCCTCATCTCGCTTTCTATCTGCTTGGTTCGTTGTTGATTTTGTACAGCAAATTGAAAACCAAGATGGATAATTGCTAGAGATGCTCCATACTTTTTTGGGGGACGACTCCTATTTCCAAAATTAGGAGCCCATTTGCCAACGGAGCCTAAGATATGCCTGCTTGGATATTTAAACAGAGAGAGATCAAGAGGTGGAAACCAATTTGATTACTGCAGCAAAAATAATAAGTTGCAAAAATCACCTCTGATTACTTATGAGTGCACTTAATCTGGAACACAGCGAAAATGGTCTAACTTATCTCAGGAGACTCCTGTACGAGCAAAACAACCAACCACATTTATGAAAAAATAGGTGTTGGCTCAGCCAAGTATAATGACGTGTGATGTTCTCAGTTTTTTGTAAAGTATTTTTTGTTGGGAATTTAGTCACTGTATTGCAGAAGTACTGCAAACTTTAAAAATATCAGTGATTTTAATTTACAGGTTCACAAACTACAATTTCCATTGAAATACACCCCCCCCCCGCACAATCAAAGCACAGAATAGCAAACATATTAAGGTCTCCAATGCAATACATACAGTGGTACCTCGGGTTAAGTACTTAATTCGTTCCGGAGGTCTGTACTTAACCTGAAACTGTTCTTAACCTGAAGCACCACTTTAGCTAATGGGGCCTCCTGCTGCCGCCGGAGGACGATTTCTGTTCTCATCCTGAAGCAAAGTTCTTAACCTGAAGCACTATTTCTGGGTTAGCGGAGTCTGTAACCTGAAGCGTATGTAACCCGAGGTACCACTGTATTTCAACCTAGTGTTAAGCCCAAACCGAATACAGTGGACATACAACGGCGTCAATCACACAACCGTGTCACCGTTTTCTATCCGTTTCCCAGCAATGCGAAAAATAATAAAGCAGATCAAAACTTCTCTGGATGTCCGCCTCCCTGAATCGAACAACCATAGAATTCTGGTGTCCAAAGGGACCTCAAAATGTCATCTAGTCCAGCCCCTTGCAAATGCCAGGGATTTTCTGCAAAGACAGGCGAAGCCTAATGAAATCTTTGCACATGCCGTGGCAGATATGCGCCTGTGGGGGGGGGGGAATCACAGCACATCGGCTGCCACCAGAAATTCCCCGGAGCTCAGAGCCTAGGAAACCAGCCCCCTCCTGGGGAATAATATATACAGATGCCTGACCAATCCCATAATCTACAGCTCATTATTTCAATCCTCTCTAGATCATTAGCGCAACAAGATTTGCGCAGAGGAGCATAACCTCTCCACCAGAGTTCACGATACGCGGAGTACGGTTCTCCGATGCGATGCAATAGATGGGAAAAAAGCACATTCCGTTTTTCTCGGGTGGGAAGGAGAAAATTTGCTGGGGGGGTGGGATGTTGAGTGGGAAAGGTTTAAAAATTTCCTCTTCCCAATGCCAGCCTGAAGCCTTAGCGGGACTGCGCTGTAGAAGCATATTGGAAAATCAGTGGTTTTCAATGAATATCTTAAAAACTACAAATCTCCCGACAGATATAGAATGAATCTAGAAAATAGAGGAATATCTGGTAAAATTCGTAGAGGAAAAAAAAGTGGAAACCTAAATAATAAAAATGTGTATAGACCACCAAAATGTAAAATAGCACAATGAGAATAGTTGGAAGTCAAACGCTTGGGTGTATTCACGTTGGGTATGTATATAGGTAAAGTATGTATTGTATGTACAGTGGTACCTCTGGTTGTGAACGGGATCTGTTCTGGAGTCCTGTTCGCAACATGAGCAGAACACAATCCGTGTCTGTGCGTGAGCGGGTCACGATTCGCTGCTTCTGCGCATGCGTGTGACGTCATTTTGAGCATCTGCGCATTCGCGAGCAGCAAAACCCGGAAGTAACCCTTTCCGGGACTTCTGGGTTGCCGTGGGACGCAGCCTGAAAAGATTTAACCTGAAGCAAACGTAACAAGAGGTATGACTGTATTGTATGTAATGAACTGTATTGTCTATTCTTAAGCTTAGTAATTTCCCAAAAGTGATGTATGGAAGTGAGAGCTGGACCATCAAGAAGGCTGATCGCCGAAGAATGGATGCTTTTGAATTCTGGTGCTGGAGGAGACTCTTGAGAGTCCCATGGACTGCAAGAAGATCCAACCTCTTCATTCTGAAGGAAAACAGCCCTGAGTGCTCACTGGAAGGACAGATCCTGAAGCTGAGGCTCCAAGACTTTGGCCACCTCATGAGAAGAGAAGACTCCCTGGAAAAGACCCTGATGTTGGGAAAGATGGAGGGCGCAAGGAGAAGGGGACAACAGAGGGTGAGATGGTGGGATAGTGTTCTCGAAGCTACCAGCATGAGTTTGACCAAACTGCGGGAGGCAGTGGAAGAGAGGAGTGCCTGGCGTGCTCTGGTCCATGGGGTCACGAAGAGTCGGACACAACTAAACAACAACAAAGCTTAATAAAATATTACATATTTCTTTTTTAAAAAGGAAAATCAGTCATAAAGATTTAAGACGAGAGGCCTGAATTCAGCCCACGAATTAAAAGAGGGAGCAGTCATCCTTGAACATCTGTAGATGGAGCAAGCTTGTTTTCCGAGTTGGCACGATGGGAACTAACGGTTCTAAATGGCAAGAAATGAGATTTTGACTTAAAACCAAGAACTTGAGCTGTTGAGACAGCAGAACGAACACTCTCGGAAGCTTGTGGACGCTCCTTCCTTGGAGGTTTTTAAGCAGAGGTTGGATGGCCATCTGTCATGGCTGCTTTAGTTGAGATTTCTGGGGTTGGACTAGATGACCCTGGGGTCCCTTCCAGCTCCACAAGTCTATGATTCTACAAAAAAAAGTCTGTCTAGTCCAGCTCCCCACAGAGGCCATTCAGGAAACCATGAGCAGGGCAGGAAGGCAACGTACAGCCCTCCTCTGGCTCCCTGCCACCTGGTGTTCTGGGGTATGCTGCTATTGAACATGGAAGCTCCACTGAACCATCATTACTAAAAAGCCGCTGGGCCCACGGGACACACACACCAAACACAACACAATTATGACAAGGATGACTGTTACTGTTAGAGATCCTCTAACAGAGGGGAGACTCAGCCAGATGGGCGGGGTATAAATCATAAATTATTATTATTATTATTATTATTATTATTATTATTATTATTATATATTATTATCTGATGGAGCACTTAATACTGTCGCCCACAGGCCCCTAAGATTTGAGCAACCTTTACTAGGGACTGAGCCTTTATTTTTATTTTTATTACTGCATTTATATCCTGCCTGTTCCCGACTAAGAGCACATATTGATACAGGAATGTATTAGATAAAATGTAAAGAAATATACAATCATAAGAGTACATTCATTTGTAAAAAAAGGAATATACAACGGGAAAGACAGGAAGTCTAGTGTGTTGCTATGTATATGATTGGGGGGGAAATTGTTTTTGTTTTTTCTCTTTGCTCTTTTTTTCGTTTCATTTTCTTTCTAGGTATATAAAATGTGTATATAATTTTTGTATACATGTTGGAAATTATATTATAGCAAGTCCTGTAATGGAATATGACAACGTTTACCGATGTAATATAAGGATGTTAACAAATAAATAAAATGCAAATTCAAAAATAAAATTAAAAACCCCTGCCTGTTTCCCCACCCCACCTCGAAAGCAGTTCAAGGCAGCACACCCTCCTCCCTTTAATCTTCACAATAATCTTCACAAGGCAAGTTAGGCTGAGATATAAGCAGCGGCCCAAAGTGATGTTGCCAAGCGGGATTCGAACCTTGGCCTCCTCCCAGGTCCAAGTCCAGCACTCTTAACGACTACCGCACACCAGCTCTCTCCACAGGCTCTGTCCTGTGGAACTCCCTGCCACACAACCGGCAACAGCCGTTCCAGCCTTCCCAAAACTCTGTTACAGTGGCGTAGCGTGGGGGGTGCAGGGGGGGCCAGCCGCACCGAGCGCAACACCTGGGGGTTAGGGTTAGGGGGCGCAAATCCACAGGTTAGGGGGCGCAAATTACTTGCCTTGCCCCGGGTGCTGACAACCCACGCTACGCCACTGCTCTGTTATTCAGAAGGGCTTTTGCAGTGCATGTGTTTTTCGTTTGCTGGTTTTTAGGCTGGCAGGTGCTTAGAGAGTTCAGGGAGCAACCTGAAACCGCCACACCTCAGGCTTGCATCATCGATCCGTCCTTGCAGGTGCAGCAGGAGGAATGGAATTCCAGAGGCGTGAGAGCAGCCCTTCACCTGTTGCGCAAGGACTCGCCGTCCCGGGTAAATAGCAGCGATCGGGACGGCAGGGACGGCCTTGGCACATGGGGAGGAGAAGGGCCTGCAGCCGCTCTCGCTTTCTCCAGGCACAGGATGTGAAGACTGTGGGAAGATTCAGGGCAGAGAGGGGAAAGTACTTTGGCACAGAGCACATAGTTAAACTGCGGAACTCCCTTCCACAAGGCCATTTCCCGGCAGAAGAGTTTAGGAAGGAGCAAGGCAACTCAGACCTAACTCGACTCAGGCAACAACACAACTGCCCTCCTCAGGCCATGCTCCTCCGCAGGTTCCTCAGGTGATTTTACCTGGCTGGAACCTGTCCCTTGAACTAGGAGACCGCCTAGCGCAGGGGTAGGCAACCTAAGGCCCGGGGGCGGCTCAATCGCCTTCTCAATCCGGCCCGCGGACAGTCCAGGAATCAGCGTTTTTACATGAGTGGAATGTGTGCTTTTGTTTAAAATGATTTGTGGGGCCTGCCTGGTGTTTTTACATGAGTAGAATGTGGGCATTAATTTAAAATGCATCTCTGGGTTATTTGTGGGGCCTAGGAATTTATTTTTTTCAAGTCCGGCCCCCCACAAGGTATGAGTGACAGTGGACCGGCCAACGGTTGAAAAAGGTTCCTGACCCCTGACCTAGCGCTTGCCCAAGATGGGGACAAGGACAAGTTCACATCAGAACTTTAAATAATAATAATAATAATAATAATAATAATAATAATAATAATAATAAAAAGCTTCCCTAAACAGGGCTGCCTTCAGATGTCTTCTAAAAGTCTGGTAGTTATTGTTCTCTTTGATACCTGGTGGGAGGGCGTTCCACAGGGCGGGCGCCACCACCGAAAAGGCCCTCTGCCTGGTTCCCTGTAACCTCACTTCTCGCAGGGAGGGAACCGCCAGAAGGCCCTCGGAGCTGAACCTCAGTGTCCGGGCAGAACGATGGGCGTGGAGACGCTCCTTCAGGTAAAGCACTGGGTTCCCCCAGCGTATCCTGCGATCTGTAGTTTCCCCCCTCGCAGTGCTACAGTTCCTAGCTTCCTTCTCCAACAACACCACAGCAACCTTGCAATGTTGGCTGAAGTCATTTGATTTCGGTTTTGCCTCTTCACACGACTCTTTGGGGAAGGGAGTCACGGGCTTTAAATGTGTGTTGGGTGTGCTTTTGATGTCTGGTGCAGACCTGCCCTGGATGCTCACTGAACTCAGACATTTTGGGGGAATCCCAAACCAAGAGTTAAGAGCACATGGCCACCCAAAATGCAGCCCTTTGGCCTGAAAACAGTTCCCTGCCGCGGTTTAGGAGGATGTGCTGGCCGTGCATTTCAGGTTTTATCCTTCCGCAGGCAAGGAAAGCAAAAAAAGAACAAAACCCTGAGCGTCGTTAATCATAAGCCACGCTCCCCAAAGAGAAACAAACAATGCATAGAAATTGCTTCCTGCTTTTTTCGGATGCCCCTGAAGCACTATCAAAGCATTTAAAAAATCACTCCTTCCCCGCCAGCTCCAAAATATCCCAGCCGACAATTAAGAGCGTCTTGCAAAGGTGAGGCTTTGAATGGGGAAAAGAAGGTGAGCTTTAACCCCCGGGGAAGAGGTCATTCAAAACCCCAGCTTCCTGGTCTGGGACCAGCTGTCAACATGGCCAAAAACCAGCGCCTGCACCTCTTCAAAAGCCATTCAGGTTGGTGGAGGGAGTAGCTTTCTCATCACAACAACCTTGCGAGGTAGGCTGAAGCTATTTAATTTCAAATTTGCGGCTGGGTGAGGTTTCTGGGCGGAAATGGAAGAGTGGGAAATTCTGTTGTGAAGTTTCAGTATTATTAAATTTATTTAAAGCCTCTTTCTGTTAAAAAAAAAAAAAGACTCAGGGCTCCTTGCAACAGGTGAGGATATGCAAATATTAAAATAAAAAAAGGATAATATAATGTAACCACCAACAATTCTTTAAAAAAAAACCACCCACCATTTTGTGGTCACACACTGTTCCAACCTGGAGACACGAACAGCAGCCAAGTTGTGTTTTTTTAACCACATACAGAGGACTTTTTTAAATACTTTCTTCCAACAGAAACCTGAACCTGGTGGGGGACAGGAGCAAAAAACCAGCCTAACAGGTTGGAGTAGGATAAGGGAAAGGGGGGGAATTAGTTTGGGAAGAAAATAAAGTCAGCTTCTTTGCCAAAACACTGGACTGTGAAGCCAGTATAAAAGGGATTTTTTTTCCACCAGGATCTCAAGAACTTGGCAGCCAATCCTGAGGTTGCGATCCTAGGCTTACCTGGGAGCAAGTCCCATTGAACTCAGTCGGGTTGCTTCCGAGTAGATAAGATTGCATTGTCATGGGGTAAAGAACATTACAAATCTGGCTGTGATTATGGCAGAACTGACGAAATGTGCTATCTGGAAAGGGAGGTGTGTTCTGAATATTTCCCTCAGGTGTACACACACTTACACGATGATGCAGCCAAACCCCACGCAAGAGGTTTTATATCAAGGAAAGTAGCAGGAAAATCTAGCAACCGTGAGCGAACTTTACATTTTATTTTATTTTTAGGGCAGTAATCCCCAACACCTTCCCCAGAGGTGAAATAAGGACAGCATTTTTATTATCAGAGACAGAGATATGCCAGTCCCTGGGTGCCACTGCCTTCCGATCTGTGAAATGGGTATATTTTAAACCAGGGGTGTTTGCGGAGGTGGACTTTTGCGACAGGGACAAGGTTTCTCAAATGACGCATCTGTGACAAGGTCAACGCAAAGACCAGCAGGTGACCTCAATTCGATCACCTCTCCGTTTCTTGACAGGTGGCTAAACTTTTCGGCTGGCGACACCCTGAAAGTATGACATTCGGACACCGCCCTTAACCAGAAGTACCAGACCCGTCACTCAAGTTTGCAGGCGAACAGTGGAATTATTCAGATTTTCGACAACTCGCAAAGGGCTCAGGTTATCATCGCCTGCCGTGGAAACTGCCACTTGAGAGTTGGAACATTAAAATTTTAAAGGCATCGCATTACAGAAGGGAGGTGCAGGATTCAGCTCATGCCAGCGCTCAAGCCGGACACCGAAGAGATTAACAAAATAAACTCACCAAGATAGATACATGCAGGGGGTCTTGTCTTTAGCAAGCGATTTCGGAGACGCCCCAGGAGGGATGTAATCTCACATAATGATCAGACATATTCTCTACGATGCGTACAGGAAAAAAATCATAGATGCTACATACAGGGATGCAGGTAGCAGCTGCCTTCTACGGAGTCAGAAAACAGGTCCATCTAGGTCAATATTGCCTACACGGACTGGCAGCAGCTCTCCAGGGTTTCAGGCAGGAAATCTTTTCCAGCCCTTCGTGGGTATGCCAGGGATTGGACTATCTGCCAATCTATGTTTGCCCGGACACTGAGGTCCAGCGCCAAGAGCCTTCTGGTGGTTCCCTCATTGCAAGAAGCGAAGTTACAGGGAACCAGGCAGAGGGCCTTCTCGGTGGTGGCACCCGCCCTGTGGAACGTCCTCCTACCAGGTATCAAAGAGAACAATAACTACCAGACTTTTAGAAGACATCTGAAGGCAGCCCTGTTTAGGGAAGCTTTTAATGTTTAATAGACAATTGGATTTTAATATTCTGTTAGAAGCCGCCCAGAGTGGCTGGGGAAACCCAGCCAGATGGGCGGGGTATAAATAATAAATTATTATTATTTATTATTATTATACGTACACCATAGGCATGAGGCACAACATACCAAGCTTCCATTTAAGTTATTTAATAATACAGTCATACCTCGGGTTACAGACGCTTCAGGTTGCTTTTTTTGGGTTACGGACCGCCGAAACCCGGAAGTACTGGAACGGGTTACTTCCGGGTTTCGGTGGTCGCGCATGTGCAGAAGCGCTAAATCATGCTTTGCACATGCACAGAAGCATCGTATCGCAACTCGCACGTGCGCAGACACGCCGCTGTGGGTTGCGAATGTGCATCCCGCACGGATCACGTTCACAACCCCAGCGTCCACTGTAATATTATTATTATAATAATTTATTATTTATAGCCCGCTCATCTGGCTGGGTTTCCCCAGACACTCTTGTTAAAAGGAGTGTGTGCCGATTGTATGACTCATACAGGATGCCTAATGTGGGGGTATAAAGACACTACAGACTTGCATTCCCCACAAAACAGCCCCATCCCATCTCATCTAGCAAACCAGTGATGTGCCAGGACATTAATATAAAAGATTCCATCAGGATTTTAGGATTCTGGGTCCGGAGGGGGCTGTTTCTTTAACGCCACAAGGCCTAGAAACTTGAACTCGCGAGCCACGTTGGTTCGTTTTTATATATTTTTAGAAACCCTTCCTTTCAGCAGGGCAAGAATTGATATCGATCGCCCTTCGTTTGCCCTCTCGGCCGTTGACCTTTGACAGCGGCTCCTGCTGAAGCCGAAAACTCCAGGGGGCTGGCCCTTGTGGATTTATTTATTTTATTCAAAAAAGGAAAAGGAAAAAGGTCAGCGGTTTAGCTAGATCTAAGTCCACCCCCCGCCCCCGCTTACTTTATCCAAACAGGAATTGACAATGGGCAAATTCTTTGCAGAAATAGCCAATTAAGCAATGAGGTCTCCCAGATGGATGCGAGGAACCGCAGCTCCCAGCAACTTAAAGGCAGCAGCCCCAGACACTGGGATATCGTTCTCCATTCATGGGGAAAACTAGAATTTCAGCCTTTACTCTAGTTTCAATCAGGTGATGGAAGGGAGAGAGGAGGACATACACCCTGAAGGTGTAAGCGGAAACCTCAAACTGAGAGAGAGAGGATGGTGGTCGAAATTCCTACAAGCACATACGAAAATCGGAGAAAAGACAAATTTTGCAGTCGCTTTGGAACGAAGGCTGCAATCCTAACCCTACTTACGTGGAAGGAAGCCTGGCTGAATTCAGGAGGTCTTATGCAGTGCTTTTTGACTAGAAAGAAAAATTGCCAGTACTCTGTACTTTTGAGAACCCCCCCAGAAAAAAAGCACCAGAAGCTGCGCTTTGGTTCCCGAACCGTTTCAGGAATCGAACAGACTCCCTGAATGGATTAAGTTCAGAAACCAAGGTTCCGCCGGATAGATTTCACAAAAGCAGCTGCGTTTTTCAATGCAAAGATGTATCGCACCAAGAAGGTCGTTCTAAATTTTAATCGTAAGAAGGGGCAGTGTTACGGGAAAGCAATTGTCAATTTCAATGCAAGTGTGTAGTTCACTTTCTGTGTGTGTGTGCGCGCGCGCATGTGTGCGTGAGTGAGAGAGAGAGCTTGACCCTATGCATCCTTACGCAGAAGTAAGCCCCAATAATGTTGACTGTATGTGTGCCTAGGATAGCAGTTTAAGGCTGAAATCTTATTTCACTGTAACTTTCCTAAACTGTTCCAAATCAAAAGCCAGTTAATTTTTTGCAAATTTGGGAGTGGGACAAGGTGGGAGGGGGGGGAGATGACCACAACAGGATTTAGCAACAGAGGGGCTTCGTGGTGAGGGGGGTTGTTTCCAGTTAGAAAAAGCGGGGGGGGGGGGGGAGTAGAGAGATAAAATGACTCCCATCTATCAGCAATGCAAAGTTTTGCTCTATATGTCAGGCAACCTGAGGCCTGCCATTTGTACCAGAGCCAGTGGTACAGATGGCCAGAGTGTTGGACCGTGACCTGGGGGACAAGGGTTTGAATCTCCACGCAGCCACTGGGTGCCCTTGGGCCAGGCACGAATCTCTTAGCCTAACCCACCTCACAGGGTTGTCGTTGAGGATGAAATGGGGAGGAGCACCTTGAGAAAATGTGGTGTACATATGAATGTAATAACAATATATAATGTTGTTGGGATTCCAAATCTCCAGCACAGCCAAACAGCCAGGAATGATAGTTCAGCAATACCTTGAGGCCATCAGGTTCCCTATCCTTTGAGAGAGAGAGAATATCTTAGCACTGCTGATATAGCTGGGGTCATTTCCTTCCTCCACCCCCACCTCAAAGCGATTTATAATAGGATTCCTTCGCATTCCAAAAGGTCACCTAGTCAAAGGCCTCTTTTAATCCCTTCCTCCCGGGGCAAAGGAGCAACACCAGCTTTGCCTTTAACTGTGGGGTTGTGTTGTTTTTAAAGAACCCTTTGCTGCTTCTTGGATGCGAAGAAAGTTGTTTTATTCATTTTATGTATCCTGAGCCTTTCCTCCAAGGATGTCCTGGTTTAATCCTCTCAGCAACCCTTCTAGGTAGGTCTGCGCAGACCCAACAGGTTAAGCTAAGAGACTGTGCGTGGGCGATTTGAACCCTGGTCTCCCAGGTACGGTGATTAGGAGTGTTGGACTAGGACCTGGGAAACCAGGGTTCGAATCCCCTTATTCAGCTATAAAGCTCGCTGGGGGGCCTTGGCCCAAGTCTCTGCATTTCAGTCTAACCTACCTCACAGGGCTATTGTAAGGATAAAATGGAGGTGGAGGGCAGAACTATGTTCATCATCTTTAGATCCCTGGAGAAAAAGCAGGATATAAATGCTGCGACAAATTAATAATAATCATCATAATAACAGAAGAGGGATTTGGAGCTTGCAATCAGGGGTTATTACAAATCTAGGCAGGAACCCTCCCAAGAGAGAGGCAAATTAATGGAAGATAAGTCTAAATAGAGCCTCCATGTTTGGACACAGTATACCTCTGATTGCCATAACTTGGACAGCCGGATCTAATCTAGCAAAACTCTCCCGTTCTCAGTAGCCATATAACGCTTGGGAATGGCACCGCCATCTTCCAAGACACACTACCTCTGAAAACTAGATGCTGCACGTCAGGCAATTGGGGGGGGGGATTTTGTGGCCCTCTTTCTAGTCACTGTGGAAAGTGGGGTGCTGGATTAATTCATTTTGCTTCAGGCCTCTGGGCTACTGTGGTTTATGCGCATAAATGCATCAGTCTGTTACTCTTCCCTTCCACCCAAAGAGTTCTGTGATGCCCATAGGCTTGCACACATCTCACTCATCTAGTTCAGGCTTCCTCAAACTCGGCCCTCCAGATGTTTTGAGACTACAATTCCTATCATCCCTGACCACTGGTCCTGCTAGCTAGGGATCATGGGAGTTGTAGGCCAAGGTTGAGAGGAAGCCTGATCTAGTTTTACAGTACTCATTTTGTGCCTCCTACCTTATAGCAATTACCAACACCAGTGTGACTCTAAAAAGGCAACCCTTTAGTTTACACACATGGGAACATTAACAGGAGGTTATTTATTGAAGAGCAAGCTTGGAGCAAGAAAAAGAGAGAGACAGGCCTGCCTTCACAATCAAAAGCATCCCTTGCAGTAAAACAGTGCAATGACCAGAGAGCTAATAAAAGGAGGATTTTATCCTGAGTTGGTGGTTTTTGGAGCCATCAGTCACCAATGCCATACACGTCGCATCAAAATAAACCATCCCCAAAACTGCTCAAAGTTTGAAGCCTTAGCTAACACAAACAGACCCCCCTTCCAGGATCAAAGTCCCTTTTTGGCTGAATATACACTACCAGCTTTAAAAAAACAGCTAGGTTATTCTTTTTCCTCAATTTGGATCAAAGCTGCAGCAGAATACAGTATTTCAAAAGGAATGACGGGCTAAGATACGGCTTTTGGCTGACATCTTGTGTGCACCAACCTTGGTCAAGAGGGCAGCCTCAGAGCGGCTTCCACGCATGAGGTTTGTGGCTCCCAGTGCAATCCTGATTTACACCAGAGAAAAGCCACTAGTGGGTTCTTCCCATGGTATTCTGAAGGTGCATCTAACTTAAAACCTTCTCTAGCCCTTCTGGGTCCGTTTATAGTTACGACAGCAGAAAACACCACCTTCTTTCCTGCTATCCCGCACTAACCCATCAGGCAAACAGACCTACGTTGACGCAAGATGTGATGGAATAACACAGTGCAAATCCCAAAGAATGTAAAAGAACACTTCCAATCCCTATTCCCACTTTACGTGGAAGGAAACCGAGCAAAGATTTCAAAGTTCCCAGGCACCAGAACCAGGCATCAACATTTAGGCTCCTGGAATTTCTGCCGGCTCTTGCTAGCCAGCCCCACAAAGAGGCCAGTCCACACCGTTCAGAAAGCAGCATGCCAGCAAAGAATTCCTCCCCAGAGTTATCTCAGTTGGCGTTTTTTAAAGGTGTTCCACTATGGGAAAATATAGCCAGAATGGAAGATAGAGGCAGCACAGCCCCACCCCGGGACAGCAATCTTGGAAGGGAAGGGGGGATTTGAGACGAGGGGAAGCAAAATTCCAGGTGTGGGGTGTAGCTGTAGGGGGAATTCAGTGTGCACAGGGCAGAACATCAGGATTACAATTGTGTTTTGTGTGTGTATGTGTGTGAGAGAGAAAGTGTCAGGCTGTGACAGCTTGTGGGGGCATTCACTGGGGCAGGAACAGTAACCATAAACTCACTGTGTGTGTGTGTGTGTGTGTGTACACACAGGAAGTATTTATCACAAATGGTGTACCACACCCCTAGATGGTGGGAGTATAAAACCAGAAACAGCACCAAGAGGATTGTATTCAATGTTAGTTCCACTCTAGAAATTAACTAACAGTGCCAGATTTGGGGCAACCTCAGGGTGCTGAGCTGAGGGGGCGCAAAACAATAATACATAAAAAAAGGAATTATTGTGAAAATAATAAATATTTAGAGGCGGGCATCAAATTTGTCCTTGCTTCAGGCACCAGATTACCAAAGTCCACCCCTGTGACTAACGCAAGTCCATGAATTCTAATGGGTCAAATTGGAACTTATCTGGATGCAACCCAGAAATCCCAGTGATAAAATCAGTGTTAGGTAGGTACTTAAGTTGGGGACAGGCAGACAGACAGTGTCCCCTGAAGACTGGAGAGGGTGGGCAGGCATGGTCCCCGAGAGCACTGGTCTTCAACCAGCAGGTTTGGAGCCACTACCGATTCCCGGATCAATCCAATGCACGTTTGGGTTTTAAAAGGGGGTCTTGGCTCTGAAAAAGTTGAAGAGGAGTACAAACCCCAAACAGAGCGCAGCTGGGCCAGGAGAGAGAGAGAGAGAGCGTGGATTTCTTTCCAAGGAAACATAGTAATTCTTTAAAAGGCGGCGGGGAGGGGGGACACCAATAGCAGCTGGAAGCCGGAGGGCTTATAACAATTAACAATTAATTAATGATTAATAATAATAATAATCCACAAACTCCCCCGGGACGGAAAGGAGATATAGTAGCTAAGGTGGAGGGCTGAGATGGGGGGAAAATGAGAATGCGGGGGTCCAGCACCCTAACCACCCCCTCCCACAAATAAAAGAGGGAAAAGAGCGGCCGTCCCCGCTTGGGGACAGTGAACAGGGGAAGGGTAGAAACTAAGGTGGGGGGCGATGCCCATAAAAGGAAATGGGATGGGGCGCACGGCTGGGACCGCTGCTTTCAAAAGGAGGGTGGGAAGGGAAGGAGAGCGCGTTATTCGCAAGCAAAAAGGGGGGTTCGCCCCCCCTACTCACCCTCCTGGTTCCTCCTCGGCCGCCCCACCTGCCCCGCTCGCCTCTCACACCTTCTGCGCCTCTGCCCGGGCGGGCGCAACCTGTTACCTGAGCCAGGCGCCGGGGCCACGCCCACGCCGCTCCCCATTGGCTCCGCCGCGCTGGGAGGCCCGGCCCCTTCGCTCGCCCCCCTCCCTCCCCGGGCGACCACGCCCCCTCCTCCTCCACTTCGCCCCCCCCGCTCTTCTTTCTCCCCTTCCGCGAGCTCGGTGGGCGTGGCATAAGCGTCTGACGTCACCAGGCGGGAATGGAGCGGGGAGAATAAAAAATGGCGGCCGAGTTTCGGGCGAGGGGGCGGGGCTGGAAGGAGCCCTTAGCAACCGGGCAGTGAGGCTGCCTGGGCCTTAGCAACCAGGCCAGGCCTTGGCCTTTCAGAAGAAAGGGCGTTTTATTTTTTGAAATGTGTTGTTTTCAAAGAGCCTTTGTTTTGGCTAAGTCTAGAAAGCATCTTTTTAGAAACTGGAAATAAAGATAGCTGTGTTGTGTTTATATTATACACACACACACATACAGTATATATATGAATACATACATATGTGCATATATATGTATGTATGTATATATTCATATATGTATATATATATGTGTGTGTGTATATATATATATATATATATATAGCTTTATTTTATATTATACACACACACATATATGAATACATACATATGTGTATATATATATGTATGTATGTATGTATTCATATATGTATATATATTTGTGTGTATGTATATATGTACATATATATATATACATATATATATATGCTACGAAAGCATATATATATATGTATATATGCACATATATGTATATATGCATCTTAAAAAGCAGAGACATCACCTTTGCCAACAAAGGTCTGTATAGTTAAAGCTCTGGTTTTCCCAGTAGTGATGTATGGAAGTGAGAGCTGGACCATAAAGAAGGCTGATTGCCGAAGAATGGATGCTTTTGAATTCTGGTGCTGGAGGAGACTCTTGAGAGTCCCATGGACTGCAAGAAGATCAGACCTCTCCATTCTGAAGGAAATCAGCCCTGAGTGCTCACTGGAAGGACAGATCCTGAAGCTGAGGCTCCAGCAATTTGGCCACCTCATGAGAAGAGAAGACTCCCTGGAAAAGACCCTGATGTTGGGAAAGATGGAGGGCACAAGGAGAAGGGGACGACAGAGGCCGAGATGGTGGGACAGTGTTCTCGAAGCAACCAGCATGAGTTTGACCAAACTGGGGGAGGCAGTGGAAGACAGGAGTGCCTGGTGTGCTCTGGTCCAGGGGGTCACGAAGAGGTGGACACGACTCAACGACTAAACAACAAGGGTGCTGAGAGTTCATAGGAGATCTCTGTTCCCCCTTCCCAGAACTACAACTCTGAGAGATCAGAGCACACCTGGAGGTACAATTCCCAGAGGTCAGAGCACACCTGGAATCCTGTGTCCAGTTCTGGGCACCACAATTTAAGAAGGATGTTGACAAGCTGGAAGGTGTGCAGAGAGGGCAACCAAGATGATCAAGGGTCTGGAAGCCAAACCTGATGAGGAATGGTTGAAGGAGCTGGGCATGTTTAAGCCTGGAAAAGAGGAGACTGAGAGGAGATAGGATAGTCATATTCAAATATCTCAAGGGCTACTGCATGGAAGATGGAGCAAGCTTCTTTTCGCCTGCTCTGGAGGGTAGGACTTTTTAAAAATAAAAAATGGCCTGTGTATATATATATAATCCATTTAAAAAACACAGGCCATTTTTTATTTTCCAAAAGTCGAAATTGTGAGGCTTAATGAAGGTCTTCAGGGTGACACAGGAACCTTTTGTCATTTTGCAACAACACACTGTCAAAGCTACAGTGGGTGAGGGAGGTGAAAGCACTCTGGACATGCTCGATGGAACTCTTATTTTTGTTTTGCATATTCCAAGGCTGGATCTTGGCCTCACAAACTGGCTGGGCCGCTGCCTGGGTCAAAACTGAAGCCATGCCGAATCCCCACAGCTGGGAGATTGACATGTGGTCAGCAGCGACTCTTGCTAGATGACCAGCCTGTCAAAAACTGAAGGGTTGGTGGGTGAAGAAGAACCCCACTCAGTTCCCTCATATCCCCCTTTCCTTGACTCTTGGTGGCTCTCCACGAGGCCAGAATGGCATTTTGTCTTAATTAAGCCGGGTTTGACTTGGGGGCCGCCAGTTCCCGACCCCCTGTTTAAAAATGGCTGCATGGGCAACTCCAGGAAAAGTTCTCAAGCCGAACTTCTTATGTCCGGGCAAAGAGTATTTCAGGACAGCTGGCACCGGCGAAGGATACTCTTCCCCAAGAGGGATGAGGCCATTGAAGACGAAGCCTTTTCCGCTCAGGATCGATGTATGAACTCCGCAACCCTCTTGCAAAGAAACAAACAGCGCTTCAGACATGGCCGTGGCTGACCCCTTTCGGATAGCATGTCGATTTGATTTTGGGTAGTGAGCCCAGAAGTTAAGGAAACATTGCCGTGAGCCACATCTGAGGGCGCCGGGGAGATCAGATTAGATCCTTGATGAGGAAAGCCGAAGTTTAAAGAGACGTCTGCAGCTACGGCCGCCCGGGAAATTCTCCTGTCTAAACTGCAACCAGATTTAAGATTCTTCTTGACACTTTCTGGCTCAACCAGTCATTAATTTCGGGGTTTTTAAAAGATATATATATAATTGCAATGTTTATTATTCACTGCTCACAGTCCGTAATAAACAGCTTAGGGCAGCAAACATATGGTGCCAGTCTAGTTTGGCTTCAAAACAGCCCTGCAAGGGTGGCTAAGCTAAGAGACAGCGATTTGTCCAGGGCTTTTCTCATTTGTTTAATAACAGGATTAGGATTTGAACGCAGGTCTTTGCAACCCAGGTTCAAGACTCTGTTTGCTATGCCACAGGCTCAGCAGTCTATCATCGTTTCATTATTTGCTGCTAACCTTTTATTATTGTTTTTCTAGGCAAATTCAAAGCAGCAACTGGCTGCATGTCCATTTCAGATTGCTGCAGGCTGCTCCGCGCTGCCTTGCAAAAGGGTTCTGTGTAGCTCCAAAGCTTTCATGCTCCCGAAGTATGACACAGACCTAAACTGGTCTAGTCAAGAGATTTAACTTCCTTTGTGTCTCCTATTCCTATAAAGCCCTCTACTGTGTGCTACCTGGAGTAACAGCAGCACTATGAATGAAGGGATCCACTGCCTCTCACTCTCTGCTCCAGCCTCCCCGCCTACCAAACCAGCGACACCTAATCTTGCACTGTTATGTGTCAGGTGGAATTGGAGCAGTCCATTATTCCCGATTGAGGGGCAAGGCACCTTCAGCCACCGTCAGAGGAGAAAACTCCTGTTGCACATCTCTGTGAGAGTCCCTGTTCTGAGCTCCTGCTCTGCTTCCTTCAAATAAGGAGGTCCAGCTCCGAGGGCCTTCTGGCGGTTCCCTCTCTGTGAGAAGTGAAATTACAGGGAACCAGGCGGGGGGCCTTCTCGGTGGTGGCGCCTGCCCTGCGGAACGCCCTCCCACCAGATGTCGAGGAAATAAACAACTACCTGACCTTTAGGAGACATCTGAAGGCAGCCCTGCTTAGGGGCGTTTTTAATGTCTGGTGTTTTAATGTATTTTTAATCTTTTGTTGGAAGCCGCCCAGAGTAGCTGGGGAAACCTAGCCAGATGGGCAGGATACAAATAATAAATTATTATTATTATTAATATTATTCTTAATGTCTGATGTTTCAATGTATTTTTAATCTTTTGTTGGAAGCCGCCCAGAGTAGCTGGGGAAACCTAGCCAGATGGGCAGGATACAAATAATAAATTATTATTATTATTATTATTAATAATATTAATGTATGATGTTTTAATGTATTTTTAATCTTTTGTTGGAAGCCGCCCAGAAAATCTGGGAAAATCTGGCCAGATGGGTGGGCTATGCACACATGTTATTGTTGTTGTTGTTGTTGATGATGATCTCATCATCATCATCACACCCACAAATACAGGAGATGCTCTCAATAACCGTGGGAAGTTCCTACTCTTACTAGCTCTAAAATATGTGGAAAGTGTGTGTAAAAGCGAAGTTGTGCTTCCAGCTCAGTCCAGAAACTAGTCTGCCGCAGGTAAGTTGGGCAAGAATCACCATGCAACCCTTTGCAGCCAACAGAACAAATGCCGGTCACCATGGTCACTTGCCTGTCAACATAGAGGGGGAAAATAAGAAGATAATGCTCAACAGCAGGGAACATTTGGATCACTCGATTTGGACCCGTCACATTCCCTTCAGTTTCTACACCGTTGGTGATGCTGGCACAGCCCCGGAGAAGCTTTGCACAGTCTGGTTTGAGCATTACCGCTCCTGACACCTGGATGCAGAGCTCACCGATTCCCCTTCCAGGCGGCAATGCAAAGACGGCACGCCACCTCTCACCTTGGGCTCCTGTCGGGTCTGTCTCCTTCCCTTGCGCTGACCATTTTATCACCTGCCGCCACTGCCAAGCGTTCCCCCGAAGGGCCCCTTCCTCCGCACCAGGCAGCAGCGGAGAATGGCGGAAAAGAACAGCCGGATCGACAGGGCAGAGGTGGGCAAAGAACAGGTATGCCTCGCTCTGGACCAGCCTGTGTTTTCACGGTGGTGGAGAAGCCTGCTCTGCTTTTCTGCCCTGGGCCTTGCATACACACAACGCCCCAGGAGCCGGACGGCTCGCTGCAGAACGACGCATCCCTCTCCTTTGGCCCTAACTAATTTGCCAGACCCGTCGCCGGAGAGAACAAATTAAGAACAAGTGTTTATTGTCTGCCGCTGCGGTAGGGGAGCCTGTTCTGTCTCTCCGGAGCAGCAGTCGGGAAGTTTGAACCCGGCTCCCACAACAGATGGAAGTAGGGAATGTGGTTCTTCCATCATCCCCACAGTGGCTGCACCGGTTGCATTCATATGCTCTGCTGTCATTGGTCCTGCATGGTTTTAAAAGTAAGGCAGCACCAAAAAAAGGTTATACTACGAAATCTTGGACGCGGGTGGCGCTGTGGGTAAAACCTCAGCGCCTAGGACTTGCCGATCGCATGGTCGGCGGTTCGAATCCCCGCGGCAGGGTGCGCTCCCATCGTTCGGTCCCAGCGCCTGCCAACCTAGCAGTTCGAAAGCACCCCCGGGTGCAAGTAGATAAATAGGGACCGCTTACCAGCGGGAAGGTAAACGGCGTTCCGTGTGCTGCGCTGGCTCGCCAGATGCAGCTTGTCACGCTGGCCACGTGACCCGGAAGTGTCTGCAGACAGCGCTGGCTCCCGGCCTATAGAGTGAGATGAGCGCACAACCCTAGAGTCTGGCAAGACTGGCCCGTATGGGCAGGGGTACCTTTACCTTTAAGAAATCTTAGCAGCGGCAACACCATCTTAAGCAGTCTGCTGGGAACACTTAAACCTTGGGCGGTGTGGACTGCTCCCTCTGTGGAGCCGACTGGCAAGAGTCAGAAGAAAATCCAGGAGCTTAAAAGTCAATGTCTGATGGGGGGGGGGGGAGTCCTCAGGCCTTCTGTTTGCTTGTACACAAACCAAAGCAAATAGCAGGTCCGTTTCCTAATCAGGTGTCTCAAGAGCTCTGTAGATCAGATCAGATCAGAAGGAAATACCAACATGATTCTTCCACCCTAGTGAAACCAAAGTCCAAAACTCCCTCAAGAGTGTGGACTGCGCAGCTTTTACAATCCAGTAGTTCAGCGAGTCCCATGGAGAGTCCCATGGACTGCAAGAAGATCCAACCTCTCCATTCTGAAGGAAATCAGCCCTGAGTGCTCACGGGAAGGACAGATCCTGAAGCTGAGGCTCCAAGACTTTGGCCACCTCGTGAGAAGAGAAGACTCCCTGGAAAAGACCCTGATGTTGAGAAAGATTGAGGGCACAAGGAGAAGGGGACGACGGAGGACGAGATGGTGGGACAGTGTCCTCGAAGCTACCAGCATGAGTTTGACCAAACTGCGGGAGGCAGTGGAAGACAGGAGGGCCTGGCGTGCTCTGGTTCAGGGGGTCATGAAGAGTCGGACACGACTAAACAACTGAACAACAACAACAACAGTTCAGTGAACTGCTGACTCTTTCAAGACACCTGATAATTGTTGCAGTTGAAAATCCTATTACATACAATACACTTACACATGAGAAAAGTCCTGCCGGATCAAGACAAAGGTCCATCTAGAGTTTTTAAAGCAGAGGTTAGATGGCCATCTGTCAGAGATTATTTAGCTGTCATTCCTGCACTGCAGAGGGTTGGACTGGATGACCCTTAGGACAATTCTACGATTCTGTTATCCTTCTCTTGGAGTAGCCAAGTAAATTGAAACTGCAAACCGGACCTGAGAGCAATAATGTTCTCACCACTTGCAGTTCCCAGCAACTGGTATTCAAAGGAATACTCCCTCTGAAAGTGAAGACAGAACAAAACCATCGTGGAAGCAGGTAAAAGGTAAAGGTAAAGGACAGTTAAGTCCAGTCAAATTCGACTAATGGGTGCGGTGCTGATCTTGCTTCAGGCCGGGGGAGCCGGCGTTTGTCCACAGACAGCTTTTCTGGGTCATGGGGCCAACATGACTAAATCACTTCTGGCGCAACAGGACACCGTGACGAGTGCCAGAGTGCAGAGAAATGCCATTTACCTTCCCGCCGCATTGGTCTCTATTTATCTACTCACACTGGTGTGCTTTCGAACTGCAAGGTTGGCAGAAGCTGGACCGCCGGCCTTCCAATCGGCAAGCCCAAGAGGCTCAGTGGTTTAGACCACAGCACCGTTGCAAGTGCAATTAATTTAATTCACAAACTGTATGTGAATCGCCGGAGTGTGGAATGTTAATCTCTTCCTCGGATACGCCACTCTGTTCAACTGGCTTTTTTAAAAGAGTTGTTGTTAAAGTTTTTCTTGTGCTGCAAAACAAACAAATAAACAAGGAACAGAAAATATAGAACCTGCACTTTTAAGGTCAAATCAACCCTGTATTGACAACCTCTCCCTGCAGCAATCATACACCATCGAACTTTTTCCCCTTCAGGCTGTGGGAATCCTGTACCAAACCACACCAGTTTGGAACGACGATCCTGGAGGGTAAAGGGTGGAAGCCAGCCAGCTCCCATTCTTCCGCAGCCCCACAAGCGATTTGCTGCAGCGCATCATTCCAGAAACCTTGTCACCCAAATTATGCTCTGGGCTGGGTAATCAGCAGCTCGTTAACCTTAATCATATCACCGCACTGTCACTTTCTTTTCTGCCTGTGTAAGACGGCTGGGGGGGGGGGGGAGTGCAGGGGGGACGGAAACGGACCAACCACAATTGTTTGGCGCCATCACTCACGAGAACGCCTCCGTGCGACACTGCCAGCTTTTTCTTGGGATGGCGAAGGCCAATCCTCTAATTGGAAGCAGGGAAAGTTCAACAGGAGAGACCCCGAGGGGGGGGCAGGCATCAGCTGTGCGCAAACGGCAAAAGAAGAACAACGCAGCATTATGCTTTCCCCACTTCTCTGTGCAGTGACGGCATTTTGAAGGGTCCGCTGCAATCTTTTTTCCTGCGCAGAGGGGCATTTGAAGAGCCCTGCGGGATCAGGCACAAAGGAGCGTCTCCACCCCCATCTTTCTGCCTGGACACTGAGGTCCAGTGCCAAAGTCCTTCTGGCGGTTCCTTCCCTGCGAGAAGCCAAGTTACAAGGAACCAGGCAGAGGGCCTTCTCGGTGGTGGCACCTGCCCTGTGGAATGCCCTCCCATCAGATGTCAAAGAGAAGAACAACTACCAGACTTTTAGAAGACATCTGAAGGCAGCCTTGTTTAGGGAAGCTTTTAATGTTTGATGCATTACTGTATTTTAATATTTTGTTGGAAACCCAGTCAGATGGGCGGTGTATAAATAATAAATTATTATTATTATTATTATTATTATTATTATTATTATTATTATTACTATATAAGCTGTCCACCATCCTGTTCTAACAGTGGCCAAATTGATGTCCCCATTGGCGTGCGGTCAGTGCAATGGGGAACTAGAATAGTCTCCTAAATGCTTCCCTGGTGCCTCCTTCCCAAAGCCCAGGAAGCTTCTACCCAGCTTAGGGAGGGAGGTAAAAGGTAAAGGTAAAGGGACCCCTGACCGTTAGGTCCAGTCGTGGATGACTCTGGGGTTGCGGCGCTCATCTTGCTTTACTGGCTGAGGGAGCCGGCGTACAACTTCCGGGTCATGTGGCCAGCATGACTAAGCCGCTTCTGGCGAACCAGAGCAGCACACGGAAACGCTGTTTACCTTCCCGCTGGAGTGGTACCAATTTATCTACTTGCACTTTGACGTGCTTTCGAACTGCTAGGTTGGCAGGAGCGGGGACCGAACAATGGGAGCTCACCCCGTCGCGAGGATTCGAACTGCCGACCTTCTGATCAGCAAGTCAGTGGTTTAACCCACAGCGCCACCCGCGTCCCTTCTAGGGAGGGAGGAGCAATGCTCAAATGTGTGACAGAACATTTGCAAGCTGGCGCCTCTGGTCCTAACTGTCTCCCTTTGAAAAAGTTCACCGCATGCCCCTGAGTGCCCCTGTGGGAAACCCACTTGCAAAAGCTGAGCTCATCAGCAACTCTCCCCTTCTGCGGTTTCCAGCGTGTCATGTTCAGAGGTACCTGCTTCCAACAGTGGAGAGTCCTCTGCTGTTGTAAACAAAATAAAGGTAAAGGTAAAGGAACCCCTGCCTGTACGGGCCAGTCGTGTCCGACTCTAGGGTTGCGTGCTCATCTCGCTCTAGAGGCCGTGAGCCGGCGCCGTCCGAAGACACTTCCGGGTCACGTGGTCAGCATGACGTAGCTGTAGCTGGCAAGCCAGCACCAGAGCAGTGCACGGAAACGCCGTTTGCCTTCCCGCTGGAGCGGTACCTATTTATCTACTTGCACTTTGACGTGCTTTCGAACTGCTAGGTGGGCAGGAGCTGGGACCAAACAACGGGAGCGCACCCCGCTGCGGGGATTCGAACCGCCGACAATGCGATTGGCAAGTCCTAGGCACTGAGGTTTTACCCACAGCGCCACCTGCGTCCCTGTAAACAAAATAATCCGCCCTTTTTCCTTTATGGGGTATCCAAGGGCCCGTACAGAGTCCTTACGTAGGTTCCCTATTGGTAGGAGAAAGTAACAGAGGCCAAGCAGAGAATATTGAGAAGCAAAGCAGCTCGTAAGCCTGATCTTTACTGATCTGTTGCAACAGGGTGCTCCCCTCAGACGCAGGAAAGGAGGAGGAACCCAGAACCAAGGTGTGCCTACCCTTATATATAGACATTTTAAATTCCCTGCCCTGGAGCTCAAGACCACCCCTCTATACATCATACATACATCACAGAAAGGGTGTAACCCAAGACCACCACCCCCACATACCTACATCACAGAAAAGGCGGTCTACAGCAGAAATCTGAGTGCAGTTGTTGATCTCGTCTGACAGGTTACCTGTTAATGCTCACTTGATTGGATACCCTGGGGAGCCTGGCCTGTCTTTTAATGATAAATGCTTAGTTCCTGAGCCAGGTCACGGGCTCACCCTATTCAAACAAAGACATACCCTCAAGACAGGATTTGTGAAGGAGAAGACAATGAGGAGGCTTTTCCATTTTCCTTTGACCTCGCAGGAAAAAAAAACATTTGGTCAGTTTGGGAATCAAAAATGCTTTCAGGTCGGTCTTCCTTGTGCTGATGTCTGTACGTGCTTGTTTGGTACATTTATGAACATTTATTATATAGCTAAGACTTCAAATTCTTATCGCACTGCCTTCTTACTTATGAGTGCCTCTAAGTTCAACAGCAAGGAGCAAACAGACCCGGGGGCATCACAGGTGTGCAAAAAGTACTATTTGTCCTGCTTGCAGGCTGGCCACTGCTAGAAAAGGATGGGGGGCTTAGATGGGCCTGATCCAGGATGCTGTTTTCTGTTCTGACGATGGAGGGCTCTTGCCTGTGGAAATCTGATTGGCCCCAGCGAAAATAGGCTTGCTGGACCACTTGGGCCTCTGGTCAGATCCGACAAAGCTCTTCTCCTTACGCACTTTTGCCAGTTCCCCCCTCCAGGAAAAACAGCCTGCTGTTGGAGCCAGCTGCAGAAATCTGTACCTCTCTGGATGCCTTCCAAGTGACAAGCTGTTTCCAGGCCTTAGCCGAGGTGGCTGGCTAAGAGCCATCCCAAAACCTAGCGAGCAAGCAGATTCGGCTCGCTGGTGCCTATTAAAGAAAATATGTAAGTCTTTTGTCTGATTAATAGCCAGAAAGAAAGAAGAATTGGTCTCCGTAAGCATGATATCTGCAACACCGCTGTTGGCCTTTTTAAAAAATAATAATAATAAAGACCGGGGGGTGCAAGGTAGGAGGGGAAGTTAATTATATCCTGTCAAGAGGGGAAAGTGAAACAAAATGTTAGGTTCAGGTTCCTCCAGTTGCTTCCACAAGGCCCTACCCACATGCTTGGCCACGAAGGACAAAGTCACAACTGCAGGTCAGGAATGTGTGGGCGTTGTAAAACAAACGTAAACAACCTTTATGGGCGTTGTAAAATGTGAAATGAAAAGCAGGTGGGAAATAGGCGGGGTGAGATCTTGTTAGCGTGGCCTCCTCCTTGTTCAGTTTACAGGTGTATTATTCAGCTATGGTTATTTATCAGGTGTGAATGCTCCTTAAAACTAGGCCACGCATTTGTTGTTGCAGAAAGGACTAGAAACAGGAGCAGGCTCATCTAGTTCATCACAGTGACCAAATACCCCTGAGGTGCTTGGAATAATAATAATAATAATAATAATAATAATAATAATTTATTATTTGTACCCGTCCCATCTGGCTGGGTTTCCCCAGCCACTCTGGGCGGCTTCCAACAAAGATTAAAAATACATTAAAATGTCACACATTAAAAGCTTCCAAAAACAGGGCTGCCTTCAGATGTCTTCTAAAAATCTGGTAGTTTTTCTCTTTGACATCTGGTGGGAGGGAGTTCCACAGGGCGGGCGCCACCACCAAGAAGGCCCTCTGCCTGGTTCCCTGTAACCTGGCTTCTCGCAGCGAGGGAACCGCCAGAAGGCCCTCGGACCTGGACCTCAGTGTCCGGGCAGAACGATGGGAGTGGAGACGCTCCTTCAGGTATACTGGGCCGAGGCCATTTAGGGCTTTAAAGGTCAGCACCAACACTTTGAATTGTGCTCAGAAATGTACTGGGAGCCAATGTAGGTCTTTCAGGAGTGGTGTTATGTGGTCTTGGCGGCCGCTCCCAGTCACCAGTCTAGCTGCCGCGTTCTGGATTAGTTGTAGTTTCCAGGTCACCTTCAAAGGTAGCCCCACATATAGCGCATTGCAGTAGTCCAAGCAGGAGATAACCAGAGCATGCACCATTCTGGCAAGACAGTCTGTGGGCAGGGAGGGTCTCATTCTGCGTACCAGATGGAGCTGGTAAACAGCTGCCCTGGACACAGAATTAACCTGCGCCTCCATGGACAGCTGTGAGTCCAGAATGACTCCCAGGCTGCGCACCTGGTCCTTCAGGGGCACAGGTACCCCATCCCAGGTAGACTGCCTCTAGACCTGGGGTTCCACAAGGACATCACAGAACGCTGCAGCTGGGTCAGGCCAAAGGGATCTAGTATAGGATCCTGTTCTCCCACCCAGATGCCCCAAGGGGAAACTTGAAAAGAGAACATGACCGCAACAACACTCTGCCACTCACAGTCCCCAGCCAACTGGTATTCAGCGACATCCTCCTGACACTGGAGTTAATAATAAAGCAACGATTGATTTGCAGCTATTGATAGCCTTATCCTCTGTGAGTTTACTTATCTAATCCCCGTTTTAAAGCCATTTAAAATGCATCTGTAAGCAAATTCCAGACTTTGACTGTGAAACAAGACATCTTTTTTTTCTTTTTTAAACTTTTATTTTCAATGCGAAATTACAGCAAAAATTACAAAAATTGAATGCAAAATAAAGCAGTGCAAATAAGAAAAAAAGACAAGAAGAAAAACAAACAAACTAAAAACAAAAACACACATCTACAAATAAAACCCTATCATCATTCTAATCATTACGTACATATACACATATTGACTTCCTTCCTTTGTTCTAAGACCTCAAATCTTTGCAGGTTTAAAGAAAGAGAAAAATGGTGCAAAAAGTATAAAGATAGAGGTAATCTACATTAGACACAACAATTTAGAAAGATTAAAAATTTCGAAACAAGACAGCTTCTTGTCCATCCTGAATGTCATTTGGAACACTTTGCAGTTCTAATATTATGAGATAGAGAAAAGCACTTATTCTGCAACACAAAAAAACCCACAATTTAAATATTCTAGATTGCACCCAGTAGCAGACCCCATTAAAAACAACGGGTGATACTAACGTGGGTCTTTTCATTCCAATAAGCATAACTTAGTTGTATACAATCATCTTTGCTAGGAGAAAGTTGTTCCTCATTTCTTTATTACAGGAAAGTACTGTATATTTCGCATATTTGGAATGCTTAAAATTAAATCAAGATGGTTTCATTCCACTCACATTCCAAAAGAGGGATAAGCAGATAGAAGCATCAAGACAATTCACCTCTTATCTTTAAAGGCTAAAAAAGGAAAGAAAGTCTCCCATATCTAGGAGAGATTTGCAGAGACTTCGTTTTCAGTGTGTGGGGAGCCCAGCAGGGGCAAAGTGTAGGCGGCAGCAAGGAGGAACACGTGTTTTGTCCCACATTAGATTTCTGAAAAAAGAAATAAAAATATTTGTCTTATTGATGCTCCCGACTTACAAATAATGCTTTCTATTTGACTGAAGTTGGCTGTATTGGTTTTGACAGAGTGAAGCTTGCACTTAACTCCACTGCAAGACACATTTTAATTTCCAGTTTACAATTACGTCGCAATTTATGAGAAATGTCTGCTCTTCCCAATAATCCTGGCATAGCCTCTAATCCCTCGGCAAATGACTTTACCCAATATAGCCGCCATCCCCTAAATCAATCTTCTGTTCCTATAGTTCTGGGCACCTCTCCATTTAAAGGATATTGCAGGGTTGGAAAATATTATTTTAAAGGGCAAGCAAAATATTCCTCCTCAGTTCAGGATGCAGTGATGGCTACCAACTTGGGTGGTTTGAAAGAGGATTAGACGAATTCCTGGAGGATCAAGTTATCAGTGATGACTAGCCGTGATGGCAATGTTCTGCCTCTGCAATCAGAGGCAGGAATGCGCCTGAATATCAGTTGAAGGAAAACAGGATGCGGGTGGCGCTGTGGTCTAAACCACTGAGCCTCTTGGGTTTGCCGATCAGAAGGTCGGTGGTTCGAATCCCCGCAACGCAGTGAGCTCCCGTTGCTCGGTCCCAGCTCCTGCCTACCTAGCAGTCTGAAAGCACACCAGTGCAAGTAGATAAATAGGTACCACTCCGGCGGGAAGGTAAACGGCATTTCTGTGCACTCTGGCACTCATCACATTCCTCCATGTGCCAGTAGCGGTTTAGTAGTCCTGCTGGCCACATGACCCGGAAAGCTGTCTGTGGACAAACGCCGGCTCCCTCGGCCTGAAAGTGAGATGAGTGCCGCAACCCCATAGTTGCCTTTGACTGGACTTAACCGTCCAGGGGTCCTTTACCTTTTTACCTGCCCGAAGGAAAACATAGAAGGGGAGAGGGCTGTTGTGGTTGAATCCTGAGGGTTTCCCACTGAGGCATCTCTGTGCCTACTGGGAGAAGAGGATACTGGGAGACCAGTACTTGGGCCTCTGGCCTGATCGAGCAAGAGGGATCTTCTGATGTACCCATGGAACCTCCAGGTTCAAAAGCAGTCTACCTTGATTACTAGGTTATTAGGAGCATTTGACCATGGTGTGAACAGGAAGTCAGACTAGGTGGATCAATGGCCTGATCCAAATGGACTCTATAGCTATCTATATCTATATCATCTATATCTATATCTATATCTATATCATCTATATCTATCTCTATATCTCTATATCATCTATATCTATCTCTATATCTATCTCTATATCTATCTCTATATCTATCTCTATCTCTATCTAGGGACGCGGGTGGCGCTGTGGGTTAAACCACAGAGCCTAGGACGTGCCGATCAGAAGGTTGGTGGTTCGAATCCCCGCGACGGGGTGAGCTCCCGTTGCTTGGTCCTTGCTCCTGCCCACCTAGCAGTTCGAAAGCACGTCAAAGTGCAAGTAGATAAATAGGTACCACTCTGGCGGGAAGGTAAACGGCGTTTCCGTTCGCTGCTCTGGTTCGCCAGAAGCGGCTTAGTCCTGCTGGCCACATGACCCGGAAGCTGCAGCCGGCTCCCTCGGCCAATAAAGCGAGATGAACGCCGCAACCAGAGTCATCTGCGATATTTTTATTAAATTGTCTGTTTTACAATTAGGAAAATTCATTTAAAATATCAATGACTTCCCTTCTTCTCTTTCCATGGTTCATTTTGCATAACATAAATCCCTGCATATTTTATATAAACTAAAGTATTCAGTATTCCCTTATCACATCCGTCAAAACTTGTTTACACTGTTGAATTTATCTTAATGCTCACAGCGTTTTCAAGTGTACACAATTCCCCCCATATACTGTATTCAATAAACATTTTCCAATCTTCTTTAAATGTGTGTTCTTCTTGTTTTCTTATTCCATATGTTAGGTCTGCAAGTTGCATATATTCCGTCAGTTTATGTTGCCATTCTTCTTTAGTTGGGACCTCGCTCATCTTCCATTTTGAAGCTAACAAAACACGGGCCACAGTAGTGGCATACATAAAGAACCTTTCCTTATGTTCCTAAAAAATATTTGTATTATAATAAATAAATAATAAGGTGTATAATGCAAGGAATGACATACAATATTAGAGAGAGAGAGAGAGAGAGAGAGAATGTATATATTCATTACTATTACATGAGCAAATTCCTGGAATAATAATAATAATTACAGAATATACACTTAAATACTACAGTAATGGGGAAAAGAGGTGTGGCGTTAACTGATGCCACACTCAAGATGGCGCTTCTCCATTCGAAGTAACAGGGAAAGAGCGCCCCCTCGAGGAAAGAAAGCTTCACAAACTCGTGCTCAGCTTAGACCATAGAGATTTCAAAAGGCTAGAGCGACACGTTTAGATGAAACTTCCGGCAAAATGTGAGCGTAGGCAGCAGTCGTTGCTCTAGGCGTTCGCATCTCTATGATGGAAGCGCGGGAAACTAGTTCCCTTTGAGATAGCGGAAGTACTCATAAAGTCTGCGACGGCGTTTGTCACTCTAGGCCTGCTTTGTCTACTCTACGGGCTCTAGCTAAGTTTTGAGCCACACTCAAGATGGCGACACCGGGGCGGGGGGAAATGTCCTCTTAAATTATACCGCCCCTGCGGCTCCCTTCGCACCACAACTTCCCAATATTAAAAAAGTACTTTCGTAGCTCTCTGCGCTCTGCGCTTGCTAGGACGTATGCTATATTACCTTTTTTTAAAAGTTAAAGAGATGCTTCAGTTCCGCCACACACAAAATGGCGGCTCCTCACGGTCTTCGGATTCCTGTACGGGTCGCCGCCGAGGACAAAAAACGAATCCCCGAGCGCCGCTCACGCGCAGAATGCCGGCGCCGCTTCCTGCTCAGTGACTAAGCTGCGGCTCTTCGGGGAAAGATGGAGGTTCCGGCGCCGTTCTCGCTGCCGCCGTTTTGGGCCGGTGGACCCGCTCCGGGGGCGCTTTACTCACCGCCCTGCCCGGGAAACGCGCCCGGGGTCCAGGCCGAGGGCGTCACCAGGACTCTGTAAGGGGGCTGGGGGGGGGGAGGCTGAGCGCCCCCAGTTAGGCCTCAAAGGGGGGAGAGAAAATGCGCCTGTGATGTCACCTTGCTGACGTCACACCAGGTTGCTGACGTCTCTGGGTGAGGGGTGGGCAGGAGGGAGGGTTGGGGGGGAAGAATGGCTAAATTAGACAAATTATATCTTGTTTAAATGGGCATTTATTTATTTCAGAAGTGGGGGCCTCTGTGGCCCCATCCGGATGTTGCTGGACTCCAACTCCCAGCACACCCCCCCCAAGCAATGAACAAGGGTTCAATTATATCCCGATTTCCCCATTTAGCCCATCAGCATCTAAATAAATGGACCAAATTCACAGACCATATCCTGATCTGGCGGGGATGAGGGTATAGAGATATGCTGCAATTATTTATGAAGGTTTTAGGTACAGGTATTGTGAGTTTTATTTATGAAGGTTTTAGGTATAGGTATTGGGACGCGGGTGGCGCTGTGGGTTAAACCACAGAGCCTAGGAGTTGCCGATCAGAAGGTTGGCTGTTCGAATCCCCATGATGGGGTGAGCTCCCATTGCTTGATCCCTGCTCCTGCCAACCTAGCAGTTCGAAAGCACGTCAAAGTACAAGTAGATAAATAGGGACCACTCCAGCGGGAAGGTAAGCGGCATTTCCGTGTGCTGCTCTGGTTCGCCAGAAGCGGCTTAGTCATGCTGGGCACATGACCCGGAAGCTGTACGCCAGCTCCCTCGGCCAGTAAAGTGAGATGAGCGCCACAACCCCAGAGTCGGCCACAACTGGACCTAATGGTCAGGGGTCCCTTTACCTTTACAGTGGTGTCTCGGGTTACATACACTTCAGGTTACAGACTCGGCTAACCCAGAAATAGTGCTTCAGGTTAAGAGCTTTGCTTCAGGATGAGAGCAGAAATTGTGCTCTGGCGGTGCAGCGGCAGTGGGAGGCCCCATTAGCTAAAGTGGTGCTTCAGGTTAAGAACGGACCTCTGGAACGAATTAAGTACTTAACCCGAGGTACCACTGTATAGGTATCGTGAGTTACATGTGTTGTCAGTCACTTGGAGACTTTCAGGTAATAAGCAGCTAAGAAGCCTAATAGAAAATAATACCCAACAAGAGGCCCTTTCTCATCTACATCAGTTTGGTATTATTTTTTAGGATGGTCTTGTTAGCCCTGCCTGGGGTGGTGTGTCTGTCCCAGGGCGGCGGGGGCAGAGTGGGAAATAGGTGTTGAGTGAACAAGCAGCATTTTGTGGGGTTAGATTTGACTGCCTCAAAGGGAGACAGCACAAAATGCTAGCGCAGGAGGCTGACTTATACCATGTCAGTCCATTTAGTTCAGTGCTGTCCACACTGGCTGGCAGCAGCTCTCCAGAGTTTCAGGCAGGGGACATTCCCAGCCCTGCCTGAAGATGCCAGGAATTAAACCTGGGAACTTCTACATGCCCAGCAGATGCCCTACCACTGATCTACAGCCCTTTCCCCCAATAAGGAGTCAGGTAGGAAGAGGCACTCGACCACGGCAGGAGATGTGGGGCTGCTTTGCCATTTCTTCCAACTCAAGTTATTCCCCGCAGACCTAGGCGAGCTGCAAGCTGACCCTCTGATGCTTCTTGTTCCCCTCAAAGGAGCCCCATGGTGACAGGCACCTCAGTCCTGGGGGTGAAGTTCAACGGAGGGGTGATGATTGCGGCCGACATGCTGGGCTCCTATGGGTCGCTCGCCCGCTTCCGCAACATCTCCAGAATCATGAAGGTCAACGACAGCACCGTGCTGGGGGCTTCGGGCGACTATGCTGACTTCCAGTACCTCAAGCAAGTCATTGAGCAGATGGTGTAAGTCTGAAGTTCTCCAAACCAACGGCAGGGAGCAGTTTCTCCCAACAAGAGCAGATGGAGGCCTTTTAAGCCTCTGTCTCCAATTCACCTCCTCCAGGCTCCACCCTCTCCTGGAGAAATGTAGAACCTTAAAGAAGAAACCTGAAGACAGACACTCCTCCTCCTCCTCTGTCCCTTAGCCTGCCTCCTGGTGCACCTCCTACATTGCTGGACTGACAGAGGCACCTATGAGAGTCCCAGCTCTGGCCCTGGGGGTCCGGGAGGTTATTCTGGGGGCTTCTGTCTGTCAGGCTCTGTGTCCCTCCAATATCCAGCAGCCAGCTCCGAGCCCTGAACTGTTAGTGTAATCTAAAAATAGGCTTGAAATGATTCTTGCATAGTTTTGCCTCCCAGCAGCCGGGTTTCCTTAGCAACAGACTTCTATATTAGACGTTCTCTGATAGTGGCTGTTACTCAGTCTGGATGGTTGAAGAGCAGAGAGATGGAATGATTCCGTGTATACAGTTTTACTTTGTTTTTCTTAGACCAGTAGTTGCATAAGTTGTACAGTGGTACCTCGAGTTACAAACGCTTCAGGTTGCAAACCTCGATTACCTAGAACTTTGCCCCAGGATGAGAACGGAAATCGTGTGCCAGTGGCGCAGCGGCAGCAAGAGGCCCCATTAGCGAAAGCACGCCTCTAGTTAAGAACAGTTTCAGGTTAAGAACGGACCTCCGGAACGAATTAAGTTCGTAACTAGAAGTACCACTGTAATGTTAATTCTTCAGCAAATACTTTGGATGAGGTGTTTATTCCCGCATGGGTATTCACCAACAGATGAGCTGAACCAAGAAAGAAGAGCTTGGAAGACTTTCTGGGTGACTGCAGACCGAGAAAGGAGCCCCAAATGATTGGCATAGTGTGCCGACATGAACTTAGCCTGGTTCCTTAGCTGGCCCTTATGTAGTCTGTGACTGTGTGTCTGGGTTATTGCTGGATTCAGGCGTCAAAATGGGGGGTTCCCTATTCAGCCCCAAGCCTGAGGTTCCCCACTCCTTGCTGTAGAGCACCAGGCGCTGCATCTAATCTGGCTTCCGCCCTGCAGGATCGACGAGGAGCTCCTGGGAGACGGGCACAGCTACAGCCCCAAGGCCATTCACTCCTGGCTCACCCGAGCCATGTACAGCCGCCGCTCTAAGATGAACCCCCTCTGGAACACCGTGGTGATAGGCGGCTTCAGCAACGGAGAAAGGTCAGTCATCCTGGGGTGCGATGGGCAGAAAGGTGGGGAGCGCTGTTGGAATCAGCATTCAGATGGGATGGGATGAGACTTCTGGCTAAAGTGCTCTGCCTGCCTGCCTGCCTGCCTTTTTATGTGGAGAGGGTTCATCCTGGAAGATGAAGCTTTTAATGGCTACTACTCATGTTGGCTATGCTCTTGCCTCCCTGCCAGAAGCAGCGATTCTTCCGAACGCCAGTGGCTGGAAACCGCAGGAGGCGAGAAGGCTCTTGTTCCGGAGTCCTGCTTGTGGTTTTCCCACTTAGGCAATTGGGTGGCCGCTGTGACAAGAGGGTGCTGGACTACATGGCCTGATCCAGCTAGAGGGCTCTTCCGATTTTCCTTTTTGTTTTGTTTATTTACTTATTTATTGATATCTCAATACATATGCCCCGTGGAGGACCTTAAGGTCCATAAATAGCAACACCCTAGAGGTCCCGGGCCCTAAGGAAGTCAGATTAGCCTAAACCAGGACCAGGGCCTTTTCAGCACTGGCCCCGGCCTGGTGGAACGCTCTGCCTCATGAGACCAGGGCCCTGCGGGATCTGATTTCTTTCCGCAGGGCCTATAAGACAGAGTTATTCCGCCTGGCCTTTGGCTTGGAATCAACTTGATCTCCTCCCCCTCTTTCCTTTATCCTTTCTCTGTGATGGAACTCATATTTGGGAACTTCCCTCCCTGGCTTTTTTCTGGCCCATGTAGGACCAGTCTGGATAGTTGGCCTTGGTGAAGATTTGACATTTTCATCCCCAAAAAGTTGTTGACTTGAGTTTCTACTGAAATGAGGCTGCATTTTAATGTTGTACTTGTACTTGTTTTTAAGTTGTATTGTAATCCATTGTTTTTATACCTGGTGTTAGCCGCCCTGAGCCCAGTCTTGGCTGGGGAGGGTGGGGTATACCGTATTTTTCGCACCATAGGACGCACTTTGTTTTAGAGGGGGGAGAACAAGGAAAAAAAATTCTCCCCCTCTCTGCCCAGCGCCCCTTCAGCGAAGCGGCAGGAGGTGCTGCGCAGTGAGGGGGAGAACTTTCCTCCTCTTGTTTTCCCACTCTAAAACAAGGTGCCATTTAACGTGCGTTCAGGCGGCTACCTTGGAAGCCTGTAGAGCGAGAGGGGTCGGTGTGCACCGACCCCTCTTGCTCTCCAGGCTTCAGGTTCCTTTCAACCTGCTCTTTGGGGCTGGCGGGGGGAAGCCCACCACCAGCCCCAAAGAGCAGGTCAGGGAGCAGCGGAAAGGCACAGCTGAGAGGCTCCTGCCATAGCCGCGCGTCACCTCTCCACCTGGGAGAGGGTTGCGGGGGGCTGCTTTAGCCCCGTGCTTGCTCTCCCGGCTGCAGAGGTGACGTGCGGCTATAAAGGTTCCTGCCATAGCCGCGTGTCACCTCTCCAGCCGGGAGAGGGTTGCGGGGCTATGGCGTCTTCGCTCCATAGGACGCACACACATTTCCCCTTCATTTTTGAAGGGGGAAAAGTGCGTCCTATAGAGCGAAAAATACGGTAAATAATTTGTTGTTGTTGTTGTTATTACTAAAGCCTCCTCCCCTCTCAGTTTCCTAGGTTATGTTGACATGCTTGGGGTGGCGTATGAAGCCGCTTCTCTGGCAACGGGATACGGTTCTTACGTGGCACAGGTAAGTGTCTCAGGCGGAGGCGGCACACGTCTCATGTTAAGAGGTGCCAAAGATCCGGTCTGTGCCCAGCCGCTTTTGGTTGGCCACTTTGAGGCCAGGGGGCCCGATGAGCCATGGGCAGGACTCTTCTGGCCTTCTCAGTTCCCACTGCTTGCGGCTGCACAGCTGACGGTTTTATTTCTCCCGCTCTATCACAGCCACTGATGAGGGAAGCCTTGGAAAACAAGCCCGTCCTGTCTAAGCAGGAGGCCAGAAGCCTCCTTGAACGCTGCATGAAAATCCTCTACTACAGAGACGCCCGCTCGTTCAACAGGGTAAGTCTCCCACTGTGTATCTTGGCTATAGAACTGTGGAAGGGTGGGACTTTGCGACCTTCCTGAGGTCCGTATTTGCATTAAGGGAAGTAATAGTGCCACTGTATTCTGCTCTGGTCAGACCTCACCTGGAGTACTGTGTCCAGTTCTGGGCACCACAGTTCAAGAAGGACACTGACAAACTGGAACGTGTCCAGAGGAGGGCAACCGAAATGGTCAAAGGCCTGGAAACGATGCCTTATGAGGAACGGCTAAGGGAGCTGGGCATGTTTAGCCTGGAGAAGAGGAGGTTAAGGGGTGATATGATAGCCCTGTTCAAATATATAAAAGGATGTCACATAGAGGAGGGAGAAAGGTTGTTTTCTGCTGCTCCAGAGAAGCGGACACGGAGCAATGGATCCAAACTACAAGAAAGAAGATTCCACCTAAACATTAGGAAGAACTTCCTGACAGTAAGAGCTGTTTGACAGTGGAATTTGCTGCCAAGGAGTGTGGTGGAGTCTCCTTCTTTGGAGGTGTTTAAGCAGAGGCTTGACAACCATATGTCAGGAGTGCTCTGATGGTGTTTCCTGCCAGGCAGGGGGTTGGACTCGATGGCCCTTGTGGTCTCTTCCAACTCTATGATTCTATGATCTCTCACCAGCCCTGGCCAAAGGTCACAACTGATGCTGGTGGACGGCATCAGGAGGTCTTGTTTAAGGCAAACGCGTCTGGCAAGAGGGTCTAACCTGTCACTCTTCTTTCTCTCAGTACGAACTCACGACAGTGACAGAGAAAGGCGTGGAAGTAGAAGGGCCCATCTCCTCCGAGACCAACTGGGAAATAGCACACCTGGTCAGGTAAGCACAGCTTCCTTTGGATGGGCTTTCAAATGAAGCAGTTTGCGGCTGGCACACAGTACAGGGAAATTACCAAGCTACCTACGTGACCTTTGGGAAGGTGGCATTTTTGGACCCTGCACTGTCGGGACACCCTCGCAGAAACCCCCTCGGCTGTCAAGAACATCAGAGAGGGCCCCCATGGAAATTCCAGCTCCCTTAGAAGTTTTGGGGTTAGTAGCAGCTTACAAAAGGGGCTTCCCCTAAGTTGTGGAACCCGCTTCCCACAGAGGCGAGGCCAGTTATGCAGTTTTCGGCTCAAGACTTGCCTCTTCATCACGCTTGCAAGGGTCTCTCTATTTTTGTGATCGTCACACGTTTTGGGCTGTTTTGAGTCATGTGTTTTTAAATTGTGGTCGCCTGCCCTGGGACCTTAGCATGAAAGAAATAAACCAAATAAATAACATCTTTCAGGTTATCCTAGAACTCTTTGTTCTGCTCACATTTTCTTGGCTCGCCTCACATGGTCCCTTTGGGAACAGGAGCTGAAAAGGCCACTAGATTTTCCTTTTCTTGCCCAGGGAGCCACCCAGCCCCTTTCATGCTCTTCCCAGGTCACACCTCTTCAGCATGCTACACTCATTACCAGCCGTGATCTGTCATTTTCGCACAGGCGTTTTGCTTGGCCCCTGTGAGACCAGACACTTGGCTAGATGGGCCATTGGGCAAAGTTTCTTCTTAACTTCTTCCCTGTGCCCTCAAGTGTGTTTTCCTGGTCAAAAGCCATCCCTGAACTGCAATGAAGCCTATAGAAGGGTGTGTAGAAACCTTCTTGACCTTTGCTTGGCCTCTAGCCTACTGGGCAGCGAGCATCTTATCCATGGCCCTCCTAAAGCTCCCCATAAGGGAATGTGGCCCTTGGTGTATAAAAGGTCCCCTTTGCCTCATACCCTCCAGATTAGCTAGGTTTTGGGTGTTTATATATGAACCTTGAAAGGAATATGCAGGTTTTAGAGGGAATGAGTGGCTCCTAGCAAGAGGCACGCACACCTCTGCGACCAAACTTGGCAAACCTTCTCGTAGCGACGTTCTGAACATGGTTAAATGTCTGTATCTTGTATCCCCGGGCCCAAAGGCTACAGTAATTCCATATTCATCCCCTAAATACTGTGCTTCATTTTCTCTTAAAAACAATTTCCTGTTCTGCAACCATTTCTAGACATCGCGCAACGCTTGCCTCCTGCTAATTTGGGTACTGCCAACCTAATTCCACCCCCCATTTCCTCCCTTCTCTGCAGCGGCTTTGAATGAAGCTGAAGAGCTCGTCGGCAGTCTCTGTTCCCGTCAAGAGATAATCCCAAATCCCTTGCGATGCTGTTTGATGCCTAATGTTTCGGCAGCTCCTCAGACCATGTTTTCTTTTTTTTGTAAACAGAATAAATGAGGTTTAGACTCTGCCTGTATGTACATGTCATGATTCTTATACTTTCACTGTAACTTTCCAGTTTTCTCAGCTATAAGCTTCCCGTCGACCTGAATCGGGCATTCCTGATCCTGTGTCATCTTAAAAGCGTTGCTGGCTTCTCCCCTTTCTGAGCTTGTCAGACTAATCTTGTGGTGAGGCTGTTTGTGTGTGTCGGGGGACGGGGCGACACTTATAATTAAACGGAGTGAGAGGTGCATTTTTTAAAAAATGCTTCTCCGTCTCCCGGAAGCTCCCAGAAAATTCACGGCATTGTAGAAAGCTGACACATCAAGGAAGAAGCCTGCAGTCCAGCCTTTCTTGACACTCTGATTTTCTACCACCAGGGGAATGTATTATTTGATGTAGGGGGAATTGGTCAGACTCCGGGGCTGAGGGCTAAACTGAATGTGGCATATCAGTCATGTGTTTAGTGACTGTGTGAATGGGTCCGTCCTTTAGGGGGAAATTAAAGTAATCACTAATGAACATAGCTGCCGACTTTTCCCTTTTCTTGCGAGGAATCCTATTCGGAATAAGGGAATTTCCCTTTTAAAAAAAGGAAAAGTTGACAGCTATGCTAATGAATGGTGCTGTTTGGGCCTGTGTGGTTCAGTTCCAACACAGATCCAGAGAATGTGCTTCGCTTGCCAAGTAGTTGACAAGAAAAAAGTGGCAGAGATTGGAAGCCCACTTTCTGCAATTTGACAGGCAGGTAGATACAGGCTGAGAGTTTGCCACCCTTGCTGTTACCAATCTCATTCTTAAACCCCTGATAAGCTCAGGAGCAGCCAGTACAACTGCCAACACATGGGGCCACTGAGAGGCATTCAAAACATCTGAATAAGCACCGTGTTGGCTATCTGATTTTCAAAGCACCCCGGTACCAAGTTTGAGAGCTGCTTACAGTCTGGAGGGGAGGGCGGGATAAAGGGGGAAAGACAGTGTCTGCAGCAGAGAAGAAGGAAAAGCAAGAGAGGAAGAGTCAGCTAAAATGGGGTGGAGGTGGGGAGGAAGATGAGCCCCTTGGACTAGAAAGGGGAAAAGTGGTGGGATGGCAAGATCCACTCTGTGGAGGGGCTGGGGTGGTAATCTGTGCATCCAATGAAGGAAGAAAGGGAATCTAGAGTATAACAGGGAGAAAAAAAACTATCCAGTTGCTCCAGATCATGCTAATTTTATGCTTGTCTACAAGGTCACCTCTTGGTGGACCTTTTCTGAACCTCTTCTGACTCTGCCAATACCCTTTTTGAGATGTGGCAACCAGAACTGTACACAGTATTCCAAATGTACAGAAGAGACAAGACTCTCTTTGGGGATCTGGCCCAAATAGCTTTCCTCTGGACCCCACAACTGAAAATGCAGCTGAGTGCCCCCTTTTGCTGCACCACAGCTGCTTTAGGCTCCATCAGCATCCATACCCTCCCGGTAACCTCAGCATCATACAGCTGTGCTGCCTTGGGCTGATGGAAGATGAAAACACCTGGATGGAGGACACCAGGTGTATTGGGCATCCTGCCTGAAGCTCCTGTTAATTTACAATGCGCACAAAACGTCAACCTGCCCCATCCAGCTGTCATTCTCCATAATAAAAACACAGCGTTTATAAATCCATTTCCCTGGCTTTATTAAATGTTCCACGTATGTACATTTTAGAGATTAATCATTTACAGGTCAGCCCACCCTGTTTCCTTCTTCCCTTGAGTCACTGGGGTGGGGAGCGGGGTGGGCATATTGGGGGCTTCGGGGAAAGGGAGGGAAGGCGTCGGCCACAGAGGAGAGTCTTAAAACTTCAACGGAAAAAAGTAAAACCAGAAGTGGCATGAAGGGCGGGGGAGGCTCCCACGTTCTTTCGTCATGTCAAAATGCTTTTCATTGTTCAGACCATAATACGTTACGATTTTTAAAAAACTCTCAAACATGCAAACAGTAGAAAAAACATCTCTCTTTTTGTCTTTCTTTTGTCTCTGTTTTTTACGCTGGCAGTGAAAAATAAAAACAAGTTCTCCCTTGTTTTTTGAGTGTGCAGCTGGGTTCAACCGAAGTAGCAAATTAGGGGTACGTAGTGTGTCTTGGCGCCGTCAGAGAAAGCAGGATTCAGTAGCTATCGATACGTTTCCAGAAGGTTTAAAGTCAATGGTCCAGGAGAGGATTAGCTTGCAACCAACGAGCCAACCGGAAAGAATGTTGCCAACCTGAACGGAGTTGTCGAAAGGCTTGAAGCTTCCACAGTTTATACTCTTGTTAGGAATCAGAAGGAGCAGGTGCCCAGTAGTTTAGCCAACGGACGAGGAAGTGAGGAAGTTGCGGCAGCTGCCTGGAAGTCCAGGTAACTCTCGACCAAAGTGGATCATCGGTCAACCCAAAGCATGGCACTTCTATGTCTATAAAGATCCATTTGCTGGTGACCAAGAGGCCGGATCAACCCCTTTCCTGTCCCTAAACAACGGTGTTGGCCTTTAATTGCTGTCCTCTTTGTTAATAAGGAAACCTCAAATTTTCAAAGGGCGGCTATAGAACGTTCAATGTGTTAAAGGAAACATTCATACCTTAAAAGAAAGAAAAGATGTTATCACCTAGAAATCAACATTTCTGGATCCAAGTGTTAAAATGGGGGAGGGTAGGGGAGGTCTGTGTTATGACAATTTTTTTAAAAAAAGTGGGGGTGGGGTGTAGAGATTTTCATTCTTTAGCTACATATTGGTGTTCCTTGGTTTTTTCAAAAGAAAAAAGGTCACATTGATGATGTGGCTTAATTAAAAACCATTTTTTTGCACAGTATAAAACAAACACAACCCAGAAACTATAATACAGTGAGGTAAAGAAAATGAAAAGCAAAAAATAATTCACCCACAATGTATCTTCAGAAAATAGCAACACAGTGATTTAAGAAAAAACAAAAACAAATTAAGCACATTTTTTTCTTTTTAAAGAAATGAACAGACAGCATAAAATGGCTATTAGTCTGCGTGTTCACCTACTAATCTCCTGTACCCACAGATCCACAGGGAAGTGAAAATGGTCTCATCCAACATTGATTTTCTTTTATATATATATCTATATATCTCTATATATATCTATATATATAAAAGAGAGAGGAAAAGAACTCTTTCTCGGGATCAAGCGGGAAAGCACTCAGACTTCCATCAGATCCAAGTCAGCATCCTCAAAGCCGTAGAACGATTCTGTCTCGCTCTCCCCTTCAAAGAGCTGGTGGAGGATCTCGGGGTTGGCGGATTCCTCGGCTGGCGCGACCGATGCCCCGTCCTGCAGCTCGGCCTCTTCCTCCTCCTCCTCTTCCTCCTGCGGCTCGTTGTTGAGCTTCAGCTGCTCCTCCAGCGAGGCAATGAGCTCCTCCTGCATGTCGGCGTTGCGGGTGGGCGTGTTGGCCGTGCCGTCGGGGCCCGGCAGCACACTGGCCACCAGGAAGGACTGCTGGACCAGTTCGGGGCAGTCGCTGATGACCTCGAGCGCCTCGGCCAGCCAGCACAGGACCAGCTGGAGGAGGATGTCCGAGTCGCACGTGGAGTCGGCCATTTCCTTGGCCTGCTCCTTCCACTTTTTGTGCAAGAAGTTTTTCACGGTCCTTTTGATGCAAACGTCCAGCGGCTGGTTTTTGGAGCTGCAGCCGGCGGGGACCACGGCCGGCAGCGTGTTGGAGGAGCTCAGCACGGAGAGGACCTCTTCCGAAAGGTGCGTCCGGTGGCAATCCAGGACCAGCATGGCTTTGCTGTTCTGGCTCTTTATGTGCTTGTGCCACACCGTGGAGGACCAAGACTCCATGATCTCGTCGTCGCTGTAGCCCCCCTCCTTCACCTCCAGCACAATCGTCTCCGGGACGTTGGCGGCCTGCTCCACCCGGCCCCGGTAGAAGACCAGGGTGGGCAGCACGCTCCCGTCAGCCAAGATGGCCAGGACCACGTCGCACCAGGGCTCCCCCGTCCCCACCGTCTGCAAGGCGTTCTCCTTCCGGTCGTCGCTGCAGAGCACTTCCACGTCCAGGAAGAGGGAGATCTCGTCGATGGCGGCGATCATGGATAGAGGCAGGTCCTGGGTGTGGATCTGCCGCTGCACGAACTCAATGAAGCAGCTGGCACTGCCCTCGACGTCCTTGGGCAGAGGGTGGGCCACCGCCCGGCGGTTGTGCGTGCTGAGGTTGTGCCGGAGCATGAAGCGGACGGCCCACTCGTAGGAGATCTTGAAGCCGCCTTCCAAGGACCGCCCGATCTTCGTGGCCTTCTGGAAGAGGGTCTCCTCGTTGACTGGCAGCTGCTGCTCCCGCTGGGTGAGCACCCACTCTGCCAGTTTCTCCTCCGCCTCGAAGCTCAGGTACTTCCCCTCTGACAGGGAGGCCACGTTCTCCTCCTGGAAAGCCTGGAACCGCCGAAGCCAGCGCCGGATCCGCCGCGGGGGGTTCTTGAAGTGCTCCGCCGCCTGCTCCGTGTTGCAGCACAGAGCGAAGAGGACCACCCGTAGCTTCTTCACCGAGAGCTGCTCCTTTCGGCTCGCCGGCTCAGGCACTTCCTTCGCCGGCGGCTCCTCGTCCTCATCGTCCACATTCAAGCACTCGTCTTCGTCCTCCTGGATGGTGGCGGGAGCCGGAGTGGGAGCGACGACAGGGGGTCTGTTGACGGCTTCAGGCGCCTCCTTCTCTTTCTCGTCCTCAGGCAGAGGCGAGGCCGTGTTCACGGTAGCAGCTTTGATTGGCGGGTAGGTGGAGCTGGGGGCCTTCACACCTCTGTCAAATGGCTGGGCAGGCCTGAAGGGTGGGAGGAAAAAAGAAAGACAGGGAAGATCCTTGAGTATTTTCCTTTCTTTCTTTATCTCATCAAGTTTACACACCGCTTAAGGGGGGGGGGAATCTCAAAAGCAGTTTACAAAGAGAATAAAGCAATAAAATTGTTAGTAAAAACCATACAAAACAACTCTCAAGATGATTCAAAAGAGAAAAACCACAGCAATTAACATGTATCTACATTCTGCACGTCTGGGGGGGCTGAACAAAAATGTTTTCAGCAGGAAGCAAGAAGAGTACAGTGAAGTCAATACACAGGGAGTCTCAGAGTGTGGGTGCTGCCACAATGAAATATTTCTCATAAATGTGGAATGGGTATGATGTGGCACTTGTAACAGGGCCAGTTTTGCGGTAAAAGAAAGAGAAAAATCCCTCAACACACGGGATGAGGGGCAGAAGAAGAGAATCTGACCAGATGGGAGGAAAATTGGGGGAAATTTACCTTGCGTGCGAACTCCAGGTGGAACCTGTTAGAAAAAAGAGGAAATAAAAGTATTGAGAGGCTGAGCTTGCACCAGGCGGCTTGTTAACAAGGGACACACAAAGGGGCTGGGTCACTGGCAACAGGTGGACTCACAGCACAGGGGCAGAGGAAAATGCAGGGGCGTTCTGGGAACTATTAGCCGTACCCTGAGTCTGCACAGCAATCCATCACTACCCTTTTCCATCAGCATACAAACTGCCTCTTAGGATGGCGACAGAGAACCAGCTGCAAGCAGCTCACAGACACCATGCCATACTTAGCCCCGCCCTGGCTCCCTTACGCACCAGACTAGCTACCCCATTCTCTCCCTGCCTATTCTGCCTTCCTGAAACTGGCCTTGCTCTCCTGACGGCACCCTCTTGTTCAAGCCTGCAAGTCTGTCTTGCCCCTCAGTTAAGCGCCGCTGTGGCCTGGCGATCTTCCTGGAAGAGTCCTGGACCTTTTTGTACTTATCTAGTGGGTGACACCATTGCCTTCCCTTTATTTCCTGATCCCTTGTTGATACCCCAATGTGTGTGTCTCAAGGACGACGACGAAGAAGAAGAAGAGTTTGGATTTGATATCCCGCCTTTCACTCCCTTTAAGGAGTCTCAAAGCGGCTAACATTCTCCTTTCCCTTCCTCCCCCACAACAAACACTCTGTGAGGTGAGTGGGGCTGAGAGACTTCAGAGAAGTGTGACTGGCCCAAGGTCACCCAGCAGCTGCATGTGGAGGAGCGGAGACGCGAACCCGGTTCCCCAGATTAGGAGACTACCGCTCTTAACCACTACACCACACTGGCTCCACAGGACAAGTTCTGTGGACACGTTCTAAGAATTAAACCCAGATCCATTGCTCTTTGAACCCAGAGTTTCCTAGGCAGCTGCCCCCAAGTACTTCTATCGCAGTCTCTGAGCTTGTTGGGAAAGGAAGAGCAAAAAGGCTGGAAGTATCAAGGCAATGGGAATGGTGGGGATGGCAGAGGGAGTAGAACTGCAGCAAGGGCAAGAGTGAAGTGTTCAAACAGGCTTGCAATAAAACAGAGAGGAAATGCCTCTCTCTCTCTCTCTCAAAAGAGAGTCTCAGTTCAAAACCATGGGAAGCTGCTACTAGTCAGTGGGGGCAATACTGAGATGGACCAGTATAAAGCCGTTTCCTAGGTTATAAGACACATGTGGTGGTGATAATTCTTTTTGGTGAGGAACTCTGTTTAAATGAGCAAACACTGGGAATGGAGGAGTTGGGAGGAGCCATGCTGCATCATCCGATTTCCACCTGCCCCCTCCAGCCCTCACCTCGTAGGAGTACGTTGCTGAATTCGTGCGAGGGGTTGAAGACAAGGTGCTTGGCCATCGCGTCGCCTTCCGATGTGGCAAAGAGACAAGCCGAGCAAGCCAATCGCACTCCGCTGTGAGGCAGAAATGAAAAGAAGGAAGGTCATCCCTTGCGGTAGGATCTTGCCACCAGCAAGCATATTTGATTCCCAAACATCTTCCCTTGTAGACAAACAACAACACCCCCTCTTCCCTGGCAATGCACATCTTGATTTAGCTGCTCAGAAGATAAATCACATCAGGGTGGGGAACTTGAAGCCCCTTGATGTGATTCTTTGGCGATCTTGTTATAAGTTGCAAGAATTCCAACACATTCATTACTTACACACACACACACACACACACACACACACACACAGGAAAACTGTCTAAGCCTCACTGATGAAGCATGTCAGAAAACAAGGTTTTTAAAACAACCACAGACCTTGCAGGGCTGGTTTAAAAAGTTATTAATTCAATGTTCGAAAAGCCAACCCCTCAAAGTGCTCTCTCCACTAAGGCTGGAGTCAAGCATTTTGAGCTGAGGTTCTGCAGCATTTGTACTCCAGACCCAGGAACTGCCATTTGCGATCAGCACAAAAGCGATTAGATAAATCACACACAGGAAAGCTCACGAGGCAAATCTACACTACAAAAATACAAGTCGTAACACCAGTTCAGCTCACAGACTTAAAATGGTCTAAACCAGCGTTTCCCAACCTGAGGCCCGCCAGCAGAGGCTTCCTGATTCATGGTTTGCTTTCTCCAAACAAACCACAAGCAAAGTCCTCATTGTCATTGCCATCGCTTTCTTTAACCTGGCGGGGTTAACCTTGCACATGAACCAAATCCCTCTCGTTTTAATTGTCATAGCTCCAGCCACCCTGCAAGGAATTCTGGGAACTGGAGGTTGCTGAAGAGGCAGAGAAGGCATTCTTGGCTTGACCACCCCCAACTGGGCCAGCGAGTTACAAATATTAGGTGTGAGAGAAGCACTATTAAGGCAGGTTTAGGTCCACGGTGTAGACGAACAGCACACCAGAACATAAAAAAGGTGCTAGCTAGCAGGTAAAGAAAGGAAATTATTGTTCCAGGGAAATTTCTGCCTTACCAAGCAGTGTAGTTTTTGAACAAGGCCAAGTACTTCGGACTCTTGCGAGGAACGTGGTTGCTGGTAAAAAGAGAGCAAGCAAACACACCCAAATGAGGAAAGAGAGCAATTCTTAGGGACTCCCACAAGCCACCCACTTCCTTAACCGGGCCCAGCAAACACTTTGGCCCAGCAAAAGCGGGTGCACAGGTCCCAGAAAGAGAAGAGCAGGCACACTCTTGCCCCCTCCCACTTCAGCCGGAAGGGAAGAGTTAGTTGCTGCACCAAAAGATCAGAGCAGGAGGAAGAGAAAACCGCTTGGCCTGACTTACTTGATCATGTGGTTGGCATAGGCGCGGGAGCAGCAGGTGCTGTAACGGCATAGCGAGCAGTGGACGTAGGTGGGGAAGTGGTTTGGGAAATCCGGGATTTCGAAGCTGCACTCGAGACACGTTTGCCGGCCAAGGACGCTCCTGCAGAGAGAAAAAGGGCAGCCGGTCAGGGGCTGGGTTCCAACAAAGGATGTGGGTTTTGCTAAGAGGGTTGCAGGAGGCTTTGGACCACGGTTGATGAAGCGGCAGGCTAGTGCCGCAGCTGTGGACTCCTTCCCGGCTTGTTGTCCTGTATCGCCTTAAGCCATAAGGACCAGACACTTGCGTTAAGAGAAAAACCTTGAAAATGGAGTCCTATTGCATTTTTTAATAATAGAAAAAGCCAAAACACCACCAAATTAAACGAGCAATTCTGTAAAGGATGTTTGGGTCATTGTGTACCCAAGTCAAAGTGCAGGATTTGGATTTTGTAGCTGGAGTGCCACAACTAGCCAGGTGTTCAGCTCACAGCAGAGAAGGCTTACTCCTTGCTCCCCTGGCTGGGACAGTGCAGGGAAGCATCTATACCAGGGCTTGGGAGAAACCTCAGGCCGAAGGGCCAAATACAGCTCCCAAAACTCCCTCCAGCAAGCCTGGACAGCATCAGCCGTCGAATGCAAGGAGGAAGCTGCAGAATCTGAACCACTGAACTGTACAGTCCCCCCCCCCCCCCGCCACAGACTGTTATTATTTCTAAGGGATATTTTAGTGGGAAATTTAGTAATGAGCTCTGACATCTTCCTGACGGCTTTCTTCTGGATGTTCCTCTGGTAAGGTGGGCACAGGAAGTTGGGCTGGGGGTCCGCCGAGGCTGAGAGCAAGGTGGTGTCTTGGAGGAGGCCTGGGGGCATGTCGTTGGCAGACAAGGGCACCGTCCGCGGCTGCCCTCGGGAGGCCCTGATGGTGACCTGTGGCACAGAGGACGAGAGAGACTGCAATGAAAACACTCGAGCGCTATACAGATACAGATGGGGTTTCAAAAAGGAAAAAATCTCCAAATGATTCCTGTCCCTCATTGGCATAGCCCCACCCCTGGGGAAAGTGGGAGGGGTTACCCACTCCCAAGAAACCTTCCTCACCAGCTGAGGGGAAGCCAGAAATCGATCAGCATTAAAGACGGGGACAGAGGAACTAGCTGGAAATGTATTTTATTCATTTCTTGTATTTATATCCCACCTTTCAAGGTGGCCTACAGTCATCTCCTCCCCATGTTATCCTCACAACCGCCCTGTGAGGTAGGCCAGGCTGAAAGCCAGGCCAGGATCACATCTAGTCAGCTTCATGGATGCTGAATCCTGAAATCCAGAGCTCTACCCACAACAGGAAGATGGAGAGCCCAGGGAAACTATGCAAACAAGTCCACACACGTTTATGGTCCACAAACATTTCAACCAGCCTGCGTATCACTTTGTGCCTTAAAAAAGAAAGTGGCGTGGGGAACCTTAGTAATGTCTGCCTGCTAGATTGTGCCGTGAGGACTGCCTGTCTGTTCCCGAGGCCTGGCTTGATTTAAAAGAGAGGTGGGGGTGCTTCTGCCCACCCCTCGCGCCCCCCCCCCCCGGTGTCCCTCTCCATACCTTGGTGCCTGGTTTTAGCCCCTCCAGCTGCTTGGGCTTGCGGAAGGTTTTGTGGTGCTGCAGCTTGTGCTCAATCTTGTCCTTGGCAAAGAGGAACTGCAGCCGGCACTTGTTGCAGTGATAGATGCTCTTCTTCTGCGGGGGGAATTGGAGTGGCATGGAAGAGGAGGAGGAAGAAGAAGAAGAAGAAGAAGAAGAAGAAGAAGAAGGAGAAGAAGAAGAAGAAGAAGAAGGAGAAGAAGAAGAAGAAGGAGAAGAAGGAGAAGAAGGAGAAGAAGAAGAGGAGGAGGAGTTTGGATTTGATATCCTGCTTTATCACTCCCCTTCAGGAGTCTCAAAGCGGCTCACATTCTCCTTTCCCTTCCTCCCCTACAACAAACACTCTGCGAGGTGAGTGGGGCTGAGAGACTTCAGAGAAGTGAGACTGGCCCAAGGTCACCCAGCAGCTGCATGCAGAGGAAGCGGCAACAGCAGACAGTGGCTTTTGTCGTAAAGGGAGGGTGGGGGACCCGCGGCCCCTCCAGATGTTGCTGTCATCGCCAGTGTGGTCACCACTTGGCTGGTGTTCTTACCCACCATTACATATCCACAACAATCCTGTGCGGTAGGTTAGGCTAAGAGGCAGTGATTGGCCCAAGGTCACCCACAGGGAGCGCCATGTGGCCAAGCAGGGATTTGAACCCTGGTCTCTTCCAAGTCCTAGGTTGACATTCTAACCCAGGGGTGGGCAACCTAAGGCCCGGGGCCGGATCTGGCCCAATCGCCTTCTAAATCCGGCCCGCAGAAGGTCCAGGAATCAGCGTGTTTTTACATGAGTATAATGTGTCCTTTTATTTAAAATGAATCTCTGGGTTATTTGTGGGGCATAGGAATTCGTTCATCCCCCCCCCCCAAAAAAAAATATAGTCCGGCCCCCACAAGGTCTGAGGGACAGTGGACTGGCACCCTGCTGAAAAAGTTTGCTGACTCCTGTTGTAACCACTACCCTCAGGACTCTCCTGCCGCATTCTAATGCACAGGTAGGCTTCAAGATAAAAATAACAATAAGGGTGGGAAATCAATAATTATTTCTATATCTCTGCATCTTCCCCACCCCCACCCCCTTTAGAATTTTTAGTCCTGGTTTTTACTTTCTCTTACATTCACCAACTACCCCTTAAAAGGGAAGCTGAAACCAGATACAGTGGTGCCCCGCAAGACGAATGCCTCGCAAGACGGAAAACCCGCTAGACGAAAGGGTTTTCCGTTTTCAGAGGTGCTTCGCAGGACGAATTTCTCTATGGGCTTGCTTCGCAAGATGAAAATGTCTTGCGATTCCTGGGGGTTTTTTTCCGCTCCCCACCCCCTTTTTCTAAGGCACTAAGCTGCTAATAGCCTTTTAGCAGCTAATCCGCTAATCCCTTAAGCCTTTAATAGCCGCTAATAGCTGCTAAATCACTCATAGCGCTAATCCGCTAATGGGCTTGCTTCGCAAGACGAAAAAACCGCTAGACGAAGAGACTCGCGGAACGGATTCTTTTCGTCTTGCGAGGCACCACTGTACAGAGTTGCAAGACACCTCTGGGAAATGCTTTGGAGACCTCTATGGCCTCAGGGGTTGATCTGAGGAGGAGGAGGATGGTGGCCTGCATGGCATTCCCAGTCACCAAGGGGACCAGGCGAGTGCTTCACCTGCAAGGCCAATTTACCTGGTGCCTCATGAAATGCTGCTGGAAGGCGTTGCCATTCTTAAAGACCTTGAGGCAGTAAGGGCAGAGGAGGTGCCGCGTGTCCTCGTGGACCATTCGGAAGTGGCTGTCTACTTCGGAGTAGAGTGACGAGCGGTACTGGCAGACCTGGAAGGAGCCATGAGCACAGAAGCAGGGATAGACTTTTTTTTTCTTTTGCAAATTACAGTACAGTTAAAAAAAAAAAAAAAAAACCGCAACGCTGAAACGAACAGTCACAGATTTCTCGTATGTTACAGTATGTTTCTGGAAAGAAGTGATAAGCATTAAAATCAGGTACAGCAACTATCTGATACAAGCCCTCCAAATTCCAGCATGGGTAGCTGGAGGCTGTGAACTCTCAAGAGAAGGATTGGACCCTTCTTGTCTGGCATTTTGCCTTCAGCAATGGCTTATTGTGGGAAGCTCATGATTATTTTCGTAAACAACTTTGAGGCGGTTTTAAAAATTAAAACAAAATCAAAATCAAGAGATATGTAAATAAATAAGGAGTGTGCAAAGGCCATGGCTCTTCCATATCACTTTCTCCCCCTGCACAGAAACTCGCATACACCAGAGACTGGTATTCAGCGGTAGACTGCCTCTGTGCATGGAAGTTCCATTCCTACTACATTGTAGCTAACAAAGGGGAGAGCAGGCTGGCGAGACGCAGTGTGGATTCTCAGTTTGCTGAAGCAAACTATTTTTTTTTGGGGGGGGGGTGTTCTCCATACCTGGCAAACGTAGGGCATCTCCCCTGGCTTGTGAGTGTCCTTCATGTGCTGCAGGAACATGGGCTCGCTCTCGAAAGCCCATTCACAGATCTTGCATTTTGCTGTAAGGCAAGAGGGAGTCTGTCAAAAAGGAGGACGCCAGGAGGATTCAGATGCCACCCCAAACGGCAGAAAGCTTGCAGGGCCTGGCCTGGGAACAAAGTCTGGGTTGAACCTCAGATAACCATCCCCTTGCCCCATTAAGGGTCCCTGTTGGTCATGAAACAAAATCAGGCAATGCAGAAATGTGCCTGCAAAATAATTCATATTTAGGTTTAGTTTCCCATTCTGCTGGACCCAACTGCAACTATGCTTAATTACATGAAGCTCAAAAACGCAAATCTTTCCCCTATCGCCTCCTGCAACCCCCTTGGGGCAGGGAGCAGCTCCTGGTACTCTGCAAAGTCAAATGGACGCCCTGTAAATAATGCCACTGTTTCCTGCCCTGTCTGTGGTGAGCAGAGCGGACAGTCCTCCTCTGCACCAAAGGAAAAGGGAAACCTCTGAAGGAAGCATTTTTTCCAGTGCAGGCTGTGACCATTGTGGAGACCCTTCCCATATCCCCCTGCTAGGATGTTTTGTGGGGGGGGGGGGGACGACGGACAGGGGGAGACACTTTGGGGCAGAGCTTACTGGTCGATTCGTAGGGGCTGTGTACATTCTCCAAGTGGCACTGGAGCTGGAAGGGCGTAGAAAACTGCCGGTAACAATGCTGGCAGATGGTGTGGACGTCCACCTCGCCGTTCTGCTGATCCAGCTCGACGTGGTGCTTCATGTGGTTCATAAACCTGGAGGGGTGGGGGAAAGGAGCAGACCTTTCTGTGGTTACTTTAGGGCAGCGGAGGGAGAAATCTCTTCCAGCTTGTTTCTCCTTGCTGCTCACTGCAGACAGCAGTTCCGAGTGCAAAGTGTGCCTCTCTGAATATTGGTTGTTGGGGAGTGCTGGCATTGGGCTTGTGTCCCGATTGTGGGCTTCCTGGAAGAGGCACTCTGGCTGGCCATTGTGGGAAAGGGGATGCTGGAAGGAGATGGGTCCCCTTTGGCCTTTGCAGATCCTCAAACGGGACCCGAGCAGAAGAGCCTTATTCCCTCCTGCAGTTCCCAGCAACTGGAATCCAGAAACATTCCTGGCTCTGTCTGTGGAGACAGAGCATGGCCATCAAGGCTAGCGGCCAAACACAACAGATAAACCTCCTTAAAGTGGTCTGGCTCTCTTGAAGACCAGAGTGGGGAGTCTGTGCCTCTCCAGCTGATAAAGGTAAAGGTACCCCTGCCCGTACGGGCCAGTCTTGACAGACTCTAGGGTTGTGCACCCATCTCACTCAAGAGGCCGAGGGCCAGCGCTGTCCGGAGACACTTCCGGGTCACATGGCCAGCGTGACAAAGCTGTATCTGGCGAGCCAGTGCAGCACACGGAAACACCATTTACCTTCCCGCCAGTAAGCGGTCCCTATTTATCTACTTGCACCCGGGGGTGCTTTCGAACTGCTAGGTTGGCAGGCGCTGGGACCGAGCAACGGGAGCTCACCCCGCCGCGGGGATTCGAACCACCAACCTTTTGATTGGCAAGCCCTAGGCGCTGAGGCTTTAACCCACAGCGCCACCTGGATGGCAAAAGTCCCACCACCTCCAGAATCTTCCCGAGGGCCACACCTCCTCCTCCTCCTCCGGCTGGCTTTGCCGCAGCCCTTTCCCCCTCCCCTCCCCGACAACGCTTCCCCCATCGCCGTTTTACCGGATGTTGTTCTTGAGCCTCTTGGTGCAGTGCGGGCAGCGGAAGGACGTTGGCACCTTGGGGAAGTTGAGCAGCTGGTTCACCTTCCCGCCGTCCCGGCCGTAGTAGAAGTCATCCACCAGCATGATCAGCTTGCTCTGCGCCCCGTCGCCCGTGCCGTCGCTGTGCTCGGAGACTTTGGCTGGCGGCGAGAGGGCGGGGATGGGGGTGGAGGAGGGGGGCGAAGCGACGGCGGCTGCTTTCTCTGGGGAAGGGGGCTTGGGGGCTTGGATATTTGGTTCAGACTCCAGGGGCTTCCCTTTCTTCAGGAACTCCACCATTTCAGGGCAGCAGTACTGAGGAAAGAAGGAGGAAGTCCTTGAGTTAAAGTTAATATATGAATGAAAGAAGAGAGCTGCTGCATCAGGCCAGCCCAGCATCCTGTTCTCACAGTGGCCAAGCAGATGACTCTGGGAAACCTGTGAGAGGGATCCCGTCCGTTCCAGCAACTAGTATTTGGAAGCATTCCTGCCTCCAACTGTGAATTTGCTGAAACAAAGGTCCTTTCTCCTTTCACTCCTGAATCTCACTGCCTGAATCAACTTTGCAGGGTGACATCACCACCGCCCCACTCCCTGAACTCCCAGTTTTTCAGCGACAGCCCTCGACCTGAGCTTCTGCTCTGGGCAGACGCCATAGTCCTTTGACTCTTTAATCTCGGCTGCCAGCAGGGTGTAACGCTGCAATGGCCTTGATCTCATCATTCGGGAAGGGGGTTACTTACACACATATGGCCTCTTAAAGCTTCAGTGACTCTAAACTGGGCATTGCACCGGGGACAGACTTTCCGCCCGCTGTCCTGAAGGTCGAAGGCGGGGATGGGGGAGGAGCTGACTGTAATGGGAAGAAAAAAGGAGAAAAGGTCATGGCTAGCATCCAGAAGCCCTGCAACTACCTTTTTGGACTTCTCGCTTGGGCTGGTCACATTTTCCCTTTCCTTTCACCTGGATCTCCCTTCCCACCCTATGTAACAATGGAGGACAGAGCTATCCAGGCTGTGCTGTCAACTCTCCCATAGCGCACCCCATCTGTTTCATGCACATAGGAGTGGAATTGGGAGGGCATATTTGCCTGGCACCACCCCCAGAGTGAGTGGGAGGAGTCACCCACATAGTACCACCCTCCATCACTAGGGAATTCCTGTTTTCTGTGCAATGGGCCAAAGTGAAACTTGATGCTGTGGTTTGGGACCAAGTTACAGTCGGAACCTGCCCAAGCCCAGGCTGCTGGCAGAGCTTACCTTTCTGCGACGAAGACTCTGAGATGCCTGCTCTCTGAGGGACATGGGCCGGGCTGTTGTTGGGGACCACAATGGGGCCCGAGCTCTGGCCGAGGGAAGGGACCGTGTTCAAGGTGTTCACCAGCTTTGCCACCTCGTTGCTGTTCTCCCCCGTCACCCCGGGCCTTTTCACCGTCACAAAACTTGCAATGCTCACTGTCAGGGAAACAAGCGTTTTTAAGTTGAAGAACAGGGAGATGGAGCAGAATATTTTAATTATTATTGTTAGATGGAGAAAGCGGGAGAGGGCTGGTAAGCTTTCAAGGTATGTTACAGGGCAGGCAAAGCAGTTAATAGAAAAACATCGACTATATTCCCTTTGGAAATATAGACCCAAGCGATTTCTGCGTTTTGGTAACAAAATACAGGAAGTGCATTCCTTCCACACACACACACCCTTTCAAAAGAGATGAATCGGTAGACAGAGCATCTGCTTTGCATGTTCAACCCCAGGCTGAGCTGGGAAAAGGACTCCCATCTGCTGCCAGTCAGTGTAGACAATTCTGAGATAGACGGAGCAAAGGTCTGACTTGATATAAAGCAGCATCCTAAGTTTCTTGGAATGAAAGACAGATAAAGGCTTGCAAGAGTGAGAGACGTATCCTGTAAGCCTGCTGAAATGGCAGGGACAGGAAAGCCATGGTCTATCCCTTCCCTCTTGCAGACTGGATTTTAATATCACTTTATTTCCCTCCTTTGACTTGACATCTAAGGACTGGTAATAAGAAACTGGAGAACACGGAGCCCATTGGTCATCGGCCTTTGGATGGATTGGCCTAAGTACCTTTTGTATATATGGAAGTGAGGTGTTATTAACAGGGATGTTGCAAGGACAATGTCAGAGAATGTATCATTTAATAAGCAGGAGCTACTGGGCTGGGGGCCCCGGGTTCAAATCCCTGCTTACTGGGCGACCTTGGGCCCATCTTTTCTCAGCCTGAACGATCTCACAGGTTTCTTGCGTGAGGGATGAAATGGTGGCAGTGGAATCATGTATGTGCTATCCTGAGTTCTTCAGCGGAAGGTTTTCTTCTTCCCTCCCCATCCCTTTTTCCTTTTGTGCCATGCCTTTCCAGGCTGTAAACCTGAGAGGCAGGGATTGCGGCATTTTTTAAAAAAATTGTCACCTTTTGCAACTGAAGAGTAAATGCATAGATGCTTTGAATAATTTTTTAAAAATGTCATTATCAAATAGTCTTGTAAATGCACTGGTTAAAGTTAATCATTAATCGACACGAGCTGTTTTTCTTATATTTGCATACTTTCACATTTTCCCCTTCCCTGGAGTCGAGCGGGAGTGTTTTTCCTTAGCCCACCTCCCAATCAGATGGACAAACACAGAGCATTTGCTGTGCCATGAGCCCCACATAATGCAGGGGCCGCAATGTTTCCCAGCTCCTCCAGACAAATGAGGACCAAAGTAATACCCTTTTTCTTTTTCTTTCATTTTTAGTTTCCCTCTCCGCGGGAAGTCTTACCTAATTTGGGGTTAGTAGCTTGAGTGGACTGCCCTGGCTGCTGTACAGTTAAGTGTCCCAGTGCGGTTGGCTGTGCTGGAGTAGGAGTGGTGGTGGTGGAGGAGGTGCTGGGAGAGGACTTACTTTGCGGTTGGGCCTGGGACTGCGGTACTGTGCTCCGGATGGTAAGGGTGGCTGGAATGACCGTCGTGAACGTGTTGGAGGACGGCCGGACCGGCATGGCCGGACCAGGTCTCACCTGGGCCATTTGGGAGAAAACCTGAGGGACGCCGACTGCAGGCTTCACAAACTGGGTGCCTGGGGCTGCAAAGGAAAGGAGGGCACAGTTACCGTCCCGTCGGTCCTCGAGACTCTCCTAAAACAAAACTTATTAAGGAGGTACTATTCCTCCGATGGATCAAATCAGTCAGCTTGTTCGTTTCCATTAATTCTAGAAATTCTAAGCAGTTCCAGGAGACTCTCCTGGAAAAATTATTACTGCTGTTATAAGGAAGTGCCCTTCCACTTATGGGGCAAATCAGTCAACTTGCCCATTTATGCTAACTCAAGGCACTGTAGAGCCATCTCCATATAGATGGAACGGGAAAGTCTCTCAATTTCTCGCTGCGATTAACCAGGGTTTTTGTTTTGTGTGGTTTTTTTATTTTTACTAAATACATGTATCCTGCAAACACATCATCCTCAATCCACTGGTCAAGAGGTGGCCATACTTTGTAGATCACTGCAATAGGAATCTAGGAAATATTAAGCTTGGAAGACATTTTTTACCTGCCCTTCACCCTAAGGTCCAAGGGCGGGTTACAACACTAAAACACAATATTAAAAACAGTTTAAAACAACTTGCTCGCATTGGCAGAAATATTATTTGTACAATTCTCTAAAACAATTACATATTGGGCTGTTGATGTTTGATAAGATTTAAAAACGGATCTTAATGTTCTTATTTTTAATGTCTGTGTGACACAAACTGCACAGGCTGAAACCAAGGGTGGCGGGAGATCGCCTGTGGTCCTCTAATTGCTGCTGGACCACAACTCCCAGCAGCCCCAGCAATCAGAACGGCCATTGGGCAGGGATGAGGGGCTGGGAGTCCAGCAACATCTGGAGGGCCACAGATGTTCCCCACCCATAATCCGTAAGAAGGCAGTCTTCCCTACCCCCAGCATGGAAAATGCGCTCTCTCTTTTCTCTTGCTTTTAACAGAAGTACGCAGGAAAAAACCCCTGCGGACTTTAAGCCATGACTTCAGTCAGCCATGAATCCTGGCTTACCATGCAGTGCAAACTGGTTTTGTGGCTGAGACCTGGTGCGGCCTCCACCTCCTGCTACCCTCTTTCTACTCCTGTACTTTTTGTCCCGCCTTTGATAAGCCTGCCCTCGCGCTGCATTTTTTGTAAACCCATATGAGGCAGAAAGATGCTAGATAAGTGAACCTCTAGGATTATATATATATATGAGGGTAATATATTCATCACACTTTCTTTGGCTAAAGAGACACAGGTGCAAAGGTGCTCTGTACCTTCAAAGGAGGCGGGGCTGGGACTAGGGAAGCCCCTCCCACTGAAAGTGGCAGCAAAAACGTGAAGCTTTTCGCATAGCCCTGCCTCTGCAGCCCATACTCTGGTGCTGGAGGGAAATTTCCTGGGCCTCTTTTCTTCCCTTTTGACACCTACTGGCCCAGCAGCCTGACCCCTCCTCACTGTCACAGTTCCAGCCTCTGCTTTACCTGGGACAAGGGTAATGGGCCGCACTGTCTGGCCTTGCTGTACATTCAGGACAATCCCAACCTGGTTCATCGCGTTCTGCACAGGCCGGACGTTTCGCACGGGGAAACCCTGCAACGTGCAAGCAAAAAGAAGTGGATTTAGCAGGCTTATCTCAACAGCAGGCTTGGGGGCAGACAATGAGGACTGCTGCATGCTGCAATTCCACAGGAACTAAGGGACCTGGGTAGACTTGTCTAAACACAAACATTTTTAGCATTTAAATTAAATACAAATTGTACAAATAAATTAATAGTGCAGAATTTTTTTACATAGAATTGTTCAGTCTGGCACCGTATTTTAGAGGTTTCTGAATTATTATAACATTGAGTAAAAAGTGTACACAGCTCTGGGGATGAGTGGATTCTCTTAACATTTCAGTCAGCTCATTGATCAAGCCTACTGGCCCAGTCAAAGTCTACCACGGAACACAGTGACAGGCCAATGGTACCATCCACCAGCTCCAAATGTGAAAAAGAAATAAATGAACTACACATCTGCATAAAAACAAACCAGGAATGTGCCAGGTACTCATAAAGAGTTATCAACAGAAGAACTCTGTCGGATCCTCAATGTGGCAACATACAGAGTGGTCCAAAAGTATACTGCTTTAGAATCCACTTTCTTTGTGCGTGACTCAAGTTCGCAATCATCATTCACAATAACAGTATAATAATCCTTTTATCTGACTCCACTATTCTTTCCAACTGCCAGCCTGAAATTTAACTGCCGCTTTGTTGTGTGTCAGTGATGTGTACCCATATAATCTGTTGTGGCGAATTTCACTGATTCAACTGTATACCTACTTTGCGGCCCCCCTGTACTTCCTGCAGGAGCCAATGAGATGCCTTTGGAAAACCCATAAGCTGGGCAAGAAGGGGGGGGAGCATACCCTGTTGACTGCCCCCCCAGCAACTGGTATCGAGAGGTAGAAGAGGTGCTGCCCCTCCCTCACCTGAGTCGTGATGAAGATGGGCTGACTGGTCACCGGGGAATTGGTCACATGGTTGGCGTTCTGCATGACCTGCACAGGCCGGAGGACTGGTTGTGTCACCACTGTGCTGAGGCCAGAGCCTGGGTTCTGCGTGAGGATCAGAGGCTGCCCGCCTTGCTGAACGAGAGGAGTCCCAGCTGGACAAAAGAGAAGGACAAGTGGGCAAAATCGTCACTGTCACCTGCCCTACAACTTCCAACTTCAGGTTAGCTTTGTCACTTCAGGGCCAAACAGTGGCTGGGAGGACTGTTGGTGGAGTCAGAGGCAAAATGGCGCTCCAGCAGGATGGAGCAAATTATCTACTGCATATACACTGGGATTCCCAATATTATTTGAGGGAAAATACAACTTCTTAAAGTGGCACCAAAGCATGAATGTGGCAAATGTGAAAGTGGGTCATTTACTTAATTGGCAGGATTGGTACTGGCCACAGAATCCCGTTTTCCTTGGCGAAGTATTAGGGTGAGTGGGATATCTGAAGTGTGTGGCCTGCAGATCCTAACACTTGCCCCCAAACCAAGATCCTCCCACCCAAAGCCTCTCCCCTTACCGCTGTTGTTAGCAAAAAGCGTCACTAGTGTCTTCTTTGTGCTGTCGCTGTTGGGTCCTCCACTGCCGCTGACAGATGTGGAGGTTGTGAGGCCGCCACCAATGGATGCGTGAGCGACGATCGGCATTGGGGTGGCAACTGGCTGCACGCTCACCGAAACTGCCGGGAAGGAAATTCAAAATGGTTTACTGCCTGCAGGTACAGACAGAGAGGACACCCACATGGCTTAGCTCCTTGTGCAGAAACACTTAGTGACTGACTGACACCAGGAAGGCACCTTCACTCTATTCCTTTCGGCACCTGCTAAAAAAACCATTTTTGTTTAGGCAAAGTCTATCTAGACATCTGGTATTTAGCTCATCATTGATTTTAATTATTGTTTTAATGTTTTAAACAGTTCCCTTTAACTATTCTTACTGATAATTTAATTGTGATGAGGCTGCATTTAAATATTTTAATGTTTCAATATTTTAATTGTTGTATTTTAATCTTGTTTTTCAGTTGTATTCCTTCAACTTGTTTTTATTATTGCTTGTTAGCTGCCCTGAGCCCGGGCTTGGCTGGGGAGGGCGGGGTATAAATAAATATTATTATTATTATTATTATTATTATTATTATTATTATTATTATCTTATTATTTCTGTAAACCACTTTGAGATTTTTTGCACTTTCTTACAATGAAGCAGTACATAAATTTTGTGGGGGGAAATAAGTATCTGCCAACAATGAAAGGCTCTGGATCTGAAAATCAGTGCAGCAGCACTGGAAGGGAACTAACAGGATGGAATGGTCCTCCACACCAAAAATAAATAAATAAATTTACTTACTGAAAATAAAATAAAAACCCCTGCAGACAGAAAATCAGCATATGATGGAGCCTTATCTCACTCTACTACACTAGTTGTCTATATGCAAGGATTCCTTCTTTATTAGAGGAGAATCCAAACCGATGAATGAACCCCCACCTTCAGCATCAAGAGTGATCCTCCACTGAAAGTAAACAAACCAATAATCCCAGCGCAGAGAAAATTAGCATGTCATGGCTGAGGGTGAAAGTTGATAGCTTTCCACATGCAGGGACATATTTGGTGTCCTGTGTAGAAGCAGGCTGGGAATGTCCCTACCTGGAAGTCTGGAGAGCTGCCGCCAGTTTGTCCATAATACTAGATGAACAAATGGTCTGGTATGGTATAGGGCAGCTTCCTATTGACCTCTCCAGAACCATGGGGATTGGAATATTGCTATTATTTTTAAGGGAAGGTCCACAGCCTGGTGGTGGTCATCTGCTTTGCATGCAGAAAGTCCTAGGTTCAAGCTTCGGCATGTTCAGGTAAGGCTTTGGAAAGACATCTTGTCTGAAACTCTGGAGAACTGAAACAGTGTAGATGATGCTGAGCTAGATGGGCCCAAAGCTTTAGAGAATAGCTTCTCTCTCTGTCTCTCATAACCTTAGAACTTGGGGATATCCAATGAAGTTGAACATTGGAAGGCTCAGGACAGATAGAAGGTAAAGGTAAAGGGACCCCTGACCATGAGGTCCAGTCATGACCGACTCTGGGGTTGCGGCGCACATCTCGCTTTACTGGCCAAGGGAGACGGCGTACAGCTTCTGGGTCATGTGGCCAGCATGACTAAGCCGCTTCTGGCGAACCAGAGCAGCGCACGGAAACACCATTTACCTTCCTGCTGGAATGGTACCTATTTATCTACTTGCACTTTGACGTGCTTTCGAACTGCTAGGTTGGCAGGAGCAGGGATCGAGCAACGGGAGCTCACCCCGTTGCAGGGATTCGAACCGCTGACCTTCTGATCGGCAAGTCCTAGGCTCTGTGGTTTAACCTACAGCGCCACCCGCGTCCCTCTCAGGATAGATAAAAGAAAGTATTTCTTCATGCAGTGCATAGACTATGGAACTCGCTCCCACAGGAGGCAATGATAGCCACCAAGATGGATGGCTTTAAGAGAGGTCTGGGCAAATTCTTGAAGGACAAGGACATCAATGGTTACCAGCCACAATGGCTAGGCTCTGCCTCCACAGACAGAAGCAGCAACGCTTCTTGAATACCAGTTCCTGGAAGCCACAGGAGAGAAGAAGACTCTTGTGTTTGAGTCTTGCTTACAGGTTTCCCACCGGAATCCAGTTAGGCACCGTGAGAACAGGCCACTGGCCTGATCCAGCAGGGTTGTTCTTATGTACCTGCAATCATACAGCTCAGAAAAAAGATCGAACATCTCACCAGCTGCTTCTCAGAATCTAAGACCCAAGTCTCACATACCAATCTCAAATTGAAGCTATTCTTTATATCAGCCAGAAGGCAGGGAAGGAGCAAATCAGAACAGCCAGACAAGAAGACAAGCTATTAAATGTGCCAATCTGTTACGCCCACAAGGATATTAATAGCTAGGGAAGGAATAATGGGGTTCCCCCCCATGTGTCTTTGCATGTAAGACTAAAGAACAGAGACTGAATTCCATTGGTAAAGGGGTTGAAGATAAAACTATCAATATCATAGCATTCTTATACAACTCTATAGTGGAACCACACTGGGAAACAGTTCTGGTTAGTTACCACACCTCAAAAAGGATATTGTAGAGCCAGAAAAGGGCAAGCAAAATAACCAGGACTATGTGCGCAAAACTGGACCAACTCTCTTTCCAGGAAAGGCTACAACATTTAAAGCGCTTTAAGTTGGGAAAAGGGGTGAATAAGGGACGTGATAGAACTGCATAAAACAATACATGCTGTGGGGAAAGTGGATAAGGGTATGTTTTCCTTGCTATCTCATAATACTGAAACTCAGGGCTATCCAAGCAAGCTGAATTGGGGGAGATTAAGGGCAGACAAAAGGAACGACTTCTTCAAACAGTGCACAGTTTAACGGTGGAGTTCACAACCACAAGAAGGGCTGATGGCCACCAACTTAAGACAGCTTTAAACGGGGACTGGCCAGATTCATGGAGGAATAATGCTATCAAAGGCCCGCTAACCACAACAGCTTTGTACAACTACCTTCCACTGCTGGGAGACAGGATGTCTTTGAATACCAAGTTATAAATGGGGAGAGGTGCTGTCACACACAGGTGTTGCTTGTGGGCTTCTCAAGGGCACCTGGCTATGATGATTATTTATTAACTGTGTGCATTACTTCCAACAAAGTCTTTAAGGTGACTTACAAGATACAAAATAGGAAATACAATTTAAAAATCCATAAATACAACCGCATAGGAATATCAACGGCCATTTTACAAAGCTGTGCGAAAAGGGTTCCCATAAACAACATTAAAATCTGTCAGCAGAAGATGATAACTCCCCAAACCCTAAAAACCACATCACTGTTAAAATTAATAGAACTGCTAACGTTTAGCGAAAAGCCAGGGAGCTCGCTTGCCAGGAAGTATGGCTGGAGAAGAGTACTGGAACTCTCTGCTCCGCTAAGACTTGACAAGCCTTTTGCTAGTACAGTCATACCTCGGGTTGAATATGCTTCATGTTGAGCGTGTTCGAGTTGTGCTCCACAGCAACCCGGAAGTAACGGAGCGCATTACTTCTGGGTTTTGCCACTTGCGCAGACGCTCAAAATGACGTCACGTGCATGCGCAAAGCGGCGAAAAGTGACACGCGCATGCACAGACGTGCCTTCACTAGTTACATTTGCTTCTGTATGCGAACGGGGCTCTGGAACGGATCCCATTCATATCCAGAGGTACCACTGTAATAAGGATAATTCTGGAAGGACCACAGCTTAGTGGCAGAACATCTGCTTTGCATGCAGAAGGCCCCAGGTTCAACCCCACCCCCTGGCATTGCCAGGTAGGGCTGGGAATGTCCTGTCTGAAACCCTGCAGAGCAACTAGAGTCAGCGTGGAGTCTGAGTTATACAGATCAATTCTGTCTGGGTATAAGGCAGCTGCCCATGTTTCTCTTATGAATTAATTGTCAAATTCCAGGAAAATCTTGTTCCAGGCCCACCTGGAAGGGACATACATAAAGGCTCAATTCATGCATTATGAAAATGGTGAGACACAGAAACAAAAATAAATGCAAGATTTCTTTTTTTTTAAGCATTTGGAAAATGAATGCTGCAGTACATCAGATTGGAAGGCAGATGAATTATTTAAACTGGGTATGGATGGCATACTACCCGAAATGAAAACTGCCAAGCAACGTAATGTAGAATTTGTGTATCATCTTACACGAGTTTTGCTTTGTTTTTTTTTTAAGAAGGAAAGGAAGAGGATCATTACCTGTAGCGGTTTTGTCAACCAAATTGTAATCTTCAACCACAGAGTCCTCAATCACATCGCTGATTTTCTGCCACGGCTCCAGCTCCTCCTCCTCACATTCCATAAATAGGTCTGTGTCCGCCATCCTGGGGGTGGGGGAGAAGAAAATAAAATTTCTCAATCTGTCTTTTGTGGGGGAAATGAAGAGCTGAGGCCTAAGACAGGAAAACATATGCTATCGGTCCAATGGAACGGTTCTCAAACTTCCTCCCCTCTGGGAACTCTCTCCGCGTTCAATGAATGTAAGAGTCCTGCTGGATCATCTCAGTGGCCAACCAGATGCAAATGAGAAGTCCACATAAGGTGGACATGAGCACAAGGACACTCTTCCGTCCACATCCCGTTTCCAGCAACTGACAGGCACAATGCCTCTGACAGTAGTGGTTTCAGAATTCCTTATGCATTCTAGTGGCCCCCAATTCTTGTTCAACACCTGCCTAAGGCTGGTCAAATACCAGCACCCTGACTGTGTACTGAGATTGTTGGAAGGATCTCTTCTCTGTATTCCACTGCTGGGGGAATGTGGCTATGTGGTAGTGCATGGCAGGGCCTTCAATGTGGTGGCCCCCCAAATGGGGACAGCCCTTCCCTTACAGGTAGAGCCAGTTCCAAGAGCATTATTATTTCACCTGGGCATGTAAAGTTTTGTAAAGTTGATGGTTGTTTTAATCTGCTCTATTTTTCAATGGTATATTTCAGCATGTTGTTTATTATTTGTTTGTTTTTATCTGTGCCCCACCAGAGAACAGATGAGAGGACAGATTATAAATATTATTTAATAACTAAAGTAAAGAGGAAATCTTGTCAGATCTTCCACAAAGCCATGATGCTGAATGTGTTTGAGCAATTGGCCCAATGCCTTTTTAGAACAACGGCTAAACTGAAAGTTTAAAAACTGGCTTTGTGTTTTGTTTTGTTTTAATACTTGCTGTTACTTTGTTTTGCTTCAGTCATTTAAATTGTAACTGTATGTTGGCTGTGATACATACTATCACATTTATATAGCTTTGAAAGAATTATTATTGAAAGAATTATTATTAGTACTTCATTTCATGAATATTACAACAAAATACCCATCAAACCAAATTATGACACTGCGGGAACTCTTTAACTCGGGGTCAGCAACCCTTTTCAGCCATGGGCCGGTCCACTGTCCCTCAGACCATGTGGTGGGCCGGACTATATGTTGGGGAGGAAATATGAACAAATTCCTATGCCCCACAAATAACTCAGAGATGCATTTTAAATAAAAGGACACATTCTACTCATGTAAAAACACGCTGATTCCTGGACCGTCCGTGGGCCGGATTTAGAAGGCGATTGGTCCACATCCGGCCCCCAGGCCTTAGGTTGCCTACCCTACTTCAACTAGTGCCAAGATAACATTCCTTCTATATATAGTTCTTATTTTCAACAAATGAGGAGTAAAAAAAAGAAGAAATGTTCCTAAAACGACGCTTTGAAAGAGTGAAGGTGATCAAGGAAACACAAGGATTTTATGGCTTTTTCCCATCTACATCCAGTCCAACAGAAATTGTGACCGAGGTGTACTCCTTTAGCAGTGAGAGTGAGAAGTTTGACACTGAAGGAGGTACAAAATCTCTGGTTATGGCTGAGATAACTGGGTATGTGACCTGTGAATACAATAAAACATGGTGGTTGACCTATGTGCTGTCGGTGGACTATTGAGACTACTGAAAGTGAAGAAGGAACCGTGACCTTCTTTAACTCGCCAGGACCAGTATCATCATCTGCTTACCCATCTAGTCAGGATGGGCGATCACAAGTTCTAACAAGAGTCAACCAAGAACTGCAACTGGCCGCACTTACAATTTGACAAAAAAATGAAACGTTGTGTGCAACAAATGCTCTTGAAAAGTGTTTGGTGTGAAGTATAAATAATGGAAGAATAAATGTTTTCAGACCCGTTTCATGTGTAAGGTTTCCACCCCACCCCCCAATTTAGTTTGATATGCATTTTGTTGTAATGTTCATGAAATGAAGTACTAACAATAATTCTTTCAAAGCATTAATTCTATAATGCAACAGCAAGCTATCACTCTACTTCGGAACATGTTTTTAAAAGAAAAGCCTGACTAGCTTTTCAGATACCTTATAATTGCATAACTTTCTAAAGAAATGCCTGAAGTAACTGATATTGTGTTGTTTCTTCTGTTACTCCAAGACCATTTATCCTAAATAGAACCCAGTAAGGCAGACATGTATGTACAAAGTATTTTTTCCAATGTGATCCCACTGAGAGCCCAAGATGAAATTTTGCAGGTAGATCTTAGAAATATTAAATAATCAATACAATATTTTTCGAAAAAGCTTAATCATTAATTTTAATGACTTTCTAAATTTTTAAATTTTGTAACTTAAATCTAAAATTTAAAGTAAGTCCATCTTTTGACATATCATATTAAAGCCCATGAAGTTTTGAAGAGATTGGTGTTTTAGTTTTGATGTATCTCAATGCTGGGTTGAGCTTTTAAGATTTTTGTGTACTCCAACAAAGCCAAAATTGTCAATTTTTTTGAAAATTCCAACCCCCTCATAACTCACAAATGGGATGAGATAAAAAGCTAAAATTTTAGATTTAAACTTTGTTTTGATCATTCAACAAGTGTACAAAATATTAAGAAAATTGGATGACAAGGTAAAAAAGTTGGATCACTTGATATGGAATGAACCAGCCGAGGTGCCACATCCCAAAAGGTGCTCTCATTGGTAGAGAGAGAAAGAAGAACTATCCTGTGAACTCTCTCTGCATTCAAAGCTCGCTGACATGGTTCAAAGTTATAAACGATTCGCTGCAATTGTATTTTGCTTGTTTGAAGCAAAATTTCACAATACTGTAAACAGTTAACAGATTTGCTGGGTTGTGTTTTTTTTTGTAATTAACACTAAAGCCTAAACCTATTGATAATTCAATGTTATGTTGTTGCTCTGATTTAATGCTTGACTGGTTAAATGTCCAGCTTCTCCAAATGCTACAATTCTAACCACTCTAGAGGAGGCAACTTTATTATTATTACTTAATTCATACACCCTAAACAAAAAATTTTATTCACAGGGCAGCTAAAAAATGTCCTCTTAATGGATCAGTTTTGCCATACTTCTTGCTATTCTTCCATTTACGTAGCATTACATTTGCAAAACAAAGTTGATGTTTACTCCTGGTTTTTTTTATCAGGAAGCTCAACTAGCTCTGCCCCAGCCAGCCAGCCTGATCTGGCCCATATGCTGCTTGGCCAGATCTACGACAATGCCATGATAGCAGCAGGCCTGAATGATGACCCCCTGGCCAACAGTGAACTGGCTGAACAAGCTCATTGACAAAGTCCTGGAGAAGCACTTTAAAGCTAAACAACTTTCAGGGTGTCCTAGTTTTTTGTTTCTGAAACATGGCAACCCTAGTAGTTTCAATTTTAATGGGTTGTCTGCAACCAAATTTTACTCAAGTTAGACCTACTGAAATCAATGGACCTAAGTTAGTCATGTCCATTAATTTCAACGTGTCTACTACTCTATTGTTATATTATTTCAACAATTTGCATACCGCTCAATCACGGTCATCTCTAAGCAACGTGCAAGAGAATTTGAATGGACTGTTTCCATTTTAGCTGGTTGTGTTAGTGTGCATGATTCATTTTATTATTCCTATGGGCTTTTAACCAGCTCAAAACTGGCATGGAAGTCACCATTGCAGATAATGCGTGGTTGGAAAGATGTTGTAGCAAGCAACTAAAAGTGAATACAGAGACTTTTGCCATTCGGCCTCCTGCCTTTCAACTCTTCAGATAACACCTCTTGGCTTAAATTCCACCTTCTTCTGTATGATTCCATTTCCAATCTCATTAAACTTTTAAGGTAAAGGTAAAGGGCCAGTCTTGACAGACTCTAGGGTTGTGCGCCCATCTCACTCAAGAGGCCGGGGGCCAGCGCTGTCCGAAGACACTTCCGGGTCATGTGGCCAGCGTGACATCGCTGCTCTGGTGAGCCAGAGCCACACACGGAAACACCGTTTACCTTCCCACTAGTAAGCGGTCCCTATTTATCTACTTGCACCCGAGAGTGCTTTTGAACTGCTAGGTTGGCAGGCGTTGGGACCGAACAACGGGAGCGCACCCCGCCGCGGGGATTCGAACCGCCGACCTTTCGATCGGCAAGCTCTAGGCGCTGAGGCTTTAGCCCACAGCGCCACCCGCGTCCCATTAAACTTTTACTCTCTGTCCATTGTGCTATTTGCCATCAACTTCTTGGTCACCTACTGAAGCCAACTCCCTTTGACATCCCATCACGACTCATCCTCTTTTCCTCACAACCTCTGTGGGTCCTCTGTTACCGGGGTTTGCATCCAACTGAGGTCCATTCATTTCAGTGGGTCTGCTCTGAGCAGAAAGCTGGATGCTGCTCAAGCGATACAGCTGTTTTCAAACCCCTTGGGTCCACATTGATCAAAGGCAGGGAGCCACAGGCCTGGAAACCAAATACAGCTCTCCAAGCCTCTCTGTCTGACCCTCAAGATTCTCTCCAGGCCACACACCTCCACCAAGCTTGCATCATAGCCTACTTGAGTCTTTTTGCTTGGTTGGGATGTCCCATTGAACTAATTCTCTTGGTTGCCTGCATCAACATCTTTGAAGATTTGAAAACAAACATAGCCTGGGATCAAGATTCACTGGTCTACCTACAACCCCAGCATATTAATTTAAACCTCCAGAACTCTTCAAGAACTGTGAAGAGACAAATTCTAAGCAGGCCACTGTGTCCAGCCTCAAGCACAAATTTGTACCACTTCCACACACCAGTTCAACTAAGCAGAAATCTTCCACATTTCTTCTTCCCTTCAGTCTTCCTCCCAAAGCCTTTGCTGTACATAATTTTGAGACCCTAAGGCTTCCCTGATTCAATCCAATTATTTAATCCAAGTGATAAATAATGCTAACATTTTGCTTTCTGCCACCGCACAGGCAGATGCTCATTCGCAAACATGGACCCAGAATGTGCTAAATATATCACAAGATATCTTTTTCCCCCTTCTAAACCAGATTCGAACATATTAGAGGTTTGTTCTATTAAAACAGATCTTTGTGGGCACTAAGTAATTAAGTTACTGTACTTAGTGTACTTAATTGATTAACAGCCTGGCACTAATAATAATAATAATAATAATAATAATAATAATAATAATAATAATAAATACAGACCACTTCCTTAACTTAAGCAGCCAAACCAGTTTTAAATTTTCTTACAACAAGGAAAGGAATCATTCCATTATTTTCAAACTGAGTGCCATGAAAAATGAAAACAGTGTTTATTATTTACATATATAGACTGGTTGTTGTCTGAGATCTCAAAGCAATTTACAATGGATAGATATGAGCACAGTAAGTAAGTACAAGAAAATCTTCCATCAAGTGATTTGTGAAACAAATATATAAACAATATCCATACATAAACACAATACTCACGTAAATGAAATAGGGGAGCACTACAAGGCAGCACAACGTAATATTTCAACCAGCTAAAACACATTGTCATTACACCCACTCACTTGGTCCACTCACCTTCCATGCAACCACCACACTCCTTCACTACCTCAACCAACCACTCTTACATAAAGCACTCATACTCAATATTATAATTACAATATTATAACCCACATACAAATGATATGATGGATGTACCCACCAACCAAGCCTTCACCAATCTGAAAACCTCCAGATCTGGATGGCTGTGGGTGATGGAAGTTATAGTTCAAAACAGAGCATAGAACATTGGTGAGGTTTCTGCTAATCTAGACCCCTTGAAGGAGGGAGGCCATGGAGTGTTGATCAAAGTGGACTGGACAAATCCACTGAGTAGGCCATCAATGGATACTAGCCATGGTGGCTATGCTTTGCCTCAACAGCTGGAGACAGCAACGCTTCCAAATGCCAGTTGCTAGAAAACAACAGAGGGGAGAGGGTTCTTGAACTCAGATCCCTGTTGCAGGTTTCCCACAGGCATCTGGTTGGCTACTGTGAGAACGGGATCCTGGACTAAATGGGCTACTGGCCTGATCCAGCAGACTCTTAATGTGTTCTTAATCCCACTCTGCTAATATAGGCAGGCGCTATGGCCCTGAAGGAGGAAGGACACACAGGCTGACTCAGTTCACCTTACAACTGTCAGGGGGTGTGTGTTGGGGGCGGTGTATCCCTGAAGCATCTAATGCTGACTGATGCTCCCTTGTTCCTTTCACATCAACACTATTAGGTGAAGCTCATTAACTGCGTTCCCATTTTATTTTCCAACCAGCAGCATCAAACTCTGTGCGCCACTGTTAGCAAGTCATACAAGATGAACAGAGTTAATATGCCCCACGTAATCTAAGAAAAGTCCCCAAGTGTTACAACGCTCCGCGCCCCCCCCCCCAAGAAAAAGAATGGCTGAAAAATTGCTGAGGAAAACGAGAGGTTAAAACCATCATACTCATATTTAGGTTATTGATTTGGTCCTGAACTTTTTTTAAAAAAGCAAGGTTCACATGGAGGTGAATCTCCTTCACCATGGGCGATCAGATGTGTGGCTATTTGAAAAGCCTGTGTAAAATTACATTGTAATGATTGCAACTGGAATAAACACATATTATTCCGCTCCTTGCTACCACACTCACACACACTTCCCTTTGACTAATTTTAAAATGTAAGTCCCCTTGGGACAGACACCTCGCCTTTTATCTAGAAAGGAATGCATATTCTTCCTGTAGTTACTCTTCTCCTCCTTCTGTTGCCTCTTCCACCACGGTTGGCTCCAGTGGTTGGAAATTTGCTGGGGGCCCACACTGGTGGAGTGTGTGTGTGTGTGTGTGTGTGTGTGTGTGTGTGTGTGTGAATAGCAACAGCACCTCCCTGCAAGACCTGCTACTCCTCCTCTCCACCATTGCAACCTCCTTGCTTGTTTATCAGCCTCTTCACTCTGGTCCAGAAAGTGTTAGTGGTGAGAAAGTGGATCAGAAATGACACTCTCAGGTATCTTGTTCGTTCTCTGCTTGTCAAGCAAGCAGCTCTGTTGCCATGAAGAGGAAGAGAGGGAGATGGTGATGATGGTGGAGAGGAGGTAGATTCGCTGAAGGGAGGAGGTTCTCTGAAACCTGGAGCCAACACTACCTCCCACATTAAATTTCACACTGGACCTCTTGTACATCGTAAAGCATCGTGCACATTGACAATGCTACCGGCAAGTAAATACCCAGAGATTGCTACGGGGTCACCTCTCTCAGAAACCCAGTGCACTCAACAGCCAGTATTTAACCGAGACCTCACAACACCCACGCAGGTTGGCAAGGATACACACTTGATCAACAGTAACAGAGGAATGCGGGGAGGATGCACGGGGACCGTGCTCCAATAAGAAGCAACTCGGGAGCAGCCAGCCAGTCTCTCTAGGAAACTGGTCTTCCTCTTCCAACCAGGAGCACATAGTGCCAATCTGCTTTTAGCATATTAAAAGTCAGGATGATGAAAACATATTATGCCTGGGTGAAACACAGTGAGTGGCTTGTTTACTGACGGCTGTTATCAAGGGGTACCACGGCCATAACCACAGAGTTAACGGCTGTGGATATTTTGACAGAAAAGCAGTATGTAAAAGATACAAAGTGTGTAAAAACCCTAGATGCTTCAAGGCAGACTGAGAACAGTGGATAGAAGGAATTTGTTTACAGCAAAGGTGGATAAAGCTGAGTTGTTGGACTCCATCAGTCCCCACCTAGCATGGCCAGCCAATGGTCAGGGAGGATGGGAACTTGAGTCTAGAGATATCTGGAGGGCCGAGAGACACCTGCATTACAGGAGTCACCAAACCTTTCAGATCTTTAACCCTAACACACAACATAGGACCAATCCACTTCATAAAATAAACCCTGCACACACTTATTATTATTATTATTATTATTGCTTCCCCCTGCTTTCCTCTCTACTTCCTGCACTTTTCTCAATATTTCCCCTTCTCTTAAAAAAAATTCCAAGAAGAAAAGAAAGATAGTGATGTCACACTTGTGCATTCTAGCCCACTAGTTGAAATCCAACAATTAATTCGACCAGGGCTGGGAAAACCTTGGCCCCTCCAGATGTTGTCTGGCTCAAACTTGCATCAGCCCTAACCATCGTGGCCAATAATCAGAGACAGTGGGAACTGTACTTCAGTAACATCTGGCGACCCACAGGTTATCCACCCCTCAAACAGAATTAGGCTTACAATTCCAGAGGGCTGACCACATTTTGTAAGAATAAAAAACCAAGGATTCAGTGGCACCTGAAAGATTATCACGTTTCTCATGCTATAAGGTTTCTTGGGCTAGAGACCACTTTTCCAAATCTGACCACGTGGCCTGTGGTCCTCTGAAGTGACAGTCTTTTAAGCCGCCACAGGACTCAGCTGTTTGAAGCTATGGGGTGGTTAAATGGGGAGCTTATTTTTAGCAGAAAAAGAAGAAAGGATGGTATTATCCTGGGATTGGCCAGTATGTGTGTGTGTGTAATTTCCAGGCTGCCCATCACTGACAAATTTGGTTATAGTGCTCCCAAAATCAATTAACTGATGGTTAAATTTATTGCCTACTCTTCACCAGCAGGTCCCAGGGTGTGGTTCCAACAATTACAAATGGCGCCTAGGAACATGTAAGATTTCCCCCCCATACTCCAGCAGCAACTTGGAATATTGAAGGTGTACATGGTTTTCCCAGTAGTGATGTATGGAAGTGAGAGCTGGACCATAAAGAAGGCTGATCGCCAAAGAATTGATGCTTTTGAATTATAGTGCTGGAGGAGACTCTTGAGAGTCCCATGGACTGCAAGAAGATCAGACCTATCCATTCTTAAATAAATCAGCCCTGAGTGCTCACCGGAAGGACAGATCCTGAAGCTGAGGCTCCAATACTCTGGCCACCTCATGAGAAGAGAAGACTCCCTGGAAAAGACCCTGATGTTGGGAAAGACGGAGGGCACAAGGAGAAGGGGACAACAGAGGACGAGATGGTGGGACAGTGTTCTCGAAGCTACTAACATGAGTTTAACCAAACTGCGGGAGGCAGTGGAAGACAGGAGTGGCTGGCGTGCTCTGGTCCAGGGGGTCACAAAGAGGCGGACACGACTAAACGACTAAACAACAACAACATGGCACAGAAAACTGCCTTATATTGAATCAGATCCTTGATTCAACTAGCTCAGTACTGTCCACACTGACTGGCAGTGGCTCTCATGGAAGTGCAGGGAGTTGAACCCGGGACCTTTTACATGCAAACTATGTGCTCTAAAACAGAGCTGTGGTCCTTGCCTCAAAACTAAAGCAAGATTCCAGTCCTCATGATTCTGAATGATCGGCTGATTTCAACAGGGGCATAGGAAGCTGCCATACTGAGTCAGACAGTATTATCTGCACTGACTGGAAGCAGTTCTCCCAAGATTTTAGGCAGGAGTTCTTCACAGCCCTAGGTGGAGATGCTATTGGACCCAGTATCTCCTGCATGCAAAGCAGTTGCTCTACCACTGAGCTGCAGTTCCTCCCCTCACATTTTCATCAACACATTCTTATTATTTTTTAAAAGGGTATGTTAATAATGTCATACTGGCCAGAGGGATTGAGGCTGGATGATTCTGGAATGCAACAAACCAGCCCTAGATCCAATTTCTTGTGACGCATTTTTCAGGCCAAAGAGTCTACGACTTCCTCAAAGTACTGTTAAGAGAAGAGAAGCTTTCCAACTCAAAAGGTCCATTTTCCTAGCAGGAGATTCTGATTCAACAAGAAGCATGGCACCTGGGAGAACTCCTGGGAAGAGGTGGGTAGAAGACACAGTCACCTGACAGACAGCAGAACTGGTTTAAAACACACACTCAAAGGTTAGTCTTGAAGGAACTGACAAGATGCTACACATTGTTCAATTACATGCATGTTGACAGAGAAATTCAGTCAGAGGATTCTGCAGAGGTCAGACCTAGGGTCACGCACTATTCAAAATCCACATTAATTACATAACTAGGGATAGATAACCCCTTCATGGATCACTGCCTTGCCGTGGTGAAGGGGCTTGAATAACTCAGAGAAGCTATGAACTATGCCGAGCAGGGCAAGATGAACAGGTCATAGTGGAAAGTTTTGACCAAACGTGATCCACCTGGAGGAGGAACCGGCAAGCCACTCCAGTATCCCTGCCAAGAAAACTCCATGGACAAAGACAACTCCCTGGAAGAGACCCTGATGCTGGGAAAGATGGAGGGCACAAGGAGAAGGGGACGACAGAGGACGAGATGGTTGGATAGTGTTCTCGAAGCTACCATCATGAGTTTGACCAAATTGCGGGAGGCAGTGGAAGACAGAGGTGCCTGGCGTGCTCTGGTTTAGTCGGACACGACTAAACGACTAAACAACAATAACAGGGATAGAGACTTTTTCAGCTTGAGCCGCGCATTCACTTTCAGGCAAGCTTTTGAAGGTGACATGTCTGCAGTGGGCAGGGCCAGAGGGTAAAATGAGAGGAGCAACTAATACCAATTTCACCTATATACGGTAAGTTAGTTTCTGCACACACTCACACACCATTCTGTATCCAGACCAGCAAGAGGCATTATCAGACTTCAACAACACATTCCAGCCAGGCAGAAGCACTGGGGGTGTAAAGCAGGGCTACTGAGGGGGGTTGCCTGGGAAGCAGGGTGTATACAACTCTCAAGAAGGGTTATGAGGGCCAGAGAGAGAGGACTGGGGGGCCACTTTCACCTCCTGTGCTTGAGGTTCCGCGCCCCTGACATATATGCTTATGAAAATGAGACAAAAGTAGGAGGACGTGCAACCATTTCTGAGGAAAAATTCAAAATGACCTGAAACGAAGGAGAGATCAAGATGCAATTGAATGGAAGTAGAAGTTAAGTGTAAGTGTTACACAGAAGGTTATTGAATATGTTAACTTCATGATGGGGCAAAACTCACTAGCTACTCGCACTTCGAAAGGAAGATTCAGGAATTACAGTACGACAAAATGGACATAAGATAAGCCAACAATAGGTTGCTATGATACAGAAGAATGTTGCATCAATGAAATATCACAGCCAAGATTCTGGAAGCAATGGAACTGGTCTATTTTGGACCAGTGAAGCATCTCTTGGGCAACCCAAAGAAGTTGGAAAATAGGGAGATAGTCTGAGGAAAGTCTGAAGATACGGGGTGTATTTAGCATAGATTAAGGAAGATAAACAGGACTTACTGCTCGTGTTTTCAGACAGAATGGATAGATAAGATAGATAGATAGATAGATAAAACTGAAGAAAGTGAATGGTTGGTCACCCTTCAAAGGATGTTCAAATCCCAGCTTAGTGAAGAAATTCACTGGGTGATGTTGGGTTACTCTCAGTCTTTCTCTCTTTACAGGGTTGTTATGAACACTAAGTTGGTAAACTCTGTGCACACTTTCCTAAGCACATTGGGAAATGGTATATTAAAAATGTGTCAAAATTAAATGCTGACTAATTTAAGTGACAGTTCAGAGCATGGTATATTAGAACCAGCCAACCAATTCAACAGTTTATTTATTTATTCATTTGTTGTTATTGTTAAACAATGTGGCAGAGTCCTACCTAGAAAATACCATCCTACTTTGAAGAAGAGGGTGCCTTCTTCCTCATGGAAGTAGGATTGCCAACTTTTGAAAGAGCCCATGAATCTACAACCTCAGTAGCAGTTTGAGCAGCAGACAGCAGCAAGTACATTAACACTCATCTCAATGAGTTTCCTATGCACAGAGTGCTTTGTTTGTTTGTCTTTTTAAAAAAATACAGCCTTGACATTGAAAACTCCGCTGAACATGAAGATAATTTAATCCATTATGGTGCTCATGCTGGTGTCTGATATTACAACAGGAACAAGTGCTAGAGAAACAGTGATATATGGCAATAAAATAAAAACACCTTTCTTAAAGGACTACAGTATTTTGTTCTAGGCACATAAAGGTAGGGGCACTGAGAGAGTGTGCCCTAAATTTATGCAAACTATTATCCTAAATTTGTCACCAAACTATTTATTTTTCTTATAGACCTGGGTAGACTGCTTGGAATTTTTTTCCAGACCTTGTAACTAACAAAGGATGCCCAAATCTTGTGTTTCTAAGACTCCTGAACTCACTTATTAGGGAACAAATCCCACTGAATACAGTAGGATTTACTTCAACAGGAAAACTCTTAGGAGCCTTCTAGTATATCAAATCTGGGGAAGTTCGTCACCTTTCCACAGCAGGGCTTACACATCACAATCAAGTTAAAAGGTACCACCTTTTCAACTGTTTGACACTTTACAAAATCCCTACACAGCAGAGGATCCATTCACAGAATTTGCCACCATGTATACAGGTGCCAATCTGCACTGTGATCTGTGAGCTATAAGTTTATACCACCTGCCATGAATTCACAGGATGCCCTAACAGCAACAAATATGTCTGTCTCAATGCCCACCTGTAATTTGGAGTTAAGGAAAATGGGCCAGCTTACTGTCTTGCTATATAAGCACATGAAGATAATGGCCTGGTTCACACTTAACCTGGTTTAAGCCACAGTTTAACAAGTTATGAGTTGTCCCACAGACAATCAAAGAAGCCATGGCTTTTCTCCAGCGTTTGGTTTGTTTCCCAGCTGCTTTTGCCTAGTGCCTTTACGGGTTACTGAGCATCTGAGGATGGGGTGGCCAAACAAACCATTATTATTATTTATTAAATTCATATGCCGTATTTCATCAAAAGATCTTAGGGGCGATTCCTAGAGAATTAACACATAATACCCAAGACGTGGTTAAAGCAAACCAAGTTTTGCAAGCCAACAACAAACCAGGGTTTCAGACCACTGCCTGTTGGGCAGTAAACAAACCACAATTAAGCAACTGGCCTTTGCATGCAACGCTAAGCCATGGTTTAATAAACCATAGTTTAAGCGCATAAGGGCCCTGGCAAAGGTCTGTCTAGCCCAGCATACTATTCATGCAGAGGTCAACCAAGGGCCTCTGGAAAGCCCACACGCTGACCTGGGCACAGTAATAATACAGTCATACCTCGGGTTACATCCACTTCAGGTTGCATTGTTTTGGGTTATGCACCCACCAAAACCTGGAAGTACCGGAACGGGTTACTTCTGGGTTTCGGCGGTTGTGCATGTGCAGAAGCGCTAAATCGCAACCCGTGCGTGCGCAGACACGTCGCTGCGGGTTGCGAACGTGCATCCCGCACAGATCACGTTTACAACCCGAGTGTCCACTGTACTTTTATTGTCATTGTACAACCTGTGTACAATGAAGTTAAACAACAGCACTCTTCCCCCTTGCGATTCCCAGCATATGGTATACAGAGGCATACTGCTTCTGACAGTGGACAACACAGCCATCATGCCTTCTAGCCACTGATATCCTAATCTCCCGTGCTCATTTATTAAACCAGGCCACTGTATACAAATGTGACATATCCCTGAAGCCATAAAGGTGTCAACCCACCAGCCTCCTTGCTGCACAGATGCAGAGTTGGGGAACGGTGGCTTTCCTACCTACGGTGCGCGGACGATCATTATGTTATAATGCACAGAAGAAAAATTAATGGGAACCTCACCTGTAGCTCCTAGCCCAACAGCTGATCGTAAGCACAGGGAAAGGGGGGAGCCCCGGCCGCGACTGTCACATGGCCGCAAACACCCTGCACAAGAAGACTTTGGCAGTGAACAAAAACAGCCCTCGGTGTGAATTAGTATGGAAAGGGTGGGTTCCCCCCCCTGCAACTCTCACAGAACTCACATCGGCAACGCAAATGCGGAATTCTATTTAATGCAGAATAAAAGGAGCTGTGTTGCCTCGAGGTGGTTGACATGACAACAAAGTCAGGTCAAGGGATGAAGCTTCCTTTCTTAATTCTGATGGGGGGGGAATGGAGGGGGTTGTCAGAATATTAAAAGCCCCCCCAAACAAACGTATTCTTATATTGTTATAATTATGTGTGTGTGTTTTGGGGTGGGAAGCGATTTCTGAAGTGAAGCATCTCCCTTACTCTTTTTTCCCCCCCACCCTCAAAGTGAGGGAAATTCAAAACCAGCTAGTTCCCACTCCAGAGGACCCCAACGAAATATCATTATTCCTCCCAATATGAACTTAAAAATCACCTTAGAAAGCACAACACCTCATGCTTTAGTGGGGGGGAGGAAAGAAAAATAATCCCTTTGCCCAACATGGCCGCCCACCCAGCAACTGAGTTGCAGCTTGGGAAGGATGGGTGCATTAGATTAATATATTAATAAATTTGCACTATATGTGTGTGTGTGTGTGTGGATGGGGTGTAGATACATGCAGTCCATAGGTTTATTCTGATTATTACATCGGGTGGTGTGCATTTATGCTTTTACTTAGTAGCTCAAAGGAGATTTGGGGGGGGGGTGTTTGAGGGACGAAAAAGAAGTGGGCGGAGGGAGCCACGGCCACCTCACTCCGTTTTTTTCTCCTCTCTTTCTCGTCCCGCCCCTCAGGACGAAATAGTCCGGGATCACTCCGCGCCTTCTCCTCACAGCGGGCGGAGGGAAAAAGTAACAAGGCCGCGCCGCCTAGCGGGCGGGAAAAGAGCGAAACCACGCCCCCTTTCTCCCCCTCTAAGAGCGAGGCCCCGCCTCCTCCCCAAATCCCTCCAATCGCCGGCTTTCGCGACCCCTCCCCCCCCACGGAACGTCTCGCTTTGTGTACGGCGCGCGCGCACTTTCTCCCTCGCTGCCCCCTCCCCCCCATACGCGGCTGAGGTAAAAAATATATATATATATATAAAGGAAGGGGGGAAAAGCGGGCCGGTGAGGAGACGAAAAAGAGAGCCGGGCGGTTCGAACCGGTTTCCAACGGTCTCCCAACCGCCACCTGCGTTCCGTTGGCTGGCGCCCGCGCGCCGCCGACGCCATGGCGCACGCGCGCTCCCCTCACACAGACACACCACACACACACCTTCTCTTCTTCCCTCTCGCGCTGCTCCTTCCCCTCCCCCCTTGCCGCCAGCGGGTCGTGCCTTCTGTCGCGTCCGCCTCTCCCCTACATAACGGAATGGCGCCAACTCACCTTCCGGGCTCTGGCCGCCGCGGCTGCCGCCGCCGCCGCCGCTTCTGCGCCTCCCGTCTCCCTCCTCAGAGCCCTCGGAGGCTTGGCGCGTCCACACTCTTAAAGGGACACGCGCACCCCTCCTCGGAGGAGAGAGGCCTAGCATGAGCTTCGACGCACACACCCCTCCCTCCCTCAAACCTCCGGTTTATTTTTTTCCCCCTGTTGAAAAAATAATAATTTAAAAATATGGTTGCGGGTTGGTACTGAAGGAACAACACACACACACAAAAAGGGGTCCTGGCCGGCGGAGGGATACGGTGACGTCATTTCCTGCGTCCCGCAAACCCGGCGGCCGATTGGCTGGGGGAGTGACGTCACTGGCAGGCTGGCACACCCTAACCCAACCTGGTGAAGTTTGTCTGAGGCATAAATTATTTTGGGTGATTTCCCCCCTCCCCTCTGGTTCCTCCCAGTGTTTTGGGGGGTGTGTGTCTTTTTTTAAAGGTATTTTCAAGCTAGAAAGGGGACAACAAGTGTGGGGGGGGGGGACATGGGATCAAGGTTGGCCATTCCCCATGGAAGCAGACATTGGGGTGTTAGCGCATCAGGTCAAATATTCAGCTACTGATGCATTTACGCTAAAATATGTTACTAATTTTTATTTTCAATTTTTTCCCTCTTTTCCAACAGATGCAAAAGTTCTGGAGGTTTGGTTTGGCTCCGCTGTTGGGAACTCATTGGCGCTCAAGTAGAAGCATGGAAGGCCGCACCATTCCATCAAACAAACAAGTGTTGAAAAGAAGCATCAGAAATAATCCTGCCACTTGGATTTTGAAGACTGATTATTTAAATTATGCATACATACAGACATACATATAGTTTTTTTAGAAGCATTTGAGATTACTCAACTACACCGAAGTCTCCATGGATTTCAACCCATTATGTGGGCAGTCTTACTTTCCCCCGCTAGATGATCAGTTGTCTATTGGACGTTTAATTAATTAATAACTTATTTAATAATTATTTAGTAACGTTCCAATTTGCACTCAAAGAACTTATAAGACAGCTCACATCTTTTCATAACAGGATTGCCTAAAAAAACTGCAGATCACAATAAAATCATCATTCTGGTTGAAACCAGGTCCAAACAAAGCATGTGTTGGAACAGCCCACACGCACCCCACCCCGAAAAAATAAATAAGTTAAATATCCCAATGGCCTGGTGGAGGCAAGTTCTTAAAGTCAAAAAGAAAACACTAATAGCATAGTTATCAAAGAGAACAGCATTTGATACAATGTGATCGGGGGGGGGGGGGGACATGCTCCGTCACATCAAGCCAAAAAAATTGATGTCTACATAAACCTTGACTATAATGAAGGATTATGTGGGGTTTTGGAGGATTAAAACAGTTATCAGTCATTAGTTTACTTCATCGTTGGGATTGACTCAAACTTTTAAAGCCATCAAAATGGACTGAGGTCTAAGACTTCCCAGTGACTTTGGCAGAAAATCAAAATGGCAGCCTTGGCTACTACAGAGGTGGACTTAGGGGAGCACCATGTGTTCGGTTGCGCTGGGCATGGAGCGTTGGGGGCACCTCAACTATGAGGTAGAATGGAAGGTGAAAGGCGGGGGGCACTGAATTTTGGCATTGTGCAGGGTGCGGCAGAAATTTGAGACTCCCAGGTTCTGCCACTGGCTGCAGTAAGAATATATATAATAAGTGAAATACTGTAGTTGACAATTGGCTGACTTTTTCCAGAATCTGTCTTCTTAGAACTGGGGTCACTGTGCTTAAGGATAGGACTTGATGGTAGAAATCAAGATGAGGAACATCCCTTTGTAAATAGTTTGTGGCTCCTGGGATTCTTCCTCTGAATTAATACCTATAATTTCCACTGTCTTGTTGACAAGACACTGAACACAGTTGTTCCTGTTGTATGCGTCGAGCAAGTGCCCAGAGGCTCCGTCCTATTTCACTAAGCGTTTTAACGCTGAAGGTCTTTAGCTAGTAGTTAATTACAGCTGGATATGAAGGTGGCAAAGTGTGCTGGCTTAACACCCGCGTCTCATAACGACTTAATGGTCCCCTAGTGCAATATTACTTGGGCTGCTTTGCCACAACAGATTCTGCTAGTTGGAAATTATGAACGAAGGGCCAACAAATTTCTGTAGCTCTGGGTACTTGAAAGGTGTTTTATTATGTTTCCACAGCGAGCGGGCAATGCCACAAAGTCAACAAGTCAGCAAATTCCGGTGGATACCCAAAGTTTTATTTAAAAGCAACAACTTCCCAGCATGTTTCAAGCAGAGGTTACACTGTGTCTGGAAGTGCTTGTTTGGTTTCCCCTCAAACTAGATGGATCAGAATCACAACTCGTTTTGATAAAGATGTTGCATTGCCAAGACCTGAATTGCAGCCAAAGGTAACGCCAGCTGGCAGCCGGATTATAACATTATCATATTGATTGCAGTATGTGTAGCCCTTATGAAAATGGCAAGAAGTTACTGGGAGCTTTAGGAGAGGCAATAAGTATTCATCAGAACAGGTAAATATTGGTTCCTTCAAAACATACTAGTTCAAAAGCCAGTTTCCAACCTCCTGTCACCAACAGAATTCAAAATGAATTCAAATGAAGGGGCAATCTTGATTCTTAATAGATGGTGTCGCACAAGACGTCTCACATACCACATCCATCAAAATGATAGCATTGTGCTAGTTATGCAAAATATGTCCCCTGATACACACATAATAAATTTATTTTAAAAACATTTTGCCTGACAGGCCACTAAAAAATAATTCAGAGAAAACAGTATCCTGTAATGTACTTCAATTAAAATCATTGTTAACAACGCACCAAAGCAAATAATATCAAACAGAATTTTACAATTTATATTTATTTATTGGCTTAAGTTGCAAATTGTCCTTCAGTAACAGGACATCTGGGGGGCAGAGAATTTAAAAACCTTTTTAGCTAATTACCGTATTTTTTGCTCTATAAGACTCACTTTTTCCCCTCCTAAAAAGTAAGGGGAAATGTGTGTGTGTCTTATGGAGTGAATGCAGGCTGCACAGCTATCCCAGAAGCCAGAACAGCAAGAGGGATTGCTGCTTTCACTGGGCAGCGATCCCTCTTGCTGTTCTGGCTTCTGAGATTCAGATTTTTTTTTTTTCTTGTTTTCCTCCTCCAAAAACTAGGTGCGTCTTGTGGTCTGGTGCGTCTTATAGAGCGAAAAATACGGTAATTTTAAATTTCTTTAATTAATTAAAATAAGCTACCCGTAGCTGAAGGCTTTGACTATTGAAATGATTCCCCAAATTTATATATCCTATAGTGGGTAACAGATTTATCTAGTTTAACAACAACAACCTTTGTTCCTGAATGCTTCTGGTGAGATAACAATATTTATGAAAGTAATATTGTTTCTGATAACCGTCTGTCTCGGGAGACAATGCAAAAGTGCACCTTTGGAAGCAAGTCAAACTGTTGGAGAGTCGCAGCGCCTGCTGTGGCCATAGAGACCAATGCGGGAGAGAGATGTTTTATTGCCGAGAGGGCAGATGAAGGGGCCCATTTGTGCGGCTGCAGATGCCCCATAGCGTTTCTTCTCTCTGCCCTCCTCTCAGTGCTCATTCCTCCTCTGGTCACTGCTGCAGCTACACAACCTGTCTGTCTGTCTGTCTGTCTCCAGGCACTGCGATCACCTGCAAGGGATTCCCATACGTCGGGGTTAATGTGCTTTGCCCATGACTCACTTCCATAAAGCAGTGAGCTCAAGACGCAGGCCTGGCAGACCTTCTTCGTGCTATTGGTTGTGATAATAATGAGGGTGATGATGTAGTAATACTTATTTATATTTATTTAGAAGACATCTGACATATATACTCTGGTTTCTCTTCAGATCGTATAAATCTTTCACCTTTTATTTAGAAGACATCTGAAGGCTGCCCTGTTTAGGGAAACTTTTAATGTTTGATGCATTACTGTATTTTAGTGTTTTGTTGGAAGCCGCCCAGAGTGGCTGGGGAAGCCCAGCCAGATGGGCGGAGTATAAATATATTATTATTATTATTATTATTATTATTATTATTATTTGCCCTGACTTTTAGGAGAAGCCCTCTTGATGCATCTTACAATAAAATTCTTAAAATGATTGGCTAAGCACATAACAACAACAGCATAAGATAAAATTGAATAGGGTGCCAGCAATAAAATCAATTAACAGCTTGGTGGATTAAAAAACAAACAAACAGACATTTAGAAGTCATAGGAAAGGGGCCCAAGTGAAGCTCCTGGGGGAGGAAATGCCTCACAGTACGTTAAAGTAACATATAACTAAAATCTAAAATGAAACAGTAGACCATAGTATAGACCTGGGTTGGCTAACATTGTCCTCCATATATTATTGGACTCCCAACTCCCATCAGCCCCAAAAAGCATGGCCAATGTCAAGGGTGATGTGAGTTGTAGTTCAGCAAAATCTGGAAGGACACAGGTTCGCCACCTCCTGGTCTAGACTGGTCTAGAGCAGTGTTTTTCAACCACTAGTGTGCCGCGAGATGTTGCCTGGTGTGCCGTGGGAAAAATTGAAAAATTCGAAAGATTTTAAAAAATAAAAATAAAAATTTTCGCCCACTAGGCAGGCGCTGGACTGTGTCCTGGGTATGGGGGTGGAGTGGGGTTTTTGACCCCACCCTCGGCCAGCAGGGGCGCCGATTGGCGCTCCTCAGGGGGACACCCTCCACTTTTCTGATGTCCGGGCTGTGATTGGTCCAGACTCCAGCCTGGACCTATCACAGTAGGACATCATCTTCCGAGCGCAGTGTGCGCAGCAGCAGAGAGAAGAAGACGTCATGACTCGAGTCACCAGGAGGACCGGAGAAGTTGTCATTTTATTTCTCTTCAGTCTCCACTGAAAGCCTTGACTGGGTTAAGGACCCTTATAGCTCAGCATCAGTTGGTGGAAAGGACATGACTTTACAGGAGCAGGAGGAACTAACTGAACTGAGACAAAATCGTGGTTTCAAGCTAAGATTTGCTGATCTACCTTTGGACAGTTTTTGGTTGGATACTGCCAAGGAGTTCCCCCTTCTGGCAAACAAAGCTATTTTGAAATTTATCCCATTTTCCACTACATATCTGTGTGAGATGAGCTTTTCAAGCATGATTGCTATAAAAACTAAATACAGAGAGAGACTCAGAGCTGTTGACGAAGAGCTACGTGTGTGTCTTTCTTCGATTCCAGCCAGAATATCAGCTTTGTGTTCAGCCAAACAGGCCCAGGTTGCGCACTGAATAAAGTATTTTATAATTTTTCATATTTCTGTTTACTTACTATTTCATAATAAAGTAATTATAAAATACTTTCTTTGTGTTTATTTGATTCCTATTCAAGAGAGTTACTTTATATATAGTTAATATAGGCACAGAGTTAATTTTTTTAACATTTTCTAATGGTGGTGTGCCTCGTGATTTTTTTCATGAAACAAGTGTGCCTTTGCCCAAAAAAGGTTGAAAAACACTGGTCTAGAGAGAGCACAGTTAGTTGTGTTTGTCTCTGTCTGAAATCAGTGGGGAGTGTGGTCTCAGCTATAAAATACACTTTACTGAAAGTAATACTACTAATAATAATTTATTATTTACACCCAGCCCATCTGGCTGGGCTTCCCCAGCCACTCTGGGCAGCTTCCAACAAAATATTAAAATACAGTAATGCATCAAACATTAAAAGCTTCCCTAAACAGGGCTGCCTTCAGATGTCTTCTAAAAGTGTGGTAGTTGTTTTTCTCTTTGACATGTGGTGGGAGGGGGTTCCACAGGGCGGGTGCCACTACCGAGAAGGCCCTCTGCCTGGTTCCCTGTAACTTGGCTTCTCACAGGGAGGGAACTGCCAGAAGGCCTTCAGTGCTGGACCTCAGTGTCTGGGTAGAACGATGGGGGTGGAGATGCTCCTTCAGATATACTAGACCGAGCCCAGTAAAGTCAATTTACCTATTCAACATATGGATCTACTAGCTTCTAGTTGGGAAGGTAACAGCCTTGTTGTTTAGTCGTTCAGTCGTGTCCGACTCTTCGTGACGCCATGGACCAGAGCACGCCAGGCACTCCTGTCTTCCACTGCCACCCGCAGTTTGGTCAGATTCATGTTTGTAGCTTCGAGAACACTGTCTAACCATCTCGTCCTCTGTCGTCCCCTTCTCCTTGTGCCCTCCATCTTTCCCAACATCAGGGTCTTTTCCAGGGAGACTTCTCTTCTCATGAGGTGGCCAAAGTATTGGAGCCTCAGCTTCACAATCTGTCCTTCCAGTGAGCACTCAGGGCTGATTTCCTTAAGAATGGATGCGTTTGATCTTCTTGCAGTCCATGGGACTCTCAAGAGTCTCCTCCAGCACCATAATTCAAAAGCATCAATTCTTCGGCGATCAGCCTTCTTTATGGTCCAGCTCTCACTTCCATACATCACTACTGGGAAAACCATAGCTTTTACTATACGGACCTTTGTTGGCAAGGTGATGTCTCTACTTTTAAAAATGCTGTCTAGGTTTGCCATTGCTTTCCTCCCAAGAAGCAGGCGTCTCTTAATTTCGTGGCTGCTGTCACGAAATGTTATGGTGAACCCACACTCACAGTAACAGGAGTGCAAACTTCTGGAGCAGGGGTAGCTACCATATTGGCCCAAATATAAGCCGCACCTGAATATAAGCCGCACCTTTAAAATTGGAGGGGGGGGGGAGAAAAAAAGAAAAAATACCCAAATATAAGCCACTCTATTCCTCGCTGCTCCTGGCTGCATACTGGGTGGGAGGAGGAGTTACGCTTTGTTGGTGGCGGCCTTTCCCCTTCCTTGCTCTCTCCCTTCCCGGCCTTGGGGGAGAGGATGGGGGACTACGCATGGGACGGGCACCGCTTTGCGCACTCCTGGCGCTGTTTGCCCCACGCTCCTGGCTGCATACTGTAATGTCGTGAATATAAGCCACACTTTAACTTTTCACGGTCGGAATTTGGGGGGGGAAGTGAGGCTTATATTCAGGCCAATACAGTAATTTGTGACCCTCCAGGTGTTTTTGGATTCCCATCACCCAGGATCACTGGCCACACTGGTTGGGGCTTAAAGGAGCTGGAGTCGACTCCAACTAGAGGGAAAAGTGGCAGAACGAAAGAGCAATGTCTGGGAACACATACAAAGTGACAGAACTTTCTTTTTTTTAGAGAGAAGAGTATGTGTGAGTCATATGATTTCGGTTTGATCACTGCGGGCATAACAAGTAGTGTGTTCACTTACCACTTTAAGGCATAATACAGTCATAATGAATGTTTTTAAACTTAATTACATGAAACACAAATCATGTTTTTATTCTCACATATGACTAAAGCATTATGACACATCTTTCAGGTTCATGAAGTCTAGGCAAATAAATCCCATTCACAGAATTTTGATAATGTTGATGTTATTTGTCGGAAACATTTAAGCCAGGAATTTTCTTCTACGGTATCAACTAGTGTCGTAAACAAAATCTGCCCTTATTCCTTTATGGGGAACACAAGAGCCCTTATAGAGTCCTTTGAAAGTTCTCCATCGGTCGGAGAAAATAACAGAGGCCAACCAGAGAATATTGAGAAGCAAAGCAGCTCGTAAGCCTGATCTTTATTGAACTGTTGCAACAGGCTGCTCCCCTCACACGCAGGAAAGGAGGAGGACCCAGAACCAAGGTGTGCCCACCCTTATATAGACTTTTGGAATTGCCCACCCTGGAGTCCAAGACCACCCCCAGAAACATCATACCTACGTCACAGGGGGCTGTCTAAAACAGAATCCTGAGTGTGTTGTTTATCTCCTGTCTGGCAGGTTACCTGCTTGCATTATCTGGATTTTGGCCACTCTTTTGTTGATAAAGGTAAAGGGACCCCTGACCATTAGGTCCAGTCGTGACCGACTCTGGGGTTGCGGCGCTCATCTCGCTTTATTGGCCGAGGGAGCCAGCGTACAGCTTCCGGGTCATGTGGCATTTCTGTGCGCTGCTCTGGTTCACCAGAAGCGGCTTAGTCCTGCTGGCCTCATGACCCGGAAGCTGTACGCCGGCTCCCTCAGCCAGTAAAGCGAGATGAGCGCCGCAACCCCAGAGTCTGCCACGACTGGACCTAATGGTCAGGGGTCCCTTTACCTTTACCTAATAATAATAATAGTAGTAGTAGTAGTAATGATGACGATGATGTAGTATACAGACTATAGTAATGATGTTGATGTTGATGATGTAAGTATAAAGACTAGTATAGGGAGGCTGGGCAACTCAGCTAGTTTGGGTGAGAGATTTGCAGCAATACATTTCCTGGAATCTTTTTCATTCCACCTGTTGTTATAAGAATTTTGTGACTAAGGGCTAGTGTCTGAGTTTACTTTCTTCTTCTCTACCAGTGCCTTTTCTTCCTGTATTGTATCTTTCAAACGGTAAGCTTAAAGCAACGACTATCTCATTTCCGATCTTTGTAAGTCACCCTGGGAGCCCCTTTCAGTCGAAAAGTGGAATGTGAATGCTTTAATTAATTATAAAAGCAACAGATAGCAAACATGATCTCTTCTGCCATGCAGGAGGGCATATCTCTTCTAAGAGCTTGCCTTCAACACATACTCTGATAGTGATACAAAATAAGCTTTCTGCAGTAGATCAGCAACGGATTAAAGAAGCCAGTAAAATTAGAAGCATTTATAATGTATATCCCCTTCTACAAGCTTTCCTCAGTCTTTAATCGAAGACCCTGTTCCCAGATCACCTAAAATCCACCACGTGTTCCCACAGTTTCACCTTTCCTGCTTTTTGAGGACTCTGGTATTTTCTAGCTTTTTTAAAAAATTGTTTTCCAAATTTAAGCCTAAACCCCCACAACAAATTCTATTATGTGCTATAGTCCAATTTATTCCCAATCTTTAAACTGCAAAAAACCCAAAACCACAACCATAAAACATGGAGCGATAATTTCCAAATTTTTACATACATTTTAAAATTGATTTCAAATACTTTTGATTGTCTAAAGTAAAAAATGGACACACTATTAAAAATATCTCAGAAGGGCATTCAGAGCTGCTAATGTCATTAAATAAGTGCACTTTTATGAGCATTTACCACCACAAAGCATTTAGGTTTCTGCAAATGGAATAGAAAACAAGACCCCAGAAGATGACAGTTAATGGGATAGAGATTAATAAAATGTATATCACATATTCTTGCCTTTTGAAATTAACATGAGAAATGGAGAGATGCATGAAAAAAGACATGACAAATAAAAGGATAAGATTATTCCTTCTTTCAGCTGTGAAATCCTAGAGGGCATTTGTTCCTCGGCCACTCGAATCCAGAGATAACCAAATTACAGAACTGTAGTTGTATTATGTGCACAATATTTGTCACGGGCATATTTAACAGGATTTCCTTTGGTCAAGAGCCAGTGTGGTGTAGTGGTTAAGAGCGGTAGTCTCGTAATCTGGGGAACCGGGTTCGCATCTCCGCTCCTCCACATGCAGCTGCTGGGTGACCTTGGGCCAGTCACACTTCTCTGAAGTCTCTCAGCCCCACTCACCTCACAGAGTGTTTGTTGTGGGGGAGGAAGGGAAAGGAGAATGTTAGCCGCTTTGAGACTCCTTAAAGGGAGTGAAAGGCGGGATATCAAATCCAAACTCCTCTTCTTCTTCTTCTTCTTCTTCTTCTTCTTCTTCTTCTTCTTCTTCAACGTAAGAAGAGCAGGCTAGGTCAGGCTAGTGGTGGCCTATGTAGTCCAGGACGCAAGGGAGAAACATCACAGAGGGTCCAATTGTGCTATTCATTTAAAGCAGTACAGTGGTACCTCTGGTTGCGAACAGGATCCGTTCCGGAGGCCTGTTCGCAACCTGAAAGGAACGCAACCAGTGTCTGCGTGTGCGCGGGTCATGATTCACCGATTCTGCACATGTGTGTGTGATGTCATTTTGCGCGTCTGCGCGAGCAGTGAAACATGGAAGTAACCCTTTCTGGTACTTCCGGGTCGCCGTGTGACGCATCCTGAAAATGCTCAACCTGAAGCAAACGTAACATGAGGTATGAGGTATCTCATTCCGAACTTAAAAATGGAAAGCGTAATGCTGGAGGTTTAAAGACTCTCTCAAGGCAAATATGAAAAAATGTGGTATAAACACAGACAATTGGGAAACACTGGCCTGTGAGCGCTCCAGTTGGAGAACAGCCTTGACCAAAGGTGTCATGGGCTTTGAAGACACTCAAACTCAGGACGCAAGGGAGAAACGTGCTAAGAGGAAGGCACGCTTGGCAAATCCACACCGTGATCAACTCCTGCCCGGAAACCAATGTCCCCACTGTGGAAGGACGTGTGGATCCAGAATTGGCCTCCACAGTCACTTACGGACTCACTGTTAAAACCATGTTTATGGACCAAAGACTTTGGGTATAATATACAGTTAAAAGATTGGGAGAAATTGTGGAAAGAAGGATTAAGGACTGCATGCAATGCCTTAAAAGAAAATGTGATGAAAATGATGTACAGGTGGTATATTACTCCTGTGAAATTAGCTAAAATGTATAAAGTTAGTTAATAAATGTTGGAAATGTAAAGAAAAGAAAAGGAACATTTTATCACATGTGGTGGGAATGTAAAAAAGTGAAAAGTTATGGGAAATGATATATAATGAGATGAAAAAGATGTTGAAATATACATTTATTAAGAAACCAGAAGTATTTTTTGTAAGGTGAATTATTTGAAATATTGCAAGAAAGATAATGAGGAGAATTATTAGATAAGGACAATTAAAGGTAATATGAAGTTAAGAAATGCATAATAAGTGATAAAGAACAAAAAATCATCAGAGGTGTTGACCGAAGTCTAAAAATATTGTATAAGAGGAGAAGTTATGTTGTAAGACTATTGGAACTGATATGTTAAAAAATTAATAAAAATGTGTGTATGTATATATGTGTGTGTGTGTGTGTGTGTGTGTATGCAGTGGTACCTCAGGTTAAGAACTGAATTTGTTCTAGAGGTCTGTTCTTAACCTGAAACTGATCTTAACCTGAAGCACCACTTTAGCTAATAGAGCCTCCTGCTGCTGCCGGAGCACGATTTCTGTTCTCATCCTGAAGCAAAGTTCTTAACCCGAGGTAATATTTCTGGGTTAGCGGAGTCTGTAATCTGAAGCGTATGCAACCTGAAGTGTCTGTAACCCGAGGTACCACTGTATATGTACGTATGTATATGTGTGTGTGTGTATATAACTGTGTTTATGGAAGACAATCTTACTTGGCTACGAGTGATCACCAAAGATGTAGTCCAGCATCCTGTTCTCACAGGGGCCAGCTAGATGCCAAGGGGAATCCCAAAAGCAGGACCTGTGCACAACAGCACAACTCTCTCTCCTCCTGTGGGTTCCAGCAACTGGCCTTCAGAGATGTACTGCCTCTGACAGGGGAGGAGAGCCTAGCCATTGGGCTTAATAGCCACTGATAGCTTTACCCTCCATGAATTGGTCTAGCCCTCTTTTAAAGCCATAGCTCACTTGGTAGAGCATGAGACACTTAATCTCAGGGTTATGGGTTGGAGCCCCACATTGGGCAAAAGACTCCTGCGTTGCAGGGGGTTGAGCTAGATGACCCTTGTGGTTCCTTCCATCTCTACCATTCTATTATTCTAAGTTGGTGCCCATCAGTATCTCTGGTGGGAGTGTCAGATGCTGGGGGTGGTTGCTCGTGAGTAACCAGGCAGGACTCCGACCTGGCTTTTACAGGTTTCATTGTGCAAACTGTTTACAGTTCAGATCTACCAAGTTCATGTCCGTCTTAGTCACTTGCAGAATCTGGGAGTGGCCCCTTCCGGCTTCTCCCCCAACATAAGAACTTCGTCTGCGCAAGCTGGGCGACGGAAGTGGCGTGCGTCCCTTCCGGCCAGCCTGGCCAGGTGAGGCGCTGGGGCTCTCAGCAGCGTCCTCGAGCCCTTTCCTTCCAGCCTGGCCAGGTGAGGCGCTGGGGCTCTCAGCATCATCCTTGAGCCCTTTCCTTCCAGCCTGGCCAGGTGAGGCCCTGGGGCTCTCAGCATCATCCTCAAGCGCTTTCCTCTCTTGGCTGGCCCCTTCCCTCTCTTCTCCACTGGAGGTGTGGCTTTCCTCACCGCTGGAAGAGGAACTGCTCCTCAGGCCTTCCAAGGCTCTCTGTATCTCAACAGCCCCCCTGCCTCCCTCCCCTGTTCTGATGGCAGTCCCCTGACAGGGAGCATATTCCATAGTTTAACCATGAGGTGTGTGAAAAAGTCCTTCCTTCTGTCTGTTCTGAATTGTCTTGACATTCAGAATCATTTGATGTCTAGAGCTTTGAGAGAGAAGAAAAAACACCCGTTCACTTTTCCCACGCCATGCAGAATTTTATATACACCTATCATGCTGCCCCCTTCTTGCCTTTTCTCTAAACTAAGACGTCCCCCCCCCCTCCAAGTTGTCACTTTCTCTCACTGGGGAGTTGCTCGGCTCCCTTGGTGGTTTTGGGTTCCCTTTTTCAGAACCTTTTTCCAACTCTGCAATGTTCTTCCTCAGGTGAGGCAGCCAGAACTGTACACAGTATTCCAAGTACACACCATAGATTTATACAGTGGTATCTCGGGTTAGGGACGCGAGTGGCGCTGTGGGTTAAACCACAGAGCCTAGGACTTGCCGATCAGAAGGTCGGCGGTTCGAATCCCTGCAACGGGGCTCCCGTTGCTCAGTCCCTGCTCCTGCCAACCTAGCAGTTCCAAAGCACGTCAAAGTGCAAGTAGATAAATAGGTACCGCTCCGGCGGGAAGGTAAACGGCGTTTCCGTGCGCTGCTCTGGTTCGCCAGAAGCGGCTTAGTCCTGCTGGCCACATGACCCGGAAGCTGTACGCCGGCCTCTTCAGCCAATAAAGCGAGATGAGCGCTGCAATCCCAGAGTTGGTCACAACTCGACCTAATGGTCAGGGGTCCTTTACCTTGGGTTAAGAACTTAATTTGTTCTGGAGGTCCGTTCTTAACCTGAAACTGTTCTTAACCTGAAGCACCACTTTAGCTAATGGGGCCTCCCGCTGCCGCCATGCAATTTCTCTTCTCATCCTGAAGCAAAGTTCTTAACCTGAGGTAATATTTCTGGGTTAGCAGAGTCTGTAACCTGAAGCGTCTGTAACCCGAGGTACCACTGCATTGTTATGAGTTCAGGGAACCCCTGGAATCTTGCACCGCTCGGAGCCTGGGGTGGCACACCACCATATGTTGTATTGAGGCAGACCTGGGCATCCGTGGCGCTTCTTGGCACAACTCACAACTTGGCTGCTTTCGCAACCCCTCCGGAGCCTGCCAGCGGTTGCTTTGCACCTGACATGCAAGCAAAATTGTTTTTTTTTAATTAAAAAAAACTGCCCTGTTTGTCTGTTAGTTTCAAAACTGCCCTGTCAGCCCAGGCATGCGCTGGCTGGCGGGCTGAATTTTGCAACACCACCTCGAGCCAAGAGTTTTTGCCACTTGCTTGCTTCCTTTCCTCTCCAGCCCAGGAACCCAAGATGTTTTTTTCTGCCTTCTGAAACTAGAGTTGGATCTCATCCTGAACTGCGTCTCTGTGTGTGGGAAATAAACACCATCCAAGCCAGGGAACAAATCTGTCCTTTGTGGCTTACTGAAAGTGAGGGAAACTACTGGATTTTGACCCTGAATCCCTCCTCCCACTTCAGCCTCTCCTCTTTCCAGTTGCCTCCTCTTAACAGCTTCTTTCACTCAACACTCCCCTTCTCCGCCCATTCAGCTGGTATATATAGCCCTTCAGAGCAGACCTCAGAGTCTGTGCGCCTCCTTTTTTTGCTGCTGAATTCCTCAGAATCTGGAAAAAGGGAGAAGCGGAGGACTCCAGTATGGGTAAGAGAATAACCACCTCTTTTTCTGCTTTTCACCCAGCTTTGTGGTCTGTAGGAAAGCGGAGCTTGCCCTGCTCCTGATTCTTATGTAGCTTCTAGCTACATAAAAATCAGAGAACATGCTCCGGTTTTACGCTTTTTTGCTCTGCAAAGCTGTACACACAACCCGCAAGCCTCCAAGTTTACATCTTGGGGGGTTGAAAGTGTGTGTGTGTTTGTTGCTTTTCTTTTGCAGCTTCACCAGCCCAACTTGTGGGCACTGGTATGGTTTCTATCGCAGGACCTTTCCATGTGGTCTCTGGTTTGGGTTGCAAGTTCATGCATGTTTCCTCGGGAGTAAAGCCTCGTGGAACTCCAGGAGAGGTTTGCTTTTAGGTAAATGTACCCGTCTAAGCAGGCTGCGCAACTTTTATCCCCGTAGGGGCAGTCTGGAGAGTACATTCCATAGAAATCCACGGGGCTTCCAGGAAAATACGCTCTCCAAAGGACAGTATTTTAGTATAAATACACAACCTCATTATTTAATATGCTGATGACAGGAGGTTAGCTGAAAGGCTAGCGATTACCTTAAAAGAACTGATTTGACTGGTTCATCAGGTTTTGCTGGCATCCGTCTGTCTCTGGAGAAAGTGGAAAAGTGACCATCGGGTTAAAGTCAAACCGTTGGAGACTTACAGCGCTTGCTGTGGCTGTAGAGAACAATACAGGAGAGACATGTTTTATTGCGGGTGGCGCTGTGGGTAAAACCTCAGTGCCTAGGACTTGCCGATCGTATGGTCGGCGGTTCGAATCCCCGCGGCGGTGTGAGCTCCCGTCTTTCGGTCCCAGCTCCTGCCCACCTAGCAGTTCGAAAGCACCCCTAAGTGCAAGTAGATAAATAGGTACCGCTTTATAGCGGGAAGGTAACGGCGTTTCCGTGTGCTGCGCTGGTGCTGGCTCGCCAGAGCAGCTTCGTCACGCTGGCCACGTGACCCGGAAGTGTCTTCAGACAGCGCTGGCTCCCGGCCTCTTAAGCGAGATAAGCACGCAACCCCAGAGTTGGACACGACTGGCCCGTACAGGCAGGGGGACCCTTTACCTTTTTATGTTTTATTGCAGCCGGGGCAGATAAAGGCACCCAGTTTTGCTGCTACAGGTACACCGTGGCTTTTTATTCTTTCTGCGCTCCTCCCAGTGGTCATTCTCCTCTGGTCATTGCTGTGGATTCAGCAGGTTTACTCTTATGGATTCTAACCTCACAGATACAGAATCAGAGGCTTGAAAGAGACCCAAGCATATCATTTAGCAGTTTCCCCCAAATCTGGGTCTCCAGATGTTTTCGGACTACAGTTCCCATCATCCCTGACCACTGGTCCTTCTAGCTAGGGATGGTGGGAGTTGTAGTACAAAAACAGTGGGAAACCCAAATGTGGGGAACTGTGGTCTAGATCGATGCACCAGAACCTATGACATTTTAAATTTGACATAAATATGTATGTGTGTGTGTGTGTGTACACACACAAACACACATCTACGGACACGTAGGTTAAATAAAACATGTTTCCTCAAAAATACTTTTTTTTGTTTTTGTTTTACTGAGGCTTACTTCCAAGTAAGTATGTTTAGGATTGAGCTTTAATATTCTTCATAGCCTGTGAGTAATGATATCACTTTGAAACTCCTGCCCAGTCCTTTGCATGTTTACACGGAGATAAAGTTTCGATGTTTTTCAACAGAGTGTTCTCCTTTTTTGCTTCTATCTTGCATAGAGAGAACTATGGGCAGATCTGCATAAGTCGTGAGATTTTAGGGCCAGCAGATGAATTGCGCAAGGTGCCACTGGAATGGAGAGACAGGCCTTTTGAAAGTCCAAATACAAAATCTGGACGATCTGGAAAGTGCAGACTGGTCATTCACCATGATCTGTTTGTGCCCTGCTTTTCCGAAAGCCAGCCTAAAACACCTAACAACACGATATAAAATTGTATACAACAATATCAAAAGAGAATCAAACAATCTGGAAAGTGAATAAAAGTGAGACAGTAAGCCTATAAACAATTCGCAGAATCACAACGGTGGAGGGGACCTTAAAGTTAACCTTGTCCAACCCCAGTCTTATGTAGATTTTTCAGTTTCATTGTTCTGTATGGGACAATGACAATAAAGATATTGTATCGTAAATGCAGATTCTCACAATGCTGGCCTCACTAAAGTAAAGGTAAAGGGACCCCTGACCATTAGGTCCAGTCGCGGGATTCGAACCGCCGATCTTCTGATCGGCAAGTCTTAGGCTCTGTGGTTTAACCCACAGCGCCACCTCTGCTTAAATACCTCCAGATTCTAGTGCTAAGGTGAGAAAGATAAAAGCTTTTCTCTGGATCCACTTCACACACACACACAATATTTGAGTGCCTTCTAGGGTTCACTGTCAAGTCACACAGCAACAGGTTTGGCCGCTGAGCTAAAACATGAGTGCACCTTGCAACTTTTCCCAGGACAGATTGCAGCTTGCAGGAGTCCTGCAGCAGGGGCAGGACATTTTTGGAAAATGTTATCTTTGAATAGCTTCGCACCCTAATCTCCAGATACTGTTTTGCTTCAACTACAGCCCCCGCCCTGACCATTGGCCATGCTGGCTGGGGCTGATGGAGTTCAGAGGGCACCACGTTGGGGAAGGCTGGCCTCGGATGTTTTACAATGACCCCAGGTCAGGCTCTTTGGGTTGGCGCCCGATCTCTTGCGTGACAGCAGCTGCCTAAGAGGCTTAACAGGACACTCCTAAAAAATACAATTTAGAGTGTGGGGTGTGTGTAGCACAAATAGCTGTTGGGTGCCAAAAATTCCATACTCCAGTGCCAAGTTTGTCCATTCCAGAGCATCATGCTGTTTACACCCATTTCTTGGATCTCAACCAACCTTAAAAGTGGAACTGCTGTGCGGATCTACCCCAGCTGTGAGCCCACAGCCCTACATTGGCAGCTTTCTCCAGAGTAGCCATGCAGAGAGCTAGCAAGAAGAAGCTCGCTAGGTCAGGCCTGTTAACGGAGAAATCTGAGGTCAGGCCTGTTAACGGAGAAATTGGACAAAAAACAAGGACACCAGCCAGGAATACCAGAGCAAAACAGCAGCCTGTAGGCTTGGTCTTTATTGAAGACTGTCGCGACAGGACTCCCACCTGCCACAAGGTGGAACAAGATGGAAGCCCCGAACAAAAGAGCCCCCAAGCTTTTATTTGCTGCTAATCCCCATGTTACACCCCCCCAACTACATCACTCATACATCACAGTTACATCATGAAAGGGGAGGCCTGGCGGCAGGAATCTGGGCATCCTGGACCCTGCCCCATGGTTCCCCTTGCCCTCCACCAAACACCCATCAAGTGTAACAAAAGAGATATTTACATTTCCCTGTTTCCCAGCCAAGTTAATCACACCCTTTTGTCTTCATCTGGGTTTGTTGTTTCTGGAATGGCTACCTGTCTGGCACTCAGGTATCAGGATGCCAGGGATTATCACTCAGGCAGAGGGGCTGCTGAGCAGCTGAGCTCACCTGTCTATATGGATTTCTGAAGTTTTCCCAGTGAGCCAGTACAGAGAGACATTTATCAGTGAATTCTTACATTTGGTATCGTGCAGCAAAGGCCCTTTGATTTATAGGAAGAAACTGCGATGAAGTGTTTTGTGGGGACAAATCACAAAAGTCACAAAAGTGATTGTGCTGGTTTTGGTAGTGGGCTGCGTGTGCCTGATATCTGCTGGAGGGGCAACACCCCCAACCTATACATAAATTCCTGCAACAGGCCCAAGGTTCACATAGTAGCCCAGTGTCCTCTTTCCCGCAATGGGATATTCCCAATGGCCAGCCCTTCCATTATAGAATCATAGAATCATAGAGTTGGAAGAGACCACAAGGGCCATCGAGTCCAACCCCCTGCCAAGCAGGAAACACCACCAGAGCACTCCTGACATATGGTTGTCAAGCCTCTGCTTAAAGACCTCCAAAGAAGGAGATTCCACTACACTCCTTGGCAGCAAATTCCACTGTCAAACAGCTCTTACTGTCAGGAAGTTCTTCCTAATGTTTAGGTGGAATCTTCTTTCTTGTAGTTTGGATCCATTGCTCTGTGTCCGCTTCTCTGGAGCAGCAGAAAACAACCTTTCTCCCTCCTCTATGTGACATCCTTTTATATATTTTTACATGGCTATCATATCCCCCCTTAACCTCCTCTTCTCCAGGCTAAACATGCCCAGCTCCCTTAGCCGTTCCTCATAAGGCATCGTTTCCAGGCCTTTGACCATTTTGGTTGCCCTCCTCTGGACACGTTCCAGTTTGTCAGTGTCCTTCTTGAACTGTGGTGCCCAGAACTGGACACAGTACTCAGTGTGAGGCAGCTGCCTCGGGTGGAAGATCCTCAGGGATGGGGTGGGGTGAGGCAAGAGCTCCCTCTTGCTTACTGAGCAACCTCATCTAGTGCTTTGGCTTAGAATCACAGAGTTGCAACCTTCGCATTATCAGCACCATTCTCTAACCAACTATCCAGCCTTAGCATTGAAGGAAGTTTCCGCTGCCAGGCTTGTGCATGCGCAAAGGGGGGAATGGACCTATTTGATACAAACTTTGGAGGATCCTAATTGCTATCGTCCTGAGGGCTAGAAACATGTGTTGGAAACAAAAATTGCCCTTTTCCCTTATGGGGTATCCAAGAGCCCATATAGAGTCCTTACGTAGGTTCCCTATTGGTAGGAGAAAATAACAGAGGCCAACCAGAGAATATCGAGAAGCAAAGCAAAGCAGCTAGTAAGCCTGATCTTTATTGATCTGTTGCAACAGGGTCCTCACTCCCCACATGAAGGAGGGAGGAGGAACCCCGAACAATGACGCGCAAAGCCTTATATGGACTTTTGAAATTGCCACCCTGTAGATGAAGACCGAGGGACACGGGTGGAGCTGTGGGTTACACCACAGAGGCCCGGCCAGATGGGCGGGGCATAAGTAATAAATTATTATTACGTATTATTAATTCTAATTTTAGAAGAAAGAAAGTTAAGGTGTGCAGGAAGTTGAATTCTGCACTGGGAGTCATTCTTTACTCCCTGCATTCCCCTGTCCCAAGAAAGGAAACTAAAGACATTCACTCACATTAACACTCGATTAGGAGCCGTCTAGAGTGGCTGGGGAGACTCAGCCAGATAGGCAGGGTATAAATAATAAATTATTATTATTATTATTTTTTATTATTTTTAAATCAAAAAGTCTGGGAATATATCTAGAAAAGGCATCTTTTGGGACCAGCAAAACTGTCACCTGCTGATCTTTCAACCATTTCAATTTGCAGCGAAATGCGGAGAGTGCGGCCCTGGATACAAAACGCCATTGGACGCTATGAAAGGTAAGGGGCCAGGGTCTTTGTGGCCACTTTTTATTTTTATTACAAGCATGTCTGCATCTTGCCAACTTTCCAAGGAGTTCAGAGCAAGCTTGCGTACCTGAACAGCACAAGGGGACCCACAATTTATTTTTTTGCCAGTCCCAATTGCTGGCTACTGTTTGTGTTTGCCAACAACCCTGTACTGTGTTATTGTACTGGGATTTGAAGGTAGTGCTTTTTCCTTTTGTGTAGTTCCTGTTCTAGGTTGTAAGTCTGTGGGCTGGGATTCCCTTGTTTATAACTTGTGTGCAGCTTAGTAACGGTTTCTGAATGAAGAGCATGGTGAAATCCAATCTACCTATTGGTCCACTGAGTTCAGTAATGTTTATACGCGGATTGGCAGTGGCTCTCCAGCCATTCAGCCGGCGATCTTTCTCTTTCTTTTATATATATATATATATATATATATATATATATGCAGGTTTTGGTGTCCTCGGGTGTCTTCCCGTGTAAAAGTTGGGGTGTCTAGGCGACGTTTCGACGAGGTCTCACTCGTCATCTTCAGGCTGGTGCTTTCGGCTTCTTGTTACTGGAACAGAGCAGGATCTCAGTGTTTGAGTTCCTATAAATACTGTTGAGGAGGTGTGGTGTATAGCCTCCAATGTTCTGGGCAGAGAGGAGGTTCCCAGGCTAGTGTGCCTTTTCTTCTTTTGTTCCTTAATTACTTGAGGGATATCTTGAGTGATTTCTTGAGTGATTTCCTGAATCCCACTTAGGTGGGTCATTAGGTGTGGATTAGTTGCTAAAGCCTTCGTGTCTTGAACTCTTGAACTTTGTGAAGAGTTTTTCTGAGAAGATGGCTGTACTGCACTTGGTTGTGCTCTGGCTTGGCTTCGTGTATAGGGGCGAGCTGTGGTTTTGTGGCCTGTGCCAGCCAGATCTGTGTAGGGATTGCAGGGGGGTGCAGCATCCGGAGGTGCCACCCTGGTTTGGCTACTGGATGGTGTCTGTAATTTATCTGTGGAGAGGGTCTGGGTTTGGGTCTGGTGTGGTTGATTGGTGATGGCGTTCTGTGTGCCTCTGGATCTGGTGTCAGATTTTGTGGGGAGGGCTAATTTCCAGATGTCTGGCAAGCGGGATGTGTCGTCACGCTTGTTCATGTTGTGAGGGTGTTTCTCTATCTCGATGGCTTCCATGATTATTCTCTTGTGGTGATGTTCCATGTTAAAGAGCAATTTGGAATCTGCAAAATTAATTTCGTGTCCTGTTTCTTTCATGTGTTGGAAAAGAGAGGAAGTTTTTTCTTCTTTTTTGACGGCATTCTTGTGTTCTGCGATCCGTGCATTTATTCGTCTGTTTGTTTGTCCAATGTACGTGGCTGGGCAGACTTTGCAGGGTATTTCATAGACCCCTTGGTTTTCCAACTGAATTTTATCCTTGGGGTTTCTGAGGATATTGGCTATTTTTTGGTTGGTGCAAAAGGCTGTTTTGATATTGTGTTTATGGAGGATTTTGCTAATTTTATCTGTAGTGCCCTTGATATAAGGAAGGAGGGCTATGCCATTGTTTTCTTCTGTGTCTTGGTTTTTGGGGGGTGTTTCTTTTTGGATTAGCTTCGTAACCCTGTTTTGCTGGTATCCATTGGCAATTAACACATTTGAGAGATTCTGTAACTCAGTTGTCAAGTGGTCTTCGTCAGCCAGGCGTTTGGTTCTGGAGATGAGAGTCTTGGCTACGGAGTTTATTTGTGCAGGGTGGTGGTGTGATTGTGCATGTAAGTAGCGGTTGGTGTGTGTTTTTTTCCGGTAGATAGTGTGTCCTAGGGAGCCATCAGGTTTTTTGTAGATTAGGACGTCAAGGAAGGGAAGTTGGTTGTTGGCTTCTATTTCCATAGTGAATTGTATTTTGGGGTGTAGGCTGTTGAGATGTGTGAGGAAGCTATCCAGTTTTTCCTTCCCGTGTGGCCAAATTACAAAGGTGTCGTCAACATATCTGAGCCAAAGTTTGGGTTTGTGTTCTGACTTGTCTAAAGCATTGGTTTCAAAGTGTTCCATGTACAGGTTAGCGATGACCGGTGAGAGGGGTGATCCCATAGGTGCTCCTTCTATCTGTTTGTATCTTTGTCCATTGTGGATGAAGTACGTGTTGGTTAGGCAGTGGTTGGTCAGGTCCAAGATGTATTCGGGGGGATTGTATTTGTTTTGAATGGCTGTCAAGGCTTCATTAATGGGCACTTGTGTGAAGAGAGATACAACATCGAAGCTCACAAGTAGGTCATTGGGTTGTAGGTTTTGCTTCTTTATTGTTTCTATGAACTGGAAGGAGTTTGGAACGTGTGAAGAGATGGATTCTGCATAGGGCTGAAGTTGCTTGGCGAGAAATTTAGCGAGATTTTGTAGAGGTGAGCCTATGGAGCTGACTATTGGTCTGAGTGGTGTTCCTTCTTTGTGTATCTTGGGGAGGCCGTAGAGTTTGGGGCATCTGGATGATTTTTCTCTGGGGATGATTCTTAGCTGGATTTCTTCACTGATAGGAGAGGCTTTTATTTTGGATTTGGTGGTTTTTTCCAGATAGGTGGTGGGATCTGTTTTTATAGGTTGGTAGGTAGGGTCTTGGAGTAGATTTGATAGTTTTGCTTGGTAGTCCGATGTGTTCATCACAACAGTGGCATTACCTTTGTCTGCTGGGAGAATGATTATGTTGTTGTCTTTCCTCAGGTTGGTGAGTGCTTTCTGTTCTTCTTTGTGTAAATTGCTTCTGGGTGGTTTGCTGGAGCAGAGGATGTTGGTGACTTCAAGTCTGATTTTATTGGCTTCATCTGGATTGATTTTGGTTAGGCTAGCTTCGACTCCACATATGATGTTTTCCGTGGGGATGCGTCTCGGGGCGACTGCAAAGTTGAAACCTTTGGAGAGTACTTTGGTTTCAGTTGAGGTGAGGATCCTGTCTGATATGTTATGTACTGTTTGTTTCATGGGTTGTTGTGGAGGGTGGCTGGGCTTCTGGCGTTTCTCTAGTTTGTGGAGTTTGTTGGTGTGTGTGTCTGTCTTGTGTGAGGTCTCCGTTTCAGCTCTCCAGACGGCTAGTTGTTTGCATTTGTCCCAGAGTGCAGGGTGGATTTTGTTACAGAGTTTGAGGTGAAGAGTGAGTAGATCTTTGTTGGTTTGGTTTAGTAGGTATCTTTTCTTGTGTAGTTCGTTTCTGATTAGAGATAGTTCAGTTCGTTTCAGGATCCTTTCGGTAGCTGGGGTTTTAGAGTGGAATTTAAGTTGGAAGCATGTGGGAATTAAGTTGTTGTCTCGGCAGTTGCGTAGGAACAAGAGATCACATAAGCTACCGAAAGGATCCTGAAACGAACTGAACTATCTCTAATCAGAAACGAACTACACAAGAAAAGATACCTACTAAACCAAACCAACAAAGATCTACTCACTCTTCACCTCAAACTCTGTAACAAAATCTATATAAACAAAATTTTTTTTGTTACAAAAAAGTTTTTGTTACAAAAACTCTGTAACAAAATCTATAAAACAAAATATATATATGCTTTCGTAGATTTTCACGGGTACAGGAATGCAGGTTTTGGTGTCCTCGGGTGTCTTCCCGTGTAAAAGTTGGGGTGTCTAGGCGACGTTTCGACGAGGTCTCACTCGTCATCTTCAGGCTGGTGCTTTCGGCTTCTTGTTACTGGAACAGAGCAGGATCTCAGTGTTTGAGTTCCTATAAATACTGTTGAGGAGGTGTGGTGTATAGCCTCCAATGTTCTGGGCAGAGAGGAGGTTCCCAGGCTAGTGTGCCTTTTCTTCTTTTGTTCCTTAATTACTTGAGGGATATCTTGAGTGATTTCTTGAGTGATTTCCTGAATCCCACTTAGGTGGGTCATTAGGTGTGGATTAGTTGCTAAAGCCTTCGTGTCTTGAACTCTTGAACTTTGTGAAGAGTTTTTCTGAGAAGATGGCTGTACAACCAAGTGCAGTACAGCCATCTTCTCAGAAAAACTCTTCACAAAGTTCAAGAGTTCAAGACACGAAGGCTTTAGCAACTAATCCACACCTAATGACCCACCTAAGTGGGATTCAGGAAATCACTCAAGAAATCACTCAAGATATCCCTCAAGTAATTAAGGAACAAAAGAAGAAAAGGCACACTAGCCTGGGAACCTCCTCTCTGCCCAGAACATTGGAGGCTATACACCACACCTCCTCAACAGTATTTATAGGAACTCAAACACTGAGATCCTGCTCTGTTCCAGTAACAAGAAGCCGAAAGCACCAGCCTGAAGATGACGAGTGAGACCTCGTCGAAACGTCGCCTAGACACCCCAACTTTTACACGGGAAGACACCCGAGGACACCAAAACCTGCATATATATATATATATATACTATTTTTATTGATACTTGTACAAAAATGCATACCTATCACAAAAATATAATACACTGAAATATCTAAAAAAGAACAGAGGCAGGAAGAATATGAAGAAGAAGAAGAAGAGGAAGAAGAAGAAGAAGAAAGAAAGAAAGAAAGAAAGAAAGGAAAAGCATGGGAAAAGAAAAATATATATAAAAAGATTTCTAGTTCTCTGTCCTTCACCTAAACATATTATTCACTCATTCTGTCATCTATAAACCAGTACTTTTTCCATCTTCGAATCCAGATATTACAAGTTCATTTTCTCTTTCATGCAAAAAGTCCACAAGAAGTTTCCAGTCATGAGTAAATGTCAATAATGATTTTTTCTCTAATTAAACACATTACCTTTGCCATCTCAGCCAAGTCCAATAGTTTTATCAGCCATTCATCTTTGGTGGGTAGGGCTGTATCTTTCCATCTTTGTACATATAACAATCTCGCCTCTGTAATCTGACATTGGAGTGAACTTCCATCGTCCTTTTGCAGTTGTGTCTCCATTAAGCCTCAAATAAAGAGTTCTGGCTTCAATTGAATATTAAGCTTTAAAATCTATTGCATCCATGTATCCTTTTCCTCCTCCATTTTACATGTCCACCAAGCATGATAAAATGTCCGTTCGCAGTCTGGGCATTTCCATTAAACATTTGAAACACCTTTATACATTCTAAATAGTTTAAAAAGGTAAAGGTACCCCTGATTGTTAGGTCCAGTCGCGGACGACTCTGGGGTTGCGTGCTCATCTCGCTTTATTGGCCGAGGGAGCCGGCATACAGCTTCTGGGTCATGTGGCCAGCATGACTAAGCCGCTTCTAGCGAACCAGAGCAGCGCATGGAAACACCATTTACCTTCCCGCCGAAGCGGTACCTGTTTATCTACTTGCACTTTGACGTGCTTTCAAACTGCTAGGTGGGCAGGAGCAGGGACCGAGCAACGGGAGCTCACCCCGTCACGGGGATTCGAACCGCCGACCTTCTGATCGGCAAGCTCTGTGGTTTAGACCACAGCGCCACCCGCATCCCTCTAAATCATGGGTAGACAGCCTAAGGCTCGGGGGCCGGATCTGGCCCAGTCGCCTTCTAAATCTGGCCCACAGACGGTCCGGGAATCAGCGTGTTTTTACATGAGTAGAATATGTCCTTTTATTTAACATACATCTCTGGGTTATTTGTGGGGCATAGGAATTTGTTCATTTTCCCCCTTCAAAATATAGTCCGGCCTCCCACAAGGTCTGAGGGACAGGGAACCGGCTCTCTGCTGAAAAAGTTTGCTGACCCCTGCTCTAAATAGTTTATTGGGAGTTAAATACCAATGGTCAGCCAGGAGACCTACCTGCAGACCTTCTGAGACTCCGGATTCCTGGGACCCATGCATTGTAAAACAAGCACTGTACCACTGAAGTGGTCATGATGATCAGATCTAACTCAGTGCCAGTGTGGTCTAGTGGTTAAGAGCGGTAGTCTCATAATCTGGGGAACCGGGTTCGCGTCTCCGCTCCTCCACATGCAGCTGCTGGGTGACCTTGGGCCAGTCACACTTCTCTGAAGCCTCTCAGCCCCACTCACCTCACAGAGTGTTTGTTGTGGGGGAGGAAGGGAAAGGAGAATGTTAGCCGCTTTGAGACTCCTTAGGGTAGTGATAAAGCGGGATATCAAATCCAAACTCAGTGTTGTCCACATTGTCTGGCAGTGGCTCTTCAGAGTGCCAGGCATGGGACATTCCCAGCGCTACCTGCATGTGCCAGGTTTTGAATCCGGGTTTTGAACTACGGCCCTGCCCTCTCTTGGGACTGGTTGCTTACTAATGGTTCAGTTTTCATTTTTGCGCATTAAAGAAATTTAGTGAAATTTGCACACCCCCTCCCAAGCTTTCCTGAACTGCAGTCGCAGCCTCCATCAGGGAGTGGCAACTGTGTCCTAACACAGCAATAATAAGGAAATGCTTTCAAGCTAAAGAAACTCCCTCTTTCCTTTTTCATCCACATCTGGGCACTGGGCTGTGGTTTATGAGGGTATCATTGCCACGGCTACCAATGTATCTGAAATGCTCCTGGACTGCTCTCCTCTTCAGTCTTCAGGCCTTCATACCCACCAGTAGGTGATATGTTAAAAAAAAATACAGACGTTTTCATGTAGGTTTTTACATTATGTAGGACTGCCACTCCCCCACCAATATATTTTTATTGGGTTTTACAGTACCAATTTGAATTCAAACATTATACATCAACATCACCATTTAGGATTCTCTGAATCTTATGACCCTCCTCCGCCTTTCCATTTTCAATCTTTTTTTCCAACTGCCTTCCTTATTTTCTCTATTTTTTAAAAAACAAATAAACCATTTTTACCATAATTCTTCATATATTACAAGCATTACTCAAATCCTGCCAAAGTGTTTAGTTGTTTAGAGTGTTCTCTTAAATACATTGTGAATTTTCCCCATTCCTTCTTAAAATTCTTCTCTTCCTGGTCTTTTATGTTCCCAGTCAATTTTGCCATTTCGGGGTAGTCCATCTCCATCAGCCATTTGTCTCTGGTCAGAACTTTTTCTTCTTTCCATCTCTGGGCCAGTAGAATTCGCGCTGCTGTCGTCGGATACATGAATAGTCATTTCTGCTCCTTCGGGATCGCTGCACCTAAAATACCTAGTAGAAAAGCCTCTGGTTTTTCCCTAAATGTTATTTGGGAAATAAAAGGACTGCCAAATTTAATCATGTTTGATTGGTTAGATAGATTGAAAAACATTTTGATTGGCTAAAAAGTCCTCCCTGCCTTAATTCAACAGCAAGTGTTTGAAATATGACTATTTTTTTTTTTTTAAACCAGGTGCTTACAAGACCTTCAGATAGCATTGTCTTATGTTACAGGTTGCGGGAGGAACACCTCTTCATAAGATGGTCAAGTCAAGTAGCCTTTATTGGCATCACATAAGAACATTCAGAATACATTTAAAATAGATAGGCCAGTTCGATCTCGTCACCACTTCAACAGCACAGTCATTTGCCAAAGGGCAGTAGAGGCAAGCAATCCGCCTCATCTCTGAGGGTTTCCAGTAAGGGTAGGATCCTGTAGCGTACTTCAGCGACAAAAAATCAAATAGAGGAACTTGGCTACTGTCTGGGTGAGCTCCTGGTCTCTCCCCTGTAATAAGAAGCACATAACCTCTGTCTCTGGTTTCCATGTTGGAATACACAGATGGTCTAGAAATTGTTGGCGGAGATCATCATGCATTTTACATTTAAGGGCCATGTGAGCTAGAGTTTCCACCAGGTGGGCATCGCATGGGCACATCCTATCTCCTTCTACCAAACCCGCAAACCTACCTCAAAGGAGGTTATAGAATAGAATCATAGACTCATAGAGTTGGAAGAGACCACCAGGGCCATCGAGTCCAACCCCCTGCCAAGCAGGAAACACCATCAGAGCACTCCTGACATATGGTTGTCAAGCCTCTGCTTAAAGACCTCCAAAGAAGGAGACTCCACCACACTCCTTGGCAGCAAATTCCACTGTCAAACAGCTCTTACTGTCAGGAAGTTCTTCCTAATGTTGAGGTGGAATCTTCTTTCTTGTGGTTTGGATCCATTGCTCCGTGTCCGCTTCTCTGGAGCAGCAGAAAACAACCTTTCTCCCTTCTCTATGTGACATCCTTTTATATATTTGAACATGGCTATCATATCACCCCTTAACCTCCTCTTCTTAGAAAAGGATTAGAATTGAAACATAAGATGGTGTTCCCACCTGTGAGAAGGAGGGATGCCTCATTCCAACTAGTGTGTGTGAGTGGAAGACCTCTTAGAGGAGGCGTGAGGAGAGATACCCCCTCTTGAATAGCATTAGAAAGGGCATTCCTTCCCCATGAGGGAAAATGCCTCTTCTCAGATGATACTAGACGAAGCACTCCATCCTGTGTGTGAAAAAAGAGTACCTCTTTTTCAATGAGGTACAAGAAGGGGAGGAATGGCACATTACCTTCTTGCCTGCCTCTTCCCAAACTACCCCTGTTGTGATGAATACAGTGGTACCTCAGGTTATAAACGCTTCAGGTTACAGACGCTTCAGGTTACAGACTCCACTAACCCAGAAATAGTACCTCGGGTTAAGAACTTTGCTTCAGGATGAGAACAGAAATCGTGCTCTGGCGGCAGCGGGAGGCCCCATTGTCTAAAGTGGTGCCTCAGGTTAAGAACAGTTTCAGGTTAAGAACGGACCTCCGGAACGAATTAAGTTCTTAACCCGAGGTACCACTATACCTGCATCACCAAAAAGCAAAGTTTCTTCCCTTCTAACCTTTAGAACCATTTCTCCCCCATGTGCATAAATTCATGCATAAATTCATAAATGAAGCTTTTTAAAAATTGGCCTCATTTCATGGCAAATCAGGGATGGCCGGCTTGTGGCTTGCACGTGGGATTTGGCCCCTCAGGCAATATTATCTCGTGTCGTTTCCCCACTCCTTTGACCTTGTCTAAGTCTAATGGAAATCTTGTCCACCGTTTCATTCATGAGCAAAGCAGACATGTTCCACGAAAGACACTGTTTGCATTGTTCGTCACATCCAAACGCAGCGGTGAAAGGGTGACCTTTTCTCCTTTCCTCATCTGGCTGCCCTTACTACCAGTGTAATAAACAAAAAATCTGCCCTTATTCCCTTATGGGGGACACCAGAGCCCTTATAGAGTCCTTTGCAGGTTCTCCACCGGCTGGAGAAAAGAACAGAGGCCAACCAGAGAATACAGTGGTGCCCCGCAAGACGAATGCCTCGCAAGACGGAAAACCCGCAAGACGAAAGGGTTTTCCGTTTGCAGAGGCTCTTCGCAAGACGAATTTCCCCATGGACTTGCTTCGCAAGACGAAAATTGACGAAAATTTTTGAGGTTTTTTTCCGCTCCCCAACTCCTTTTTCTGAAGCACTAAGCTGCTAAAAGCCTTTTAGCAGCTAAACCGCTAATCCCTTAAGCCTTTAATAGCCGTTAATAGCCCTTAAACTGCCAATAGTGCTAATAGCGCTAATCCGCTAATGGGCTTGCTTCGCAAGACGAAAACACCGCAAGACGAAAAGACTCGCGGAACGGATTCTTTTCGTCTTGCAAGGCACCACTGTATTGAGAAGCAAAGCAGCTAGTAAGCCTGATCTTATTGATCTGTTGCAACAGGGTGCTCCCCTCACACGCAGGAAAGGGGGAGGACCCAGAACAAAGGTGTGCCCGCCCTTATATATAGACATTTTTAATTCCCTGCCCTAGATCTCAAGACCACCCATCAGATACATCATACCTACATCATAGAAAAGGCGGTCTACAGCAGAAGTCTGAGTGCGTTGTTTATCTCCTGTCTGGCAGGTTACCTGTTAATGGTCCCTTGATTGGATACCCTGGGGAGCCTGGCCAATCTTTTGTAATGATAAATACTTAGTTCCTGAGCCAGGTCACAGGCTCACCGTGTTCATACACAGATATACCCTTAAGACAGGATTTGTGAAGGAAAAGGCAGTGGGGAGGCTCCTCCATTTGACCTTGCATAGAAAACACCTGGTCAGTCTGGGAGTCAAAATGGCTCCATGGCTGCTCTCCTGTGCAGCTTCAGACATGTGGCCTATATATCTATATACGTGTTAGCTTGGTACATTTATGAACGTTTATTATATACATAAGACCTTAATTTATTTATTTCACCATAGAATCATAGAGTTGGAAGAGACCACAAGGGCCATCGAGTCCAACCCCCTGCCAAGCAGGAAACACCATCAGAGCACTCCTGACATCTGGTTGTCAAGCTGCTTAAAGACCTCCAAAGAAGGAGACTCCACCACACTCCTTGGCAGCAAATTCCACTGTCGAACAGCTCTTACTGTCAGGAAATTCTTCCTAATGTTTAGGTGGAATCTTCTTTCTTGTAGTTTGGATCCATTGCTGCGTGTCCGCTTCTCTGGAGCAGCAGAAAACAACCTTTCTCCCTCCTCTATGTGACATCCTTTTATATATTTGAACATAGCTATCATATCACCCCTTAACCTCCTCTTCTCCAGGCTAAACATGCCCAGCTCCCTTAGCCGTTCCTCATAAGGCATCGTTTCCAGTGTGCTTGCTTCCCTGTTCCCCCACTCCCGGCGGCTCATACAAGGTTTTTTGCTTTTGGACAGGCCCCCGGGAAGAGATTGTATACCTGCCCTGCATCTACAGGAACACTGGAATAAAGAAACCAGACTACCTGGCCACGGTGGATGTGGACCCCAAATCTCCAACCTATTGCCAAGTAAGTATCTTTCAGTGTGCGAAGGCTGGTCACGCAACAAGGCTTCGCATGCGCCAATATCTTCAGGGTTACATTATTGCTCCACAATTGTGTGAGAAGTCCTGTTTGCTTTCCAAGGATAATTTGAAGTTGCATCCCCATAGCAAAACCCCACCCTAAAAACGCTTTTAAAAGTGCAAACATCGCAATCCGCCTCATTCAGGCTGTTGCAGAGGTCATCTGTGACAGCTGATCGCTTTAAAACTGGAGAGTTCATTCTTACAGAACAAAAGTTGGGGTGTGGCGTTTTTTCCAAAGACTTCCCTGTTCATTCTCAAGCGGTTCAGATTGCTAAATCTTTTGTTGGCTTTTGTATACTTAGCCACACACTTTGTGGGGCAGTTGATCTGGTCCAGCAAGATATCTTGTCAAAGCTTGTTAATTTTATTTTATTGTATATTTTCAAAAACCTTAAATTGCAAATAAATGTTGCAAGTTGCCACGCCGGTGTATGAGAGGGGTGCGGGTGGGGGAACCTCAGAGTGATAGTTGTGTTTAAAGATCTTTTTTTTAAAAAAATAAATAATTTTTTTACCAATCACCAAAACACAAACAGTGAACCCCCCCCCCCGGCGGCTGATACATTGGGTATACAATATTCAATAATATACATATTCAATAATAATATATTCAAATTAACCATATGTACACTTCTATATACCTTAACACTCCTCCATCCACAAGGTTTATTTAACTTCTAACATTTTAATTGCCCCAAATTGTTCAAACCTGCCCAAATAATTCAGTATCTTCTCAAACCAATCCTCCTCTTTCTCACTGACCTTAAACCCTTTCATTCTGTGTATCTTCACAGTTAGGTATTCTAAAATTATAATATTCAGTATTTTCCTCCATTGGTTCACCTCTAACTCTTCTGCATTTTTCCAGTTACTCGCTATAACCTGTCTGGCTGCAATTACCATAAGTTTTACCCATTTGCAAATGCAGTTGTGTTTAAAGTTCTAGACAACTAAGCTTCCAGATATCTGAGAGACCGCCTCTCCCTCCTTCCCTACAGACACTCTCAGGTGTTAAGATCGACAGAGGAGACCCTTTTGGGAGTTCTGCCACCCTCAGAAGTATAGGGAATAGCAGCCCAAGAGAGGGCATTTTTGCAGCAGCTCCTAAATGGTGGTGGCTCCCTTTCTGCCTCAAAATCTTCATTGTGCAGCTTTCACTGTACGCCAAAGGCACACCTCTTTACACTTGAGATCTATTTTTATTTAACAAAATTGTATACACCTCTAAGCAGTCTGCAAGAAATGTTGTGAATATCAGCAAAATCAGTTAAGAGCAAATAATTAAAAACATGTAAAAGATAATTAAAACTAATCAGTGACAGATTAAAGATCAACATGTTGGGATTGTTGCTGTTGTTGTTGTTGTTGTTTAGTCGTTTAGTCTTGTCTGACTCTTTGTGACCCCCTGGACCAGAGCATTCTATGCCCTCCTGTCTTCCACTGCATCCCGCAGTCTGGTCAAACTCATGCTGGTAGCTTCGAGAACACTGTCCCGCCATCTCGTCCTCTGTCGTCCCCTTCTCCTTGTGCCCTCCATCTTTCCCAGCATCAGGGTCTTTTCCAGGGAGTCTCCTCTTCTCATGAGGTGGCCAAAGTCTTGGAGCCTCAGCTTCAGGATCTGTCCTTCCAGTGAGCACTCAGGGCTGATTTCCTTCAGAATGGGGAGGTTTGATCTTCTTGCAGTCCATGGGACTCTCAAGAGTCTCCTCCAGCACCAGAATTCAAAAGCACACATTCTTCGGCGATCAGCCTTCTTTATGGTCCAGCTCTCACTTCCATACATCACTACTGGGAAAACCAGAGCTTGAACTATACTTATTATACTATTATTATTATTATTATTATTATTATTATTATTAATTTCATAGGTCATCCATCGCCTACCCATGCCAAATGTCAACGATGAGCTCCACCACACAGGGTGGAACTCCTGCAGCAGCTGTTTTGGGGACACGACCAAGAAGCGAAACAGGCTCATCCTTCCCAGCTTGATCTCTTCCAGGATTTATGTGGTTGATACAGGCACCGACCCTCGAGCTCCACGCCTCCACAAGGTACAGGCTTTTCTGGGGCTCACCAGAAACCACACCCTCCGTTTTGCAAGTTCCTTTGTTGCTCAATGAATCAGAAGCCCTACCAGAGTGGCTCGCAGTGCGTCTTCGCTGTTGTATTTACAAGGCCATCAGCATTGAGGTTTCTTTGCAGCAGAACTAGTCCCTCACAAAATAGGTAATAATGTTAGCACTATGGATGGGGGAGGGATGTGGGTGGCACTGTGGGTTAAACCACAGAGCCTAGGGCTTGCCGATCGGAAGGTTGGCGGTTTCAATCCCCGTGAGGGGGTGAGCTCCCATTGTTCGGTCCCTGCTCCTGCCAACCTAGCAGTTCGAAAGCACGTCAAAGTGCAAGTAGATAAATAGGTACCGCTCTGGCAGGAAGGTAAAGGGTGTTTCCGTGCGCTGCTCTGGTTCGCCAGAAGCGGCTTAGTCATGCTGGCCACATGACCCGGAAGCTGTACGCCGGCTCCCTCGGCCAATAAAGCGAGATGAGCGCCGCAACCCCAGAGTTGGCCACGACTGGACCTAATGGTCAGGGGTCCCTTTACCTTTACCTATGGATTTAATTAAGGGACACAGGTGGTGCTATGGTCTAAACCACTGAGCCTCTTGGGCTTGCTGATCGGAAGGTCAGCGGTTCGAATCCCCACGACGGGGTGAGCTCCCGTTGCTCGGTCCCTGCTCCTGCCAACCTAGCAGTTCGAAAGAACGTCAAAGTGCAAGTAGATAAATAGGTACCACTCTGGCGGGAAGGTAAAGGGTGTTTCCGTGCGCTGCTCTGGTTTGCCAGAAGCGGCTTAGTCCTGCTGGCCACGTGACCCGGAAGCTGTACGCCAGCTACCCTGGCCAATAAAGCGAGATGAGCGCCGCAACACCAGAGTCGGCCACGACTGGACCTAATGGTCAGGGGTCCCTTTACCTTTACCTTTATGGATGGGGGATCAAATCCGTTTAGTTTTGCATTTGAATGCGAGCCAAACGGATTCTAACTTTCCAAGTCCAATGCATGAACCGAAATGCCACCACCCTCCAAAATCCACACACTTCTCTGAACTTTGGGACGCAGTTCTCTAACAATGCGTACAAGAATTCAAATGTTAGGCGAAGGTGTGCCTAAAAATGCATATATGAGATAAAACAGCACACAGGAGTGCATTATATTAGGGGAAATTGCTTGCAAAGGTTGATACGTTAAGGGGAAATGGCATTTCAAGAGTAACATAGGAGAAATGTATGCTAAAAATATTCCCTTTACGGCAGTTTCTCTTCTCCTTCATTGATGGAGAAGGGTTAGGGAGTGAGGAACACACGCATAGAACGTTTTCTGTCGGTACTGTACCCTTGGAAACATAAGAGCCAGAAACTTAAAAAGCACACAGAGGAGAAAATTTTAACACCGCACTAACCTTAGCTTTCTCTGTTCTACCTTTCCCCTTAGGCTGTTGAGCCCGTTGACATGTACTGGAAGTGCAACCTGGCTCATCCTCACACCACCCACTGCTTGGGCAGTGGCGAAATCATGATCAGCACCATGGGAGACCCCTCCGGCAATGGAAAAGGTGTTTTTGGGGGGCTGGGCAGGCAAAGGAGGTGGTCTGGGCTGGGTTAACAAGAGCGCAAAAGCGAGTCCCAGTCCAAATTTTGAACGGAGAAAATTTCTGTTCTTCCACATGCAGTTTTTTAAATGCAGATTTGCACCCTGCCTTTTAATTTGCATAATTTATTCCAATATTGATGACTCTGGAGCAGTGTCCCCCTGCCACCAAGCTCCCGGGTGTATTCATCTGCTTGTTGGGTTTCAACAGGCACGACTCACAATTCTAGACTGTGTCTTTGCAATCATAAGGACTACAAACTTAACTTTTTTTTAAAAAAAGAAAAAGGCTAGGGCAGGGGGGGGCGGTGGGAGGAAGCAGAGATAATTGGGAAACTGAAATGTTAGGATTCTTGTGAGCCAGCTACTTACTTATTTATTTGTTAAATTTGTTAGTCTCTTTATCTTGCTTAGGGCAAAGTGGCACAACCAAGTTACAGCAATATGCACACATACAGTGGTACCTCAGGTTACATACGCTTCAGGTTACAGACTCCGCTAACCCAGAAATAGTGCTTCAGGTTAAGAACTTTGCTTCAGGATGAGAACAGAAACCATGCTCCGGTGGCGCTGCGGCAACAGGAGGCCCCATTAGCTAAAGTGGTCTCCAGGTTAAGAACAGTTTCAGGTTAAGAATGGACCTCCGGAACGAATTAAGTACTTAACCCGAGGTACCACTGTACTCTCTAGGAGAGGTTTTAATTTATTTATTTAATACAAATATAACAGAAAGAAAGGAACAGCATCAGCTCACATTAATATTAAAAATAATCCATCAATCCTGACTTAAACTATACACACACACACACACACACACACACATTATATTAAGTGGTACCTTGGTTTAAGAAGAGTCTGGTTTAAGAACAATTTGGTTTACAAACTCCGCAAAACCGGAAATAGTGTCTTGGTTTGAGAAATTTACCTCCGTCTAAGAACAGAATCTGAACGGTGGAAGGTCGCCAGCGGCAGGAGGCCCAATTAGGGAAAGTGTGCCTCAGTTTAAGAACAGTTTCGGTTTAAGAATGGACTTCCAGAATTGATTAAGTTCGTAAACCAAGATACCACTGTGTGTGTGTGTGTGTGTGTGTATACAAACACACACACAAACACACCGGGCGCCTTCATCTGCAACAAAACATGCCTATCCTATATTGGTTTCTACAACCTTCCAACAGTTTGACTTCACTCCAAAAGACACACTCCTCCATTGACAGACGGATGGCCAACCAAACCATCGTAATCTACATTCAAATGTTGAAAGAGCAGCGAGTACTTCCGACCACTGAGTAGTGCATGGAGCATGTTTACCCTTCAAACCTACAAGTCTTTTTGCAGCACGCACACACACCAGCTGGGATATATCAAATACCTTTTGGGATTTAGAACAATGCATCTTGTTGATGGCAACGATTGTAGCTTCCTGGCAGAGCATCTCCCTTGCATGGAGAAAGTCCCTGTCATCTCCAGGTGGGGCTGGGAGACAGCCCTGCTTGAATCGCCAAAGAGCTGTTGCCAGTAGGCAGTACTGCCTTAGGTGGACCGACGTGGCCTGACTCAGTATAAGGCAACTTCCTGTGTTCCTACGACATCTTCATTGGCTCCCAGTGCGTTTCCGAGCACAATTCAAAGTGTTGGTGCTGACCTTGAAAGCCCTAAACGGCCTCGGTCTTGTATACCTGAAGGAGCGTCTCCACCCCCATCGTTCTGCCCGGACGCTGAGGTCCAGCGCTGAGGGCCTTCTGGGGGTTCCCTCCCTGCGAGAAGCAAAGGTACAGGGAACCAGGCAGAGGGCCTTCTCGGTGGTGGCGCCCGCCCTGTGGAACGCCCTCCCACCAGATGTCAAAGAGAAGAACAACTACCAGACTTTTAGAAGACATCTGAAGACATCCCTGTTTAGGGAGGTTTATAATGTCTGATGCTGTATTGTTTTTAATATTCAGTTGGAAGCCGCCCAGAGTGGCTGGGGAAGCCCAGCCAGATGGGCGGGGTATAAATAATAAATTATTATTATTATTATTGACATCTTTCCGCAGGGCTTGCAAGACAGAGCTGTTCTGCCTGGCCTTTGGTTTGGACGAATGCCTCGCAAGACGGAAAACCCGCTAGACGAAAGGGTTTTCCGTTTTGGAGGTGCTTCGCAAAACAAATTTGCTATGGGCTTGCTTCGCAAGACGAAAATGTCTTGCGATTCCTGGGGTTTTTTCCCCCCTCCCCCCCTTTTCCCCAAGCCCCTAAGCCGCTTAACAGCTGTTCGCTAAGCCGCTTAACAGCTGATCGCTAAGCTGCTTAACAGCTGATCTAAGCCGCTTAACAGCTGATCTAAGCCGCTAATAGCCTTTTAGCAGCTAATCCGCTAATCCCTTAAGCCTTTAATAGCCGCTAATAGTGCTAATCCGCTAATGGGCTTGCTTCGTAAGACGAAAAAAACCGCAAGACGAAGAGACTCGCGGAACGGATTCTTTTCGTCTTGCGAGGCACCACTGTATTATTATTATTATTATTATTATTATTCCTTTTTTTTTGGCAATGTCAGGTGGTTTTGTGCTGTTGGATGGGGAGACGTTTGAGGTGAAGGGCAACTGGGAAAAAGGCCCCAAGGTCCCTAAGCTGGGCTACGATTTCTGGTACCAGCCGAGGCACAACGTCCTGATGAGCACGGAATGGGGAGTGCCCAAATGCCTGGCAAATGGGTTTAATCCAGCTGATCTGGAGAAAGGTGAGTGCGCCCTTCTGCACATGAGCACTACTGAAGCAAAGGGGGGGGGGAATAATAATTGTAATAGTGATTTTTTAAAATTTTATACTCCACCCTTCTGTGGCCCTCCAAATGCGGTTGGAGTACAAACCCCAATCAGCCCCAGCCAGCGTGGCAATCCGTCAGGGATGGTGACTGGTGCTTTACACAGCTGTCAATGTTTCCCTTTTTTAAGGGAAATTTCGTTATTCCGAATAGGATTCCTTGCAAGAAAAGGGAAAAGTTGGCAGCTATAGTGCTTCAGTCCCAACATCTGGAAGTCCACAAGTCTGACAGCCGTTGCGGAAAAGATAACCAAATTCATTTCCACGAGGGGCAATCATATTCAGACTAATTTTTCAGTGTGTGGCATTGATATTATTATTATAATTAGAATTTATATACCGCCCTATACCTGGAGGTCTAAGGGCAGTTCAAAATATAAAACCACAAAATACATCATCAAAATAAAAACAACAACTCAATAACCCCCTCGCCCCCCCCCAAAAAAATAAAACCACATTTTAAAAGGGCATAGGATGTCAATCAAATCAACCAAAGGCCTGGTTAAAAAGGAACGTTTTTGCCTGGCGCCGAAAGGCGTTTAATGAAGGCGCCAGGCAAACCCCCCCTGGGGAGAGCATTCCACAAATGGGGAGCCACTGCAGAGAAGGCAGCCCTAGGTATAACATGTTGCAGTAATCTAACCTTGAGGTTATACAAATACAGTGGTGCCTCGCAAGACGAAAAGAATCCGTTCCGCGAGTCTTTTCGTCTTGCGGTTTTTTCGTCTTGCGAAGCAAGCCCATTGACGGAGTAGCGCTATTAGCGCTATTGACATTTTAAGGGCTAAAAACGGCTTTTTAGGGGGGGGATTAGCGGTTTTGCTGCTAAAATGCTTTTAGCAGCTTAGCGATTCAGAATAAGGGGTTTTGGAGCAAAAAAAAAAATTCGATTTTTTTCGTCATTTTTCGTCTTGCGAAGCAAGCCCATAGGGAAATTCGTCCTGCGAAGCGCCTCTGCAGACGGAAAACCCTTTCGTCTTGGGGGTTTTCCGTCTTGCGAGGCATTCGTCTTGCGGGGCACCACTGTAATAAATTATTTAAGGCAATCTCCCCCGCTCCCTGCAACTGTAGCATATGGACAACATTTGTGACAATGAGTAATAGAGACCAAACATGACAAGTATTTATACCTTGAAATGAACTGGTTGTATGTGTCTCCCCTGACAACGTCTCACAAGGTTGTTGCGAAGATTCTGTCTCTGTTTTCCGTTAAGAAAACGAACGATGGCTCTGTTAGCAATAGCATCATGATTTTGCAAGGGGCCCTGAGACATTTGTTCTATGTCACAATGCAGAACAACAACCCCCTGTGTTGCAAACTTAACACAAGAAACAACACAAGCAACACAAAGACCAGTATACTAGATAGCACTGTAATTTTTATTGAATAATATACATGATTTAGTACAACAAAAACAAAATGTGTGCACTTGTAAATTCTCTAATATATTTGAAATCAAATGAACACACGTACCGGATTTTTCGCCCTATAGGATGCAAATTTTCCCCTCCAAAAATGAAGGGGAAATGTGTGTGCGTCCTATGGGGCGAATGCAGGCTTTCGCTGAAGCCTGGAGAGCGAGAGGGGTCGGTGCGCACCAACGCCTCTCGCTCTCCAGGCTTCAGGAAGCTCTGCGCAACCCTTGGGAGACCAGCGCGACTTTGCGCCGGTCCCCTGAGGGTTGCGCAGAGCTGCCTGCAGTCCCGGGCTTCGCGCAGCTTGGTCACCAACTTGGATGGCTTCGCAAGAGGTTTAGACAAATCCACGGAGGACAATAAGGCTATATTCTGAATGTACTTGCAAGGAATTGCAAGTGGGGACAATGGCCATTGCACTCTTATGGGCTTCTATCAAGAGCATCCGATTGACCACTGTGAAAACAGGATTCTGGACTAAATGGGCCATCGCCCAGGTCCAGCAAAACTCTTCTTACGTTGTTAGATGGGAGGGATTTTGTGCATAAAATAATGTCTTTCACAGGCAGCCCTCCTCACACATCAGTGCTGGGGGAAATCGAAATAGTGACCTCTCTGTAAGCTTTACTTTTCTGCTCTTTGTTTACTTCCTCCACAACCACTGCGTCCTTGAAGGCTGCTACGGTGGCAACATTAATGTGTGGGACTGGACCACCCATGAACTCATCCAGTCCATCGACGTGGGGAAGAATTCCATCCCTCTTGAAATCCGCTTTCTTCACAACCCCGACGCGGCAGAAGGGTTCATCGGCTGCGCCCTCACCAGTGCGATTCATCGTTTCCACAAGACCGCGGTAACAAAAAGCAGTAACGTTTTTAGTAATACTTGAGGAAAGACTGTGGCTCTCTGGCAGAAGATCGTCCCAGGCACCTCCAATTAGAAAAGGCCATTTCTTTGTTGACTTGGGGGAGAAATTTAAATTCAGTTCACGTCAGAAGCCCAACTCACTCAGTTTGCACTTTCTGAAACAGTGTGTGGACTGAAAGGCAGCCTTCCTTTGGAATTTGGCCTTTTCCGAATTTTGCAATGCAGTATCACGTACAAAAATGCATATACTAGGGGAAAGTGTACATAAAAATACATATGTTCAGAAAGGTAATACACAAAAATGCTTAATACTGGGGGAAATCGATTTGCAAAATTGTGGATATTAGGTGAAATTTCATCCAAAAATGTGTTTGGGAGAAAGTTGCACTAAAGTGCTGGTGAGTTTTCATGAGGACTTTTTTTAAAGATTCCAAACTGATGTGGGAATGTGGAGAACTGAACTTAAGATGGGGGAAGGGGAGAAAAACAGAATCCAAAATTGACAGGTGCCTAGCTGTATATGGCCTTGGGGAGCGTACTCTGTTGGACTGCTCTCTTTTGTAAAAAAATTATTGGTGTACAGTCATACCTCGGGTTACAGCCGTTTCAGTGAGAGCCAGTGTGGTGTAGTGGTTAAGAGCGGTGGACTCGTAATCTGGGGAACCGGGTTCGCTTCCCCGCTCCTCCACATGCAGCTGCTGGGTGACCTTGGGCCAGTCACACTTCTCTGAAGTCTCAGCCCCACTCACCTCACAGAGTGTTTGTTGTGGGGGAGGAAGGGAAAGGAGAATGTTAGCCGCTTTGAGACTCCTTCGGGTAGTGATAAAGCGGGGTATCAAATCCAAACTCTTCTTCTTCTCTTCTTCTTCAGGTTGTGTTTTTTCAGGTTGCGGACTGCCAAAACCCGGAAGTACCGGAACGGGTTACTTCCAGGTTTTGGCGGTCATGCATGCGCAGATGCGCCGAATCGCAACCCGCGTGTGTGCAGACACACAGACATGAGTTGGGAACGCTGTGGGTTGCGAACGTGCATCCCGCATGGATCATGTTTGCAACCCAAGCATCCACTGTATTTGAGTGTATGTGGTTAGAGATGATAAAATAGACGACATTGCGAAGGGATGTGGCAAGGGTCCCTATGGTAGGGCATCTGTTGAGGCTCTGCACCCTAACAGGGGCCGCATTAACAACAGCCCGGCCCCCACTGCAGACCTTCTCTTCCTCTCCACTGTTGCAACATGCCTGCTTGTTCACCCACCTCTTGCTCTGGGGCAGACATTGGTGGTGGTGAACAGGAGGAACAGTGATTCCCCTCTCTGCTTCCTCATTCCTTCTCTGCCTGTCAAGTAAGCAGGTCAGCAGTGATGAGGAGGAAGAGGAGGGGAAATCACGGAGGGTGTTTAGTTTCCCCAGCCACCCTGGGCAGCTTCCAACAGAACACTAAAATACAATAACCTATTAAACATTAAAAGGGATGCGGGTGGCGCTGGGTTAAACCACAGAGCCTAGGACTTGCCAGTCAGAAGGTTGGTGGTTCAAATCCCCGTGACGGGGTGAGCTCCCGTTGCTCGGTCCCTGCTCCTGACAACCTAGCAGTTCGAAAGCACGTCAAAGTGCAAGTAGATAAATAGGTACCTCTCCGGTGGGAAGGTAAATGGCGTTTCCGTGCGCTGCTCTGGTTCGCCAGAAGCGGCTTAGTCCTGCTGGCCACACGACCTGGAAGCTGTATGCCGGCTCCCTCGGCCGATAAAGCGAGATGAGCGCTGGAACCGCAGAGTCGGCCACGACTGGATCTAATGGTCAGGGGTCCCCTTTATCTTTATTAAACATTAAAAGCTTCCCTAAACAGGGCTGCCTTCAGATGTCTTCTAAAAGTCTGGTAGTTGTTGTTCTCTTTGACATCTAGTGGGAGGGCGTTCCACAGGGCGGGCGCCACCACCGAGAAGGCCCTCTGCCTGGTTCCCCGTAATTTGGCTTCTTGCAGGGAGGGAACCACCAGAAGGCCCTCAGAGCTGGACCTCAGTGTCCAGGCAGAACGATGGGGGTGGAGACGCTCCTTCAGGTACACACACACACACACACACACACACCTCCTCTGCAGTTTGTGACAGTCCTCTTGAGACTCTGGGCAAAGGGAACTATTTGCAGGCAATGCAATTTACCCATTTTACCAATGGGGGCATCCAAAAGGGATCTCCCCATCCCCAACTTGGTGCAAAAGATCCCTGCTTGCAGCAAAGCTCGGTGGGACAAATTGCTGACGGTCCGATTCCCTCTGAACATGTAAAAAGCCAACAGAGCACCGGACCTGTGTTGGCAGGAGTAGGTGCCAGTCCCACTGGCGCTGGAGTCAAACAGGTGTTGTCAGGCGGTGAGCAGGAGGCTCTGCGATCCCAACGGCTGTCTGCCGGAGGCCCAGATCTGCAAGCCGTTCCCTCCCCACCCCACTATGCGCAGTTATCGCCTTTGCATCTCAGTGAGTGAATTATTGATCTTTGGCATAATGGGACAGCGCAATCATTAACCCTCCTGGCTTACCCGAGGTGGTTCATTGAGCCGCCGCTCCCATTGTAACGGCTGTTTGCTCAGGTCCTGTGTCACCTCCGCATATGTCGAGCTGTGTACATACGATTGTGCGGCGGTTCAAGCCATTAAGCTTTCTCTTGTCTACATAAGATAGGCCCCTGTGATACCGCACAAGAGCTGTTTACTCTGCAGTGCTTTGTGGAGTGGCTAAGAGACAGTGGTGACGGAGGAAGTCTCAGCATTCAGAGATTTTGCTTCTGCCCTGCACTCGCTCTCTCCTGCTGCCTCAGCCCTTCCATCTGTAAAATGGGACTAATAATGTTTGGTGTAGAATAGTGGATAGAGATAAAGGTAAAGGTACCCCTGCCCGTACGGGCCAGTCTTGACAAACTCCAGGGTTGTGTGCCCATCTCACTCAAGAGGCCGGGGGCCAGCGCTGTCCGAAGACACTTCCGGGTCACGTGGCCAGCGTGACATCGCTGCTCTGGCGAGCCAGAGCCGCACACGGAAACGCCGTTTACCTTCCCACTAGTAAGCGGTCCCTATTTATCTACTTGCACCCGGGGGTGCTTTCGAACTGCTAGGTGACAGGCGCTGGGACCGAGCGACAGGAGCGCACCCCGCCGCGGGGATTCGAACCGCCGACCTTTCGATCGGCAAGCCCTAGGCGCTGAGGCTTTAACCCACAGCGCCACCCGCATCCCAGTGGATAGAGATAGCAGACGACAAAGCGATTCTTCCAAAGCAGCTATTTATTTGTAAGCTGGAACAGAACTGAACACCAAACAGCTCAGCCGGCCTGCTTTTATAGGCAGCTAGCTGTCAACAATGTAACAACAACAACCCAGGGTTTCCCCCCTAAAATAACTGATGTGGACCTGAGTGGAAACTACATACACAATACTCCTGGTGGCCAGGATGAGAACTTCATTACATAACATTTGGCATGCCTTGTAACAGAGCCAGGCACACTTCAGGTTTGCAAGAACTGCTTTGAGCATTCCTCATCTCCCCCCCCCCTTTTTTTTTACCCCTGAGATCCACTGACTGGAACCAGATGCAAAATAGTGGCTTGGGTGGGGTGGGGATCATAAGTGGATTATTCCAACAGCTGGCCTGGAAGCACCCATTCTCTAAGAATCAAATAACAAGATGCCTCTGAGCACATGCTCAGCACCAGAATTTCTTTTCAGCAGTTGTCACACAAAAGTCCACGCCTGGACCCATCCCCCCCAAAAAACTCTCTTCCTTTCGCAGCAGCCTGATTTAGAAATAGGGTAGGGGGGGGCGCGGGGGGCGCTGTGGGTTAAACCACAGAGCCTAGGACTTGCTGATCACACTTGCGGTTCGAATCCCCACGACGGGGTAAGTGCCCGTTCCTCGGTCCCTGCTCCTGCCCACCTAGCAGTTCGAAAGCACATCAGAGTGCAAGTAGATAAATAGGTACCGCTCCGGCGGGAAGGTAAACGGCGTTTCCGTGCGCTGCTCTGGTTCGCCAGAAGCAGCTTAGTCATGCTGGCCACATGACCCGGAAGCTGTACGCCGGCTCCCTCGGCCAGTAAAGCAAGATGAGCGCTGCAACCCCAGAGTCGGTCACGACTGGACCTAATGGTCAGGGGTCCCTTTACCTTTACCTATTGCTAAAACAACTGGGTATCATTTGTTGCTGGTGTTAAACAATTATGGAACAATTGCTGGCATATTGCAAATCAGTGCAAGGGATCAGCTAGTAGACTTTGATCTTCCTTAAGTCTTTTTGCCCCCTCGCAGAGTGTGATCATATTCTCAGCAGACATTTAAAGCAACATTATACTATTTTAACAGTAGCTACTTCCCTCCTCCACCAAGAATCATGGGAACTGTAGTTTGTTCAGGGTGCTGAGAGTTGTTAGGAGACACACTTCAATTCCCCGCAAAGAGCTCCAGGTCTCAGAGTGGCTTAATGGTCAAACCCTCTTCCCAAGGCCTGAGGATCTCCTAACAATGAAGCCGTTTAGGGCTTTAAAGAGCAACACCAACACTTTGAATTGTGCTCGGAAACGTACTGGGAGCCGATGTAGATCTTTCAAGACCGGTGTTATGTGGTCCCGGCGGCCGCTCCCAGTCACCAGTTTAGCTGCCGCACTCTGGATTAGTTGCAGTTTCCGGGTCACCTTCAAAGGTAGCCCCACGTAGAGCGCATTGCAGTAGTCCAAGTGGGAGATAACCAGAGCATGCACCACTTTGGTGAGACAGTCTGCGGGCAGGGAGGGTCTCATCCTGCGTGCCAGGTGGAACTGGTAGACAGCTGCCCTGGACACAGAATTGACCTGCGCCTCCATGGACAGCTGTGAGTCCAAAATGACTCCCAGGCTGCGCACCTGGTCCTTCGGGGGCAGAGTTACCCCATTAAGCACCAGGGAGTCCCCCACACCTGCCCACCTCCTGTCCCCCCAAGAACAGTACTTCTGCCTTGTCAGGATTCAACCTCAATCCATTAGCCGCCATCCATCCTCCAATATTAAGAATATATCCTGAATGTTAGAAGGATGCTGGAATGAAGTTATATGGTTTTAGCAGAAATGTACTAAAGATTTAAGTAAAAGTGGATTGATAACGGGATAAAATGAAAAATTTAAGGTTAGATTGTTAAGTTTAATTATAGAACAAAAATTGAGTAAGATGGAAAGAATTTGCTGAAACAGTTAATTGAAATAGAATACAAAAAAGGGAGGTGTGAGGAGGTCGATGAACTAAGTTAATGAAAGGTAAAGATATGGAATATTGGATGTGTGTGTGTTTAATGTATTGTTTTTTTTCATTTTTCTCTTTTTTCCATTTTTTTCTGTATTGTTGTAGTGGTCTTTCCCCCCCCCCCTTTTTTCCTTTTTATTGTAATTGTAATGTGTGTTTTGTTAAATTTATATTGTTTCCCTTTCTCTCTTTTTCTTTTTTCTGTAATTTCCAAACCCTTAATAAATATTTTATTAAAAAAAAGGGGGGGGGAAAGAATATATCCATCTGTGCTGAGCGCAACGATGGCGGTCCTGTGATTAATCTCCACTGTGGTTGCTCCTTCTGCAGAATGGGACATGGGCGGCCAAGCAAGTCATCCAGGTGCCCAGCAAGAAGGTGGACGGCTGGGTTCTTCCCGACATGCCAGGTCAGTCCAGCGTGGCTTCAGATTTGGGCCACAAGTAGGATTTATCTTGTTGTTTTGAGCAGCTTCCCCAACCCACCTACCAGGCCTCTAGAGGCAAGAAGTTCAGGGCAGCTTAAGAGAGCAAGTTCGTCCCAACGAAAGAACAGTGGCAAGAAAAATGGATGAGTTCTGCAGAACTGGCTAAATTGACATACAAACTGCGGAACGAGGACAACTGTGACTTTAAGGAAGAATGGGAACTTTTTACAAATTTTAAGTAATTTTACAAATTGTTTAAAAAGACAACAATATGAACTGGAGTCCTTGGCAGGTTTTGAAGAAACCTACACAAATTTATTGGTTGATAACATGATAGATAACATGATAGAGAAAGGGACGTGGGTGGCGCTGTGGGTAAAACCTCAGCGCCTAGGACTTGCCGATCGCATGGTCGGCGGTTCGAATCCCCGCAGCGGGGTGAGCTCCCGTCGTTCGCTCCCAGCTCCTGCCCACCTAGCAGTTCGAAAGCACCCATAAGTGCAAGTAGATAAATAGGTACCGCTTTATAGCGGGAAGGTAAACGGCGTTCTGTGTGCTGTGCTGGCTCGCCAGAGCAGCTTCGTCACGCTGGCCATGTGACCCGGAAGTGTCTTCGGACAGCGCTGGCTCCCGGCCTCTAGAGTGAGATGAGCGCACAACCCTAGAGTCTGGCAAGACTGGCCCATATGGGCAGGGGTACCTTTACCTTTACCTAACATGATAGATAGACAAGGCAAGGATACGTATAATTTTATAACATGCAGAGACTAATATGTGCAGAGAAATCAGAGAGAGGAGATGAAGGAAGTCCCTGGTTGGGGGGAGGAATGGGGGGGGAATAATGTATGTGATTATATGATTTAATAATTTCTTATGTTGAAATTGCTTAATAAAAATATTAAAAAACAACAAAAAATTCACCAAAAAACAAAGTATTTCTTTAAAGAGGCTGAACCAAAAAGAAAAATACTACATCTCCCCACCCCCCCAAAAAAGAGAGTAAGTTCGCTGGAGAGAATAAAATATTAGAGATGTGTGATATCTTTGTAGCACCTAGTATATTTCTCTCTCTCTCTCTCTCTCTCTCTGTCTCCCCCCCATAAACACAAACAGGCGACTCACAAGAGTTTAACGCTGTGGCTTCTTTTATTACTCTCCAATATTCTCCTTAAGGTCTTATCACGGACATCCTCATCTCCCTGGATGACAAATTTCTGTATTTTAGCGACTGGCTTCATGGAGACATCCGTCAGTATGACATCACCAACACCCAGCAGCCCAAACTGGTGGGACAGGTAAAAACTGGCTCTGAATGAATGATCAGAGCAAATAATTATTTATTTATATTTTCAGAGCATCTCAGGAAAACAACTACAGTGGTACCTCGGGTTAAGAACTTAATTCGTTCTAGAGGTCCATTCTTAACCTGAAACTGTTCTTAACCTGAGGTACCACTTTAGCTAATGGGGCCTCCCGCTGTCACTGCCACACTGCCAGAGCACAATTTCTGTTCTTATCCTGAAGCAAAGTTCATATTAGTCTATTTTTGGTATTTGTGGAAGCCGCCCAGAGTGTCTGGGGAAACCCAGTCAGATGGGCAGGGTACAAATAATAAATCATTATTAATTATTAATTATTAATTATTAATTATTAATTATTAATTATTAATTATTATTAGTAGTAGTATTAGTATTAGTATTAACAAGGTACTATTTCTGGGTTAGCGGAGTCTGTAACCTGAAGCGTATGTAACCCAAGGTACCACTGTAATAATTTACCAATAAGAGAATGAACAATTTCAAGAAAAAATTGTTTGACTTTGTTGCATACACACTTATAAAAAAGCCAGCAACACGTGGTAGACTATAGAGAAATACTGAAATTGAAATTGAAATTGAATCCAAAGTAAATCAACTATTTTGTTTGATTGTGCTGAAACATTCTGGCAAGCAGGGTGAGGGGGGAATTCTTTGTTGTTTATTTATAAATTGTATTATCTGCGAAACAAAATAAACATTTAAATTTGTTTGTTTGTTAAATATCCAGGCTTCCACTGGTGTATAAAAAAGGAAGTGTAAACTGTAGATAAAGCGATAATTAATACCTAGCAAAGTCACCAATATATGCATGTGTTTAACATCGTACTCCATTTATCAGCATCAGTCAGCAAATACATACAATGGACCCTCCGGATATGAAGTTAATTTGTCCCAGGGGTCTCTACTTACCCCAAAAAGTCCGTATCCGGAGGCGCCGCTTCTGCGCATGTGCGCGGTGCGATAGAACACTTCTGTGTTCTTCTGCGCATGCGGCAAAACCCAGAACTACCGTATTTTTCGCTCTATAACACGCACCAGACCATAACACGCACGTAGTTTTTAGAGGAGGAAAACAAGAAAATAAATATTCTAAACGAAATAGTGGATATATGATTTTTGTGGTTCATGCTGTGGCCACAGACATGTGATCTGACAGTGAGTTTGGAGTAGTCCAATGAAAAAACCTGAGGATCCATGTGGATCCATGCTTTGTAACCACGGAGGAGGGAAGGAAGGGGAAGCATGGATCCTCTGCTCACGACTGCAGCAGATCCCCCCGCCACCCGTAGGCATTCCCTCCATAACACGCACAGACATTTCCCCTTACTTTCTAGGAGGAAAAAAGTGAGTGTTATGGTGCAAAAAATACGGTATACACTTCTGGGTTTGCCACATTCGTAACTCAATTTTACATTACCCAAAGGTAACATAACCCAAGGTACCTCTGTATATCAATCAAAAAACGTATTAAAATGAAGGACCTTGCCACACAGCACGTACCGTAGTTAAAACTATAGAGTTTGCTCCCACAAAATGTAGTGATGGCTTTTAAGGAAGATTAGACAAATTTGTAGGTAAGGCTATCAGTGGCTATCAGCCATGCTGACTATGTTCCACTTTCCCTGTGGGAGGCAATGTGCTTCTGAATGCCCGTTGCCGGCGGCTAAATTTTGCACTAACCCAAAGGGTGAACTGTCTCCAAGGGGCAGCCCAAGGTAGACCCCTTTGCAGTAGTCAATACCTTACCTATAATCAGATGCAGAGGTCACATACCTAGGAAGGAAAACTAGATCGCAACGAACCAGCCAGATTTTTCAAATTTACACCATCTTGCCAGATGGCCAGTACGGTAGGGAGATTGCTGGCTGCACTGTTTGCCCCAGGAAGCTGGCGACTCTGCAAGCATGATTCTGTCCTGTGCTGAGTCTGGTATATTTCCTTGCAGGTTTTTGTTGGAGGCAGCATTGTCAAAGGCGGGCCGGTCACTGTGGTTGAGGACCAAGAGCTGGACTGCCAGCCAGATCCATTTATCATCAAGGTGCATGAGAATCACCACATTCCCCCCCATTTATTAATGGTTTATCACATTTTATATCATGCCTTTAACCCAAGGTACTCAAGAAACACTCCTTCCTTCCTTCCCTTCTGTTTTTGCCCTTGTCATTGTTGTTGTTGTTTAGTAGTTTAGTCGTGTCCGCCTCTTCGTGACCCCCTGGACCAGAGCATGCCAGGCCCTCCTGTCTTCCACTGCCTCCCACAGTTTGGTCAAACTCATGCTGGTAGCTTCGAGAACACTGTCCCACCATCTTGCCCTCTGTCCTCCCCTTCTCCTTGTGCCCTCCATCTTTCCCAACATCAGGGTCTTTTCCAGGGAGTCTTCTCTTCTCATGAGGTGGCCAAAGTCTTGGAGCCTCAGCTTCAGGATCTGTCCTTCCAGTGAGCACTCAGGGCTGATTTCCTTCAGAATGGAGAGGTTTGATCTTCTTGCAGTCCATGGGACTCTCAAGAGTCTCCTCCAGCACCAGAATTCAAAAGCATCCATTCTTCGGCGATCAGCCTTCTTGATGGTCCAGCTCTCACTTCCATTCTTCTTACCTTCTTAAAATCTGGAAGGGCACAGATGTCCTGCATCCCTGCATCTCTCTTTCCTCTTGCTCCAAATTGTCCTTCCATGTACACCAAGCAACACAGGATCCTCTGGAGTGTGTTAACATATCTGTTTTTTTTTCAGGGAAAGAGGGTTCAAGGCGGACCTCAAATGATCCAGCTAAGCTTGGACGGCAAGCGACTGTATGTCAGTACTTCCCTCTACAGCGGCTGGGACAAGCAGTTCTATCCAGACATGGTCAAGTAAGACACCTTTTGCCTGGATATTTTTATTTTTAGAAGCCAGGGCTCTAGCCCAGTGGCCGGACACCTGCTTCGCATGCAGAAGGCCCCAGGTTCAAACTCCACGTTGGGTTGATAAAGACCCCTCTCTAAAACCACGGAGAGCCTCTGCCCCTCTGCTCAAAGCATCTTCTTCACACGGAGCCCAGTTAAACTATGGAATTGGCTCCCTTAAGGCCATGGATGCCTTTAAGATGTGGCTTAGGGCCCTCGTATTTACGGGACCACCTCTCCTGGTCTGCCCCGCAGAGGACCTTAAGGTCCTAAGGAAGTCAGATTATCCTCCACCAGGGCCAGGGCCTTCTCAGTGATGGCGCCGACCTGGTGGAATGCTCTGTCCCATGAGACCAGGGCCCTGCAGGATTTAACCTCCTTCCGCAGGGCCTGTAAGATGGAGCAGTTCCGCCTGGCCTTTAATTTGAATGCAGCCTGATCTTTTATTTCCTTTCCTTTCCCTCCCCTTTTTATGAAGATTACCCGCTCTGAGACCCCACAGCTAATTCTCCCCTGGCCTCCTCGATGGCCCAAATAGGACTAACTTAGCCAGCTAGCCCTGGTGACCATCTAATGTTTATTGGAAGGATTTCCCCTCTAAATTTATTTTTGATTTTATTGTTATTCACGTTTTATACTGTATTTTATGCTGGGTTTTTTTTGTAGCATCAGTTAAGTGTTTTAAATTTGTTGTTATCCACCCTGAGCCTGGTTTTCTGAACCGGGAAGGGTGGGGTATAAATTAAAAATTATTATTATTATTATTATTATTATTATTATTATTATTATTATTAAAAAGGATTAGGCAAATTCGTGGAGGGATAAGGCTTTCAATGGCTACTATGCTCTGACATCATGGCTGGAGTCCAATGGTGCTTCGGAGTCCCAGTTGCTGGAAACTGCAGGAGGGGAGAGAGGGCTCTTGGGCTTGAATCCTGCTTGCGGGTTCCCACTGAGGGATCCGGTCCAGCTTTCCAATCCTGAACAATAGGATGGTTGGCATGTCTGCTAAGCAGGTTAGTGCTTACAGCTGTGTCAGGTCTTGAACATCTAGCAATGAAATCCAGTTTGCCTAGAATGCATCTGTACAGTGTGGTGTCAGAAAATGCTTCAGCAGTACCATCTACCTGGTAACTTGTCACCATCGGTGTGTCTGCTGGGTTTGCATCAACCAAATTCAGCCGGCTTAATACATCAGCAATCTTCTGCGTTTGGTGTAACAGAAAATTACCTGCCTGGTCTTTCTCTACCTGCAAAGAAAGATAGTTGGGTGCTGGAGCAGATGGGCCACTGGCCTGATTCTGCTACAGGACTCTTCCCTTTTGTCCTCAAAAAGAAACGATTCTGGCCTTATTTCTGCCTTCCCTCATGACATGTTTTCTCCACTCCCATTTCCCCTCCTCTTCGCTTCAGGGAAGGCTCTGTCATGCTACAAATCGATGTCGACACCACGAAAGGCGGCTTGAGAGTGAATAAAAATTTCCTTGTGGATTTCGGGAAAGAGCCGGAGGGCGCTGCGCTCGCCCACGAGATCCGCTACCCAGGAGGAGACTGCACCTCCGATATCTGGATCTGAGGAAGACTGCTCCCAGCAGGGCAGAGTGCAGTTGGACCTTTAATGTTGACCCTTTGTCCTTTCTATGTTCCACATATGAAAATTGATCTTGGTGGGGCCTCTAACCAGATTTCCATGTTCTTGCAGACAGGGAGCAAGTGCGGGATGCACGTTCGCAACCTGCAGCGTTCGCAACCTGCAGCAGCACGTCTCTGCACACGCAGGTTGCGATTTGGCGATTCTGTGCATGTGCAAAGTGCGATTTAGCACTTCTGCACATGCACGACTGCCAAAACCCAGAAGTAACCTGTTCTGGTACTTCCGAGTTTCGGCGGGTCCGTAACCCAAAAAACCACAACCTGAAGCATCTGTAACCTGAGGTACAGGGGTACGGCTTTTCCTGGACTTTACCACTTCAGGCAGTAAGCAGGGGTGTAGCACATTAGGACGCTCCCACACAACGATTAAAAAACCCTCTATGCACATAGAAAACTAGTATTTTAGCAGTAAGGCTTATGATCAGCTTTCTCTATGTATAGGGAATCTGGGGGGGGGGAGTGGGAAGGGGAGTATTCCAACATGTAACTCCCCCTTCCTGAAGGCTGAAGTGGAACCATCCATAGCTCATTATGAGAATCTCTGGAACCTGATGCTTTTAATGATACCAAACTGTCCTGTGTGTTCACTGGCCTGCCTCTCTCTATTGCAAACTGTAGTCTTGCTCACATGATTTATTCTGCACGTGATAAATCATCACACTAGGCCTTGGAGCCATTCGATGAAGCTGAATGTGGGAAGATTCAGGGCGGACAAATGAAAGTTCTCCACCACACAGCGCTTGGAGAGTTTTCTTTCACAACCAATCAGTGTATAAATCTTACGAAATAAATAAACGAATAGCTGAACCGTGGGATGTGGTCCCCGTCGGATGTATTGATGGTTTTTTAAAAGTGTTAGACAAATTCATGCAAGATTAGGCTACCAAGACCCAGTGACTTTGATGCTGGAGGCAGAAATGTTTCTGAATACCAGTTTTGGGGAATTTCTGGTGGGGAGAGCCCTGCTGCTCTCAGGTCCTGCTTCCCATTGAGGCTACCCAGAGTGAGAACAGGGATGCTGGATTAGAAGGGCCACTGCCCCCCCCAAAAGGCCTTCTTCCCACTTGTGATCCCCAGGAAATGGTATTCAGAGGCACCCTACCTCCAGTGACGCGGGTGGCACTGTGGGTTAAACCACAGAGCCTAGGACTTGCCGATCAGAAGGTCGGCGGTTCGAATCCCCGTGACGGGGGGAGCTCCCGTTGCTCGGTCCCTGCTCCTGTCAACCTAGCAGTTTGAAAGCACACCAGTGCAACTAGATAAATAGGTACCACTCTGGTGGGAAGGTAAACGGTGTTTCCGTGCGCTGCTCTGGTTCGCCAGAAGCGGCTTAGTCCTGCTGGCCACATGACCCGGAAGCTGTACGCCAGCTCCCTCGGACAGTAAAGCGAGATGAGTGCGCAACCCCAGAGTCGTCCATGACTGGACCTAACAGTCAGGGGTCCCTTTACCTCCAGTGAACACAGCTATTGTGGCTCTGGATCCGGGCATTAGCTTTGCCCTCTTAAACTACTTCCTTCCTACCACCTACTTGGATTTTAACATAGGGTTACCAGACCTCCCCGGTTCCCGGGGACAGTCCCCAGATTTGCAAATCTGTCCCCGGGAAATGTGCCAGCTGCAGCCTCAGCAGCCTGGAGCCAGCCTGGTAGCGCTGTTGGCACTGGCTGGCTTCAGGAGGTGCTTGCTGCCACTGCCACTGCCAAGGGGGAACTGGGGACGTCCATGGGCACAGATTTCCTGCCCCCTCCCCCCTTTATTTTGACAGATTGGGGGAGGCTCAGGAATTGCGGGTGGGCGGCCGTTGCCCAGGAGGGGTGCAAGGCACACGGTTTCTCTGCCAGGCAAGGTGCAAAGCCCTTCTTTTGCATCCTGTGAAACATAAATGTGCAGAGTTTTTAAAAAATTGGGCAACGGCCAGCCGCAACTCCTGAGCAGTCAAAACAAAGGGGGAAGGGGGCAGGAGATCAGCGAAGCCTCAGGAGGTGGGTGGCGTGCCATTACCCAGTTTTTTAAAAACTCTGCGCACAGGGTGCGAAAGAAGGGCTTTGCACCTCTATACAATATGCACGTGTGCTTGGGCCCAGGGTCTTTTGCCTCACCATCCTCACTACTGACTCCCTGTTGCTTCTCAGCTTCAAAGAAAAAAAGTGTCCCCGGATTCATTGGAAAAAATCTGGTAACCATATTTTAACGTTCCGTCTTCTTTAAAAGTGTCAACAGCTGGTGGAACCTTTGGTCAGGTATGATGGGAGTTGTAGTCCAACAACATCTGGGGACCCAAGAATGGCCGGTCTGCAGTGAGATCTGAAATTACAGAGGCTGCCGGGCCAAAAATGAATGGTTCGCTCTTTATTTGGTAACTACCACTTTCTGCCACAAGAGGTCACATTCGTATTTTACCACACAGGGGCTCTGCCTGCATCTACAATACTGTACATTACTGCTTTTAAACCAACTTGACAATACATTCAACTGTGTTATCATGACCCACAAACCTGAGGAAGGTGGTCTTCACCAAAAATTATTGGAATTCATAGTGAGGCTACAATCCCCAGGGAGAGGTTTCAAATTGATTTTCAGGATTTTTGCATTGGGCTACCCCAAAGTCACCATCAAATCACATATCATGTCTGTGGCCACAGCATGAAGCACAAAAATCATACATCCACTGTTTTATTCAGAATATTATTTTTCCTCCTCTAAAAACTAGGTGCGTCTTATGGTCAGGTGTGTCTTATGGAGCGAAAAATACGGTGACTATTTTTTAATAAAAAAATAAGAACCTAACTTTCATGTAGCGTCAAGGGCTGCTGTGACCTCAGCCGCCAATTGACCAATCACCTCTCCCGTTCTCTGTCACATCCCCCAGCCCAGCACATCTGAAAACGCTGAGCTCGTATAAGCAAGTCGGGTCACACAGCGTAGATCTCAAACGTTCTCATCCCCAGACGCCCAGCGGGGCTTTCTGACTTGCGTTTCTTGATCTGCAGGCTCCCTCCTTTCAGCCCCCCAACACTTTGGCTCACGTCTTAAGCTTGGGGTGATTTCAGAAGCGGCGATATGGCGACAGGGCGGTTCAAAGACAAATAAGAAGTGCTAATGAACTGCTGAGCATACATACATATATGCTTGCAGGCACGCCCCGCTGCTTCCTGGACCCCAGCCATGCGCTTGAACGAGGCAGCCAAAACATTTATGGGAACTTTTTGATGCGTTATGCTCATTGATAAAGGCAGAGTCATGTGTGTAGCTCACCCTCAGTTGCAATTAATTCTAGACGCCGGGCAGAATCCGTGCCACCTGCCTTACAACCAGTGCCAAGCAACACAAGACGGAAAAGAAGGTGTGATTATGATGAACTGTTTGCAGTGATGAACTGGGTGGCGGGAGCACAAAAACAAGGCCATGGGTGTAGCCATGGGGTTTATGTTAGGGGTGCGCGACACCCACCTGTCGTCGTCTGGCTCTGTCTGGCAGATTCGGGATGGAATGTCTCAACACCAGTTGTCTTCAATTACTTTCTTCTGATCCCAAGTGCCCAGAAAAACCTGTCAAAATCTCCAGTCGTTTGAAAACTGGGAAGTTAAGCAAAAAATAAACACCAGGGAGTACCTTCCATGCGGTTAACGAGCCTATTTTGCACAATTACAAAGAGCATGCCTTTTCTACATCGTGTTTTTAAAAAATCTAAACTAAAACAATTTTTGCTGGAAACCCTTTCAGCACTTTCTTCTCAAATAACTCCTCCCCACCCCCCGGCAGTTTTTCTGTGCAGGCTCAGTAAGCAGAGCCCATGGAGACATTTTCCTTAGCCAGGTGATTACTCTCTACTGAATGACTCCTCCACAGTACAAGTGACCTCGGCAAACATTTCAGTTTTGAATATTCTGATCGTTTCTACTTTTAGTTAAGTATTTTTATTTATTTGCTTGATTTAGGGGAACTGGTAAAGGGACCCCTGACCATTAGGTCCAGTCGTGACCAACTCTGGGGTTGCAGCGCTCATCTCACTTTATTGGCCAAGGGAGCTGGCGTACAGCTTCCAGGTCATGTGGCCAGCATGACTAAGCCGCTTCTGGCGAACCAGAGCAGCGCACGGAAACGCCGTTTACCTTCCCGCTGGAGTGGTACCTATTTATCTACTTGCACTGGTGTGCTTTCAAACTGCTAGGTTGGCAGGAGCAGGGACTGAGCAATGGGAGCTCACCCCGTGGCGGGGATTCGAACCGCCGACCTTCTGATCGGCAAGTCCTAGGCTCTGTGGTTTAACCCTCAACGCCACCCGTGTCCCTTTACCTTTTTCAAAGGCCCCCACATTGACTAAAGAGAGAGAAACGAGGGCTTCAGATAAAGAGGCACAGTTAGAGATCATGCCATCCCAAAGTGTGCTTTCATCAAAGCCCGTGTGAGAAGAGGAAGTGGACCAACCGGAATCCGAATCTTCTGCGACTGTCTCCTCCTGAGGTCAGAGATCTCCAAAGGGTGTGTGATCACCTGGCTACAGGTGGATGGGGTGGGCGGGCCAGGAAAAAGGCTTTCTTGGGAGTCAGCTGTTCCCTTAATGAGCTCCTTTACAAGACCACACCTTCCTCACCCACTGTTTTGGCATCCTCTGGGGTGTGTGCGCACACTTATATATTTAGAGGCTCCCTCTGGGTATAAGCAGATCTCGAGCATCTTCTTACTACCGTCAGACGCACAAGCCCAGGCTTCCAGAGGATGTATCAGACAAAAGGAGGGGTTGCCCCGGACCAAGAGGAGCCCAACAAAGGAGGTAAGAAATGATCCTCTCTTGTCTTTGGCAGGCTGGAGCAGTAATTAGCATTCTCTTTTATTTTATTAAAAGAGAATGCTAATTATCTGGCGTGCTCTGGTCCATGGGGTCACGAAGAGTCGGACACGACTGAACGACTAAACAACAACATTATTTATATATAATTTTTATTAAATTTTCTGTTTTACAATTTCAAATACTCATTTTAACATCCTATAAAATATAAATGACTTCCCTTCTTCCCTTTCCATGGTTCATTTTGCATATCATAAATCCCTGCGTATTTTACAAAAACTAAACCCTTCAGTATTCCATTATCACATCCATCTATTTACACTGTTGTGTATTTACACCTATTTACACTGTTATTTACACTGTTGAATTTATCTTAATGCTCGCAGTGTTTTCAGGTGTACGCAATTTCCCCCCATATATTCAATCAACGTTTTCCAACCTTCTCGAAAGATATGTTCTTCTTGTTCTCTTATTCTATATGTTAAGTCTGTAAGCTGCGCATATTCCGTCAGCTTCAGTTGCCGTTCTTCTTTAGCTGGGACCTCACTCGTTTTCCATCTGGGGGCTAACGAAACACGGGCCGCAGTAGTAGCATACATAAATACCCTTTTATGACACCTGGGAATTTCAGTCTGAATTATCCCCAACAGAAAGGACTGTTTTTTTTTTTGGGGGGGGTACATTTTTTTCAATTCATTATGCATCATTTCCCAATACACTTTTACAAGTCCGCTACATTTGAAAGAACTTTCCCTCCACCTCTTTGCATCTCCAGCACTTATCTGTTCTTGAAGCGACCAGCATGAGTTTGACCAAACTGCGGGAGGCAGTGGAAGACAGGAGGGCCTGGCGTGCTCTGGTCCAGGGGGTCACAAAGAGGCGGACACAACTAAATGACTAAACAACAACTATAATAATAATAATAAATTGTACTCCTGTACTCCAGTGCAGTTGGTAAAGCATATCTCCTCTTTTCCAGGCTAAACATACTCAGCTTCCTCAACCATTCCCAATAAGGCTTGGCTTGCAAGCCCTTGGTCTTGTTTTGGTCACCCTCCTCTGCACACATTCCAGCTTGTCAATATGCTTCCTAAACTCTGGCGCCCAGAACCGGACACAATACTCCAGGTGTGGTCTGACCAGCTTTGAGGTCTGCACTCATGCAAATGATATTGAGTTGGAAGAGGATAAACAACAATGATTGACACGGACATGGGAGTTTCCATTCACGGGTGCACAGTCATCTGCCAGGAGCTAATTGCTGGTGGAATCTAGCTAGATTAAATGGCCTAAATTACTCACGTGGATTAGTTTCTATTGGTCTACTCTGAGCAGGACTAACATTGGCTAGAACCTTGTGGATGGGCAGCATGAAGGCATTTCCTTGTCCCCCCTTCTTACTGTATCTTACTTCATCTTTAAATCAGACCTGGACTAGATATAGGGTGGCCATATTCCCAAAAGTGAAAATCCAGAGAAAGTTACAGTGGTGCCCCGCAAGATGAATGCCTCGCAAGACGGAAAACCCGCAAGACGAAAGGGTTTTCCGTTTGCAGAGGCGCTTCGCAAGACGAATTTCCCTATGGGCTTGCTTTGCAAGACGAAAATTGACGAAAATTTTTGAGGGTTTTTTCCGCTCCAAAACCCCTTTTTCTGAAGCGCTAAGCTGCTAAAAGCCTTTTAGCAGCAAAACCGCTAATCCCTTAACCCTTAAAAAGCCGTTTTTAGCCCTTAAACTGCCAATAGCGCTAATAGCGCTAATCCGCTAATGGGCTTGCTTCGCAAGACGAAAAAACCGCAAGACAAAAAGACTCGCGGAACGGATTCTTTTCGTCTTGCGAGGCACCACTGTATAGAGCTTTGTTTGTGATAAAATAAAAGTATTGGGCCTTTTTTGAATATTTAAATGATTTTATAAAAAACATTCCCCCCCCCATTACTATATGTCTAGGTTTTCCCGGACATTTTGCCAATTTGCCAAAATCCGCCCAGATGCCATTTTCGGGCCGAATCCCCGGATGTGTTTGTGAAAACCTGGACGTACGGCAGTCCTACTAGATAGCCCATCAAATAGGCCACCTTTAAATATTAGGTTCTCTTCTGTAAAGCAGGTCACACACCCTCAAAACTAGTTTGGAGTGCATTAATTAATGGGCAGCACATGGAGATATTGATCATGACTTGTGCTATCGTGAAGCAAACACCTTATGTGTGCATTACAGTGACAAACTAAACATTCTCTAGAATTTTTCTTAAAAAAAGCTTTATTATAGGGTTGTAGCTAGTGTTAGATCCGTTCAGGGTAAATCTGTTGAAGTGAATGGACCTGACTTGGATCCATCAATTTCAATGCGTCTATTCTGGATAGATTGCATAACTTAGCTGGACGCATCCCATATTTTCTATATAAACAGCATCATGCAACTTCATACTATCTCCACATTCCATACAAATTCTGAAGGTTGTGTCTAGCGTTAGTCCAAGTGCACCCATTAAGAATAAATGGGCCCGACAAACTTAGGGCTATTCATTTGAATGGGTCTACCCACAGTATAACGTACTTGGATCCAACCCATAATATTCCCTGACATTCTCGGAATGCTGTAGTGTCCAGGCAGAAATCGGCAAAAATGTCCAGGAAAATTCAGATATATGGTAAGCCGATAATCCTTTAAAATAGCTCAAAAACGGGATTTCAATGGCTTTAGTCTGAGTAACTTATTACGATTATTATTTTATCATTAATGATTATGATTTATGAATTGCATTTGTATGCTGCCTTTCTGCAACAGTGGTTTACACTGTTAAAACACTGAAACAAACAATATAACTTGTAAAATTGGCCCGGTTGGTGGGGAGTATTGAACACAACCCTAATTACATATATTTTTTTAAAAACACACACCTTTATTTTACCTTTTAATATCTCCTAAAAATTACATTTAAAAAAAACCCCTCTCTGTTATCTGGGTATTATCAAAGTGAACTTGGAAAACCAGAGCTCTTTCTTGTTTTCTTTTTAAAAATAAATTTATTTATTTGGCTTTTCAGATTGAAATTTTAGTCACATATATGGAACATATAAAGTAAAAAACAAGGAATCTCTTGGACTTTCCTCCTCCCCAACTGTTAATCTTCTCCTCCTGCATCTTTTATGATCATCCAAATCTTTTGCATCTCCGCTGTGTCCAAAATTCACCACTAAGCTACAAGAGATATTCCAATGTCCTGCTAATGGTTTTAACTGTTTACAATGCTTTTTAAGATAGGTTTATCAATTTCCCCCATTCCTTATTGAAATTTTGGGTCTCCCTGATTTCTGACACTCCATTTAAGCCATTTAGGCATAAAATCCATCAATTTGATCCGCATGAGACTCCGGAACCAAGTCTTCCTCTCGTGGTCCGTCCCCTATTCATGCCCCCCAGCCTTGACTGGTCCGTCCTTTATTGCGCTCCCCCCTCTGCCTTTGCCACCTGCCTCCCTTCAAAAGACCAGAAGGACTGTCCACAGAGGTTGTGGGAATGGCTATACGAGTGTATAGCTCGACTCTTGCTCAACTCAAACTGCAAGCAGGTGCAAAAACTGGATACTGAGGAGGAGGAGGAAGAAGAAGCCAAGATTAATCTCAAGATTAGCTCTAGCGGGCTCAGGATGGGAGATTTCGGTTGAATATCGAGGGGCGGAGGGTGTTTTCTTGGTGGCAGCATACATTTAAAAAGTTATGATGCCGGGTTCCCGTCCGTCCACCTCCCGAGTATCCTGGGAGTTGTAGTTTCTTAAGGGTGCTGTGGACAGTTGTTAGGAGACACGCACAGGGCCGGATTGAGGTCTGATGAGGCCCTCAGCTACTGAATGTAACAGGGCCCTTTATACGTCCAGCTGTCCTTTGTCAACCACAAATTGTCACTGTTTTTTGGGGTGAATATATGCTATGTATGGGATGCGGGTGGCGCTGTGGGTAAAAGCCTCAGCACCTAGGGCTTGCCGATCGAAAGGTCGGCGGTTCGAATCCCCGCGGCGGGGTGCGCTCCCGTTGTTCGGTCCCAGCGCCTGCCCACCTAGCAGTTCGAAAGCACCCCCGGGTGCAAGTAGATAAATAGGGACCGCTTACTAGCGGGAAGGTAAACGGCGTTTCCGTGTGCGGCTCTGGCTCGCCAGAGCAGCTTCGTCACGCTGGCCACATGACCCAGAAGTGTCTCCAGACAGCGCTGGCCCCCGGCCTCTTTGAGTGAGATGGGCGCACAACCCTAGAGTCTGTCAAGACTGGCCCGTACGGGCAGGGGTACCTTTACCTTTTTTTATATGCTATGTGCGGGGCCCATAACTTACATCACAGGAGCCTACACAACACTGTTGCTGTATGTTGGTTTTATTTTATTTTATTTGCTTTTTATCTTATACAGTGGTGCCTCGGGTTAAGTACTTAATTCGTTCCGGAGGTCCGTACTTAACCTGAAACTGTTCTTAACCTGAAGCACCACTTTAGCAAATGGGGCCTCCCTCTGCTGGCACACCGCCGCCACGCGATTTCTGTTCTCATCCTGACGCAAAGTTCTTAACCCGAGCTGCTATTTCTGGGTTAGCGGTGTCTGTAACCTGAAGCTTATGTAACCCGAGGTACCACTGTATTTTGGAAAGATCCAGGTTTTTTTTCCTTTAAATTTTTTGGGGGCCCCCAAGAGAGTGGGGCCCTAAGCTATAGCTTGTTTATCTTATACAGAAATCCAGCACTGGGGACACACACCCTATTCCCCTCCTGGAATATGTTTAGGGGTACTCTCATTTTCCTACTCACATTGAAATACTGCCCCTTAATGAGGTCAAACTTGGATTCACAAAATGTTTAGGGGGATGCGTACCCCTGCGTCTCCCCAGAAAAAAAGCACTGCCCCTATGATTGCATCCCTTAGTTGTCAGTCTCTCATTAGAAGTAAATAATTTAAAGTACCTTCAATGGGTGGGATGTCTGTTTCAGACCTGCCTTTTTAAAAAATGTGAGTAAGTTTGGCATTTTTCTCTGTTTTTTAATGCTGGTTTTAATGTATGTGCTTTTTATTGCTGTAAGTTAATTTTAATAATAATTATAATATTTTTAAGTGGCTCTACTGACTCTTTCCCTCTCCCTCTTCCAAAACCTACAGAGCAGTGTGGATGTCATGGCCCAGGTTATGCAACCCCTCTGGATGCTATGAGAGGTAAGTCTCAAACTGATTCCACCACCGGCCAGAAAAAAATTGAGATCTTATTTCAAGCCACACGACAATCAGGTTTAGCAGTGCTCCCAATCAAGATTGCTCAGGAGGACGATTAAGGGATTAGGCACAAGTACAGAGGAGGTGTGGTTTATCAGTGGCTAATAATTATGGCAAAACTTCCAGGTAAAGGAGCAGGATACATTGAAAGACCAGTTGTTGAGGGTGTAAAAGAGGATGTGCTGTTCTGTTTGTGCCCTTGTGGTCTTCCCAGGGATATCCAGTTAGCTGCTGTGGGAGGAAAGGTGTGGGGACTGCTCTGTTCCAGCAGGGCTCGGTTTTTTAATTTTATTATAAGAAAATTTACAAACCATCTCTAGCTATAGGTATATAATAAAGGTAAAGGTAAAGGTACCCCTGCCCGTACGGGCTAGTCTTGACAGACTCTAGGGTTGTGCGCCCATCTCACTCAAAGAGGCCAAGGGCCAGCGCTGTCCGAAGACACTTCCGGGTCACGTGGCCAGCGTGACATCGCTGCTCTGGCGAGCCAGAGCCGCACACGGAAACGCCATTTACCTTCCCGCTAGTAAGCGGTCCCTATTTATCTACTTGCACCTAGGGGTGCTTTCGAACTGCTAGGTTGGCAGGCGCTGGGACCGAACAGCGGGAGCACACCCCGCCACGGGGATTCGAACCGCCGACCTTTCGATCGGCAAGCCCTAGGCACTGAGGCTTTAACCCACAGCGCCACCCACGTCCCAGCGCCACCCACTATTATATACCTATTATAGGTATATAATAGTGGTGTACAATAAAAGCATCAAAGCTTCATAAAACTATAAAATGCAGAAGGATCTCATTCGTTCTCAGAAAATGCTTGGCAAAACAGGAACATATTTGGCAGGTGACGAAATGTCAGGATTGTTGGCGCTTGTCTGATTTCAGCAGGAACAGCATTCCAAATTGTGGGGGCCACCACACTAGAAGTCTTGGTTTGTGAAGAAACTAAGGCCACGTTTGCACTATTTACCGGTATTTAAAGTGATGACAGGGGACCCTGGTGGCGCTGTGGGTTAAACCACAGAGCCTAGGACTTGCCAATCAGAAGGTCGGCGGTTCAAATCCCCGCCACGGGGTGAGCTCCCGTTGCTTGGTCCCTGCTCCTGCCAACCTAGCAGTTCGAAAGCACGTCAAAGTGCAAGTAGATAAATAGGTACCGCTCCGGCGGGAAGGTAAACGGCGTTTCCGTGCGCTGCTCTGGTTCGCCAGAAGCGGCGTAGTCATGCTGGCCACATGACCTGGAAGCTGTACGCTGGCTCCCTCGGCCAATAAAGCGAGATCAGCGCCGCAACCCCAGAGTCGGTCACGACTGGACCTAACGGTCAGGGGTCGCTTTACCTTTACAATAAAAGCATCAAAGCTTCATAAAACTATAAAAGGCAGAAGGATCTCATTCATTCTCAGAAAATGCTTGGCGGAACAGGAACATTTTTGGCAGGTGATGAAATGTCAGGATTGTTGGTGCCTGTCTGATTTCAGTAGGAACAGCATTCCAAATTGTGGGGGCCACCACACTAGGAGCCTTGGCTTGTGAAGAAACTTATGCCACGTTTGCACTGTTTATTTAAAGTGCTGTGATACTGCTTTAGGCAGTCATGGTTTCCCTGAAGATTCTTGGGAGCTGTACTTTGTGAAGAGTGCTGAGAGATGTTGAGAGGCCCCTGTTGCAGAGGTACAATTCTCAGAGTGGTTTAACAATCTGTGAATTGTAGCTCTGGGTGGGGCCTCTTAACATCTTCTCCAAGATCTCACACCTGCCCTGTGGAACTCCTCCCGTCAGATATCAAAGAGATAAGTAATGCTATAATCTTCCATAGACATCTGAAGACAGCCTTATCGCTGTTTTTTGGGCTGAATATACGTTATATGGTAATTTATGGGCCTAATAGGTATCTAAGCCATTTGCACATAACAAAATATGTATTTTATCAAAGCAATTGTTGAACTGAAATACAATTAAGTAGAAGTATATTAATAGTGATAAAAACTTGGGGCCCCCGAAAGAGTGGGGCCCTAAGCTATAGCTTGTTTAGCTTATACATAAATCCGGCACTGATCTGAAGGCAGCCCTGTATCGGGATGCTTTTAATATGTGCTGTTCTGTTGTGTTGTGGTGTTTCTGCAATATTATGTTGGAAGTCACCCAGAGTGGCTAGGGCAATCCAGTCAGCTGGGTGGGGTACAAAAAACAAGTTGTTATCATAACAATGATGATGATGATGATGATCCATACTGAGCTACAACTCCCAGAATTCTTTGGGGGAGGGAAGCCATGACTGGTTCAAGAGCCAGTGTGGTGTAGTGGTTAAGAGCAGTAGTCTCATAATCTGGTGAACCGGGTTCGCTTCCCCGCTCCTCCACGTGCAGCTGCTGGGTGACCTTGGGCCAGTCACACTTCTCTGAAGTCTCTCAGCCCCACTCACCCCACAGAGTGTTTGTTGTGGGGGAGGAAGGGAAAGGAGATTGTTAGCCGCTTGGAGACTCCTTCGGGTATTGATAAAGCGGGATATCAAATCCAAACTCCTCTTCTTCTTCTTCTTCTTCTTCTTCTTCTTCTATCATAACACTTAAAAATGTGGCGCAAATGTGGCCTAAATAAATACATGAATACTATCAGACAGTCAAGAGGGCGTCTCCAGACGATCACAATGATCTGGCTGGTGTATAAGGAATAAAAAATATCTCTTCAGGTAACCTGGTCCATTTAGGGATTTCTACACTAACAGGGACGAGGGTGGCGCTGTGGGTTAAACCACAGAGCCTAGGACTTGCCGATCAGAAGGTCGGCGGTTCGAATCCCTGCGATGGGGTGAGCTCCCGTTGCTCGGTCCCAGCTCCTGCCAACCTAGCAGTTATCAAAGTGCAAGTAGATAAATAGGTACCACTCCGGCAGGAAGGTAAATGGCGTTTCCATGCACTGCTCTGGTTTGCTAGAAGTGGCTTAGTCATGCTGGCCACATGACTTGGAAATACTGTCTGCGGACAAATGTTGGCTCCCTCGGCCAATAAAGCGAGATGAGCGCCGCAACCCCAGAGTCGGCTCCGACTGGACCTAATGGTCAGGGGTTCCTTTACCTTTTTACACTAACAGAACTTAGCTTGGTAATATACCAGTAGCCACTGCAAAGCTTTCAGTTTTGGATAAATACACTCATTGTGTGCTGGTATACCTGGCACTTTTATCAAGATATGAGTGCCAGCACCTCGTTTTTTTCACACACAAAAAGTGCTGAATGCACTGGTGCAGAACTGTTCCAGCCAAAAGTCAAGACATTCTGCATTAGCTGCAGTTTCCAAATCAACGTCAAGGGTGGCCCCACGTGGAGCGCATTGCGGTAGTCCAACCTAGTAGTTACCTAGGCCCGTTTCATTATGGCAGGTTATATGAATGCCGCTTTGTTGTCTGTGTTCAAATACCCTTTCTGAAATGTATAAGAAACTGCACCCAGAGCGGTGTAGCGGTTAGAGCGCTGGATTGACATCAAAGAGGCCTGAATTAAATTCCCCACTAAACACACATTAAGCTAGGCATCACCTGCCTTGATAAAGCAGTAGCAGGGACATTTACGCTGCCCCGAGGTCCTCGGTTGAAGTGTGAAATAAGAATTAATAACCACGCTCAAAGTCTTTCGAGTCTTCTATATTAACCTTCCACGCCTCTTAATAGCGCCGCATATTACACTCAGCAGAATAAAGGAAAGTTGTCCAAGCTGGCAGGTAACAAATTACTTTCAATTCCTCAAAGCTTATTAAAATTTCCCTGGGCGCCTGAATTCAGAAAATGCAGAGTCCCTGGGAATTGTGAATCAGAGGACGCTTCTAGGCGGCCTGTTGACTGAGCATTCATCTTAGGCTGTGGTGCGCACAATACTTTTAAAGCGCCTCCGAAGCCGCTTCTCCCCCCGCAAGGAATTCTGGGCACTGTAGTTCATTGCTGGGAATTATAACTCTTGTGTGAGGTAAACTGCAGTGCCCAGAATCCTTTGAGGGAAAGAATGTGTTTTGAATGTGCATCAGAGGTGAAGCTTTGGTTTCCTCCTCGCAGGGAGACCTTAGACGACGACGGCTATTTAAAGAGGCTTCACTCTGATTTCATTCCACAGTTTCCAGGCACTTCTTTGTCCCATAAAGTCTAATATTTTGTGGACGCAAGACCTTCCAACCATCGTTTAATTGTGCCACCTGCATCTGAGTTGGAGCCCAGTGCCATCTGGAGGTCCACAAGTTCCACCTCCTGTCCCTAAAACAACTAAGCAGCCCTTTTAATTTTCCACTGAATTATTAAGAACATAAGGAGAGTCTGGTCAGTGTCCCATCCAGTTCCATATCCTGTTCCATGTCCTGTTCTCACAGCGGCCGACCAGATCCCTCAAGCAGGATTTTCAGTTTTAGGCTTTGGTGTAAGCATTCCGGCTTCCGTCTATTGGATCATGGCACACTAACAGAGGACTGGACAAATTTGTGGAGGATAAGGCTAGCCATGGCTGTTAGCCAGGGTGGCGATGTCATACCCGCCAAGTGTCCCGGGAAAAACGGGACATCCCATTTTCTCACATGAGATTGCAGCGGCCATTTGGGTGCCACAATCTTGTCCCGGGAAAAGCCGCTTCAGGTTGCGATTTTTCAGGTTGCAGACCGCCGAAACCCGGAAGTACCGGAATGGGTTACTTCCGGGTTCCAGCAGTTGCACATGCGCAGAAGTGCTAAATTGCGACCTGTGCATGCGCAGGCATGGGTTGCGAACGTGCTTCCCACACGGATCACATTCACAACCCGAGCATCTACTGTAACCTCAGAGAAATCAGATTCGGTATGTAATATTGGGACAGATTGTTGCCTATCCAACAGGGAACGTTGAGACAAGGTGATATCCAAAGACTGTTAGGATGGCATTAGAGGCAGGTAAGCTTTGCAAAAAGATTTCTCTTAGCTTGGGCTGAGCGGCTCAGAGCTCGTCCCTTTGCTCACCCAAGACAGATCCCTAAATATGGACTTTCCCCCCCAAAGGTCCACGAGAAAAGCTGATCTACGTGCCTTGCATCTTAACTGGGACTGGAACGCAGCAGCCTGATTACCTTGCTACGGTGGATGTGGATCCGGAATCTCCCTGCTATTGCCAGGTATCACATTACATCCACCTTCTCTCGCCTGGTGCCCCTTCTGGCTGCCTTGGACTACAACTCCCATCAGCCCTAGCTAGCGCAGGTGGGGCTGATGGGAGCTGTAGTCCGAAGCAGCTGGCAAAGGCGCCCGACTTGGGACAGCTGGCTTTAGGAATCTTTACCACACAGCCGAAAGCCTGTCTTTGGGGACTGTAGCCTCACGAAAGATTCACCTCCAAGAATGGTTGATAAAAGATCCACACTTCTCAGGTTGGAAAGTGGCTTGTAGGAAAGAAATTGTTTAGCAGCCAAACTATCTCTGGCCAGGGAAGAGAGCCTTACTTCAGCGAGGCAGGATTCGAATTCAGAACCCATGGCCCAAAGTGGGTCGGGAAAGGCATTGTGACTCAATTCCGTTCCATGTAAACGTGGACTCCTTTTGTGTATTGCCAGCAGCGGTTAATTACGCTTTCTGCCACCAGCTGAGTTATAGCCTGGGAAACTTAGCAAGGTGAACTCCGGTGCCTGGGCACCTGCCAGGGGCCTTGGCACGTGGATGGGATCGACTGCTAACGTGAGCCCTGAGCACACCCCCCCCTCACATTAAGTGTAGCCACCATTTAAATTCCCTACTGTTCCCCCTACTTGGCCTTGCTCTGGGTTACAGTGGTACCTCGGGTTACATACGCTTCAGGTTACACACTCCACTAACCCAGAATTAATAATCACACTCAAAGTCTTTCGAGTCTTCTATATTAATCTTCCACGCCTCTTAATAGCGCCGCATATTACACTCAGCACAATAAAGGAAAGTTGTCCAAGCTGGCAGGTAGCAAATTACTTTCAATTCATCAAAGCTTATTAAAATTTCCCTGGGCGCCTGAATTCAGAAAATGCGGAGTCACTGGGAATTGTGAATCAGAGGAGGCTTCTAGGTGGCCTGCTGACTGAGCATTCATCTTAGGCTGTGGTGCGCACAATATTTTTAAAGGTCCTCCGAAGCCGCTTCTTCCCCCTCAAGGAATTCTGGGCACTGTAGTTCATTGCTGGGAATTATAACTCTTGTGCGAGGTAAACTGCAGTGCCCAGAATCCTCTGAGGGAAATAATGTGTTTTGAATGTGCATCAGAGGTAAAGCTTTGTTTTCCTCCTTGCAGGGAGACCTTAGGCGACGACGGCTATTTAAAGAGGCTTCACTCTGATTTCACTTCCACAGTTTCCAGGCACTTCTTTGTCCCATAAAGTCTAATATTTTGTGGGCGCAAGACCTTCCAACCATCTTTTAATTGTGCCACCTGCATTTGAGTTGGAGCCCAGTGCCATCTGGAGGTCCACAGGTTCCACCTCCTCTATGTAAAACAACTTTGTTGTTGTTTAGTCGTTTAGTTGTGTCCAACTCTTTGTGACCCCATGGACCAGAGCACGCCAGGCACTCCTGTCTTCCACTGCCTCCCGCAGTTTGGTCAAACTCAAGCTGGTCTCTTCGAGAACACTGTCCCACCATCTCGTCCTCTGTCGTCCCCTTCTCCTTGTGCCCTCCATCTTTCCCAGCATCAGGGTCTTTTCCAGGGAGTCTTCTCTTCTCATGAGGTGGCCAAAGTCTTGGAGCCACAGCTTCAGGATCTGTCCTTCCAGTGAGAACTCAGGGCTGATTTCCTTCAGAATGGAGAGGTTTGATCTTCTTGCAGTCCATGGGACTCTCCAGAGTCTCCTCCAGCACCAGAATTCAAAAGCATCCATTCTTCGGCGATCAGCCTTCTTTATGGTCCAGCTCTCACTTCCATACATCACTACTGGGAAAACCAGAGCTTTGACTATACGGACCTTTGTTGGCAAGGTGATGTCTCTGCTTTTTTTAAAAAAAGCAGAGACATCACAGGACCTGAGCTTGGGCTATTCCCTTGTTGGGCTATTCCCATTGCAGGGTTTTCTTCCCTTTCATTGTGGAGATGCAGAGCTAGACGCTTATAAACAGCGGCGACAGGCAACCTCGATTAGAATCGTCTGGAAAGACAAGCCCCCGGGGGAAGATGGAAGAAAGCTCAAACCTAAGGGGTGCGGGGAGACTTCAGAAGGTGTTGTGGAATGCCTTCGAGCACCGATGGGAACCTCAAAGATGGTCAGAGTTTCTAGGGAAGCATCTCTGCCTTAGAAGTCCTCTTACGGGTTCATTATTCGACACTCCTCATTCCCCGAAACCAAAGGACTCTGCAGAAACTAGCTGCCAAAAAGCTGAGAGGCGGAATCAGCAAAAGGCAGACCTTCTTTGCACGGCGGAGATTCTGTCCTGAATCTTCTAGCATTCAGCTATGTTGGATGAGTTCAATGCCCATGAAAGTCTAGGGCTATAAAAGAAGGAGGAAAAAAATTCTCCACCCACTTTCACCATTCCATGCTTAATTTTATATACATCTATCATGTCCCTTGGGACGCGGGTGGCACTGTGGATTAAACCATAGAGCCTAGGGCTTGCCGATCAGAAGGTCGGCGGTTCGAATCCCCGTGACGGGGTGAGTTCCTGTTGCTCGGTCCCTGCTCCTGCCCACCTAGCAGTTCGAAAGCACGTCAAAGTGCAAGTAGATAAATAGGTACCACTCCGACGGGAAGGTAAACGGCGTTTCCGTGCACTGCTCTGGTTTGCCAGAAGCGGCTTAGTCATGCTGGCCACATGACCCGGAAATACTGTCTGCGGACAAACGCTGGTTCCCTCGGCCAATAAAGTGAGATGAGCGCCGCAACCCCAGAGTCGTCCGTGACTGGACCTAATGGTTAGGGGTCCCTTTACCTTTACCTTATCATGTCCCTTCTGTCTTGTGGGAAGGAGTTCTGGAGTTTAACTATGCACTGTCTGAAAAGGAGCTTTATATTGCCTCATCCTAATCTAGCAGGGCTCTCCTTACCTCCTTGGTTCGTTCGCTTTTTGAACAGCCATACCGAAACCTGGCTAGCTCAGTCGGTTAGAGCATGGTTCTGATAATGCCAAATTTGCAGGTCTAATCCCCTTATGGTACGGCTGCATATTTCTGCATTGCAGGGTCCCTTTGTACATGCCCTGTGTTATTTCCACCCCCTCTCCCAGTCAAGAAATATCGGGAAGGCCTTCGCTGACAATCTCCAAGATACTTTTTGCTGGAAAGGCGAAAACGAAGCAACTTAATAAGACCTGAGAACAATTAACATGCGTCAAATTAATAGAACAGTTTCTTCCAGATCGGGCGGAGCTGTGCACCTGCAGTTCATTTGCATGAACTGAACCAAGGGGCAAAATCGACCTTTTTTTCATATCTCTGGAGTCATCACTTTAAGTGCTAAGTGATAACTTGTTCAGGTTCCTCAAATAAACACTCCCTTAAATGAAAGCACATGACGCTGGCATCACTTGTCTGGGAAATGCCACCAGCCCCGGAGCAACTAATTTAGGCCCATTAATTCCATCGTATGCAACCTAGCAGTTCAAAAGCACGTCAAAGTGCAAGTAGATAAAAAGCTCCTGCTCCAGCGGGAAGGTAAACGGCGTTTCCGTGCGCTGCTCTGGTTCGCCAGAAGCGGCTTAGTCCTGCTGGCCACATGACCCGGAAGCTGTACGCCGGCTCCCTCGGCCAGTAAAGCGGGATGAGCGCCACAACCCCAGAGTCGGCCATGACTGGACCTAATGGTCAGGGGTCCCTTTACCCTTTACCTTATGCAACCTTATTTGCTAATGTACATCTTAGCATTATTCATTGTGTAAGCACCTCGTGTATATTTTCTCTTTCAGTATTCATAGCCTAGTTGAGGCTCTTGTAAAAGAAAAAGGAAAACATTTCCTGAAATATACTCAGAGTCGAGTGTGGATTTCATGCTCTTTATTCAGCTCATAGTGGTGAGGAGGAAGTTCCCTCAGAATGTCTGCTTTATATATATTATTTTTACAAAGGGCCCCACGTGATTGGCTGATTCTGGGATTCTCCTGTAGGCCAATCAGGTTGCAGATTCACTTCCACCTGGAGTTGGATTGGGTGGCTCCTGTGGACCAAATCAGACTGCTGCATTCTGGATCCTATTGTTCTAGGACCAATCAGACTGCTGCATTCTGGATCCTATTCAACTCAGTACATAACATTTCTGTTTTTTAAAATAAAAAGAATAGAGTTGCCCATGTCAAAATGCGCCCTTCGTCAGAAGAGGCAGGGGCCGGCCCGATTGTTAGGCAAAGTGAGCAAGCTGCCTCAGGCGGCGGCGAGGTCATGGCTATACAATGAGCAAAGGATGGAAGAAAAAATGAATTCAGTTCACATTTTAAGGGGAACCTATTCAGTTTGCACTTTTGGAAATGAGACGCACATGGAAGCGCTTTGGGCAGAGGGGTGGACATCTGCCCCTGCCCCCCACCTCGCCCAGAAGTCTTACCTTACTCTCCCGTCTTCCCAATAGGTGATCCATCGGCTTCCCATGCTGTATATCGACGATGAGCTTCATCACACGGGGTGGAACGCCTGCAGCAGCTGCTTCGGAGACACCAGCAAGAAGCGTAACCGCCTGGTCCTGCCCAGCCTGGGGTCTTCCCGCATTTACATAGTGGATACGGGGACGGACCTGCGAGCCCCCAGGATGTTCAAAGTACGTCTTCCTTCCCTCAAAGGAGCAGGACTAGGATAGGCTTGGGTAGAGTGGGGGGAGGGGGGATGTAGCGGAAGGGTCCTGAAGTTATCATTCATTTATTTAATAATAATAATAAAATTTTTTATTTATATCCCGCCCTCCCCAGCCGAAGCCGGGCTCAGGGCGGCTAACAACAATCAAATAATCAAACAATCAAACAATCAAATAATCCAACATTCTAAAAACATTTCATTATAAAAATTAATTAAAATCAAATTAATGGCAACCGTTAAGCAAAATTCTGTGCAGGTTGCCAGAGGAGGGAGTCAGGCTGTGCCCTGGCCAAAGATCTGGTGGAACAACTCTGTCTTGCAGGCCTTGCGGAAAGATGTCAAGTCCCGCAGGGCCCTAGTCTCTTGGGACAGAGCGTTCCACCAGATTGGAGCCGCAGCCGAGAAAGCCCTGGCTCTAGTTGAGGCCAGCCTAACCTCTATGAGGCCTGGGACCTTCAGGATGTTTTTATTTGCAGACCGTAGGTTCCTCTGTGGGGCATACCAGGAGAGGCGGTCCCGTTGGTACGAGGGTCCTAGGCGGTATAGGGCTTTAAAGGTTAAAACCAGCACCTTAAACCTGATCCTGTACTCCACCAGGAGCCAGCTCCGGATGAATGTGATCTCGCAGCGAAGACCCCATAAGGAGTCTCGCAGCGGCATTCTGCACCCGCTGGAGTTTCTGGGTCAGTCTCAAGGGCAGCCCCACGTAGAGCGAGTTACAATCCAGTGACTGTCGCGTGGATCACAGTGGCTAGGTCAGGGCGAGAGAGATAAGGGGCCAACTGCTTAGCTTGGCGGAGATGAAAAAATGCCGCCTTTGTTATAGCTGTAATCTGTGCCTCCATAGAGAGGGAGGTATCAAAGATTACACCCAAACTCTTAACGGACGGTGCTGGCACTAATTGCACCCCCGCAAGGGATGGGAGTTGCCCCCTCAATCCCATATCGTCCCAACCCAACCAGAGGACCTCTGTCTTCGAAGGATTTAACTTCAACCGGCTCCCACGTAACCATCCAGCCACAGCTTCCAAACATCTGGTCAGTGTGTCTGGGGCCGAGTCAGGATGGCCATCCATCAACAGATAGAGTTGGGTGTCATCGGTATACTGATGGCAACCCAGCCCAAAACTCTGGACAAGCTGGGCAAGGGGGCGCATAAAGATGTTGAAAAGCATCGGGGAGAGTATCGCACTCTGAGGTACTCCACACACCAAGGAGTGGCGCGATGACAATTCCCCCCCAAGCACAACCCTCTGTCCCCGACCAGAGAGAAACGAGCGCAGCCATTGAAGGACTGTGCCCTGGATCCCCACGTCGGCAAGGCAGTGGTCCAGGAGTTCGTGATCGACCATGTCAAAGGCTGCTGACAGGTCTAGAAGAATCAGCAGCCCCGACCCGCCTCGATCCAGCTGCCTGCGGAGATCATCTGTTAGGGCGACCAGAGCCGTCTCGGTCCCATGACCAGCGCGGAAGCCGGACTGGAATGGATCGAGAGCCGATGTTTCATCCAGAAACCTACCAAGCTGTTCAGCAACCGCTCTCTCAATCACCTTACCCAGGAATGGAAGATTCGAAACCGGGCGGTAATTGGATAGATCTAAAGGATCTAATGATGTTTTCTTTAAGAGCGGGCGCACCACTGCCTCCTTTAATTCCCCTGGGAATGTCCCCGTGCCAAGGGACAAATTGATGATATCACCCAGGGGGGCCCGCACCTCGTCTGGACACGCTCTAATCAGCCAAGACGGGCACGGGTCAAGAGGACAGGTGGTGGGCTTTCCAGCTTGGAGGAGTCTGTCCGCATCGGCTGGGGATATCTGGCTGAAGTGGTCCAATACTGGACCCCAAATCGGCTCGCCACCTAAGCAGGGTGGGGGTGGAAAGTCAATCCTGGCTTTCAGAGCGTAGTGATCAGACCATGGTACCTTCATCGAAGGAGACATGATCACATCTATACCTACACCAAAGATTAAATCCTTGATGTGTGGGGCCCGAAACAAACTGGGAGAGCCCTAGTGTCGCCATGGAAGACACCAGGTCCAGAGCCTGTGAGGAGGGAGTGGCATCAGCATGGATGTTGAAGTCCCCCAATACCAATAGGTTAGGGAACTCCAAGGCCCAGCCGGCCACCGCCTCCAGCAGGCCTGACAGGGTGGCTGCTGGTGCGCTAGGCGGCCGGTACACCAGCCAGACAGCCAAGCTCACCTCAGAGCCCCACACTAGGCCAACACATTCAATGCCGGGGATCGATGGCGATGGTAGAGCCCTGAAAGAGCAATCTTCCCGGATTAATAATGCCACCCCTCCCCCCCGGCCCACAGTCCGCAACTGGTGGAGGACGGAGAAACCCGGGGGTGCCGTCTCTCGTAAGGTAACAGTTTCCCCTTCGCGCACCCAGGTCTCCGTCACACAAGCCAGGTCGACCCCCTGCGAGGTAAAGAAATCTCACAGGGTGGCGGTTTTGTTGCCTATAGACCTGGCATTGCACAGCACCAGTGACGGAGGTGAGTAATCCTTGCTCACCCTACCCTCGTCCCTCGGGATGGAGGCGCAGATTGGAAGGGGTACAAGCATATCCGTATCTCGATCCCCTTCGCCTATAACATCTGCCCCCACCGCCATACCTCCCTCGCCCCTCCACGGTAGCAATCCCAAGCCTCATACAAGCCTCCATTTACAAAATAGAAAAACAAACCAAACCAAAAACAATTATACCTAAACAAAACCAATCCCCACCCCAAACCACATTTAGGTGCATCTTGATTGTAAAAAGAATTTTAAAAAACCCACCTCCCAACTTGTTTCCTAAAAAGAAAAGGAAAAAAAAAAACGCCAATGAAAAACAGTTAAAAACAAATATTTAAAACAGTGGTTCTCAAACTTTTCTCTCTAGGCCACACTTTCAGAAATTCGCTGGCAGCACAACAAATTTTTTATTGATAAGGAATACATTGGAAAATGAAAAGAAACAACTCTTGGCCGTGCTTGATTTATAACGTAGAAGAACAAAACTGCTGCGTGTGTAATATGATCACGGAACTTCGAGGAAGTGTAAAACAGCACAGCAGCCACCTAAGAACATTTGAATCATTCCCCAAATGTCACATTGATTGCTCTTGAATATTCCTGCCACACTTGCCATCCTCTTCTGCCACAGTAGCGTGGCATGCCCTTTGAGAACCACTGATTTAAAACATTTTCTTTTTAAAAATTACATCCAATGCTAAGCTAAAAACCAGATGAAGACACAGTTCAACATCCTGCGTGTCTGGGAGGAAATGTTCTTAGCAGACGCCGAAAAAAGGGCAGTGAAAGCCCATCTCTGACATCTGTAGGAAGCGAGTTCCGAAGTTTTGGTGCTGCCACATTAATGGCCTTCGCGATGTGTGTTGAAATGTACTGAGGTTGGCAGTGGCAGGTTTAGAACACAGGGATGGCGAATGCTGCGCTGGAAGCCAGATGCGGCCCTCCAGACCTCTCTGTCTGGCCCTCAGGACTCTCTCCAGGCGATGCCCACTCCTAAGCCACGCCCCTTCTCAGGCCACACCTCTTACCCACCCTCCTCGAGTTCTTGCCTGGCTGGGATGGATCCCTGGACTCTGATGAGGCGTCGAATCACAGAATCATAGAACTGTCGGGAGGGACCCTGAGGGTCATCTAGCCTGACCCCCTGAAATGCAGAAATATTTCGCCTCAACGTGGGATTCCAACCCATGACCCTGAAATCAAAAGTCTCGCCAGCTGAGCTCCTTGCTTACCTGGATGGAGAATGGCAAAGTATCAGACTTTTTCTGGGCAACCCTCCCGTGGGCAGCGTGCCAGCGGTGGGCGGGGTCAGAGGCAAAAGTGGGAGGAGCAACAGATGCAAATTATACCTATGTAAAGTAGGTTGGTTCCTGCACACGCCCCTCTGTCCTCCATTCAGGCCTGGTGAGGGTTCAAGCACACATTGCAGTCAGGTGAAAGCATTCAAGAAGGATGTGTGGCAGGGTCAGTAGGGGTTCTGGCCTGGGGAAACTTCCGAGGGCCAATTTGTAGGGATGTTCAGGGAGACAGGAGAGGATATAATGTTTATTAATATCCTTCCTAACTTGCGCTAGCAAGTTCTATAACTTAGCAGAGGTTTACATTCCCCTTTTAAACGCAGAGCAGATAGCTGGTTGCAGGCTTGTTGAAGCCTCTCAGTATTAGGTTCTGGGTAAGTTCCCTATTATCCCCTTTCCCTCCCCCCATCCCTTTTTATGAAGATTGCCCGCTCTGGGATCCCACAGCTAACTCTCCCCTGACCTCCTCGCTGGCTCAAATAGGACTAATTTAGCCAGCTAGCCCTGGTGATCATCAATTCCCCCCCCAAAAAATTGATTTTTGAATTCTGAATTTATTGTTATTTACGTTTTGTACGGTATTTTATGCTGTTTTTTTGTTGCATCAATTAAGTGTTTTAAATTTGTTGTTAGCCGCCCTGAGCCTGGTTTTCTGAACCGGGAAGGTATAAATAAAAATTTATTTATTTATTTAAAAGAATACACACGCCACAATCTTGTGTAAAGTATAAGAGGTTTACTCACGTCACCAGTTCACAGTTGGATCCCTGAAGGCAGACTTAGTTACAAATATGTACATATGGATCTACACCATATAGGGGGTTAGTCATTGCAGTTCACACGGCAAAAGGAAGATGGAGAAGAAGGGAGGGGGGCTGCGTGGCCATGTGCTTTTGTTACCTGCACAGGTAAGGTCATGCCCACCTCTGGACACATGCAAGAGGAAGGATGCTCCAGCTCAGGAGGAAACAGGAAGTTTTCAACCAGCTGGAACAAACATCCCCTTTGCATGTCCACTCTAGGAAAACAAGGAATGATGAACTTGACTGCTACTTGTGTATCACATCCCACACAAATAGAGGGCCACATTATTCTCCTGAGGTTCCCACCCCTGAACAATCCAGTCATCACGCCCCACGTCAAAGAGTCTAACCAATGAATAAAATGGAAACGAGCACTTAAGACAGGACCGCTTTTAATGAGTCCAAACGAGGGGAACAAGAAACCACCCTTGTGATTCGGTTGCTGATGAGAAGAGGAGTCGAAATTAGGGAAGGCGTATAGGTAATATATTGCTGGCCCAGAAAAACACCTTTGGCTCACTCCATTATTGGCTGGAGTAAAAAAGGTTTGTTGCGTTGCAGAAGCTGAGAATAGGCTCCGTTGGAGGAGAATGATTCATAAGTCATACATAAGCAATTACGCCCGGAAACTGTAATTAGAGTAGATGATATTGAGCCACGATCAGCAGAGGCGGGTCCCCTCCCATCAAAAGTGTTGGCTTTGGCGGGGGATGCTTAAAATGTTTTCAGAGGATGCAGTCGAGATCATGAGAGCAGAAATAGATTGGGCATTAAAGGTAAACATTGATATGGTTTTCCTGGTGAAATAGACCAGGAAAACAGAACAGACAGAAAGCTGACAAACGTGTCAAAAAAGAACAGATTTGAGTTCCTCCTATGACTTAAAATTCAAATGAATGTATTAGAAACAAGACTTTATATTGCAGTTTTTATACATATACATGTTGTTGTTTAGTCATTTAGTTGTGTCCTCCTCTTTGTGACCCCCTGGACCAGAGCATGCCAGGCCCTCCTGTCTTCCACTGCCTCCCTCAGTTTGGTCAAACTCATGCTGGTAGCTTTGAGAACACTGTCCAACCATCTTGTCCTCTGTTGTCCCCTTCTCCTTGTGCCCTCCATCTTTCCCAACATCAGGGTCTTTTCCAGAGAGTCTTCTCTTCTCCTGAGGTGGCCAAAGTCTTGGAGCCTCAGCTTCACGATCTGTCCTTCCAGTGAGCACTCAGGGCTGATTTCCTTAAGAATGGAGAGGTTTGATCTTCTTGCAGTCCATGGGACTCTCAAGAGTCTCCTCCAGCACCAGAATTCTTGCTTAATTACTTGCTTTAGATATATGGTGAGTTTCTCTGTTATTTCAATTCTTGAGGTTGCGTGCTTGACCTGTTCAGAGTAGACCAATTGAAATTGCAAGACAACTAATGTACATTAATTTTGTAGATTAGAATTTGGAGACAGACTTTGTACTCGATATACTTCCCATTTGCATACATACACATGTGTATGTGTATATGTATGTATGTATGCAAATGGGAAGTAAATTGAAGTCTGTATCTAAATTCTAATCAGAAATTAATGTACTTAAATTAGTTGTCTTGCAATTTCAATTGGTCTACTCTGAACAGGTCAAGCACGCAACCTCAAGAATTGAAATAACAGAGAAACTCACCATATATCTAAAGCAAGCGACTTCCTTTAAGAATCCTGGGAACTGTTGATTACCCCTCATGAGGCTGTAATTCCCAGCATCCATAACAAACTACGGTCCCCAGGGTTAAGTCATGTGATATAAACGTGTGGTGTCCACACAACTAAAGTAGCGAAAGAAGAAAGCTCTAGAAGAGAAATGAGACAGGTTTTATAAGGAGCAAAGAACCATCAACAGGAGAATAAGTTCCTCTGAGAAAAAAACATATCTTTATAGAACATGGAGCAATTAAGACCTGGTGAGTTCAGCAAAACGCACATGAGTTTTAATCACATTACAGCCCTCACTGGTGACGGCCTTTGGAGTTTGATCTGTGGGTGTGCTGAATCCTGGATTTTAAGAAAAAAAGTGCTTTTGTGTAAAGAACAGGAAGAATCATCACACCAGAAACTTAATTCTCTCCCTGACTCTCCTCGCAGGTTATTGAACCCAGGGAAGTCTTTGAGAAGTGCAACTTGACTTTCCCACACACCTCCCACTGCCTGGGTAGCGGAGAGGTGATGATCAGCGCTTTGGCCGACACACTTGGCAACGGGAAAGGTATGGCCAGCTGCGTTTGTGTGTCGCTTATGTCTTAAAGGGTGTGGGAGGCAGAGACTCAGGGTGCAAAATGTATGTGCAGTTGGCATCTGCTACTACCGTTGTACCTTGGCTGTCAAACTTAATCCGTTCTGGAAGTCCGTTCGACTCCCAAAACCGTTCGAAAACGAAGACACAGTTTTCCGACTGGCTGCAGAAGCTTCTTGCACTCAAAGCCACGTCAGACATTCCCACAAAACGTTCGCAAACCGAAACACTCACTTCCAAGTTTGCGGCATTCGGGAGCCAAAACGTCCGGGTATCAAGGTGTTCAAGAACCAAGGCACGCCTGCATATGTTTATAGATGCCTCTGGGCAAATATTTAGATTGTTAGTGGCTGGGGCCTCCCCAGCACTGCATTCTGCACCCAGAGACCCTGTAAGAATAGTTTAGAAACATGAGGATAGCCCTGCCGCTGGAACAGGCCAAAGTCTAGTATTCTCTTCTCACAGTGGCCAGGGCTGGATTAACCATTCAACGAAATAAGGGCATCGAGGGGAGAACCACAGAAATTTTCCATTACCGGATTTACTATGGACCGTATTGTGAATCAGGTTCCACAAAAAAACCCTCCCAAAATCAGAGAAAAAATTACATACACACACATAATATTACTTTTTTATTTTATGGTTTATTATGGTTTATATTTTGAATTAGATATATACCGTATTTTTCGCTCTATAAGACGCACCAGACCACAAGATGCACCTAGTTTTTGGAGGAGGAAAACAAGAAAAAAAATATTCTGAATCTCAGAAGCCAGAACAGCAAGAGGAATCGCTGCGCAGTGAAAGCAGCAATCCCTCTTGCTGTTCTGGTTTCTGCGATAGCTGCGTAGCCTGCATTCGCTCCATAAGACGCACACACATTTCCCCTTACTTTTTAGGAGGGAAAAAGTGAGTCTTATAGAGCAAAAAATACGGTATATGGAGGCACCAAAGTCTTTAAGTGTTTGGGGCCTCTAACGGTCTTAATATAGCCCTCCCAGAGCCTCCCAGATTTACCTCAGCGGAAAACCCAAAAGCAGGAGCTGAGCACAAGAGCTTCCTCTCCACCTGTGATTCCCAGCACTGGATCCGATGGGATCCCGTTGGCCTAAGCCAGCAGGGCTTTCCTGATGTTAACTCCCATCGCCCCCCCAGCCACCATTGCCAATGATCAGGAAGGGAGATGGGAGTTGAAACCAGCCATATTTGGGGGGGCCACGGGCTCCCCAATGTGGGATAGTTACAGTGCATCCTGGATTACAGTGGTACCTCGGGTTAAGAACTTAATTCGTTCCGGAGGTCCATTCTTAACCTGAAACTGTTCTTAACCTGAAGCACCACTTTAGCTAACGGGGCCTCCTGTTGCCGCCGCCGCACGATTTCTGTTCTCATCCTGAAGCAAAGTTCGTAACCTGAGGTAATATTTCTGGGTTAGCGGAGTCTGTAACTTGAAGCATCTGTAACCCGAGGTACCACTGTATTTAAACTAAAAGCCTAAAACCAGCCTATATAAGCTCCCCTTTTAAGCTGCAAAGGGATGCACTTTGCTGAACAACAGACATGAGGGAGGAAGGGTAATAACAGCTAGAATGGTGACTGGGAGCAGCCGCCAAGACCATATATTGGCTCCCAGTACGTTTCCGAGCACAATTCAAAGTGTTGGTGCTGACCTTGAAAGCCCTAAATGGCCTCGGTCCAGTATACCTGAAGGAGCGTCTCCACCCCCATCGTCCAGCCCGGACACTGAAGTCCAGCTCCGAGGGCCTTCTGGCGGTTCCCTCACTGCAAGAAGCCAAGTTACAGGGAACCAGGCAGAGGGCCTTCTCGGTAGTGGCACCCGCCCTGTGGAACACCCTCCCATCAGATGTCAAGGAAATACTGTAAACAACTATCTGACTTTTAGAAGACATCTGAAAGCAGCCCTGTTTAGGGAAGTTTTCAATGTTTGATGTTTTATTGTGTTTTTAGTATTCTGTTGGGAGCTGCCTAGAGTGGCTACAGAAACCCAGCCAGATGGATGAGGTATAAATATATCATTATCATATTTATTAATATTGAATAAATATATGGTCTCCTGGCAACTATTCACATCCTTGCACCCTACACCAGTCTCCACACACACACACAAATGTGTGCCTCCCCATGCCTGTTTGAATTAATTTGCACCCCTGCTACCCTCAATGACCTCAACCCAAATCACTTATCTCCATAAATAAGTCGCTTTCTGAGAACAGTTGTTGTTGTTGTGACTGCAGGCGGATTCATCCTTATTGACGCGGAGACCTGGGAAGTGAAAGGGACCTGGGAGCGGCCTGGAGACGAGCCCCCACAAGGCTACGACTTCTGGTATCAGCCCAGGCACAATGTCATGATCAGCACCGAGTGGGGAGTGCCCAAGTACTTTGCCAACGGTTTCAACCCAGAGGATCTGAAGAAAGGTACCTCCTTCGTTTGAGCCATTGAGGCGGTCGATTTCAGGGCCGCCTTCAGATCCCAGTGGTTTGTGGAGTCAGAAAGCAGAGAAGGGGGCTTTATTCCTGTCCTAGTGTGTCACGGGCAATCGAAGTCCCGGCTGGGGACGTCAGGACCGGGGGCAAGATGGCGGGGTGGGAGCAGGAACGGGAGTCCAGAAGCCAGGAGTCTGAGGTTTCAGAGAGCCAGGAATCAAGAAGCCAAGGGTCCGAGGGTCAGGAAGCAAGGAGTCACGAAGTCAGGGGTCCGAGGATCAAGAAGCAAGGAGTCACGAAGTCAGGGGTTTGAAGGTCAAGAAGCAAGAAGTCAAGAAGCAAGGAGTCACAAAGTCAGGGGTCCGAGGATCAAGAAGCAAGGAGTCACAAAGTCAAGGGTCCGAGGATCAAGAAGCAAGAAATCAAGGAGTCAGGGGCCAAGGATCAAGAAGCAAGAAATCAAGGAGTCAGAGGTCTGAGGATCAAGAAGCCAGGAGTCAAGGAGCCAAACGCAGCAAGGCAGGGAATGTGTTGCTGTGGCCAAGAGCCGAAGGGAAATGCTGCCCTTATATCCCTTCCCGGCTCTTGCCACCAGGTGCTGTGAGTTACCAATCAGCCTCACCTGTGTGGCCGCGCCTTGCCTCTTCAGAACAAACTTTGGAAGGCCCCAGTCCTGCAGAGTCCTATTGGTCACAGGGCCTGGCTCCTGCACGCACACCTGACATAGTGGCACCTAGACTGGTGATGGGAACCACCGACCCATGACACTCGTGTGGACTGGTTGAAAGCAGAGGAATAGTGGGGGCGACCAGCTGGGGAACCCCCAAGGGAGGAAGGCTCAGAGCCCAGGGGGGTGGAACAACATTGGGTGGTCAGGAGGAGAAGAGGGAGAAGACAGGAAAGAGCGAGAGTCAGAAGATGAAGAGGTAACAGGATTTAGTGAGTGGGGAGAGTCTGTGGTGAGACCTACCAGAGATGAGTTAGCCCTGAGATTCCTTCGCATAGTGTGTTTTGGCCACTAGAGAGTTAACTCCAGCTTGCACAGTGTGATTTACTGCTGGCTCACTCAGGGCTAAAAAAACCCGAGCAGCCTGTTTCGTTGGGTATTGCAGGATCGCGACCAGGGTCCCTCTGTGGTTCATGTTGTCCTTGTTTTGCTCCTCTGCAGAGCGCTACGGGCGTCGGCTGAACGTCTGGGACTGGACAACTCACTGCCTGATCCAGCAGATTGACGTTGGAGAGGATTCTGCCCCCTTGGAGATCCGGTTCCTACATAACCCCGACGCCGCACACGGAATGGTGGGCTGCACGTTGCAGAGTTCCATCCATCATTTCTTCAAGACAGAGGTTAGAATGAATGGGGGCAGGGGAGCCCACAGGAGGTTGGGGGCCCAGTAAGGGACGTGGGTGGTGCTGTGGGTTAAACCACAGAGCCTAGGACTTGCCGATCAGAAGGTCGGAGGTTCAAATCCCCACGACGGGGTGAGCTCCCGTTGCTCGGTCCCTGCTCCTGCCAACCTAGCAGTTCGAAAGCACGTCAAAGTGCAAGTAGATAAATAGGTACCACTCCGGCGGGAAGGTAAACGGCGTTTCCGTGCGCTGCTCTGGTTCGCCAGAAGCGGCTTAGTCCTGCTGGCCACATGACCCAGAAGCTGTACGCCGGCTCCCTTGGCCAGTAAAGTGAGATGAGCGCCACAACCCCAGAGTCGGTCTCGACGGGACCTAATGGTCAGGGGTCCTTTTACCTTTACCTAAATTCCACCTCAGTCTCCTGCTTCCCAGGCTAAACATACCCAACACACTTAGGCAGGAAGAACCAGGTGCACAAATATAAGGTAGGAGACACCTGGCTTGCCAGTAGTACATGTGAAAAGGATCTAGGGGTCTTGGTGCACCACAGACTTAACATGAGTCAACAGTGTGATGCAGCAGCAAAAAAAGCTAACGCTATTCTAGGCTGCATCAACAGAAGTCTAGAGTCCAGATCAAGGGACGTAATAGTGCCACTCTCTTCTGCCTTGGTCAGATCACACCTGGAGTCCTGTGTCCAGTTCTGGGCGCCACAATTTAAGAAGGATGTTGATAAGCTGGAAGGTGTGCAGAGGAGGGCAACCAAGATGATCAGGGGTCTGGAAACCAAGCCTTATGAGGAATGTTATATTGTTTTAATTCTATAACATGACCCGGAAGCTGTACGCCGGCTCCCTCGGCCAATAAAGCGAGATGAGCGCTGCAACCCCAGAGTCGGCCACGACTGGACGTAACGGTCAGGGGTCCCTTTACCTTTTTAAGCAGCTGGTGGATTGGGCCCTCTGACTCACTTGGGAATGAGGACGCAGATTTGCATAAAATCTGGGCATTCCATTTGGGGAAGGGATTCTGCGTCCTCTACCCGCACTTCTCACGTAGCAGTACTTGGAGAAATTAACTTCTAGGGAGTACCTGATGTCAGACGAACCCACCATGGGAAGGATCATAGAATCATAGAATCATAGAATCATAGAATCATAGAGTTGGAAGAGACCACAAGGGCCATCGAGTCCAACCCCCTGCCAAGCAGGAAACACCATCAGAGCACTCCTGACATATGGTTGTCAAGCCTCTGCTTAAAGACCTCCAAAGAAGGAGACTCCACCACACTCCTTGGCAGCAAATTCCACTGTCAAACAGCTCTTACTGTCAGGAAGTTCTTCCTAATGTTTAGGTGGAATCTTCTTTCTTGTAGTTTGGATCCATTGCTCCGTGTCCGCTTCTCTGGAGCAGCAGAAAACAACCTTTCTCCCTCCTCCATGTGACATCCCTTCATATATTTGAACATGGCTATCATATCACCCCTTAACCTCCTCTTCTCCAGGCTAAACATGCCCAGCTCCCTTAGACGTTCCTCATAAGGCATCGTTTCCAGGCCTTTGACCATTTTGGTTGCCCTCCTCTGGACACGTTCCAGTTTGTCAGTGTCCTTCTTGAACTGTGGTGCCCAGAACTGGACACAGCACTCCAGGTGAGGTCCGACCAGAGCAGAATACAGTGGCACTATTACTTCCCTTGATCTAGATGCTATACTCCTATTGATGCAGCCCAGAATTGCATTGGCTTTTTTAGCTGCCGCGTCACACTGTTGGCTCATGTCAAGTTTGTGGTCAACCAAGACTCCTAGATCCTTTTCACATGTACTGCTCTCAAGCCAGGTGTCACCCATCTTGTATTTGTGCCTCTCATTTTTTTTGCCCAAGTGCAATACTTTACATTTCTCCCTCCTAGCTTCCTGGTTGCTAGGAAAAAAGGAAAGACAAACTACAGAGATTCCAAGGGCCAGAAAACGAGACAGGAGCAATAAAATATCACTGTTTACTTATCACCTGGGACGCGGGTGGCGCTGTGGTCTAAACAGTGGTCAGCCACTCTGGGCAGCTTCCAAAAAAATATTAAAATACTGTAATACATCAAACACTAAAAGCTTCCCTAAACAGGGCTGCCTACAGATGTCTTCTAAAAGTCTGGTAGTTGTTGTTCTCTTTGACATCTGGTGGGAGGGCGTTCCACAGGGAGGGCGCCACCACCGAGAAGGCCCTCTGCCTGGTTCCCTGTAACTTGGCTTCTCGCAGGGAGGGAACCGCCAGAAGGCCCTCGGATCTGGACCTCAGTGTCCGGGCAGAAGGATGAGGGTGGAGACGCTCCTTCAGGTATACTGGATATACCTTCAGATATACCTTCCTTGGAGATTTTTAAGCAGAGGTTGGGTGGCCATCTGCCAGGGGGTTGGACTAGATGACCCGTGGGTCCCTTCCAGCTCTTAAGATTCTTTGATTCTATCCCTTGCACAAGAGGGATAAAAATGGGACTGCCTGTGATTGAACAGCTTCAGGGGAAGACCCAAGGTTTGTAGGAGCACCGACCTTCCTTCGTGGTGAATACCGGGAAGGAAACCCCAAAACATAGCCCACAGGGAGCTGTGTGTGCAGATTAGTCGAGGAATGCTGGCTGATGGCTGAGCAGGGGAAATTGAAAGCCAGGGGTTGGGGAGGAATGCAGTGGTCTGCCTGGGATCTTCAGCAGAGATCCCTCCCTGCTGTAGCATCTTGGCACAGTGGATCCCCCTTCTCAACATGCTTTTCTGCTGCAGAACGGGGACTGGGCGGCTGAAAAGGTGATCCAGATTCCGAACAAGAAGGTGTCAGGGTGGTACTTTCCTGAAATGCCAGGTGAGTAAAGAAATGGGCGGCTGTGGCTCGCTTTCTGTTATGTGCTGAGTTGAATAGGATCCAAAATGCATCAGTCTGATTGGTCCTAGAACAATAGGATCCAGAATGCAGCAGTCTGATTGGTCCTAGAACAATAGGATCCAGAATGCAGCAATCTGATTGGTCCTAGAACAATAGGATCCAGAATGCATCAGTCTGATTGGTCCTAGAACAATAGGATCGAGAATGCAGCAGTCTGATTGGTCCTAGAACAATAGGATCCAGAATGCAGCAGTCTGATTGGTCCTAGAACAATAGGATCCAGAATGCAGCAGTCTGATTGGTCCTAGAACAATAGGATCCAGAATGCAGCAGTCTGATTGGTCCTAGAACAATAGGATCCAGAATGCAGCAGTCTGATTGGTCCTAGAACAATAGGATCCAGAATGCATCAGTCTGATTGGTCCTAGAACAATAGGATCCAGAATGCAGCAGTCTGATTGGTCCTAGAACAATAGGATCAAGAATGCAGCAATCTGATTGGTCCTAGAACAATAGGATCAAGAATGCAGCAATCTGATTGGTCCTAGAACAATAGGCTCAAGAATGCAGCAATCTTATTGGTCCTAGAACAATAGGATCCAGAATGCAGCAGTCTGATTGGTCCACAGGAGCCACCCAATCCAGCTCCAGGGGGAAGTGAATCCACAACCTGATTGGCCTACAGGAGAACCCCGGAATTAGCCTCAAGCGATGTTTCCCACAGCGCAGCAACCCGGCAAAGGGGATGCAGACATATAAAGCAGACATTCTGGGGGAACTTCCATTCCTCCTCACCACTATGAGCTGAATAAAGAGCATGAAATCCACTCTCGACTCAGAGTATATTTCACTTTCCACGTTCCTTCCAACTGAATCCAGCAGCCACTGTTCCCGAAATAAAACCTAGCCTCGGAATTGGTCGATAGGGCAGCTAGCTAGCGCCACTTCCTAGAAGACAGAGAACCAGTCGCTGTCGTTCCGTGCTTTGTGAACCCCTAGATTAGACTACTGCAATGTGCTCCACGTAGGGCAGCCCGTGAAGGCAGCCTGGAATTGTAGTTCTGAGATGGGAGCTTCCTGGCGACTCTCAGCACCCTCAAGAAGCTAGAGTTCCCAGAATCCTTTGGGGCTAGAGGAAGCCGTTATGGCTTAAAGTGGCGTCAGAAGTGCTTTCAACAAATGGTGTGGTCATTGAATCTGTGTGGCAGAAAATAACCTAGGGAGTGGTTTTAACATTTAAAGCCCTAGGACCCTCGTACCTACGGGACCGCCTCTCCTGGTATGTCCCACGGAGGACCTTGTGGTCTTCAAATAAAAACATCTTGGAGGTCCCGGGCCACAGGGAAACTAGACTGGCCTTGACCAGAGCCAGGGCCTTTTCAGCTGTGGCCCCGATCTCTGTCCCAAGAGACTAGGGCCCTGCGGGACTTGACATCTTTCCGCAGGGCCTGCAAGACGGAGCTGTTCCACCAGGCCGTTGGCCAAGGCACAGTCTGACCCCCTCCTTCAGTAACCCTCATAGCACTCTAGCCCAATGCTTGCCATCAATTTGATTCTGAATTGATTGGAGAATGAATTGATTTTAGAACGTATTTCAATTAATTGATTGTGATTTTATGTATGTGTTGTTTTTACTCGTTAGCCGCTCTGAGCCCGGCTTCGCCTGGGGAGGGCGGAATATAAATAAAATTTTATTATTATTAATATTACAGTGGTGCCCTGCAAGACGAATGCCTCGCAAGACGGAAAACCCGCTAGACAAAAGGGTTTTCCGTTTTTCAATGCGCTTCGCAGGACGAATTTCTCTATGAGCTTGCTTCGCAAGACGAAAATGTCTTGCGATTCTTGCAATTTTTTTCCGCTCCCCACCCCCTTTTTCTAAGGCACTAAGCTGCTAACAGCCTTTTAGCAGCTAATCCGCTAATCCCTTAAGCCTTTAATAGCCGCTAAACCGCTAATAGCGCTAATCCGCTAATGGGCTTGCTTTGCAAGACGAAAAAACCGCAAGACGAAGAGACTCGTGAAACGGATTCTTTTCGTATTGCGAGGCACCACTGTATTATTATTAAGGAATAAAAGAAAGTGAATCCTGACCTGCCCTCTTCTCCTCCAGGTTTCGTCACCGACATCCTCATTTCGATGGACGACCGGTACCTCTACTTGAGCAATTGGCTGCATGGTGATCTCCGCCAGTATGACATCACCAACCCGTTCTGCCCTAAACTGGTTGGCCAGGTAAAAGAGCACCGGACCCCTTGCCAGACTTGGTGGGGTTCCCAGAAGCTTCTGGCTGACCAGGGTTGAAAACAGCATAATTGGCTAAATGACCACTGAATTCTTATCACATCCACACTCTTGGTTCAGTTACACCTCAGGGATGATGATGATGATAATTAATAATAATATTTTATTACTCATACCCCGCCCATCTGACCGGGCCTCCACATCCACTCTGGGTGGCTTCCAGCAGAATATTAAAAACACGATAAAACATCAGCCACGAAAAACTTCCCTAAACAGGGCTGCCTTCAGATGTCTTTTAAACGGCAGGTGGTTGTTTATTTCTTTAACATCTGATGGGGGGGGTGCGTTCCACAGTCTGGGCACCACTACTGAGAAGGGCCACAATCAACACCCATCTGTCAATCCCTGGACATCACGATGACGACTGGGGATTTAAAAGTACCTGGCAGGGAACAAAACACAGTTAAAATGGAGGAAGAAGGCTCTGTTTTAGCAGGGGGTTCAATGTTCCTGGAACTCCCCGCTACTGTTCTAATACTTATTATTATTATTATGAATAATAATAATAATAATAATAATAATAATATACCGCCTGAGAGTCGCAAAGTGATTTCATGCTCTTTATTCAGCTCATAGTGGTGAGGAGGAATGAATGAATGTCCCCTCAAAGTATCTGCTTTATATACATTATTTACACAATGGGCTGCACGTGATTGGCTAATTCCGGAATTCTACTGTAAGCCAATCAGGTTGTGGATTCACTTCTATCTGGAGCATGATTGGGTGGTTCCTGCCAACCAATCATACTGCTGCATTGTTCTAGGACCAATCAGACTGCTGCATTCTGAATCCTCTTGTTCTAGGACCAATCAGACTGCTGCAGTTTGGATCCTATTGTTCTAGGACCAATCAGACTGCTGCAGTTTGGATCCTATTGTTCTAGGACCAATCAGACTGCTGCAGTTTGGATCCTATTCAACTCAGTACATAACACCGCCCTATACCCAGAGGTCTCAGGGCAGTTCACATAAAAACATCCCAGTATATAAAATAAAAATAAAAGCAATAACCCAATAATACACCCCCCCCAAAAAAGAGCCATATTTTAAAAGGGTATGGGCTGTTGATGAGGTCAACCAAAGGCCTGGTTAAAAAGGAATGTTTTTGCCTGGCTCCTTAAGGTGTATAATGAAGGCACCAGGTGAACTTCCCTGCTTCCCCCAAGGAATCGTGGGAACTGTAGTTTCCCCCCGTGGCGCTAGAACTCCCAGCACCCTCCACAAACTACAGTTCCCATAATTCTTTGCGGGGAAAGCCACAAGTTTTAAAAGTGTACGGCATGGATATGACCTTGCCAAGCCAAACAGCTCCTTGGAAGATGCTGTTCCTCGTGAGCTCAGCTGATTATCTCTCTCTTTCTCTGGCCTTTTGGGGGACTTGTGTCGCGCCCCCAGGTCTTTGTTGGCGGGAACATTTACAAAGGCGGCGTGGTGACCGTCCTGGAAGACGATGAGCTGGACTGCCAGCCTGACCCGTTTATGATCCAGGTGAGTCAACCTGGAGCTGCAAGGGTGGCGAGGGAACGGGAGGAATTCAAACCGAACCTTCCTCACCCCACATTTTCTCTGCCTTTAGGGAAAGAGGGTCTATGGCGGACCTCAAATGATTCAACTCAGCTTGGACGGCAAGAGGCTGTACACAACGACCTCTTTGTACACACCTTGGGACAAGCAGTTTTACCCTCAGATGGTCAGGTAAGAGCATCAAGCAGCTAACTGGCCGATTCCGCCCCTTCTTCCCCTGCTCTGTACTGAAATCTGGGATGTGTGTATCACAAGTTCAGGGGGTTGGACTAGATGACCCTCAGGGTCCCATCCAACGCTGCAATTCTGTGATTCTGTAAGTGTCACAGCCTCCCTGCCAGGGAGATGCAAGGGACTGAACCTGGCACCTTCTGCAGGCGAAGCAAGTGCTAATGCACTGAGCTATGCCCCTTCCCTTAAATATAATAGCAAGATTCCAGTCCTCATGGCTCTTTTTCTTTAAAAATATTTTATTAAAGCTGAAATATACTCGGAGTCGAGAGTGGATTTCATGCTCTTTATTCAGCTCATAGTGGTGAGAAGGAATGGAAGTTCCCCCGGAATCTGCTTTATATACATTATTTACACAATGGGCCCCACGTGATTGGCTAATTCCGGGATTCTCCTGTAGGCCAATCAGGTTGTGGGTTCACTTCCACCTGGAGCTAGATTGGGTGGCTCCTGCGGACCAATCAGACTGCTGCATTCTGGATCCTATTGTTCTAGGGCCAATCAGACTGCTGCATTTTGGATCCTAGTCAACTCAGTACATAACAAAAGTTTTTTCATGATGCAATACAATAAAATAATCTAAAAAAGAACAAAGAAAGAGAAAACACCAAAGGAAAACCAAAAAGAGTAAAGGAAAAGGGCTTCTGATTTTCCATCCGTCAGTTACATAAAATAAATGATTCAAAATGTTTACTCTAGAATGACACCCAACTGATCTACTTTCTGTTCTGTTTTCCCAGATAGATTAGTTCATTTCCCCTATCACGCAAAAAGTCCAAAAGGGGATCTCTGATCATTATCTATAATAAATGCCGGCAGTGGTTTCCCTCTAATCCAGGGGTTGGCAAACTAAGGCTCGCGGACTGGATGCGGCCCACCAGGCTCGTTAATCTGGCCCGCGGACCCTGCCGCCCGCTCAGTCAGTCCCTGCACTAAATTGGTGGGGCACAGAGGCCTCACCACACAGGTACTGACCACGCAGGGGGGTCCTTTCGGGAGAGGGTGGGACTGGCCCCCCACCATGTCTGAGGGACAGTGGACTGGCCCCCTCCTGAAAAAGTTTGCTGACCCCTGCTCTAATCAAACCGATCAGCTTTGTCTCCCATAACTTCAACGACCCTTCCTCCATATTAGACAACAATAAGTCTTTCCATCTTGGTCCACACAAGAATCTCTCCACTGTGATCATATATTAAAATAGTATCCCATACTTCTTTGCTGATTGTGTATATGGTCCTCGTGGTTCTGATTAATGGTCTGATTTAAGCAGGAAGACAGGGATCTGCCTTGCACTGGTCCTGTCTGCACTGACCATAGCTGTCAACTGTCCCTTATTTGGCGGGACAGTCCCTTATCCCAGCGCCATGTCCCACTGCTGTCCCTTGTTGATGATGTCCCTTAAATTTCCCGGGTTTCAAAGGAAGCAGCTCCTCTCCCTCCCTTCCTGCCGGCCAGGGAGGAGGGAGGCTCCAACTGTTGCTTGGCTGCGTTGCTCACCCAGTAAGGAGTCTGAGAACGACTGGGGGGTGGAGCTTGCATGCCTTGTGCCGATCAAATCAGCCGCGTTGCCTGGGGACTCGCCTTTGCTCAGCGCTTCCCAGCGGAGAGGGGACGGTGGTTTTCCTTGCTGCATCCCCTTTGCCCGGTTGCTGCGCTGTGGGAACCACCGCTTGAGGCTTCGTTTGGCTGCTGGCTGGGCTTTCTGCCTTTGGCTCGGAGGGGCTCAGAAGTTGAACATACCCTGTGCCGGGAAAATCCCTTATTTTGGCTGCTGATCCCTTATTTTCGAGGCTGCTGTAAGTTGACTGCTGTAAGTTGACATCTATGGCACTGATCGACAGCATCCCTCCTGCTTCCCGGCACAGAGTCTTTCCCAGCTGTACCTTGAGATGCTGGGGAATGAATGAACTTTATTACGGTCACAGACCAGGATAAACAAACAAACAAACACATATAAATAAAATAGCAGTTAGGATTTTATTTTTTTTAACCGATAAAACCGATAAAATCTCAGCGCCTAGGACTTGCCGATCGCATGGTCGGCGGTTCGAATCCCCGTGGCGGGGTAAGCTCCCGTCATTTGGTCCCAGCTCCTGCCCACCTAGCAGTTCGAAAGCCCATCAAAGTGCAAGTAGATAAATAGGTACCGCTTTATAGCGGGAAGGTAAACGGCGTTTCCGTGTGCTGCGCTGGTGCCGGCTCGCCGGAGCAGCTTCGTCACGCTGGCCACGTGACCCGGAAGTGTCTTCGGACAGCGCTGGCTCCCGGCCTCTAGAGTGAGATGAGTGCACAACCCTAGAGTCTGTCAAGACTGACCCGTACGGGCAGGGGTACCTTTACCTTTACTAAAATTGTTAGAGCAAATAAGGACAAAGAAACAAGCATAGGATAAAACATCTGAATAAAATACAAGATTAAACAAAGATAATGGATGGATAAAAACAGATAATTAGAACAGATAAGCACTAAAAACAAATATAAACACGCAGTTAAAACAACTGTAAGAGCATCAGAACTAAAAGACTCGCATTTAAAACAACTGTAAGAGGCTGCAGAGTAGAAGCCTCTGAAATAGAGGACACTCAGAACATTAGAAACTGATGTGCAAATATGGTGAAAACAGACAATTAAAACAATGTAGAACAATAAATTTAGAAACCATGTACAACAATAAACTATCCCAGGGAGTTGACTCAGAGTCACCCATGGAACTGAGTTTGGGGATTTTCATGCCGGATTATTTTGAGTTGGACGATGGTCTGGGCCTATGGATTTGTATGCTGGCGAATGGATTGTGGGGCCTTCTGGATGCCAAGCGAATGACCTGCCTCTGAGCTCCCTTTTGCCTTTGCCTTTTGCAGGGAAGGCTCAGTCATGCTGCAAATCGACGTGGACACCGAGAACGGCGGCCTCTGCGTGAACCCAGACTTCCTGGTGGATTTCGGGAAGGAGCCCTTCGGTCCAGCTCGCGCTCACGAGATGCGCTACCCCGGGGGAGATTGCACCTCGGACATCTGGATCTAGGCGGATCTAGGTGATCTGGGCAGGCATCTCTCTCCCCTCCTTCCTCCTGCTAAGCTACCTTTACGGAAGCATCTCTTCGTCACAGGTTTTCACCCTTTAAAAATGTCTGTATGCTCGTGCTGAGTCATGGGAGTCCCTCGCTCTCCTGAGTCAGCGGTTTTCTTCCCTGCCTGCCTCCAAAGTATTTTTTAAAAGTATTTTGTACAACAATAAACCAATCTAAAGGGCGGGGGAGAGAATTGCATAGGGCGGTTTTGGCATTCAACTCATTGCATGACAAGACTGTTGAAAACAGAGCTGCAGAAAATGAATAAACATTTTTTTAAAATCTCATATGCTTGATACATGGCCCCTTCATTTAATGGGTAGCAGGTGGTCTGATTGTCTGATTTATTTACACACCGTATTTTTCCATGTATAAGACTAGGTTTTTTCCCTGAAAAAAATAATGTCAAAAATTAGGGGGCGTCTTATACAGTGGTACCTTGGGTTACAAATGGTTCAGGTTACAGACGCTTCAGGTTACAGACTCCGCTAACCCAGAAATAGTACCTCAGGTTAAGAACTTTGGTTCAGGGTGAGAACAGAAATCGTGCGGCAGCAGCAGGAGGCCCCATTAGCTAAAGTGGTACCTCAGATTAAGAATAGTTTCAGGATAAGAACGGACCTCCAGAACAAATTAAGTCCTTAACCCGAGGTACCACTGTACACAGATACATCTCTCCCCATTTTCTTAAATCTGAGTCCCCCCAAATAGGGGTGTCTTATGAACAGAAAAATACGGTAACTGAAAAAGGGAAACTGGGAGGTATCAAATGGGCCACATTTAATCTTCCCTTGCACCTCACATCTATACTGTGCTAAATTCTCAGAGAGCATTTATTATTAGAATATTTATTTATATTCCATTCCCCCCCCAGACCAGGAGGACTCAAGGCAGCTTAACAGAAATCAAAGCAGCACAGTTAAAATACAGAAAGCTAAAAATATATAAAAGGTAATAGTTAAAAGGTAATTAAACTGTTATAGAATTAAAACAATATAACATTCCTCCTAAGGCTTAGTTTCCAGACCCTTGATCATCTTGGTTGCCCTCCTCTGCACACCTTCCAGCTTGTCAACATCCTTCTTAAATTGTGGCGCCCAGAACTGGACACAGGACTCCAGGTGTGCTCTGACCAAGGCAGAAGAGAGTGGCACTATTACGTCCCTTGATCTGGACTCTAGACTTCTGTTGATGCAGCCTAGAATAGTGTTAGCTTTTTTTGCTGCTGCATCACACTGTTGACTCATGTTAAGTCTGTGGTCCTCCAAGACCCCTAGATCCTTTTCACATGTACTACTGGCAAGCCAGGTGTCTCCTACCTTATATTTGTGCACCTGGTTCTTCCTGCCTAAGTGTGTTGGGTATGTTTAGTCTGGGAAGCAGGAGACTGAGGTGGAATTTAGGTAAAGGTAAAGGGACCCCTGACCATTAGGTCCAGTCGTGACCGACTCTGGGGTTGCGGCGCTCATCTCGCATTACTGGCCGAGGGAGCTGGCGTACAGCTTCCAGGTCATGTGGCCAGCATGACTAAGCCCCTTCTGGCGAACCAGAGCAGCGCACGGAAATGCCGTTTACTTTCCCGCCAGAGCAGTACCTAGTTATCTACTTGCACTTTGATGGGCTTTCGAACTGCTAGGTTGGCAGGAGCAGGGACCGAGGAACGGGAGCTCACCCCGTTGCGGGGATTCGAACTGCCAACCTTCTGATCGGCAAGTCCTAGGCTCAGTGGTTTAACCCACAGCGCCACCCGCGTCCCTCTGAGGTGGAATTTAGACACATAAAAAAAAGTTGTGAAAATGCTTTTATTATAAAAAAATTGTTTTGAAAAATAGACTGAATTTGCTATAGCTCACTGTTCCCATCTAGTATCACATTTGTATGATGCACTTTACAACACACTTAAAACGTTTTATTTGCAGCTGTGTAGCTGAGTCCTGAGAATAGATAGCATAAAGGTAAAGGTAAAGGGACCCCTGACCATTAGGTCCAGTTGCGGACAACTCTGGGGTTGTGGCGCTCATCTCTCTTTACTGGCCGAGGGAGCCGGCGTACAGCTTCCGTGTCATGTGGCCAGCAGGACTAAGCCGCTTCTGGCGAACCAGAGTAGCACAAGGAAATGCTGTTTACCTTCCCGCCGGAGCGGTACCTATTTATCTACTTGCACTTTGACGTGCTTTCGAACTGCTAGATTGGCAGGAGCAGGGACCGAGCAACGGGAGCTCACCCCGTCAGGGGGATTCGAACCGCCGACCTGATCGGCAAGCCCTAGGCTCTGTGGTTTAACCCACAGCACCACCCGCATCCCTAATAGATATCATAGCCGTCTTCAAATACCTAAAGGACTATGGCATGGAAGAGGGAGCAAGCTTGTTTTCTCCTACTCTGGCGGGTAGGACTCGAACCCCTGGCTTCAAGGAGATTCCAACTAAAATGCAGGAAGAACTTTCTGGCAGTGAGAGCTGTTCAAGAGTGGAACAGTCTCCCTCAGGAGGTTGTGGGTTCTCTTTCCTTGCAGGTTTATAAGTTGAACGGCCATCTCTCATGGGTGCTTCAGCTGAGATTCCTGCATTGCAGAGGGCTGAAATAGAGGACCCTCAAAGTCCCTTCCAACTCTGCAATTCCATGATTCTATAACAACAAATCTATTCAAATACAGATAATAAAAAGAGGACAGAAACATTAAAAGCCTTGTCCTTCAGAAAGGCCAGTCGCCAAAGGCCTATTGAAATAAAACAGTATTTACCTGCTCAATGATTTTGTTCTGGGGGTACGCATACCCCCCAAACATTTTGTGAATCTTTTGGTCCGTTTACTGTATTTATTTTTCCTTATTTGAACTATAAAATGATGATTTTCTTGAGTCAAAATGAGAGTACCCCTAAACATTTTTTTTAAAGTAAAAAAGCACTGCATCTGCTGGTGGAAGAACAAGGAAGGAGCCAGTCTTGCTTCTCTAGGGAGAGAGTTGCAAAGCCTGGGAGCCACCACCGAGAAGCCCCTCTCAAACCATGTCCTGCCATCCTATTCCAGGTGGACTTTAACACTCCTTCCACTGCTGAGCGACTTCCATACTCTTTAATGAGCCAGCCAGCTCCAAGGGGCCCAATACAGGGCATGGGGCGGCTGTTTGACCAGCCCTCTAGCCCCCCGTTATGAATAGCAAATAGGCCCAGCTCGCAAAAGAGCTTAAAGCAAGCAGAGAGCACCCAGTGTTCAAAATCCCCCCCCCCCCCACCTTGGCTCAGTTAATGAATGCAGCTTAGTGGAACAGGAAACCGTGGTTTCGATTCAGGCTGAGGTTTGGGGTTTAGGTATATTTTTGAATGGGAGAGAATGATCAATGAATTCCCCACCATCACCATGTAGAGGCGACAATGTGTTTGCGTGGGAAGAACCGGGAGTTTTGAAACAATTACGAGACGCACAATTTTCCTGCCCGGGTTGAATAGTAGTAGTAGTAGTAGTAGTAGTAGTAATAGTAATAATAATAATAATAATAATAATATGATGTATGGAAGTGAGAGCTGGACCATAAAGAAGGCTGATCGCCGAAGAATGGATGCTTTTGAATTCTGGTGCTGGAGGAGACTCTTGAGAGTCCCATGGACTGAAGGAAATCAGCCCTGAGTGCTCACTGGAAGGACAGATCCTGAAGCTGAGGCTCCAAGACTTTGGCCACCTCAGGAGAAGAGAAGACTCCCTGGAAAAGACCCTGATGTTGGGAAAGATGGCGGGCACAAGGAGAAGGGACAACCGAGGACGAGATGGTTGTATAGTGTTCTCGAAGCTACGAACATGAGGGAGGCAGTGGAAGACAGGAGTGCCTGGCGTGCTCTGGTCCAGGGGGTCACGAAGAGGCGGACACGACTAAATGACTAAACAACAACACAACAACAACAACAATAATACATTTTATTTATACCCCGCCCTCCCCAGCCAAGACCAGGCTCAGGGCGGCTAACACCAGGTATAAAAACAAGTGATTAAAATGCAACTTAAAAACAAGATTAAAATACAACATTAAAATGCAGCCTCTTTTCAGTACCCCTTTCCCATGCAGAAGTTCCCAGATTCAGTTGCTGGCATCTCCCGATATAGGGCTGCGATGCTCCCTGCCTGAAACCCGGGAGGTCTGCCTTCCCCATGCCTCCAAGCACACCCTCCAGACCCACAGGTGAGAATGGGTGAGACCCACAGTTTCCGCAAGCTCATTCATTCCTGGGGCTGCAGCGTCACCTGGCGTCCAAACTGCCACTTAGCAATTTAAACAGCATCCTTCCTGGAACAAAAAGTCCGTCCAGATCCCTTGCAGGTATAGGGATCCAGTATAGGGATCCAGTATAGTATAGGGCCCAAACCTCTGGCACCCTAGATTGTCTACCCCCATTATTGCTGAGATCCAGGGGATACTGTCCTTAAACCACTTCTAGTTCTTGACGGAAGCAAATAGCTCTGCATGATAAATTTTGATCCAGCCTTCATTTCAAGGCAAAGCCTGTGTAATTTGTACTTTCTGAAGCAATCTGCGAAGTGCCACACTGCAGAACAGGCCCTTTTCTTAATTTTGCAATGCAGCCAAGTAATGGGTGCAAACATGCAGTGCTTTTTTCCCCTTAAAAAAAGTGTTTAGGGGTACTCTCCTTTGGACTCAAGAAAAACCACCATTTTATCGTTCAAACTGGGAAAAATAAATACAGTAAATGGACCAAAGTACAAGGAGTCACAAAATGTTTAGGGCTATGTGTACCCCTGCGTCCCTCTAGGGGGAGAAAGCACTGCAAAAATGGATATGCAAAGGTCGAATGCGGCAAAGGATGTGTGTTTTAGCGAAATGAATAGGTAATAACCATTAAGCCGCTTTGCAAGGGTTATTTTATTTATTTATTGCCTCCATAGTCCATTCCCTGCCCCCTTCCCGGAGCTCAGGGGGGCATGCATGCTTCCCCCACTCCTAATTTAATCCCCACAACCACTCTTGGGAGGTAGGTTGGGAAGAGAGGCCGGATATGGCCATGGGAACCTTCATGGCCGAGTGGCGATCTGAACTCAGGTCCAACCCTCTAACCACCACATCACAACTCTCTTTGTTGAAAATCGCACAGAAAAATATTTAGATGAGGGTAAACGGGTTATTTGGTGCTCTAGATGTTCTTCAAGAGGGACGTGGGTGGCGCTATGGGTTAAACCACAGAGCCTAGGACTTGCCGATCAGAAGGTTGGTGGTTCGAATCCCCCCGATGGAGTGAGCTCCCGTTGCTCGGTCTCTGCTCCTGCCAACTTAGCAGTTCGAAAGCACGTCAAAGTGCAAGCAGATAAGTAGGTACCACTCCAGCGGGAAGGTCAACGGCGTTTCCGTGCGCTGCTCTGGTTCGCCAGAAGCGGCTTAGTCATGCTGGCCACATGACCCGGAAGCTGTACGCCAGCTCCCTCAGCCAGTAAAGCGAGATGAGCACCGCAACCCCAGAGTCGGCCACGACTGGACCTAATGGTCAGGGGTCCCTTTACCTTTTTAGATGTGCTTCAAGTGTATCGCAGAAGAGTTGGAAGGGACCCTGAGGACAATCTAGTCCAGGGGGTCAGCAAACTTTTTCAGCAGGGGGCCGGCCCCCTGTCCCTCAGACCTTGTGGGGGGCAGGAGTATATTTTGGAAAGAAAAAAAAATGAACAAATTCCTATGCCCCACAAATAACCCAGAGATGCATTTTACATTCTGTAAAAACACGCTGATTCCCAGACCGTCCTCGGGCCGGACTGAGAAGGCAATTGGGCTGGATCCGGCCCCCGGGCCTTGGTTTGCCTACCCATGATCTAGTCCAACCTTCTGCAATGCAGGAGTTTTGCTCAACATGGCGCACACACCCACAACACTGCGATTAAGAACTGAGCCAAAGTGTTTACACGGCCTAAGAGTGCTTTACCGTCATTGCCGTAATTAAATTTATATGCCACCCTATAGCTGCACGTCTCAGGGTGGTTCACAAGATAAAATGACAATATACAACCACAAAGCACATAATCAAAATATAAGCAGAAACAGCCGAATAACCCCCCTCAAAAAAAACCCCACCAAAAAAAACAACCAACATAAAAACAGTTAAAAGCAATTGTTAAAAAGAAAAAAAACACAATTAAAAAGCAGTTTGAAATACTGTAAACCGTCATATACTTTAGATCACTGGTCTTCACTGGGTAGGTCAGGACCCCTTAGTGGGTTTCATCCTGATCCAAGGTGGATCACAGCAGGAGCACTAGGCAGATAGATGCCAAAAAGTTAAGAAATAGGCCTCTAAATTCACGTTTGGCTTAAAAGCAGGGTCCTGAATCTGGGAAAAGTTGGTGATCCCTGGTTTAGATGTATTATGTGGCCGTGTGCTATGCCTATAAGGATGCAAAAGGACCAGCAAATGTGGGTGCCAGTGGAGTGCCCCCTCAGGGCGCTACAATTCCCAGCACCCTTGAACTACAATTCCCAGTATTTTGTGATCCCCATCACCAAATAAAACGGGGAATTGTAGTTCAAGGGTGCTGGGAATTGTCCCCTGCATTAAATATATGGAGACCACAGCTGAGGTGCCTGCCCTCCCCCCCCCAAAAAAGTATGATTTTTGAGAAAGAGGAGCGAGGGAAAATGGCAATAAATAGAGGACAGTTTGAAAATGACTTTTTGTGGATAGGCTTAGGATTCAAATATGCATTGATAGGAATTAAGATGTCCAAAGCTAAAAGAGAAAGAATGAAAGATGTTAAGTGGTTAAGTTAATTTTATGAGAAAACTGGTTTTGGAAAAATGTTAAAATGATACACACTGAAATTCAATTAGGGGGAATTGAGGAAGTCAATTAACAAGATTACTAAGACTGGTTTAATTGCGGTTGAGATTTGTGTTTGTTTGTTCGAAATTTTTGGAAAATCAATAAAAAAATTTGAAGAAAAAATAAAATAAAATGACTTTTTGCGGCCCTGGGTTTTGGAGCCTGAGACCATTGCATCCTAGAGACCCTCGGGGGTTAACGTGACCCTACTGCAGCCAGTCCACTCCTTGCAAAAAAAGGAGAGAAAAAATAAATTAAATATAAATATAAAGGCGCCCCTTTTCCTCGTCCGCTCCTGAACTGGCAGAGCTCGCACCAACCAGAAGCCCGTTGCTAGGCAGACTTCCCGACCCCGCGGGCCAATCCGGAGCCGAGCCCCAGCTGTATCCGGGTGGAAAGCGAGAAAACCACGCGGCAGCCATTTGCATTAAAGAAGAGCGCCGTATCCGGGCAGACCAGAGGCGCGCGGGCCAATCAGAGAAAAAGAAAACCCCGCCGGCCCCGCCCACCCGCTCCTCTTCCCCCCGCCCCCCTCGGCTGCTAGTTTCTTTTTCCCTTTTATTTTTGCAAGGGCTCAGATGCGCCGCGTAAAACCTGCAAGAGGGGTGGATCCTTTTGCAAGCGGAGTAGGAAATCCGCATTGGGGAAAAGGGGGTCCTAAAAGATCCAGGAAACATTATTAATTGGTTGTTTTTTTGGGGGGGGGAGAGGAATCCATTAACTCTTTGGGGCAGGGAGAAGTTTGGGTTTTGGAGCAGCGATGTTTGCAGCTGCTGAGTTTTTTCTGAGCCTTCCCTTTTTGCAAAACGCGGCCCGGATCTTAAAAAGCTGCAGGAAGAGGAATCTCAGCCTGATATAAAAGGTAAGTTCCATTTCACCCTTTCTCCCCAAATAAATAAATTTATATATATATATATATATATATATAGAGAGAGAGAGAGAGAGGTTGGGGCGGGGGGGGGGGAAAGAGTTTACAATTCTGGGAGTTTTCTGGGTTAAGGAAACGGATCGAATTGGGTGTGTTCAAGGGAGATCCGTTTCCAAAAAGAGGGCATGGATCAAGACAGATCCCTTTAAAATGCATCTGGGCTGATGGAGGAACTTTGCAAAAAGGCGCCTGTGTCGTTGTTGTTTTTCATGGCGAGTTTTTGGATTGAGATGCATGCATTTTAGAAGCAGGGGAGCATAGCTGGCAACTTTCCCCTTTTTTTGCGAGGAATCCTATCCGGAATAAGGGAATTTCCCTTTTTAAAAATATGGAAAAGTTGGCAGCTATGCAGGGGAGCCTCCTGAAAAATAAGTGTTTCCTTCTAAGGGTAAGAGGATGGGTTTGTGGTTTGTGTGATCTCCAGCAACAAAAAAGGTTGACCCAATCTCTCTCTCTCTCTTTTTGCAAAAGGAGGTTTCGGGTTTTCCCACATTCTCACTGCAGGAATTCGAATTTCCCTCCTCCTGGAATTTAAATACGTGGTGCAGCTGCTAGGATGATCACCGCCTCTGGGGCACCGAGGAGATAAACTTCAGTTTCCCGCCCAAGGAATGTGTGTGTTTATTATGGGGTGTTTAGATTTTAATCTGGATCCAACAGAGGGGATCCAATTGGAGTAGCAATCTTGGTGAGATAATCTCCCGCAAGGCAGAAATGTACCGTCAGTCGAGACAGATTGTCTACCAGTGATATATTTTGTATATTTATAAAAAGCACCCAGCACTTTACATGAGCTCTGCCTGGAACCGAGTTGCTAAAAAACCAAAATAATAGGTAGGATACTGTGGCGAACAGCAGCTAATTCATCGTCATGCCTAGATTTGCACAGCTGCTGAAAACCTGACACGAGGATGCTTAGCCGAACTTCTGAGTCAGCTTGGCGTGGGACGCAGGAATTTAAAATTAAAAGCCTGATCTTTAACGTCTAAAATGTACGCTGAGGGGGTGGCTGGCCTTCTGCGATCAATCCAGAGCATGAAAGGTTGATTTCAAGATGTTCAACGCTCAAAACAGTCCCCAGCTTCCTCTCCCACACATGCCTTTCGTTGTGGGCACAGGTCTCTGCCCTCAAGGAGCTTACATTTGTTGGAAAACTGAGTTTAACGCATTGTTCATTGCCGCAGGGGTCTTTGTCGGCTGACCGGCAGAAATGAAGAATGAAAAAAAGGTTTAAAATAAATGCGTAAGATAAAAAGTAAAACACTTTTTTAATTGAATGTATTAACCTATGTGCGTATGTCTCTTTTTCCTCAGAGAACTGAAGGTGGCATACATGTTGCGGTCTTCCCCCCTCCATTTTATCGTCACAACAACCCTGTGAGGTAGGTAAGGCTTGATGTGTGTGATTGCCGGCTTCAGGGTCACACCTGAGAATCCCGGGAACTGTAGTTTTGCTAAGGGTGTTTGGCACTGTAACTCTCTGGGGAGTAAACTACAGGTCCTAAGATTCTTTTGGGGCGATGCGGTTTAAATTCATGACTCCAGATCTCTCTGCCAAAGCAGCTGGTGTGTTTCTGTGTTGTTGTTAAAGGCTTAGGAGCCTTGGCGGCGAAAAAGAGTTGGCAACTGAACTACGATGGGCAGTTTGACAAGAGTCAGACAGGACTTTCAACTGAAATTACTGTTAACTTGTTTACATATTAGCAATGTGCAGGGCTGTTTAGGTCAGGAGAAAGTTCCCTGCCCCAAAGAGATTACAGATTTAAATCACCCGGGCTCTACTCTGAATACTGTGATGCCGCTGTCAAGAGGTGAGTGCCTTTGATCATGCAGAGTGCCCAGATATAATAATAATAATAATAATAAAATAAAAATAAAAATAAATAATAATTAATAATAATTTATTATTTGTACCCTGTCGCTTCTGCGCATGCACATGACGTCATTTTGCGCGTCTGCGCATGCGCGAGCGGCAAAACCCGGAAGTAACTCTTTCTGGTACTTCCGGGACGCAACCTGAAAACACTCAACCTGAAGCAAACGTAACATGAGGTATGACTGTACTATCATACCTTGGGTTACAGACCCTTCAGGTTGCGTTTTTTTGAGTTACGGACCCACCGAAACCTGGAAATACCGCAATGGGTTACTTCTGGGTTTTGGCGGTTGCGCAGAAGCGCTAAATTGTGCTTTCCGCATGTGCAGAAGTGCCGAATTGCAGTGCATGCACAGATGCGGCGCTGCGGGTTGCGAACATGCATCCCGAACGGATCACGTCCGCAACCCGTGCGTCCGCTGTAATGAGAAATTGTGTGTGGGGGAGAGCAGGTTTGACGGCTTATAGTTCCGAAACGTTTCAGCGCAACGGCTTGGGACGTGGCAGCGCAGGGGAGGAAGGATTGAGGACGGTCCCTGCTGAATTTGGGGTGAAAAGGATGAGAAATGGCTGAGTTTGAGCAAGTTCACAAGAGGCTGTGGCGCACTGGCAGGTGCCGTTGCGTGTTTTTCATCCATGGACTTTGCGGGGCTGCTTGCCTCCTGGAAATGGTATTCTGTGCTTTGGAAAAAGGGATTGTTGTTGTTGTTTCAGGCTGAGGGTGTGCTTCGACTCCTGTTTATTATTTTTTTACTTTAAAAGCTTCTTTTTTCTCCCCCCTGGCCAGTGTTCAGTCAGTGGACTTGCTCGTCTTGCTGTTGCCATGGTTTCGGACCAATCTCAGCCTCCAGAAGTGGAGGAGCTCTCTGTTGCTAGGCAGGATTCTCTCACAAGGCCAGGGACCTTGGAAGAGTTTGCAGTTCAGGTGAAGGTTAGAAGGAGGTGTGAAAGGAGCTGCGGAGAAGAAATAATATCTCCGGGGAGATGAATCTGAATTTGTTTCAGAGGCTTTGGGGGTGGGAAGAAGAAGAGGAATCTTCTCTGAAGTCCACAGGATGGATGGAAGACAGGCAGCATTTGAAAGCGTGGAAGAAACTGTGGAACTCACTGCCACAGGAGGCAGTGTGCTTTGGAAAAAGGGATTGTTTTTGTTGTTTTGTTGTTGTGAGGACCGCCAGCTTGGGTGCCTTGAAAAGAGGACTGGACAAATTCAGTAGTGATCGTGTTGCGGGGTGCTTGCTTTTTCAGCCGAATTTCCTCTTTTCTTGTTGCAACCTCTAAAGGTTATTTTTTTAATATATAACAATTTTCGTTGTTTTTTCGGTTTATACTTCTCAAAATAAACATTTTACATGTAACAATTGACTTCCCTCCTTCCCCTTTCATCGTTTATTTTACTTATTTAAATTTCCTGCGTATTTTACTATAACCAATCTATTCGTTTTTCCATTTTATATCCTTCAAATATTTATCATGCTGTTGAATTTATCTAAACACTACCAGCGTTTTCAGTTGTACAAAGTTATTTTCTAAATATGCAGCACTTCTCTTCGAAGAAAGATTCTTCTTGCTCTCTTATTCTGTAAATTAAACCAGCTTCCTCCACAAATTCTACCATCTTAATTTGCCAATCTTCCTAACGAGGGATCTTTCGATCTTTGGGCTAGCAAAATTCGAGCCGCTGTGGTTGCGTACATCAATAACTTTTTCTGACAACTGGGATCTTCAGACTGAACTATCTCTAACAAAAAGGCCTCAGGTTTTTTTTTTTGGGGGGAATGTTGTTTTAAACATGTTTTTTAACTCATTGTATGTCATTTCCCAATAGCCTTTAACCTTTTTCCATGTCTACCTCATGTGAAAAAATGTTCCTTCCATTTCTCTGCATTTCCAACGCAGATCTGATCCTACTTTGTACATCTTAACCAACCTACTTGTGGTTAAATACCATCTGTGTATCGTTTCATATAATTCTCTTTCAAAGTATAATAACATGCAGTAAACTTTGAAACGTTCTTCCAGAGTTTCTCCCAGAGGTTTAGGTCTGTGTTATGCTCTATCTCCATTGCCTGGTGTGTCACTGAATCTTTGACTAACTCATCTTTTGTTTCCCATTCTAATAATAAGCTATACATTTCTGACAATATTTTATCCTTATTCCATAATAGTTTTCTTTCAAACTGTGAGCTTTGGTCCGGAAACCCATTTTTCAAAATCTAATTTGAATGTGTTATGTATCCGATGATACTGTCACCGATCCGTAATTTTGCTCCTTACTTCTTCCATTGGGGCAACCTCAGAAGGTTAGGCTTGCCAACTGACCTGGAAAAACCCAGCCAGACTTGCTCCTGCGCCTTTTAGCATCCATACAACATGCAGAAATCGGCTCTGCTCAGAAAGACACCCATTAAGATAAATGGACACGACTAACATAGGTTTGGGGACGTGGGTGGCGCTGTGGATTAAACCACAGAGCCTAGGACTTGCCGATCAGAAGGTCGGTGGTTTGAATCCCCGCAACGGGGTGAGCTCCCGTTGCTCGGTCCCTGCTCCTGCCAACCTAGCAGTTCGAAAGTACATCAAAGTGCAAGTAGATAAATAGGTACCACTCCGGCGGGAAGGTAAACGGCGTTTCCGTGCGCTGCTCTGGTTTGCCAGAAGCGGCTTAGTCCTGCTAGCCACATGACCCGGAAGCTGTACGCCGGCTCCCTCGGCCAATAAAGCAAGATGAGCTCCGCAACCCCAAAGTCGGCCACGACTGGACCTCATGGTCAGGGGTCCCTTTACCCTTTACCTTTACTAACATAGGTCTATCAAATTTCGAACGGTTGTCCTCTGAGTAGGGACAATAATCCAGGGCCTCTCCCCATCACTCCACAGAAGTCCAGTTAAATTTCCATTTCTGCAAAGGGAGTGAAGTCTTGACATGGAGACCAGAATTTACACGCTGTGATTTACCAATTGCTGTTTGTACGCACCAAATAGTCAATCCAAGCAAATGAGGCTGCAAGACCCGACCAGAGCATTGTATCCCTTTCAGTTCTGCTCACAGCAGAGGCATCGAAATAAATGAACTTAAGTTACTGTTCATTTCAGTGGGTCTACTCTTTAGGACCAGGCCTGGGTGTAACACAGGGTAAGGGCTGGATTTAGGTTTGATGAGGCCCTCAGCTACTGAAGGTAATGGGGCCCTTTCTATGTCCTTTGTCGGTTTTTTGTGTTGAATAAATGCTATATGGTAATTGCTGGACCTAATAGGTATCTAAATCCATTTGCACATGTTGCCCTGCAACCAGTCCATGCAGAATGTAGGCACCCTGTATATAGAAAGGAGCAAACCAGGGATATTTTAGGGAGCAGGCGGGGCCCATGACTTACATCACAGGAGCCGACACAACACAAAACACTCTTGCTGTATGTAGGGTTTTTTTTTTATTTGCTTTTTTATCTTATATTTTGGAAATGTACATCCAGGTGTTTTTTTCCTTTAAATTTTTTTGGGGGCCCCCAAGAGAGTGGGGCCTAAGCTGTAGCTTGTTTAGCTTTTACGTAAATCTGGCACTCTGACAGGGTTGTTTTTCTGTGGGGCGATGGGCTCGCGCCATGTGCAGATGTACGCTGCCCCGGACTAAGGCGTTGGGCTCCTCTTTCTCTCTTTGAAACAGGGAACCGGGTGCCATGGCGGACGACAACGGACTTTATACGAAGATCGCGGAAAACGTGAGCGAAAGCCTAGAGGCGGATCCGCAGGGCGTCTCCGTGGAGTCAAGTACCTTGCTACAGAAACTGAGAGGAACTATTTCGTAAGGGCGACGCTTCTTATTCCTTTCCCCTGCCTTCCTCCTCTCCCTCCACTTTCTTTCCTTCCTTCCTTCCTTCTTAGGCCCTCTTTGCACCAGACATACCAGTTCTGTATTTGCAATAAATCATATCTTTTAGTGTGGCAGCACTTCAGAACTCCCTGCCTGTTGACCCTGTCCTTTTTTAGACCCCTGCTAGAAACATCTTTGCTTAGGCACAGCCTGCATCCAGACATGTAGAAAGTTGGCACGCCTTTTAATCTGGTTTCCAGCTTATTGCTGGTTTTAATTAATTCCGGATGTTTAGAAAGAGTCGTTTTAAACTGCATGTTTTTACTGGTAACGTCACCGTTTTCTTTTGTGAACCGCTTTGAGGTTTGTTTTACAATCGGGCGGTATCTGAATTTTGTGAATGAATAAATATACAGTGGTGCCTCACAAGACGAAAAGAATCCGTTCCGTGAGTCTCTTCGTCTAGCGGTTTTTTCGTCTTGCGAAGCAAGCCCATTAGCGGTTTAGCGGCTATTAGCGGCTATTAAAGGCTTAAGGGATTAGCGGATTAGCTGCTAAAAGGCTATGGCAGCTTAGTGCCTTAGAAAAAGGGGGTGGGGAGCGGAAAAAAACCCCCAGGAATCGCAAGACATTTTCGTCTTGCGAAGCAAGCCCATAGGAAATTCGTCCTGCGAAGCACCTCCAAATCGGAAAACCCTTTCGTCTAGCGGGTTTTCCGTCTTGCGAGGCATTCGTCTTGCGGGGCACCACTGTATTCCCCCCCCCCTGAATAAGAACAGTATGTTTAAAGCAGCCCCATGCCACTTTAAACAGTCACAGCTCCCCCCAAGGAATCGTGGGAACTGTAGTTTGTTCAGGGTGCTGAGAGTGGGGGCGACGAGACTTCTGTTCCCCGTTACAGGCCTACCATTCTTGGAGGGGTTTAGCGATCCATCCCTGAGCGGAACGGGGTCTCTTAACCACTCTCAGCACCCTGAACAAGCAACACAGAGAGAGAGAGACCTGTTTGAAGCCTGATTCACAGCTAATTCTCCCCGGCCTCCTTGCTGGCCCAAGTAGGACTAATTCAGCCAGCTAGCCCTGGTGATTTATCTAATGCCTATTAGATGGATTTCCCCTAAATTGATTTCTGCACTTTGAATTTTATTGTTATTCATGTTTTTATACTATATTTTTATGCTGTTTTTACAATTAAGTGTTGTTAGCTGCTCTGAGCCTGGTTTTTGTACAGAGAAGGGTGCGGTATAAATAAAAATGTATTATTATTATTATTATCCTGAGGTTGCCTGCACATGTCCTAGAGCAGGCACCCCCAGACTCGGTCCTCCAGATGTTTTTGGGACTACAACTCCCATCATCCTCAGCTCAGTTCCCGACAAAGAGGAAAGCAGACAGCGTATCTGCTAAATAAGTCTTCTGGGAAACCAACTTTGTCAGTGGCTAAATTCCTTTTCCTGGCACTCAAGTGTCGGAAGCGTATAATTGAATGCCTTGATGTGGGTTATCTGTGAGAGGTCTAGTACTGTGGCCCTACCTTATTTATGTACCCCTATGATGTTATAGACTATAATTATTGTGTAATGTTTTATTTCTGACTATCGGTCGAATAAAGAAATTGATTGAACTCCCATCATCCCTAGCTAACAGGACCAGTGGTCAGGGATGATGGGAACTGTAGTCCCAAAACATCTGGAGTTTGGGGGTGCCTGTCCTAGAGGGTGCAGGGAGCTGAAAAAAATCAAGAGAGTAACACATGGTTTTCTTCTTACAGGAAGTCTGTTCAGTGCAAAATTGACTACATACTGGTGAGTGGCTGGATGGGGCACTTTAGATGCAGCTGGGGGAAACTAAAATAACACGCACCTGTTCATATAATACGTGGCCGATGAATTGCGCTTTGGGTAAATATGGGCTGAGTTCTTCCTCCAATGTCGGAGGCAGAATACCAGCTGCTGGGAACACAGACTGGGAGAGTCGCCTTGGCGGTTTCCAAAGAGGCATCTGATAAGCCTCTATCAGAATAGGATGCTGGGCAGCTTCCGCCTGACGCAGCGCTTCTGATATTCTTCTAGTGCAGTGATCATCACCCGGTCTGGACCCAAGACTGGCTGCCAGCCTGCAACCTGGGGTCCACGTCCACATTTCCCCCCCTTTCCGATTTATTCTCAGCAGTGCTAGCAGTGCACATCATTAATCCTAAAGCGGCACTTACTAAAATTAGCATTACTCCTCAATGACAAGCAGCAGTTTTTACGCCTTAGCCGAAAGGTTGAGGAGCTGTTGAAAAAATGGTTGGCCAGAAATCTGTATCTTGTCAGAAAAATGGTTCGTGCCTTTCTCATTCCGTTTTTGCAGCATTCGTGGGAATTGATAGAACGGTGTCTCGGCAGAAGACCGTATCCTAGCGCACTTGGCATGGGTTACTCTTTTGGTCTGGTTGAGCCTAAGCTGGAGTTGAATGTGGCAGCAATAAAATTTGCCATGTCCTGTCCACTGTAGCCTCGCGACTCACCTGTGGGTTCCGACCGATGTTTTAGAGGGTTACTATAAGAAGCTAACATAACACAAAAACATAGCTAGAAGCAAGTTAGTAAAGGTAAAGGGACGGCTGACCATTAGGTCCAGTCGTGGCCGACCACTGAAAAGGCCCCATTCTCATGTCGCCACCCTCCAGATCCCCCCATGGAAGGGGCACCTGGAGGGTAAGAGGGAATTCAACGCAAAAACTAAACCAAGAATGGATCACCGTATTTTTTGCTCTATAAGACGCACCAGACCACAAGACGCACCTAGTTTTTGGAGAAAGAAAACAAGAAAAAAATATTCTGAATCTCAGAAGCCAGAACAGCAAGAGGGATCGCTGCGCAGCGAAAGCAGCAATTCCTCTTGCTGTTCTGGCTTCTGGGATAGCTGCGCAGCCTGCATTCGCTCCATAAGACGCACACACATTTCCCCTTACTTTTTAGGAGGGAAAAAGTGAGTCTTATAGAGCAAAAAATACGGTATATTCAAGGAGTACCTGAAAAACTACTTGTGACAGCACAAACCACGTGGCAGATCTTGAATGACTCTTGCATTGAACAGACAATATATCTAAACTTAATGAGTTTTTTCCCCGTTATCAAAAAGATTTAAGAAAATGATATATTAACAGGATACTGTGTAAAATATAACAAGTGTAATTTAGGGGTGTTTTTTTTAGAACAATTGGAAGTCTTTTTTAAAAAATAATAATGTATTTTTAATTTTTCTGCCGTATGGGATACAAATTGCAATATAATATATTGCTGTATAATTTTGTGAAATATGTTTAATAAAGAACTCAATTAATAATAATAATAATAAATAATAATAATAGAAGGGGCACCTGCAGAAGGGCCTCCGATGATGATTTCTGGGCCCGGGTCGGTTCCTATAGGGAGCGGAAGTCCTTGAGGTATCCGGTGCAAAGCTGTGCATTGTCGCAACAGCTGATCCCAAAACATGGCTTGTGTTTACGTCTTGGCAGTTTTCATTTCCTGGTGATCTTCACTTGTGTTTCTCTTTCTCCATTCTGTGATCACAGCAAGATGTCCAGAGGTTTACTGACCACGCCAAGCTGTATCTCTACCTCCAACTCCCTTCTGGCCCAAGTTCAGGAGAGAAAAAGTGAGTGATCGCAGCCTTGTTTCCCAAATCTTGTTCGTTTCCTGCTTTGTATACACTGGAGGGATGGAAACGCTGTGGTGGAAAGGCAAGCAAATCAGAAAGCTGCTTTCCTTAAAATAAAATTTAAAAAATCATCTAGGAGTCAGCAACTAGCAGCCTCCGAGCAAAACGAACCCCATGGGAGATAAAATTCTGGGCCTGCCCTCATTGCCCACCTAAACGAGTGTAGGAATGAAACTTGGAAGCAAGCTATTGTAGGCAGAGGTGGACCCTACACAGCACCTTAGGGCCTCACTCTGTTGGCAGCCTGCACCCTACAACTTAACCCATGAGTAGGCAAACTAAGGCCCGGGGGCCGGATCCGGCCCAATTGCCTTCTAAATTTGGCCCGTGGACAGTCCGGGAATCAGCCTATTTTTACATGAGTAGAATGTGTGCTTTTATTTAAAATGCATCTCCGGGTTATTTGTTGTTGTTGTTTTTAAATCTTTATTAATTTAAATTACACACTGATACAAAGAATTTACAATCTCGTACTACAAAATGAAAATTAAAGAACAATTAAGAAAATACAGAAAGAAGAAAAAGCAAATTTATATACAAAAAAACTTTAATCTTCCTAATTAATACTTAATTAAACACTTAAATAAAAAAGACTGGGTTATTTGTGGGGCATAGGAATTTTTTCATTCCCCCCCCCTTCAAAATATAGTCCAGTCCCCACAAGGGCTGAGGGACAGTGGACTGGCCCCCGGCTGAAGAAGTTTGCTGACCCCTGACTTATCCGAACCAGTGAGACTTCCAGCTAGGCCTAAAATTTAGCAAAGTGCTGCCATGGAATTTAAAAACCAAAGGGCAGGTTTCTAGTCCTTATGGATCTGGAGGATGCAGGAATCTGTGAGGTGTAGGCCTGAGAATCCATCCTTGGAACCGCCGTTGAAATTCAAGTTGGTGGACCTCATGGTTCCCAAGGCAGGCTTTGAATGCGAGAGGGGCAGGGTTCGAAAAATGTCAGGTGTTCCCCAAGGGACGCTGTGTGCCGGGAAAAGGAAGAAGGTGCTGAATTTACACACATTTTGCCAAAACCAGGGGAAGGGGGGATTACAGTGGAACCTCGGTTTTCGAGGATCTCGGAAGCCAAACGTTTCAGTTTTTGAACACCAAAAATCCGGAAGTAAATGCTTCTGTTTTCGAATGCGTGTTTTTTCATTTTCTCCATTGAAATTGCCTGCCACCCTTTGCACCTCGGTTGTCGAACATTTCGGAAGTCAAACAGTCTTCTGGAGTGGATTACTGTTGACAACCGAGATACCACTGTGTTGGGTTTTTGTTTTCATTATGTGGTTTGTGTTTTTATATTGTGCTTTTACGCTGTAACCACCCCGAGATTTATTTATACCCCGCCCATCTGGCTGAGTTTCCCCAGCCACTCTGGGTGGCTCCCAATCACATGTTAAAAACAATACAGCATTAAATATTAAAAACTTCCCTAAACAGGGCTGCCTTCAGATGTCTTTTAAAGATAGGATAGCTGCTTATTTCCTTGACATCTGATGGGAGGGCGTTCCACAGGGTGGGAGCCACTACCGAGAAGGCCCTCTGCCTGGTTCCCTGTAGCCTCACTTCTCACAAGGAAGGAACCACCAGAAGGCCCTCGGAGCTGGACCTCAGTGTCCGGGCTGAACGATGGAGGTGGAGACATTCCTTCAGGTATACAGGACCGAGGCCATTTAGGGCTTTCAAGGTCAGCACCAACACTTTGAATTGTGCTCGGAAACGTACTGGGAGCCAATGCAGATCTCTTAGGACTGGTGTTATGTGGTCTCGGCGGCCGCTCCCAGTCCCCAGTCTAGCTGCCGCATTCTGGATTAATTGCAGTTTCCGGGTCACCTTCAAAGGCAGCCCCACGTAGAGCACATTGCAGTAGTCCAAGCGGGAGATAACAGAGCATGCTCCACTCTGGTGAGGCAGTCTGCGGGCAGAGAGGGTCTCATCCTGCGTACCAGGTGGAGCTGGTAGACAGCCGCCCTGGACACAGAATTAACCTGTGCCTATTATTATTATTATTATTATTATTATTATTATTATTATTATTATTATTATTTATTTTCCTTTCTCGGGGCCGCCAGCCTGGACCTGACTTCTCTGAGCTCAGCTGAGCACATGCATGCTTGCACGTGGATCCGGAATCACCTGGAGGAATACCCGGACACCTGCTTGCCAAAACAAGACGTTTTCGATGCTTACAAGTGAGTTCTGGATCTGAAGGATGGGAACCAGAGGCGTCTCTGCGGGGTGGGGAGGTTGCCTCTTCTTCCTCTTTGGCGTCCCTCATAGCTGAGTAAGATTGTCTTCCATAAACACGGTTTTAACAGTGAGTCCGTAATTGACTATGGAGGCCAATTCTGTATCCACACGTCCTTCCACAGTGGGGACATTGGTTTCGGGGTGGGAGTTGATCATGATGTGGATTTGCCAAGCGTGCCTTCCTCTTAGCGCGTTTCTCCCTTGCGTCCTGAGTTTGAGTGTCTTCAAAGCCCATGACACCTTTGGCAAAGGCTGTTCTCCAACTGGAGCACTCGCAGGCCAGTGTTTCCCAGTTGTCAGTGTTATACTACATTTTTTAAGATTTGCCTTGCGACAAGTCTTTAAACCTCTTTTGTTGACCACCAGCATTACGCTTTCCATTTTTAAGTTCAGAATAGAGTAGTTGCTTTGGAAGACGATCATCAGGCATCCGCACAACATGACCAGTCCAACAAAGTTGATGTTGAAGAATCATAGCTTCGACACTGGTGACCTTTGCTTCTTCCA